>NC_141685.1:335588350-336788350 GCF_964263255.1 Lissotriton vulgaris | reverse complement strand
TGACCCCCTCGGAGGAAGGCTCCACTCATTTTGTAGACATCCAGTGGGAACCTCGATGTCTACACTATCTTGGAACCAACATCTATCATACACCTGACGACCTGTTGCAAGGCAACTTAGGTAGAGCCATTTTGGGGTACATTCCTGCTTTTGGTGGCCGGTCGGGCAGTACTTCTGAAGAGGGTAGCGCTCCCCCGGTTGTTGTACAACTTTAGGACGTTGCCCATTTGGGTTACAGGATCAACCTTTCGACAGCTCCGCTCAATGATAGGGGGCTTTCTGTGGGGGACAGGCAGGCGTCAACTGGCACTGGCCATGATGATGCGCCCGAGGGCAGATGGAGGATTGGCGGTGCAAGACTTTGAGTTATTTCACCTGGCAGCTCAGCTGCAATGGCTTACTGAAGAGGTGGCCTTGGAGTTCAGGGTTCCAGATGGCGGTGGATCCCACGTCATATATTGTCCTTTATTGTACTTCTGCAGCGGCTGCGCCTCGGGACACTTTCTCACGAGGAGCGGACATTGAGGCTGTGCTGGAATCGATGTCAGCGCAGAGCTGGAATTGCCCATCCTTATGCTTCAGAGATACCTCAGGGAATGTGCACCGCCCTTCCCCACTGGGGAGACTGGACAGCTTTGGTGGAATGGGAGAGGATAGGAGTACAAGTAATGGGGGATTTATACGAGGACGGTGCATTGTTGCCTTATCAGGCTCTGCAGGACAGATATGGCCTCCCTCGTGGAGACTACTCATTGCATTCTGCCTAGGTTTCAGCTATACAACGACATTGGAGGGAGTGATTAATGGAACCCCAGGCATCCTTGGTCTGCCAATATGTGGTGATGGCAGCGGGGACCTTTAAAGCTATTACGTGTTTATATCCGCATATGGTGGGCAAGGGACTGGAGCCACTGCGGGAATTGCTAAGGAAGTGGTAGGCGGACCTAGGTAAAGCGATCCCCGATAAGGCTTGGGATCAATTAGTAAGGAGATCCTGGCAAGACACAAGGAATGCCAGATTCCAACTGGTGCATTTCTTTATACTATACAGAGCATACCTTACACCTGCTAAGATTAAGAAGTACTTCAAAATAGACACTGCTCAGTGCCCACGCTGTAATTTGGAGGGGGCTGAGTTCCAGCATATGATGTGGGGCTGCCCACAAATAGGAACGTACTGGGAGGAGGTAGTGGGCCTGCTCTGCGACATTACAGAAAGACTGTTGGAGCCTGACATGAGTACTTGTATATTGCATTGGTTTCCACACACCCCCAAAATGAAGGTAACTAGTACGTTTTTAGACCTAGGCTTGCTGCTAGCTAAGAGGGACATCACGGCGCACTGGAAGTCAAGGCAATGGCCCAATTTTGGGAGGTGGAAAGCAGAACTAATTAAGTGGGCAATGAGTGAAAGTACAGTTTGGCTCCAGCACGCTAACCGGTCTAATAACGATAAGGTGTTGGAGTCAGCTAGGGCATGGGAGGCCATAGTGGCCTCGCTGCATGCGCCAGCGGCAGACTCAGATGAAAACTCGATCCCAGATGCGCAGACAGGGTCTCCCTGAAATATTAGAGTAGGATGGAAACCCCTGTTTCAAACATGTTTGGATGTGGTAGTAATGGCGGGCGGGCTGTTCTGTCTTGCTGATATTGCAATAAGTGCTGCTGTAGGTGTTTTTGTTACGTCAGTGATAAGCTGCTAGTAGATGGGATACACCAGTGGAGAGGGGTGGGTGGGGAGGGATACGGGAGTGGGGTGGCGTACTCTTTTGTTATATCACTCAGGCAAAATGGCACTGGCATGTCCTGATTGCTGTTAAGAACTGGACCGTTATACGATTGCTGTCCATAAATATGGCTTAAGGCTAGCAAGGGATAGACCAAGATCATATAACAATAAACATCATGCCTGAAACACCAGGGTACAATGAACCAATTGTCCAGGGGAGATGTTGATAGGATGCACACTGAGTATCACTACTGCTATATTACACGCCTGTTGTTGTGTGAAAATCAATCAAAATATCTTTTTAAAAAAAGAGTGTCCTGGAGGTTGATGACATCCGGTTCATGTGAAATGAGATAATGTCATATTGGGCAACATCTTATTTGGAGAGTTCAGACCCTTCACATTAAGGGAAAAGCAATTTAGTGTGACAGGGTGCGGCTATTGTGAGGGGAAGAAGGATTGGTTACTGTGCCAAATAATATAGGTGAAAGTTTATGTCTGAGGATGGCATTGCTGTGTCCCAGTAGGGAGGCATTATCCTCAGAAGTGTAGATCTAAGAGCAGGGCATGGAGAGTGATATCATCCCATCAAGAAACCGGGGAGAAGATGGGAGTTGGGAGACTGTTGCGTGAAAGCAGGTATCTGTTAAGTGCAGACAAAGGCAGAGTAGGGGCACTCCGGGCACGATTCACAGAACTAACTTAAGACAAAATCCTAAACTTACTACTTTTGGTATTCACGGAAGTTAGGATTTTGTCTTAAGACAGACTTAAGACAGAATCCTAACTTAAGTCTGTCTTAAGTCTGTCTTAAGTCTGTCTTAAGACAAAATCCTAACTTCTGTGAATACCAAAAGTAGTAAGTTTAGGATTTTGTCTTAAGTTAGTTCTGTGAATCAGGCCCTAACTTTCCAAGTAGTCGGCCTGAAACAAAAGAAAATTACAAGAGAACAGTAAACTACCGCAGGCTAATGGGGCCTAACAACTCTGTTCAAGCCCTGCTGCGATCAGGCAACAAGTAAGCCAGCCACAACGGAAAAGTCACTCTTCAGAGGTGTGTATCGGGGGGGACGGGTGTGTCCAGCAGCTGGGGGCAGCCCCCAGGCTGCAGGTAAGCATCCCATCACCGGAGAAGGAAGGCTGCAGATTCAAGACGTCGTCCAGGCATCTTAGACCCCTTCAGCTGGGAAGGATCAAAGCCAACGGTTAAGGCAGCTCATGCATATGTGAGCCCTCCATTGCTGGTCCAACACAGTCAAAAAGAGCAGAACAAGCCGGTGCCCAGCTGCCTTACCGGCCCCAGGCCGCCATCTAGAGTCCCAGTCGAGTGGCCCGGGGATCCTGTGTTCCAGCACTCACAGACAGTGTCACAGAGTTGGGGGTTTCCCAAAAAGGCAGGCCTCATGCCTTACCTCCTTTCTATCCAGGGTAGCAGCAGTCGGTAGTGTAAATTCATAGGGAACCCATGGTCGAGGGAGCTCAAGAAGGAGTTGATTTCATTTCACGAAGGTGCTTAACAATGTTTTTTTTGGTGTCCTGAGTTGCCACAGCTTTGTGGGCCCATACAGCCGGGCAGCACCAGAGACCAGACAGGCTTCAGTGAGTTTCTGGGGGAGTCGAGAAGGTGACGATGCACCCTCCAGCGGGTCCGCCTGGAGCTCAAGCAGTTGCTTGGCTTCAGCCATGAAGTGGATTGTTCGCCTCTTGCCCTTCCACGTGGACATGAGAATATTGGGCCCGATTCACAGAATGAACTTAAGACTCAATCCTAAACTTACTACTATTTTGGTATTCACAGAATGCACTTACTACTTTTGGCATTCACAGAATGAACTTACTACTTTTGGTATTCACAGAAGTTAGGATTTTGTCTTAAGTTTGTCTTAAGACAAACTTAAGACAGACTTAATACAGACTTAAAACAGACTTAAGACAAAAACCTAACTTAAGTCTGTCTTAAGTCTGTCTTTAGTTTGTCTTAAGGCAAACTTAAGACAAAATCCTAACCTCTATTAATACCAATAGTAGTGAGTTTATTCTGTGAATACCAAAAGTAGTAAGTGCATTCTGTGAATGCCAAAAGTAGTAAGTGCATTCTGTGAACACCAAAGTAGTAGTAAGTTTAGGATTGAGTCTTAAGTTCATTCTGTGAATCGGGCCCAAATAGATGACCCCATTGGTAACGTATGTTGAGGTCCCAGCTTTTGTCAGTGAATAACCACGGTACTCCAGGGTAGCTTTGCTGTGCGCCGTTCTCATGATATCCTCCTTTTCAATAAAGAAAAGGACGTGTGTCAGAATGTCCGGGCCAGACTCCGTTCACCCCAAAGGAGGTGCCACATGATGTGCCCTGTCCAGCCCCAGAGGGGAGGCATCATCATCATCCCTTCATATTGCATCGAGAAGCTCAGCAGTCAATGCCATAATATCACTGCCCTCCGTTCCCTTTGGCACCCCCCTGATGCGGATGTAGTTCCGGTGGCTCTGATTTTCAAGGCCCTGCTGCTTCAGCTGGCGCTCAATGTCTTTTGCTTCCAGCGTTGCCCCCCTCTGCCAGAGCATTCCTTGGTCTTCAGAGCGAGTGTCAGCTGTATGCTCTAGTTCATCCACTGGTCCTCCCAGATCAGTGACCTTGCAATGTATATCCTTTAAGCAGGACTTAAAATCTGTTTTCAACGTCCCGATCTTGCTAGGGATTTCATGTAGAAAGCAGTACATATAGTCTTTAGAGATGGGCACAGATGATGTGGCCCCCTCCAGGGCCTCACCAGATGTTGGAGACGTGGGAAGGTCAGCAAGCCCTGGAAATGGCAGAAAGAAAGTTATATCAGGCTGCTGTTGCAGCGTGTTCCCCGCATGGGCCTTTTGTAGGCAAAGCAATCAGAGATGCGCTAACTCACCACTTCATGTAAGACTGGGATGGTCTTCCAGAAGGCAGGGATGAGTATCATTGGGGTGCTCCCAGAGTCAGCAAGGGCCTGCCACTATAGCCAGCAAGTGCGAGGGGGAGACCCCTCAGTGATGCACACACTGCACCCCAAGGGCTAGGCCACCATGAAACAGAGTCCCAGCCCTAGGCAGCCACCATGCAGTAAGCCAGGGACAAAGGGCTAGGAGACAGTCTATCCTTCGACCAAATGCATCACCCCCTTCCCCACAGGCCCCAGGCAGTCTCAGAGGCAGATTCAGCCGGGCCCCCAATGATAGCAAGGGCCCGCTCCCGGCCCGCAATAGGTAGCAGATCACTCACCTGCGGGGCCCCGGTGGACCGCAGCTTCTTAGGCAACGCTTAGTCCACAGCTCCTCACATCAAGTCTCTCATCCCCTGGTCAGGGAGCCAGAGGGAAACGCAGTCCTAGGGCCCCCACAGATGATGGTATGCTCCTGCTCCCCCAAGGTTGGGCAAGAACCACCTGGCACCAATGCCTGCAGTGCAGCGCCTCGGCAGGTGAAGGCAGGTCCTGCAGCTCCCAAAACGGCGGCTCCCCTGGTCCGATGTCTCCTGCAAGAAGGGGCCGTCGTTCGAAGGCCATGGTTGACTGAGGCGAGCAGAGCTCCCAGCATGGGAGCTTCACCTCCCTGAAGCACAGAGGATCTTGTCTGGGTCGCAGACCAAAAGACCCCATTGAGCTAAAGGAGCCTTGTGGCAACCAAAATGGTACGGCCGGTAGATCTACCAGTCGCAGCCGACATGGCTCACGGGTTGGGGGGTGGGCGTGGGGTTGCACATGGTTGGGGGACAGGTGAGTTGTCACGAGGGATGGGTGTGTGGTTGCGAGGGAAGAGGGGGGTCACGCTGGAAGGGGAGGAGTTTAAATTATATTTTTAAAACGTACCTTTCCCGGGTCCCGCGTCTTCACTGTTCGGTCTGCTCCTGCTTTCCTACCCCCGCAGAAACAGAAAGCAGGCAACCTCCCACCCCTCCCTCGAGCCAATCGCAATGCTGCAATGGCAGCATTGTGATTGATTGGGACGCTGATCACACAGGTGCTAATGGGGAGGCCATTTTCTCCCTGAAGTCTGCATGCAGCCAACATGGAGAAAAGGGAGAGTGTGCATGACTGGTTTGGTCGGCCCTAGGGCCGACCAAACAGTCAAGGCCCGCAGCATTGGGCAAGCCACTCCTCCCCTGCCCTCGAGCAGGCCCTCCCACCATCCCACCCACAACCAAACCCTTCTGCTTTCTCGTAGTGCGAGAAGCAGAAACATAAAATGGTATTTATAATACCATTTTATGTTTCTGCTTCTCACAATGCAATAAAGCATTGGTGCGATGCTCCTCCACCCACATGGAGGAGCCGCCCCAGGGCTCTACCAAGGCTGATCACGGAGCAGCACAGCGGCCCCTAGTCAGCACTCCTTGGGCCCATCTGTGTAGCCCGCACCACCGGAGCAATCTTCCGGTGCCTGTCGTTATAGCCATGTCGTTGCGGGCTGGGTCAGGTGCCGTCGGGAAACAGCCATTACAATTACAACGCAACTTTCACAACGCACTACCATTACAACAAAACTTTTACAACGCAGGATCCATTACAACACATGCCATTACAACGCATGCCATTACAATGCAGATGCTATTACAACGTATGCCATTACAAAGTAAGTATGGGTAAATATTTAATTTAATTTTAACCCCTACACTATCCAACACTTACCCTACTATTACACCCCGTGGAGTTAGAATAGTAATTTTAACCCCTACACTATCCAACACTTACCCTACTCTTACACCTCCTGGAGTTAGAATAGTAATTTTAACCCCTACACTATCCAACATTTACAATACTATTACATTCCCATTAATTAAAATAAATAAAAAAATACTTACCCATACTTACGTTGTAATGGCATGCGTTGTAATGGCATGCGTTGTAATGGATCCTGCGTTGTAAAAGTTTTGTTGTAATAGTATGCAATGTGAATGTATGCGTTGTAATGTCATACATTCGGTGCCGTCAGTGGCTAATGAAAGGCAGCGGGACTCCTGAGCTATTAAAGAGGCATTTCCTTTTCCATGCGCTCCCAGGTAATGCCCCTTCGGGAATTTTTAACCACCTGCTTAAGACA
The DNA here is from genome assembly GCF_964263255.1 of Lissotriton vulgaris. Taxonomy (NCBI): domain Eukaryota; kingdom Metazoa; phylum Chordata; class Amphibia; order Caudata; family Salamandridae; genus Lissotriton; species Lissotriton vulgaris. The sequence goes on along the minus strand of NC_141685.1, from coordinate 336,781,554 downwards.
GACTTAAGACAAAATCCTAACTTAAGTCTGTCTTAAGTCTGTCTTAAGTCTGTCTTTAGTTTGTCTTAAGGCAAACTTAAGACAAAATTCTAACTTCTGTTAATACCAAAAGTAGTGAGTTCATTCTGTGAATACCAAAAGTAGTAAGTGCATTCTGTGAATACCAAAATAGTAGTAAGTTTAGGATTGAGTCTTAAGTTCATTCTGTGAATCGGGCCCAAATAGATGACCCCATTGGTAACGTATGTTGAGGTCCCAGCTTTTGTCAGTGAATAAGTACGGTACTCCAGGGTAGCTTTGCTGTGCGCTGTTCTCATGCTATCCTCCTTTTCAATGAAGAAAAGGACGTGTGTCAGAATGTCCGGGCCAGACTCCGTTCACCCCAAAGGAGGTGACACACGATGTGCCCTGTCCAGCGCCGGAGGGGAGGCATCATCATCATCCCTTCATATTGCATCGAGAAGCTCAGCAGTCAATGCCATAATATCACTGCCCTCCGCTCCCTTTGGCACCCTCCTGATGCGGATGTAGTTCCGGTGGCTCTGATTTTCAAGGCCCTGCTGCTTCAGCTGGCGCTCAATGTCTTTTTCTTCCAGCGTTGCCCCCCTCTGCCAGAGCATTCCTTGGTCTTCAGAGCGAGTGTCAGCTGTATGCTCTAGGTCATCCACTGGTCCTCCCAGATCAGTGACCTTGCAATGCATATCCTTTAAGCAGGACTTAAAATCTGTTTTCAACGTCCCGATCTTGCTAGGGATTTCATGTAGAAAGCAGTACATATAGTCTTTAAAGATGGGCACAGATGATGTGGCCCCCTCCAGAGCCTCCCCAGATGTTGGAGACGTGGGAAGGTCAGTAAGCCCTGGAAATGACAGAAAAACAGGTATATCAGGCCGCTGTTGCAGCGTGTTCCCAGCATGGGCCTCTGTAGGAAAAGCAATCAGAGATGTGCTAACTCACCACTTCATGTAAGACTGGGATGGTCTTCCACGAGGCAGGAGTGAGTATCATTGGGGAGCTCCCAGAGTCAGCAAGGGCCTGCCACTATAGCCAGCAAGTGCGAGGGGGAGACCCCTCAGTGATGCACACACTGCACCCCAAGGGCTAGGCCACCATGAAACAGAGTCCCAGCCCTAGGCAGCTACCATGCAGTAAGCCAGGGACAAAGGGCTAGGAGACAGTCTATCCGTCGGCCGAATGCATCCCCCCCTCCCCCACAGGCCCCAGGCAGTCTCAGAGGCAGATTCAGCCAGGCCCCCAATGATAGAAAGACGATTCAGAAAAGAGGGTGGTGATGAACAGAGTGTCTGAATTAAGCAGACCACTCTTACCCAGTCCAAAGATCAGGGCTTGATCCATCACCGTTATTTATCTCACTGCACCATCCCAGCTCAAAACCTGGCTATATGCAAATCAGTCTGTCCCTGGCCCAGTGCATCATGGGAACAGGGCAGACTAAACTACCAAGCCAATTCTTCACCAGAAAGGAGACAAGCTACCGGGGACCGGGTTCTGGCATTTCAGCCGTCTTCGGCCCGGCTTGCTTGAATCCTGATGGTGCAGTGAGAAAGGGACTCATGTCTGAGTATACCCTGCCACCCCAATGATAGAAAGGGCCCACTTCAGGCCCGCAATAGGTAGCAGATCACTCACCTGCAGGGGCCCAGGCGGACCGCAGCTTCTTAGGCAGACGCTTAGTCCACAGCTCCTCACATCAAGTCTCTCATCCCCTGGTCAGGGAGCCAGAGGGAAACGCAGTCCTAGGGCCCCCACAGATGGTGGTATGCTCCTGCTCCCCCAAGGTTGGGCAAGAACCACCTGGCACCAACGCCTGCAGTGCAGCACCTCGGCAGGTGAAGGCAGGTCCTGCAGCTCCCAAAATGGCGGCTCCCCTGGTCCGATGTCTCCTGCAAGAAGGGTCCGTCGTTCGAAGTCCATGGTTAACTGAGGCGAGCAGAGCTCACAGCATGGGAGCTTCACCTCCCAGCAAAGAGGATCTTGTCTGGGTCGCAGACCAAAAGACCCCATTGAGCTAGAGGAGCCTTGTGGCAACCAAATTGGTGCGGCCGGTAGCTCTACCAGTCGTGGCCGACATGGCTCACCGGTTGGGGGGTGGGCGTGGGGTTGCACATGGTTGGGGGACAGGTGAGTTGTCACGAGGGATGGGTGTGTGGTTGCGAGGGAAGAGGGGGGTCACGCTGTAAGGGGAGGGGTTTAAATTATATTTTTTAAACGTACCTTTCCCGGGTCCCGCGTCTTCACTGTTCGGTCTGCTCCTGCTTTCCTACCTCCGCAGAAACTGCAAACAGGCAAACTCCCACCCCTCCCTCGAGCCAATCGCAATGCTGCAATGGCAGCATTGTGATTGATTGGGACGCTGATCACACAGGTGCCAATGGGGAGGCCATTTTCTCCCTGAAGTCTGCACGCATCCAACATGGAGATAAGGGAGAGTGTGCATGACTGGTTTGGTCGGCCCTAGGGCCGACCACACAGTCAGGGCCCGCAGCATTGGGCAAGCCACTCCTCCCCTGCCCTCGAGCAGGCCCTCCCACCATCCCACCCACAACCAAACCCTTCTGTTTTCTCGCAGTGCGAGAAGCAGAAAAATAAAATGTTATTTTTAATACCATTTTATGTTTCTGCTTCTCACAATGCAATAAAGCATTGGGGCGATGCTCCTCCACCCACATGGAGGAGCCGCCCCTGGGCTCTACCAAGGCTGATCACGGTGCAGCACAGCGGACCCTAGTCAGCACTCCTTGGGCCCATCTGTGTAGCCCGCACCACCGGAGCAATCTTCCGGTGCCTGTCGTTATAGCCATGTCGTTGCGGGCTGGGTCAGGTGCCGTCGGGAAACAGCCATTACAATTACAACGCAACTTTCACAACGCACTACCATTACAACAAAACTTTTACAACGCAGGATCCATTACAACACATGCCATTACAATGCATGCCATTACAATGCAGATGCTATTACAACGTATGCCATTACAAAGTAAGTATGGGTAAATATTTAATTTAATTTTAACCCCTACACTATCCAACACTTACCCTACTATTACACCCCGTGGAGTTAGAATAGTAATTTTAACCCCTACACTATCCAACACTTACCCTACTCTTACACCTCCTGGAGTTAGAATAGTAATTTTGACCCCTACACTATCCAACATTTACAATACTATTACATTCCCATTAATTAAAATAAATAAAAAAATACTTACCCATACTTACGTTGTAATGGCATGCGTTGTAATGGCATGCGTTGTAATGGATCCTGCGTTGTAAAAGTTTTGTTGTAATAGTATGCGATGTGAATGTATGCGTTGTAATGTCATACATTCGGTGCCGTCAGTGGCTAATGAAAGGCAGCGGGACTCCTGAGCTATTAAAGAGGCATTTCATTTTCCATGCGCTCCCAGGTAATGCCCCTTCGGGAATTTTTAACCACCTGCTTAAGACAGACTTAAGACAAAATCCTAACTTAAGTCTGTCTTAAGTCTGTCTTTAGTTTGTCTTAAGGCAAACTTAAGACAAAATTCTAACTTCTAATACCAAAAGTAGTGAGTTCATTCTGTGAATACCAAAAGTAGTAAGTGCATTCTGTGAATGCCAAAAAAAGTAAGTGCATTCTGTGAATACCAAAGTAGTAGTAAGTTTAGGATTGAGTCTTAAGTTCATTCTGTGAATCGGGCCCAAATAGATGACCCCATTGGTAACGTATGTTGAGGTCCCAGCTTTTGTCAGTGAATAAGTACGGTACTCCAGGGTAGCTTTGCTGTGCGCTGTTCTCATGCTATCCTCCTTTTCAATGAAGAAAAGGACGTGTGTCAGAATGTCCGGGCCAGACTCCGTTCACCCCAAAGGAGGTGACACACAATGTGCCGTGTCCAGCGCCGGAGGGGAGGCATCATCATCATCCCTTCATATTGCATCGAGAAGCTCAGCAGTCAATGCCATAATATTACTGCCCTCCGCTCCCTTTGGCACCCCCCTGATGCGGATGTAGTTCCGGTGGCTCTGATTTTCAAGGCCCTGATGCTTCAGCTGGCGCTCAATGCCTTTTTCTTCCAGCGTTGCCCCCCTCTGCCAGAGCATTCCTTGGTCTTCAGAGCGAGTGTCAGCTGTATGCTCTAGGTCATCCACTGGTCCTCCCAGATCAGTGACCTTGCAATGCATATCCTTTAAGCAGGACTTAAAATCTGTTTTCAATGTCCCGATCTTGCTAGGGATTTCATGTAGAAAGCAGTACATATAGTCTTTAGAGATGGGCACAGATGATGTGGCCCCCTCCAGAGCCTCCCCAGATGTTGGAGACGTGGGAAGGTCAGTAAGCCCTGGAAATGGCAGAAAGACAGGTATATCAGGCCGCTGTTGCAGCGTGTTCCCAGCATGGGCCTTCTGTAGGCAAAGCAATCAGAGATGTGCTAACTCACCACTTCATGTAAGACTGGGATGGTCTTCCACGAGGCAGGAGTGAGTATCATTGGGGGGCTCCCAGAGTCAGCAAGGGCCTGCCACTATAGCCAGCAAGTGCGAGGGGGAGACCCCTCAGTGATGCACACACTGCACCCCAAGGGCTAGGCCACCATGAAACAGAGTCCCAGCCCTAGGCAGCTACCATGCAGTAAGCCAGGGACAAAGGGCTAGGAGACAGTCTATCCGTCGACCGAATGCATCCCCCCTCCCCCACAGGCCCCAGGCAGTCTCAGAGGCAGATTCAGCCAGGCCCCCAATGATAGAAAGACGATTCAGAAAAGGGGGTGGTGATGAACAGAGTGTCTGAATTAAGCAGACCACTCTTGCCCAGTCCAAAGATCAGGGCTTGATCCATCACCGTTATTTATCTCACTGCACCATCCCAGCTCAGAACCTGGCTATATGCAAATCAGTCTGTCCCTGGCCCAGTGCATCATGGGAACAGGGCAGACTAAACTACCAAGCCAATTCTTCACCAGAAAGGAGACAAGCTACCGGGGACCGGTTTCTGGCATTTCAGCCGTCTTCGGCCCGGCTTGCTTGAATCCTGATGGTGCAGTGAGAAAGGGACTCATGTCTGAGTATACCCTGCCACACCTATAGTGGCCAAAATCGATTCAGAAAAGGGGGTGGTGATGAACAGAGTGTCTGAATTAAGCAGACCACTCTTACCCAGTCCAAAGATCAGGGCTTGATCCATCACCATTATTTATCTCACTGCACCATCCCAGCTCAGAACCTGGCTATATGCAAATCAGTCTGTCCCTGGCCCAGTGCATCATGGGAACAGGGCAGACTAAACTACCAAGCCAATTCTTCACCAGAAAGGAGACAAGCTACCGGGGACCGGGTTCTGGCATTTCAGCCGTCTTCGGCCCGGCTTGCTTGAATCCTGATGATGCAGTGAGAAAGGGACTCATGTCTGAGTATACCCTGCCACCCCAATGATAGAAAGGGCCCGCTTCAGGCCCGCAATAGGTAGCAGATCACTCACCTGCAGGGGCCCAGGCGGACCGCAGCTTCTTAGGCAGACGCTTAGTCCACAGCTCCTCACATCAAGTCTCTCATCCCCTGGTCAGGGAGCCAGAGGGAAACGCAGTCCTAGGGCCCCCACAGATGGTGGTATGCTCCTGCTCCCCCAAGGTTGGGCAAGAACCACCTGGCACCAACGCCTGCAGTGCAGCACCTCGGCAGGTGAAGGCAGGTCCTGCAGCTCCCAAAATGGCGGCTCCCCTGGTCCGATGTCTCCTGCAAGAAGGGTCCGTCGTTCGAAGTCCATGGTTAACTGAGGCGAGCAGAGCTCACAGCATGGGAGCTTCACCTCCCAGCAAAGAGGATCTTGTCTGGGTCGCAGACCAAAAGACCCCATTGAGCTAGAGGAGCCTTGTGGCAACCAAATTGGTGCGGCCGGTAGCTCTACCAGTCGTGGCCGACATGGCTCACCGGTTGGGGGGTGGGCGTGGGGTTGCACATGGTTGGGGGACAGGTGAGTTGTCACGAGGGATGGGTGTGTGGTTGCGAGGGAAGAGGGGGGTCACGCTGTAAGGGGAGGGGTTTAAATTATATTTTTTAAACGTACCTTTCCCGGGTCCCGCGTCTTCACTGTTCGGTCTGCTCCTGCTTTCCTACCTCCGCAGAAACTGCAAACAGGCAAACTCCCACCCCTCCCTCGAGCCAATCGCAATGCTGCAATGGCAGCATTGTGATTGATTGGGACGCTGATCACACAGGTGCCAATGGGGAGGCCATTTTCTCCCTGAAGTCTGCACGCATCCAACATGGAGATAAGGGAGAGTGTGCATGACTGGTTTGGTCGGCCCTAGGGCCGACCACACAGTCAGGGCCCGCAGCATTGGGCAAGCCACTCCTCCCCTGCCCTCGAGCAGGCCCTCCCACCATCCCACCCACAACCAAACCCTTCTGTTTTCTCGCAGTGCGAGAAGCAGAAAAATAAAATGTTATTTTTAATACCATTTTATGTTTCTGCTTCTCACAATGCAATAAAGCATTGGGGCGATGCTCCTCCACCCACATGGAGGAGCCGCCCCTGGGCTCTACCAAGGCTGATCACGGTGCAGCACAGCGGACCCTAGTCAGCACTCCTTGGGCCCATCTGTGTAGCCCGCACCACCGGAGCAATCTTCCGGTGCCTGTCGTTATAGCCATGTCGTTGCGGGCTGGGTCAGGTGCCGTCGGGAAACAGCCATTACAATTACAACGCAACTTTCACAACGCACTACCATTACAACAAAACTTTTACAACGCAGGATCCATTACAACACATGCCATTACAATGCATGCCATTACAATGCAGATGCTATTACAACGTATGCCATTACAAAGTAAGTATGGGTAAATATTTAATTTAATTTTAACCCCTACACTATCCAACACTTACCCTACTATTACACCCCGTGGAGTTAGAATAGTAATTTTAACCCCTACACTATCCAACACTTACCCTACTCTTACACCTCCTGGAGTTAGAATAGTAATTTTGACCCCTACACTATCCAACATTTACAATACTATTACATTCCCATTAATTAAAATAAATAAAAAAATACTTACCCATACTTACGTTGTAATGGCATGCGTTGTAATGGCATGCGTTGTAATGGATCCTGCGTTGTAAAAGTTTTGTTGTAATAGTATGCGATGTGAATGTATGCGTTGTAATGTCATACATTCGGTGCCGTCAGTGGCTAATGAAAGGCAGCGGGACTCCTGAGCTATTAAAGAGGCATTTCATTTTCCATGCGCTCCCAGGTAATGCCCCTTCGGGAATTTTTAACCACCTGCTTAAGACAGACTTAAGACAAAATCCTAACTTAAGTCTGTCTTAAGTCTGTCTTAAGTCTGTCTTTAGTTTGTCTTAAGGCAAACTTAAGACAAAATTCTAACTTCTAATACCAAAAGTAGTGAGTTCATTCTGTGAATACCAAAAGTAGTAAGTGCATTCTGTGAATGCCAAAAAAAGTAAGTGCATTCTGTGAATACCAAAGTAGTAGTAAGTTTAGGATTGAGTCTTAAGTTCATTCTGTGAATCGGGCCCAAATAGATGACCCCATTGGTAACGTATGTTGAGGTCCCAGCTTTTGTCAGTGAATAAGTACGGTACTCCAGGGTAGCTTTGCTGTGCGCTGTTCTCATGCTATCCTCCTTTTCAATGAAGAAAAGGACGTGTGTCAGAATGTCCGGGCCAGACTCCGTTCACCCCAAAGGAGGTGACACACAATGTGCCGTGTCCAGCGCCGGAGGGGAGGCATCATCATCATCCCTTCATATTGCATCGAGAAGCTCAGCAGTCAATGCCATAATATTACTGCCCTCCGCTCCCTTTGGCACCCCCCTGATGCGGATGTAGTTCCGGTGGCTCTGATTTTCAAGGCCCTGATGCTTCAGCTGGCGCTCAATGCCTTTTTCTTCCAGCGTTGCCCCCCTCTGCCAGAGCATTCCTTGGTCTTCAGAGCGAGTGTCAGCTGTATGCTCTAGGTCATCCACTGGTCCTCCCAGATCAGTGACCTTGCAATGCATATCCTTTAAGCAGGACTTAAAATCTGTTTTCAATGTCCCGATCTTGCTAGGGATTTCATGTAGAAAGCAGTACATATAGTCTTTAGAGATGGGCACAGATGATGTGGCCCCCTCCAGAGCCTCCCCAGATGTTGGAGACGTGGGAAGGTCAGTAAGCCCTGGAAATGGCAGAAAGACAGGTATATCAGGCCGCTGTTGCAGCGTGTTCCCAGCATGGGCCTTCTGTAGGCAAAGCAATCAGAGATGTGCTAACTCACCACTTCATGTAAGACTGGGATGGTCTTCCACGAGGCAGGAGTGAGTATCATTGGGGGGCTCCCAGAGTCAGCAAGGGCCTGCCACTATAGCCAGCAAGTGCGAGGGGGAGACCCCTCAGTGATGCACACACTGCACCCCAAGGGCTAGGCCACCATGAAACAGAGTCCCAGCCCTAGGCAGCTACCATGCAGTAAGCCAGGGACAAAGGGCTAGGAGACAGTCTATCCGTCGACCGAATGCATCCCCCCTCCCCCACAGGCCCCAGGCAGTCTCAGAGGCAGATTCAGCCAGGCCCCCAATGATAGAAAGACGATTCAGAAAAGGGGGTGGTGATGAACAGAGTGTCTGAATTAAGCAGACCACTCTTGCCCAGTCCAAAGATCAGGGCTTGATCCATCACCGTTATTTATCTCACTGCACCATCCCAGCTCAGAACCTGGCTATATGCAAATCAGTCTGTCCCTGGCCCAGTGCATCATGGGAACAGGGCAGACTAAACTACCAAGCCAATTCTTCACCAGAAAGGAGACAAGCTACCGGGGACCGGTTTCTGGCATTTCAGCCGTCTTCGGCCCGGCTTGCTTGAATCCTGATGGTGCAGTGAGAAAGGGACTCATGTCTGAGTATACCCTGCCACACCTATAGTGGCCAAAATCGATTCAGAAAAGGGGGTGGTGATGAACAGAGTGTCTGAATTAAGCAGACCACTCTTACCCAGTCCAAAGATCAGGGCTTGATCCATCACCATTATTTATCTCACTGCACCATCCCAGCTCAGAACCTGGCTATATGCAAATCAGTCTGTCCCTGGCCCAGTGCATCATGGGAACAGGGCAGACTAAACTACCAAGCCAATTCTTCACCAGAAAGGAGACAAGCTACCGGGGACCGGGTTCTGGCATTTCAGCCGTCTTCGGCCCGGCTTGCTTGAATCCTGATGATGCAGTGAGAAAGGGACTCATGTCTGAGTATACCCTGCCACCCCAATGATAGAAAGGGCCCGCTTCAGGCCCGCAATAGGTAGCAGATCACTCACCTGCAGGGGCCCAGGCGGACCGCAGCTTCTTAGGCAGACGCTTAGTCCACAGCTCCTCACATCAAGTCTCTCATCCCCTGGTCAGGGAGCCAGAGGGAAACGCAGTCCTAGGGCCCCCACAGATGGTGGTATGCTCCTGCTCCCCCAAGGTTGGGCAAGAACCACCTGGCACCAACGCCTGCAGTGCAGCACCTCGGCAGGTGAAGGCAGGTCCTGCAGCTCCCAAAATGGCGGCTCCCCTGGTCCGATGTCTCCTGCAAGAAGGGTCCGTCGTTCGAAGTCCATGGTTAACTGAGGCGAGCAGAGCTCACAGCATGGGAGCTTCACCTCCCTGAAGCACAGAGGATCTTGTCTGGGTCGCAGACCAAAAGACCCCATTGAGCTAGAGGAGCCTTGTGGCAACTAAATTGGTGCGGCCGGTAGCTCTACCAGTCGTGGCCGACATGGCTCACCGGTTGGGGGGTGGGCGTGGGGTTGCACATGGTTGGGGGACAGGTGAGTTGTCACGAGGGATGGGTGTGTGGTTGTGAGGGAAGAGGGGGGTCACGCTGGAAGGGGAGGGGTTTAAATTATATTTTTTAAACGTACCTTTCCCGGGTCCCGCGTCTTCACTGTTCGGTCTGCTCCTGCTTTCCTACCTCCGCAGAAACTGCAAACAGGCAACCTCCCACCCCTCCCTCGAGCCAATCGCAATGCTGCAATGGCAGCATTGTGATTGATTGGGACGCTGATCACACAGGTGCCAATGGGGAGGCCATTTTCTCCCTGAAGTCTGCACGCATCCAACATGGAGAAAAGGGAGAGTGTGCATGACTGGTTTGGTCGGCCCTAGGGCCGACCAAACAGTCAGAACCCGCAGCATTGGGCAAGCCACTCCTCCCCTGCCCTCGAGCAGGCCCTCCCACCATCCCACCCACAACCAAACCCTTCTGTTTTCTCGCAGTGCGAGAAGCAGAAAAATAAAATGTTATTTTTAATACCATTTTATGTTTCTGCTTCTCACAATGCAATAAAGCATTGGGGCGATGCTCCTCCACCCACATGGAGGAGCCGCCCCTGGGCTCTACCAAGGCTGATCACGGTGCAGCACAGCGGCCCCTAGTCAGCACTCCTTGGGCCCATCTGTGTAGCCCGCACCACCGGAGCAATCTTCCGGTGCCTGTCGTTATAGCCATGTCGTTGCGGGCTGGGTCAGGTGCCGTCGGGAAACAGCCATTACAATTAGAACGCAACTTTCACAACGCACTACCATTACAACAAAACTTTTACAACGCAGGATCCATTACAACACATGCCATTACAACGCATGCCATTACAATGCAGATGCTATTAAAACGTATGCCATTACAAAGTAAGTATGGGTAAATATTTAATTTAATTTTAACCCCTACACTATCCAACACTTACCCTACTATTACACCCCATGGAGTTAGAATAGTAATTTTAACCCCTACACTATCCAACACTTACCCTACTCTTACACCTCCTGGAGTTAGAATAGTAATTTTAACCCCTACACTATCCAACATTTACAATACTATTACATTCCCATTAATTAAAATAAATAAAAAAATACTTACCCATACTTACGTTGTAATGGCATGCGTTGTAATGGCATGCGTTGTAATGGATCCTGCGTTGTAAAAGTTTTGTTGTAATAGTATGCGATGTGAATGTATGCGTTGTAATGTCATACATTCGGTGCCGTCAGTGGCTAATGAAAGGCAGCGGGACTCCTGAGCTATTAAAGAGGCATTTCCTTTTCCATGCGCTCCCAGGTAATGCCCCTTCGGGAATTTTTAACCACCTGCTTAAGACAGACTTAAGACAAAATCCTAACTTAAGTCTGTCTTAAGTCTGTCTTAAGTCTGTCTTTAGTTTGTCTTAAGGCAAACTTAAGACAAAATTCTAACTTCTGTTAATACCAAAAGTAGTGAGTTCATTCTGTGAATACCAAAAGTAGTAAGTGCATTCTGTGAATGCCAAAAAAAGTAAGTGCATTCTGTGAATACCAAAGTAGTAGTAAGTTTAGGATTGAGTCTTAAGTACATTCTGTGAATCGGGCCCAAATAGATGACCCCATTGGTAACGTATGTTGAGGTCCCAGCTTTTGTCAGTGAATAAGTACGGTACTCCAGGGTAGCTTTGCTGTGCGCTGTTCTCATGCTATCCTCCTTTTCAATGAAGAAAAGGACGTATGTCAGAATGTCCGGGCCAGACTCCGTTCACCCCAAAGGAGGTGACACACGATGTGCCCTGTCCAGCGCCGGAGGGGAGGCATCATCATCATCCCTTCATATTGCATCGAGAAGCTCAGCAGTCAATGCCATAATATCACTGCCCTCCGCTCCCTTTGGCACCCCCCTGATGCGGAAGTAGTTCCGGTGGCTCTGATTTTCAAGGCCCTGCTGCTTCAGCTGGCGCTCAATGTCTTTTTCTTCCAGCGTTGCCCCGCTCTGCCAGAGCATTCCTTGGTCTTCAGAGCGAGTGTCAGCTGTATGCTCTAGGTCATCCACTGGTCCTCCCAGATCAGTGACCTTGCAATGCATATCCTTTAAGCAGGACTTAAAATCTGTTTTCAACGTCCCGATCTTGCTAGGGATTTCATGTAGAAAGCAGTACATATAGTCTTTAGAGATGGGCACAGATGATGTGGCCCCCTCCAGAGCCTCCCCAGATGTTGGAGACGTGGGAAGGTCAGTAAGCCCTGGAAATGGCAGAAAGACAGGTATATCAGGCCGCTGTTGCAGCGTGTTCCCAGCATGGGCCTTCTGTAGGCAAAGCAATCAGAGATGTGCTAACTCACCACTTCATGTAAGACTGGGATGGTCTTCCACGAGGCAGGAGTGAGTATCATTGGGGGGCTCCCAGAGTCAGCAAGGGCCTGCCACTATAGCCAGCAAGTGCGAGGGGGAGACCCCTCAGTGATGCACACACTGCACCCCAAGGGCTAGGCCACCATGAAACAGAGTCCCAGCCCTAGGCAGCTACCATGCAGTAAGCCAGGGACAAAGGGCGAGGAGACAGTCTATCCGTCGACCGAATGCATCCCCCCCTCCCCCACAGGCCCCAGGCAGTCTCAGAGGCAGATTCAGCCAGGCCCCCAATGATAGAAAGACGATTCAGAAAAGGGGGTGGTGATTAACAGAGTGTCTGAATTAAGCAGACCACTCTTACCCAGTCCAAAGATCAGGGCTTGATCCATCACGGTTATTTATCTCACTGCACCATCCCAGCTCAGAACCTGGCTATATGCAAATCAGTCTGTCCCTGGCCCAGTGCATCATGGGAACAGGGCAGACTAAACTACCAAGCCAATTCTTCACCAGAAAGGAGACAAGCTACCGGGGACCGGTTTCTGGCATTTCAGCCGTCTTCGGCCCGGCTTGCTTGAATCCTGATGGTGCAGTGAGAAAGGGACTCATGTCTGAGTATACCCTGCCACACCTATAGTGGCCAAAATCGATTCAGAAAAGGGGGTGGTGATGAACAGAGTGTCTGAATTAAGCAGACCACTCTTACCCAGTCCAAAGATCAGGGCTTGATCCATCACCGTTATTTATCTCACTGCACCATCCCAGCTCAGAACCTGGCTATATGCAAATCAGTCTGTCCCTGGCCCAGTGCATCATGGGAACAGGGCAGACTAAACTACCAAGCCAATTCTTCACCAGAAAGGAGACAAGCTACCGGGGACCGGGTTCTGGCATTTCAGCCGTCTTCGGCCCGGCTTGCTTGAATCCTGATGGTGCAGTGAGAAAGGGACTCATGTCTGAGTATACCCTGCTACCCCAATGATAGAAAGGGCCCGCTTCAGGCCCGCAATAGGTAGCAGACCACTCACCTGCAGGGGCCCAGGTGGACCGCAGCTTCTTAGGCAGACGCTTAGTCCACAGCTCCTCACATCAAGTCTCTCATCCCCTGGTCAGGGAGCCAGAGGGAAACGCAGTCCTAGGGCCCCCACAGATGGTGGTATGCTCCTGCTCCCCCAAGGTTGGGCAAGAACCACCTGGCACCAACGCCTGCAGTGCAGCACCTCGGCAGGTGAAGGCAGGTCCTGCAGCTCCCAAAATGGCGGCTCCCCTGGTCCGATGTCTCCTGCAAGAAGGGTCCGTCGTTCGAAGTCCATGGTTAACTGAGGCGAGCAGAGCTCACAGCATGGGAGCTTCACCTCCCTGAAGCACAGAGGATCTTGTCTGGGTCGCAGACCAAAAGACCCCATTGAGCTAGAGGAGCCTTGTGGCAACCAAATTGGTGCGGCCGGTAGCTCTACCAGTCGTGGCCGACATGGCTCACCGGTTGGGGGGTGGGCGTAGGGTTGCACATGGTTGGGGGACAGGTGAGTTGTCACGAGGGATGGGTGTGTGGTTGTGAGGGAAGAGGGGGGTCACGCTGAAAGGGGAGGGGTTTAAATTGTATTTTTTAAACGTACCTTTCCCGGGTCCCGCGTCTTCACTGTTCGGTCTGCTCCTGCTTTCCTACCTCCGCAGAAACTGCAAACAGGCAACCTCCCACCCCTCCCTCGAGCCAATCGCAATGCTGCAATGGCAGCATTGTGATTGATTGGGACGCTGATCACACAGGTGCCAATGGGGAGGCCATTTTCTCCCTGAAGTCTGCACGCATCCAACATGGAGAAAAGGGAGAGTGTGCATGACTGGTTTGGTCGGCCCTAGGGCCGACCAAACAGTCAGGACCCGCAGCATTGGGCAAGCCACTCCTCCCCTGCCCTCGAGCAGGCCCTCCCACCATCCCACCCACAACCAAACCCTTCTGTTTTCTCGCAGTGCGAGAAGCAGAAAAATAAAATGTTATTTTTAATACCATTTTATGTTTCTGCTTCTCACAATGCAATAAAGCATTGGGGCGATGCTCCTCCACCCAGATGGAGGAGCCGCCCCTGGGCTCTACCAAGGCTGATCACGGTGCAGCACAGCGGCCCCTAGTCAGCACTCCTTGGGCCCATCTGTGTAGCCCGCCCCACCGGAGCAATCTTCCGGTGCCTGTTGTGGTAGCCATGTCGTTGCGGGCTGGGTCAGGTGCCGTCGGGAAACAGCCATTACAACGCAACTTTCACAACGCACTACCATTACAACAAAACTTTTACAATGCAGGATCCATTACAACACATGCCATTACAACGCATGCCATTAAAATGCAGATGCTATTACAACGCATGCCATTACAACGTAAGTATGGGTAAATATTTAATTTAATGTTAACCCCTACACTATCCAACACTTACCCTACTATTATTACACCCCGTGGAGTTAGAATAGTAATTTTAACCCCTACACTATCCAACACTTACCCTACTCTTACACACCGTGGAGTTAGAATAGTAATTTTAACCCCTACACTATCCAACACTTACCCTACTCTTACACCCCCTGGAGTTAGAATAGTAATTTTAACCCCTACACTATCCAACATTTACAATACTATTACATTCCCATTAATTAAAATAAAAAAAAATACTTACCCATACTTACGTTGTAATGGCATGCGTTGTAATAGCATCTGCATTTTAATGGCATGCGTTGTAATGGCATGCGTTGTAATGGATCCTGCGTTGTAAAAGTTTTGTTGTAATGGCATGCGTTGTGTCATGCATTCGCTGCCGTCAGTGGCTAATCAAAGGCAGCGGGACTCCGGAGCTGCTAAAGAGGCATTTCCTGTTCCATGCGCGCCCAGGTAATGCCCCTTCGGGAATTTTTAACCACCTGCTTTTGGGTGGAGTAATGTTTAATTTGTAATTTCCATTGCTTTTCAATGACCTCTCATACTTGTAATTAGGTGTAATTTACCACGTGTTATTTTCCACACGTGATAAATAGCATATGCATTAAATAGTGTACGTGGACCACAGACATGCGGTATACATTGTTTTTAACTGGTAAATTTACCCTGGCCTGTGGTAATTACCAATGTGCCAATAACAATTTACCCACTCCAGAAAAAGAATACTGTTTGTAAATCTGACCATCTCATAGTGATGGCCATTTAACACGTTACTGTAGTGAACTGACTGACTGAGTCAAAGGGAGCCAAATGCCTTGGCAGTACTGCTGGTAAGTGCACGTGCAAATATTAAACAGCACACGCTCAATCGCCCCTTCTGCTATTTTACAGCGTCTGACAGTCACATAAAACCATAACCAGAAGACAGCTGCCTGCCATGTGTTTCTTCCATACTGCCGCTTGGCATGCTTTCAGGCTCTTACATTGTGTAACTACTTGGAAACATTGTTTTTAATTATTATCTGAACTGCTTGAGAGCCACGTGCAATGTGGTTTAGGGGAGATTAATTACGTATCCTCTTTTATTCTGTTTTTCTCCCCGGGAGGCTGCTGCTCTTCCTCTGACAGATAAAACTTTTTGCGGTTTTTCACTCAGAAGGATTCTCGATGGAGCCTGATCAATGCCATCTAAACTTGCTTCTCAGCTACTCTCCAAATATGTCAAGCAGCTTTCAGCTCGATAAACAAAGGGCAGGCGAGCCAGCGCGTAAACACAATGCCAACTGGCCCTGTAGGCCTTGTTTGGGTCGTTTTATGTATGCAGGAATTTGTATAGTTATGTCTATTTATAGGATATCTTTACATAGTCGATGCATGCACCATTTCACAATACCCAGATAGATAGACTGTGCTTAACCCATCAAATAAATACAATTTCATTTCTTGATTTTTGCCGAGAAGAATGCTATTATCTGTGCTTCGCTTATAAGGATAAAAGACGAGAACTGAAAAGAGAGAGTTTAATTCACCAGGACTTCCAGCAGGGACTGAGTCAAAACATTTGGGCTTCAATCAACATTGCCCCAACAGAGAGAATAATACGGACAATGCAGCGCATTGTAATCCGTCACGTAGAAGGGCCTGTCCCAGAACTCCAAGGGAAACCTATTCCAGAAGCGCGCGGGGCAGCTGAGGGCCGCGAGCGCGAGGCACCAGGGGCTCCAAGGCGGAGGGAGGGCCTTCCTCTTTCACGGGATGTCAACTGTTAAAACAGTAATGCGCTTGTCCAAAACCTGTAAAACAGCGAGGCCACACAGGGGTTGGGAATCTGATTACCTCGGACTTCTGCTGATGAATACATTAGAATAATGAAGTGCTCGCCGAGAGCAGATCACCTCGCCCAGCACGGTTTGCAAATGTTACTGCTGAAAAGTACTTCAGTTCCTTTTGAGTGTGAACAAGAAGAATTATTAAGACAAATCGGGAATAATGTGAGCGGTCAATGCACACTTTAAAGCTGCAAACGAAAGACTCACGCTCTGTATTCCCTCCACTAACCACGGTGGACGAAAGATAATTTTACTTGGAGCAGGGATAAGTGCATTAAAAAACAGACCCAGATTCTGAAAGGTGTCGGGCAGCTAGCATAGCCCCCAAAAAAGCTGCACTGCCTTGCGTGACAGGGAGAGAGCAGGAGAGCGCCATATTCACTTAGATATGGCACTTCCCCCCCTCTCCCTTGCACCGGCGCTGATTTCAGCTGCCCTGCGCCAACACAGACTTTAGGGGCATATTTATACGGAAGTGGCAGAGTGCTGTGTTAGCCTCCTTGGCTTAACGCCGTGTTCCCCCACTTCTGAAACTCAGGGCTGCACCGTATTTACAAGAATACAGTGCAGCCTTGCGCTTCCCCGTGTACAGGCGCTAATATAGCTGCCTAGTGCCAACTCAAGCACCCTTGCACCATAGTGCAAGGGTGCCTGCATTCAGGGGAATAATTGTTTATGTGCAGGAAGGGGTTCCAATCCTGCAAATAAACAATCCGAAATGGTGTGTTAAATCTTCTATGTGTGCTGCACACATAGAAGTTGCAAAACGTCATTTTTCTTTTCATTCATTGTTTATGCGTAGGAAGGGACACCTTCCTACACATAAACAATCAATGGTGCTTTGCTGTTTCTATGTGTGCTGTACAATGCCACACAAATGGAAACAGCAAAAACTAGGAGAAAATAAATATTTCTCCTTGCTGCACCAGGGTAAGACCAGATTTTCCCTGGTTTACATTTGGGGATGACCCATATTTACGCCACCCTTGTAAATGTGCGGCAGTATCAAAATCAATGGAACGGTGATCGGTGGCACGCCCACCGCAACACTCATTGCCCGCCATTTTCACGCTAAGTATAGCGTGAAAGGGTGCCTTATTGACAAGGCAGTGTTAAGGCACGTCAAGTGGCTTAATGCTGTATTATAAATGCCACCACAACGTTGTGCAAAGTGATGCTGTGGTGGCTAGAGGCCCCTTAGTGCCATAGTGCTAGGGTGCATGCCTGATTCTACCATCGTTTTTCTACAGGAAAGGTACCCTTTCACTAAAAAATAATATGGCTAGAAAAGTTTAAAAGCTGTTCCTACTTTGTATGTGTGCTGCACAGTCCAGCATGCATGCAAAGTCGGAAAAGCTCAGAGAAATGAAAAAAAAATTCGCCGTTTAA
Organism: Lissotriton vulgaris; assembly: GCF_964263255.1. Lineage (NCBI taxonomy): Eukaryota > Metazoa > Chordata > Amphibia > Caudata > Salamandridae > Lissotriton > Lissotriton vulgaris. The sequence goes on along the minus strand of NC_141685.1, from coordinate 336,763,782 downwards.
GGTCTGCTTTTCAGCAGCATTAACGTTTAGTGTTAAACCCCGTTAGTGAATAAGGTTTAGCATCAAAAAGCATGGGTGGTTGCCTGGGAATGCCCATGTGCCACCCATGTGACGCAAAGTAAAGCAAAGCAGCGTATCCTGCTGCTTTGGGTTCCTTTTACAAACAAACCAATGCTAATACCACTTAGCGTTGCTTTTTAAATCCCAAAACAAGCTTTAACGTCGGGTTTGGATAAAAAAAAGTAACACTAACCTGACACTAAACTTTTGAGAATCTGAGCCACATATTTTCAGGCATATTGGCAGATGTAATGTGGAATGACGCCATGGGGAGTAATATCACAGAAAGCGATGTCACAGTCCTACTGAAGTAGCTTATTTTACAGTCAGGGACAGAATGGTTGCTGTACGACTCTGAGATTTTCCCAGTGGGCTGCAGGTTCAAGGGCGGCTTTCAGAACTGTATGTACTGCCATGAGCTAACCATAAATTCCCCCATGGCCATATTTGAGTGCACTTTACTGCAGCGTTGGTGCGGTGTGAACTTCTTTCCAGGGATGCATTTTGGTTTTCAGTCGTGCTCTGCAGTTAAAGCTGCTATAAAATCTTTGGAATATATGACATGTGAATCTACATGTATGTTACAATGGAGAAGCTCATACATATTTAGGGGCAGATTTACAAGCCTGTTCCGACAAGTTTATGCCGTCATTGCGTCACTTCTGTGATGCAGTGGCGTTGTAAACAATGCGCCACGTTGAACATATTCACAACGTGACACATCTAAGGAGATGCGTCATGATGTAAAGCCCTGCGCTACATTATACCTGCATCAGGTATAATGTTTGCAGGGTGGGCATTCCGACATGAGAAAGCCTCGTAAAAGTGATGCAGTGAAGATTTCACTGGGTCACTTCTACAATGCCACTGCGTCAAAACCTTGTGCCAGCTTGAAGCAGGCGTAAGGAGTGACACAGCATGATAGGCATAGTCATTCTTGACCATTAGTGGAGTTGCGTCGTGCTTGCTACACGACTCCAGCAATGCGCTGCCTTTATGCCAAAATATGCGTCACGCATCTGTCTATCCTAGTGCCACGGTGCGCCGCATTGTAAATGTGACGCATCCAAGGGAGACGCAAGGGTTTTTTTACGTGACGCACATTCACTGACGCATATCTGCTAATATGCAGAGATGTGCCAGTTCTTGTAAATCTGCCCCTCTGAACTCATTAAGTTGGTATGAGAAATTAAAGGAAATTATTTTTGCTGCGTTAAAGATTTATGATCATGTCTCCAGACTAAATGAGCACTTTACAACTTAAAAATCCCAATACATATACACTTTTTAAATCAATTTTACGCTTTCTAAATCACTTGTATACTATCCACATATAAAGTTGAAACTGAGCTTAGAAATAAGACAGTGACATTTTAAAACAAATCTGTCCTAATTGATTGTTATATTAAAGGAGCTTGTTGTATTGTTTGTTTTCTGTTGGTGGTGGTTGTAACTTTCTTCAAAGCCTCAAATCACGTTCCCACAAGCCTACAAAATAACCCACTGCAGGGCCAAGCGTTACAAATGCTCTGGGAGGGCACATTAAAGCAATTGCATTCAATGTTTGCACTTTTGAACAACTATGGTGGTGGTAGACAAGCAAGGTAACCCCACCGGTCGTCAGTAAAGAATAAATCATACAGCTCCAAGCATCCCTCCTGCACAGCTAAGGGGGGCTGTGTCAGAGTGTCCCTAAATAGGGCAGTCTTCAAGAAGTAAGGTACACATGTATTCCTGCACGTGCATGTTTTCACACCACGTTATCTTCCAGTCTGATGTTTGACACAGGAAATACAAGCTATTGCATTTCTGATTTGCAACATACACGAGTGGGGTGAGTACGCTGTGAGAGCTGATGTTTTTGGGGAACACCTCATCAACAATAAATTGTTGAATTTCTCCTTCCATTTTTGTTTTGCTAAAAATCCTAATATTGAAGGTTGTCACAGGGCAAAGCAGGGTGCACTATGAGACATTGGTAGCGTAACAATGCATCTTGCACATCAACATGAGTGCAGTTTTTCAGCAGTAGGCAGGGATTTGACACTGTAAACATAAAGCAGCCAGTTCCACCCAGGCACCACAGGCTGAACAAGGGAGTGTATGGAGCCCGGTGACCATTCGGGTGTCCTCTAGAAAATGGAACACAAATTACAAACAGTGAGACAGTAAAGGTCGGAGAAGTACATCACGAGGCCACCCGAGTTAAAAGGTATCCGGAGGCCGTGTGAAGAGGGAGATTCCGGGGAACAGAGGAAGGTGCGAGGGAGGGACAGGCAGGGTGCCAGGGGCACTGTTGGGCCTAGTGCACTTTGTCAATGGGTTATCTAAGTAAAGAGTTGGAGCACTCTGAGCCTGGGAGGTGTAAAGCAGGAGTGTTGCAGGTTGGTGAAATAGCCAAGCAGTGGCTGCCAGTTAGAGTCAGTGTGTGCTATTTTGTGGGATTGGAGCTCCTTGGCCATTACATGCCACAGGTGCATGAACCACTGGGCAATGGGAGGGGCGAAGGGCTTCTTCCAGTGAAATGCAGTGAGCTGCTTGGTGGCACCTAATTTATGGCTAACTAGGCGCCAATCAGTGTGAGTCATTGCCTCCCAGTGCTTAATTTGTAAAATATGAAGTGCAGGTGCTCAAATGTTTGTCGGAGGCCACACCCCCTTTTCCCGGCTCCACCCACTCCCTCACTAGCTCCACCCACTTCCTCTATTGGCCCCACCCACACCCTCAACTGGCACGCAAGCCATAAACGGTGAAAATGTCACACATGTCCTCTTGCCAGAACGCATGGAAATGTTACACATAAGCACCCATGCCATGAACCATGGAAATGTCACACATAAGCAAGCACCCAAGCCATAAACTGTGGAAATGTCACACTTAAGCCTTCAGGCCAGAAAGTATAGAAATGTCACACATGAGCGTCCAGGCCAGAAAACATACCATAATCCGTCACACATAAGCATCCAGGACAGGGCTAGGCCAAAAACCGTGTAAAATGTCACACAAACATCCATGATCCAGGCCTTGAAATATCACATATAGGCATCCAGCCGGGGTGTGTTATTAAGTTCCAGCCACAGTAAACCAGTGCTTAATTTGTAAAAACATAAGTGCCAGGGCCCTTTTCGGGAGGCCATTGCAACTTGCACCATGCATTTTCCCTCCCTAGCAGTACTGCTAATAGCAGTACCAACACAACTAGTACACACTCACCTACAAGTGTGACAGTTCAGACTATTTAAAGTCACTTAAAGCTATAAAAATGGTGTGAGCAGTAGATATTATTCATATATAATGTATATTAAATTATTAATCTATTGCTGTGCTTAACTCAAAATTAGACAGGCAGAGCCACCAGGTGCCAGACTTTCATAGGTACCGGAATACAGGCGTTGAGAATTAAGTACCGGTACTGAGCACCGAAAACACCAGTTGAAATTAAGCGCTTAGTGCAGCCCTTACTGCACTGCTTAATTTGTGCCAGTTGCTGCAGGTGGTGCTAACAAGCCCTCGTTTTTGAAGACCTGGTCTTATTGTTCAACAGCAGACTAACTGAATCAGAGCAGGAGAGGGAAAGGTGAAAAAGATTGAATGGAGGAAGAGAAGGGTAGGGAAACAGAGACACAGGGGAAAAGCCGGCTTGAAAAAGAACACACAAGAGAGATTGCAACAATGGCATTCAGAAGTTCTCCCAATGGCCTCAAAAGACAAACTTTGGCCCCCTGCATTTCTTTTTTTCACACATTAAGCCCTAACTGGCAACAAGGCCTCATCATCACACTTTCAGGTTCCAATCACCAGCTGAGCATGGGACCAGAATACAAGAGGATTCAATAGGTCAAGGGCATCGTGCTCAATTTTTTTAAGGTCATTAATGAAACACTTCTCCTGACATATAAACGATATTTACAGTTCTTCTGAAGGGGGAAAGAAATCTGGGCCTCGCAGGTCAGTCTGGCAACGAGGGCTCCTGGCTGAAAGCATTCCTAGTGGGCAATGCTTCAGTGTGTTTCTGGAATTGATCGAAGTTTGGCTGAAGCCTGTAGTTTCGGCCAACTATGGCTAGAACTGGCGATGGCTGCTGCCTTTTACCTTCTGCCTCCACACTGCCTGCTAGAGCCCCACAGTCTATCGCCTGTCAGAGCCCTTTGTGCATAGCGGTGAAGGTTTTAGATTGCTATTTGTGACTTTTCTATCATTTCAGAGCAATTCTGAGTAACATTTCAAAGACTATGGGTGACAGTTTCTCATTAGTCAAAATAAAGCAATGACGGCCAGGGAAACATATAAACATCAGAAATTGCACCCATTTGCGCAACAAGAAACTCTAGGAATCAGTTATTAGCATTACGATAAAAGGATCATTATTATTATATGCGGCCTACTTGCATCACTTTTGAATTCAGCTCACTGAGGCTGCTCACTTCCACCTAGCCTTTCAGCCTCTGCTTAGATTTATTTGTACAGTGTATACAAGCCCACAGGCTACCAACACGCACTGTGGAAGCTGGTATTACAATCACAGCTTCCTTTCAAAAACTCTGGAATTTGATAATTAATCACTCGACTCCAGTTCGACTTGGCAGTGGCATCACATGGCGACTACAGCCGCTACCTTAATTTACATGCAGTCACAGTGTGTGTGTGTCATGTCATGTGTCAATTAACTTAAGTTACCGGTTGGGTCGGGCCGGGCGGACTGGGACACGCACACACACACAGACTGACTGCAGTAGTGCACTGCACAGCCTGCAGGCTGCCGCTGCAGCCTTACTTAGGCTAACTAATTGGGCCTGCTGCTGCCGCCCACACTTTGCACAGGCCCTGCCTCACCTGGTGGATGGTTCCTGCCATGCGGTTACTGGTGAAAACCTTTGATACATCTGGCCCGAAATCTGCACTGGTATGATTGCAGTCTGTGCTGGGAGAGATGGGTCGCCGTGGTACAGAGTTGTGGCTGCCATTAATGCAGCAGGTGCAGTGACACCGGGACACGGAGTGCGCGAAGGACCAACTGCAACCAAATTGCGGTTGTTGTTTACTGCCAATTCTGACAGGGGGCAGGTGCATGCTCCATATTTGAACTCAAGCCATTGGTACCTTCACGAGGCCACTGCACAGAGACAAACCACTGTGAATGAAGATGAGTGAACACACGACCCATCAAGTTGCCACGATCCACACCACAGGCTTCCCAGACCCCTCTTCGGTACTGATTTGAACAACTTTCTCCTCTCCCTGGTTCCTACACAGCCTCATGGGATGCTCTGAGCCGCGCAGAGTCTGTCTGCACAGAGTGGGCAACTGGGCACGCAGCAGTGTTATTGTTCAGGTAGCTGCCACTTGGCACTGTAGACCCGTTCAAACAGCGAGCTTTTGAATGACACCCTGGCATCTGTGCGAGGTGTGATCGTGCCTGGGCCTGGCTGCCTAAAATAAAATAAATAAATAATCCTGTAGTACTGATTCCAGTCCGGCCCGCAACTGCGCAACAAGTAGCCAGTGCAGTCACAGAGTGCTGGCAACAAAACATGATCGTGCACATGGTGATGATCATCAAACTAGGGCATTTGAACAACATTTTTAAGCAGTGACGTGAGTGACCATGATGAACCGATAAAGTAAATCTGTAGGCCTCACCTGCGCTGCTGCGCAGATTACTTAATTGAATTCATGATATGTCGGCCGGGCCGGCCTACGCCGCCTATCCCAGATAACCAATCAACAATCATGATAATTTAAAAAAAAAACGTAAACCTGCGCATACGGCCCCCGCAGCCCCCAGGGGCCAGGCCCTGCCCTCAGTGCCCTGCCTCGCCTCACCTGCCTGCCAGTGCCAGTGCAGCTCATGATTATAATTTCGGCCGCCTCCCTCCCCCCTGACTGACACCAGCAAATATAAACCTGACTGACACGCACCAATAAATTAATCACCCCTGGGACTGCCGTAACTGTAACGCCCTGGCTGGCCCCTGCCTCGCTCGCCCTCACCTGCTGTCTGAGCGCTCCCAGTCCCAACTCCGACCGAGTCCAGCAACTTTGAAAGGCCGGGCCCGGCTGGCAGAATCTCCTAGATACTCGGCCAGGGCAAGGGGAGAGGACAGGTGCGGGTATGCTGGGGCAGGCAGAGGAAGTGCGCGTCACGTGCATTCAATTGCATGCAATCTGCGCACGCGTCGCTTCCTCTGGCACGCATAGCCCCAACCCACTGCCCAACCCCCGCAGCAAAGCCCTGCCCAGTGCCTGGCCTGGCCCCTGCAACATGACTCAAACAGTGTCCCGCCCACTGGGGCCCTGATCCGGGCCGGGAACTCTTGCCTCAGACAGGGAGTAGAGGTCGGAAAGACGTGACGTCACCACCGACAGCAGTAAGTAGTACTGCATGCAGCAAAGCAGCATCATCGACAACCTGATCAGTGACAGTGAGTCAGTAGCACAGCCACACTCACCAGTGACACACACGCACTAGTCACGAGTTAAAAATATCAAATTCCAAGGCAGGAGCATAGGTGCACTTAATGCCGCGTGATAGACCCGGCCCCCATAATTAAGTGCCGGTGCTGAGCACCGGCAAGCTCCGGCTCAAATTAAGCCCTGTTGCCTCCAAGTCTAAAAGGCGTATGTCTAGGACAGCTCTGTTGTAGGAAGCAGGGAGAGATGAAAGCCTTTTGTGACTTGAATGTGACTTAGGACTTCCTGCAATAAGTTTGGTATAAGGGAGTATGACCACCATATATGAAAGAGGTTCCCGGGGGCCACACCACACTGCCAAGAGAGGTCAGAGGTGGCAGGCTAAATTGCACGTAGGCAGGTCAGAACATAATACCACCGGGTCATTAGTTTGTATGCTGTCTCACAATGCAGTATGCTTTTATAACTTTTAAGGATGTCCCTCCAGAGTGTTTCCCATTGCCTCTGTGATATGCCCTCAGCAGTGTTGTCATGCCTCTGCAATTAGTATGGGGGGTCCTGACCAGTGCTGAGTGTGATATGAATCCCCTAGTATCATCATAAGCTCTGACCAGTGCCTCAAAGTATGTTGTTGTGTCGCTCCATGGGCATTGGACGGGTGAAGCACCCAGTGATGCAGTTGACAGTACTGTAACTGGGCTGTTTCAGTGGTATGGAATTCTGTTTTGGAGTAGTCAAATGTCCAGATTGTCTGATCATCAAACAAGCTTTGCAAGGCATTTGCTCTCCACCCAGCTGAAGAATGAGTGTGCCTCAAGGGCAGGAGTAAAGTCTGGTTTCTTGGCAATCGGGGTGCTTGGAGAGGGGAAAGTGTTGAGTCTCCTTGTGGTTGCTATCTTGTCCCATATCTTCAGTGCAGCCTTGGTTGGGATGGCGATGTAGGTGCTCAACTCCCTACACATTCAGAGATGTAGCGGAGATGCGCCACCCAATAATATTCATGAAGGTTAGGCCCCCTTGGTCCCTGGAAAGCATCAGCACGGTGTTGGAGAACCTGGAGCATTTTCCACCCCAAATGAAAGTGCGAATGTCACGCTGAAGGCAAAGTATGCCATCCTGCAGGATGGGAGTGGGCAAGGACTGTAATAAGTAGAGAATCTTTGGGAGAATGGTCATTTTAACTGCATTAAGATAACCCAGCCATGACACGTGGATTGGTCATAACTGACGCAAGTTCTCACCAGTGGACTTGTGGAGCCCTGGCCAGGTAGCTTGTGTCCAGGCAGCCAGGGTTGGTGTAAGATCGAGGCCGAGGTAGCAATGGGTCCCAATGGAATGGCACTAGAGACTGTAAGGCAGGGAGGTCTGACTTGGGTATCATGACATTCAGGGCATACAATGATTTGGACATTTTTACCTTAAAGCCAGAGGCATGCATCATGCTCAAAGGCTGGGAGAGTGAGTACTACCATGGGGAGGGAAGTGGCAGTCTGGGTAACGATAAGCTAGAGGTTGTCTGTGAAATGATTAAGCTTATGTGGATGTCCACCAAACAGGATGCCCACGTTGGACTCTGACTGTCATATGGTGAAGGCCAAGGGTTCCACCGCCAAAGCAAACAGCAGGAGTGAGAGTGGACATCCCTGCCAAGTGCCTCTCGCTAAGAAGATTGAGCCCATTTGCTGACCAATGACGTGGTTCGTAGCCATAGGGGAGACATAGGAGGCCATGATATGAGAAATCATGCCCGGACCAAGGCTAATCTTCTCAAGGACAGCCCGCAAGAAGGACCAGCCAAATCCTGAAAAATGCCTATCGTCCACCCCTTGCGGATGACAGATAAAGTCCACCTGATCCAGGTCTATGAGATTTTGGTGACGAGATTAGTGTCCATGTTTAAGAGAGAGATCGGGCGGTAGGAGGTACATAGAATGCTGTCCTTACAGGGCTTGGGGATAAGGGCAATCGCATCTGCCACCATCGTGGGAGTAAAATGCAAATCCAACATGAGCGAGTTGATTAATTTCAGCAGGTAGTCTTGTAGGAAGGGTAAGAATGCTCTGTAGAAAGAGACCAGGAGCCCATCGGGGCAAGGCTTCTTCCCAATAGGGAGCTCCTTCAGGCCTGCTGCAGTTCATCAAGGGTGATGGGGCTTCCAAGAGCTCAATATGCTGTGGCTTTAAAGTGTCCCAGTCACAAGCACTGAGCAAAGAGTCTATAAGATCTCAGGGATTGTCTTCCTCAGTGTACAGATCCTGGTAAAAGCTGTGGAATTTTTTAAACAAAAGGAATCAGGAGCTTTTGGGAAGGTCCAGCACAAGTGCTCCCTTATTCAATGGTTTAAACATGGGTGTGCAGTTCCTTGGAAGAAGGACAGGTGCTTTTTGTTTATCAAGTCAATGGAGTATGCTCCAATAGGAGCAAATGCCCTCACACACCCCAAGAGGTGTCACGCTTCATCATCTGGGCATGCTCCTCATCGGGCCGGTGCTGCAATTCCCGATGGGGGCTCTTTGCCGGAGGTCTTTTAATTATTCCGCTTAATGAGCGCGGTATGTGGAGAGTGAAGAGTAGTGTGGTGAGAGGAGTAATTAAACTAGGTTCAGTGATACCAGGTTTAAGTAAACTTAACTAGTGAGGCTCACTAGCCTAATTAAAACCAGTGTTGCTAGTGTGGGATACAATGGTCCTAAAGAGCAGTCGTAATTAGTGTCTAAAACGTGAGGTCAACGTGTTTCTTGCCTACTCTAACCCCAAGGGGGTCTATTGGCAATTTATCAGGACCTGGGAGGAGTAACCTACACTGCTATGTGACTTTTTCTCTATGTGTGCAGGTAGTTCAAGTAATCAGTCATACCATGTATAACAAAGTAAGATTCTACCTTGTTTATCAAAGTGACCCATTTCAAAGTATGGTCGGGTTTAATGGGACATAACAGAGCGAACCGCTCATTTGCAACTTGTTCATAGCATTTGCCTGCACACCTCTCCCGGGTAGGTGTGCCGGGGCACACCACACTACAATCAAGTTGCGAATGAGCGGTTCGCTCTATTATGTCCTGTAAGACCCGTCTAATACAGGGGAAGAGGAATCCACATCTCCGCTGATCTTGTGTAGCTGCTCGGCAGTGAAGGCCATCATGTGGATGCCTTCAGCATCCCTGGTTATCCCCCTAATTTGGATGTTGTTCCTCCGACTTCTGCTTCATCTGCAGTTCAAACTGTTGCTCTTCCACTTCCACAGCTGTGACCTTGTGCCATTGTGCTTCTTGGCCTTCTGATTGGGCATCAACAGTATGTTCTAAGTCATTTACTCATCCTTCCAGTTCGCTGACATCGAGCCTGAGGTGTTCGAGGAGTCCATGGCTGCTGAGGGTGCTTTGTGCCACAATGTGGTAACTTGCTTGACCCACTGGGTGCGTCTTTCACAAATTTGTCACGTGGCATGGCAAATGGCAAGGGGAGTCCCAGAGGAGTCAGTGATACTCAGCTCAGAGGACTTGTGCAGCGTGGCAGTTGTTGGCTGTCTCAATAAAGCAGAAGAGGAGTACAAGACAATACTAGGTACTTTAGAATACCGAGGTTGGAAACAGACCAAGTTTTTGATGAAATGGAGAGGGCCTCCCAACAGAGCAAGTGTTGGCCAGGTCCGGGGCATTGGCTTTGCAGTGTAATTGCAGAGCAGCAGTGCAGATAAACAATCTCATTGGATGTAGGATTAGAGCTTCGCGCCCAATTCAAAGGGTTCGTGATAGCATATACAGGTCAAGTATTGATCAAGGTCTCTCTAGGGAATGCAATAGCGTCCAATGCTTGGCTTGCAGAGCAGTTCATGTCTCTCATGTGTTACAGCAGTCTGAGAAGGTGCCAGTGAGGGAGTCCTCAGCATACAGCGGAATGCAGGCTGGGAATGTGCACATAGGATAGAGCATGAGGGCTGCAAGATGTAGGTCTGGCCAGCGACACCACAGTGGCTCCCAGAGGGGCAACATGCACAGGATTTCACAGCCCCCAGATTGTGCACAGGGACTCCCCTCACCAGTGTGGCAGTGCAAGCAAGAGTGGTGGGAGTCTAGAAGCAGTCGCAGGGGGTACTGCTAACATTTACATCCCCAACAGAGGGATCAGAGGAGCTGCCACACTCCTTGCAGAGTCTCTCCACCACAGAGCTAAATTCAAGTAGGGGGCTCAAAAGTGGACGAAAGAGTGTCGCTCTAGTGTCGAGGAGACCTCAGTTCTGTCATGATCTCCCCCAGCACTGGGACAGGGTACAGCTGCAAAAAGTTGCTTTAAGCATTCCTGGCCTAAGATTGTGACGCCCAACAGCCCCCTCAGGGCCTGGCCTGATGAGAGGATGTGTCCCAGGTCACAACAAGGTGCCTCACCTCCTATTGATGTCCGCCTCAGGAGAGGTAGGGGCCATGCACTAGATATGACTGAAAGTGACCTAGTCCTGAGTCTCATGATGTTGCAAGTCCGCCCACACTCCCAGAAGGTATACTTCCCGATGCATAGCCCTGTGCAGTAATGGGCCAGTGGTCTCACTTTAGGCAGCTGGGGGGGGAGAGGAGTCAAACTATTGTTTCTGGTGACTCACCTCAACAACCTCAGTTTGGCCTGGGAGCAGTTGATACAGATGCCCGGCAGGGCCCAGCCTGGGGTGCTGGTGGTTGATATGCATCTCGCAGAGCAGTGGCCTGCTGGGTGGAGACCTCACCCTGGATTCAATGCACCTCTGTTCGGAGCCTTGGCACCAGGAGCTCCGACCGGGGCCGTTGCAGCTGCGATGTGTACCAGTGTATGGGTAGCCTGCCCCTCACAGCTCCATTTCTCTGAGCTTTGCTCTGGGCTTGCTGGTGTGTGCTGCTGGCACAAGGACATCACAAAGCTGCCCAAGCTGCCGAAAAGTACTTCTCCCGATGGACAGTTTCCGGCCCAACTGGTCAACCGTCTCGCTCTGGGCAGCTGAAGGGCTAAGATATTGTGGCCAGAGTCTCAACTCTACACTCTCTGTCTAGCACGGGTGCTGCCAATGTAGATGCCTGGTGGAGCCTCCTCTGGTGTGCTGGTGTTCGACATGTGTCATTCTGGATGGTGACCTGGTGTGTTTAAGGCGTGCCCCGGAGTCCATACTCCTCAGCTGGGAGCCTCAGTAGTGGGGGAGGGTTAAGAGCACCAACAGAGGTTGCCCCGGCCTTGGTGTGTGCTCAAGGCTGAATAGTCTCCTCTCCTTGCTTCAGTCACCTGGGCTTGCTGGGGAGGGTGCGAGTGAAACAGCAGCTCAAGGAATACCACCAGCAGGAGCCCAGGCTGCCGTTGCTAGGTTCTCTCCCTCGGTGCCCACAGAGCTACACAGGGGGGAACAGCAGACTTCTTCACACATTTTCACTGTGTGGGTGAGGACCCAGTGCCTCAGATGGAACTGGGACGGGGGAGGGTCTTGAGCTGAGGAAAAAGTTGTTTACTCCATGCTCTGCTAAACCACGCCCCCTTTCATTTTTGATTTCTACTGTTATTTTTAATTATATCTTGATTTGGTTATTTTATTTTATCACTTCTTGTTAGAACTGGTGGTCTCTAGTTGACAATGGTTTGCACCTTTGTCCAAATAGGGACCCTTGCTTCTAGTTAGGTTAAGGGGCTACACTCCTAAAATAACCCCTGCTCAACCCTGTGGTAGATTGGCACGAGCAGGAAGGCTTATCTCAGAGGCAGTGTGTAAAGCATGTGTGACAACTGAAAAAGCTCCCTCTTGACCTATAAATACTTTTATCACGGGAGTAACCTCTCACACACAGGGCATACACCAACAATGTCTACGCAAAATGTGAATTTTTATTCATTTTATTTCATTTTTCTGTAAAAAAGCCTTTTTTTCTTTTTTTATATCATGTTTTTCAAATGCAACAGTTGTAAAAATATATATATTATTCAAAAAAACTCCAAGGAAATTTTTTTCAATACAATGGAGCTATAAATATATGTCCTTAGTTATATAAATGCATATAAAAAAAAAACAGAATCAATTCAATGTGCACAACCAGGTAAAGAGCCACACACTCCTACATACTTCCTAAACATACATCCATCACAAAAACAATCAATCAAACACTCACACCCAGTCAAAAGATCTGGGTTTAATCCATCACCGTTCTTTCGCCCACTCTGCCACCCCAGTTCAGACATGGCTATATGCAAATCAGTCTGACCCTGTGCCTCATGGGAACAGTCCAGCCCGAACTGCCAAGCCATGTCTTCCCCGGACCGGAAACAAGCTTCAGAGGATCGGTTTCTGGCATTCCAGCCGTCTTCATCCCGGCTTGCTTGAATCCAGTGGCAAAGTGAGTAAGGGACTCACGTCTGAGCATACCCTGCCACACTTATAGTGGCCAAAAGCGGTACAAAAGGTGCGGCGATATCACCCAGCGACGACAGGCTCTGCAACGACACTCGCAGCGATGTTAGACTTCCCGCACCGATCGGGTGCATCCTGCAAACGAAGGATGCAACGGCTCTGACAGCGGCAACAGGCGCAGCGACGATCTCGACCTTCGTAGCGGCGGGAATTTCCTTGCACTGTCGGGGATGCGCTCCGCAGTGAGCGATGCAATACCTTTTCTTTAGCAAAGTCTCTGAAGCTTAGTTTCCAGCTTCCCAGTACAGGTACAACTTCCAGAGGTACCACACAGGGGCCACACACTCCAGGAAGGACAGAACTCTCTCAGTAGAGCTCAGGGGAAGCTGGGGGTGTAGTCCTTTTGTTCCTGAGACTTCAAAACAGGGAGCCAGCTCTTCTCAGGCCCTTGGAGATTCCTTCAAGCAAGGGGACACAGCACAAAGCAAAGTCTTTCCCCTCTACTTTGCAGCAAAGCAACAGCAGGGTAATCCAGCAGAGCAACAGCTGGACAATCTTCCTTCTTCAGTTTCAGCTTTCTCCTTGGCAGAGGTTCCTTCTTTATTCCTGGATGATCTCATTTTCTGTTGTCAGGGGTCCTGTACTTATTCCCCTAAAAGTCTTTGTTCTCTTTGTGCAAGTGGGCCCTGAGCCCGGTCTGAACCAGTTCTGGGTGTTTCTTGAGCACTTTGTTTTCCTGGCTTCTCCTTTCCTTTCAGAGTGAGGGGCAGGGTCGTCAGCCGCCCAGCAGGAGGTGGATCCAGCATTGTGGAAGGCAGGCACATCCCTCTCAGGCCCAGGTGCTATCTCCTCCCACTACTCAAGTTGCAAATGCAGTCATTCAGCCTAGGGCTGACTCAGCCAACCTCCTGGGGAATCCCCAGCCCCTGTCACTCTCAAAGCAGACAGTCAATAGACAAACAGGCCAAGGCACACAGAAGTGTCAGACAAGAGAACAGCAGCTTTCTAAAAGTGCTATTCTCAAACACAGGATTTAAAAACAACCTTTCCTAAAAGATGTGTTATTAAATTCTGAGTTCCGGGTTACTAGACTTTTATCTCCTATCTTGTTCCTATGGGAAAAAATGCTGGTAGCCACTGTAGCCAGCATCCCCATGTTTGCCTATGGAGCAAGATAGCCTTACAATAGTGAAACACGAACATGGCTGTAATTCACTGCCAGAGCATGTCACCTGCACCTGTACATGCTCTACCTTTCACATACACTGCACCCTGCCCAGGGGGGTACCTCGGGCCTTCCATAGAGGTGACCAATGTGCACAAAAAGGGAAGGCTAAGGCCTGGTCAGTGGGGACACTGACCAGGAGGACATGGCAGTTCACAGACTGCACACAGGCACTGCGGTGGCAGGCCTGAGACACCATTTTAGGGCTACTCATGTGGGTGGCAAAATCAGTGCTGCAGGCCCACTAGTAGCATTTGTCATCACCAGCTCTGGCACACCCAGTGCACTTTACTGGGGACTTCATGGTGATACAAATATACAAAATGCCAATCATGTACATCCAATCATCATAGCAATTTACACAGAGAGCATATACACTGATCAGCAGTGGTAAAGTCCTATTGCCAACAGCCACGGGTCAGGAAAAATAAGGGAGGAAGAAGCAAAAAGTTTGAGGATGACCCTGCAAGAAGGGCCAGTTCCAACAAGCGATATTTATCGCTAATGACATGCAAAGTGGGTGTACCCAACCTGTCAGTGACTGAAAGCAGTCACTAACATCGCTATCACCAATCATCAACGCAGGCGTAGCGACAAATAAATTCACGCTAAGAGCGAATATCGCTGAAAACTAACGCCTGCTCATACCAGTTCTTAGCTTGTATATCCAATGGGAGGTGGATATTCAGGCTAACGCCCTATTAGCAATAATGCCTGAATATCACTGGATTTCCGCCGGATATTTTATCGCTTAGGAGATAAACGTTGCTAATAGCAAGTTAGCTCTGCGATAAAATCCGGCGATGTTGCTAAGCTTCTTTAGTGATAAATATCGCTATTTGTTGATAATATGCCCCTGAGTTCTACTTGCACACGTTAGATTGTGCACAAATTCTAAGGTATGAGCCCTTTAACAGTAATGAAAAACCCAATAAATCTTCAAAGCCACAAATTACCCAACTACTATGATTTGAGTTTTCTATCAGTTCAACTAATATTTTTAAGGTGCGGCTGGAGCAGTCAGAATCCTCCTTCATACCAATTTTCGTTTCCTTAAGTGTTCTCCAAGCATATGCTGTTGATTATTATGATTGTACAAAATGAACAGAGTGCTATTGTACAGGTATTAAGGGTGGAAATCGGAATCAGGGGCATAGTATTCCACTGATGCTTTGGTAACTTTGTGGTAGTACCATAATCATTGATAGAGGTACATATTCTTTGTTAGCTCTTGATTCAACTTGTTAATTTCCAATAATTTAGAGTAGTTTGTTCCTCATACAGTTATATGTATTCACTTTTTGCTTCCTTAAAAAAATTAGTAATAAGAAAATCACTGCTACTTTCTTGCAAGTGCTGAGGGCAGCCAGCTGCCATCATGTTGGAGAGACAGACAAAAAGAGAGAGAGAGATAGAGAAAGATAGAGAGTGTGTGTGTGTGTGTGGGTGTGTGCGTAAGAAAGAGCAAGAAACTAGGCTTTATGTGTGCACGTGTGAGACTCTGCTGCTTACAGAGACTTAATGTCCTTGCAAGACATGCATAGTGTGAGACTCTGTCTTGGACACTGTGTGTGATTGTGTATATGGGTGACGCTAAGTATAGAAGACATTAGACTCTGTGTATCATTGCAACTACTGTGTGAGCCCTGTTTTCTCCAAGGGTATCTGAACTATTCAGTTCCGGCTACGAAAGGCCGAAAGGGTCGTCCGAAGGGTGGCCTGATTATATGGGTACGTCAATGTCTGCCCTTCTCCATTAAAGTGGTTGAAACTGGTAGTAAGGATATCCAACTTATAAAAGTGGACATGGGCTTATCAGGGTGTCTTGATATATACAATGTATATGCCAGGGGTACTAACGGGGGGAAATCAGAAGTTCTTGCGCGACTGGTCACCCTACTTGCAACATACTCCCTGAGCAACAATATCATAATTGCTGGAGATTTCAACGGCACGTTTGAACCCCTGGACATTTGTGACGATCTAGTTGGGGCGGAAGAGGACACGCAATGGGGAGTTCCCAAATTAAATTTAGACCCAATTAAACGTTGGTCTGAGGACATTATTTGCATAAATGCCATTTGTCTGGAAAGGGGCCTTAGGGCACTAAATGGGCGAACAATGAGTGATAAGGGGGGCTTGTACCTTTGATAATGGACGAAATAGGAGTAGGATAGACTACGTTCTGTGCAGCCTCCAACTATGGAAGGGATTCCGTGATATAGAAGTAAAGCACAGGCTCGAAAGCGACCACAACCCTCTGTGCATAGTACACAAATGGGGGCAATCCTCAATAGGGAATCACGTTATAGAGTGGGATGGTCTCCCCTTGCCTGTCCCCACCAATGACATGAGTCGGCTAAAATGGCCCTGTGTTTTGGCTAATCGACACTCTATGGCTAGTATAGACATGGAGGTGGACAGGGCGATAACTGCCCTAGAGCAGGCTAACATAGTCGTACCAGGGTCAAATGAAATAACTGCTATACACGATAATCTCTTTTGTGTGATTAAATCCCATTTCCAGAAACCGGGTAGGAAAACCATTAAGGCACCCCATAGACCTGTGAAGTGGTATAACGCACAGTGCAGGAAAGCCAGGCTAGCTCTGGGAACAGCTATTAAGAGTAGGGAACAAGTGGCTATCCGTAGTGCAAGAATGATTTACTAGGACAGTATAGCCACAGCAAAAAAAAACATGGGATGAGCAGCATTGGAATGAACTAAGAGAGGCAAGTAGGACTAAAGATTCCAGGCTCTTCTGGAGCATTGTTAAATGGGGTAGTGGCGGTTTACCCAATTGCCCCGATAATAACGTTGGTGAGGAGGACTGGGTCAATTATTTTAAGCCACAATATGCTGATAGCTACCCTGGCTCTGAGATGGATGGTTTCGAGGCTGTGTATCCCAAAGATAACTTCTTTACTCATGGCGAGGTGTTGTTGGCCTTAAGTGCAGTGTCTAGAGGAAGAGCTCCCGGTTTGGCTGGGGTCCCGGCGGATCTTTTTATTGACGATAGGAAACGCTGGGGCAAATATATTTTTCTTTTGTTTAACGCTGTTGTTAACGCTGTTGCCCAGGGAGCAATGGTTCCGTCATCCTGGAAGGGTGCAATTATTATCCCCGTATATAAGAAAGGCGATCGGGGTTTGCCTGGTAATTCCATACCCATAAGCTTGATAGCTACCTTTCAAAAGGTGGTGGGGAGGATGGTGGTGAACAGGCTTATGGATTTGGTTGATGAGAACAATGCATTATACCCTTACCAGGCTGGGTTCCGGAAGGCCACTAGTACGGTGGACCAGGTGTTCCGCTTTACCTTGCTACGGTGGTGAACTGTGGTGCTGGGTGGGGCAGCCTGTATGCCGCTTTTGTGGATTTGCGGGCTGCCTTCGACCTGGTTCCCAGGACTAAACTGTGGTCAGTGCTGTGGAACCTGGGACTACCGGAAGACCTATTGACCTCGGTTATGAGGTTGCACGAGGTGAATTTTGCCAAGATTCAATGGGGCAGTCAAGGTGAGGTCACCGCGGACTTCCTGGTCGAGCGGGGTGTTCGGCAGGGGTGTGCGATGACCCCCTTGCTCTTTTCCTTCTTTATCAACGGAGTAGTAGCTAGAATGCTGTCTGTTAATCTAGATGCACCCTCGTTGGCGGACATTAAGATCCCAATTTTTATGTTCGCCGACGATACCCTTATTTTATCAAAGACCCTGAGTGGCCTGCAGCGTGCCCTTCATATCTTTGAGGAATATTGTGGGACGCATGCTCTAGAAGTTAACGTGGCCAAAACCAAGCTAATGATTTTTAACCCCCACGTAGTTTCGATCCAGGCTGTTTATGAACCATCGTCCCTTAGAGGTAGTTAAAGCTTTTACCTATTTTGGTATTTACGTAACCAATGATCTCAAATGGTCCCAGCATATTGATCTTGCGACACTAAGGCACAGACAATTAGCTGGAGCCCTTGGGGCAGAACATAGAAAATCCAAATCCAAACCTATTGCGCCAGCCCTACAGGTCTATGAAGCGAAAACCCTTGGCTCAGCACTATATGGGGCTGAACTGTGGGGTTTCGGGAAGCTCCAGTCATTACAGAAGTCCGAAAATAAGTTCTTCAGGACAATCACTGGTCTTCCCAAAAGTACCCCCCTTCTCCCCCTTAGATATGAGTTGGGCAGAAAGGCTGTAGATGATTTGGCAAAACTTCGCCCGATCTTGTATTGGAGACGACTCTGGAATACTCTAGAACTCAAGCATTATGCTGTGGGCTTTTTAGCGCTGATCAAAGCCAATGTATTTCATAGGATTAAATGGCTAAAAGATCTTAGATCCTTGTTATGTTTGTTGGGTCTCCAAACCCTCTGGGATAACCCGTCAGGCTCACTTTTCCCTAGTAAAAAAACACTAAAGGAGTTATATTGGGACTTTGTGGCCGAGCGGGACTGGAGAAACACTGATGCTAGATCTATGACAGGATGCTACTTGGAAGCCAAAACCTCCCCTAACCATGAACTTTATTGGGACAACATAACTAAGCCATGGGATAGGAAGCTTCTATTCCAATTGAGGATAGGTGCTCTTCCGCTCAGGTCCCTAACTGGCAGGTGGAGGGGTCCATCCAATACTTCCTGCCCCCCCTTGTGGATCTGTAAAGGAGAATATGGGGCACTTTCTATTTTCTTGCCAAGCCTATGCTGTCCCTAGGCGAATTTGGTTAATACCTGTATGTAAAAATGTAGGTACTAACAGTGGCATAGTAGCTTTGAGAATCATTTGCACTAGTTCTTGTTTGCCTCTGGCCATAGCAGTAGCGAAATTTCTGGGGTGGGCCTGGTCTATTAGGCAGAAAGCGTTAGCCGAGTAACTCCCTACATAGGGATTGTTTTATTGAATCTACTTGATGTAGTTTGCCAACCTAAAGTATATGTATTTTTAATGCTTTTTATGTAAAGTATCTGTTTCTTATTTGATCGAGGCAACTATTTAACCCCTTCACTGTGGCGGCAATTCCGCCGCAGTGCTAGCGGGTGGGGGGGCGTCGCACAGCTCACCTGCGCTTGTGACGGAACCGCTCCGTCACGCGCCTCGGGTGAGCTGTGCTAGTGACGGAATGGTTCCATCACGAACGCGCCTGCTCAATAGAACGCGCCGCGCAGGCGCGAAATCAGCGCGGTGCGGGCGCGTCGAGCGTGCCGTGACGGAACCGTTCCGTCACTAGCACAGCTCACCCGAGGCGCGTGACGGAACGGTTCCGTCAGCGCCGAAGGGGTCAATGATGTTTTAGATCTCTGTATGTACCGTGCGTTTAAGAGAAATACTCGAATAAAGCCTCTTTGAATTGAATTACTGTGTTACATAATCTCTCTATTTGTGTGGGATTTGCTGCGTGTGAATGACTTGCTAAATGTGTAAAAGATTGAAGTAGACTATCCTCTAAATAGGAAAGACTCTGCATTTGTGAGCCATCTGCATGAGAGAATGTGGAAGGTTTTGTGTGTGGGTATGGCTTTTGCTTATAGGAGACTGTGTATATTAGACTATATATATATATATATATATATATATATATATATATATATATATATATATATGGAACAATCCTCAGCTACCTCTCGCCCGGAGCCCAAATGCAGGAGACCGCTGCGCAGGAAGAAGGAAGGAGACCTCAGGTGCAGTGAGCAATCTTTTTCTTTATTGTACCTTCGAGGAAGCGGCACACAGCATGACGTTTCGGCCTACACAGAGGCCTTGATCACATGACGCACGCTGGGAAAGGGCAATTATTTAAGTGCTAGTGCTGAGTGGGAATACATTCCAATTGGTAGGTTTGTGGTCACATGATGCACCTACTTATAGATACTGACAACAGACTTTGAATTTCAAACACATCTCGGGATAATCCCTAGGCTAACGTCATGTTGTAACAATGGATTCTGTATCAATAAAGTGCAAATGCAAATTCATATATATACACAGTGTAAACAAAGATCACTGGATAAATCCAATTGTGCAAATCAAAAATGATGTGTAAAGTGCAATGTGCTACATGAAGATCATACTAAACACATGTCTGTTATATACAATATATACTCTACACACAAAGTCATGTATAACACCTAATTAATAAGTTAGTAAATACAAAAATATATCATAAATATATAAATATATATGTTAAAACCATGACTTTACAGTGCATTGTAAACAAATATACAGATAAGCACAACACCTTTCACTTGGGATGAGATCTATAGTACGTAAAACTAATAATATAGCATAAATGTTATCGCTCTAATACCCAGATCGCAGCATCCCATTATAAATGCACAAAATTGTCTACACATACGCTGAGCTGGAAAGATCACGGGCAGAGGAGACGTTGACCCCTCCCAAAAAAAGAGAGGGGAAACCATCGCAGCCCCTGCCCCGCTACCTTCCACTATGCTCATGAGTTGCCTGAACAGACCAAAACCTAGAACCAGATGTACCTAGGTGAAAGGTGAGTAAAAAGAAGATAAACATGTGCACTTTTTTATGTGAATTTTTAAGATTTTTTGTGACTCTGTGACATTGTTTTCTCCTACTCATTACCAGTAGATCAAGCTGATGAGTTCTTATAAAAGTGAGTAAAGCTCTTAGTACATCATAGTGCAACCTAAGCCTAGGCTGCACCCCACTTTCAGGAACCATCCAACCCTCTGATCTGTACAGTGTTAACGACACTAATCTCAATAGAAGGACAGACAAATACACCACTGTTATCTATTCAGAAGCAACAGCTGCTCAGCAGGAGAAACAGAAGACAATATATGACAGTATGGAATTGTCATAGACACGTATAAAAATCTTCTGTAGAATTCAGTCCCCCCGGAGCTCGACAGTCCATATCCAGTATATACCTGGTTTCCAGCTTTCTTAGGGCCCCGTCCCTATCTCCTCCTCTCCTAAGAGGACCAACACAGTTGATCGCATAATAGCGCAATAGGGAACTGTCATTATTATGGTGTTCCTTAAAATGACGGGCCACCGGATATGATGGGTCACTAGTGTTGATGGCCCTGATGTGCTGGAGTATCCTCTTGTGTACCTGCAATTTGGTGCTGCCGACATAACGCAGGGCACACGGACACTCCAGCACATACACCACATATTCACTCTTGCACGTAAGCTGTTGTTTTATCTTACGTGCCTCAGAAGTGAATGGGATAGCGTACTCTGTTTTATTCAATCCATGCTGGCAAGCCTTGCAGGATGAACACTTCCTAAAGCCCCTACTTTTCCCTAACCAATTTTTGTTGGTCAGAACTTCTGGGCTGGATTTAACTAGGGCATTCTGCATAGAATACGCTTGCCTATATGTGATGGAAGGGGTACTAGGTATTCTATCCCCTATCACTGGGTCACATTTTACTAGATTCCAATGTTTGGAAATTATTTTCCCCAGCGCGGCCTGTTGCCTGTTAAAGGCCCAAATCAATCTGACTGGTTGATTTTTGGAGGTGGTTGGCTTTTTATGGACCTTAGGCTCAAGGGCCTGGCTGCGTGGGATAGCATTAGCTTTAACTATGGCTTTGTCCACTATTGCAGCCTGATATCCCCTAGCAAGGAATCTGGACCTACTGGCTTGCTGTGCCAGTTGGCACTGGGCTTCTGTGCTACTTAACCGTCTTATACGAAGCATTTCTCCATACGGAATGCTACGAATAAGGTGAGCAGGATGATGGCTGCTGGCATGGAGGATCGTATTTCCTGCCGTCTCCTTGCGGTATAGCCTCGTTTCTAGACTTGTTGCTCCTGGTGTGACTGTCATGTCCAGAAAGTGCACCTGATCCCTACTGATGTTAGAGGTAAAGTGCAGATTATAATCATTCTTGTTGATGAGGTCAACAAAGTGTTCAGCCTCCTGGCGAGTGCCCTTCCAGACAAGGAACACATCGTCAATATAACGATACCACCTAACAATAGATTGTCTGGAAATGTCAGCGTGCGTGCCATGGAGAACCTGCCTCTCCCAGTAGCCCATATGAAGACAGGCATAACTGGGAGAGAAACAGGCCCCCATAGCCACACCCCTGACCTGCTGGTAATATCTATTGTTAAACATGAAAAAATTATGGTGTAAACAAAATGAAATCATAGACAATAACATGCGGTTGTGGTCAGCCATGATGATAGGTCTCAGTCCTAGGTAGAAATCTATGGCTCTGAGTCCGTCTTGATGGTTAATGCTCGTATATAAAGACGTGACGTCTAGTGTGATGAGCCACAGATCCATACCCCACTCTATATCCTGTATCTTTCTTACAAAGTCATTGGAATCTTGCACAAACGATGGTAAATCCTGCACAAATTCCTGTAAGAAAGAGTCCACATATATAGTTATCTTCTCTAACAAGCCCCCACATGCTGAAATTATTGGTCTTCCCGGGGGCTTGTTTGGATTTTTGTGGATTTTAGGAATTAGGTAAAGGACTGGCGTGACTGGATGGTTATTCTCAAGATATTTCAGCTCATCCATGCTCAGTAGGCCAAAAGATCTCCACCCCATGAGCAAGGAATGGAAGTCTTCCTGAGCTTTTTTGACCAATGAAATGTCACTGTGTCTATAACAGTCCAGATCATTCAATTGGGAGAGAGCTTCTTCAAGGTATAGTTTTCGTGGCCACAAAACTATATTCCCTCCCTTGTCAGCCTGTCTGACAATGACATTTTCATTGGCCTGAATTTTTTGGATAAGGCGCATGTACTGATCATTTTGTGAAAATCTTTTCCGTTTGGAGTTGAGCACTTTGGAATGTAGTGACTTAATGTCTTTAACCACTGCATCGTGAAAAATGTCAAGATTGTCATAGATCATAACAGGTGTGTATGTTGAGCGCGGTTTAAAGGACGTGAGTCCCCCCACCCTACTCGGCTCACCTCCAGATGTAGCTTGTGAAGATGACTGCTCCGATCTAAGAGATTCAAGGGCTTCCAAGCCTGGCAAATCACGGGCCTGCAATCCATCTTCTGCAGCTTCAGCCCTTGTGACACTGCTGCGGGTCTTTCCTCCAGCAAAATGTTTTTGTAGCTTAATTTTGCGGACAAATCTATAAAGATCAATTCTTGTGTCCGCATAATTCAGATCGCATGGGGGACAAAATGTGAGACCTTTGGACAGGATGTTAATCTCAGAATCAGACAGGACCATTTCAGTCAAGTTGACAATGGAGGGGGCAACGTCCTTCGCTCCAGATAATAAGTTCACTTCCTGTTCCATCTTTTTGCACTTTTCTTTTTCCTCTTCTGCTGATTTGGCTCTTGCTCTGGATCTGGCCTTGCGACGTTGGTAGCGTTTTGCGTTGAGTTTTTTGTTCCTGAGCGTGACTGCGTTCTCGGGCGTAGGGTTCCTCGCCAATCTTTCCTCACACAGTCCAGCTCCTCTGCTGGCGTGAGCTTCGTAAACCCCAATTGCCTTCCTGATTGAGCAGAATTGGAGTCTGAGTCGCTGTTCACGCTTGAACTCAAGTTGGACTCCGATGAGTCATCTTGTAGTGCTGTTCCCTGAGCCTTGTTGGAATGATCCGCGGAAGTTGCAATTTTCTGGCCCCGTGAGGCTTTGATGGCATCATACTTCTTCGCAAAGGTGAAAATGCGACCTTCAGCATAATCCGCCTTGTCATGTTGGAATTTCCAGGCTTTCCTTTTGCTGATGGATTCTTCCTCCTTCTGAATCCTGGCCATCATATCCCCTCTGAGTTTGTTGCATTCATTGGGGCAGTCTATACTGGCTGCTTCAATGACCAGGTTAAGCTCTTCAATCTTTGTCTGTGTTTTTAACCGGTCACTCTCCGCGTAGCGGACCAGTATTTGGACTAGTTTGCGTGATGATTCTAAGTTACAATCTGCCCATTCCCGGAGCATTTCCGGATCTGGATCCTCATAGCTTGGGGCCAGCATGACCCGCAGGCCGCGTGGTATCCTATTCACTTCCAAGTAGCGACTCAGTGAACGGTGCTCCCACCACTTGGAGAGTTCCCTTTTCATCAACTTCTCCAGTTTTTTAAAATGTTCACGAACGCTAACAACTTCAACCGCTGGTGCACTCGAGCTGGATGGTTCCGCTGACCCCCCGGCCGGGGAGTCATCAAACGCATTAAGCGCTGCCTGTTCCCTCGCTTTCAATGCGTCTGCCGACATGCCGCTTCCTCTCAGTGATAATAGCGCGTGATGCGCACTCACAGCTGCTTAGGCGATCGCTGCGAAATGCAAGCCGCCGTACAGTAGCGCACACTCTCTCCTTACCGGTGTTTTCTTCTCTGCGCCGCTTCGCTGGTCCCAGCCGAAGAAACTCAGCCAAAGCAGAACGCTCGGCAGGCTCCGCGTTGGGTTCACTAGCAGCGCAGCGTTGGCAGTAACCGGGGGCAGGAACAATTACTCCCTACCGGGAGAGACAAACGACTTCCGGGTCAACAGAGGTCTCGGCTTCCTGTTGTTCCGCCCGAGCAAGGGGAGGGGTCATCCAAATACCGGCGAAGCACACTGCCGGTCTGGCAATATGGAACAATCCTCAGCTACCTCTCGCCCGGAGCCCAAATGCAGGAGACCGCTGCGCAGGAAGAAGGAAGGAGACCTCAGGTGCAGTGAGCAATCTTTTTCTTTATTGTACCTTCGAGGAAGCGGCACACAGCATGACGTTTCGGCCTACACAGAGGCCTTGATCACATGACGCACGCTGGGAAAGGGCAATTATTTAAGTGCTAGTGCTGAGTGGGAATACATTCCAATTGGTAGGTTTGTGGTCACATGATGCACCTACTTATAGATACTGACAACAGACTTTGAATTTCAAACACATCTCGGGATAATCCCTAGGCTAACGTCATGTTGTAACAATGGATTCTGTATCAATAAAGTGCAAATGCAAATTCATATATATACACAGTGTAAACAAAGATCATATATATATATATATGTGTGTGTGTGTGTGAGGAAAGAAACTGCATGTATTGTGAGAAAGAGGACTAATTTATGAAAGCAAAATAACTGAATAACCAATAGAACAAACATTTGGAGGGCAAAAGGGTTGATGTTTCTAAGGCATTTTGTGGAGAATTTATAAAAAATCAATATAATTCTCTTCATCAGCCTCGAGTACTGCTGTGAATGAGACAAGTGACACCTGTGAAGCTATGGCAGGAGAGACAATATCTGAGAGATGGAGGAGAAACGGTAGAAGTAGGATAAAGCTAACGGTGAGAGAGAGGCACTGGGAATTAGGGCAAGGTCAATGAGCATCACCAAGGGTGGAGGGAGGGGTTGGGTAGCCACACAGGACTGAAACCAGCATATGGGATGAAGGCAGTGGCCTGCCCACCCCACTATCGTAGAGTGAGAGGCATGGGAGCTGCAGTGGGAAACTGAGGATGAAGGAAGAGAGCAGGAGGGAGAAGTTAGGGATCAGCAAACATTGTAACCACCTGCTTTCAGTCACCCCAAACCCAATAGTAAGTTGTTGATTCATTGGTAGATGTGATAAAGGGCAGCAGACTTGTCACGGTCCCCTCCTGGGTCAAGCCTCTAAAAGTCTTCGAAGGCTGCTGCTTTTTGGGTGGCCCTCTTGGAGTCACACACTCTCGAACTGCACAAGAGAATTCCAATATGAAACCAACATTTGGATCAGCCTTGCACTTGAGCTCTGACACAGGAAATGAAAAGTTTAAATCAATTAAAAAAGGGGGTTATTTGTGTACATATTAAATGAATGAGATAAAGAATGCACTGTGTGTAGGTTTTTTTTAGGTAAGATTATCCCTCATGCATTTTAATGGAATATAAAGATACACCCATAAAACTAGTAGAAAGAAGGTGAGACTACTCCAATATGGTGCTCTAAGATGTGATGTGACAATGTCTGAAACCAATTGCTAAATGTTACTGAGCCAAAGAAGCCACTGGCCCAAACTCTCTTAGAGCATATGTAGAATACAACATGTTCACTAAGAGTGGTGTAATCATCATTGCACCTAATAGATAGATGGAAATGCTCATGGAACCAAAACTAATCCCCTGAAGTGATGCATGATATTTCCCTTCCTCACCAAGCACCACTCACAAAGCCGCCTAAACTTCCTTCCACAAACTAATATCGACAAATGCATTCGGTGCACAGTAATACCAGATAACTAAAATAAGGCCTGCAAATGTCATGATGTTTCATTCATCTTAAAAAGTAACTGAATGTAGCATATTAATAGTTTACTGTTTGACCAATTTGTTGTAAAAGACATCTTTACAATAACCTCAAAGAAGGCACCAACTGTACCAAAATAAAAGTGATGCAAAATCGATGTTATTCTGTTTAAATCCATGTTCTAGAAAGCGCCGAAACATTTTCTGCCATTAAAAAAACAAATTAAAGCATTGAGCTACGTTCACAGGCATATGGAGCACTGCCATCATTAGTCTTTGTCTTTATAGTTTATATAAAATAGTGATCAATGTGCCCTCAAACAAATCTCTTTCAAATGTGTTTTTACAAGGACAAATATGTGTCATAAAGACTGTTTAGTTGTTAAGCGGATGATTAGTTGCACAAAGTGAAAAGAACATGTACAATAATATAAAATATTTATTAGTCTAGCCTGCTGTTGGATTTTCCTAAAATGTATTAAGTTCTCAGTTTCAATTTAATTGAGAGTTATGCATGATATCATTCTTTATGGCTATTTTGAGCTTGAGGAATAATTTTTCTTTTGTATCTCATGATTGCTTCTACTGTTAAAGATCTGAGCATGCAAACCCATCAGGTAACCTGGTGTTTGGTCTGTGGACCCAATTCGCAGAAGTATTTGAATACTTAAATTGAACTTAGATGCAACAATAAATCAATGTACAAATGTAAACCCATTTGCATTTCACACAATATAACTCTAGACATATAAATAACATGTATCCACCCTGTGGAAATGTAAGTGGTGCATGCCATATGTTATAATTACCCAGTCCAGTAATAATCTATAGAACTAAGAAACATGAAAGTCTGAGGAGCTCAACCAGGGTTCGAACGTGTGACCAAGAGGTCAAATATAGATTTCTGCAGTAGGTGCATGACTGTTCTGAGCCGTTAGATCTGGCATAGATTGACTTACTACCACATAAAATTATAGCAGTGTAGTGTAGTTTTACTTGTTAGCAAATATTATTACAGGCGCAGATTCTGGATGTTCGGGGGGCGGGGGGGGCGTGGTTGTGGGGAGTGTACTTAAACATGCGAACGTCAACAGACAAAGATTATGGGTATTGACTTACACTTGACAGTCCCATTCCACCATTCATATAGTCGAAAATGTACTCCTGTCAAAGGTAGCACAGGGCTTAATTTGAGCCGGAGCTTGCCGGTGCTTAGCACCGGCACCTAATTATCAGGGCCGGGTCTACTACAGTCAGTCACGCTCATTAAGTGCACCCGCAGTAATTAATAATGAATGGTGGCACTGGCACAGAAAGCGTGGGCTGTGCTGCTGCTGCTGCTTCTGTAGTACGTAAGTGCTGCTGCTGTCATTTAGTGTAAGTTACCACGTCGTGTTGACAACAAAACACTTACTGTGTGACTGTCTCACAGTGACGACGTGACTGACTGACTGACTCAGATTCTTCTCAATTTAGTTTCTCCGTCCTCACTTTTAGTTTCTCTTCTTCAACTTCCTGGTCTTCTGCGGGAGTTGGGGCTGTGCGCGGCAGAGGCAGGCACGCGTGCGCTGATTTTGAATGTGCGTGCATTCGCTGCTGCCTTCTTTAATTTTGTCACGGCACACCCACCCCAGCATACCCGCACCTCACCGACCAGTATCCAGTGGTTAATGTACTTCAAAGCCGCCGCCCGCCATTTAAAGTAGCGGGAGTCGGGACCTGGTTGGACCGACGACGTTGAGGTTGGCTACACACTCACAGACTACTGCTGCATAGCTCCGCTCACCAGGTGAGGGCGAACGAGGCATGGCCTGGGGTAGTAGGCTATGCCGGCGGCCTATAAATAAAGCTGCGCAGGTGAGGCAGGGCAGGGCCTGGCAGCGCGAAAGTGATTACTGTTTTTTTTAAAATAATTATTTATTATGTTGAATAGTCTGGTGTGGTGAAGGTCATGATGGCCAGGCCTGGGGTATGCGGCGTAGGCCGGCGGCCAAATCATGATTTTAAGGCTGCAGGCAGGGCAGGGCCTGGCAGGTCGCAGGCGCCCGCGCCGTGAATACTGTTGTTTTAATCATAATGTTGATTTATGTTGATTAGTCTGGGCAGGATGGCCTGAGGTACAGGGGTAGGCGGCGTCGGCCGGCGGCCAATCAAGATTTTAAAAATAATTAAGGCTGCGCAGGTGAGGCAGGGCATGGCAGGGCATGGCAGGGCCTTGCACTGCATGCAGTAGGCACCGTGATTAGTTTACTTTTGATCGTTATAACTTATGTTGATGCAGGCTCATTGAACGGGGAAAAACACGCACAGGCGGTAGCAGGAGTTGTGTTGTCTGTGCACGGGAACTCACAAACAGCACCTGTTGTCTGTGCGCCGCGGCCAGCAAGTTAAATTTGAATGCTTTGCTCAATGTCCAATCTGAAAGTGAATCCAAGCGAATTGATTTAGTTAGCAAAAATGGTTTACATTCATTCGTATTGTTATTTTGAGGAGCTTGACTTTTCTGTCGCTTTTAAACTGCTCAGGGTCAGAATTGTGCCATCCCCCACATACTTCCTGGTCGCTGCCCCCCTCGCCTTGTCTACTGATTTAATAATTACTTTTCAGTTGATGCAAAGGCCATATTATGTTGGAAGAGGGATGGCCTGCAAGTGTATTATTTGGACAACATTTCTCTCTCCCTCACACACACACACACACACTCATACTCTCGCGCACACACTCATACTCTCGCACACACACTCTCGCACACTCACTCTCCCACTCCCTCATTCTCTCACACACACTTTGTCACACATTCTTTCCCACATACACACATTCTCTCCCACACTCCCCCGCCCCCAGTCAACCCCTTTGACCCCCTCCCCCCGGTGTTTTGGGCAGGTTTTCTTGCGTAGGGAATGGCAGTGTTTACAAACAGATATATATACCATTACCAGGGCAGCATTACGTCTCCTATGTTTTGAAAAGGGATAAACAATTCTATGAAATGTAAGCATTTAATATGTGTTTTTCAAGAACTGCATGATTGTCAGATGCATAATCATCTCTCACGCTAGAGCTAATTTTCCACCCACAGCCTGTCTCAAGAGTATGTTTGTGACAGTGTAGCATTTGTATAGCATGCATGATGCATGCAGGTGCCATGTATATACTTTCATCATAAAGAGGTCGGGAGTCGGATGGCAGATTATGCTCAAATAGACCTCGATCAGACCACCTCACAAAGCAGCGCCACAGTCAATCCTGAGCTCCGCTCTGCGCACTAGATGACGACATTGCGACCACGTGTGACTCACTTCCCTTACACAGCGCCTCTTGCGCTGCTGCGCCTAAGTGAAGTCACACATGGGCTGCTGAGGCCACCTACACCTTACCGAGTGACATAGTCCGGCCGGCACACCACAGCGCCGTTGCCGCTGAGGCCAACATACACTTCCTGTGTGTTATAAACAAGGGGACCCCATACAATAGAACCTGGGGTAACGAGATGCTTTGGAAGAACAATGGTTCGGGGTAGGCCTCAAGAGGTCCTTAGTAGGGAGTAGAACAGGAAGCGAGTACTTAATAAGTCGCTTGGGAGCAGAAGTAGTAGGTACAAGTAGGAGTATTTTATTTTACTCTTTTTTCAAGGATATACATAAATAGTCATACTCTTTTTCAGGTGCTCAAGTGAATAGTGTGGTGCAGGAAGTGACATAAGTGAGCAAAGTGAGTACCGCTTCCGTGGCTGCTGTGAGCCACCACGGAAGTGGTACTCGGACCCCCTTCTCCTGCCGAAGTCCTGCCAGAATTAATTTCAGGCGACTATATGCTTTTAATGCAATAGCAACGAACGCACTAAGCGGAACCCCCTCACACTAACTCGGGATTTTTTGCCTAAATCCCCCAACTCAAGTAGGACCCTCGTCCCAGTAGCAGTGACTGAGCGCTACTTGATTTCCATCATTAGAAGACCGGTTGTTTAAATACAATATCCCATTGAGAACAACGGCAGTCAAGCAGCTGCACTACCAAACAATCATCCTTGCCTATATAAGCAAAGGCAAGGAGGCTCATCTGTCCTGATGATGATCTAAAGCTAAATAGATCGAAACGCCGTCGACCTACCCAAGGAATTTCACTTGTTCTATCTGTACATAATTGTTGTGTTTTTATCCTTGTTGTTGTTGTGTGACAGTTCGTTCACTTTGCTCACTTATGTCACTTCCTGCACCACACTATTCACTTGAGCACCTGAAAAAGAGTATGACTATTTATGTATATCCTTGAAAAAAGAGTAAAATAAAATACTCCTACTTGTACCTACTACTTCTGCTCCCAAGCGACTTATTAAGTACTCGCTTCCTGTTCTACTCCCTACTAAGGACCTCTTGAGGCCTACCCCGAACCATTGTTCTTCCAAAGCAACATACACTTCCTGACACGTTGATTAGGATGATGGATGACAGTGGGGCATGTACATTACAATGGACCCCCCTGGCTATGTCTTGTCCGCAATTCTGACACCTATCATTGCCCGGTTTCAAAAACATGGCCAGTATGCCTAAAAAGAGGCTGTCTCGATAGGACAACTAAAATTGAGTTATTCTCGTGGGCTTGAGGTCTCTGGTTTAACAGAGCAGCGCTCTGTGGCTGTGACCAATATGGATCAGGCAGCACTTTGGGACCTACTCAATATGAAGCACCACTGGGGAGGATAAGATCAATATGAGAAGCACTGTGGAGTGATCACTGGTTAGGCTTGAGCCTGGCACTATCTGTGCACACAGAGGGCTGGCAGTAGGCCTCTGCAGTCTGCAGTGCATACAATGCACATTCACACCCAGAGTATCAATGACATAAGCTGACAGAGCCATAGTCTAACAAGCATGTCCTGTTCTCGTCCTTGCCTCATGATTTGTTGTGGTGAGTGAGGCATGTGCCTAGCACGGTTTGCCTTGCACAGAAACTGAGTTTCCACTTTGAAGGCTGGTAGCAGGACACACACACACAACACAGGCTGAAAAAAGATACAGTGTCAGAGTTGAAAACACAACACACAATGGCACCGACATAAACAGGAAAAAAGGCATCTGAAAGAGTATGGCGCCCAGTGGGTCAGGAGAGGAGGGACATTGACAGGTCTGATAGAATGGGGTGTAGGCCTGGTGCTTTGCGACACGTGGAGGACATGGAACCCCCATGACAGGTTTTAAACTCACCTGTTGGCAACACACAAGATACGATCCCAAATTGGCCTATTGTTACTCCCTGCTACTGATCTGACTCAATTTTCTGGTTCCCTCATGTGCCCAGGTGTATCTCTGAGTCTGAGTTATTACATAGGACTTTTAACAGTGCCAGTTGAAGATGTGGGTGGGCTACTATAGTAAGTGGGTGGAGCCAGTTGAGGTAGTGGGTGGAGCCGGAGAAAGTGGGTGTGGCCTCCGACAAACATTTGAGCACCTGCACTTCATATTTTACAAATTAAGCACTGGGTAGCAGTAAATCTCTATTCGAGTCTGCAATGTGAAGGCAATACCCCTAACATTGGTGGGCTTGGAGAAAAAAAATATTTTCTATGCAGAGAAAAAAAAGTTAAAAACTGCCCGCCTTTCAATTGACGTCCGCCACTCCTTTCAAATTACAAACACAGCTGTGCAGCAGCATTAGACATATATATGTCTTTAGACAGTAGATAAATAACTGCACTTTTCAGTACTACATAATTCACAAAAAAATCCACAATTACTCCGGGGTTACCGGTTCCGGTTATCCTCGGATGCCATAATTCTCATTGACTCCTAATGTACGTGTAAGTCTAAAGTGGTGAATTGCTGACTATCTTTTGTGAATCTGACCTCAAACTCAGTATAAAGTCCTCAAGAAATCCATCGTTGTTGCTCCTCCACCAAAGAGATTCAGTTAAGCTTTCAACTGTAAATGATTGCCAGATTATAAGTAAAACTCCTTTTCGCTCAGCTGTAAATAGTTACGTTTTATTTGTGAAAATATGTCTTATTAAAACATCTTATTAAAAAGTGGTTGAAATGTTTCGATATTCTGAGCAAAGGTAAGGCCTGCATGTATAAATGAATAGAGCCCGAGGGCCCATGCTCGTCTAAGAAAAAGATCGGAAGACAGTCAGATCTCAAATTAGAGATACTCTGTACTGGGAACCTTCCCCGGACGTCGCGCTGTGCTCGTGCGCGCGCACACTCTTCGTCGGGAGCTGGAGCGTGAAGTATGAGGAGGGAGCTTGGAGCCCGAGGCCGGTCGGCCCGTTGAGGACCACTTACTCATTTTACCACCTGCGGGAACACACCACATTTCAGAGTTTCCCGGTGGCCAGCGGGCACCATTTTAGGACCGGGTAGTCCAGCCCAGGCCACTGTTGCCTTGCGGGCAGCACCATTGTTGGCTGCTCCTTTAAGTTGCATTTAGTTCTGATAAATATGATAAGTCTCCATTCTGCTATCTCCAATTTGCTTCCCGTCATCACGCTATCACTTACTTCAGCTGTGTGGGTGGAGGTGGCGGCTTCATTCAGACCAGGGGGAGATAAGTTGATCATCACCAACACCATTTTTGTTGTGCTGTATGTCTGCTATTGTGTCTCAGTGCTCGTCATCTCACCTTTATTGTCTGCATTTCCCATGTCACCATATCATTTGTCGCTTGCTTGCATAAGTTCATATGAATATATGAACATGGGAAAGTGCTAAATGGACAGGCAGCAGGATAGTATTCATGCCCCACCCAGGAGTAACACCACCTTGGACACTTTCCTGGTGTGAGCTGTGAATGTTGTCGCAAGGGAGATAGACCTAGTAGAGAGACGTCTATTGTTGGATATGGAAACACTGCAGAATTTACCTCTTCTGAGAGGACCTCCATCGTTGTGTAACTAGTCTGATAAACACTGTCAGGGGGCAAGCCCAAGCTTTTCTGATCTGCCATCAAGTTTTGACCTTGTAGGAGCAGAGTCTATGTTGGACCCAGGCTGGGCGCCGTTGACAGACATCAGTTGAAGGACATCCTCAAGAATCTGTCCACTAGCTCGGGTGAAGTGATGGTAAGGAAAAAAAGGAAAATTAGGCAAAGTACCAATGAGTAGGCTAAAAAACAAGAACGTACACCCGCCTCAATACCCGCTCCCACACTAGATCCTGTAGGCAGATGAACCAGGCCACAACAGTGTCAACGCCGATATTGAACTTAACTGGCGGTGAACGGTTCCAGCGTTCACCAAGGCCGGGCTTTGCTCCGCCGCCGCAGCACCAGCAGCAAATGACCGGGGGTTTGCTCCGCCTGCTCCCCGGCCAGGCTTGGCTCCGCCGGGTCCCTCCCACCACCAGTGACGCCCTGAGCAGCGCCAGGAGGCGCATAAAGGCAGTGCCGGTGCAGAGTCCAGTGGGGTTATCTCACCAACGGTTCCAGCGTTCACTGAGGCCGGGCTTTGCTCCGCCGCCGCAGCACCAGCAGCAAAGGGCCGGGCTTTGCTCCGCCTGCTCCCCAGCCGAGCTTGGCTCTGCCGAGTCCCTCCCACCACCAGTTACGCCCTGAGCAGTGCCAGGAGGTGCATAAAGGCAGCGCCGGTGCGGAGTCCAGTGGGGTTGTCTCACCAACGGTTCCAGCGTTCACCGAGGCTGGGCTTTGCTCTGCCGCCGCAGCACCAGCAGCAAAGGGCCGGGCTTTGCTCCGCCAGCTCCCCGGCCGGGCTTGGCTCCGCCGGGTCCCTCCCACCACCAGTGACGCCATGAGCAGCGCCAGTAGGCGCATAAAGGCAGCCCCGGGACGGAGTCCAGTGAGGTTGTCTCACCAACGGTTCCAGCGTTCACCGAGGCCGGGCTTTGCTCTGCCGCCGCAGCACCAGCAGCAAAGAGCCGGGCTTTGCTCCGCCTGCTCCCCGGCCGGGCTTGGCTCCACTGGGTCCCTCCCACCACCAGTGACGCCCTGAGCAGTGCCAGGAGGCGCATGAAGGCAGCGCCGGTGCGGAGTCCAGTGGGGTTGTCTCACCAACGGTTCCAGCGTTCACCGAGGCCGGGCTTTGCTCCGCTGCCACAGCACCAGCAGCAAAAGGCCGGGCTCTGCTACGCTTGCTCCCCGGCCGGGCTTGGCTCCGCCGGGTCCCTCCCACCACCAGTGATGCCCTGAGCAGCGCCAGGAGGCACATAAAGGCAGTGCCGGTGCGGAGTCCAGTGGGGTTGTCTCACCAACGGTTCCACCGTTCACCGAGGCCGGCTTTGCTCCGCCGCCGCAGCACCAGCAGCAAAGGGCCGGGCTTTGCTCTACCTGCTCCCCGGCCGGGCTTGGCTCCGCCGGGTCCCTCCCACCACCAGTGACGCCCTGAGCAGCGCCAGGAGGCGCATAAAGGCAGCGCCGGTGCGGAGTCCAGTGGGGTTGTCTCACTAACGGTTCCAGCGTTCACCATGGCCGGGCTTTGCTCCGCCGCCACAGCACCAGCAGCAAAGGGCCGGGCTTTGCTCCGCCTGCTCCTCGGCCGGGCTTGGCACCGCCGGGTCTCTCCCACCACCAGTGATGCCCTGAGCAGCGCCAGGAGGCGCATAAAGGCAGCGCCGGTGAGGAGTCCAGTGGGGTTGTCTCACCAACGGTTCCAGCGTTCACTGAGGCCGGGCTTTGCTCCGCCGCCGCAGCACCAGCAGCAAAGGGCCGGGCTTTGCTCCGCCTGCTCCCCGGCCGGGCTTGGCTCCTCCGGGTCCCTCCCACCACCAGTGACGCCCTGAGCAGCGCCAGGTGGCGCATAAAGGCAGCTCCGGTGCGGAGTCCAGTGGGGTTGTCTCACCAACGGTTCCAGCGTTCACCGAGGCCGGGCTTTGCTCCGCCGCCGCAGCACCAGCAGCAAAGGACCGGGCTTTGCTCCACCTGCTTCCCAGCCGGGCTTGGCTTCGCCGGGTCCCTCCCACCACCAGTGACGCCCTGAGCAGCGCCAGGAGGCGCATAAAGGCAGCGCCGGTGCGGAGTCCAGTGGGGTTGTCTCACCAACGGTTCCAGCGTTCACCGTGGCCGGGCTTTGCTCTGCCGCCGCAGCACCAGCAGCAAAGGGCCGGGCTTTGCTCCGCCTGCTCCCCGGCCGGGCTTGGCACCGCCGGGTCTCTCCCACCACCAGTGATGCCCTGAGCAGCGCCAGGAGGCGCATAAAGGCAGCGCCGGTGCGGAGTCCAGTGGGGTTGTCTCACCAACGGTTCCAGCGTTCACCGAGGCCGGGATTTGCTCCACCGCCGCAGCAACAGCAGCAAAGGGCCGGGCTTTGCTCGGCCTGCTCCCCGGCCGGGCTTGGCTCCGCCGGGTCCCTTCCACCACGAGTGACGCCCTGAGCAGCGCCAGGAGGCGCATAAAGGCAGCGCCGGTGCGGAGTCCAGTGGGGTTGTCTCACCAACGGTTCCAGCGTTCACCGAGGCCGGGCTTTGCTCCGCCGCCGCAGCACCAGCAGCAAAGGGCCGGGCTTTGCTCCGCCTGCTCCCCGGCCGGGCTTGGCTCCGCCGGGTCCCTCCCACCACCAGTGACGCCCTGAGCAGCGCCAGGAGGCGCATAAAGGCAGCGCCGGTGCGGAGTCCAGTGGGGTTGTCTCACCAACGGTTCCAGCGTTCACCGAGGCCGGGCTTTTCTCCGCCGCCGCAGCACCAGCAGCAAAGGACCGGGCTTTGCTCCGCCTGCTCCCTGGCCGGGCTTGGCTCCACCGGGTCACTCCCACCACCAGTGACGCCCTGAGCAGCGCCAGGAGGCGCATAAAGGCAGCGCCGGTGCGGAGTCCAGTGGGGTTGTCTCACCAACGGTTCCAGCGTTCACCGAGGCCGGGCTTTGCTCCGCCGCCGCAGCAACAGCAGCAAAGGGCCGGGCTTTGCTCGGCCTGCTCCCCGGCCGGGCTTGGCTCCGCCGGGTCCCTTCCACCACCAGTGACGCCCTGAGCAGCGCCAGGAGGCGCATAAAGGCAGCGCCGGTGCGGAGTCCAGTGGGGTTGTCCCACCAACGGTTCCAGCGTTCACCGAGGCCGGGCTTTGCTCCGCCGCTGCAGCACCAGCAGCAAAGGGCAGGGCTTTGCTCCGCCTGCTCCCCGGCCGGGCTTGGCTCCGCCGGGTCCCTCCCACCACCAGTGACGCCCTGAGCAGCGCCAGGAGGCGCATAAAGGCAGCGCCGGTGCGGAGTCCAGTGGGGTTGTCTCACCAACGGTTCCAGCGTTCACCGAGGCCGGGCTGTGCTCTGCCGCCGCAGCACCAGCAGCAAAGGGCCGGGCTTTGCTCCGCCTGCTCCCCGGCCGGGCTTGGCTCCGCCGGGTCCCTCCCACCACCAGTGACGCCCTGACCAGCGCCAGGAGGCGCATAAAGGCAGCGCCGGTGCGGAGTCCAGTGGGGTTGTCTCACCAACGGTTCCAGCGTTCACCGAGGCCGGGCTTTGCTCCGCCGCCGCAGCACCAGCAGCAAAGGGCCGGGCTTTGCTCCGCCTGCTCCCCGGCCGGGCTTGGCTTCGCTGGGTCCCTCCCACCACCAGTGACGCCCTGAGCAGCGCCAGGAGGCGCAAAAAGGCAAGGTCGGTCCCTCGTCCCGCGGGACGCGCGCAGGTGCGCGCCGGGAGAAGCCCAGGACAAGGGCGGGACCGTCTGCGGCCGTCAGAGGCCAGAAGAGGCCGGGCTGGGCCATGGACTTTGGCTCCTTTTCCTCTGGATCCTTCTAATCTGTGACATCTATACTCTAAAATTTTTTATCTTTATGCTTTGTGGACCTTCTTTGACGCACTTGAATTAGATGTAGATTCTGGGTGACCTTTTCTTGTTACAACAGTGCCTGTGGTATAAATCTTGAAGTGCCTCAGGTTTCTTAAAATGTCGAAACTTAGATCGGCAAAAACATTGACTGAGACCAGGACAATGGATAACTATCTAGTCAAGGTGATTAGTAAAATTAATAAAGAAAGGCGACTTTCATTAAATAGGGTAAGCCCCACGGCCTCACCTACAAGTCCGAAATCCCCTCTAGTTTCCCCAGTCCCGGCGGATAGTTGTAATGAAGATCCGATTGTAATTACTATTAATGATATATCCCCAGTAGAGACACAGGAAGAGCGGGAAGAATTAGACGATCTTACCCGGCGTTTGACCCCGACACCCTCTCCTAGGCCTTCGCCTGCTCCATCGCCCGTACGAAGAGTTGTGAGGGCATGTATGAAGGCACGTGTAAAGCGGGCAGGGGCCAGGAAATCAAAAAAGACAGGGACCATATCTACTAGTTCAGGGTGTGCAACTGAACCCACAAATAATGCTGAGTTGATTAATCTGCTCCCTGCCCATATTGAGTTATTGGCAAGTATCATTGAATCAAAATTCGAACTTATGATTAAACCTCTTGTAGTCAAATTAGGCCAGGTGACACAAGAGGTTTCTAGATTAGGGGGTCTTCTAAACTCACACATAACCCTGACTAAAACACACAAGTGCGCCAATGCTGGCAATAATGTAATGGGGGCTGCAAGGAAACTCCAGTAAAGGGGGGAATAGGACCACAGACACTACACAAACTATATCAGTTACTCGACCACCAATGGTATCAGCCCCATACCACCTCCACTCCTAGCACCAGTAACTCAACCATCTCCATCGAATGCGGGTAGCCAGAATATTATAGTTGGGGGGAACAATGGAGGGAGAAACGTGCCTAAGAGAAGAACTACAGTTAATCTCCCCCCCGGAGTGTGTTCCATACACAGTTGTATTAACAAACGTCCCTGAGGTTGATTCTTATCTTACTGACCCTAGACTAGAAACACATGCGGCCCTAAAAAATAAAACATTAGCGTGGTTGAACAGGAATTGTGGTTTTCCATTTGCCTTTTCAAATGACATAATTTCTACACAAAGAGTCAGTTGGATAGGTAATTCTAGGAAGAATACTAGGGGGTACTGTATTATTGTAAATTTCAAGCATCCGCAACATGTTGCCACAGTCCTACTTAGAGCAGCTTCCTTACCTAAAGCGGATAACACCGTATGCGCACGGCCTCTTGGGTTCTTCTATAACCATCTTATTAACACCCAGTCTTCACAACCTGACCAGCCCATGTTTCCTGTCTACGTAAACAGACGGGGAGTTGCATGTTCTGCGCCAAATATTTATCAACCTCCAAATAGACTGGATCCTTACTGTTATCAGTTGGCTAGCCCGTACAATCAATTTGTTCAAGCCCTACCACTATCCAATCGCTATACCCCTTTATCCTCTCTGGAGGAAAATGATTGACTCCCAATTGAACCTAGGATTAAATCTCAGCCCCCATCACCTACTTTCAGAATTGTAACCTGGAATATTGCCGGTATTAAGGCTAAAGCTGGAAATGATGTGTGGATTAATTCATTAAAAACTTTTGACATTATTGTTCTACAAGAGACTTGGGATCAGTCTAATAGCTTTTCTCTGGATGGTTACAGTCATTTTTGCATCCCAGCAACCAGCAGTGCCGCAGGTAGAGCGAAGGGCGGCTTACTAAGTCTATTTAAACTTGACATAAAAGGTACATTTTCTCAGTGTGACTCAGGATGTGAGAACTGTCTAATTGTTGAAATTTCTACCCAGGATAAAGCCAAGATCTTATTCATAAACTTTTATAATTCTAACGCAAATGAGTGCACCGGTTATAATTTGGATGTACTGGATACATTTTTGTCAGTCTACAGTGTAAATGTAAATACTTTTGAAATAATATTCCTTGGGGATTTTAACATTCACCCCTGCACCCTACCATGTATTAGTCTTGAGGAAGAAGGCCCTTCTTATTCTTCATCTATCCATCTGGAACATACTAGACGAGGGGAGTATCTAGAAACCTTCCTGGCTAGATGGAATTTATATGAGTCGGGTTGCGGGGATGGTAAAAACAGGTCCCCTACATTTAAGGTAATAGATGATGGTACTATCATTGACTACATGTTTATGTCTTCCTTTTTGTTGTGTAAGGTTTTAATTTACAATACTGAGGTCTCGGACTTTAGTGACCATAACCCGGTGTTTATGGAAATAATGCCTACGGACTTACTTTCAATGAAAACGGTGACACACAGAGGTGGCCTAAATGTGACCGTTAAAGATCAAGGACGTAGGCTAAAAAAAACAAATATAGTCCCTGAAACCTTTTTGCTAGCGGTATTGAATAAAGTTGAGGATGAAGTGCAGTATGCTTAGCAAACCGGGTGCAAAATAAAGAAGTGGTTCTTGCCTTTGATAATATCTGTATTGAAATTAACCATAGTCTACTTGCCGGCCCAAGACAGAAGCCGTTTCAAGGCAAGAGGTGGTTTAATAAAATATGCTCCAAGGCACACAGAGATCTACTTAGAGCCCTGAAGGCCACTCCAAAAGATCATGCCCAAATAGCTAGTTTAAGAATCCTAGAAAGATAAAAGGAGTTGAAAGATGATGCTTGGGCCCATTTACTTGACCCAGATACCTTAAAAAATAGTGGATTATTCTGGAAAATCGTAAACCAACCATTATTCTCGGGTGAGGAGAATTCCCCACTTGAGGCTAATATTCCAGATGAGGGCTGGATAAAACACTTTGGAAAAATATACTCTGACCCTAGTAATGATTCTCAAATGGGGGACACCACTTTCATCGTCGAGGGTCCTGCTGTAACCTTCGAGGTTGCAGAAGTGGAAAGGGCGATAGACCTGACCCTGAAAAACAAGGCTCCAGGACCTGATGGGGTCCCTGCAGATGTTTTTAAATGTGCTCCAAAATTTTGGTCGAAGATCTTGTGTAACGTTTTTAATGCTCTAACCCATGACAATATACCGGCCTCATGGAAACAATTAATTATCATCCCAGTTTACAAGAAGGGTAATAGGCAGGACCCCTCCTGTTATAGACCAATCTCTCTAATTGACTCTTCTGTGAAAATACTGGGACGGGTCATCTTGTTTAAATTGAATGAATGGGTGAACGAGAGAGAGGTCCTATCAAATGTCCAATATGGGTTTAGATCAAAGAGGAGCACACTAGATCAAGGTCTTAACTTGCATCTGCTAGTGGATAATTATACCAAGGCCAAGGAGGGGTCCATGTACTTGGGGTTCATGGACCTCTCGTCAGCTTTTGACCTTGTAAACCGGTCAAAGTTGTGGCAAATTCTACTCGACATGGGTCTTGACAGGGCTTTAGTCAATCTTCTGGCGGACTTACATTCTGGGCTATTAGCTTCTGTCAGGGTCACTTCGGAGGGCCGCTGTACCAGTCATTTTAAATCAGAAAGAGGTGTCAGGCAAGGGTGCATCCTGGCCCCCCTTTTATTTATGATTTACATAAATGCCCTGGAACCCGCACTAAAGGAGGCCTCCCTTGACATTCCGCGTGTAGGAGAACTCGGTATTCCAGTTCTCCTATACGCGGATGATGCTGTCCTGCTAACGCGGACTGGGGTCGGTCTAGAACGTCTTCTGGACGTCTTCGAGAACTTTATGGGTTCCCTGGACCTTAAAATAAATGTTAAGAAGTCCCAAATTATGATAATGGGTAGGTGTTCCAGGAAGAAGTACTCTAAAACCTTTACCTGTGGAAAAGAAGAACTTTGTAGAGTACCCACTTTCCCATATCTGGGGATTACTTTTGATGAGAGAGGGAACTGGGGACCACAGTTAAAAAACAGAAACATTTCCCTGGCAAGAACCTCTTCTGCTCTTCAGGGTTTCTCGAAAAAACTGGGGGCTAGGCCAATAGCAACACTAATGAAAATTTATAAAGCAAAGTGCCTCACAGTGGCTACCTACGGTAGTTCAATCTGGGGATATAGCTCCCCGGATTGTTTACATATAACCGAGAACACATTTCTGAGATCTGTTCTCTCTGTGCCACAGTCTACTCCATCATATACAACACATACTGAACTTGGAGTAGGTTTTATCTCAGATATGATAAAAATGGCCCCTATAGTAGCATGGATGAAGACCTGGTTGAATCAGGAAACTCCCCTAACCCACATCATTTTGAAAGACTGTCTGCAGCGGTACACAGACAAAATATCGATTTTTTAATATCGATAAGCAAAAATATCGAAGTTTTAATATCGATATACAGAAATATCGAAGGTAAGTAATATCGACAGTCTAAATATCGATATTGGTATGATATCAGTAATATCGAAGTTGTAAATATCGATGTTAATAATATCGAAATTAATAACTTTGATGTTACTAATATCTATTTTTAAATAAATTTAGTGTATATTATATTGTATTAATTATGTTTTAATATTTTTTTTAATGTTATTTTATTAAATATTGTGTTTTACTACTGTAGCGGGTTGTGGGTTTATAGGGGAATAGGGTGGGAAGTAATTTAATTATGTTAAATTAATTATTAATTATTAGGAATTATTAATTAATTAATTGAGAATTAATTTTAAATTATTTAATTTAATTTATTAATTGATAAATATGTTCTGTAGCGGGTTATGGGTTTATAGGGGAATAGGGTGGGAAGTAATTTAATAATAATTAATTAATTGATATATGTTTGTACATATTTTAAATAATTAATTGGTAATTAATTTCTATTAATTAGTTAATTAATTATTATAATTTTTTATCATATTTATAATTATTAATTAGTTGGTAATTAATTATTATTAATTATTTAATTAAATTAATTAAAGTAATTTTTATATATATTATTTATTGTTATTAATTAATTAATTGTGCAAAATAATATTAATTATTAAATTAAATTAATTACAGCAAATGTGCTAATATATTTATTTTATTGGTATTGTTAATTAATAATTAATTGGTAATTAAATAATATTAATTAATTGTGGGTACAGGGGTATTTTTAGGGTTCAGGGTCAGTTTTCAGGTCATGGGTACAGGGGTATTTTTAGGGTTCAGGGTCAGTTTTCAGTTCATGGGTAAAGGGGTAGTTTTAGGGTTCAGGGTCAGTTTTCAGTTCATGGGTAAAGGGGTATTTTTAGGGTTCAGGGTCAGTTTTCAGTTCATGGGTAAAGGGGTATTTTTAGGGTTCAGGGTCAGTTTTCAGTTCATGGGTAAAGGGGTATTTTTAGGGTTCAGGGTCAGTTTTCAGTTCATGGGTAAAGGGGTATTTTTAGGGTTCAGGGTCAGTTTTCAGTTTTTGGGTAAAGGGTTATTTTTAGGGTTCAGGGTCAGTTTTCAGTTCATGGGTACAGGGGTATTTTTAGGGTTCAGGGTCAGTTTTCAGTTCATGGGTAAAGGAGTATTTTTAGGGTTCAGGGTCAGTTTTCAGTTCATGGGTAAAGGGGTATTTTTAGGGTTCTGGGTCAGTTTTCAGTTCATGGGTAAAGGGGTATTTTTAGGGTTCAGGGTCAGTTTTCAGTTTGTGGGTAAAGGGGTATTTTTAGGGTTCAGGGTCAGTTTTCAGTTTGTGGGTAAAGGGGTATTTTTAGGGTTCAGGGTCAGTTTTCAGTTCATGGGTAAAGGGGTATTTTTAGGGTTCAGGGTCAGTTTTCAGTTCATGGGTAAAGGGGTATTTTTAGGGTTCAGTGTCAGTTTTCAGTATTTGGGTTAAGGGGTATTTTTAGGGTTCTGGGTCAGTTTTGGGTTTTTGGGGTACAGTCGTACAGGGTAAAAATTAAATAAATTTAAATTAAATCAATTAAATGAAATTATAAAATATAAAATTACATTAAATTATTACGTTTTTAATTTATTTTAAATGTATATGTATTAGTTTTAATTTTTTTATTATGTTTTAATATTTTTATTTAATATTTGTAAAATTATATGTTTTTTATAATTATTTTAACATTATTATTAATACATTTAAAAAAACGATATTTTTAATTCCGATATTTTTGTACTACGATATTATTTTTTCGATATTTTTGTACTTACCTTGTTAGGGATAGGATTCCGATATTTTTGACTTCGATATTTTTGTCCTGATATTTTTGTAGGTCGATATTTTTGATTTCGATATTTAGTCAGACATTCGTCTGCAGCTAGATAGATGTAATAAAATTCAGTGGTTGGCATATATCAAAAATTGCTTTGTCAAGCTAGGGAGACCAGAGCTTTTTTCCTCACCAGAGTTGATAACATCAAAGGACATTGCACTAATTAAGGGAGCAATGGGTGAAACGCTAACTCTGGAGAGAGAACAAATGGAATTAAAAAAACCTACTGTGAGGCCTAACATCATTATATCTACCCAAGAAGGTCCTGAAATGTATTTAAAAGTTGTAAATCGACCACATCATAGGTTCCTCCTAACTCGATTCCGGTTTGATTTGATTCATTAGAGCCTTGGATATGTTCCAAATTGGAGTACCCCTGAAAATGCAATGCCGTGTTCTTGTGATAATTTTTCCACTCAGAGCACAATGCATTTTTTGATGT
Source organism: Lissotriton vulgaris (assembly GCF_964263255.1). Lineage (NCBI taxonomy): Eukaryota > Metazoa > Chordata > Amphibia > Caudata > Salamandridae > Lissotriton > Lissotriton vulgaris. Next base: position 336,720,205 of record NC_141685.1, on the reverse strand, counting down.
TCTGTGGTCATTACACGGCATTAAGGGCGAAATTTCTGATCCCCATTTTAAAGGAGGCTGGGTTTATTCAAGTTAAGCCAGCTCTTCTGTTTCTACAATTATTGCAGACCCCTAGGATCATGTTCCACGTTGCCAGCTTTTTAGTGGGTGCTGTTAGGATTAAGAATAGGAATACGATTAATAACTCCTAAATGTTTAATTGAACTGGGATGAAATTGAGTATTATGTTTACACAAGGACAATGTTTACACAATGAAAATGAAATGTGGGCATCTATAATGTATGATGTTTTGTATCCTTTTTAGCATGACCTAATTTTTATGAATTTAAATGTTTAAACTTTTGACATACTTTTTACTGTGTATAATTAATTCCGATTTTATTTTGTATATTTTATGTATTGCAGTATATGTAAATTTTGTATAGTATTATTGTCTTTTTATGATATTGCTTTATCGAAATAAAGTATTTTGACTGACTGACTGACTGAGACTGCTAAATAGGGATGGGCAAAGAGCCCTTCACACCAGCAGAGTTCGAGGAGTTTTGTCTACTTTCTGTGGAAAGTGGAGCAAAACTCTGCAAAGTGACACAGAGCAGAGTTTTTTTCTTGCATGCTCACCAAAGGAAAGTTGGCGAGCACTCACGAGAGAAAAATCAAGAGCTAGATCTGCTCCCTGCAAGATTTTTCAATGCAGGTGGTCACAGCAGGTTGCGACTGCTCGCATTGAAAAATCTGCAGCTCGTATAGACTGTCTATTCGAGTGGCAGAAAGTATCAGCGCCCTTCGGTGCAACGTGGAGTGCTGTTCCCACTGATTTTACAGTGGGGGATAAACTCCTGGCATCTAAAACCAGAGCAAGCAGCGCGCCTTAACGGACTCCACTGCTGATGGATCTCCGTGCAGCGCGGCAGAGTTTTTCCAGCACTTCGCAGAGTTCCGCTGAGTAGAACTCTGCATACTCAGCCCAGGCCTTCTGCTAAAGTGGCCTGTGGTGAGATCATTGCCAAAGTTGAGGGGATAGTGCAAGCCACAATTTCACCTCTTGTTGATAGGATTAGTGCACTAGAAGAGACCTGGAGAGCCTCAAACTCTCCAACATCGAACTGGACATCCTACTGGCCCCTTTATCCTCAGCCCCAATACTAAGTCAAGAGTCTGCAGGAGTGGAACTATGTTGTATCACAGCGACTGACAGTATGAAGCTGAGGCATGTACTGTTAGTGGAGCCTTGTGTCAGAGATGTTATTCCTTCAATTTTGGCTCCAGGAGATGGAACACAAGGTCCCCAGCATTATCCCCAGAAAACTGCAGTGCAGCAGTGGTTGAGAATTTGGAGAGGAATGCTCCACTGGGGTAAAGGGCTTGGGTAGGGGTAGACCCCTCTGCAGGAACAAAAGCTGCAGCCACTTAAAAGGGGCTCTCAGTCCTCTCTATTCCTTTCACCTGACTGCTGTCCTTATGTGGCAGTTCCAATTGGAGTACGTCCCTTAGCATACGACAAAGAAGAGAACCACACAGAGCTTAGGAACATAGGGCCTGATTATGATGTTGGTCGGAAAGGATCTGAACGGCATTCAGATTTTCTTAAACCGTGTCAGAATCAATGTTTCCGACTGAGGGAGCGATTACGATGTCGGTCGGAAAGGCTCTGAACGGCATTCGGATTTTTGTAAACCGTGTCTTAGCCTATATTTACGACTGAGTCGGAAACTTTTATGATGGAAAGGTAACCATTTGGTCATTCCGACTCGGTTCTGACTGGCATTCGGAAACTCCAAGGCGGTCAGAGACGATTCGTACAGCCCAATGGGCAGTCCTTCCGACCAATCCATTATGATGTTGGATTCCGACAACATTTCTGACTCTGTCTGTCCGACATGAAAAGGCTATCAGAAACAGACTTTGGATACCCCTAGCGGCCCCCTTTATCCAGAGGTCTCTGTTTGGTGGCCATAGGGGTACCCAAGGGACCCACCTGTAGAACCATGCACAGTGTGACAGGCACCATGGGGGGCTCACCACAGGGTGCAAGGTTTTCCGAAATCACCCCTTTTTTTCAATGGGAGCCTGTGTTGTCTGTCAGGACACAGGCTCCCACTGAAGTTAATGTGAGACTTTTCAAACGGTGTTCAGAAGCATCATAATTGGTCAGTCGGAACCTCCAACCTACTAGCGGTCGGAACCATTTCAGACAAGGAGTCGGTCGGGAAGCTCTCCGACCAACATCGTAATCAGGCCCATAGTCTGCCACTGGCTTGTCCTTAATGCTGATATTTCTATGCACAAAATCAACAACATATTGGTGGTCCAGAGGATCAGATGGATAGGACAGTCATTCAAGACCATAGAAAGGGACTGTGCGGTCATAAATTGCAGGCAACCAAGTATGGCATAACAGCTGATTCAATCAGGTCATAGACATTGGGCTGCAAGTTCAGACATTGGCATTGCTCCTTTGTTTCTTTTTTATAGACCTACCCAGCCTAGTGGCAGGAGGCCCAAGCTACAAAGAGAGAACATGGGAGAAGCCTCCCTCATCTTAACCAAAAAGAGGTTCATGCCTTTATTAGGCCCACCTAGTTCTTGCAGGTGTTTTATCTCGGCTATGTGGAACTTAAGGGGAATCCAGCATTGAGTTTACTAACTTTACTCCACTAGGAGACTTCAACTTTCATTGAGAAAAAAGTGAGTGGCCAGACACAGTTCAGCTGCTTGATTGTTTAAAGAGATTTGATTTGGATCATTTAGGGAATGATCCTACTCATACAGCCAACCACACTCTGGATGGCATTTTTACAAATAACCTGGTGCTGTCTTTTGATAAAGTAATTCACTTGGCCTGGACAGACCACTATGCAGTCTGTTTTAACCTGAAAGTCCTCAATAAAGATACTGGCATCTCTAATTCCCTGAAAATTACTAATAAACGTATTTGGTGGAAAGTGGATGGCATAGCTTTTGATTGGGTACCGAATCAACAAAAATCTGACCTTAATGGTAATATTAAGGTTGCTATTGATCATTTTAATATTTGGCAATGTTCAGCAGCCATTAAAATGACACTGCCAAAAACTGTTAAATATTTTTGGAAATCTCCTACTGGTCCTTGGTACTCATTGGAGCTGAAAAAAACTTAAACAAAAACATAGGGCCCTAGAAAGAAAATGGAGAATTGACTTTGAAGAGGTGAAAAAAGTGAAATATAAAGCAGCGTTAGCTGAGTATAGTATAAAAATCTGATTATGGTAGAGAAATCTTAATATTTCACAGAGAAAACATGCCTAGCCAAGGACTCTACTAAAGAATTGTTTAAGACCATCACTTTTGTGTCCATCTGAAATAATTATCAACCTATTTCTCCTCGCAGGAGCTCTGTAATGAGTTGGTGGAATATTTTCAATCCAAAGTGTAAGGGGTATATGACAAATTCTCTATCATTTCTAATGGGTCATGCCTAGAGAAAGCAGTTGGACAATATCTCCCCTCTCCAGGCAGTCAATCCAGCCAATCATCGCTGGATCATTTCACTCCTTTCTCTGAGGAAAGGACTCAGGGTCTTCTCAGGAACCATTAAATCATGGTCTCCATTTGATTCAAGCCCTCCCTTAGTCTTGCAATAGGTATTGGGAACAGTGGATAAGCAGATTACCACCTTACTTAACTGAATACTAATATCAGGCATTTTTCCAACAAAGTGTAAGTGGGCATCACTTTGCCCACTGTTGTAAAAACATACCTTGGATCTTAATGACACTAAAAGTTATCGGCCTATATCCAGATTATCTTTGCCTGCTAAAACCTTGGAAAATGCACACAGCTCGGAATTAATGGCCTTCATTGATACCCAGAATATCGTGGATCTTTCTAAACATGGGTTTAGGCAATCTCACAGTACTGAATCAGCATTACTGGTTGCTACTGAGGAGATTTGTAGACAGGTGGGCTCAGGCAGATGGGCTGCGCTGATTTACCTTAACCTTTCAGCCGCATTTGATATGGTGAATCATTCTGTGTTAATCAATGGGCTTCAGAGGATAGGAGTAAAAGCCCAGCCTACACAATTCTGAGTTCCTTTCTTTTAGACAGGTACCAAAGTGTGACTCTTAGCGACTTCATCTCTGGTTCGTTCACTGTACCTTGTGGGTTACCTCAGGGCTCCTCACTATCACCCACTCTTTTTAATTTGCATGTTGCTCCTCTGGCTGAACTCATTAGATATTTCAGCTTTGCCATTGTCTCATACGTAGATGACACTCAAATTGTAGTGTCCAGCTAATGTGGTAGCTACCAAATTTAAATAATATATGCTTAGTGTAGTTAACTGGATGGAAGACAACCATGTACAATTGAATTCAGAGGAGCAGAGATTATTATTTTTGGTTCAGATCTTTAATTCTGGAATACCTCCTGGTGATCTTCATCTCTTGGCAAGCTCCCTTGTCCAGTCCAGAAAGCAAAACATCTTGGAGTGTGGTTTGATGGACAGCTTTCCTTTCAAATCCTGTTTCCATCTTCTCAGGATTCTGAGGAAGGTGTTTCCTTTCATTCCAAAAGACTTGCAGAAGATGGTTATCGTGGCATTAGTTCTATCTAGAATAGACTATTGCAACTAACTTTGTCTAGGCACACAAAAAAAATACCAGGTGAAACTTCAGTCACTTCAGAATGCAGCTGTTCGGTTGATTCTAAAAATCCCCAAGTTCAGCTCGATCTCCAAGGGCATTTGTGACTTCCATTGGTTCCCAGTAACTGAGAGGGATAAACTCAAAGCCCTCTGCATCGTTCACAATGTATATGTATCCTGGAGGTCCTGCATATTTTCAGCAGTCCGTCTCTTGGCATGTGCCACATCGCAATTTAAGATCCAGCACTGCTAAATTAGTAGTGGTCCCCAAATCAAGAGGTCTAATAGGTGATGTAGACATTTTGTTTGGCCTGCAGGCTGTGGAATTCCTTACCTATTGCTTTGAGATCGCAATTTAGTATCTCTTTGCTCATAAAATTGTTAAAGACCTGGCTTTTCTTTGTACATTATTAGTAGATTTGTTTTAGTTCACTTTAGCAGGAACGATTAGCGCTAAGACACCTCAGTAATTGCGAGCTTTATAATAATGTTAATGTAATGTATCAGGTTAGGATGCCAACAACTGACTTGTGTGAGTCCAAGCAATGGGTCGGGCAATGGCTAACTTCAAGCACATGGTCATGGACACGGGAACAAGACTCCTGCACCTGTATAATTGGCCACTAATAATGACTGCTGCCCCCTTGTAGGGGGAAAAACAATTGATCCCGCTGCAGGCAAAGGTCCTGATCTATTTGTCCACAATGATATTAGTGCCTTGCAGGTTAGCATCTTCCCCATTGCCCCAGGAAATAATCAACATTTAACCTGGAACGTTGCAAGTTTGATGAACAAGCTTGGCGGCCCGGAATGGGCCAATTTGTGGACCAACTCGACATCCGTGCTTTCCAAAAGACCTGGACAACAGGTTTCATATTTCAAACTGGTTTCTTCTGCTTTGATCAATCTGCCCTTTCAGGCAGGAGAGGATGACCATCAGCGGGCTTGCCGACATGGATCAGTGTCACACTTGCATGCTCTTCCAGAATGATCGACCTAGCTTCCCATGATGCTTTTGTGCTATATAATGATAATAACAAGGCTAACCTAGAAGTGTATTGACTTAGTCTGGCATTCCCTCCCATCTGATGCAGAATAGTGATGGGGGATTTCAATTGTTGCTTTGAATCTAATGATGCAAGGTCTGGTCCCATTAGCGGAGAAGAGGATTAACTATGGGCGATTACCTGCTCTTGCTCTACCACAAATTAGGAGGTGGTCAGCTGCTGTTATGTAGCTAATGACTTTTGTCCTTGGTAATGGTTTGAGAGCATGCAACAAAAGAACTCCATCAGATAAGAACAGCAGGTATACCTTTGATCAACAGGCTGGCTTGAACTGAATTGATTATATTCTGTTGGATATCAGGCTATGGCCCATAACTAATGAAATTGAAGTGGTACAGAGGCAAGATGGCGACCATAATGCCCTGAACCTGACTCTATGTTCATTGGGGCTTAATCTCTCCTCAAGTGCTAACAAACCCTTTGATAGGAGGCTTGTCCCCTCAAACAAGAGCCGAAGGCTGAAGTGGAGTGTTATAGTCTCAACCTTGTCCATCCGAAAGCGGATTTATGAGGCTCTTGACACAGCCCTGGAAGCACTCATATTGTTGGGGGGAATACCTTGACAGCTGCCGCATGGGGTGACTTTGACATAATCCACAATGCAATGTTTTGCACATACAAGGGCCTTTTTATGGTGGAATCTAGGTCCTTCCCAGAAAGGGCAAGGTGGCTCTATGGTACACCAAAACTTGTAGGGCTGCCCGAAAAACACTTTTGGATGCCATTAGGAGCGGCAAGAGGGATTCAGTTAAGGAAGCAATGGCCTCTTATAAAGCCTTGCTAGGCAGGGCAAATTGTGAGTATGAGGTAGAGAAATGAGAACTTCTGCTGAATGCCGTGACATTGAAAGAGCATTGGTTGTTTTGGTATTCTCTGGCCGATAGAACTCTGGATTCAGCTGCTCTGCTGTACTCTTAACATCTCAGCAGCAGCATGGGCCAACCAATTTTCAGGGTTGTATGATGGGAGGGTCATGGACAAGGCAAGGACCCATTCTGGTTCTACTAAGAGCCCCAGTGCAATAACAGTGGAGTTCCACAGTGTGGAGAACGAGCTGCTCAGGGTGGCATGCAAATTTCCACTAAATACTGTAAGGGAGGTTACTAAAGCCATACACTGGATCACTGCATGAAAAGTGCCAGGGATAGACAAGGAGCCTGGGGACGTCTTCAAAGCAGACTAGTCAATTTGGGGCCAGTACTTTGCCAAGTATTTTAATTGTACTCACGGTCCCTGCCATCCAGTTATCGGCCAATCAGCCTTATTGACAGTTCTCAAAAGCTCTTTTTTGCCTACTGTTGGACAGGCTGTGTGAGTGGTTTGAGGGCATAGGCCTTATAAACCCTCTACAAGTAGGGTTTAGATCAGGGACTAGTACTATCAACCAAGTATTTTGACTAAAGCTTATATACTGGAAGTATGTCATCTTTGGAGGTGGTCGAATTTATGTCGTCTTTGTTGACCCCCATACTGCCTTCGACCTTGTCTCAAGGTAGGCCCTGTTGAAAGTGTTAATCAAACAGGGCACTGCATGTCATCTAGTTGATGCCATCAGGCAGCTGCATCAAAAGAACTATGAGCAGGTAGGATATGGTAAACATGGGAAGCTGACAACTTTGATATCAGTAATTCAGTGGAAGTGGGGGTAAGACAGGGCTGTATTCTTGTCCCAACCCTGTTTCTATTATATATTAATGATCTGGTACCCCAACTAGAGAAGTGCAATCATGATGCACCGGGCCTCACAGGTATGAACATTCCAACCCCCCGTTCACTGACAACACCTTACCGGTATCCAAATCCACCATGAGTATTCCAAATCTATTGGACTAGTTTAGTGTCTTCTGCGAGATGGCTTGAAATCTACCTACAAAAACCAAGTATATCGTTTTTAACCCCAGACATACACGTCACCCAAATCTGTCTATGCACAGTGTTCCCCTTGAGAATGTCCGTCCCTTTGAATATTTGGGTGTCACTCTGACAGAGAATTTTGACTGGTCCACTCAGATCCACAACAGCAAGTCAAACACTACACAGGCGGCATTTTGAGGGGTTTGAAGGGCTTCCATTTTTGACCTGTATCTCTGGCCATCTAAATGTTTAACTTGCAAGCATTGGGCGGGTTCTGTATTGGGGAGAACTGTGGGGACAGGAGAATGTCACCGCACCATAGGTGGGCGCAAACCAATTCATATGATCTTTGGCGAACCTCCCTACCAGTACCCCACCCCTGCCACTTCGACTGGATCTAGGTCAAAGGTCCTTCACCCATAAAGCAGCCCTTAGACCTTTGCTGTACTGGAGATGGCTATGGGCCTCAGTGGACCTAGTTACGTGTCAGGCATGATTGGAGAAGTTCCTTTGGCAGCCTGGGGTCTCCAGGATCGCCTGGTTAGGGCATACCTAGACCCTCCCTGTTAAGTTGGTGTGTGAGCATCAGTGGACTAACCCAGGAGCAATGACCAGTATGTCAAAGAGTGCAGTCAAGGAGATGTGCTGGAGAATTATAGATGGAAAATTGAAGAGGACGAGGAGTTTGGGCACTTTGACACTAGCCTTCTTGAAATTTAAAGACAACTACCGTATGGAAGGAAACCTGGTCTCGATTGAACCCCCATTAGCAAAAACCCTGTACATCAAATTTTGTTTCAGGATTTTACCACTGCACACTTTCACTGCTAACTGGAGGCCTCATCCCAGTGAACTAAATCTGACCTGCCCTTTTTGTCCCCAGGTGAAAGAATGCATGAATCCCACACTATTTTTCTATCAGTGCTATTGAAGTAATAGAAAGAAGTGGATACTTTCACTCTATCACAGTATGGGATTAGGGACATTAGGGGTGTCTCCAGAATTCTTAGACCCAACACCACACCCTTGACAGTGTTTGCTCTGTCCCCCTTTTTAATGGGAGTATGGAGGATCAGACAGGGTGGCGTTGGGCCCTGAGATGTGCATTGCATTGTCTATTGTTCTTGGTAATGTGATTTGTATATCATTTTAGCCCTACCCTCTAATTTATTGACCCTCCTTAATGAGGAGTTACTGCAACCCAGAAGTGCAAGTCAATGGCTCCATCCACACGGTGAAAATCCATGATTAGTGATGTTTTCTGATCAAGCTGTTATATAACTAATGTTTATCAATTATTTTTACCATGGTTTTAATGGCAGTATGTGCTGAATAAAGAATATGAATGGAAACGTATATGTAAGGATCTATTCACAAAAGGTCATTGTAAACTGTGCACCAACATATTGGAAAAGGAATCTGATTTTGCAAAATACCGTAAGTATTAGTATGTCATTTTTCAAAATCACCATTGGCAGGGGTTCTCAAAATGCCCTGCCTAATTAATATTAATTTTGCAGGTCACAATTTGCGATGATTCGTGATTGCTGCAAATACAGGGATGATAGCCTATAAGGGGAAGCATGCCACCATCCCTGTCATTGCATTTTCTGAGAACTCTGGATCCTGACAATTAAGTTCTAGTAACTGACCTTATTGCTAACTTTAATTCTTGTAAATTCGAGTTCTACTCACAGCCCATGCACTCAGCCAAACTGTATCTTCCCATGCCTCAAAGTATAAAAATGTTTAATTTAAATATCTGGGATGTAATAAAAGTATGCTTAATATAACAATCCACAGTAAATAGATGCTTAGCTTTTTATTTCTACTACACACAGAACAACAGCCTGACTGACACTTGAATGTGTGGAGTTTGTGTTAAATTAGACAATTCTAAATAAATAAACAAAAAATAAATATAACAATAAATAAGCAAATCAATTTATGTTCCAAGCCACTACAACCCAAATACTAGTTTCTGTATATCCTTCTGAAATGGACCCTCTTCACACACTCTGTAATATTGTTTGAGATGCTCCATCTGCAATACAATGTTCTCTATGGAAGCTCTGCTGTACCTTGGAGATATTATTTTGTTATATAAAATAGCTACAAAAATAAATATAAGGAACTAAAAGTTGTATTGCATTGAAGTAAGTGGGCAGAGGTACCCATTGAAAATATGCTAAAGATAAATGTACTGATAAGCAACTGGTGTCATAATTTGTTCTCATCCACACAGTTTGTTGAATGACACACTTGGGATTTGAACTTTCTCCGCGCTGGCGCCAAACCCAGCAAGCTTTCATACACATAATCCTCCAATATTGTTAAATCCTCATCCATTACAATCGCATTGATGAACCAAAACTGGGACAGCATTCACCAGGGAAGCATCAGGATGTATCAGTGAGCTCCTGGTAGGGCGTCCATTCATTATCTGGAGTTCAGCTGTTGCAAGAGTGTGGGTGTCCATGAGAAGAGGTCACAGATAAGTAAAAGGCAGCCTGGGCTCTATCTACTTTGTAACTTAATATCTACTGTAAAGACTATGTTAAGATTCCAAAAAATGCACGTCAATCCCGTTGTCATTTACAACCTTCTGGCTAATCTGCACATAACAAATTAGAAACAATTGTAACCGATTACTTGCTGGTTGCCTTTGCAGAGTTCAGTAGGTAATGGGAAATGAGAGGCGTTACACATGCGTGGCAAACTAGCTGTCAGCTTCCTTTAGCAACTGTGACGGCATAGGCTCCTTCTGTCCAGATGAAGGCGGTCTGGGCGGTTCCTCGTGCATAACTCTAGGGGTCACAGGAGCTCCCCAGAGGAGCTCTAGGACTCTGGGAGACTGCACGGTGGCTCAGCTCCAGACCTCGAGCAGCATATCGAGGAAGGCTGCCCATGAGGAGGCGTGGATTCTTGTACCCCACTGCATATCGCAAATGGTGCAATTACATTTAGGCTTCCAATAGGTTGCCCATTTGTATTTGCCTTTTTTATTCCCGCAGTTTGCATCATTAGAATGTATAAATAAGTAATTAGTGCATTTTGCAAAAAATTGTTGTATATTACAAAATACTAACACTTGATACAGAGACTGCAAAATAATTACACATTAGTCCAATAGTAATTTGCTGAATCCAAAATTGACTATTAAATAATTTGCTTATGAAAATCGCAGTGCTAAATTGAAAGATTTAGTTAGAATGGCAATTCGTTTCCAGAGGATTTGCAGTTATATTCAGTACTTAATTTAAAAAAAAAGTACAGGTACCCAAAATTTTTCTAAGGGACCCACTGCTGTCACTGTCAAATGCCAGGGTTGCAGAAAATCAGTCTTGATTCCACCTCTTGTCTCTTTCTTCCACAACCCTATACGTACTGTCAAACACACGTAAGTTCGCTTTTATACCTCATTTCTCCCTCTGTCACTCTTTTCATATGTTTCTCTTCCTCCTTTCTTCTCCCTTTGCTACCTTTTCCTTCTTTCTATATGTCAAAGTCTGCTGATTAAAAAGTCTCATAATAACTGCCTCTGCTCACGACCACAAGTTATTCCTCCCTATTCACCACTGTCGGGATGGATGCACCCAAAGAGAGTTTGCCAAAGTTTATATTCCAAAGGCAGGATTGGGTGAACTTCAGTTTTTTTACCCAGTTAATGTTTTAACTTTTTTCACATTCTTGCTCAGGCTGAGATTTTGAGAAGATGCACTCACATGCTTGTGTCGTGCAAGTGTTTATTCTCATCCACATCCAGCCAGTACCAACACATCTTCCAATTACAAATCTGTTCTTCGACTGTCCCCAGGTGGAATCCTCAGTACCCCAGATTCCACCTGATAACATCACAAGATTAGAGAGAAACTAGGCTGACAAGATACAGGCCATAACAGATTTTATCTGTCCACAGGAACAAACCAAGGTCAAACCAAAAATAAACAGAAAACTTTCAGATTATTCAAAGACTACTCCATACGCACCCTAAAGCTTGAACTAATTTCCTGCCCTGCCTGCTCCACGTCTAAAATCAGCATCCTTCTAAATGATCTTCAACACTTCTGGAAAAACATCTGAAGACCCACGCACCAACTAAAAACCACAAGTGAAAGTCAAAACCTTCAGCACCCTGCTACTTGAAATGCTGTTGTGGTTGCTAAGTTACCAGGAATGCTTGGTTAGCAAGCATTCCTGGAATGTTTGTATTCAATTTGTAGGAAGGTTGGAGTCAGCTGTTGGAAGGACACCCATGCAACTGGCGATCTCTTCCTGTGCTCCTCGGCATGAATTATACTTCAAACTGCATCCAGTGTATGATTTAACACCGGCGACAAACGCTGAGGAGCTTTAGAACCCACGCGTGCAAGTTTTACAAGGGACCCTCTACTTTTTTTTTCTTCTTACTACTGCACGGTGTTGCATTTGGCGTAGCCAACTTTGGACCATTTTTGTAATGTCTACTTGGGATTACGTGTTGTGCTGCGCATTCTGTGAGGAGTTTTGCAGAGTATTTGAGCTTTGGGGCAGCTTGGCATTGGCGGTGATCAGCGTTACAGTTGGGCAACGGTAGCAGAGGCCATCGAAAGTACGCACATCTGGTGTGGAGCAATGGTCGAGAGAAGAAGTAAGAAACATAATCATGAGTTCACATGACAAAAGCAAGAAGTATTTTGATGATAAACATGGTGTTAAACCACTGTAAATTGCCATTGGTGATTGGGTATGTGCTAAAAAACCTGAATTTGTAAGTAAAGGTGATATTTACTTTTTTTGATGCAGAGGGAGTTGTGGAAGTGTTGCAAAATGCGGTTAGGCTTAGGAATGGTAAAGTTTGGAACTTAAGGAGAGTGTGGGAATGTGGGAATGTGAAGCAAGGTGAGGTTGTCAGAAGTAATTTTGATTGGATGGATGACAGTGGGGTCCTAGAGTCCACTTATTGTAATGGTGTGGATGCAACTTCTACTTCTAATTCTGCCATTGGGGAAAAGGATTCATTTCTTGCGAAAATTAGCGAGGAGGTTATTCCTTGTTCTGATCATCACACCGACTAGGAGTCTGCTCAAAAAACTTTTAGGGAAAGGAAGGCTCCTGTTTGGTTGAAAGATTTAAATGCATTCTATGGATTGAGTAATTCATGTGTTGATTTTATTTTGTTGTAATTCATATAATATTCAATTGCATTATCTTTTCATATATTATTCAATTGCATAATTATCTTTGTATCTTTTCATATAATATTCAATTGCAATTACTATCTTTTGTTTTTATTTTGTTTTTAGTCACTTTTATTTCCATGTTGAAGGAAGGGGATGTGTTGTGGTTGCTTAGTTACCAGGAATGCTTGGTTAGCAAGCATTCCTGGATTGTTTGTATTCAATTTGTAGAAATGTTAGAGTCAGCTGTTGGAAAGATACCGATGCAACTGGCAGTGTCTTCCTGTGCTCCTCCGCAATAAAGAAGTCTACTTCAAACTGCATCCAGTGTATGATTTTACAAAAGCCCTTACCAATAACAAATGCTCCATCTGCAGATAGGAAACAGAATGGAAGAAAAACAGAAGCCCCGATGACCTCACGCTACTAAAGTCCTTCTGTATAACAAGCAGACAACTCATCATATCACCCAGAGCAAAGAAGTACACTAGCACAACAAATGAAGGTGCCAACAGACGCAGAAACAAACATTGCATCAACCCCCTGCTCACTGTTCTTTTTCACACATCAACCCCCTGCTCACTGTCCTTTTTCACACTTCAAGCACAAGTGCAATTCTGTCAACCTCATCTTCAGTGACAAATTATCTGAACACACATCAACAACCCAAGCCTGCTAATCCACTTAGACTAATGTCTTCTTGAACTATCTTGCAATGGTCATTCTTCAAATCACCATGTCTCACAGATCTCGCTGATATTCTCAACTCTGTCAAAGTATTATTCTATGAAGATGATGTTTTTTTACCCTCATTCTTCATCAAAATTGTCTCTAGAGAAGCTCTCTCGCCACTAACCACAATTGCTAATACTTCTCTCACTCAGAGCATCTTCCCAGAATTTCTCGACGGGCCAAAAGAAATTTACAAGTTCAATTTGGAATGTTTATGAAAAAAACATGACAAATGGAGTGTACATATTTGGGTGGGTGTAACTTGTATCTGTCATAATTTACAACATTTTGTATGAACAAGTAGCACAGGTTTTAGGTAATAATAACTCCTACTTGTGCTAGTTGGAGGTTTCTGTCCTATCTTTATAGCAAAGTTGCAGACCAAATTAGTGGATTCCAACAGTCAACTATGAGACTTGTTCTAGGAAGTCATTGCTGTTCACTTATTCCACTCAAACTGGTCCAGCCATAGTCTTTGTTAGGTCTGAGTTAGTCAAGATCTTTTAATTTCAGTTAAATTATATGTATAATATACTTACTTTTAGGGGCTTTTAGACACTTCTCATTCACTGCACTCTAGAATCTCGTCCCATAATGCTTTGCAGGGCATTTGGTTGGGATTGCATTTTTGCCCATAACTGTGCTTGGGATGGTCCTATGAGGATGGGACCACCACTGAATCGATCAGCATGTTGTGGGTACAGTTGCTAACTCTGCTACATGGTGGAGTCATTGTATTGCATGCATTCCATGTAATGCAATGCGGAGCGGAGTTCATTCCCCACAGTTAGTTTTGTGCCATGGTCCCTAAGACACGGCGACATTGGCTAAACCCCAATTGATGTATTTAATATTCCAATAAGATCATAGAATATAATTCAAGAACATACAATAATTGGCATAGAAAATTAAATGTCATAGATGGACTACAGCACCTGTTGTACCATCCACTTTGCAAGGCAAAACATGGCTTAAGGCCTCTCAGCAGTAGTCTGACTGCTGCTGTTTTTAAGCCTGCAGATGAACAAATCAAAATAACACTTCTGACAGAAACGACCCCTACTTTTAAATATTAATTAGGTCACAACTAAGTGTGCCTTTAAGCCCACAATGAAGGGAGAATAGAAGTTAAAATTGGAACATGTAAGATTTAATGTTGATATGTTCTTACAGTCAATCGCCCCCAAAACACATTTCAACTGAAAAGGGCTGTAGCTGATCCTATGAGACAAACTAGAGTGCAGTATCATAAAAAAATAGTTTTGGTAACAATGGTTTGGAATAAGCTAAGGAAATGGTTCAACCTCTGTTTCTAATATTTATTAAAATTCAATGATGAAGCTGAATTTCTGATACATATGCAGGAAAAGTATTTTTTTTAGAGTTTGCCTGCTGAATCCCCACTCCAGTAGGCTAATTAGTATTAGCCTGTCAGCAGCAGCCCCCTGTCAGTGCATTTCCCTGGATGATGTATGAAAACTGCTCTCAGTGCAGAAAAAGTGGCTTAGGAATTTTGGCAGGAAACCCCTGCATGTGAGGTATGTGACTCATCCCCTCTCACAAAAGGCAGTTGGGGAGAGTTCAGGAACTTTATGATTGCAAAAGGGACCAGGACGAGGCCTATCCATTCATAGTTCAGTGTAAAGTGAGAACTTGGGAAGAGAGGCCTTTTGATCCCTGGGTGCATTGTACCCAACCTAGCACCAATCCAGTGAAAAAGGGCCAGCTTGTTTCAGAGCCAGTGTGATTTTGTTAAGGAGGAGGGGACTGCTCATTTACCTAGACACACACCTGTCTGGCCCACCAGCCTCCTCCAGGGACAGAATGGTTCTGTCACAATGGATTTCACTTAGAATAGCACACTGTGTGATAGTTTGCAGTAAGACAAACAGGATGTGCTGCAAAAGTGAGAAGGCTTGCCCTTGGGAATTGTTTACCTGTTGGTTAGGGAGTGTCCATTAGTCACCCCCAAACACTTGCAATTGCTTGCTGGAAAATGGCACCTCACCCATAGTTCCTTAGAACACTTAGTGGGCCAGTTGAAGGGCAGAAGAGGACTGGACCTGCTAACTGTGACCTGTATGGAGACCTGAGGGACTGGACCTTTTCCAGCTTTTACCCATCACACTGAGAAGTGGACTTCAAGGACCAGATTTTTGACCACCTGTGTAGCCAATGGGACCAACAATTTACAAAAAGCTCTTTTATTGAAGTGACCAGCTGACTAGTACCAATTGGATCTGAACTGTACCCTCATGGTGGCCTCTGCTGGAGTGTGTCCTGGTGTCTATGGGCAGTCCCTGAGGTCCTTGAACCACCAGAAGCGACCAAGAGACTCTGCTCCAGAAAGTCTGGAAAGTTTTGGACCCCTGAAACCTCCTGAGCTTCAGTGGTACCTTGCGGCAAAGGTATATGATTTCAAGAAGACTTTATTGAATACAGCTTCAGGATTGCCCAGCTTCAGGATTTTGAGTTCTTGAAAAGACACTAAGTTCAAAAGTACAAATCCTAACAAGGCAACAGTGCAAAAAGTATCCTAAAGGGGAGAGGAATTTGGAGGCTGCAAAATTTGAATTTTCCTGCTCAGAGAATTTCCTGTCAAAGCCAAGTGGCATCTCATCCAATGGTTTCTGCCTTCAAGATGACTTGACAAGATTCAGTCTTCCATCTTGCCCCACTTGGAGATTTTGGCTTGCATTTCAGAAGGAAAAATCTTTAAGCGTGACAATGAGCCGGATGCATTTGACCTCCGCTTTATCACGGTCTGCTTGAAATTGAGCCTAAATCCTGGTCAACTGCTAATAGTGACGTCTGGTTGGTGCTTTATTTTTTCTTGCCATGTTTTGCCATACAACGTAAAAGTTCCTACCTCTGGTTCCCCTTATTGGATTTTAATGATGTTTGTGTAATTTTTCAAATTAAAATTCTCTATCCTTAAAAGTTGGATAGGGGAATTTCATTGTGGTTGGTTTCTTTTTGGTACTACTAAACACTGTGTACCCTTGGGTTAAGCCTGTCTGCTCTGTACCATAGCTATCAGGGGTTGAGCCAGGTTTATTTTTTGAATATTTGTGTTCGACCTGATAAGATTTTGAACTAGTTATTTTATTTATTTATTTATTTAGAACGTTTTATATAGCGCATACATGACCCTTGCGGGTATCAGAGCGCTTTACAAGAGTCATGCGTAGGGACCAAAAGGAACATATGGAAACATAGGTAAGAATTGAAATACAGGTCTTAGTTGTGTGGATGCAAATGTACAAGACTTGACATACGTCTAGAGTAGGAACAAAAGGAACATATGAATACCTAGGTAAAAACTTGAAATACAGTTCTCAGTTGCGTAGACACAAGTATACAAGACTTGACATAATGATCTCAGTTGTGTAGATTCAAACTTACCAAGATTCATGAGAATGTATTTAAAAGTAGGGATTTTACTTCTTTTTAAAAAGAGATGAAAGAAGGGTTTCGTCTAGTTTCAGGGGGCAGTGCGTTCTAGGAGAGATTCCAGAGAAGTCACGTTTGTAAGTTTTCTTTTTGGTAAAGTGTTGTGGTTTCAGAAGAAGATTGCTGGTACTTCTAGAGGATCTGTTTTCACAAGATAGCACCAGTTTTTGGGCCAGGTATCTCAGGGTATTGTGATGTATGCTTTTTATGTCATGCAGGCAATTCTTAGTTGAATTCTGGCTTCAAAAGGAAGCCAGTTAAGATTTTGAGGTCAGGGGTAATATGAGAATTTCTTTTTGAGCCCATGACTAGCCTAGCCGCTGAGTTGAGCGACGCTTCTAGAGGGATGGTTGATGATCTGGGAATACCACTTAGTGTTGCACGCCCATAGTCAAGTCTTGGGATTACTAATGCTTGAACAGCCAGTTTGAAGTCATTTGCGGGAAGGAATGGTTTTAGTTTTGTTAAGATTTCTATCCAGTTGTACAGCCATATTTAATCCTTGATAAGACTAAGGTCTGAACTGCCAATTTGAGATCTGATGTAGTAATGAGGGGTTTCAATTTTCTAAGGTAGTTCAGGTGAAAACGGGCACTTTTCACCATTGATTTGATGTGGGCTTGCATTTCTAGGTTCTTACCGAGCGTGATTCCTAGTGATTTGGTTGAGTTAACTAGTACAGGGGTGCAATTCAGCACAGTGATCAGTTTTGTTCACTTCTTCACATCTGAGGAGCTTTTTGGGGGAATATTAATAGGAATTCTGTTTTTTGTGCATTTAGTTTAAGGTGATTGCTAGTTAACCAATGCAATGACACCTTTAAGGCATTATTCATTGTCTTGATTTCCTCCAGCAAAATGATCTTGATGTAGATCTGAGTGTCATCTGCAGACAGTGATAGGAGATGTTGGCGTGCTGGAGAATTTCTGTAAGGAGTTCGACATATAGTTTGAATAGTGATGGAGATAATGTTGAGCCTTGTGGAACACCAATAGAATTTGGGGGAGGCGGGGATAGCGCCTGGTTGACCATGAATATTTGTGTTCTGTTCTGTAGGAAGGATTTAAACCATTAAACACATTTCTAAATAATTCCATCCTGTTTTCAAGACGGGATTGTAATGTTTCTTGTCAAAAGCAGAAGACAGGTTAAGAAGAACTAGACATGTTTCATTGTGATCCAGTTCCTGAAGTGCATCATACACTGTATGTAAGATAGCTGTTTCCGTACTGTGGCCTGGTCTGAATCCAGATTGTCAGTCATCCAACAGACTGAATTTAGTGATGTCAGTTGTTATTGCACACATTTTTCATGTAGTTTGGCTAGTAATGAAATATTAGTCACTGGACGAAAATTATTTGGGTCTGCCGGGTCCCCTGTAGATTTTTTAATGATGGGGAGGACTTGACCTGTTTTTAGGCAGTCTGATAAGGCGACTTGAGGCAGCGAGACATTGATTATTGTTGTCCATATGGGGACGACGATGTGGTTGAACCTTTTCAAGCATTTTGAGGGGAGGGAGTCATTGTAATGGTTATTTGGTTTTATAGTTGAGAGAGTTTTGGCAATGCTATTCTGGTCATGTAACTTGAAGGCTGTCCATTGTGCTTTATTTTTCGTGTTAGCTTGTGCGGTGTGAATGGTAACATCATTCTGTGATGACAATTGGTTAGAGAGGATGTCTGCTGCCATCCGGAGTTCCCTTTAGGAGAGTTGGCTTTGTCTGTAAAAAAGGCTGAGAATTCCTCACAGCTCAGTTGGGTTTTTATTGGTTCTTGAGCAGATTTGGCCAATTTATTGGATTGTTGTTTTAACATCTCGAAGAGTTTCAGTGGTCTGTTTTTAGCATTATCCAGGTCAGATCTAAAGAATTCCTTTTTGGGTCTGAGAATGCTTTTTTGTAGTTGTTTCTAGTTTTCCTGAGAATTTTTAGCCATGGGGAGGATGGGTGCTGTCTTGATTTCCTTTCAGCTGGTCTCAGCCTCTGCCTTCTTCATTTAGTGTCCAATTAAACCAGGGATTTTTATCTTTCTCTGCATGGCGGAGTTGGTTATATTCGCCATTGATGCGTTGTAGTGATCCCTGAGTTCGCCTATGTTCATCATGTTGTCAGGAGGGTTTAAATCCTTCTCACATTGTGCTACTAATTTCTCAACATTTGGGTCTCCAGTGTCCCGAATCCACTTGTTAAGTTTGACAGGTTGCTTGGCCTTTTTTTGTGGTAGGTATATGGAACGTTGTTGGGCATGATGATTAAACCACTTGCATGGATCAATTGAGTGAATTTTAATAGCCTTATCTGTAGAGATAACCCTGTCTAAAGTTGACCCTTTCGAGTGTGTTGGCAGTGTGCAGGCTTGATTAAGGTTTAGGAGGGTAGAGTAGGTCCCTGCCGTCCTCGGAATTCCTGCTGGGCTTTTTGTTGTAACTGGTTCAATTTGCATCGCTGGGGTAGGCTTATTGCCTTCTGTGCCCATAATTGGGTTTTTTAAAAAAAAATTCTTGCCCTATGGACACACTTGAACTTTCCTTTAACTAGTTCTATACCCACAACTTACAGATTAGCGCTGGTTCCCCGCAGTTACAACCCCTTGTTTTAAATTAGTTACCATCCTCTCCTTGCCAGGCTAAGAGTCCCTGAATAGTGTGGCACCTTTTGACCAATTCGGGGCACAACAGTAATATAATGCCCTCACATATGCCTCAATACTTGGTTCGGTGACTAGGCTAAGATGGCCGCCACGCCAGAGATCGCGATCACGTGGTATTACGTGATGGGCGGGGCCCCGCCGACTCCCAGTATTTGTATACCTCCGGGATAAGTGACCGGCGTGGCTGAGGAAAGGAGCTCTTCCATGCCCGTGATGGTGAGGAGGTGTTTTTCGAGATTGATATGACAGGGAAGTATCTCGGGCCGTTGTGCCTGATGCGTGTTGCGGAGTGTGTTCTACGCCGAGGGCGTATTTAAAGCGCAGTGTGTCTGTTCTCAATACAATAATCAGTTACGATCGCATTTGGATTTGCCAGTTTGAACCGGGTGGGCAAAGTGGCTAGGTTTGTGGCTCGGCGGTACGAGCAACAGCACCATGACCTCTTCGGAGTGGGTAGTTCTCCCATACACCTCTATATGAATGCAGCGATGAGGGAGTTGGTTGTTTTCATGCTCTATTAAGGGCACTTATGATATGCACCCATTTTGAAGTATGAATGTGCACATTGAAAGACAGCAGAACATCGCCATATAGAGTACAGTATACAAGCCCCTGTACATCTTTTTCTTGCAGATTATAAGTTCCTCCAAGGATCGAAGGATATGTTAGAAATACCCGGTGACCTTGTTGATACCGGAGCGGCCGGTATGAGTAGCTTGGCTGTCTCCTGGTAATATTCCACACATTACCATACTTACTATCCCCCTATTGTGTTTCTTGCCACCCTAGGGTCTACATGTTTTTAAATATGTCTTTTACCTGTTCTCTCTCGGCAGCATTTTACAGAACTAGTGTCCAAAAAAAGTGAAGTGGCAGCAGTTGAGTGCAGCCCTGATGAAACTGCTTAACGAAACATAGCAGTGAAACATGTCGGCACTGGCAGTAGGTAATGGTACGCATGATTAGCTACCAGCCTTTTTAATATTTGACAGCACACGGTCACCGCCCTATGAATAAAATTGGTTAAGGGACTGGTGTGCTGTGTGTGTTTTTAAGCACTCAGTTATATTTGTGTTTGTCTGTCACTAGCAGATTTTTCTGCACTTCACGTTTTGTCACTATATGTGTTGTTTGTTTTGGACACACCTTTTCTTTCTTCTCACTTTTCTTTGAGAAGCAGGTGACCACCGATGATGAGACAGGGGCTTGTCTGGAAATTGCATACCAGTTACCCCGATGGTGGTGTTTCCGTGAGGGGTCACTTGCTTCTCGCACATTTTTTCCTCTATTAAGTGGAAGGTCCAATGCTTGTTGTGGACTTGAGTGACCATTTCCGGGTTGGCTCATTTTGAGTGGGGGCTTCTGTGGTGTTGCCAGAGAGAACAGGTCTTTTAACGTGGGCGGAACACAGTGCATTACCTCTCTATAATGTGTATAAGAGTGTAGTGGGGAATAGGACATTAACCCCCCCCCCCCCCCCCCCCCCCCCCCCCTGTGGGTCACTGATATATAGGCATGCCATTGGACTGGGTCTTTATTTGAATTGTAGTTTGTGAGTGGAGGGCGACCCTGTCCGTATTCCCTCTGAGCTCCTTGGTATTTTGAATTGATTAAGGTTTAGGCCTGCTGAGAAATCTTTGATTATGTTGTCCTGTTTGTCATTACTATCGTCCTTTTAAAAAAAAAATGTATTGCACAATTTGGTACAGAGGAAACAGAGAAGAAAAAGACAAAATACAAAATGGTATTTAGTCCATTACAAATAAGAAAAATGAAGAACAAACTGGCAGAATTGAGCAGTAAAAACAAATACAAACACATAGCAATAATGAAAGACAAATATCGCTGCAGATCAATCAATCAATCAATCATAACACTTGTATAGCGCACTACTCACCCGGAAGGGATACATTCATCAGGATAAATACCAGACATTCAAATAATAAATGTACCCCACATTTTTTCATATTTCATTATAAAGCGAGTGTCTCTTATTTTAGCCAAGGCCAATTCCATGGAGTATATATCGTTAATCATTGTCCACCATTCCATGATATGTGGGGGTTTAGGGGAAATCCATGCCCGTGCAACAGCTAATTTGGTGCACGATAATGCAATAGTGACAATGGCTTGCTGTGAAATAGGTGTAGTATTAATATCAAGTAATCCAGAGGATGCTGTGAGGAGGGGGGGGCGAATCAGTTTTAATTTCAGAATTTTATCCTAAGCAGACCAGAACTCAGATAGGACGGGACAATACATCAGCATATGTTCCAGATCTGCTGCAGCAAGACCACATTTCGTGCATTTAGTTCGATCGCTATACAAGGTATTATTAGCCCATTTGGATATCCTCTCCGGTGTATGGTAAAGCATGCAGGTAGTTTTGAATTGCTGTAGCCTTAAACTTGAGGACTGAACTAAATGATTAATGTTATGGAGAGATGCGGTAATCATAGAAGGGGTAATATTAAGCCCCAACTTGGCGCTCCATTTTAAAGCTAGTTTAGAGCAGTCACTGGTTTTCTAGGTAATGAGACAACTATAAGCTATACTAATTAGGGATTCATTCTTTAATGAGTAAAAACAATCCCAAGCCGGGGAGATGGCGGCCGGCTAGGAAGCTAGGTCGGGAGCTCCGTGGTGCCTCCTGTGAAGATTAAGAAATGACATCAGAGAGTGCCCTGTAGATAATCGAGCATGCCTTTCTTTTAAAAAATGTGTCTCTTATTCCCCAACGACATAAAGTGACGAAACTAGTTTCCACCTGATCCTGCATACACAGAAGGAGATCTTTTGTCACTGAACACAGAAAAGAAAACCGTCGTACTTACATGCTGCCACAGGTGGAAGCGAATTCAATTGCGGAGCCTCGCCGAGTGGGGGTCAAGTCATGGAGTCTTGGGCAGTCGGCGGACTGCGATCCTGGTCTCTGCCCCCCCCTCCTGGAGAAGCGGGAGGTTTACATCGGAGCGTGTGTGGGGCTGTGGTGCAGGGCGCGAGAGGCTCGCAGAGCTTGTCAGAGAGCTGCGAGTAGAATACCCTTCCTCTTCCGGGGCGAGGGAGGCAGCGTTGGTGTGCTGCCGGTGACTGGAGGTGAAGGCGAGGATTATCGGGCCGGCAGGGGCAGTAAAGGTGGCGGCGGTGAGCCCAAAACACAGAATGACATGACTGAGAAGGAAGGCGTAAGGGTGGGTTTCAGGGTGCTGACTGGGGGAGTGGAGAGCAGTAAAAACCCATGGAGAGAGCAAGGCATAGGTAAAGTAGAAGGCAAAGAAGAAGGCTCCCAGTTTAACTCTAGCACAGCTGAAAGAAAAGTACGAAGGGTCCCAGCATTGAACTGTATGCATGGAGTGGGGAACACACAAGGATTAAAGCAATTTTTTAAAACGAACGAAAGGGGAACTGCGGATGACAAACTCCAGCGGTATTGTTACTACTGAGGAGGTAAAAAAGAAAATCGAAAATGGGGGGGTAAATGGTGCGTCAATAAAAGAGGACAGAGGGGCAGTATCGCTAGCACAACTTGAGGAGACACAAAGTGAGGAACTGATAACAAAGAGAGAACAGGAGAAAGGGAGAGCAGCCTATTGCCTGAGGAATAGACAATTTCTCAAGCTCTCCACTACAAAATCTACAGACACTAAACAAGCTACTGCCCCCCGTAGCACCAAAAGGAGATCTAGGAAAACAACTAAGTCTGACTCAAACAACTTTTACACCAAGAGGAAAATCCCAAAAGAAACAGGGAAGATTGGTAGTTTATTAGACCCCCCACCACAAGTAACTCCATCCCTCAGATCCTTCTTTAAAGTTCAGGAGCAAAATCGGGTGACGTCGCCCAGAGAGGGACAAGCAAAAAGAGTAGCAGCACCCTCTGTAACATTTTTAGCAACCTCTTCACCTGTAATGATAAGTGGGCCCTCAGTAGATAATTTGAGACCTATTCATCCTCTCCTGCACATACCTTTAACAGTCCCTGCTATAGCAGAAGGAGCTAACATGGATCCCACCCAAAGCAATGACATGGCCTCTACTTTACAGATGCAGGAGATCTCAAAGCCAGAAGAGGTAGTCCCCCTGTAATCTCACAAATCAATTGACTCCACTTCCTAAAGATAATAGTTCCATGGGGGCACAAGCTCAATTTTCAGCTCTGGTGTTTGACTCAACAAACCAGTTTTTGGAAAAAATGTTGGAAGAAATGAGGGCAAATTTTGCGGTATCAGAGCTAAATCAAGGTAAAATCTTTGAGGTCTGTGAAGCTCTAGACACCAAGATGGTTGCTCTGAATGATCGGGTTACTTCGGTGGAGTCTGTGGTTGAAGGGCTAACCAAAAAGGTGGAAAAAAATGAAAAAGATATGAGTGCTAAAAGAGAGTGGTAGGAGCATGAATGAAAAATTGGAATCCTTAGAAAATCAGGCCAGAAAAAACAATCTGAGAATATTGAATGTCCCGGAAGGGGAAGAAGGGACGGACGTCAAAAAAATTGTAGAACAACTCCTCGAGGAACACTTCTCCTGGACAAAGTATATAGGCCTAGAGGACGACATTCAAAGAGTGCACCGAGATCCCTTTGGTAAGAAGAAGGAAAGAAAGAACCCAAGGAAAATCTTGATAAATTTCAAAACATATACTATCAAAGAAAGGATCTTGGGCGAGGCATTAAAAAATGGGCCTCACACCAAAGAGAATTGGACATTCAGGATTCGGTCAGACATCTCCAAAGCCAGGATAGACAATGGGAACTAGGCCAATATATTCAGGAAATAAAAAGCCTAGGAGCCACAGTACAAATAAAATTCTCTGCATCCCTTCGAATCATGTGGCGTAACAAAATGCACAACATAAGAGAGCCAGCTGAAGTTGCCAATTTCCTGGAACAAATGAAGGACCAAGTGAGAATTGAGGCTGGGGCGCACTCTTGATTTTCTTTCTATTTATTTATTTGTTTTTCTCTCTGGAAGGAGAGAAAAGATCCGAAATCAGTCCAAAAATAAGACATTAACTAAAGGCGAATGCTTAATTCAAATCTGAGGGGGAAAAGAAGAGAAAAGGGGCACTATTTTGTAAAAAGTGGGCATCCACGGAGCTCAAAAGGAGCTTAAATGAAGCCCGCAAGGAAAGAAGGGAGGCTTCCCCAGGGAGGGGTATTTTATTGCACAAGAAAGACAAATTAAAAAAAAATGCACAGGGGTGGGGAGCAAATTAGGGAAAAAAAGTATTGAAAAAATATCCTCACAATGCATGAAGGAAAAAAGGAGATACCAGAGCTGGCCACATAAAATAACGAGAACATATGGAAATATGGCAAGTGAGAGAAAGAGGAAAAGATGGGCAAAAATGTAAACATATTAACTTGGAATGTTAACGGGCTTAGACTACCAAGTAGAAGGCGAAGAATCCTGGAGTATTTGAGAGTGGCAGACAGTGAGATTATAATTTTACAAGAAACTCACTTGTTAAAGAAGGAATGGGAAGAAATTATGCGAAAACTACACTGGGTGGATAGCTATGTATGCACAGATCAGGAATGTGTGGTAAAGGGAATCGCCATACTTTTTAAGAAATCTGCAAAAGCAAATATTGAGCAGATAGAGTTAGATAAAAAAGGCAGATGGGCTATCACCAGTGTAAAAATCCATAATATACCATATACTATAGTAGGCTATTATGGGCCTAACTTAGACGACCCTATCCCACTAAAGAATTTGTTTACTCAACTATTGTCATTTGCTTCCCCAGTGATACTAGGGGGGGACTTTAAATTAATTCCAGACCTTAAGTTAGATTGCCGGCCCCCATGAAACAAGTAAATTTACCTAAAATGAGGGATTGGCTAGGAATTTAAAAAAGAGATCTGGGATTGATGGATGTTTGGAAGGAGAAGGGGGACAAAAGATACCCATTCACTTTCAAAAATAAAAGATTGGGTATACAATCCAGAATTGATTTCTTTCTGCCTGACAAAATGTTAGTTGATAAGGCACACAAAGTGGAACACTTACCAGCCCTACTGTCGGATCACTCAGCCGTTCTTCTTAAAATTCACCTGGGTGAGGCACAAGCGGTAGGGAGATGGACAGTGGACTGCACTATCTTTAGCGACTTGCAAATTTTGGATACACTTAAAACAGACTCGGCTGATTATTTTGAGAATAATAAAGAGGGAACATCTTTGCAAGTCAGCTGGGATGCCTACAAAGTGGTAATAAGGGGGAGAATACTAGCGGCACACAAAACAAAAATAACAAGACAAGAAATAGGAACGCTGGAAACTAATATCAAAAATATGGAGCTATTAATAGAAGCTGAGCTAGACCCCGAAAAAAAAAGAAAGTGGGTAGCCGATAAAGGAATCCAAGAGGAAAGGTTAACAGGGGTATTAGAGAATAAAGTAAGAGAGAGATGGGAAGCAAGCAGACTAGCTAATTATGAATATGCGGAGGGATGCAGCAAGCTCCTAGCGTGGAAAACAAAAACTGACGCTAGCAGAAATAAGATATTTAATATTCTCCCGCAAGATGGTTCTAGCGCAAGCTCAGAAGAATCTGTAATAATGAGAGAGTTTGTTGACTTCTTCTCCTCTCTCTATACGGAAGATACATCTCCCTCAAGTGAGGATCTAAACGATTACTTGAAAAACATGGAACTTCCAGAAGTAACAATTTTGGAAAAAGAGGAGTTAAATGCCCCGATCACCAATGAGGAGCTAGTAGAAACATTGAAAGGTCTAAAGAGAGGTAAAGCAGCTGGGCCGGATGCCCTCCCTAATGAATTATATATTAAATTATGTGATGTCCTGGCCATCCCACTCACAAACCTACTAAACAAAATCTATA
The DNA here is from genome assembly GCF_964263255.1 of Lissotriton vulgaris. Classification (NCBI taxonomy): domain Eukaryota; kingdom Metazoa; phylum Chordata; class Amphibia; order Caudata; family Salamandridae; genus Lissotriton; species Lissotriton vulgaris. The sequence goes on along the minus strand of NC_141685.1, from coordinate 336,693,817 downwards.
TAGAGAAGGAGAACCTCCCTGACTTCTGGAATGATGCAACAATAAGCATCTTGTTAAAACCAGGCAAGAACCCAGCAAGATGTGAATCATATCGCCCTATAAGCCTACTTAATTGTGATTATAAGATCTTCACAAATATTCTAGCAAAAAGGTTAGGGAAAATTGCAGCCATCCTGATAAATGAAGATCAGAAAGGATTTATAAGGGGAAGGCATCTGCAAGAGCTAACACAAGAACTTATCAGGTCAATAGATATAGCGATAGCCGAAAAAACTCCGCTCACCATAATAACCTTAGACGCGGCTAAGGCGTTTGATAGAGTGAACTATGATTTTTTTAACGCAACACTAAATAAATATAATCTAGGAGAAAGCTTTCAGGGAGCAATTAAAGAACTCTATCGAGCCCCAAAAGCCAAGGTCCTAGTTAACGGGAGTTTAACAGAGAATATATTAATACATAGAGGGAACTGACAGAGGTGCCCATTATCCCCAATCTTATTCAATTTATATATCGAACCCCTGGCAAACAAGCCTAGAGCTCATTCAGAAATAACCCTGTTTACTTATCACGCGTGGAAAAAAAATAGCTTTATATGCAGATGATCTGATGATCTTCACTAACAATTATGCAGGATCCTTCAATGCTATTGAAGATTCCTTAAAAGACTTTGGGACGGTATCAGGTTATCAAATAAATCGAACAAAAACAGAAATCATGACCTGGAACACCCAAGTAAATAGCAGCTTTGCCAGAGAGAAAATCAAATATCTGGGAATAGAACTTGTTAAAAACATAGATAAGATACCCAGTACAAACCTGGATAGGATAACTGCGGCGGTAAGAAAGCTGCTAAAAACATGGGGCGGCCTCCCCTTGACCTTCCTTGGTAGATCTAATCTGATTAAAATGTCCATATTACCCAAATTCACATTCCTGTTTAGCACAATACCTTTAGAATTTAAGAGGCAAACCCTGAAGAAAATACAAGGAGAATTATTGAGTTTTATCTGGGCTTTTAAAAGCACACAAATAGCCTGAGGCAGGCTACGAAGGCGAAAAGCAGAAGGTGGAATTGCCAGTACCGACTTATTTGAATATTATAGGACTTTTTAATTCAAGCATATGAGGATTCTGCTAAGTAACTATGATCTGTATACAGAACACCTCAAAGCAATGATCAAAAACACTGGGTACTTCCTATTTAAATTTGGTCATCCAAAGTACTTTAAAAAGGTTAAACTGAAGATGTTAAGATCAGCGGCAAAACTCTGGTACCAAATACGGAGTACCTTGAATATTCCCTATTACAGTGAGTTCACCCCAATTTGGGACTCACCAGGAACCCCAGAATGTCTCAAAGACAAGCTGGCAATACCTTTGAAAACAGCAGGTTCCAAGTTTGGGGCCAACTAATGGTGGACAACAACATAATAGACTGGGAAATTCTGTCAGAAAAAACAAACGCATCTCTCTCAAAGTTCAAATTCTACCAGCTCACTGATTGGGCAAAACAACGAAAGAGAAAAACATCGGAAACAAGATCATGGAAACAATCATGACAAAGAACTCCCAGATAAAAAAAGAAATAGCATCTTGGTATTGGGCTCTTATTGCAGCAGGGGAAGATAACTTCCTAATTTCAGAAGCGACCTGGGGGAAAGAACTGCTGTCGCTGGAACTCCAAAATCTGTGGCAAGTATCTATGGGTAAATGCTGGGCCATTGCGAAATCCGCTGCTCTAAGGGGAAACCACCTCTTTACTATTCACAGAGCCTATTGGACGCCAAAGCGACTATCCAAATTCAGTGGACCAAATGTGAATGTGTGTCCCAAATGTGGATTAGCAGCTGCGGATGATGTGCACATGTTCTGGCAGTGCCCCCAGATCGATGGCCTCTGGCAGGAAGTGAGTAAAATTATAGAAGTAGTACTGAGAAGACCAATAACTGTAAGTATCGGTCTTGTTATTTTTGGGGTCAACAGGCAAGAGGGGGTAAACCCCTTAACATCTAAAGAACAGAATCTCTTGTTCATGCTGATTTTATTAGCTCATAGGGAACTTTGTATCAAGTGGATAAAACCAGTTGCCCCCACATACTTGGAATGGGTGGCCTCTATAAATAAAATAAATAAATGGGATAGAAAAGGGAAACCCAGTACGAAGTATAACTATTGGGAGCTTTGGGAAGGATCCCAGTATGTAAATGAATAGGTTACTTAGACCATTCCACGCTAAGCCCGCACATTTCCAATGATTATGCAACAGCAATAAAAACACAAAAAGTATGTTTGTGTGAGTGGCCAGGATGGCCAGCTCCCCCAGTTCGATTTTGAAAGTGTTAAGGACACAAGGGGACTCCACTCTGAAACCACAAAGCGTGAATACCTCATAAATCCAGGGGCCATGACGGAACAGAAATCAGAGAAGAGGGTCCCTGATAACTCTGAATACACTCTATTGCAGAATGAATAATAATTTAAAAAAAACAATCCCAAATATCAGAATCAAATAATTCTCGTAATCTCATTTTACGAATAATAAAATAATAAATTTGCATATCTTTAAATCTCATGGTTTCTGTGATTTCATATAAATGTTGGAGTGTCTCAAAGCTTAGAAAAAAATGGGTGCCAAATAGATTCCCAAGTACCTTTATACCATAGGTGCGCCATGTATTTGTCATGTTATCACTGAATATCCCAGGGAGTCCGGGATTACCCCACAAACCAATCTAGAGTAAAAAAAATAAGTTTTACAAAAGGCCAATATATTGAGCCATATCTTAACCGAATCCCAGGCAGTCTTAAATTTGACTCTTTTAAAGTAATTGGGGTCATTGACTCTTAAAAGAAACATATTAGCGTCCGAATTTAACATAAAAATATAAAAATAAGATTGATTATCAGTGTTGAGTAAGCAACGTAAGCGACCAATGAAAGTTGCCCAAAAATATAATTTCAAATACGGGAAGTTAAGTCCCCATCATCTAAGGACTTTTTAAGTAGTGACATAGAGCGACAGGCTTTGCGATATCCCCATATAAAGCTACTAAAAATTCCGTTGAGTTTCCTGAAAAAAAGATTGCTAAGGGAAAGGGGGATTGACCGGAATAAATAAAGAAATTTAGGGAGTATTTTCAGTTTAATTAGATTAATTCGACTAATGATATATTTAGGGGAGTTTGTGCCATTTTTTTAGTTGCAAAATAGTAGATTGTACCAAAGTGTGATAGTTAATTGTGATTATCTCAGTAATTTTTGCTGATAGTTTGACGCCTAAATATGTAGCCGTATGACATAAGCCCAACACTGTACTTGATGGTTTGTAGTTAGCAATGACTTGAGTTTTATTTAAATTAAATTTATAACCAGAGACATCGCCGAACCTACTTGCCTCCAGAGTTATTCCACGTAAAGCCTTCACAATATCTGTGGAATAAATAGCAATATCATCGGCATACGCCATCATTTTCAGTGAGTGCGGGCCAAAGCTGAAAGGTATTATACAAGATTGTGATTGCAAAGCGTGAAGAAATGGCTCCATTGAAAGAGTGAATAATAAAGGCAACAAGGGACACCCTTGGCAGGTACCCCTGTGTATGGAAAAGATGGTTGATGTCAAGCCCGCATAGCTGATTCTCGCAGTAGGGTTGTCATATAGGGATCGAATCCACGATACAAAATGACCGCTCAAGCCCATGGTTGTAATTACTGACCAGAGATAATCCCACCCCACTCAGTCGAAAGCCTTCTCCGCGTCCAGAAGGATCATACCGAGTGGGGAGGGATTTGTCCCTGCTATATCAAAGGCAGTAATAGCCATATTAATATGAGCTGTTGTGTCTCTGCCGATTACAAACCCGTGTTGCTGTGTGTTGACTATCTTAGGGATCAATGGAGCCAACCGTGTGGCCAGTACTTTTGCAAATACATTTGCGTCTGTATTTATAAGCGAGATGGGGCGGTAAGAACCGACTTCATTATCCGGCTTATCCTTTTTCAAAAAGAAAATTAGCTTGGCGGTGTTCGAGGAGTTAGGTGCTTTCCCATTCTCTCCGATATAACAAATAACTTGATGAAAGAGTGGGGCTAACTCATCAATACAGGTCTTATAAACCTCTAAAGGTAAAGCGTCCTCCCGAGCTGCTTTTCCTGATGGTAGACCCAAAATTGCTTGTCGAATCTCTAATAGGCTGACAGGATCAGATAGTTGGCTAAGCCCTAAATGATCGAATTTTTTTAGAATGTGGCGATCCAAATAAGCCTGGATACTAGCCGGAGTAGGGAAGTTTTTTGGCGTATATAATCTCTTATAAAATTCCGCAAATTGTTATATTATCTGTAAGGGTTGATCAAGTATAGTATTATTAGGACCTTTTAAGCTTTTAATCAGATTATTAGGTCTCTCGTCAGCAATTTATAAGGTAGGAGTTTCCCTACTTTGTCTCCACTTTCATATTGCGCGATATGAGATTTATGTAACTTCATACTGCTTTTTTCCCGAAGTATAGATTTTAGAGCAGCTTTTAGGTGTCTTAAATTAAGCCCGAGTTCAAGCACGTTGGGGTAACCTGTACGTAGAGCGTCCGCCAATAAAATTTCAGCTGAGAGAGAATGTTATTAGTTAGGTTTTTATTAATTTCTTGGCATTCAGAATTTTGTCTAAAAAGAAATTGCTGGGTAAACCCTCGGATACTAGCTGTACAGGCATCTGACACAATAATACAAGAAGTCGAGTTGAGATTATTTTGAATAAAGTCTAAAATATGAGTCTTGAGTTGAGAAATAAATTCTGTATTAGTAAATAAGTCCCTGGGGAAGGAGAATATCCTAGGGATAATATGGATTTGAGGAATATTAAACAAGAGCAAAATAGGATTATGGTCCGAAGTAACTCGGGGGCATAACGCAATAGAACTCGTATTTAGTTTATTCTCAGATGCCCAGGCCATATCAATGCGAGAGCACAATTTGTTAGGGGCAGAATAGTAAGTATAGCCGGCTATTACTATCGTCCTAATGTAAATTAAAGTCACCTAGGAATATTTCATTAGTGTGAATATTATAGTTAGCAGTGATGATTAACTGGTCTATGAAAGGGGCATTGTTACCTGGTGGATGGTAGAACGCATGCAATTTGCGCATCTGATTGTCAGTTTTTCTAACAAGAATGAGGTATTCACAAGAATCAAGGGGGTCGGACTGCAGGTGGGTTACAGAGAGATCAGAGCGATATATGCCAGCGATACCACCTCCTGCTTTATTTAGTCTCTCTAGCCTCACAATGTTATAAGTGGAAGGCACCAGTAGATCCATGTAAGGGGAAGAAGACTCAGAGAACCATGATTCGGTTAAGATTGTCTTGTCTGCTGCCTGACTAATGATGAGGGCAGCAATGTCTTAGGGCATGTTTTACTACTGTATCTACACAATCTTTTAGGGTTGCAAAAAAGTTGTCAAATTTCTTCAACTCATTATTGGCTGTTTGTATTAGCAAAATACCATTCTTTTAGATAGTAATTCATAGTTCAGCACTTAGTCTGAGTGAAGGAACAATTGATAATATAGTACCATGTAGGATATTACTTATTTTTTGTGTGTAGAGCATCTTCGTCATGGCAATGCACCATTTCAAGTTTTTTTCTCGTGAAAAAGATCAGGTCATTTACAATAAGGCCTTTTTTTAAATTGAAGGATGGGTCAGAGATCAGTATTTCTGTTTTTTTTAATTAATTTGTGTTTGAAGTTTTTGTTTTGTTCTTAGATAGGGGAGATGGGTAAATTATGGTGTAGGAATTACTGCCTGATGATTTCAAATTGATTCCGGACATAATTGAAGATAGCGATATACAACACTGTGGGGTGGTCTTGCAGTAGTGTCACCCACTTTGATGGATCCTTTAATACACTATCTTTTCATCACAAGCTTCAAGCCTTGCTGTAGTCGCTGTTGGCGTCTTCACTATCCTCGATTTCTTACATGTCCATGACCATTTGGACAATACCCGCAGAGGAAAAACTAATCAAGAATTGTCTAGGGCTTATAGAGAATACAGAAATGTCCTGTACTTATTCCAAAGCCATCAAATATTTCAGTGGCATCATAGCTGGTCAAAGCCATTCCAAGAGGGCCACCACTTGCCCAAGAATAGTTCAGCTTGCAGATGTAGTCCTTTGTTTGTTTCCAGTGTTTTAGCAGAATAGTCCTCTTTCCATTGCCAGTTGCTAACAGGGTGATCAGACAGCTGCCATTTTGTAGGGAGTGGAAAAGAAGTAATATGCTCAATATGGAGGCGAAACCATGTGTTCAATATGTCTGGGGCAACACATCTGCCACACAACAAGCCATGACAGTCTCCAGACAGAGGGCACAGCAACAGTTCACCACACTTCAACCAATAGGCTTACCCAAGGCTCCTCTCAGGTCCTCGGTTGGACAGCACCACAGTCCTAGAATGTAGCCTCTCCTCATGAACCCGGCACCGTAAGTCGGCAAAAATAATCGGCTAGTGAGGCGGCGGTCTTGGGGCATCGTCGCGATTCTGCAGAGAGAGATTTCCCTCGACCTGTGATTCATGCACCAGCAGGGCAATCTGCCCTCACCCGGGAGATGGGTGGGTGCCTCTCGAATCCCTGCCGCGATCCCCGGCAGGTCAGTCTCTGCAATCCAGACATATAATGTATATTTATTCTTTTCAATCTAATTTGATGTACAAAAATGCTGCGGTCTCGATCCTGCCGTAATCCGCCCGATCCTCCTTTCAGATGACGCGAGCTCGGCTGCCCAACTGGGAATCCGAAACTCGTCCACTGCTCATGGTGCGGGGATCGACTGTGTCATTCACCTACTTTGCTGATCCTGATGAGACTTACATTGTTCCAGGTCTCAGGCATTGGGCTCTCACTCCCGGCGCAGCCGATTGCAGCCCTGACGCCGGCTGGTAGAAGGCTAAGCCGCCATCTTGGGGGGAGGTAGGGTAGCGCTCCAGCTCTTGGACGCCTCCCACCCTCCTCCAGAATGGATATAAAAAAGGGGACTTCCCGTCCGCGCAGCGGACGCGCCAATGGCGCGCCTAAGGCAAGCCCGTCTGCGCCCATCCGCGCCTGGCCCGCTCCTAGCGCCGGTCCCCCTGTCACTCGGTCTACGAAAATTACTTGGACTAGCACCCAGCTTCTTCAGCTCAGACAAGGTATCTGTTCCCCAGGTGTCTGTTGTTGCCCTCTTAGTTTAGAGGATCTCCCTTATAATTGTTTATCTTGTGAGTTCGCTATTACCTCCTTGCGGAATCATTGCCACCCATCGTTGAAGATCGCTAAACCCCAGAGTCCCCCTAGGTTGATAAAGGCGGCTCTAGTCAACTGTCGCTCCCTGCCTCGTCACGCCAATGAGATATGGTTATCTCTTGACACTCAGGATTGGGACATCCTATTTCTTACTGAAACTTGGATTAAAGATACGTCCAAACCCGATATACACTTGGCCACTCCCTCCGGCTATCGATTGGTGGGTATCAATCGTGACAACGACAAAACTGGAGGGGGCCTTGCTGTTATTTTAAAATCTCATCTTAACTTGACCGTTAAGAAACTCACTAATTTAGGACTTATTGAAGCTATGTATTACACGATCTTGGATTCCGCCAGTATTATTCTAGCTGGTATCATGGTATATAACCCCCCTACTGCTTCTACTTCTTCACTTACCACCCTGTTGCACACGATAGCCGACCTCTCTCTAAGACACGCTTATTTTACGGTGTTAGGAGATTTCAACTTACATGTTGATAACCCATCCTGCACACAAACGTCTCTTTTAATTGAAACCTTGCAAGGACTAACTTGTCCCAATTAGTTAAGGGCCCGACTCACACAGCAGGTCATACCCTTGACCTAATATTTACTAATCATCCGCGTATTACCTCTCTTCCTGCACTGCCCCTTACCTGGTCAGACCATTTTCTCCTCCCTTTTGAAATTTCCATCCCTCCTCTTCCCCCCCTTCTACTTTGAATGGAGAGAAAGGACGAAAATGGCATAAAGTCACTTGTGACGCCATCGATCCCTGTTTTTTCTATCAGTTTGATCTTTCTACGGACCTCAATGAGGAAGTGGCTAGATACAATTCTGCTGCACTTGATGTCATCTCCCCACTAAACCCTATTATTTCCGCTAAATCTCGGCCCTCTGCTCCTTGGTTTTCTCCCACTTTGCGGGAGGAAAAGAGTCGATGTAAACAGCTGGAACGTAAGTTGCGGCAGACTTATGATCCTGAGTCTAAAACAATATACAAGTCTGCCCTGAATAAATTGCAAAAGTTAAAACGTTCCACGATGAGAGGTTACTTCTCACAGCTAAATAAGAAGGCTGAGAATTCCACCAAAACCCTTTTCAAGATAGTGAAGGATTTTGTTAAACTCTCCTAGCCAGGCCCTAGACTGCCACTAAACTAGTTGTTCAAGTTAGTTCAGGGTCACTATTAGATCCAGTCCCCGCTAAGGTGATGGGCAATCTTGCCCCGGTTTTAATCAGCTCTCTTCTTTCCATCTGGAACTCCTCGCTAAGCTCGGGTCAATTTCCCTTAGCTTGGAAACAGGCTTTGCTGGTCCCTATTCTGAAAAAAGCGGATGCGGATCCCTCACAATTCTGTAATTACCGCCCGATTTCCCTTCTTCCCAAACCAGCTAAGATCCTGGAAAAGGTGGCTCAGAGGCAACTGGCTTATTATCTAGAAGCTAACCAGCTGCTACATGATTCCCAGTCGGGATTTAGAACCGGCTATAGCACGGAGACCGCTCTTCTAGAGGTATCGGAGACGATTTGTTAGTGTGTGGACAGGGGCGAGGAGGCCATGTTGGTCCTCCTCGACCTGTCCGCCGCTTTCGATACGGTGTCCCACGAGATACTACTGGACCGCCTGCAGCAGTTGGGAATTGGAGGCACTGTACTGATCTGGATCAGATCCTTCCTTACAGGGTGGACACAGAGGGTTTTTCTTCGGCCCTTGGAATCAGAGGATAAACCTCTTTTTTGTGGAGTGTCTCAGGGTTCGGCCTTGAGCCCTCTTTTGTTCAATGTCTACCTAGGCCCGCTAGCCAGGGTGGTTGAGTCGGTGGGGGGGTCAGAGTGATCTCTTACGCTGATGATACGCAGCTTGTGTTTTCTTTTAGAGATCACTCTGACACCCATTTTACAAACTTTTGCAACTGCCTTGGTCTTGGATGGCCTCTAACCATCTGGTTTTGAACACTGACAAAACTGAGGTTTTATTTTTTAACCAAAAAACAGCACCTCCCGCTACTCTGTGGTGGCCTACAGTTCTGAATCCCCCTCCGATCCCAGTCCAGTCAGCTCGTAACCTGGGCTTCCAATTTGATAATACCATGTCTTGCAAGGCCCAGATCAATAAGGTTACTTCTGCCTGCTTCGGCAAACTATGCATGATCAGGAAGATTTTTCCTTATCTCCCTTTGGACTCCCATAAGACTATTGTCCATGCCCTGATCACGTCGCATCTAGATTATGCCAACAGTCTTTATGCTGGCGCCCCCTCTACCTTATTGAAAGGTTACAAGTTGTCCAAAACGCAGCTGCAAGACTGATCGGAAATATCCCTTTCCGCCACTCAGTAGCAGCTTACCGGAAAGAATTGCACTGGCTTCCCATCTCCCACCGCATCCAGTTTAAAGTTTTGATCCTTGCCTTCCGTACTCTCAACGGACTAGGCCGGGTCTACTTGAGTAAAAAACACAAACTATCTTTATCTGTCAGATCGTTGAGATCAAACAACCTACGTCTCCTGGTGGTACCTAGATTTCGCCGTGCCAGGAGCGGGGGCAGAACGTTTGGAGTGGCTGCTGCCAAGCTTTGGAACAGCCTCCCACTGGACCTTAGGTTCATTGAGTCGGAGCTAGTGTTCCGCCGCAAACTCAAGACCTGGCTGTTTACTACCTCTTAAAGCAGCTTTCCCTCTCTGTTGGCATTTAATCTGTAGTGCCGGGACACCCCCTCTGGGGGTAGCTGCGCGCTCTATAAGCTTCTTAAATAAATAAATCCACCCAGCATTAGGTCGGCTCACCAACTCCTCCGTTTCCTCCGTGGCAATCGATGTGCGGTGGACGCATGGTCTAACATGGGATTTCTGCATTAATTGCAATCCCCAGCTCCTGAGCTCCTTTTTGAGCTCCTCATCAGTCGGCAGCCAACATTTTAAATACACTGCACCCTGCCTTGTGGGCTGTCCAGGGCCTACCCTAGGGGTGGCTTATATATATTAAAAAGGAAGGTTTGGGCCTGAGATAAAGTTTATTTTGCCAGGTCAAAATGGCAGTTTAAAAAATGCACACGCATTCTGCAATGGAAAAGCTGAGACATGTTTAAAGGGCTACTTAAGTGGGTGGCACAATCAGTGCTGCAGGCCAACTAGTAAACACAACAAGATGATGGGCGAATTGCAGAAACTTTTCAATCACTCACCCCCAGTCAAGAGATCTTGATTAATTCCATCTTTCTTTTGCTCACTGTTCCATCCTAATTTGGACCCAGCCCACTAGTAGCATTTAATGTACTCTGGGCACACGTAGTGCCATTTTACTAGGGACTTACAAGTACATTAAATATGTAAATTAGGGATAAGCCACTGTTAACATGTTTTAAGGAGTGAGCACATGCACTTTAGCACTGGTTGGTAGTAGTACATTTTTATGGTCCAGCAAAAACAAGCTCAGCAAGAAAATGGCGGAGGAAGGCAAAAGGTTTGTGGCAAGACTACTCTAAGGCAGACAGGTCTAACATTGTTTACTTGGTATTCTATTCTTAATGGTACCTACAACTGAAGGCATGTTTTGTTACACTAAAATTAGCAAAGTCAATTAGGTAATAATCTGCTTGTAAAGATAACTTGTCATTTTTCTAGCAGCACCTTTCAAACTGTGATAGTTGCCAAAGTAGGCGCACATTTGTAAAAGTGATTTTTCTGTGAAATTCTCTGTGTTATATCACAGTGCATCCCCAAATTGTGTTACAGCAAGACATGGAAGGGTCTTCTGGTAATGTGTATCACAGTGGTTGTGGGGTAGTCTTCATTATGACTGCAATTTTGTCTAAAATCATAAATATTTACGGCTGTGGTCTGTGAGTTTGATTTTTTTAACCAGTAATTTCTGCTCTACTGTTTTAGGTCTGGCCTTAAGACAGCTTTGGCTGTCTTACAAACCTGCGGGCATATTTACAATGGAATGGCGGAGCATGGCCTAAGCACAACATGCCAACGCCATGCTCCGCCATTCCCAAAACGCAGGGATGAGCCGTATTTACAAAGATACAGTACATTCCTGCATTTTCCCTAGCGCTGGTGCTAAATTAAGCTGCATAGTGCAATTAGGCTGCCATAGTGCAAGGGTGCTTGCATTGAGGGAATGATTACTTATGTGCAGGAAGGTGTCCGTTTCTGCACATAAACAATACAGAATGGCGATTTACTCATGGAAGTTGCAAATCGTCACTTTTGTAATGATTGTTTATGTGCAGGAAGGGCACCTTCCTTCACATAAACAATCATTGATGGCATTTTGCTGTTTCTATGTGTGCTGCCCAATGCAGCACATATAGAAACAGCAATAATGAGGAGAAATAAAGCATTTCTCCTCGTTTCACCATGTTGAGACCAGGTTTTCCCTAGTATAAACTTTGGTGCTGCCTTCTATTTAGGCCACCCTTGTAACTAGAAGGCAGCGTCAAAATCAATGGGTGTTGTGGCGGCACACCCACTGCAACACCCATTGACCACCCCCTTCACTCAAAGAGTGCCTTATTTACAAGGCCGCGTTAAGCCACATTAAGTGGCTTGACATTGTCTTGTAAATAAGGCTAAGCTCTTATTGCCACAGGAATGTCGTTAAAGTGTCATTACTGTGGCGATAGGGGATTGTAAATATGCGCATTAGTGTCATATAAATATCATTGACAGTTTCAGTCCTTTTCATTCATTGTTCTGTTTAACTGAATCACTAACAAAATATCGACCTACAAAATATTGACCTATGGAAATATCGACGCAGGAATAGTGAAGGCAAGAATATCGACATCCTATCTACAACATGGTAAGAACAAAAATATCGAAACGAAAATATCGATGTTAAAAATATCGTAATTAAAAATATTGTTTTTTCTGTTAAAAACATGTGTAAAATAAAGTGAATAATACTTATAAATAACAAACATAGTTAAAAATATTTACTAATATTTAAAATGTATAAATAATACATATATAATAAGAAAACATTAATTAAACATATACATAAAATATATATTTGTAATCCACAAGATAAAACGCACGCTCAGAAGATAGGATGCTGAAAATAAGTTTTAATCCATAAACTGCTAGGCGTTTCGACACACGAGAGTGTCTTTATCACGCGATTTTACAGTGCTACATGGACGTGCATAAATAAAAAATAAACATATAAGATGCACCAATTCTAAACCCCATCTAACGTCATCTTTAGCAGACATATTGGAACAGGTAACATACCATATGTTTCACAAGCAGTTTGTTACATGAGCAAAGCAGCGATACAAGCTTCAAAACTGTACCATGATGTCATGAAAATAAATACTGATATAACCATGAAAATAAAAATGACAAAACCAAACTAATAGTGCGCAATGGAAGTCCCAGCACATTTTATTGGTAAAACGGAATTTTATGAAAATGAAAATCAAATCCCAACAGAGCTGAGGTACAAGTGGTTCGAAAGTAGAATTCTTACCTAAAAACCATGTTAACGAGCATCAACCACAGGCCACGGGCAAAAAGAAACCTCATTGAAATGGACGTGTGGGACGCAATTGCTCTGGGCTACATGCAGTCTCAACCAATACAAACTGCAAGAGTACTCCTGCACATAACACGGATGCTGGCGGTCTAGTGCCCCCAAGAAAATAACTGCCCCAATGATATACACTGTAGCTAACTCAGTGAGTGCCAGGAAAAAGTAAGGATAATGGTTATAAAACAGCCATGTGGCAGTAAAAGGAGTGTCCCAATATTTCATATACAACAATAGTTACAATAGACACAAAACTCTCCATCATAAAGTTATGAAAAAATGAAAAGTCCTCAAGTGTAATAAAAGTCTTTTATCTTGGTGAAAGTACAGAACAGGTCCTGGTGAAGAAAAGGTTAGGGAACTCATGATGTGCTTGAAAAAAGTGAAGGGTCCCTCCTTTCCTCCTGTGAAACGATAAGAAAAGAGACTAGGTTAAAACCAAGTTAAAACATGAGATTCAGATATACTTAAAGCATTTCAAAAAATATATATCAACACAGTCTAAATCTAAAACATGGAATAACCAAGAACATTCCTAAACAATTAATCCTCATGTAGATGAGTGGCTAATTCTTCATCCAAATTATGCCCTCCCGGGAATCTGGTTTCTAGCTCCATGATCCATTTGGATTCCTTTTTCCTCAGCGCCAGTTCACGGTTACCTCTCTTCCAACCCAGATTAACCTGCTCAACAGCAAAGAATCTTAAGAGGGAATTGTTGGATTGATGCTTTTCTTGGAAGTGGCGTGCAATGGGATAGTGTAGGTCAATATTGATTATGGCTCGTAGATGTTCCTGAATATGGTTTTTGAGCATACAGGTGGTACTACCAACTTATCTGCGTTTACAGGGGCACTCAAGTACATATATGGCGTAGTTGGTGCTATATGTAAGAAACTGGCTGATGGCTCTGTGTTGGCTATGGCCTGGTATCTCAAAGTCTTTAACCATATGACGTGCTGTACATGCTCTGCAGTGCCCACAAGGATAGAAACCTTTCAGGTTGTGTATGTGATTGTTGCGTGTCTCAGTGATATCCCCTTTCACAAAAACATATCAATTATTAAAAATTGATTAACAAATATAAAATATTGAACAATAAAATTATTTTTATATCAAATAATACTTTTTATGAAACTTTAATTATCAATAATAAAAAATATTTCCAATTAATTACGAATTAAAAATATTAATTGCCATAAAAAATATTTGCTAATTAAAAAAGAATTACCAACTACAAAAATTAAATACCAATTACAAACAGCAATTACCAATTGAAAAAATTAATTACCAATTAAAATAACTAATTGCCAATTAATAATTCATTGAAAATAAAATAATTATCAATACCAATGAATTAAAATAAAACAGTACTTAATTACAATTAAATTACTTCCCACCCGATTCCCCTATAACCCCACAACCCTCTACAGAACTTAAATGCAAAAATTATTAAAAAGTAATTTAAAATTCCAAAAATGAATAATTAATTTAGTATAATTAAATTACTTTCCACCCTATTCCCCTATAAACCCACAACCCGCTCCGGTACTAAAACATAAAATTGACTTAAAAATAACATTATTATTATATAAAAATAGCACACATATAATTTAAAACAAGTAAAATACTTAACAAAAAACATATAACACATACATTTTAAATACATAATAAAATACATAACAATAATGCACATATCGATATTAATATATTTTATATTGATTTTACTAACTTCAATATTACTTACATCGATATAAAAAAGTTCGATATTACTTACCTTATGGTCAATATTCTGTCCAACGATATTCTTGACCTCAATATTCTGTACCATCGATATTTTCAACTCGATAGTTCTGTAGGTTGATATTAAGGAAACGATATTTAGATTGTGCACCGTTTAACTATCATTCACATTTCACTTCCATCCACCAAAGCATATCTCATGGGCAATCGTGCAAACCACTTCAACCAATGGTTCTCTTACACGATGAGTGGTGGCATGGTGCCTGATACCATGAGCACATCTGTCTAAGAAGTCCACTTAAGTGTCAGGGCTTGTGGTCAGTACCTTACTTTGTCAATTTGTTTTCTTCACCCTTTTTTTACATTTTCTGTGTATTTAAACGATGTGTTCCTGTTACATTAGTTCAAAGTCTCTAATACATTTTCATCCCAGTAAGAATACAATAATGCTAGCTCAGTTTCTACATCTGTTCTAAGAACACCTGCCCGATGTAAAGCAAAGCAAACCCTATGACCATGGATTAATTGCAGATATTTTTTTTTAATTGAGGAATACTGTAAGTTTTGGCCATATTAGAATATTTTGCACAGGTTTGTAAGATCTAGGCATGATTTTAATTATTGAAACATAAGTCATGTCCAAATTAGAAAAAATTGTTTGCATTACATGAATGAGAAGAGGTATACTTAAACCATTTTAAGTGTAAGTAGTGAGTGCTAGAGAACAAAACCTTGTTCCTTGTGTCAACACACTCTTGATGTACACCTGTGATCAAAACATATGGGAGCCGATTCTGATTCGGGAAAAAAGTGTCCGTCCAAATAGTATCCGGAGCCCTCTCCGTACAAATCGTACACGTCCGTCCGAATCGCGTAGTACGATCCGTATCTCGTCAATCCGTCGCGAACCGTACGAATTGCAAGAGTGAAACTGTACAACACCGACCTTCACAGTGAACTGTACGATTCATAAACATGCTGTACAATTCGACGAGTAGGATCCGGACCGGGGTACGAGGACGCGATTCGTACGGTCCACGTCAGGTAAGAGCGATTAGTACGGACAACCACACAATCACATACACACCGTACGGTGCGTACAACCCATGATCGCAGGGGTACGGTGCATACCCCAGCAGTCATGGGGTGTACACACCATACCCCATTATCGCAGGGTGTAAGCAGCATACACCCTGCGATCATGGGGTACGGTGCGTACACCCTGCGATAATGGGGTACAATGCGTACCACCCATGATCGTAGGGGTACGTACCGTACCCCTGAGATCATGGGGTGTACGCACCGTACTCAGAGGTTGGGCGTTCTGTACCTGTTTTGAGGCGAACTCTGCTTCTCCGGACGTTTTGGGCTCCTGTAACAAAAGCGCCGTACAGTGCGTACCTTACACGAATCGTACTTGCTGGGTCGAGAAAACCTGCTTCGAACCGTACGGATGTCGCATACAGCGGTCTTTGTACGATTCATACGGAGTCCTACTCCTGGTACAAATCGTACTTCATCGTACGTACGGGGACGTTGTAGGATAGGATTCGTATGGAAAAAATGCTCCTTACGGCTATTCGGAGTGGTTTTTCCCGAATCGGAATCGACCCCATGATGTTTGTAAACAGCAAAACAGAAATATGCTGTGCAAAGGTACTTTATCTATATAGACCCTGGGAGGAATTGAGGATAACACAAAGGCCTAGAATGGGATTTTTTGGAAATGTTTGATGGCCCTGTTGGCAAAAGTCTCTTGTGGTGAGTCCATGAAGCAAATCATTAAAAAAAGTGTGGAAAGTGGATTATTAGTTAAGGTGGTTGTGATACCTCACCAAGTAATAATATCAGTATCCTGTATCAGGTGCAGATAATTTTTTTTCATTCAAAACTTAGTCCTTGGTAGCTGGGGCACAGAGCAGGCAAGCTTAATTCAAAGGAAAACAGGTGTAAAGCATTTATCAGTAGCAAACAGTCAATACTTAAAAAACAAACACAATAAAAACTCCACTCCAGTTTCTACAAAATAGTATATATTTTTATCTTTAAATTGACCAAAATGCCAAAAATCTAATGGAGGCAACCTGAGTTTTTGATTTTTGAATATTTTCATAAAACACTGCATTTCACTTCCAAAGGGTTAATAGATTTCTGCTTTTCACCCTTAGTGGCAGTCTATAAGCCTTGAAGGTGTGGATCTGGGGCAAACTCAAACTTTCAGACTGAGATACAGATGCCGGATTCGTCCCAGTAAAGATTTTGCTTGCGCACTTAGAAACATTTCTGTTCCTTGTTCTCATCATCTGTTAGGTCGGTGTGATCCTCTGCAACTTAGGGCCAGCTTTGGATATGATGTCAATGGACAGGGAAATCCAGCTGTCCGGTGAAGAGCATTGGTTCTCAACAGCAATCAAGACTACTTATGAACCGGCAAGTAGTCCAGGAGCCTTGGACTCTGTGCCCAAAAATGCTGTCTTTTGCTTTAGGCTCTAAAGTTGCAGTTCTGTGGGGGAAAAGTGTTGACTCTACAACCAGTCAGGGGTCCAGGACCTGGAATACATTTATTGGGGTCTATGACTGGATCTCACAGACTACAGCAGTGGAGTACAGGGGAAGTTCAGTAGCTACTAGTCAGCTGGGCACTTTGCAGGTGCAGACTTCTCTGCTTTTGTGCCCCTGAAACTTAACATGTGGCTAGTCTACTAGCCCTTGATCTCCACTCACTATTCCTTGGCATGAGTGGGAGAAAGTCGAGCCTTTGGGTCTCTTGCCATGACGTTGACAGTAGGAGCAGCCCTTTCTCTTTCTGAATTTTTGTATTGGTTCAGCAGGTGCAGTCTTCCTTGGTACAGTTTCCTTTCTGAGGTCCACAGGTTCAGCAGATGTGGTCCTTCTATTGTCCTTTCTGAGTCCAGCTGTGTTTGTGTGCGGTGAGAACTCCCTAGCCAATGGGACTACAACTCTCATGTGCCCTCTACTCACTCTTACATTATTTCCTGCAGGGTTGGCACTAAGCAATGCCACAGTGCATCTCTCTGCCCAAATCTAAAATGTTTTGAACTCTTCCTCTCTGGGTCAGAGTTATGGGCAAACCCCGGTATAATGAGAAACACTTGCTGGAAAACTGACTCTGCAATGTCCCCCCTTTCAATCTCTGGAAGTGATGCCAGCCTCTCTAGCTACACAAAGGAGAGGGAATGCTGAGGTGTGGCTTGAATTTGTCTAACAGAGGCAGAAGCCTCTTTGAAGTTTGGCCATCTGTGACCAGAGTCCTTTGCACATCCTGCCAGAGGAGATCACACCTCCCCCCACCAATAGTCCTATGATTCCCCATGCATGGGAGTGCTTCACATCTCCTGGCAGGATGGTAGCAGGCTGTGTCAGTTGACAACTTCTGTAGCTAAACAGAAATGGCTATAAGAACTTTCGTGCAAGAAAGTGTTGACTTTCTAAAGTCACCTTTGAATTAAAAGTTACTTTAAATTCAAATTCAGTAATAAGCCAGGGTTAATGTAACATTTAATTTGATACCTCAAAGTACTATATTTGGTGGTCTCGAATTAAAGTTAGCACTTAGCCGTTGGGCTAGTTTAACCCCATTTTAGCCAATGGGATTACAAGCCTTGCTACAGTGAAAACGACAATTACGAGTTTTTACTTTCAAGACATTTAAAATATAAAAGAAATATGTCCTTCTTTTTAAAATGTAGGTCCTGCCTTATGACTTACTAAGGCCTTCCTTAGGGTTTCTTATAAATACTAACGAGCATTTACAATGCAATAGGTCTGGCATTATTAAAGTTTGAGCTATTGGCATTGTTAATGACAATGCCTTTTATTCATTTGCATCAGTGCGTAAACAAGCGCTTTGTACTTATAGTCCATGCTTATGAGAAGCAAGGCTAGCAGTCTCTTTTACTGCCAGCCTTGCTCATGGTAAGCAAGGACTATACGTTCAAAGTGCGTGTTTATGCACCGATTGCAGGTTTAAAAAACAAATGAATAAAAGGCATTGTCATTTACAATGCCAATAGCTCAAACTTTAATAATGCGAGACCTATTGCATTGTAAATGCTTGTTCTTCAATGCCTCGGATGCGAGGATTGTGAATGTTTTAGCCCAGACACTAATAAAACAGCCTCACGCTACATATATAACCAATTGAAAATGTCCTCTGCAAAGCAGGCCTTGCGATTTAATTTAACATAGACCTCTATTGTTCAAACAGATATGCAAGCATGTACCTTCTCTGCAACTATAAACTGTTTTTATTTCTGCTGAATTAGATTAACCCTTACAAGTAGCAGAACGAGGGTACTGTTGCTATAGACTTATAATGGCAATCACATTGGAGTGGTTCCTCTTATTTACTACACTTTTAAATCTTTAAAATGTATAATTTGCGTTCTAGCAATCTTCAGTATCTTATTCCTACTTTCAGATCTGGATCAAGCATTCAGTGGGTTGTGGAATGTTTGCAATACAACTGGTTTTCTGATTCCAGTTGGCAGAATGACAGAGTCCTTTGTGCCTGGGTGGTCTCCAAACTGACTAGCAAATCGAGATAACTCATCACAACCTTCAAGCACGGAGGCACCCCAGGGCACATACACAGGCACCCCGGTCCTGAGTCCCAACCAGCAACTTCTCACCTGACCCCCTCCAGGCACTACCTACGAATTGACAGACATTCCCTGTACACGCAAAGGTACCCAGTGCATGTACACATATGCACACCACCCACCCTTACTCACACAGGAAAACCATGCACGTAGCACTTACACAGACACTGGCACCCATGCACTTTAACTCTATAGGTACCTTCTGCACTTAAAACGTACAAGCATCCTTTACAGATGGCCACATCACTCATTTCCTTACAGGTATTCCCAGAGTACTCACACTGGGCACCCACTCACAGAGAACATCCCCCCTATCAATTCCAAGCACTCAGCCTCTGAGCAAAAAGGCACTAGACTCCCACTGCACATAGGCATTTCTTCCACCATATTTCCATCCCATCCTCCTGCACTCCACCAGGAAAATCCTGAACACAGAGAAAGGCAACCTCTGCACTCACTCACTAGTTGCACCTTTTCACTTCCATCCCTCTCCAGATACCACCCTATGTGTGCATCCTGCACTCACAGCCAACAGACACCTTCACACTCGCCTCACTACTGTGGTCTCTGCACTCACTTCATACAGGTATAATATTAACCCCATCGCTGCTGATGACGAGCTCAGCTCGTCATCAGCCACGGTGGTCGTGTGCGGATGACGAGCTGAGCTCGTCATCTAACGCGGCTTTTGGAAAAAAGCCGCACAGCGCAAAAATAACCGCCGCAGCGATGCGGATATGAACCAACCAACATAGCACCCCCCCTTAGCACGTGATCATGACTCACCCTGCACTGGAGACCTACACTCACTCATGCACCCCATGCACTTAACCCCTATAGGCATGTTTGGCGCTCAACTCCTACACTCTTGTGGTAAATTACTTCAAAGCACCCGCTTCACACACAGTCACATCCCACTCACCCTCTACAGGCACAAACTGCAGTCACCAGGAAAGCTTTGCACACAAAATTCATTCTGCACAGGCAGCCCCTGCGCACACAATAGCATGCTGCACTCTCATACGTGCAGCCCTTTCACCTACAGCCAGCCCCGGCACTTGCCCCCTAGAGGCACCCTCTACACTCGCCAGCTAGAAGCACACTCCACAGTCTTTCCCCTGCACTCACCCTCCTGCAACGACAGACATTCTCTACACTCACCTCCTAGACACCCTTTAGATCACCACCACATAGACACCTGCTGCACCCACTCACACTAAGAGGCACCAGACTTACCCTGCACACAAACAGGCATACTAATCCACTTAAACTCCCACCCCAATCAGCATGCAAGCGTTTTTGGGTGTGACACTTTACATCCACTCCCTATGGAGAATTGCTGCACCCACTCCCTATAGGAACCCACACACTTATGCTGATGCACCCCTTTCACTTCCCCTCTTGGAGGTCCCTACTGTATGCACATTTTAAACTAACCTAGAGGTATTTCTACACACTCGGACAGGCCCTTGGAACCAATCACATAGTCACCCCCTGCAATAACCTAGATGGCATATACTTTGCTTGCCTCAAAGGCACCCCCCCTGCATGCAACACCTTACAGGCACCACCCTGCTCTCATTCCCTGCACTAACAGACAAGCCTGCACTCATCTCTACACTCAAGCATTCACCACTCGCACCACCGACACTCAGCGGATAAAAGGAACCACCCTGCATTCCGCCACCTAGAGACGCACCCTACTACCATACTGGCACCCCAGCATCATACACTACAAATACCCCCTTCAAGCACTCACCCATTCTTTCAGAGAAACCCTCCACAAATAACAGACA
The DNA here is from genome assembly GCF_964263255.1 of Lissotriton vulgaris. NCBI lineage: Eukaryota > Metazoa > Chordata > Amphibia > Caudata > Salamandridae > Lissotriton > Lissotriton vulgaris. The sequence goes on along the minus strand of NC_141685.1, from coordinate 336,672,826 downwards.
CCATGCACTCCCCCTCTGCAGTGATTATAATGACAAAATACCACGCTAGCCCCAGACCGTCCACACCGAAATTTACAAAGATGATTGGACATATTGTTGTGCCTGCTTTCACTCTGCTGCAGTCAGAAGGGGCCGGGGCAACAAATGGTGCGTAAAGTGAGGTACACGTGTAGAAGGTATATGTGAAGGAGGGACGTTGTATGTTACAGTTGCCATTGAACATTAAATTAAACCTCCTCCGCCCGATCCCTCCCTTCTCCATCTGTAACTTGACTGTGGCTGAGGTGGACGGGCACGGTTGTTGCCTGTCACGTTTCACCCTCCTGGCGGCGGAGCGGGTGCCTCAAAAATAAAACTAAAAGAAGGTGATCACCTGATAATCCACTGTAGGGCCCTCCTAGCGCCTAGCACCTAGGTAATCGCAAACGTCGTGAAGGAGGGACGTTGTATGTTACTGATTAAATTAAACCTCCTCCGCCCGCCCCCTCCCTTCTCCGTCTGTAACTTGACTGTGGCTGAGGGGGACGGACACAGTTGTTGCCTGTCATGTTTAACCCTCGTGGCGGCGGAGCGGGTGCCTCAAAAAGAAAACTAAAACAAGGTGATCACCTGATAATCCACTGCAGGGCCGTCCTAGCACCTAGCACCTGGATGGTCACGAAAGACGTGAAGGAGGGACGTCGTATGTTATTGTTGACATTAAAGATTACATTCAACCTCCTCCGCCCGCCCCCTCCCTTCTCCGTCTGTAACTTGACTGCGGCTGGGGTGGACGGACACAGTTGTTGCCTGTCACGTTTGCTCCTGGCGGTGGAGCAGGTGCTTCAAAATGAAAACTAAAACAAGGTGATCACCTGATAATCCACTGCAGGGCCATACTAGCGCCTAGCACCTGGGTGATAGCGAAAGCGATCGCTATTATACAAAAAAAAGAACACTTCCACAAGTGGTGCGCAGGCCACTGCGAGGCATATGTTTTCAATTATCGCGCTTGTGTATCACGTTTGTGCAGACATACACAACAGCTTCGGCGACCAGACCACTGCCCCTACCACTGAACCGAAACCCCCCACCGCCACCCTCCGCGCCTGGACCCCGATCAGCACCGAAGACACCATCCGCATGATGAACTTCATCCAATCCAGATCGCCTACCGACCCATGCCCCCATCACATCTTCAACAAGGCCGACTCCGCCATCGCACCCCAACTTTGGGACATCATCAACTGCTCCTTCAACACCGCTACCTTCCCGGAGAGCTGGAAGCATGCCGAACTCAGCGCCCTTCTGAAGAAACCTTCAGCAGACCCCACCGAACTTAAGAACTACCGCCCCATCTCGCTCCTCCCATTCCCCGTCAAAGTCATAGAGAAGACCGTCAACAAGCAGCTCGCCGCCTTCCTTGAGTCTAACGGTTCCCTCGATCCTTCACAGTCCGGCTTCCGAGCCAACCACAGCACCGAGACCGCCCTCATCGCAGCCACAGACGACATCCGAACCCTACTCGACAACAGGGAAACAGTGGCCCTCATCCTCCTGGACCTCTCCGCAGCGTTCGGCACGGTTTGCCACCACACCCTAGTACAACGCCTCAAATACGTCGGGATACAAGATAAGGCATTGGATTGGATCATCTCGTTCCTCGCCGGAAGAACCCAAAGAGTCCACCTCCCCCCTTTCAGATCAGAGGCCACCGAAGTCATCTGCGGTGTACCACAAGGATCATCATTCAGCCCCACCCTCTTCAACGTCTACATGAGCCCCCTCGCATCCATCGCACACCAACACAACCTAAACATCATCTCCTACGCGGACGACACTCAGCTAATCCTCTCCCTCACCAAAGACCCAACCACCGCCAGAACCAACCTACACGAAGGGATGAAAGAAGTAGCCGAGTGGATGAAGAACAGCCGCCTGAAACTGAACTCAGACAAGACAGAAGTCCTCATCCTAGGATCATCCCCCTCTGCCTGGGACGACTCCTGGTGGCCCCCGGCCCTTGGCAGCGCACCCAAACCAACGGACCATGCTCGCAACCTGGGCTTTATCCTAGACTCCTCCCTCTCGATGACCAGACAAGTCAACGCCGTCTCATCATCATGTTTCAACATCCTACGCATGCTCCGAAAGATCTTCAGATGGATCCCCATCGAAACAAGGAAGACGGTCACCCAAGCACTAGTCACCAGCCGACTGGACTACGGTAACACCCTCTACACCGGAAACACAGCCAAACTGCAGAAAAGACTTCAACGCATCCAGAACGCCTCCGCTCGACTCATCCTGGACATACCTCGACAAAGCCACATATCTGAACACCTAAGAGACCTTCACTGGCTCCCCGTCAGCAAGAGAATCACATTCCGTCTCCTCACCCACCCACACAAGGCCCTCCACGACCTAGGACCCAAATACCTCAACAATCGCCTAACCTTTTACACTCCCACCTGCCAACTGCGATCATCCAATCAAGCCCTCGCCACGATTCCACGCATCCGAAGAGCCACCATGGGAGGAAGATCCTTCTCCTACCTGGCGGCGAAGACCTGGAACTCCCTCCCCACCCACCTCCGTCTTACCCAGGACCACCTCTCCTTTAGAAAACAACTCAAAACCTGGCTGTTCGATCAATAGCGAACCCCTCCCCCTTAAGCGCCTTGAGACCCTCTGGGTGAGTAGCACGCTATACCAATTTCTGATTGGATTGGATTGGATTGTCTAGGCACGATAATTGAAAACATATGGCCTTTGGTGCACGTAACAGACAACAATAGGCCATAGGTGGAGCTAAGCATCCTCCTATGGCCTATTGCGTGTTCTGTTACAAAACAACATGCACTACAGGCACAATCAGAAAAGACCATATGCAATGAACACGCAAGAGCGTGTGCATTTCCTGGGTCCATTTTCAAAACCCAGCCAAAAGGACTCTCGCTGCGCGAATTCTGCTGCGCAGTGTATCGCTAGGCGCAAGACCTAAAAAGGAAGGTTTGGACTTGGCAAAAGGTTTCTTTTTCCACATTTTATTGGCAGTTTAAAAGTTGAGCAACTAGGCTGCAGTGGCAGACGTCATGCCATGTTTTCACCTTATTGTCGTAATGGTGGCCCAATAATTGCTGCAGTCCACGAGTGACATTTAAATTCATAGCTCTAAGTACCTTTTGTACCATATGCTAGGGACTTATAGTTAAGTTAAATATGCCAATCAGTTATTAGCCAAATGCACATACACTTTAAAGGGTCAGAGAAAATGTGCTGGGGTTGGGATATCATGGCTTATTGCACTTCAGAGTTGAAAACTAGCATCATCAGTCCAGAAATGTGAGGGTGATCATACAAAAAGACAACTTTCCTTACAGAGAGGAAACTGGTGCAGTTGTTTATGGAGTTTGTAAATGAACATAGTGTGTGGTCCTCCTTTGGTCTCTGTATGCATTTTGACCCTGTATGACTGGTTGTGAGGGTCTTCACCAGAACATGGGGTCCAACAAAATCTTTGTAGGTTGGTGTGCCCTTGAATGTATCACAGAGAGCTGTACAATTACTAAAAGGTGTTTAAAACTGACATATTAAGCCCATAGTGGCAAGTGTGGCATCAGATTGAAATCTAGATTACATCAAGGGATTAGAAGCGCACATGCTCCTATATTATTTGAGTGGTGCCAGCTTGAGTTACCTCTCATGAACTTTAAATGTGAATACATTGAATGAGAAGACTTATGTATTTGCCAGTGCTTCTTTTTACATATTGGTATGTTCAAGTGTTCCATCGATGTTTTCCCACGCAGGTTAAGCATTATTTCCTGGATGTTCTGATATCCATGCACCCCAAGATAAATTTGACTTTGGAGACTGTTTTCTGGTTATTGGGGGTAGGAAAAATTTCTGCCTCAATTGCAGGTCATTCTCAGTTTTACAAGCCCCTTGCGGCAACTTTACGCTGCCGTTGCGTCATTTCAGTGACGCAGCGGTGTCGTAAACAATGCGCCACGATGCAACATATTTATAACGTGATGCATCTAGGGAGATGCGTCACGTTGTAACGCCCTGCGCTACATTATACCTGCATCAGGTTTATTGTATGCAGGGTGGGTGTTCCGTCCTAAGGAAGCCTCGTAAAAGTGACGCAGTGAAATGTACAAGATTTCACTGAGTCACTTTTACAAGACCACTGCGTCAATACCTTACACCTGCTTAAAGCAGGCATAAGGAGTGACACAGCATGCTGGGAATGGACATTCTTAGCCATTGCTTATGACGCAACTCCAGCAATGCGATGCCTTTCCGCCAAAAGATGCGTCACGCATCTGTCTATCCTTGCGCCATGGTGCGCCGCATTGTAACTGTGACACGTCCATGGTGGCGCAAAGCTTTTTTCCGTTACGCAACTTAGCTGACGCACCTCTGCTAATTTGCAGAGATGAGCCAGTTCTTGTAAATCTGCCCCATGGTATTTTTTATATTCATGAGCTTTTTCAATTGTTTTGGTACTCATTTTTGTCTTATTTGGGTTTCAATATATTGTGATCCTTAGCTTTGTATTAGAGTTGTAATTACATTAATCTCTATGCTATCTTGTAATTTGTTCAATTTTGTTGGGCACATATAGAGTGAGGATCCTTAAGACTGTTATTTTTTATTGGCATGCTTTTTGAGGTTTGGTCGCCCATGAAGATTCATATTTAGATTAATTATCTTTAGGATATGTTTGTGATACTGTCTTTGATTTTCTGAAGGAGGGAAGGAGACAGGGTGATCAATGTCAAATAATTGAGGTGAATTAAAGTAATTTGTTTAGACGCTTAAAGAATAAGGGACATATTTGTCCAAAAATTATGCAGCGCAGCAAGCCACCTTGTTGCTCTTTGTGGTAGGGAAAGTGCAGGAATGCACCTTATTTAACATTATATGGTGCTTGCTGGCACACAATGTGCTGCCAAGCGCCAATGCAGGCACCCTTGCATCATGGTGCAAGGGTGTCTGTGTTTCAAGCAGGATTCTTATTGTGCTAGAAGAGAGACCTTCCTTCACAAAAGCAACCCCTGGAGATATTTTCCTCGTTCAATGTGAGCTGCAGAATCCAGCACACATACAATTATATTTCTCCTCATTATGCCTTCGCTGGCGATGCATAGCATTTTGACACATTCCCAGGTCTACCAGTAATGAGAAATCTGGGAATAAACCAAAATCTATGGGTGGATGTGTGGGAACGCCCACGCTCCACCCGTGGAACGCCTCCCCACTGCACAGTAATGCCACACAGTGATTTGCGTTAATTGCGTTACTCTAGATTTATCAAGCCACGCAGAGCCACGCAAGATGGCCTTACTTGCCTTGATAAATCTAACTTAAGAGTTGTCTGTCTGGTGCCCTGTTGAATTGTGCAAGGGTGACACAACTCTTTGATAAATTTGATCCAAGTGTGCATTGTTGGTGTCGTTTTTTTCTGTGAACTTCACATTGTTTCATGTTGGAGCTATGCGGAAATATTGTTCTATGATTTGTTAGCCTTGCCATGGTTTTTAGAGACTTGTTACCTCTCAGGTCTCTTGAAGATGCCATTTTTGAGATGGCAACTAGATGTCAGTTTGCTGGCAGTTCATGATGGAAATCTCCTTGGGGCGGTTATAGATGTTGTTTCTGCTATGCTATTTGTTCTGAGCAATGTCTGTGTGCTTAAATTCTCTCTCCTGTCGTATTTGTTAAGTAGTCTTTCAAGAAGTGTTGTTCTTTTTTAGAATGTTTTCTTTTGTAGGATTTGTTTTAGCTTAAATGATATTGAGCTACAAAATTCTAAATGGGGGAGCAAACTGGGGAGGCAGGATATACAGATAGAAATTTCTCTGGAAATGGCCATAAATGTATTCCTTTCTGCAAAGTTATCGGCACAGCACTTCAAATCAATGTTTAACTTATATTACACACCTGATAAGGTCTCAAAATGGCCGGGGGATGTGATAGGGAAATGTTTCCGGTGTGGATATCCATCTGCTGATGACCTTCATATTTTCTTTGCGTGCCCATCGTTAATATGTTTATTAACACAGGTGGAGAAATGCTTAACCACTATCACTGGTACTCCATTACAATTAAGTGCAACGCAAATTTTATTAGGTGTAGAAATGGGGTCAGCAGCGACAGGTATATCACAGCAACATGTTAATTGAATATTTTTAGCTACAGCTGTGTATAGGCTTATTATAGCCTCTTTCTGGTTACAGCAGGAACCGCCTTCTTTTGAATTATGGAGGGCACGTTTCTTTGCAGTATACAATATGGAGTATAGCTTATATGCCCTTAAAGGGCATCGAAAAAAGAAGCTGGGTGAGCAAATTTGGGGCAGTGTTACTTATTACCTTGAGTCCGCAACTTGATCCCCCGTTCTATATATTTTTGGCGGTTAATCGCTGTTATCTTCTAGAATTTTGCTTTGCTAATGCTTCACTGTAATTAACTGCATTTATATTTCTTGGATTTTGTGTCTAATTTGTTCTTTATGATATTCGTATGTCTTATTGCTATTAATTCCCTTTTGCCGAATTTTCTTCTTGTTTTTGTATTAATTGTTATCAAGTGTATATGTGATGTGTTACAATGACTCATTTCCCACTAACTCATGTAATTCGCAAAAATAAATAAAAAAAAGAAAAGAGTTGTCTTTCTGGTGCCCTGTTGAATTGTGCAAGGGTGACACAACTCTTTGATAAATTTGATCCAAGTGTGCATTGTTGGTGTCGTTTTTTTCTGTGATCTTCACATTGTTTCATGTTGGAGCTATGCGGAAATATTGTTCTATGATTTGTTAGCCTTGCCATGGTTTTTAGAGACTCGTTACCTCTCAGGTCTCTCGAAGATGCCATTTTTGAGATGGCAACTAGATGTCAGTTTGCTGGCAGTTCATGATGGAAATCTCCTTGGGGCAGTCATAGATATTGTTTCTGCTATGCTATTTTTTCTGAGCAATGTCTGTGTGCTTAAATTGTCTCTCCTGTCGTATTTGTTAAGTGGTCTTTAAAGAAGTGTTGTTCTTTTTTAGAATGTTTTCTTTTGAAGGATTTTTTTTAGCTTGAATGTGTGCATGTGTGTTTTTTTAATTTGCTGGTTAGCTGCGAAAACATTGTTAGATGGATAAATCACTAAGTGAATAAGGGTCCAAATGGTGACTAAAAATCAGAAATGTACCAAGTGAGTAGGAGGATGTGTAGAATGAATACACAGGGGTCCCTTTTTCACTCATGGTGGAATAGGTAAGCAAGTCAAAGCTGCTATAACCAGTTTAGTAATGACAAAAGGTCCACAGTGAAAAGATGCGCACACGAGTAACAATATTCACACAGAGCCTTATTCACAAAAGTAGAATAAGACCTAAAGTCTATGTTCGAAAGTGAAGTCTAAAGTTAGACTTCAGGTATAAAGTTAGAATTCAGGTTTCAAAATTAGATTTGAGGTGTAAAGTTAGAGTCCAGGGCTAAGTTTACATTTGCGAATCCAGCCCCTCAAATGAGGGTGCCTGAAATCGATTGAGGAGCAGCATAAGGTTCGGACCATAAAAAAGTAATTAAACGTAATGAAGTGCTGGAATTGTACATGCGGTGAAAAACAATAATTGAGTGCCTTATATTCTCATTGTGGCCGATTCACAAATGTAAACTTATACCTGCAGTCTAAGTTTAGACCTGAAGTCTAAACTTAGACTTCAGGCCTAAAGTTAAACTGAGGGTCAAAACTTAGACTTGAGGTCTAAAGTTAGACTCAAGGTCGAAACTGAGGTCCTGATTCACAAAGGTAAACTTACACTATTGTTTAAGTTTATGATTGTTTGGTATTCACAAAGGGATTTAACAGTAGTATGTACGAGTGCAGAGTCTCCGCACAATAAAAGATAGGTCTGTTTATATGAGGAGAATCTGCACTCGTAAAGATAATACTCATAAATCCCTTTATGAATAGCAAACAATTGTAAACTTGAACAAACATTTAATTTTCCCTTTGTGACTCAAGCCCTTAGACTTCAGGTCTAAAGTTAGACTTTAGGTCTAAACTTAGGGCCTGATTATGAGTTTGGCAGTCCATGGGACCGACGAACCCGTGGTGGAGGTGTGGTTGTGGTCGTGGACCACCGCACCAATGGTGCGACCGCCGCATTACAAGTGCGGTGGTCTGATCATAAATGGACTGCCACAGCTTCTGGGGATCCACGATCCACATAGTGGCGCGATGCTCCTGAGGTGCAGTATGCTTGATGGGACCTCTGCGGCACTGCCAAGCATATTACGAGTTTCCTTCCCACCTCACTTTTCAAGGCGGTGAGTCCGCTATGAGTAGTGTGGTGGGGAGGGGAGGAAACGAAGGGGGCCCTACAGGGTCCCCTTTTGCCTCTGGGCCTTGGGATACATGCAGGGGGCACATGGTGTGCCCCCCTGTGTGCATGCCCCCCTGTTCCTGCATGGCATGGACTTCATAGTCCATGCAATGCAGGAACGGCTATTGACATTCCCACTGCAAGGCCTTTTTGAAAGGTACCGCCGTGGCAATGCTAAAGGGCCACCTGCCAGCCTCCAAAAATACTTGTAATCTGGCAGCCGGCCGGCAGTGAGCATTGGCAGTGCAGGAGTGGGACAGCGGCATGGTAGCCCGCTCCCACACAGCCAAAGTTGTAATTATGACCTTAGACTTCAGATCTAAACTTAGACTTCAGGTTTTGTGAATTTGTGAATTGGGCCCTTAATTCCTAATGGTATGGCACCAGTGAGATATGTAGAATGGAGCTAAAGTATTTGTTGAAAGGGGTAAATTGCCAATTTATTTTTTGGCACTTACTCGAGAGTAAACAAATTATCAGTTTATTCATCTCATAGTTGGTATGGTGGGAAGTTTGCAGGCAGCTTGTGATTCAGTACTATGTTACTATCCAAGCAAGCCCAACAGTGGTGCACTGCAACACTCCACCTTAGTGATCAAATTATCACATCACTGGGAGGCCAGGGTCAGGCTATGTATACAATTTCTGTTCAAAAACTCAAAAAACATAATAACAGTAGGAGTGCATCAGACATTTAATTATTTGGACACAATGCAGATCAGCCCTGAGATACCAAATATTTCATTTGAAATTTCGAAATCTCAACTAAAGCCAATTATTGTCCCAAAAGTCTCCATTATTGTATTTGCTGGTAAACAGTATGAACCATTTTTCAATCAGAAAATTAACAGAGATGTCTTATTTATAAAATCAATATGGAAATTAGTACTTACCCTGAAATAATGTATTAGCCATGCCCTTTTGATTTAACTAACATTTTATATATAATGTGCCTACTTATTGTGGTGTATCAGGACTTTCAGCTTGCCCTCTTCATCCATTGGTCTGTTGTTTGTTGTAGTGTCAATTACATATTTCTTCTTCCCACTACAGAATATATCATGGAGCAGTGGGTCAGCCCACTTTAGCTCTGGATCAATGTCACTGCTAGTAAGGGCTTTCTGCTCTATCACAAAGAGTACATCCGCAAATAAAGTAGCCCCCTTCAGGATTACTATAGCAATGTTGGCTTTTAGATGTTAACCCCTTCCATGCTGATGACGACCCCCAGCCGTCAAGCACTATGGTGCTCGTGTGCTGATGACGGCTGGGGTTCGTCACGGCCCGCCCCTGTTCGTGTTGTTTACAGCACACCAGGGGAATCGCGGCCGCATGGAAAGGGTTAATGTATGTTTTCAGCCATTTCTTATATTGGCAAAAGTTTACAAAAGCCAAAAGGTAGGCAGCCAACACCGAACCTAATGGTTTTGCAAATGCTTTTTTTAGTATTATTAACTAAAAAACCTGAGAAATCGGGTATCAGAGCTAACTAGACCTGAGAAATCGGGTATCAGAGCGCTTTACATGAGCACCTGTTTCATTACAGATGGACACATTCATTTTTGTTAGGCACGGAGAGATTAGGGGCCAGATGTAGGTAAATGGCATTTACTGATTCGTAAATACCGAATTTTACCGATTCAGTATTTAAAAATCGGTAAATGCCATGTAGGTAAATATTCGGTAACAATTACCGAATCGTTAAGATTCTGTAATTACCGAATCGGTATTTACCGATTCGGTAATTGCCATTGATTCCCATGGGCCTTGAGGCCCATAGGAATCAATGGCAATTACTGAATCTGTAAATACCGATTCGGTAAAATTACTGAATAGTCAAGGGTGGCAAGGTGGCACTTTAACACCCTGTTGCACCCCTGATTCAGGCTTGTGTGCCATGTGGCACACATACATGCCCTAGGGGCATGTATGGCACAGGTGTACATGCACAGATTTGCATATACACAGGTATTCATTATTTAACACCAACTAATAGTTGGTGGTAACTAACGAATCCTTAAGGTCCTGTGGCACTGTTTTCAGTGCCACCTACATCTCAAATTACCGAATCGGTAATTTTTAAGGCCCCCTACATCTAAAACTCCAAATACCAGTCGGTAACGGCCGAAATCGGCCGTTACCGACCGGTATGTGGCCACCTACATCAGGCCCTAAGTGATTTGCCCAGAATCACAGGATGTTGAGCGTGGTTGCCGGGACTCGAACCCGGTTCCACAGCTTTGAGGTCACCTACACTAGCCGTAAGGTTACACACTCTCCCCATGCTTTTTCAATTGTCTCTTTTTTGGGGGGGACAGGTGGGTTGGGCTGGGCTCTTCATATGCGCTTGAAACGTTAAAAGTCTGGTAGCCAAAACCAGACATATAGGCTTCTCCAATCATTGTTTCAACTTTTTTTTTAAGTAAAAAACTGATGCAGCCATTGCATGGGTGATTGAATCATAAGCATTACCCCTTCCTGTTCATCTAACTGTAATAGTTTCGAATTCGCTGATTTATAATGTAGGGTACAAAAAAACTTAATTATGCAGTACATCACTCTGTAGAAATATATAAAAGCCTTTTCAGGACCAATATTTGAAGTAGAAACATTTGTTGTTAAAAATAAGTAGAAGGGTCATAGTTCGCACTAGGATGTCAGTTTCATCTTCAAGACTTTTTGATTGACGGTGAGGTACAGTCATCCTACACACAGAGGAAACCGCGCCAGCTGGGGATACTGAAAAGGAAGACTGCTGCAACTGAGCCTCAAGATGTTAACAGATGCAGATCACTGGTCCAAGCCAGAAGCCCTGACTGCTGCAAGACTGAGGGTGCCCGTACCACGTGCAGAGTCAACCCTTAGGCAGGCAGGTGCTTAGCACTCCCATGTCGAAGCCACACACCCTCTCCCCCCACATGATAGTGCAGTGGGGGAGAGTTTTTCATCAGTGCAGTGGAGGTTTGGGTCGGGCGTGACTGGTGACGTCACTTTTGGGGATGGTGGTCATGAGTATCTGCAGGCCCTGGGTCCCCTCCTCTTTGCTGTTCTTTTTGTGAAAACCCAACCTGACTCTGTTCCTATACGTTTGATGGCTGTGCTAAGTAAATTGTTGTGCATATGAGTGTTCTGTAATGCTTTGTTTTAATTGTCTATTGCTGTAGGCAGAGTTACAGGGCGGTCCAAAGGATTCTGGTACATGAAAGTGACCACTGGTAGGAGCCCAGAGAGGGTGCTTCACACCACTTCCCCAGGCGTTCTTTTGGCAGGACCCCGGTACGAGGTTAACAGTATCCTGTTAGTCCCATGGGCAGTTGCAAAGCTGAGTAACTGGGGGTTTGCCTGCTAAAGCTCCACCTTCCATGAGCTTTGTATTCCTAGACAACGAAGTCCAGATGTTTGGTTGACCCGAAAGCTGTGCACCACCAGATGGAGTTTGGTAGTGGTGCTATATGACCAATCAGGCAGGTAGCCAGCATTGGATCTATTATCAGTGGACGCCCGGACCACCTGCAAGTTAATCCACTTACCATGACTACATTTAATAAAGGTGCAGCAGATTTTGCGGTGTCATTTTGTTGGCTCATTGTCTTTCTCTTTATGAATGCAACGTCATGGTTAATAGTCTGTGGGTAAAGTCATGGGATTCCAGCACCAAGTGTTGCTGTAGGAAATAGTCTCAAGCTCTCACACTGAAACTAGAACATTTTTGTGAAGAGAGGTCAAGAGTGAGAGCGGAGGTGTATGTTTAATTTAATTTTAATAAACCAAATATATACAAATGCGGATTTGCAGGTCGTTTTGTGAATCTGAAAGTTCTGGCTTCTTCTAGCATATGAAGATATTTACCATAATTTTAGATTTCTCAGGGACCCAAAACCTTCAATTGTTGAAAGCGGAGGCCCCCCTTGAGCTTGAGTGCAACTCCTCAAGGGCAATCGGGCCTAGCTTCTGCAGTACATTTATAGTGCATTTTTATAGCGCCTGACACCCCCCCCCCCGATGCGGGCCTGAGGCGCATTCGGCCTACCAGGTGACTCCATCAATTGCCCGTGTCCAAAACACTCACGCGCAGAAACAAAGCAGCAGCCTCGCGAAGGTGTGCGCACGCTGCGGTCAGCGCGCTCTGGCACATTATGAATATGCGGCTCGCGCTTGTGCTTAATGTTTGAAGTCGGGTTGTTCTGAAACTCACGGTAATTTCCATTGATACAGTGACTTACCAGGGAAGGTAGAACAATCTTTAAAAGAGATCACATTCGACTTGAACATAATTGGGTCTAAAAGGTTAAATCCATTTTCAAGCCTAGCTCTCAATCATCAATTTGCCGCCATAACAGGTGCTAATTAATGAGGTGACACATCTTCGGAGAATTGCCTTTAATCTTGCAGCTTAAATGGTCATACTTAAAAAATGCAATATCTGAAAACACTATTCAAATGATTTCACATGACCTATAATTTAATCATGCACAGTTTGCTGATTGCCGGCTGAGAGCCCTGCTTCGGCCTGGAAGAGGCGGCCCTCGAGATGCGTCAGTGTTCGGCTGCACGCGCATTTGTGTGGCGCTCGAGAACTACTTCAAGACGCGGAGGAGAGGTCTTTGTTCCTTGTTGTGATAAAGGGCCTCGTTGGAGTTTTAAGAGTGGTCGAGTCTCCCGCGAGTCCCTTTGATGAAGCAACTTGGAAATCAAAAATCCTATCTCATGTCATGCTTTTAAAAAATGATTGTTTCCTTTCATATTGACATATGATTATACATGAGCATAGGGAACTATTAATACTCTGCAACTACGGTATACAGGCTCGCATAATCGTCAAACTGCATTTTTTTTTCATGCCATGCGCAATTTCCTATTTGATTAAAGGACTTTTAATAGTAGCTTGGCTAAGACAACCCACGTTGAGTTATTTTCCTTAAAACTTTCATTATATGGCTTTGAGATAACATGATGGTGTACAATTGTGTTAGGGGAACAGCGGTGTAAGATTTCGTCAATAAATGAAAATCCATGCGTAGTAAAGGTGACTGTGCAAGTATTCATGCTTCCGTTTGTCATCATTTACTCTTTTCATTCTTCCTGTAGGGTAGGGGATTGAGGCCTAATCAGACAGCCCAAAGCTAGCCAAATATGTTGTTACGGCTTGATCCTCAAAATGGCGTCTAGTCAAATTGGTATCTTGCTTTTTATTAAACAAAGGTTTCATTAAAAAAATTGACTTTATTACTTGTACCAACACTAAGTTCCGGGGAAATTCCTCACAGAAATGCGGCCCTTTACCTAATGAGGAATTTACCTTTTTCAACATTAACTGTCGATCACTTCCCAAACATAAGGCTGACATCTTTGATCTTCTGAGTGAGCAACTCAATGCCATTTTTAGGTCTGGGCTGGCGAAAGCAGCGCGCATGCGCTGTACTCGTCATACAAGTCAAGTCAAGTCATAACATTTATATAGCGCACTACATACCCAGAGGGTTTCAAGGCGCTTAGGAAGGGGAGAAGTATTATTTGTCAAATATCCACGTTTTAAGCTGCTTTCTGAACGCTAGGTGATTTTGGGTGAGGCGAAGGTAAGCGGGGAGTGAGTTCCATGTCTTGGCAGCCAGGTAAGAGAAGGATCTGCCTCCCATGGTGGTCTTGTTGATGCGAGGTACAGTGGCGAAGGCTTGGCTGGAAGAGCGAAGTTGGCGATAGGGGGTGTAAAAGGACAGTCGAGAGTTGAGGCACTCTGGTCCGATGTCGTAGAGTGATTTGTGTGCGTGGGTAAGCAGTCGGAAAGTAATCCTCTTATTGACGGGTAGCCAGTGGAGGTCTTTAAGGTGACCAGAGATGTGTTCGTTGCGTGGGATGTCTAATATGAGCCTGGCTGAGGCGTTTTGGATTCGTTGTAGTTTCTTCTGGAGTTTTGCGGTAGTACCTGCGTAGAGGGTGTTTCCATAGTCCAGTCGGCTCGTGACCAGAGCGTGGGTGACTGTTTTCCTTGTTTCGGAGGGGATCCAGCGAAATGTTTTTCTGAGCATGCGAAGAATGTTAAAGCATGAAGAGGATACGGCGCTGACTTGTCTGTTCATTGAGAGTGAAGAGTCCAGGATGACGCCTAGGTTCCGTGCGTGGTCTGTCGGGGTGGGTGCTTTTCCGAGGGCTTCCGGCCACCAAGAGTCGTCCCATGCAGAGGGGGTTTTACCTAGGGTGAGGACTTCTGTTTTGTCTGAGTTCAGTTTCAGACGGCTTTGTTTCATCCATTCGGCGACTTCTTTCATTCCCTCATGTAGGTTCGTTTTGGCGGTGCTGGGGTCCTTGGTGAGAGATAGGATCAGTTGAGTGTCATCCGCGTAAGAGATGATGTTGAGGTTGTGTTGGCGGGCGATGGCCGCGAGGGGGCTCATGTATACGTTGAAGAGGGTGGGGCTGAGTGAGGATCCTTGTGGTACGCCGCAGATGATTTCTGAGGCCTCGGACTTGAATGGTGGGAGGCGGACTCTCTGCGTTCTTCCGGTGAGGAACGAGGTGATCCATTCCAGTGCCTTTCCTTGGATTCCGATGTTTCTGAGGCGTTGTAAAAGGGTGCTGTGGCAGACTGTGTCGAAGGCTGCAGAGAGGTCGAGGAGGATGAGGGCGACTGTGTCTCCATTGTCCAGTAGAGTTCGAATGTCGTCTGTTGCTGCGATGAGGGCGGTCTCAGTGCTGTGTTTGGCTCGGAAGCCGGACTGTGAGGAGTCGAGTGATTTGTTGGCTTCGAGGAAGGCGGCGAGCTGGTTGTTGACAGCTTTCTCGATGACTTTGGCCGGGAATGGAAGAAGCGAGATGGGGCGGTAGTTTTTGAGTTCGGTGGGGTCTGCTGTTGGTTTTTTCAGAAGGGCGGTGAGTTCAGCGTGTTTCCAGCTTTCCGGGAAGGTGGCGGAGTTGAAGGAGCAGTTGATGACGTCTCGGAGGTGCGGAGCTATGACGGAGTCTGCTTTGTTGAAGATGTGGTGAGGGCATGGGTCTGTGGGGGATCCAGAGTGGATAGAATTCATCAGGCGGATGGTGTCCTCAGTGGAGATTGGGTTCCAGGCGTTAAGGGTGTTAATGGGGGGAAGATGGTCAGCTGATGGTAGGGTGGGTTGGCTTACGGGTTGGTTGTCAAAGCTGTTGTGGATGTCAGCAATCTTGTTGTGGAAAAAAGAGGCTAGGGAATCGCAGAGGGTTTGAGAGGGGGTGATGTCGTTGGAGTTGGCCGAGGGGTTGGAGAATTCCTTGACGATGTTGAAAAGTTCCTTGCTGTTGTGGGCGTTGTTGTCAAGTCGATCTTTGAATGCTGTTTTCTTGGCTTTTCGGATCAGTTGGTGGTGAGTACGGATGGCGCTTTTGAAGGCGTCCTTGTTGCTGGTGGATGGGTCATACGAGAGCTTCTTGGAATCAATACAGATTCCAAAGCTCTCGGAGGCGGAGTTGAAGCACCGCCAATCTTTTTGATTGGTTCGCCTCCTCTTGCATGCAAAATTCTGGCTTTTCATTGTAAAGGAGGCTTCTTAGTCCCTCCTTGTTGCCACCTTGACTCCTTTTGGCCACGCCCACCAGGATTTGGTCTTTTACCAGCGGCGTGACACTCTCTTCTTTATCAGTCCGCACTTTTTTCTTGTCACTCAGCTTGAGCAAAGTCATCCACGTGTTTATTTTCGCATTGCTCTTTCACTTAAAGTGACAGCGGGATGCGAAAATAAACATGCGCCTGCCTTTGCAGAACCGCACTTGTTTCTTTCTCTCCTTACCACTGTTTTCTCCCCCCCTCTATTTTCTTCTCCCTGTGCTAATCACTTTTGGAACATACCTCAGGCTGGCCAGCACCGACAAAGCAAACACCACCACGGTAAGGCTGCTGTGCTCCAGGAAGGCGATGAGTGGCCCTTACAAGCCACGCACCTTTTGCAGAGACTTGACGCACGCCGGCAGCGCCGAGCTGCCGCGGCACAGGTTAGCCAGTGACCGCAGACAGGGTATGGTCAGCTCATCCCTGGGGCCTGCCTGTTTGCCGCCAGGAAATCCAGCAGCTCATCGGTGTGGGCGCCGGCCCCCGCACGGGTCTGCTCCGTAGGTCAGTCGCTGCAGCAATTGAATGCAGGGCAGCAGAAGTGGCTCTCCCGCCAGGTTCTCTCCTCCACTGTAGTGGTGCACGTTGGCTGCCAGCACACCACCCAGGCTGTGGGCAGATCGCAGCGCTTCGTGGGCCTTTCCATCTGCTGCCAGACTCGAGAGGAGCCCCAGGGCGAGCAGGGCCACGGTCGGGCCCAGTGCGGGTCCTCAATCATCTCCACCAGGCAGGTGAGGCATTCGCTGGGTAGCACCTGGCTGGAAGCAAAGTGCTGGGTCAGCTTCAGACCGGTGATTACCTCAAGCTGCCGCTGGAGCTGTAGCACATTTTGCTCTGACTTGAGGGCTTTGTAGTGGCCGTCGGCCAGCAGCAGCGACTTGAGGCAGGAGGTTGCATCCATAACCACGGCTCAAGATGCCACAGAACCGGCAACAGAGTCAGGGAGCCAACGGTTGCCGGCGCACGCTCCCTCTTTAGATGTGCTGGTGCGTGCCCGCTCCTCCAATGATCAGCCCCTTGTCAGGCCTAGGGGCCGGAGCAGCCTCCGCCCCTTACGTGAAGTAATGCATACAGTATTTTGCCTGGTTAAAGTAATACCCTAGGTGTACATTTCAAACTGGCTACACGCTAACACATAAGTGTAAACTCCTGCATTTTGTTAGGAAAAAATTTTGCAGTAGAAAAAGCACTTGCCGTTTTGAAATAGGTACCTTGGGTGGAGCGTAAGGTTTAGTCCGCTCTTTATGTTTATGACAATAGTAGTTGATTCCTTCACGGACAAGCCTACTCCTTCTTTGTGACGTCAATATTCTTTGACTTCAGAATAAAAATCATGACCTGATGGTTCAATTTAGAAAGCAATATTTGTGTCATTTTTACTACTACGGTTTCGGTGCGAAATACCAGAAACGACGAGTTGTTTTTTGGGTAGGCTACTGGTAGACCGATAAATAGACAAATCATTAAATAAAAGAGCCTAAAAATGGAAAATCTTTGTACCTTTACAAAGCCGCGTACGACTATGGAGTTGGTTAGTGCGACCCAGGCTGCATACGGTATGAACTGCCTCGAACTTCCTTGACCACTTCTTTTGCCCGACATGGATATGGCAGCTGTTCATTACCCAGAAACTTGTAAGACACTTTAAGAAATTGATGTTTGCCTGACCTTTCAAAGGCCGCAACACAGTACATACACTGGGTTAGTACGTTTTGGAATTGGAATCCATTGAGCTGTGGGAGCAGAAGACACTATGCCCAAGTACCACGCGGATAAGGAAGAAGATTCTCAGCCCTGTTCCGATGTCCGGGAAGACCTCAAGACATGCCTTTTGGAACCAGATCATGTGTTGAAGGTAGATGGACTCTGCAGATTCACATGAAGGAGAATGTGACTCAAGGGGTCGGAGGGGTTGCTTGAAGATAGACCTGCGCTTATCCCAAGCCGGAGCAAGCAAGTTAGAGTGTCATATATGGATTACCTTTATTGTATACACCGTTGCAATGTAAGTTAATGGCTAATACCATTTTTAAGTTTAAAAAAAGTAACAGATATGCCTTGTGTGTGCATTTAAATATGGGTTTGACAGAGCGCAGGCTCACCTGCTCAGCATACTCACCTGGGCCCATATGTTTATTTATACATTAAACAGGTAAAACCTACACTCAATGAATTTTTTTTTTTACCATTTGGATTTTATACCGTTTATCTTACCAATCCAAGTCACCGATACCTAAAGTCCAAAAGGATCAAAGGAGTCGAGAGAAAATAGGTAGCAATAATAACATTTAATATTTCATAAATAACCACAAACTCTGAAAAGGTTTAAAATCTTTATCTAAGTAAAGCTTTGAAGAATTCATAAAACATGAAAACTCAAATTAATTTCTTTTTCTGTTTAGACTAATGTCGATTTAATAAAAAACCATAAACATTTGCAATAATTTGGAGAGAAATTTGTCGTTAAGCATTTGAACAGAGGGTGGGTAAGAGATAGGGGAAAACAGTAAAATGACAAACCCACACTTAATAGTTACCTATTCTGGTGTGATGAGCACCCCTGGTCATAGACTGAGTCAAAGAAATAGAATCCCAAAGTTCAGGTGTCAGCAGAAAAGAACAGGTGCAAGCCAGAATCAGGACAGGTTATGGACTAAATTGGATCAGGATAGGACCACCACAGGCTAAGACCAGCACCACAGTTAAAGTTCAAAACGCCAGCGTTTTAAACCCACTCTGCAACTAACAGTCGAACCCCGATTGGGTCATCGATCTCCACCCCAGAACCCCGATTGGGTTATTAAATCTTCTGACAGAGTGCTCAGCCAGCAACTCTGCTCCCGATCACCTATTGAGTGCGTTGTGTCAGTGACAGGTCAGCTGTTCAGACAAGTCGGACAATCTAGCTAACTAAGCCTACCCTAGTTATACTATTTTTTAGGTCAGTGTACCACCCCCAAAAGTTGCAAATGTGTGAATCCCACAATTTTATTGGACAAAGAACGAGGAGTAGCCATCACACCATACTTTTCGAGAAGCAACTTGTCAATCATGTAATCAAGTCGTTCCCTCCCATAACTTTATCTACCCATGTTCTTTATTTCTCCCGGTAGTGAAATGTATCAATGATTATTTTAAAACAACTTTATCAATTCAGCTTCCTTCAGCAAGGCAAGGAGTTCACTCTTCTCCACCTTCTATGTCTGTCTTGGCCATGATTCAAGGCTACAGCTTCTGTGGCTTCAGGACATTTGTCGCGCAGGCGCAGTCTCTCCAAAGATGGTGTTCAGCAAAGCGTTTAGGCCCGTAATTTTTAGTAACATGAAAAAATAGAAAAGAAACAGTTTTAGAAACACAGAATAGATGAATGCATTGTATACCATTTCATTCTACTCTATTCCCATTCTTTTATTTTAACTATTGTGTTAGATACTAAGCAAAAACAAATAGCTTAGCAAAGCAGCGATGCAAGCTTCTTGCACATTAGGACACATAACATCCATCTTAGTTAGAGTGCGCAGAAGCAAAAGTTTTCCCACCAAGAATGTCACGTGGGCATGACAAACGCATGCGCAGTAGAATATCCCGCGTAGCAGCAGCCATTTTAGTCCAAGCGGATAATAGTTAGTAAAAGCACATTGACAAGCTTTCCTTAGATATCTAATATGTCGTGTAATGCAATATTAATAAGACAAAACATGTTAGTTAGTACATTAATATTATTATCGAGAGGGTTGAGTACAAGCAAGTCACTTTACGTGTGAAACCTTGCTCCATCAGATTGATCAATCAATCAGAGTACTTGTAAAGCGCTCTACTTACCCGTGAGGTTCTCAAGGCACTGAGGGGAGGGGGTGCCGCTACTGCTCGAAGAGCCAGGGCTTGAGGAGTCTTCTGAAGATGAGTAGGTCTTAGGTCTGCCATAGGTGGGTATGCGGCAAGGTAGGAGAAGGATCTGCCGCCGGAGGTTGTTCGTTGTATGCGGGGAACAGCGGCGAAGGCGAGGCTGGCGGAGCGGAGCTGGCGGGTGGGGTGTAGAAGCCGAGTTTACTGTTCAGGTAGGCTGGTCCGGCATTGTGCAGTGCTTTGTGTGCATGGGTGAGAAGCTTGAAGGTGATCCTCTTGTCGACGGGGAGCCAGTGTAGGTCTCTCAGGTGGGGGGTGATGTGGCTGTGGCGGGAGACGTTGACGATCAGTCGGGCGGAGGCGTTTTGGATGTGTTGTAGTCGTCATAGGTGTTTGGCTGGGATTCCTGCATAGAATGCTTTGCCGTAGTCCAGTCTGCTGATAACGAGGGCCAGTGTCACCGTTTTTCTTGTTTCGGTCGGGATCCACTTTTAGATCCTGCGGAGCATGCGTAGGGTGTTGTAGCAGGAGGAGGAGACGACGTTGACCTGTTTAGACATGGAGAGGGAGGAGTCGAGGATGAATACAAGGTTGCATGCAAGGTCGGTGGGTGGCGGTGCTGTTCCCAGTGAGGTCGGCCACCAGGAGTCATCCCAGGCTGAGGGGGTGGGTCCGAGGATGAGTACGTCCGTTTTGTCCGAGTTCAGCTTCAGATGGCTGTTCCTCATCCAGTCGGCGACGGCCTTCATTCCCTCGTGGAGGTTGGTTTTGGCGGTGTGCGGGTCTTTAGTGAGGGAGAGGATGAGCTGGGTGTCGTCAGCGTAGGAGATGATATTGAGGTCATGTTGGCGGGCCACTTGTGTGAGGGGGGCCATGTAGACGTTGAACAGCGTCGGGCTAAGGGATGAGCCCTGGGGGATGCCGCAGATGATGTCGGTGGCCTCGGATCGGAAGGGCGGGAGGCGTATGCTCTCGGTTCTGCCGGAGAGGAAGGACGTGGTCCAGTCAAGGGCCTTGAGTTGGTTGCCGATGCACTCAATATGGTACAATATTGTTAAGTAACAATAAACAACAAAATAGTAACAAATGACAGAAGTGTTTAAACAAAAACTCTCATGAAGGGTAAATCTTGGAGTCTTTCTTGGAGTATACAGCCAGCCGACACGTGTTTCATCGCACTCGCGATTCCTCAGGGCTAGATGGCTGTGTCCAGTTCAAAAAGGTCGCTCAGCTGGTGATAATTCCGACCCAGCCGGGCCCTGGACCGAAGATACTCGGTATGAGTATACGTGAAGAGAAGTACGATTATTTACTGTCTTTGAATTCGTAGTATCAGGCTCGGAGATCACAGTCTATCGTAAATTCAGATTACCGCCCACGTCGAACAAGGTGTTGTTTTGCGAAAATTAGGGGCCATAATGATCATTTGTCCCATTAAACTATTTTTGTATCAAGACTTAACTAAGGTGCAACATTATGTTGGCTTACCTATTTGGCGGGGAAAATCGTTGTATGCCGAGTATGGCTCTAACATCACGAGCTGTGTTCCCGTCCAAACAGGAACACAGCTCGGGGGTCCGGACATGCGATACGCCGCTCCTCTGCTTGATCCAGCTTGGGGCATACAGTGACGTTAGAGCCATACTCGGCATACAACGATTTTCCCCGCCAAATAGGTAAGCCAACATAATGTTGCACCTTAGTTAAGTCTTGATACAAAAATAGTTTAATGGGACAAATGATCATTATGGCCCCTAATTTTCGCAAAACAACACCTTGTTCGATGTGGGCGGTAATCTGAATTTACGATAGACTGTGACCCCCGAGCCTGATACTACGAATTCAAAGACAGTAAATAATCGTAGTTCTCTTCACGTATACTCATACCGAGTATCTTCGGTCCAGGGCCCGGCTGGGTCGGAATTATCACCAGCTGAGCAACCTTTTTGACCTGGACACAGCCATCTAGCCCTGAGGAATCGCGAGTGCGATTAAACACGTGTCGGCTGGCTGTATACTGCAATAAAGACTCCAAGATTTACCCTTCATGAGAGTTTTTGTTTAAACACTTCTGTCATTTGTTACTATTTTGTTGTTTATTGTTACTTAACAATATTGTACCATATTGAGTGCATCAGCAACCAAGTCTGTTGAATAAGGGGTAGTTTCCTCTACTCTAATTGAGTGGTTTAGGGTTTCTCCACTCGCCGATTTGCACCTTAATAATAGCAATTTTGTATTGTGTGCGTACATACGGGCAGTGCACCCGGAGCGTAAACTGATCAAAAAACCTTCAGAATCTATAGCAGTCAAGGGCCTTCTCTTGGACTCTGGCTTCTAGGAGGCGTGTCTATAGAGTGCGATGGCAGACCATGTCGAAGGCGACTGACAGGTCCAGGCTGATGTTTCGCCGTTGTCTAGTTGGCGCCTGATGTCGTCTGTGGCGGTGATGAGGGCTGTCTCGGTGCTGTGGTTTCGTCTGAACTCAGACTGGGACGGGTTCAAAATGTTGTTGTCATCCAGGTGGCGGGCCAGTTGCATGTTAACAATTTTCTCGATGACCTTCGTCGGGAACGGGAGCAGGGAGATGGGCCGGAAGTTCTTGAGGTCATAGGGGTCCTCCTTGGGCTTCTTGACGAGGGCGTTGATTTCAACGTGTTTCCAGCTTTCCGGGAATGTCGCTGTAGTTGGGGTGCGATGGCAGTGTCTGCTTTGTTGAATACGTGGTGTGGGCATGGGTCATGACGGAGATCCGGAGTGGATGGAGTTCATGACCTTGCGTGTCTCGTCGTCGTTGACATTGGACCAGGAGGTCAGGCGGTTGGCGCTGGTGGTGTTCACAGGGGAGGTGGGGTCTGGTGTAGTCGGGGCAGTCATAGTGTTGAAGCTGTCATGGATGTTAGCGATCTTGCAGTGGAATAAGATGGCCAGTGAGTTGCACAGTTCTTGTGAGGGCGGTATGTTGTTGGTGTTGGCGAGTTTCTTTACGATGCTGAAAAGCTCTTTGCTGTCTTGTGCGTTGTTATCCAGGCGGTCTTTGAAGCAGGATCTCTTGGCTAATCTGATGAGGTGGTGATGTCTGCGGGTGGCGTCCTTGTAGGCTGCGTGGTTGTCCGGAGTGCGTTTGTGGAGCCATATCTTCTCCAGTTTCCGGCATGCGCGTTTAGAGGTCTGCAGCTCGTCGGTAAAACAGGTGGCTCTCTTGTTGGCGTGGCTCTTGGAGGGTTTCTTGAGTGGGGCGAGGGTGTTGGCGCAGTCGTCGTTCCACTGTCTGAGGTTGTCGGCTGCGGTGTCTGGGTTGGCGGGGACGGTGGGAGGGTTTTGGGCGAGGGTGGTGATCAGCTGGTCTTCGGTGACTTTGCTCCAGCAGCGGCGAGGTAGCTGTTGGGTGCGGTGGTGCGTGGTTGGTTTATTGAAGGTGAAATGGATGCAGCGGTGGTTGGTCCAATGGAGTTCAGTGGTGTGGTCAAAGGTGACATGGGTGACTGTGGAGAAGACAGGGTCCAGCGTGTGGCCAGAGGCGTGGGTGGGTGCGGTGACGAGTTGTCTGAGGCCGAGGTTGTCGAGGTTGTCAATCAAGGTGGTGGAGTTGGTGTTGTTGTTGTTCTCGAGGTGGAAATTCAGGTGCCTGAGGAGGATGTAGTCTGTGGAGGCGAGTCCGTGGGTGCTGGCGAGGTCGGTGATGGAGTCGCTGAATTGAGATCGGGGTCCAGGTTTTTTTTTGATGAGTGTTCCTCTGAGGGTGGTGTTGGGGTCGGTGTGGATCCGGAAGTGCAGGTGTTCGACGGTTTTGAGAGTGTCGTCTGCGTGGGTGGCGACCTTGAGGGTGGACTTGTGGACGTTGGCTATTCCTCCTCCGATTCCGTAGGCGCGATCCCTGCGGGTGATCTTGTAGCCGTCCGGGATGGCTATGGCGATGTCGGGCGCCGAGGAGTCATTCCAACAGGTCTCGGTCAGGAAGGCCATGTCTGGGGCGGAGGTGTCCAGCAGATCCCAGAGCTTGATGACGTGTTTGCATGCGGAGCGGGTGTTGAGGAGTATGCAGCGGAGGTGGTTGGGTCCAGTCCTTGGAGGTTTGGTGGCTCTGTTGCAGGTGAATCTGCAGGTGTGGCAGTAGAAAGGTCCGTGAGTCCGTTTTGGGCGGCTTGATAGCAGGTGTGGTTTCGGCTGGCGTTGAGTGCGTAGAGGGTGCTGGCGTCATAGCGGAGTCTGGTGTGGCGTTCGCAGGGGCCAGGCGTTCTAGCGCTGGGCATGGTCAAGGCGCAGACGGGCGCAGACGGGCGCAGACGGGCGCAGACGGGCTTGCCTTTGGCCCGCCAGTGGTGCGCCCGCTGCGCGCACCCGCTGCGCGCACCCGCTGCGCGTGGCCTCCATAAGAGGGGGATAGGAGGGAGGAGCAGCTGGTAGGTGGGAGCCGGTGGCCAATGGGGAGCAGGGGGGCAGGGGGGCAGGGCCGCAAGTACACATCAGAGGGAAGGAGCGGGAAATGGCGGGAAAACAGGCGGGTGGCAGGGAGCAGGTACGAGGCAGCTGGCGGCTGTGTGGTGGCATGGGGAGAGACCGGCCTGCGAGCAGGCTCAGAGGTCGCAGGCAGATTGTTTCTTGTACAGAACCGTATTTCTGTGAATTTGCTGGCTTTCGAATAAGAGGGAAAGGCCATTAAAGTGAATGAAGATAAAAAAAATTTGTGGAGGGTGATGGATGCCTGTTTGTAAAGAGGGCTGACGACCTTATAGAAATCAATAAAAGAAGGCTGCTTTTTTTGAGGAGAATGAATATGATGAGGAGGGTGACATCTACGGTGACCAAATGGCATGAGTTGCAAACTCAGGACAGTGAGTGTAAACATTCAGGACAAAGGGTAAAAATTCAGCATAAAAATTGAGGACAGAAGGTCAAAATTAAGGACAAAAAATCAGGACAAAAGGTACAAAAGGTACAATTTACCGGCACATCAGAGGAATTCGTGCAACAGTATATAAGTAAGTAAATAGACAACCAAAATAAATACAAGTCAAAATAAGTTTATATTATTCTAGGACAATCAGGCACGAGTCCCATCTGCCAAATTCTGCCCTCCCAGATTTACATCAGGGACATCTTTGTGATGCTTATCCAAGTGAGCGTCCTCTGTGATGCCACGACTCCTTCAAACACTGTAACAATGCAAACAACAGTGCCCAGTCAGATGTATTCATCCACCCTAACTCTCCTACTAGCTCTTGCTTTAAGGAACTGCCTTACCCAGGACAGTCTTAGGCGGGCATAGAAAAGTCAGAAATATAAGACATGGACCACTATTTCAATCCCATGCTCTCCTTCGAGCACACAGGCACTCTTCCAGTCACACACACACTCATTGCAATGTTAGGGCTTCCACTGAGATCTACCCTGCACCAAATGTTGCGTATAGCCGTCTTGCGAGGGGTGTAATTTGAGCAAGTACTCTCTTAAGCATTGAAAATGCAATAGTTCTCGCCACTTCATTGAATCCCAAAACTTCCTACACCCCTCCCAATCAGGATTTTATTATTTATTTATTTATTTATTTGATTTGTAAAGCGCTACAGCTACCCAAAAAGGGTTTACCGGCGCTAGTTGAGAGATTGAGTGCGGAGAAGGAGGGGAGGGAGATGATAGCCAGGCCAGGTTTACTGGTTGAACAGCCAGGTTTTCAGAGATCTACGGAAAGTACAGAGATTAGTTTCAGAGCGCATTTTTAGGGGGAGGGAATTCCATAACTTAGGACCTAGGTAGGAAAAAGACCTGCTTCCCATTCTGGAAAGCCGGACCTTAGGCACATTAAAAAGGCCCTGAGAAAAGGATCTCAGATGCCGAGTGGGAAGATAGACATGAACTAGGGATTTTAGGTATCTTGGGGCAGAACCAAATTTTATCTTATGCATGAAGCAGAGAGTTTTAAATTTTGCTCTGCTCTCAATTTTAAGCCAATGCAAACTTTTCAGGTGTTCCGACATGTGTTCTCTTCTGTGGCACTTGCGTAACAGATGGGCCGCGGCATATTGTACACGCTGCAGTTGTTTCATTACAGCTTGGGTTGCCCCTAGATAATGGACATTCCCGTAGTCAAGCCTAGAGGTGATTAGGGCATTGACTACAGATTTTTTGGTGTCTTCTGGGAGCATCCATATAATCTTACGGAGCCATCTCAGGATTACAAAACACATGACAGTAAGTTTTCCGACTTGAGGCTGCATTGTAAGTCCTTTATCGATAGTTATGCCTAGGTTCCGGACTTGGTCACATGGGATGGGAAGAGGACCCATGCTGGAAGGCCAGTGGGAGGCATTCCATAGATCATGGCTGGGGCCAAAGATTAGAACCTCTGTTTTTTCTCCGTTGAGCTTCAACAGATTGGTCCGCATCCAGGTTGCGATTTTAACAAGGCCAGATTTTAGGGGCGAGGGTGAGTCTTTGTTTGTACTGGACAGAGAGAAAATTATTTGCGAATCGTCAGCGTAACTAAACATGGTTAGGCCTTCATTTTCCGCGATACGGGCAAGAGGGGCCACGTATAAGTTAAAAAGTAGGGGGCTAAGCACCGAGCCCTGGGGGACACCAAAAGGGGACGGATAGACACCAGAGGTGCCTATGTTGGAGTTAATTTGAAAAGAGCGCTGATCTAAAAAAGAGGTTAGCCACTCAAGAGCAATTCCCCTTATGCCAACGTTAAAAAGGGAGTCGAGCAGGATACTGTGCGAGATGGTATCAAATGCTGCACTGAGATCAAGTAATATCAGTGCAGCAGTGAGTCCCTTGTCAACTTGGCTCCGCAGATGTTCTATGACCCCCAGCAGGGTAGTCTCGGTTGAGTAACCGGGTCGGAAGCCCGACTGAGAGGAATGGAAGATGTCATTTATCTCTAAGTAATGGGCCAGATGGTTATGAACATGTTTTTCCAAAAGTTTGGAAAATGCGGGTAACAAAGAGATCGGGCGAAAGTTACCCAGAACCTTCGGGTCAGCCGTAGGTTTTTTCACCAAAGGTGTGACCTTAGCATGTTTCCATGATATAGGGACAGAGGCAGGGACGAGGGACTGGTTTAAGATTTTACAAATTAAAGACAGATGCCTAGTGTCAAGTTTCTTAAGTATTGACACTGGGAGAGGATCTACCGGAGAGCCCGATTTTAGTTTCCTAACAATTTCTTGTAGATTTTTGATAGTAATTTCAGGCCAGCAAGTTAGAGGGAGATTTAGAGCAGGGTTCTCTAAAGAAACAACCCTTCTAGGTGTTGCTGAAATGCTTCGATATCGTTTGGATAATGGGGACACTGCGGCCCTCATTTTACTCAATTGGAGCACCGCATTTGACACGGTATCACACACAGTGTTATTGAAAGTTTTACAATCTCTGGGCATGGACGGCCTGGCACTTAAATGGCTTGATTCCTTTTTGGTCAATCTTACGTTTCAGGTTTTTTCCTCTTCGGCCAAGTCCAAAACCCATTGATCTCTATTTGGAGTACGCCAAGGTTCTGTCTTTTTTTAAGTTCAGAAGAATTTTATTTGATAGTCATAAGAAGAGAAAATCAGGTGTCAAAACAAAATACAATGGAATACAAAGTTAAAGACTCTTAAGCAAAAGAAAAAATAAAAGAACATAATTATACAAATGCATTTGCAATAAGAAAGAAATCTGGGTACAGAGTAAAAAATAAGGAAGAGATATATGAAAAATACATGTGCGTAAAATATGGCAATCATAAAAACATTGGGAAAATTTGAGAAAATGATACAGTGAAGGATAAATGGAATGTATCGGGCGATTAAGGGGGTTTAGGAACTTCTTGTTGTGGAGGCAGAGGATGAAACAAACGTTTACTGCAAGAGTCCAAATAAAGTGTAACTGGAGTCCATAAGTCCGTGCGTTTGACAGCCAAACATGCCGGGAAGACATGAGTGGTATCGAGCCTATGGTTATGGCAGACATTAAACCACCATGCTTTGAAAGAGATTTTGGAGAAATCCTTCCAGTTAACTGTTAATTGTTGGAAAGCAGCAGCAAGTAAAAGGTCAACAATCTGGGGTTTCAAGTCAACATCATCCCAGCAAGGGGAAAGGCTACCCATAAAAATATGTGTGTGGGAAAAAGGGATAGAAGTGTGGAAAATCACATTAACTTGAGCCCAAACCTGTAACCAAAAACTACGAACATGAGTACATAAAAATAACATGTGGAATAAATCAGCTTGTGGAGATGAGCAAGACCAGCATGTGTGAGGAGTGTTAGGGAAGCGTTTGTGCAGGTCAAAGGGTGTGAAGAGGAGTCTATTATAGATAAAAAATAAAGTCTGAGTGAGTGTTGCTGCTCTTGAAGATTTGCGGAGTTTGGTCCAAATTTTGTCCCAGAAGGGAACTGACCAAGAGACAGACAAGTCGTGCTCCCAGGACTCCTCGACTTTGGATTTAGGTCTTGGAGTTTCACTAGCGTGAAGGTATTTATAAATAGCAGTAGCTTTTGGTGTAGTGCGTAAGAAGGAGTGGAGTGAGGAAGTGAGAGTGGATGGGGGAGAAGGAGGGTCGGGCTGAGTGAGGAGATCATATTTCAATAAAACTGCATTTTTAAGCGATTGATATTTGCGTGCAAAGGAGGTGGGTAAGTCATAAAGGGTGCGAAGTTCATGAAAAGATAGAAAAGAGGAGTTAGAAAAAAGTTGGGAAATCCATTGTAGACCTCGAGTATGCCAAGATTTCCAGAAAAAGGGTCTGTCCCGGATTAGTAGGGAGGTGTTATGCCATATGGGGGAGGATAGGAAATCGGCAATAGTGGTAGGGGGTGAATGAGAGGAAGAGAGGAGTATTTTTGTGGTAAACTTATGAATCGGAGTAGAAACAGATGCGGGTTTGCGAGAGAAGGAGAGGTATTCGGAGAAAGAGAAGGGAGATAGGAGAAGGCGTTCAAGTTTGGCCCATAATGGACATGGGATGTCAGGATCTTGGAGCCAAAAAGAGGCTTGTCTCAATTGGAACTCCTTGTGATAGGCTGGAAAATCAGGGAAGTTAACCCCACCCTCTGATTTAGGACGAATCAAGCGCGCCAAGGACATTCGTGGTTTCTTTTTATTCCAGAGAAAGGGGATTAGAATGGAGTTGATCTGTTTGAAAAATTTGGATGGGACAGGGACCGGAATATTAAAAAACGTGTATAAAACAATGGGAGATAGCATCATTTTTATAGTGTCTAGGCGGCCCCACCAAGAGAGGTAAAGAGGATGCCATTTGGACGTGAGATCTGTCAATTTTTGAATACATTTGGACATACACAGGGAAACGGTATCTGGGATGGTGGGGGCAATATGCATTCCAAGGTACTTGATATTGGAAGGTTTCCATGTGAAGTTGGAGGCGGCAAAATCTGGCTTGAATGTAAATTTGGTTAGAGGAAGGATCTCGCATTTGTCATTATTAAGTTTATACCCAGAGATTTGGGAATACGCATGGCCTTCGGTAAGAAAAGCAGGAATGGAGATAGAGGGGTTGGAGACAAATAACAGAATGTCATCCGCATAAGCAGCTAGTTTGATGTGTGAATCTGATAGTTGGTAACCATGGATGGAGGGGTTTTGACGAAGCTTGGAGAGGAAGGGTTCTAAAGCCAAGTTAAAAAGAAAGGGGGATAGAGGACATCCTTGACGAACACCTCTTTTTAGATCAAAAAATGAAGAAATTTGACCATTGGCACAAACCGCTGCGATATGTTACACCTACAACGCAAATTTTACGTAGCATTCCGTTACAACGCAGATTTTACAACGCGGGATCCATTACATCGGATGTCATTACAATGCATGGCATTACATCGCAGATGCTATTACAACGCATACTATTACATCGTAAGTATTGGTAAGTATTTAATTTTTTTAAATTTTATTTAATATTATTTAATTGATTTAATAATTATTAATAATAAAAAAATATTTATTTTTGTTTTTAAACATTATAAATTAAATATATTAATTTAAGTTATTTTTTAAATAAGTATGAGTATAGGAGTATATGTTTTGGGGTACTGAGGTATATGTTTTGGGGTGTTTGGGTATTTATAGGTTTTAGGGCAGGGTTTGGGTTTTGGGGTACAGGGGTGTTTTTAGGTTTTAGGGCAGGGTTTGGGTTTTGGGGTACAGGGGTGTTTTTAGGTTTTAGGGCAGGGGTTGGGTGTTTGGGGTACAGGGGTGTTTTTAGGTTTTAGGGTAGGGTTTGGGTTTTGGGGTACAGGGGTGTTTTTAGGTTTTAGGGTAGTGTTTGGGTTTTGGGGTACAGGGTGTTTTTAGGTTTTAGGGCAGGGTTTGGGTTTTGGGGTACAGGGGTGTTTTTAGGTTTTAGGGCAGGGTTTGGGTTTTGGGGTACAGGGGTGTTTTTAGGTTTTAGGGCAGGGTTTGGGTTTTGGGGTACAGGGGTGTTTTTAGGTTTTAGGGTAGGGTTTGGGTTTTGGGGTACAGGGGTGTTTTTAGGTTTTAGGGTAGGGTTTGGGTTTTGGGGTACAGGGATGTTTTTAGGTTTTAGGGCAGGGTTTGGGTTTTGGGGTACAGGGGTGTTTTTAGGTTTTAGGGCAGGGTTTGGGTTTTGGGGTACAGGGGTGTTTTTAGGTTTTAGGGCAGGGTTTGGGTTTTGGGGTACAGGGGTGTTTTTAGGTTTTAGGGTAGGGTTTGGGTTTTGGGGTACAGGGGTGTTTTTAGGTTTCAGGGTAGGGTTTGGGTTTTGGGGTACAGGGGTGTTTTTAGGTTTTAGGGCAGGGTTTGGGTTTAGGGATAATTAAATTATATTTACCATTTTAAAATATATTTAATAAATTAAATTAATTATTTTACATTATTTACATTTTTTAATTAAATTAATTAAATTAAATAAATTAATATTTTTAATTTAATTTCATTTCATTAAAAAAATATGTACATTAAACTAATTACTTTTTTTTATTAAATTAAATTAATTATAATTTTTAATAAAATTACATTTATTAAATAGATATTATTTTATTAAATTAAATTAATGACAATTTTTAAATGTCTTTTAATTAATTTATTTAAAAAAAATTAATTACAATAAACTAAATAACATTTTTTAAAAAAGGTATACTTACCTATACTTACGATGTAATGCCATGCGTTGTAATAGCATCTGCGATGTAATGCCACGCATTGTATTGACATCCGTTGTAATGGATCCCGCGGTGTAAAATCTGCGTTGTAACGGAATGCGTTGTAACACAACGCGTTGTACAGACACCAATCCACCGCTGCGCGTGGGTTAGAATAAAGAAGTGAGATTAAGGACGTAAAGACAGGACCAAAACCGAACCATTGGAGGGTATGAAACAAATAAGTCCACTCAACCCTATCAAACGCTTTTTCAGCGTCCAAAGCAATGGCCGCAAGAGGATGAGGTAAAGGGCGGGATTTAGAGAGAATGTTAAATAGGAGTCTGGTGTTGTCAGTGATAAATCGGCCTTTGACAAAGCCGGACTGTTCTTCACCCAATAAGTCTGGGAGGAGAAGGTCGAGTCGAGCTGCAAGAGATTTTGCAAAGATTTTGTAATCAATATTGACCAGAGAAATCGGCCTGTAATTTTTGCAATATTGAGGGTCCTTCCCCTCCTTGGGTATGAGGCAGATATGAGCGTCCGAAAAGGAGCCGGAGGAG
The DNA here is from genome assembly GCF_964263255.1 of Lissotriton vulgaris. NCBI lineage: Eukaryota > Metazoa > Chordata > Amphibia > Caudata > Salamandridae > Lissotriton > Lissotriton vulgaris. Next base: position 336,641,373 of record NC_141685.1, on the reverse strand, counting down.
GAACCCAAGGAAAGGAAGGTGCCAGGAAGGGAATGGAGTCTGGGTATAAGAAGCTTTGAAAAGTGGAGAAAGAATTCTACCGTGAAGCCGTCGGGCCCAGGGGCTTTGTCTTTTTGGAGGGTTTGAAGTGCTTTGAGTAATTCTTGTTGGGATATGTCGTGTTCTAAATGAGAAAGGTCAAGTGGAAAATGTGATGGTGTTTGTATGGTGGAGAAAAATGTGTCTAGTAAGTGGGAAGATGGTTGAGTTTCAGAAGAATATAAGGTCTTATAAAAAGTAGAGAATGCAGTGAGAATGTCTGTGTCTGTGTGTTTAAGGTTCAAGTCAGTGTCGTAGATAGATTCAATGTTTAGTTTGTTGTGTTTCACCTTCAGGTAATTGGCCAAGATCTTGCCAGCCTTATTTTTGCCTCCATAGAACTTGGCACTAGATTTTATTAAATATAATGATGCATCATCTGTAGATTTTTTGTTAAATTTCATCTTAGCGCTGATAAGGGCGGTTAGAGTTTGCTGTGAGCGGGAGGTAAAATAAGAATGCTCCAATTTCTTAATATCTAGAAGGATGGTTTTAGTAGCTTCTCGAGCAGCACTACGTTTTTTAGCAACAAAGCCAATGATAAAGTCCCTTGCTGCCGCTTTAAAAGCATCCCAAATAGTATGTTTAGGGACAGGGGAGTTATCGTTTAGGGCAAAGAATTCATGGGAGAAAGAGATGAAGGCGGCAGTAAATTTGGGGTCTAGGAGAAGAGAGTTGTTGAAACGCCAACGTTTAGGGCCTGTTGATTTGGGTAAGAGATCCAATTGAACTAATGTAGGGGCATGGTCAGAAAGTAAGATTGGGCCTATTTCTGCATGAGAGAGAGTTTGGGCAATATTGTGGGTAACAAAAATGTAATCGATTCGAGATTGGGAATGGTGACATGGGGAGTAGAAAGTAAATTCTTGGAGACTTGGATTACAAAGACGCCAAGCATCAGTGAGTTTATGTTGGGAGATGGTTTGGGAGAAGGATTTGATTTGATTTGATTGGGGGATTTTATATAGCGCTCTATCGCTCCAAGGAGCATCTTGGCGCTAGGTGTAGTTTGTGTAATTCATAGGCAGAGGGGAGATGTAATAGCCCCTAGAGATGAAATTAAACCAGGGTTTTGCAGGTGGAGGCTGTTTGGTTGTAGATCCAGGTTTTAATGGCTTTCCTAAATTTGCCCTCGCAGGAGATTTCACGAATTTGAGGTGGGAGTATGTTCCATGCTCTAGAGCCTTTGACCGCCAGGGACTTTCCCCCTCTGGTGGCTAATCGAAATTTTGGAATAGTCATTAGGTTGGCCGTAGCAGATCTTAAATGACGTCCAGGGTGGTAGCGATTGAATTTGTTAATCAGGTAAGTAGGACCTCTTTTGTGAAATGCTCTGAAGGATATTATCAGTAATTTGAATAGGATTCTCTTCTGGATAGGGAGCCAGTGGAGGGTGTCGAGTGCTGCGGATGCTGAGGACTTTCTTGGCATTTTTAGCACCAGCCTTGCTGCAGTATTTTGTACCATTTGCAGCTTATGTAGGAAGGCTTTATTGGCACCTACATATAGTCCGTTGCAATAGTCTAACCTAGATGTGATCAATGCCACTGCTACCGTTTTCCTAGCTGAAAGGGGGAGGAAGTCGAAGAATTTCCGAAGACTTTTGATGATATTAAAACAGGAGCCAGCCACTTCACTGGTCTGTTGCTTGAAGGATAGTGCCTCGTCAATTTTAATTCCTAGATTTCGGGCACTCTTTATAGTGCTCGGCGGGGCTTCAGCATTGAGTGGCCAGCAGGTTTGGGGAGAAAACAGATTATTTTTACCAAAGGGTAAAATTTCCGTCTTTGCAGTATTGCATCTCAGATGGTTTCTGTTCATCCACTCAAAGGTGGCCTTCAGACAATCTCTAAGGGAGCGTTCAGCAATTGCCGCGTCCTCATCTAGGATTACAACTAGTTGAGTGTCATCGGCATAGGCTATTGAGCTGATGGCAAAAGAGGAGATAAGTTTCATTAAAGGGACCATGTATAGGTTAAACAATATGGGGCTTAAGCTGGAGCCCTGAGGTACCCCAGATTGAACTTCTCTTGCCTCAGAGTGGTATGGGCCTAGGAGGATAGTCTGTTTTCTTTGTATGAGGAAGTTGGTAAACCATTTCAACACGGTGCCCCCTATGCCTGCACTACTCAGGCGATGAAGTAGAATATCGTGGGACACCGTGTCGAACGCCGCAGATAGATCCAGTAGGATCAGGACGGCTCTTTTGCCCTGATCCAGAGCGGCCCTGATGGTTTCCGTTGAGAAAATAAGGGCAGATTCAGTTGAGTGGTGAGAGCGGAATCCTGCTTGATTAGGATGTAGCAAGTTGTTGTTCTCTAAATATGCGGTGAGCTGTTTGTTTACACATGTCTCTGTGAGTTTACATAGTGCTGGGAGAAGTGATATGGGTCGGAGATTTGACAGTGTAGTAGGGTCCTGGATAACTTTTTTCTGAAGGGGTTTGACTACCGCGACCTTCCAGCATGTGGGAATGTCTCCTGTTTGCAGGGAGGAGTTCAGAATTGAATTAATGATTGGGTTGACCTCATTTTTTATAGCCTTGAGTAATAGAGGTGGACAGGGATCAAGAGGAGAGCCTGAATTCAATTTTGAAATCGCTTGAGCAGACTCGGTTGAGTTAATCAAGGTAAAACTGTCCCATGTAGTGGTACAAGGTGAATCTTCTTGAATGGTAGGGTCTGCTGTATTTAATGCTTGCTGACTGATCTGTGGAAACTCTTTGGTAAAGTTTGTAATTTTCTGTTCGAAATATTCCGCTATTTTGTCGCAGAGGGCTTGGGACGGTGGAATTTCCTGCGATAGTATTTTGGGTTTTCTGAAGCCATTAACTATTTGGAATATCTCTTTTTGGTTGTTGTTAGTCGATTCTATCAGGTTGGTGTAATAGTTTGTTTTCGCCAACTTGATGGAGGTGTGGTAATTCCTCCTTACATTCTTATATTTTTCCCTATCTTCCTTCTTATAATGGCGTCGCCATTTTCTTTCCAGGAGTTTCACTTCTCTTAACATAACTTTTAGGGATTTGGTGTACGAGGGAGCGGATTTTTTCCTTTGTATTTTGTTTGATTTGGCTCTTCCTGTTGTCAGTTTTTCCCCAATAGATTTCACCCAGTTATTGTAGTTTCCGTAGTCAGTGATCACATTTCCCACTGGTGTTGGTTTAGCTGTCTGTACCCAGTTCATTAGGTCAGGGTGCTCGATGATTTTTTTCCAGCAGGGGGTGGGACTTGTAGTGAGGGGAATTGACTTAATTTCTTTATTATTGTCTATTTTAAGATTGAAACTAATAAGTTTATGGTCTGACCATGTTTGGGTCAGAGGAGGTTCAACAATTATTGTATTGATATTCGAGCAGATGCAATCTAATATGTGCCCAGCATTATGAGTAGGTTCCTGAGTTAGAATCGTCAAGCCTAGTATGGTCAGGATGTCTTTAAAACAAACAGTGTTAGGGTCATTGGGGTTATCCAAATGTATGTTTAAATCTCCTAGTAGAGTGAAATTGGCCGAGCGTAGGATTAGGTTAGCGAGAGCTTCCCCAAAGCTGTCCAAGAAGCGGGTGGCTTGTCCGGGGGGTCGATATACTAATAGACCAGAGAAAGTAAAAGAGTCATGAGCCTGCAGACTGAAACTGAGGCATTCTGCATCCTTTATCTCAGATATTTCCGCAGTGGCCCATTTATAGGAGTCACGATAAATTATGGCTAATCCTCCTCCACGTTGAAGAGGTCGGTCCAATCTCTGAATTAGAAAGCCCGGGGGTAGGGCATTAACTATATCGGGATTGGCCCAATCTTTGAGCCACGTCTCAGTTACCATTAGGCAATCGAGATCCATTTCAGTAATGAGGTCATATACATGTTGAGCGTTCTTGCACATAGAGCGTGCATTTATAAGTGCTCCCTTAAGGGTCCTATCAGCATTTTTAATGCGTTGTGTCGTGAAGGGTATTATGTGTTGCTTGCATTGTGGGCAACAGAAGGGTTCAGTCCAATTTTCCACCACGATGGTTTGGGGGCAGTGCAAAGTATGGGTATTCAATGATAGTAGGTATTCTTTGGTGGGTGACATGTAGGGGGTAAGTGGAGCATAATTTCTGGCCCTAGGCCCGGACTCAGCGCGGACGGGCGCAGACGGGCAGGACTTTGGCTTGACTTCGGCGCCACTCCGGCGCCGCTGTTCGCGTCCGCTGCGCGGAGGTGTGCCCATCTCCTTTTGTAGTCTCAGCGCTAGAGCGCTGGGACTGGCCACTTACTTCAATATGGCCGCCACTAATTTAATATAGCGTCAGGGTCTGTGCCAATATATCCGAGGGTGTGGGGAAAGCAGAGATGCTAGAGTTACAATTAAAATACGGCGCTAAACAAAAGTATAACGAGGTCTTTCAGAAATTTTTAAAAATGAATGCTGCGAGTCGCCTAACACCCGGCTTCCGCCTCAGGTGTAAACACAAAATACACAGGCCAGATTGTGAGGATTTGTGAGGTTTGTTAGGAATGAAATGTGCTTTGGAGTTCCTGTCTAAAAAGGGATCTAGGGGCTGATTGCAGTCTCCCGCTAAAATGAAATTATCATCAATGAACCTGGTGACATGCTGGGAAAATGAATGCCAGAAAGTGGGATCACCAGTGGTAGGGGCATAAACATTTAGAAGAGAAATTGGAACATTCTTAATAGAAAGTTGAACATAAGTCCAACGGCCCTCAGTATCAGACTCTTGAGCAATCATAGAAGAAGAAAGAGCTTTGTGACTTTGAATAGCAACTCCATTGCGTTTACCATCCCCGGGGGAAAAATAAACATCACCCACCCAGCTTCTTTTCAACTTAACAGATTCTTCAGCAGACAAATGAGTCTCTTGCAGAAAAGCAATGTCCACATTTAAACGCGGAAGATGAGACAAGATTCTCTGTCGTTTGATAGGTGAGTTAATGCCCTTAACATTCCAAGTGATTACTTTAAGAGACATATCATATCAAAAAAGAGGAAAAAAAGAAAAGCAGAAGAAGATAAGAAAATGCGAGTGAGACCCAGAGGAGTAAGAAAAGCAAGGAGAGCAAGAAGGTCAATGAACGTCAATACATGATAGTAATGAGCAAGAAGATGAGAAAGGGGGAAAAAACGTGAGGAAGAAAAAGATAGAAGCGGTAGATGTAGAAAATCCGGGAGGAGAAAAGTAGAAATAAGTGAAGTAATAAGAAGGAGTGGACAATAAAAGAGTTTTGAAGAAAGAAGAGAGAAAGACACTTGTAAAGCAGAAGAAACAAGTAACTGATGCAGAAAAAATGAGAAGATAATCCAGAGACATATCATATCGAAGAAAAAGAAGAAAACAAAAGAGAAAGATGGGGACGCAAAGGAGATCAAAAGAATTGAAAAGCCAAGAAGAATAAGAGAATCGATAAAAAGCAGTGCAATATAATAAAGAGTAAAAGGATGAGGGAAGAAGAAATAGGGTGAGGAAGAAAAAAGTAGAAGCGAGTTGTGTAGAGGAGAGGATAAGGTAGTCCGAGAAGTAGTCAGAATAATAGATATAAGACAGCAATAGAAGAGTATTCGAAAACCAAGCGGAAGAGACACCTGTGAAGCAGAGAGAATTGGGGGACGTAAAAGTAAGAAAGATGCGAGGAGGAAAGTGAACAACTGGGGGAAAGGGAAAACATACTTACGAAGGGTAGAGATGGGGAGGGTAGATCAGCAGGGGAAGGGTACGCGAGGAGATGAATGAGGGGGGGAGCGCCAGGCAAAGGAAGCAAACGTCCGATGCAAACGAACCAACAGGTCGAGGGAATGACGCCCAACATATTGTAAAACCTGCAAGGAGAAGGGGGGAAAGACAATAATAAATGAGACGAATGAGAGAGGGTGAGAACAAGACAATAATGAATAGAAAAAAGATACGCAAAAAGGCGGCAGTGAACAATACTAATTAACGAACAGGGAGAGAAAAAAACGAGGGGGAATAAGGGGAAGAACAGGAGGACATGTGAACAGGAGCCGCCTGAAAACATAACAAGAACAAGCAAAAATACATTCAACCATGCATGGCAAGCATGCAAATTTACTGAAATTTCAAAGCTTTATCACGCAAAAATCATGGCGGAAAAGCTGATGAAGAGCTAGAGAAGTCCATATCAGAGGTTTGAGTTGCATTCAAAAAGCTTCATAGGCGAACAGGATCTTCATATGTTGTAGTTTTGTTGTTGTAGGTCACTCGGAATAGGCATGGGTGGAAAAGTCCGTATCTAGCTCCAATAGCACGGAGTTCTGGTCGCATGTCCAGGAAGGCCTTGCGTCGAGTAGCCGTAGCTCTTGCATAATCTTGTGCAAAGAAAAGGTTGGAGCCTGACCATTGCAGTCGAGGTGAGGCACGGGCCGCTGAAATAACTTTGAGGAGGTCAGTGTATTCTAAGAAGTACATGATGACACCTCTTGGCCGTGAAGAAGGAGAGGAAGTAGAAGGGAGGCGACCCAACCGGTGTGCACGCTGGATGTTAAGCGTGGTATCTTCAGGAAGGTGAAGGAGCTTGGGCAGAAATGATTTAAAGAAGGCAATGGGATCAGTCCCCTCGCAATTCTCCGCAAGGCCATAGAGACGAAGATTGTTGCGCCTGTTACGATTTTCCAATTCTTCAACCTGCTTTTGAAGAGAAGAGATTTGAGATTGCATGTGTGTTACTTTAGAGGATGACTCTTGAAGAGCTGTCAGGGAATGTTCTACTGTAGTCACTCTGGCATCCATCTGAGACCAGTTGTCAGTAAGAACCTGCAACTTAGAGTTAGTTTCTTCCATGAAGGGTCTGAGGGCGCGTATTTCTTCCAATAGCAGCTCCATGGAGACAGCCGATGTGGACCCCGTTGGCGATGGAGGATCTTTTTTAGGACGCTTCGACGTGACCTTCCCTGGAGGCTGGATGGGCTTCTCCGTGTTAGACTGCGACATTTGAGTGATGAGTCCTTGAGAGGCCTCGAGGTGCGCCAGTGCAGAGAAGACTTTGGAATTTTTAATGAAGATGCGACGTGGAGGTTTGGAGGTGCGAGAGAATGCCTTTTTTTCCATAAAGATGAAGAACAGTGATGTCCACTACTAGTCCAGAGGCAGTGAAGAGTATGCGTCGGAGCTTTTAACTGAAGGACTGCGCCAAGTGTAGGTATGCCATGAAGTGAGGAAAATGGATGGAACAGCAATCAAATCTCTAACTGAAGAAGGTAGGACATAAATGACGAGAACAGAGAGCCATCTTGGGGACAAAGTGTAGAGAAATGGCACCTTGTGGAGCAAAGAAGGTCCATCAAAAAGAAGACCTCATGAGTATAAGGGGAGCAAATGAAGGAGAATGCACAAAAAACCGTGCTCAGAACTGCCCCAAATTGTAAATAGCGCAGGATATGCGGCCAAGGGAGAAAGCAGCGCAGTTAATGCGTAATGGAATCAATCTGAGTACTTTTGCAGGGTGGCTGAGGAGATGAGAGAGCATTTGCTCAAAATGGCCGCCAGAGAAATAAAAAAACGCAAACCAAACTTGCCAGAGTTCAATTAGAGGCAGCTTGCAGCATACACAGGCAGCGGTGAGACAAGCAAGCAGAAATCACCTCACAATGTGTAATTGGCGTTGCGCAGGGCTCCGTGGTGTGTGCACATCGTCGTAGGTCAGAAGCGCCGCAGTCCGCGCTGAATACACACAAAATGGCGGGCGCGACTCTCAGTCAGCCGCGTCCGCGATGCAAACGAGAAGAACGGCCATACTGCCGCCTGGAAAGGACCGCAAATAGGAGCCCCGTAGTCGCCGCAGTCTCCGGTTGCAGTAAAGGAGTGTTGCAGGGACAGGTGCGTCAGCAGAAGCGGCGAAATTCCTCGGCGACCGGGAGCACCTACATCCGCGCTGCCGTCCTCACCGGGCGCCAAGCCACGCCCCCCAAGGTTCTGTCTTAAGCCCTTTATTATTTAATGTCTATTTTAGACCTCTATCAACAATTGCAGAGGAGACAGGACTGTCCCTATGCTCTTACGCAGATGACACCCAGAGAATTTTTTCCCTCTCCATAGTGCAAGAATCTGTGTCATCTACTCTTCAATCTGGTCTAACTAAAATTGTATCCTGGATGCAAATGAATTTGTTAAAACTCAATGGCGAAAAAACTGAAGTCCTGATTTTAGGGAAAATAAAAGATCTTTGTGGTCCCCAGCACTGGCCATCTGAAATGGGCCCTTTACCCCAGCCATCTCATCAAGTCGGCAATCTGGGCTTCATTATTGATGATCAGCTGTCAATGAAACAGCAAGTCGTTAAAGTGGCCTCAACCTGCTTTACCATCCTTTAATGGCTTAAGACAATTCTTTGAATGCTGCAGGGTCCCACTCAGAGAACCGTAGTCCAGGCCCTTGTTACTTCCAGGCTGGACTACGGTAACGTGTTGTATCTGGCTGCTAATACAGATGTGACACAAAAATTGAAGGTGGTGCAGAATGCAGCTGCCAGACTCCTCTACAAGGTTCCTGGGTCTGCTTCTATCTTTGGTTTCTTATGCGATGTTCACTGGCTCAGAGTAGAGAATTGCATTAAATTCAAATCCCTGAGCTACATGTTTAAGATTAAAACTGGCACATCCCCTTTATACTTTCAATCCTTAGTTCATCCTTACATACCAGCAAGCTCTCTCCATTCCACGTCTCAAGTAAAATTTTCGGTTCCAAGAATCAGACTGCTGCGCATGGGTGGTCGATCTTTTACCTACCTAGGTCCCTCCTTGTTGTACTCCCTTCCCTTTTCTTTATGAAAGGAAACAGTTTATGGGAATTTTCGCAGAGGTATGAAAACTTGGTTGTTCAATATGTAATTCTCCTTCTTGTGTCTTTTTCTGCTCAGGCTGGTGCCGGAAAACCCTTCGGGGTAGCTGCGCGCCATACAAATTCAAATAACATAACATACCATTAATGGTATTGATTAATTTCAAGCAACTACTTGCAGGTCTTGAGTGGTCTCTACTCCAGGAAGTAGAAGATGTAGTTCAACATCCGAAAATCAGTCACATGCTGACAGAAGGGAGTCCTGTAAGTATATCAGTACTAAAGACTTGCCAAAATTAAATATTTTTGCCATGTGAGAGAAGGAGCCTTGGATGGTGAGGGTCTGGAGAGGAGGCTGAGTTTTGTTGCTATTACTGCATTGCCAGTATTGGTGGTTGTCTTGGAGTGGGCGAGCCAAGGAGATAGGATAATGACTCTTATTCTTCCCCAAAACCACTACAAGCCTGTCCTCCATGTCCCATGGCAGTTGTAAAGCCCTTGATAAACATGAGCAATGTAGGGTCCCCAGGAATGAACTGAAAACCCACTCCATGCAGGAGTTTCCATCTCACCAGGACCCATTGTGGGATAGTGGCTCCTCACCGGGAAACCGTGTGAATAGAGTCAATATCATGTGACATATGGTGGCACTTTGAGAGTTGGCATGCCTGGTACAATATATGTTTTCAGTAGTGAAAGGCGAGGAAATGGGCCCAAAAGGTTGATCACTCACATGTTGGATTGCAAACACTGAGCTCACAAACAGGTCACATCTCAGATGTGCAAAGGACTTAGTGATGACTTTAATCAAGGAGTCGCCCTGCACAGCAGGTCCTACATGGCCTAGTATTGGACCCTTTGAATTCAGTCACACTGACTCAGTCTGTCCCACTCGAAACAAAAACATTCCCCATAGTTTCTTTAGCAGTCCCACCAACAATAGACCACATTGAAGCTGAAAAGTGACTAACCCTAAACTCAAATAGTTACCAAGGAATCTTGCATCAGCTAAGATGAGAGGCACTTTCACTTGAAAAAAGTGTGCATCTAATTTCAGGCATGGATCCTACCGAGCATTACCTCTTCCTCAAGAAGATGGGGAGAGGAGTTGGCCTAACGGCAAGGGTGGTCGACCTCTAATCTGGGGAACCTGGTTCGAGTCTCTGCAAAGATGTGCAAAATCCTGTGATTCTGGGCAAATCACTTAATCTCCCCCTGCTTAACAAAAATAAATGTGCCCTCATGTAGCGCAACTGGTGCTGGTGTAAAGCGCTCTGATACTTGATACCTTTGGCTCACAAAGACATGAACCAAGCAATCACAGCTTGGGCCCACCATCAGATAAGTCCCAGAAACTCTGTGCCAGTAGGTACTTCTATGAGCATCTGCTCCCTATAAGCAGTGCAGTTACAGATCGATTCATCCAGGTAAATTGCAATGTATGTGTTTTTGGAAATGGCAAGGTATGTGTCCACAACGAAAAATATGGGAAATTCTCCTGCTGAAATACACCTTGAAGTCTAAAGAAACCATTTAACACTGATTCCCTGTTCAAAGATGCTACTGGAATGAAACTCGCCCTCAGATCCAACAACCAATAACTCCTGGCCATTCCCAGAATAAATTGGACCAGAAGCGGTGGGCGATTTATCGCATATTTGGCACCCAAGCTCTGGAACTCTCTTCCAATTAATCTAAGAACCAACAGAAACTTTCTTAGTTTGAGAAAATTACTGAAGACTCATTCGTTTAGATAAATATCAAGACATCCTTTCTCATGATTCCTGTCAGCGCTAGGAAACCCATTCTGGGTAGAATATATGACGTTACAACACAAACAATTACAACGCATGCTTTCACAACATGGTTTTTACATCGCAACTACTATTACAACGCATGATTTTACAATGCATGCCATTACAATGCATTTTTAAAAACTACCATTACAACGCATTCCATTACAATGCATACAATTACAACACATACTATCACAACGTATAATACTTTTGGGGCAACAGTAGGGTAAGTGGTGGCTAGTGTAGGGTTAAAAAATACTATTCCCACTCCAGTGAGTGCAACATTAGGGGAAGTGTTGGATAGTGTAAGAGTTAAAATGACTATTCCCACTCCAGTGAGTGCAACATTAGGGAAAGTGTTGGGTATTGTAAGGGTAAAAAATGCTATTCTCATCTACCCCAAAACCCATACCCGCCCTAAAATTAAGAAATCTCCATTACTCACCTTATAATTGCATTATAATGGCATGCATTGTAATTGTATCGGTTATAATGGCATGTGTTTTAGTGATAGGCATTGTAACGGCATGTGTTGTAAATGCATGGATGTAAAGGCAGTTGCGTTGTAACAGTTGCGTTATAAATGCAGTGCGATGTAATGACTACGTTGTAATGGATCTTTCCCTTCTGGGTAGCCATTCACTATAGAAGATCCAGAAACAATAATAAAACAATAGGAATGGTAGGTGCATGCATTCTGATGCTTTTCTTCAACAACTCATGCTTACTTGCAGCAATGAGTTTGCAGTACCACGAATAGGAATTGCCTTTGTTCCTCATATACTACACCTATCACCTCCCAGGAAGGCCAAAATCTAGCTCATTCTTAAGCATGCACTCCAACAGGGCAGCTAAGGACCCATAGTGAATTAAAAGGCTTTGTGGTAGGTGTGGTCTCAGAAAATTAACCTACAATCAGCGTAAATTGAGCTGTTGGTTTCAGGTGCTCGACACTGTGGCGATGTCTGACTCCTTATGGGATAAGCACACCAACAGTTAAAAATTAATTCCATATACATTAAAAATGGCCATTACCTGCCATCCAAGCCATTCTTCCTGCATTGGGGACCTGAAAGAGTCTGTATTGTCACACTTGTAGGACTGCGCTGGTTAGTAGTTGTATTTTTACCATCATTGGCAGCATAGCAGGGCAATGTGTTGTGGAAGCTGCAGTGACCTTCTGACTAAAGATATGGCACTTGGAATTTTTTTAACAAATTAAATACTGCCACCAACCACTTGGACTCCAAGACTCAACTTTTACAATATCATGAGGTTAAGCAGATATTCCAACGTCCAATTTGCGTAAGTCATATTTTTGACTCTGTGCTGTTGCAGGTTGATATTTCTGCGGTCAATACTTTGACACACATTGGGGCATATGTTCAAGGAAATGTCAGAGCGCGGAGCTGTGCCAAATTTAGCAGCGCAACGCTACAACATTTTCAAAACGCAGGGATGCACTGTATTTACAAAATTATGGTGCACACCTGTGTTTTCTGTAGAGCTGGTGCTAAAATTAGCTACTAGCCCCATCACAGACACCTTTGCACCAGAGTGCAAGAGTGCCTGCTTTACAGGGAATTATTGTTTCTGTGTAAGAAGGTGTCCCTTCCTACACATACACAATCAATAATGGTTGTTTGTTACTTCTATGTGTGCTGTATTCTGCAGCACACTTAGAAGTAGCAAATCGTCAATATCAAATGATTGTTTATGTGCAGGGAGGGACACCTTACTGCACATAAACAATCATTCATGGTGTTTTGCTCTTTCTATGTGTGCTGCAGAATGCAGCGCACACAGAAAAAGAAAAAACAAGGAGTAATAAAGCAGTTCTCCTTGTATCACCATTCTAATGCCTGCTCTTGCATGGTGTAAGTTTTTGGCACTGCCTCAGATTCACACATGCTTCTAAATCTGTGGCAGCATCAAAAAGCAATGGATTATGTGGTGGAACACCCACAGCAACACCCATTTTATGCCTTTTTGATGTAGATATCTGCGTGAAAAGGGTACCGTATTAAGCCACAAAAAGTGGCTTAACGCCACATTGCAGTAATGGAGCCGAACATTGCTCCACATGACCGTCGATAAAAGTGACATTACTGTGGCACAATGCCCTTGTAAATATGCCCCATACTTACTTCCTAATCAGGGGTATGAGCTGCCACATAAATTTTACAGCTCAATCTATACTACTGTTATAAAGGAAGAACTTTGCACCTTTGAGGCGGGTAAACTCGGGTACAACAGTGCCAATCCACACACCCGATACATCATTGTAATTGTCAGGGTGTGCAGATGGACATAGGCTATATAAAGTATAAAAATATGAGTTATTTAAAAAATTAACATAAAAAAAACTAGTCCCTTCAAAGTAGCGCTGTCCGCGACCTGCATGCTGACGTCAGGAGTGCGGGGAGGAGTGGCGTCCAGGAACGTGAGGAGGAGCGGTGGGCATGGCGTGGGGGAGGAGCGGTGACGAACGCCGGAATGGCGGTGAGGACCGGCGGACAGGCGGGAGGAGCGGTAAGCGGCGAGAGCGGCGGAGTGGTGAAATGAGGAGCGCGGGGGAGGAGCGGCGGCTGAGGTAAGGCTCCGGGCAGGCGGGGGTGGGGGCAGGCGAAGGGCGGGCGGGAGACGGGACAGGGCGGGCGGGGGCCCAGGCTGCTTGACAATGTCGGGGCAGGCGGGGAACGGGCGGGAGGGGGATGGGGCGGGCGGTGGCCCGGGCTGCTTGACAATGTCGGGGCGGGCGGGGGGCCGGGCTGCTGCTGCACAATGTCGGGGCGGGCGGGGATCCAGGAAGCCTGATTGCTCCCGGACAAGGTCGGGACGGGCTGCTAGTAGAATGTAACTGAACAAGAGCCAGCATACCAGAAACCTGGATCCATTAAAATCCAGATATCCTTGTCAGTTAAACTTCAATTGTGCTAAAGATGTGCAAAATTGCTAGATAGGCAGCCATTTTGTTTGCTGTGATGTAACACATACCTCCCAACGCCCCGAGTCTATGTGCAAAGCTCTATGGGGAGTTGGCTGCCTTGTGGTGGCTCCAATTAAAGTTCACTGTGCACCGGCTGTGCTGGCCATTTTCATCTTCGAGCTTCTGAGATGAGTTTTGGCCACATTTCATAGGACAAACGTATCTAACCATTAATGCTTTAAGACTTTTATTGCAATTGCATTTATTCATGAGAGCACTTAACATAAGTTCCAAGAGTAATAAATACGGAGCCATTCAACGACGCAGCTGTGGTAACTATTTAGGAAATCCGATCTATCGGGCCTGAAAATTATTCATTTGCAGGCCTCGTTGCCTTTGAGGATCAACTGTTTTGTTTGCAATTTTTGACATTTCCCTTCTTTTCCTGTTTGGCCTGTGAATTTGAAAGGGTTGTAAACACATGCACTCACTCCAGCTCCCAGCCCGCGGGCCTGGCAGTTGTCACAGTGCCAAGAAGAGAGGAGAGCTGATGGGTCCTCTGGCGCATACCAGGATGGAGGGCCGGTAAAGTTAGTGTTTGTTTGTTGTATTTTTTTTCTCAAACTCGGACTTTGAATCTGGCTTTAGTGATTCCCTTCGGGACAAGGCTATGTTTAAATAAATGCTTCAAGACTGTGCAAACATTTCAGTAGTTGTATAAATTCTGATAGACAGAGTGAATGTCTGTCAACGGGGAGCGGCAGAAAGATGGGAGTTGGTTGCGTGGGCATGCTTGCCATGTGTGAGAGAGAAGGCAGCAGCCTTATGGCGTCACCGCTAGGTGTCCATTTCTAAGTTATACATCGGAATTACAAGGTCTGCTGATATACCACAGACTAGAAAGCCTCCTAAATCTCTCACTGATATTCTGGGTCGAACAGAGGAATTACTAGATAATGAGGTCACACAATTACTTATTCAAATTGCAAAAAAGCAACCTTTTTCCAGTAGATAGGGAGAGCTCCTGCAGCAAAATGCTATTTTGCCTGGAGCGCCAGTCATATTTGCAGAGTTTAAATTTTGAAGTTACACACACAGGACTTAATAAAGCATCCACAATCGCCATGCACCACTGTTATGTTATGCAGATATGTTGAGCGCACTTTCACCCGGGAGGGTAGCCTGGCATTGAGTAGGAATACGTCCAGCCAAACCTAGGGCCTAGTGAGAACACTCGAAAAGTTAGGTATTCATCTTCTTGTGGAGTTAAAGAAGTGAGGAGGAAGCTATTATATGTAGCAGCAGGATGTTCCATACTTTAGGAGCAATGTATGAGAAGACTCGGCTGCCCTATTTGATTTTCTGTACGATTGGGATGTGTGCAAGTAGGAGTCTGGATGAGTAGAGGTGTCTGGAAGGTTTGTGAAAGCAGATGCTATGGCTGAAGTATGCGGGACAGTGTCATGCAGTGCCTTGAATGTGTGGGTAAGGAGTGCTCATTTGTGTATGGTGGAACCAGTGGAGCTCCTTGGAGTGTGGAATGATGTGAAAGGAGTGTGAGCGGTGGACAGGGCTGGACTGGGAACCGAAACCTGCCCAGACAAACTGCTCGGGTGGACCCCCCTGGGGTGGTTGAGGGGGGTGCGCCTGAGCTGTTTGCAAAGGCCCATTTTGGACTAATTTTTTACAGGGGCTGATATTGCTGGTCCCCGGTAACAAAAACAGACCCCCAGGTGCCCAAAACCAGCCCCCACCCTGGTGTCCTACTGAGATAACGCCCGGTGCCCGCAAAAGCCAGCCCAGCCCTGGCGGTGGAGAGTGAGTCTGCCCACTGCGTTCTGAACGCTCTGCAGCATTTTGGTGAGCTTTGTTTTATCCCTGCATGGGGTGTTTCCATAGTCCAGCTTGTTTGAGACTAGAGCATGCTTGTTGGTTTTCTAGGTGCTGATTGGAAGCTACTTGAAATACATTCTCAGGATTCAGGATATGGAAGAATATTTTTTTTTTTAATGAGGCCGTGATGGCGTATAATTGGGTGTCAAGTTGAGTTTGCTGTTAATGAAGATCCAAAGATTCCTGGGGGCATATTTATAAGCTCCTATCACTACAGGAATGTCACTTCTAGTGACGGTCCTGCGGCAATAGGTGATTCACCTTATTTACAAGGCAGGATTAAGCCACTTAACATGGGCACCCTTTCAAGCTGTACTTAGCGTGAAAGGGGAGGGCAATGGGTGTTGCGGTGGGTCTTCCACCGCCACACCCATTGATTTTGATGCTGCCCCTATTTACAAGGATGGCGTAAATAGGAGGCAGTGCCAAAATTAAGACGAGGGAAACCCTGGTCTTAAACAGGCGAAATGAGGAGAAATGCTATTTTTCTCCTCGTTTTTGCTCTTTCCCTGTGTGCTGAATTGTGAAGAACACATAGAAACAGCAACACACTATTGATTGTTTAAAGGCAGGATGCTGTCCCTTCCTGCACATAAACAATCTTTAAAAAAAAAAAGCATTTTGTAACCTCTATGTGTGCTGCATTAAGCAGCACACATATAAGTGACAAAGCGCCATTTGAAGGTTGTTTATGTGTTCACATAAACAATCTTCCCCTCGAAGCAGACACCCATGCACCATAGTGCAAACGTGTCTGTGTTGGCACTAGGCTGCTACATTTCGCACCAGCGCAGGGGGAAACGCAGAGCTGCACCATACTGTTTTAAATATGGTGCAGGCCTGTGTTTCAGAAGTGGCGGAGCGTGGCGTTAAGCCAAGGAGTGCAGGCTGTAGAGTTGGGTGTCAGTTCAAGCTCTTTTGGCCACCAGGTGGATTCCCAAGGTGCAGTACTCTTTCCGAAGATCACATATTCAGTCTTGTTTGTGTTTAACTTTACACAGTTGGGGACCGATTCACAGAACTAACTTAAGACAAAATCCTAAACTTACTACTTTTGGTATTCACAGAAGTTAGGATTTTGTCTTAAGACAGACTTAAGACAGAATCCTAACTTAAGTCTATCTTAAGTCTGTTTTAAGTCTGTGTTAAGACAAAATCCTAACTTCTGTGAATACCAAAAGTAGTAAGTTTAGGATTTTGTCGTAAATTAGTTCTGTGAATCGGGCCCTTGGTATTTATCCAGAGGGTGATTTCAGTCACGTAGGCTTTGAATCTCAACTCTTTTTCAATTAAAAAAGGAACTGAAAAGTAATCTCTTCACTAATGGCTCTTAATCTACTTTCAAGCTCATCTGGCTTCCTTATTCAAATCCCAAGAAAAATCCCATGCTGCCTTTTTTTCCTCAGTGGTGTAGCCAGTGTGTCTTGGGTCATAGTGCACAGAAGGAAATAACCACTCTGGCTGTTTAAAATGTCAAATACAGCAATATCCAGGGGCAGATTTATGTTAACTGGCGCATCCCGAGGGATGCGCCAGTTAACGTGCGCCACAGTGCGCCACAGCTCCGCCACCCATGGTGCGCCGCACCATGGTGCAAAAACGGCACAGATGCGTGAGGCATCTGTGCCGGAAATGTGGCGCATTGCTGGAGTTGCGTCGCAAGCGCGACGCAGTTTCAGCAAGGCTCGGGGGTGCCCCATCAACACAATGCTGCATCAAGACCTACGCCTGCTTCAAGCAGGCGCAGGGTTTTGACGCAGCATTGGCCTGAAAGTGACTGAGTGAAATCTCATAGATTTCACTCAGCCACTTATAGGAGGCATTCCTGTGCAGGAACGCCCCCCACACCCCCCCCCTGCGCAGGAACGCCTCCTTATGGTGCAGGGCTTTACAACGTGACGCATCGCCTAGATGCATCACGTTGTAAATAGGGCGCATATTTTCAAATAAAGTGACGCAATTGCGGCGCAAGGGCATCATAAATCTGCCCCTCAGTGTTCAGTAGAGCTCCTCGGGTTTCTGGGCCCCAGTGCAACTGCACCTACTTCAGCAATGGACGCTACGCTCCTGCTTTCCCTATCTTTGCACACCCCTGTGTCATTTCCTAGCACACTACTACATACAGCGCTCTCCTGCCTCATAAAATGACCTACACTTTTTTATGGTCCAAATATATACATCATGTATACAATATCTAGGATATTTAATGGAAGGAGAAAAGTAAGCATATACAGCCAAGTGATTGAGCTGTCACCAGGTTCAGATTTGACATTGCTGCCAATGAAAAATTGTCACATTTCTATCGTGCCAGCTCAGCAACTTCGCTGAGGGATTTGGGAGCATGCCAAAGTCCATTTGTGATTTCATGGCTGGTCTCAAGAGGCGTCAGTACCCTTGGCTTGGATATTAAATGGCATCGTTAGTTCTGTGTATTTTGAAATCTAAGCATTAGTGGAATTATAATGACTGAGCTTGAGTTTTCACACTTCTATTTCCGGAGGCAGGCACAGGCCTTAAGTTAAGCCAATGCAGTTATGGCCTGTTCAGCATACCTTGTGTATAGCCAGGCTAAAAAAACTAGTCCATCAGTTTCAAAGTAACATGCCTAAAAGATCAAATGCAGCTTTCAATGTATTCTTATTGTGCATTGTGCAAGTGATTATCTGGTGAGTGAGAACTAACAGATAAGGCTAATTTGAGTCTCAAGACACAAGGGGATAACATATTTTTCCCGGCTCATGTGCTTGGGGAAGCCAGGTTTAGAGCACCTGAGGCCCAATTCCATAAACTTACCATCCACCGTTGTGTGTAGATTAACATTTTCCTTTCCATTCCCTCTCCATTGGACCTTCAAGCCCTCATAGTAAACTTTACTTTATGACCAGATGTTGGGAATAATGGACTCCTAATTGTAAGAAATTGGGTTATTAGCAGAAAGGCTTAACTTAGAGGCACTGTGTAAAGTATTTATGTAGCACCAAAACAGCAATAGAGTTACAACATAACACAAGGAAAATCCCAAAGAACATTTGAAAAAATAGAGTACATTTCAATAAATGATATGACTACAAAACAACAAAAATCCAATAAGGGAAACAAGAGCTATGAATTTCTAGGTTTAAATGGCACAAAAAGGTGTCAAAAAGGGCTTAAGTGCTAGCAATGGTCACCTTGTTGCACTTGACTGGTATCTAGGCACAAGTTAAGGTCGAATACAATGGAACGTGGGTTAGATACAGAAACCAGGTTTGACCCAGTTGGAAGTTTTTACCTTTTAACTTAGTCTCTGAAATGCAAGTCAAAAATCTTCAACTGAGTAAGTCAGCAGGCTGTGGCCAAAGAGTGCTCTGCATCATCAGATTGCTACTGGATGAGATCACGGTGAAGCTGTTGACTTTTGGCTGGAAAGTTCAGAGTGGACAAAATGTGAAATTTAAATTTATTGTGTCTTCTCCCAGTGAAGGTTTCTTCCTTTGGACAGAGTCACTTTGTTGGGGCTTGAATCTTCCAGCAGGCCAAAGAAGCAGGCTGTAGCTTAAGAGGGCAAAATGAGGCCAGATACCTCCTCCGTGATGTCTTGCTGAATCAGATTTTCTGCTGTGGAAAAGCTCAAAGCAGCAGCAACATGGATGTTTAGCCCAAGAGCTAAACACCTTTGTTGGATCAGCCTGGTAGGTTGGTTCCAGATCCCTGGAAGTCTTGGAAGTCACAACGTTTCTAAGTCATAAGTTTCAGGATATTTTAGGAGGAGTACACATTTACACCAGCCAAGTGTCCAGGACCTTAGGGACAGTAATCAGAGGTTAAGACTCAATCCAGCAGAAGCCAGCAGCAAGGTCCAATTGGAACTGATCAGCTGGGAAGTTGCACAAAAGTCCTCTTCTCCTGTACCTAGCTGTGTCACTGTAGCATGAACAGGAGGTGAGCCCTGATGCTTGGAGTACACTTTTCTGTCCTGGATACAAGAGAGGGAGCATGTCCTGTTTTCTAGACTCTTTTCTGGTCATGGACAGCAGGTCCAGTCCATTTCTGTTCTTCCACAGGTCGATAAAATGCTCTGTTGAGGGTACTGTGGATGCCACATTTATGCCTGGCACCAGCTTGTGGGTGGGAGAAACCTCCGGCCACTACTAAACCAAAGGCTTAAAGTCACCATGTGTGCCCTGCCCACTTTTGCAGCATGTACTATACACAAACAATCTTGCAGCGCCCCTTTATACCTGAAACCAATATGACAGAACTTTTCTTCCCAGTGCAGAGCTACTGTGCCTGCGCTATAGGACTGGCCAGGAAAATGAGCAACCCATTCTCTGTGGTCCCTCAAAACTGGTCCTCTTGGGATTGATGCATTGCTGACTAGAGGAACGAAAGAGGATGAAGGCTCAGGTGTTAACTACATGTGAATGAGACAGGATAGGCCTCTTTGAAGTTAAGTTTCAGGGCATATCCAGTATGGATATCCTGCCAGAGGTCCAGGCAATTTGTTTCAGCTCTTGAAGCAACATCATCACGTCATCACCTTATCAGGGAAACTATTCAGCTCCTTGGTTACAGCTGTAGCTTATGCTAATGGGCCTTTATAGGCTTTAGGCAGAGAAAAGGTAGGTTTCTAAAAGTACCTTTTTTTCAAAATATTTGTTACAAATCGGCCATCACTAATGAATTGGGATTTGTTAGAAATGGGGGTCTCTAATTGACAGAGGTTTGGACCTTCATCCAAGTAGGGACCCTTCTTCCTAGTCAGGCTAAACGGGATTTACTTCTAAAATAACCCCTGCTCACCCCATTATCTAAAAGCAGTGTGTAAAGCATTTGGGCATGCATACAGTAACACAGTGAAAACACTAAGTTTTGAAAAATAAGTACACTTCATCTAAACCAACAAGACAAGACCAAAAACGTCACATTTTTAACCAAAACATCAAAATCCAACATACAATAAAAATAGTTACTGTGCAAAATAACTTTTAAATTGCAGGAAAAACATGAAAATACAGTTCCTCCGAATCTGTAGCTCCGTCCAGGGCTACCGCGATACTGAATACGACAGAGTCTAACAATTACAGCCAACCGCGTAGTTGCGTGTTAGCTAAAGAGTCAGCAGACTCCGAGACAGTACCTTTTGTAGTTGCGGCCAACACAATGGTATGAGCCGTCCAGGGCAACCGTTGCAGTTACGAGGTGAGATGAAAGCGTTGCAGCGTGCAGTGTGCTCACAGCTCGCTGCAGGCAGCAGAACGTTGACAGAGTCAATGAGGCCAAGGCTTGTGTTGCAGGGTGAGGCGGTGCTTGATGCGGTGCTGGCAGGTCAACCACCCATGTCTTTTGTTTTAATTCTGGACGGGGTACCTAATATTAAAATGGCAATAAGGACTCCCTGTTACCCGTTTTATATCACTTGTCATCACTTATTCTGCACCATTATCTCACCTGTGATTCCACGTTCACATTTTGTGTTGTATTGCCTTCCCCTCCCTATTGCTCCTCCTCCTGTGTTTGGCTGGTGCGAAGGTGTGTTAGCAGCCCTATGATGATGCATGACAGCTTGCTGTGTATGAGGGCAGTTATATAAAATTGATGCATTCCCATACACTTATCTATCTCCACGTAGCTTTTTAATCCCTCTTCTTTTTGTGAGATTTAAACAGTTGAGCACGAGGTCGAACAGGGTGTTATCCTCTCACCCCTCTGTACGTGTTATTTTATTTATTTATTTGCTTCCAGATTTGCCTGAGCAAGTTGTCTGAAGCTCTTAGTCTGGTTCCTGAAGGCCAGCATGTAGCTATGTTCATCCTGGGGTGGTTTACTGGGAATTTTCTCCCAGCCTGTCTTGACCAGACTTAGAGGTCCACTTACAGAATGCCCATACAGTAGCTCAAAGGGACTGAACCCTAATGACTTCTGCGGTAACTCTCTATAAGCAAACAAAATGCATGGCAAGAAGACGTCCCACTTACCACTCATGGGTTCACCAAGACCCATAATCATGCCCTTCAGGGTCCAATTGAATATCTCAACCAGCCCATTACCTTGGGGGGTGGTAAGGAGTGGTGAACTTGTAGGTAACATTGCACTCCTGCCACAGGGACTTAACATACTTAGATATGAAGTTGGTACCAAGGTCGGACACCACCTCTCTGGGGAACCCCACACAGGAGAAAATCCCCATCAACGCATGACGCACCACTTCTATATTTTTGTTCTCATGTCTGTGCCACCTATTCACTAATAGCTATAAGTAATTACAACTATACCTAAACATGACTTTGCTTAGATTGCGAACCTCTGGAGCTAAAAAAAAAATGTGTTGGGAAGGGAGCAAGCACAAAGAATGCAGACTAAAAAATGTATAATGCATATTGGAATCACTTTCACATGGTTAACAAGCACTGGCAAAGTAATTAGATCTTCCCAGTAAAAGACTGGGATAGGGCATTGCCTTTGTATGTTTGCACTGGCATCAGCTACTTCTAAAATAGCTGCAAGTGTAACATGACACATGTGTGGACCATGGGAAGCCACCTTAGAATGGGTTTCTAATATAAACAAAGCCATTCCAAAATGGCCACTGATAAGTATGCATGTTTGTGCATGTGTTACAATGCGTGCTTGTGTATGAGTCATGACAGATGCCTATGCAGCACAGTAGCCCAGTAGCACTTTGCAGCTACCAGGACTTCCTAAAAAAGGACAATAACATCTTTAAACTGAGAGTGGTACTGGGAGTAAAACCAGGAAGAACCAGCGAGCAATGGATACGCAGTGGAAGGGGCAAGGGGAAAAAAGTGAGTAAGTTGGCATGCATAATGAAAAAAAAAATGGAAAGGCATAATGTGTAGAGAAGGAGAATTCCGAAACTGAGAGCATCAAGGAAGTAGCAAGCAGATGAGGAATAGTCCAGGCAAAGACATGCACTTCCATGGTGTGCTAAAGGTAAATTTAAAAAGAGCCCCCTTCAGTTAGCAGAGGAAGTATACGGCTCATCCAATCAGACCAAGTGAGAGCAAAATTCTTTTGTATGGGACGGACACAAGAATAGGAAGGAAAAACATTGAATTCAGTTAGACATGTCGGATGCACAACAAAGGCATTGGATTATGTAAAAAGGCCAGATGCAATTACAACTCAAATTATATGCAGGGGCATATTTATGTTATGTTATGTTATGTTAATGACCTCTTATAACGCGCATGACTCACCCAGGGGCATCTCAGCGCTTACTTAGGTGAGGAGGAAAAAACAGGTACCAGAGCTGAAGCAATATTTATATAGAAGTGGCGCACTGCTGCTCAGCTAGCAAAGTTTCCGTGTTGCACCACCTGGATAGAACAGAACTGTACCATATCTTCAAAGAAATAGTGAAGTTTTGCTCTCTTCATGTGATGGCACATTTTGGCCTGACTAAAGCCAACGCAGGTGCCCTTGTGTCATAGTGGAAGTGTATCTGCATTGTGGTCAGGGTAGTTTTTATGCATAAACTGGTACTTTTGCATGCAAAATGCAACACACATGCACAGAGGAAATAACAAGGAGAAATAAAGATATTTTCTTCTCATTACCCGAGCTGCATGCAGGGGCACCATTTAGGCGCAAATCCATGTCTGCATGTGTTTGTAAATGTAGGTTGACGTTAAAATCCATGGGTGAATGCAATGGAAAGCCCATGGACCCCCTATGAAACGCCTGCATGGTGCAAAGTAACACAAGGCAGCATTGCGTTACTTTACTTACAAAACCGCGCAAATTAATGTTTGCGTGACTTTGAAAATACAAAAAGGATTTTGCATCACGAAGCATCTAAATGTGACTCAACCCCGAGGCAAAATCTGTGTTACGCTAGGCCGTAATGTATTGAAAACAATAAGTCGACGACAGACAGCTTAAGCAGCCTCTAGTGAGACCTAAAAAACGAATCCAGGAGTACTAATTTATCTTGGGGTGTATATATTTCAACACTTTGCTCCTTCAGACCAACTAGTGCTTACATCAGCATTCAGCATGAATACTTTTGCGGTATCTTCTTTTGAATGATTTTGTTTTATTTCATTTTGGGTTATTTATTGATTTTGTAGAGTGCTTATACATTAAGTAACAGCATCAGAGCGCTGTTGCATTGCTAGTAAGTGCCTCGTTGACCCCTCTAGAGACAGATCTTGTATTCTTAGCATGTCATATGATACAGCAATTCATGCAAATAAGTAATGTTTTAATGAAAGTTTAATTGAATATTACATTGTCTTGTGGGCTCGAATTCCAACCAAACTTAACTCACAGGGAGTATTCCTGTCTAAAGAGGCCTAAAAGTTCAGCAAAAAAGAGAGAGCTCAGCTACTATCCCTTGTCTATCGCGTTATCATAACTCCAGCAGAAGTGTTTAAAGCCAAAACTACCAGTGATAGGAAAATTAATTACAGCAGAGGCAATGTAATATTGAGCTAACAGTCTGGGAATGATTATGTCCGGCTTTATCACTCCCCATCGCGTTATTCCATTTCAAAGAATTCACAGTCAGGGGTTAGGCTTTACCCTAAAACAGAAAGTAAAAACACAGCTGCGCCTCATTACTGGCTGACCAAAAGCACGAGGTTAGGTAACCAAATATGGCGGCGCTGAGATAAGTAATGCCGCATTAAGCTTCCTAAGATACAACAGCGTGCATGCCAATTGTGCCTGTAGGCTACCGATGGTGGCTCCGAATTTGAAGGGGGCCACCCAAATGGAATGCCAGCACAGCAACAAAAAGCCCCCGCTGCGCAAGCGAAGGGCATATGCAGATATGAAGAATCCCAGGACAGCAGCCACAGAAGCCTATCTATCGCTCTGAAATCACTGTGTTTATCGGATGTGTGCAAGCAACGGACTGACCTTTCTATTTTAGCCCCTGGAGTTAAGCGAGGCTTCGCGTGATCTAAGAACACCAAAGCTTCAGTTCTTCAAGGTTTCACCGATGCATTTCAAAATATTGTTCCATGAGTTGGATTTGCCAAAAGGGGTCATGAGACGATGTCATTTATAAACATTTTGCTCAGCTCTCCATTACTTCCTAGCTAGTTTTGCGCTATAAAATTACCATTACATGCATGCACACATAAGCCGATTTAGTTTAAAAAAAAAAAGAACTTCTGGCTCACACTAGCCACGTGAGGCTGGAGTATCATCCTAAAACATAGCAAACTTTGCAAATATTTTGTGGTGAGTGAACACATAAACTATAGTGGTAAAAAAAATAGATGTAGGGCATGCTACTGGCTTTTATGAATGCATGTGTTTGGATATGTTAGCACACTAGCCAAGCTTGTTGGGCCCGATTCACAGAACTAATTTAAGACAAAATCCTAAACTTAATAACATTTATGTATTCACAGAAGGTACTTACTCATTTCAGTATTCACATAAGTTAGTAGCCCTAACTTTCGGATTCCTAAATGCCTTCTGTGAATACCGAATGTCTTAAAGTTAGGATTTTTCACTTTACTACTATTAAACTGAGAACAATCCCAACTTTAACACTTTTGGTATTCACAGAAGGCATTTAGGAGATAGTACACCATCAACTACTGCTCGTCACCTCCACTGTGTCATTGGCATAACAAATGGATATGGCCGGGATGCCCGCCACCCCCTCCCAACACCAATTCCCCAAGGGGAGGAGACAGACACTGGTTCGAGCTTTTGGAAGGCGGGGGGGAGTTACCCCCCGGCCGTATTTATTAAAATATGAAACAAAATTTAAAACATTAAATTAAAACGTTTCATAAATTATGTACAATTTTACTTTCGTTACATTTTGATGAAGAAATGTTCTTTGGCTAACCTTAACAACTCTCTAATACAAAGGTTTCCTAGCCAAGTCTAGCATCCTGAAAATGTATACATTCTAAATTAAAATTGTACATCCTAGCATTAAGGGCCAACGGCAAGGTCTTAACCGGTGTCAGATCCCTACTACCAAACTCCCGCCCTCACGGTGTGAGTGGCGCATGCGCAGAGGACTTTACCCTTGTTGCCAACTGTAACTTCCCTTGTCGTGGGGGCCCCCTCTCACTCGACGCCATCTTAAAGGTCGTCCGAGTCCCCGTGTGAGGTATCTGTAAGAAGGACAGCGTGGACTCCCCCCCCTTCCCCACACTCTCTTCCGCAGTCGCGGATATCCGGCCCCCGGGAAATTCGTAGGAGGGGCATCTAGCCGCCTCCCCCCCTGGGAGGGGCTTATGGCCGTCTCCCCCTAGGCGACCCATCCGTAGTGGGTGCCGCCTACCCGTGGGAGGGGCCAATGGCCGCCTCCCCCCGGGCGCTCGCATCCATTCTGGGTGGCGCCCCCCCTAGGGACCTTGAAATTACTGCTCACCGATCATGACCTTACCGCCCGACCAAAAAATAAATACGACAGTTGTTTTACCTACTAAGGGAAGAAAATTCACCTAACGTGAAACAGCTTGATGATTCATCACTTTTCGTTTCTACAAAGGGAAAAAGGTCCTAAAGCACAAGAGAATTACATTACTTGATACATTCCTTTACTTTTCTCCAAAGGAAGAAAGGCCTATACACATTTATTCAATGCTGAAACAACTTGACTGTATCTCTTTAATACAATCTGATATCATCAACAAATCACTTTATTCAAAAACGTTGCATTAGGGGCTGGTGGGTGGGCCAAAATTGCCACTTGTTCCGTCGAGGGCTCACGAGCAACGATTGGTGCAGCCTTCAGAGCACTGGAACAAGAGGACGCTTCTTTGGATTCCCGCTCTTTTATCCGTCTGCGGGAGGGCGAGGACCCTCCTCAGGTACGCCCACGGGGCGCGGTCTTCCGGGTGGGTGTCTAGGACAACCCCTTCTGGGCAGGAAGGGCGTGCTCCGGCTACGCCGCTTTGGGCATACCAGCCGAACCACGCCCCCGCCCAAAATGGTTTCCCGGGAGGATCGGGGCACCCATCCATACGTTCGGGGGGACCGAGTTGTCTTCCCTTTCCATATGGCCAGGATGCCCGCCACCCCCTCCCAACACCAATTCCCCAAGGGGAGGAGACAGACACTGGTTTGAGCTTTTGGAAGGCGGGGGAGAGTTACCCCCCCAGCCGTATTTATTAAAATATGAAACAAAATGTAAAACATTAAATTAAAACGTTTCATAAATTATGTACAATTTTACTTTCGTTATATTTTGATGAAGACATGTTCTTTGGCTAACCTTAACAGCTCTCTAATACAAAGGTTTCCTAGCCGAGTCTAGCATCCTGAAAATGTATACATTCTAAATTAAAATTGTACATCCTAGCATTAAGGGCCAACGGCAAGGTCTTAACCGGTGTCAGATCCCTACTACCAAACTCCCGCCCTCACGGTGTGAGTGGCGCATGCGCAGAGGACTTTACCCTCGTAGCCAACTGTAACTTCCCTTGTCGTGGGGGCCCCCTCTCACTCGACGCCATCTTAAAGGTCGTCCGAGTCCCCGTGTGAGGTATCTGTAAGAAGGACAGCGTGGACTCCCCCCCTTCCCCACACTCTCTTCCGCCGTCGTGGATATCCGGCCCCCGGGAAATTCGTAGGAGGGGCATCTAGCCGCCTCCCCCCCTGGGAGGGGCTTATGGCCGTCTCCCCCTAGGCGACCCATCCGTAGTGGGTGCCGCCTACCCGTGGGAGGGGCCAATGGCCGCCTCCCCCCGGGCGCTCCCATCCATTCTGGGTGGCGCCCCCCCTCGGGACCTTGAAATTACTGCTCACCGATCATGACCGTACCGCCACAGGCCGGATAGTTGACTATCCGGCCCCCCCACATCTCCTAAAGGTCATGCCTCCTCAAACCCCTTAGCCATGCTATGAAGTCTCCTATTAGTAACTCATTCCCGGCCCTGGACAGGTGAACCCCATCATTCAGATAATAGTGATCACCCCGAATACACCCATGGGGAATGCTATGCAGATGTGCGGAACGAAACAATTTCCCTATTTTATTGTTCACCCTCTTAACCGAGTGGTTCAATGCTGACACAGAGAAACCCCCCGCCAAACTTTCCTGGGAATCATGTGGGACCAGGCAATTGTACACCCCGGGAGCCTCTTAGCCAACCAGCTGACTGCTGACAAAATGTGTTCCATCAACACTCGTCTTCCCAGTCCTACCAAGTCATTGCCCCCCAAGTGCACTATGATTATAGATGGCGGTGACCTTTTCTGCCCTAAAAGACCCTCCATAAACGACTGAAACTGGTCAAAACAGAGGCCTCCCTTCCCATGGAAGGTCACTCTGAACCCGTATTCCCCAGATGCGTGAGTCGCGCCACCTGCCATGAATACTTCTCTGGCGCGCCTCACGTATGAGTGGCCCACAACCCATACCACTTGCTCTCCAGTCGGTGATCCTCGACCGCTGGTCCTCCGGTGATGGGTTGATCCCAGATTCCGCCCCGCGTCACAGGCTCGCGAAACTGTAATTCAAGCAAAAGACAACAAGCGTGAGTGCATTACATCAGTCTTTTACAACATGTGCAGCCGCACATACCTTTTGAAACAGTTCGAGGACCAACGGCCTAGCTGTTTTACCTCTTCTGCACCCAGACCCCGAGCCGTAGCCTCAGTAGCGGCCCCGATTCTGAAGGAGTGGGTCCCAAAATCGCACGGGTCCTTGCCAGCCTCGGCGATTTTCAGTGCGAGCACCCTCTGAAACTGAAATCTCGTCAGAGGGGTGCCATCTTTGTGCCTAAGCAGGCTCCCTCCCCATGTCGCCGGCCTCTGTGCCAAGTATTCCTCTAAACACTTTATCGGACAAGTGGGTTTTCCTCGAGCACGCTGCACAACCACACTATCCCCCACAGCATCTTGGTCTGTCTTGGACCTAGCTATCGAGATTAACATCGAATCACCCCGTATTTGCACGTGATCCCTGCAAAGGCCTCCCTCCCTATCTTTCTTGTTAATCGCCACGAGTTCGCTTACCCGCATGGCCCCATGAAATGCCAAGGCGAAAGCTGCCCGGAACAGAACTGCTTCAGAAGGGGAGGAGCATGTCTCATCCAGCTTTGCTAAAAGCCGAGACAATCTCTCTAAACCAATTGGGTGCCTCGTATCTCGTTTGCGACCCTGCAGGCGTTGCCAACCGCGAAGCGCCTTTCTGACTAAAAAGGAACCCGTTGGATCCCTTATACCGTGGAGCTGTGCCATGAATGGTATGGCCGGCCGCCCTATGCCTGTTGGCAGTTGCGGCTGATCGGCTTTCTCTGTGCAGTGCTACTAGGAACCCCAGGAAGGAGTTCTCCTGCCCCCAGCTATGTCTCCCTGCCGGGCCTAAAAAGGCGCAGTAAGAACAAAACGCTCCCTCATAAGCCTTCCTCGTCCTGGGCGCTAAGCTGGCTGCCACGAGGTCTTGTAATCCGGGGCACCGATCCGCCATAGTGCTTCGGGGAATGGTGCCGCCACTAGGTCCGCTGTGGGTCGATAGCCCCTGAAAGCCTGAATGTGTGAACGAGAGAGTGCATCAGCTGCATTATTCAGTACACCGGGCACATGTTTCGCCCTGAACTGTACATTCAATCTCATACAATGTAACACAATCTCTTTCAACAATCTCCAGATCCACTTGCAGCGGGCCGCTTGCTGATTGATGCACTCAACCACAGACATATTGTCCGACCAAAACACTACCGATCGGTCCCTGAAATCGTCTGGCCATGCCAACAGAGCCACCCAAATGGGGAACAGCTCCAAGAACCCAATGTTACCTGTTAGGCCACTAGTGTGCCACCACGTCGGCCATACTTGTGCCGACCATCGGTTACCAAAGATGGCGCCAAATCCCATGCTCCCGGCTGAATCGGTCCACAAACCCAGTTCATCCGACGAAGCTGGAGGTTTGTTCCACACTACTCGACCGTTGAAGTCCGCCAGGAATGCCAACCAAATTTGCATATCCTGGCGAACCTCTGCCGACAGTCTCGTGGGGTGGTGTCCCTCCTTGAGGCCGACCATAGCTTGTGCAATAGAGCGGGAGAATGGGCGAGCCATCGGTATTACTCTCAAGGCAAAGTTAAGCTGACCCACTGTTTGTTGTAACTGGTGCAGGGTCACTTTCTCTTTGCCCAGGCACTGGGTCAAGGATGCCCTGAACCTGGCCACCTTCTCCATTGGCAAACGGAAGCAGCCTTCCACCGAGTCGAGCTCAATTCCCAGAAACTCGAGTGACGTAGATGGCCCCACCGTCTTACCTGGTGCCAATGGGACGTCAAACTCCTGCATTAGAATGCAGAAATCCTGCAGTGCCTGTGCACAGTTTGCATTGCCTGCCGGCCCCAAGAATAGGAAGTCATCTAAATAATGCATCACTTCTCTATGTCCTGTAGCCCTAGTGAAAGCCCATTCTAAAAAACAGCTGAACATCTCAAAATAAGCACAAGAAATTGAGCAACCCATGGGCATGCATTTATCCATGTAATATTTCCCTTGGAACGTAAATCCTAGCAATCGCTGGTCCCGTGGGTGTACCGGGAGCAGCCTGAATGCCGATTCGATGTCCGATTTCGCCATCAGAGCCCCAGGGCCCAAGTGATTCAGCAGGGTCACAGCATTGTCAAATGATGCGTATCGGACTGAACAGATATCCGGATCAATGGCTTCATTCACCGAAGCGCCCTTCGGGGCCGACAGGTTGTGAATGAGTCTATACTCCCCTGGGTCTTTCTTCGGGACCACTCCCAGAGGTGAACACACGAAATCCGCCACCGGCGGGCATGGGAAGGGTCCCGCTACCCGCCTAGGCCAACTTCTTTGGTAATTTTCCTGGCTACCACTGCAGGGTTGTGTTGGACGGATAGCTGATTTTTACAAAAGTGGGTCCCCTGAAAATTCCCCGCCGGGATGTTGAAGCCATATAGGAAACCATTCCTCAACACCCCGGCGGATATATGATCAGGGTATTTGTTCAACCAGGGAGTCAAAGACATGATGTCAACAAGTGAAGGGGATTGTTTACCCAGCATCACCTCACTCTTGCTTGGACCCCCCCTTTCCTCCCGTACCACTGTTCTTGGATCTACAGCTATTCTCCGGGTGTGAGGAGTTCCCACAGCCCGCACAAGCATGCCGGAACCTACACGTTCCCTGGGGTCTGTTACAGTTTCCTCTGTTTAAGCCCCAACAGACCCCGTGCTTGCCCCCGATCCCACCAGTCTTGGGCTGTGACTCCCCACCGGCGCTTGCTCGAAAGGGCTACGCTGGCTTTTGCTGAACTGTCCCAAGCCCGCTCCCGCCCGGCAAGGACGTACCTGCCGATCCAGGCAAGAGCTGCTTGTGCCATGATACCGTGTCGAGGCAGTCCCATGTTAAAGTTCCATCAAACTCTTTAGACTTTCGGAATTGCATGTCATATCCTTTCCACTCATTCCCCCGTACATGGTATAAAAATCCATGATCCTATTCTGGTAACAGGATAGCTCAGTCAACACTTCAGGCTTACACTCCCCCATTACTGCAGAAAATATCGAGAAAGCCTTCACCCAGTTCGCTACGGTCTCGTCGACCCTAAATTCTGCCATCTTGGCCCGCCACACGCTGGGGTGCCATAGATCTTTCTGGGTCTTTGCGTATTCCATCTCGCGATGGTCGGTCAATAAAGAAAACATGTTCACATACTTTTCCCCCCATATCATTTCCTTAGTGGCCGCTGGGATGTGCTGGGCCACCCTCTCTTTCCCCCACCATTGGCAATGGATTCTTACCAGGTTCAACCGCTGTGTCTGTTGTCTTTTCCCGGCCAACCGTGGTTGTTTCTGGCGTTACCTGTGGGGAAATAGAAGGAACATTCGCCGTCCCGGCTTCTCTCGATTGCCGCAACTGCTCGATTATCAATCTTGCCTCCTCGGCCGGATCCCCCGCTGCCACTGCCCCCCCTGCTTTCTTTTTGAGCCAGGGCAATACTGCCGCTAACTGAAGAGCCAATTCTGGGGGCATCTGATCATCACTAACAGGGGTAATTACAACCGGGATTGGTAGACCCATATCTGGCCTTGGTACCGGGCTGTCCGCCGGCGTGATGGGGGCGGATGGGGGTACCTCAGGAACCGGATCCTCCCCGGAATCCGCCTTCCTCTTAATACGCTTCCCCCTACCCCCAGGGACGACTCCCGGCAAAGCCGGGCCTATTACCTTCTTAGGGCGGCCTGAGGGGTTGTTCTGGGCTGCCAACTGCTTTTTAATTTCGGCCAAACCTCGACCGATCGAATCAACTTTACCGATCTTCCGGTCCATGATTGCCTTTCGGTTCGACAAGGTGCGCAGTACCTTCTCCAGCTCGGAGCTCTTTCCCGCTTTTTTGCCGGCCATAGCTTCGTTTACTTCGCTCAAGTCGATCAACGAGGTCCCAGATCCTTCGAACTCTCGATAACTGAAAAAGAAAAACAAGATTACAAGTTCTCAAAATTGCCGCTTGTTCCGTCGAGGGCTCACGAGCAACAAGTGGTGCAGCCTTCAGAGCACTGGAACAAGAGGACGCTTCTTTGGATTCCCGCTCTTTTATTCGTCTGCGGGAGGGCGGGGACTTTCCTCAGGTACGCCCACGGGGCGCGGTCTTCCGGGTGGGTGTCTAGGACAACCCCTTCTGGGCGGGAAGGGCGTGCTCCGGCTACGCCGCTTTGGGCATACCAGCCGAACCATGCCCCCGCCCAAAATGATTTCCCAGGAGGATCGGGGCACCCATCCATACGTTCGGGGGGACCGAGTGGTCTTCCCTTTCCAATATGGCAGTCCATCTTGGACAAGGTGAAAGCAGTTGGAGTGCAGAGGAGGACAATAGAAGAGGTCAAGAGGCGCTGGAATTATGTGAAGCGCAAAACCAAGCAGAAACTCGCCAACAACCAGATTGCAGCAATGCAGTGAGGGATAAAACTCTGATTTACCCTATGTTAGTGATATGGATCGTATATGTATATTGTGTTAGCATGATGTATCTATATATTCCTAGTATCTAGGTATGCATAGAATGTCATCTATAACCTGTTTAGCTGAGTTAGTAAGGGTATATGCTGTGTGTGTGTTCTGTTTCCATCGAGTAGGCCGAAAACTATACAGACGTCATCTTTACTTGTCTGCGTTAGGCACGGACAGCGATCACGTGCTACCTTCCAATGGCTGTCAGGCCTTAGCTTAGTTGATTGGCTGGAGACAGCTGAATACACGTTATTCTTCCCCTGTCCTGGGACTCAAGGTAGCATCTGGCTTTGGGTGCGATAAGCGCATTCCTGAAGGTGTCATGCCTGCACTCCTGGGCACGGAGACGAAGGGGAGTCATCCCTCCTGACCTCCCCAATAATAACTAAAGCAGAGCTTTGTACTAATCATGTGTGCCATATATGGTCCTTCCTCGAGGGCCAAGAGCCAAGTAGTGTTTTTCCTTCTACGGTGTTTCATGCACTGTGTCGAAAGTATATATGTGTCGTTTTGAATGTAAGCCAGCAGTCTTCTCCATGCACCTGGATGGGTGAGGAAGGGAGAGGCTCCTCTATAGAGTATTCTGTATAATAAACGATTGAACTTTCTTCACTGCTAACTGACTGGTTATTGGGTAATTGGTATTGGGGCTATTGGTAAGTATTTTTATTTATTTATTTATTAGCGACTTGTAAAGCGCCTGGTGACCCGAGGGCATCCCCGCGCTATGAAAGATTTGAGTCCAGCTGAGAGGGAAAGGTGCAGAGGGCTTATTCTGGAAATAAAAGGGTTTTAAGCTTTTTTTCTGAAAATCAGATAGCTGGGTTCCAGTCTGAGGGAGCGTGGGAGGGAGTTCCATCCGGTGGATGCTTTTACAGAAAAGCGTCGACCTCCGGTACGTGTCCTCTTGAATTTGGGGATGTTGGCTAGGTGCTCGTTCTCGGACCGTAGAGCTCTGGGTGCTTTGTATGGGGTAACCAGGCCGCTGAGAATCGCAGGTCCCGAACCGTTGATCAGTTTATAGGCCGTGCACATGGCTTTAAATTCCACCCTTTGGCGAACTGGAAGCCAGTGCAGAGCCTTGATAGAAGGTTTAGCAGACACTCTAGAGGGAACGTTCATCAGTAGACGGGCTGCTGCATTCTGGGTTCGTTGCAGTCTCGCCAGGGTAGTCTCCGGCGCACCCAGATAGACCATATTACTGTAGTCCAGCTGTGACAGTATGAGCCCTTGGACTAGTAATTTCCTGGACGCGGGAGGAAGTAAGGGGAGGATTCTGCGGGTAGTCCGCATAAGCCCAAAGCAGGTACCTGCAGTTTTGGCCGCTTGTGTCTTCATTGAGAGGTCGGTTTCTAGCCAGACTCCGAGGGTCTTGATTTCGTGTTTCGGGGTGGGGATTTCCCCGAACACGTCTGGCCAGACCGCTGGGGGGATGGTCACCCATTGTTTACCCATGAGCATCACTTCGGTTTTTGATCCGTTTAGTTTTAATGATGATTCACACATCCAACCGTGAATTTCGGTGAGACAGTTTGTCAGGTTGTCTGGGTGGTCGTCTAGTTGGGAAAGGGAGACGACCAGTTGTGTGTCATCGGCGTAGCTCACTATTTTTATACCGAATGGTGTCACTACGTCTTCAAGGGGGGCCATATACGCGTTAAAAAGTGTGGGGCTCAGGGAGGATCCCTGAGGGACCCCGCTTGTGAGAGGGAGGGTGGACGAATGGTAAATTCCGTCCCACACCTGGAACGTGCGTCCGGTAAGGAAAGACTCTATCCAGCTGAGTGCCGTCCCGGTGAGCCCTGCTGACGCCAGCCGATGGAGGAGGACACGATGGTTGACTGTGTCGAAGGCTGCGCTGAGATCCAGGAGGATCACTGCCACTGACCCTCCTGAATCTAGAATGCGCCTTGCCTCCTCGATGACGGCAAGAAGGGCTGTATCTGTACCGCGCCCCGGGTGGAAGTATAGCTCCTTATGTTAGTTATCTATAGCACTTCAGTTGGCGACCCAGATGGGACTCCGCGTTGGGGTCGTCCTCTCGTAAACGGGTAGAAAAGGACAAAGAAAAGGGGAGCTCTGGTCGAGTGGGTGGACTGACAAGAGATTCTGACTTACTCCGCTCTCGCGATCAGGGAGCCCCAGCTGCTTGTTACCCTTCGCCGGAGTCCTACGGGCATAATCCAGGAGCTGACCGTGTTGGTAGTGGAGAATACGCAATTGTACCTGCGTGCAGGTGAGTGAATTATGATTGGTGTCTTTTGAAAATACGCTGTTGAGCAGCGCTTTATAGCAATTAACTGTATTTGATTTGGTGGTCGGTGTACCACGGAGAACTTTGGGGGTCTGATGGGGCAGCATTGTGGCTGCATGCGTAGATGCTCCACGGACTTGTTTGTTGAATAATAGAGATACCGATCGGACGCCTTGGTGTGACACGTGTGGTGTGCACCAGGCCGGACTACTCTTGGAAAAGCCTGTGATTGCACCTGGGTAGCCATCAGGACATATCTGGATCGACGCTAAGGGAGCGGGCTTAGTCAGAATAGTCCAGAGGGTGAACCAGGAAGAATTCAGGATGGTCCGTAGGTCGGTCTATGGTTAAACCCTGTCTGACGGTCTCTTGGTAGTCTCTGGACTGCCTGATTTTGGTATCTGTTGGTCCTAAAATCTGCATTTGATTGGTTCTCCATGAATGGGAGTTGACGGGCTCCGTTCTTTTGCATTGAAGACGACATGTCACTTTGAATTTTTTTCTTTGAACATGTTTCTGTTTGTATTGTCTTATTTGAAGTTTGATTGGTGAACACGGTGCAAGAATGTATGAACATGGCCATGTTTGAAAGATCGTTATTCTGAATGAAATCAGATTGTCAGTGAATAAGGATGTTGTGTTCTAGTAAATTGTGTTTTGGATGCTGTTGTCGCCGAAAGGGAGCACGATTGGATCAAAGTCAACCTGCCCCGCCAGAGGGTAGTCCGAGTTACGATATGTATGTTAAACATGGTCTTTCACCTATTTTGTTTAATACATTATGGCACAAGTATACCAAAGATAATGTGGAACTGCAATGGCCTTTAACCGGGTCTTTCGATGAGAAAAAATAAATTACCTGCAGGATCGATTATTTTCTAAACGTAGTCGAAAAGCAATGTTTGATTCTTTAAATATGTGGCAGAAGGAAGCAAAGCGCATTAGGGAGGAGAAGTTATGCAAAATGAAAGGAGGTCAGACGATCACACAAAAGACCATAGCGTATGATAAGGATCAGACTGAGAAAAATATTGATTGCGCAAATAGACAACACAGGTTGCAGGTGGATAAAAGTTATGTAACTAGGATTGGACCAGAGGATGAGATAGAGGATTTGCTAGATACGTGTCCACCTCCCCCTTACGCCCACAACATATATATCCTGCAGTCCATTTGACTCCAGCTTCGGCCCCAGTGGCCTTGGCTCCTGCTGTGGCTCCTATCTCTGCCCCTCTGGGAACTCTTTCTGTTTCATCTCCCTCAGTATTGGGATCGGCTACTCTAATACCGGACACATTATCCCCTCCTTCTGTAGTCACAGCTGTTTTGACTTCCCCTTCTCCAATGTGGGCTTCCCAGTCTTCAAGCACGACCCCCGCCTTAGCCGATCAAACACCCTCTCGTGGTCAGGGGGTCTTGATGCACGACGATTGTACACTCGAGCAGCGGTAGGGTTGGAAGAGAAACAGACGGTCACGAATCAGGCATCCCAATGGATGAGTAACCCTGTGTATATTATTACCGATATATGAATGAATGAATGAAAAGGAATTTATCCAGCGCAACAATGCCCGTAGGAGTCAAGGCGCTAACGATGGAATAGGCTGTGAGAAGAGGGGAAGGTATAAGTACTTGGACCACTTCCACACCCTCGATTATACTTATGGAGTACTCATAGAGATTATGAGCCTGTTATGCAACAACACACCCTGGAGCATATGGCTACACGTCTTATTTCCTTGTGGGAACAGTGCTTTTCGGATGAAAGAGCCCCACAAGTAATGTATGATATTTTGGACAGGGCTCATAAATTTGAATTAGGCTTTGAAGATGTGTATAGGAATGTAGAGACTCTAGTGAAATATAAAGGGCGACTGCATCTGAAATGTCCTAATTTGGATTCCTAGTATCCCATGCGGGAAGTCCATCCTATTTATCATCCTGAGATACCAGAGTGAAGAGATAATCAGAATCAGGTAACTAGAGCTCGTGTGGAGGCATGGTTTCAGGAACAATGGGTCTACACCCCTTGGAAAAAAAGTGAGGTCCTGTCCCTGAAAGCGCAACTCCCCGACCCTCATAACAATCCTACTGCCTACTGTAAGGAACTCACAGACGCAGCCTCTTCAGCTGTCATGACCTTAGCTGACATTGAATTATTTTCTGGATTACTAGTCCCGTTGACGTATGGCATCAGGTGCACAATCAGGATCATGTTGCAGAGCTGGAAGGGACTTGGGACCAGATTAAGGACTGGGACAAGGAACGAAAGCCTGGAGATAAACCTAGACTTGAAGTATTGGCTTTGCCAGGTCGGATTATTACTTACATGCACTCCTTGATTCTGCCTTGTAAGGTAGACTGGGATAAATGGACAGCGTGTAAACAGAAAAAGGACGAGAGTGTGTCGTATTTCTTTACTGGATTTGAAGGGGTGTTTATTGACTTTATTGGACAGGATTTGTCTGTGGAAGGCGGTGTACGAATATTTGTTAATCGTTTTGTGACTAATTTGTTACCCGAGATATCTGCACGACTACAAGCCGCTGAGAGTACTTGGACCACTTCCACACCCTCGATTATACTAAGCATGGTTCAGTATTACGAGCATAGGGAAAATGAGAGTAAGGATAAGTCAGAAAAGAAAGCAAAGGATCTTAAGACACGGGTATTGCTACATCAAGTTATAAGAAGACGATGCGGAGATCAAGGTGGGAGAGGGTTTGTCCCAAGGGAGGCGGGAACTGGACGAGGAGGAGGTCCAGCTGTTGCTTTGGGAATAAACCAGTGCTCTTACTGTATACAGGAAGGGCATTGGCGAGCTCAGTGTCCATTGTTGCTGGCTCGGAACGGGGCAGTGAGGGGAAGAGGAAGAGGCTGAGGTGGCATAGATCGAGGTGATATGCGAAGAGAAGAAGCATTGCATGGTGGGTCAGGAAAGAATTAATTTGATAATCCAAGAGGAAGGCAGTATTACAATGCGGATTGTGTGTTTGAGGGGGCCGATGGGTAAGGTTATACATAGGACAGCCATGGACAGAGTAGGGGCCAGGTGTCAGTACCCGTTGATCAGCAAGGGCCCTATGTGAAAGGGCGATTGATGGGGACTTCTGAAAACTTTTTAGTTGATACGGGTGCAATGAATAGTTCGATTGCCCGTTCACTGGTCCCTGGGGCTGCTCTGCCTGGGCAAAATAACATTTCAGTGGGATTTTTCTGGAATGGTTTTGGACATCGCTACTATTCTTACCATGATTCCTCCTACTGCAAAGTATTTCTCAGGTATCGATCTGAAGAATGCTTTCTTCAGCATTCCGATCCATCCTGATAGCCGTCATATTTTCGGCTTCTCCTTATCTGGGCGCAGCTTTCGATTTTGTCGTGCACCCCAGGGGTACACTGAGAGTCCTAGCATTTATAGTCAGGCTTTGATAGCAGTAGTAGATGAGTTGACCCTACCCCCTGACAACGTGCTCCTCCAGTATGTTGATGATCTGTTGGTGGCTTCCGATACTGAGGAAGGCTGCAAGGAAGCCACGGTTAAATTATTATCTCATTTGGCAGCCAATGGTAGCAAGGTATCCCTCTCCAAATTCCAATATTGTCCGCAGGAGGTGACTAACCTTGGTCATCTACGGTCGAAAGAGGGGAGGAGACTAACTCCTGAACGTGTGACTACTATTTCTAACATGTCTGTACCTTGTACTCAGCGTGATGTTCATGCTTTTCTTGGCATAACCTCTTATTGTCGGCAATGGATTCCTAATTTTTCTCTTCTAACTCTAGTACTTAACCAATAAAGATGTACAAGAACCTCTACCTTGGACTGATGAATTTCAGGAAGCTTTTGATACTTTGAAATCTGTGCTTTGCTCTGCACCTGTCTTGGGTACTCCTGACTACCGAAAACCTTTTGTGCTCTATGTACATCAGGTGGACGGTTGTTGGCTTTCAGTGTTAACACAAGAATTTGGTGGTAAGCAAAGACCTTGTGCTTATTTCTCGGCGGTGTTGGATAACGTCGCCAGAGCGCTTTCTAGCTGTCTAAAGGTTACTGCTGCTGCTGCCGTGGCCATTCGACAGTCGGAAGGGCTCATTCTGAATACTGACCTCACAGTGATGGTACCACACGCTGAGGACCATTATTTAACAAAACGAAGACTCAGCACCTTACGAGTGCTCCTCTTACTGGTTATGAATTGACTTTGTTTGTGCCCTATATTACAATTAAGCGGTGTGCCACCCTGAATACTGCCACGTTGCTACCCCTCCCTTCAGATGAAAAAACAAATGACATACATGATTGTATATTTCGGAACGAAGAAGAAATGAAGGGACGGGTAGACCTCACAGACATTCCTCCACCTGACCCCCAAGGGAAATTGTATGTTGATGGCTCTTGTTTCAAGTTACCAGATGGCACAATAACAGTTGCGTATGCGATTACGACCCCCTGCGCTGTAGTTGAGGCATCTCGAGTACCCTATCAGTCAGCACAAGCAGCTGAGTTAGCGGCATTACTTCGGGCTTGCGAGTTGAGTGAAGGATTGAGAGTAAACATGTATACAGATAGCCAATACGCCTTTGGCGTGGCTCATAGTTTCGGCCGCCTATGGGCAGAGAGAGGTTTTCTCACCTCTCATGGTCAAAGAATACAACATGGTCCTTTGATTTTACGATTACTAACAGCTTTAACGTTACCGGAGAAGGTGGCTGTAGTTATATGCAGCGCACATAAAACAGTAGTGAATGCAGTGGTTGAGGGAAATGCTTTTGCTGATCAGGTGGCGAAGGAAACTGCAAAATCCAAAATGTCATCTATGTTTTTGACCACCTCTGCTAGGTGGGTTGCAGAGACTGAAATGTTTGATAATACTATGGAAAGAGTTAGAGAAGTACAGAAAGAAGCTACCTCCGTTGAATTGGCTCGTTGGGAAAAGGAAGTGGGAAGATTAGATAAAAATGATTGCTGGGTTGATTTGACTGAATAACAGAGGTGGTTGCTAACTGACGCATTGGTTAACGCTGTAGTGACCATGGCACATGGCCCAGCACACATTGGGGCAAAAGGCATTTGCACTCTTTTGGACCCCGTGTGGAACAATCCTAATATTTCTAAGACTGCTTCCCATTTGGTCCAGTATTGCATGGTTTGTTTGCGACACAATCCTGGGGGAAGGGAACCAGTTTCCAGTGGGAACTTTACACCACCATCTTTCCCTTTTGAAGTGCTCAAATGGATGACATCCAATTGGACCGCGTGAATAATCTGAAATATGTCTTGGTCGTAGTATGCACCTTTAGTAAATGGGTGGAAGCTTACCTGACCAAGGAAAACACTGCTTTAGCAACAGCAAAAGCTTTGATAAAGGAGTTTTTCTCATGCTATGGATTACCACGGGTGATCTGGACAGATAACTGGGGACACTTTAATGCAGAGCTTATCAGTCATGTTTGTAATGGGTTGCAAATTAAGCAGAAGTTTCATGCAGCCTGACACCACCAGTCTGCGGGATTGGTTGAGAAATACAATGAAATTTTTAAATTAAACTGGCCAAAATTCAAGAGGGTACTGGGTTTAAATAACCCAATGCCCTACCATTAGCTTTGATGTCTTTACGAAT
Organism: Lissotriton vulgaris; assembly: GCF_964263255.1. NCBI lineage: Eukaryota > Metazoa > Chordata > Amphibia > Caudata > Salamandridae > Lissotriton > Lissotriton vulgaris. The sequence goes on along the minus strand of NC_141685.1, from coordinate 336,601,088 downwards.
TACCCCACATTCCCAATCTGGTGTGTCACCGTATGAGGTAATCTTTGGACGATCAGCCAATGTTTGGGGTGTCCTAAGACCCATAACTTTTTGAGATATTGACTACCCAATGATGACAGATTATTTGTATGCTTTGACTAAAGATCTTTGTTCCATTCATCAACAGGTGTCAGCAGTGTTTTAGCCCCTGCCGGAGGGTCCTGGACATCGCTTGGAACCAGGACAGTGGGTCCTAATCCAAAACTATCAGTGGAAATCCAGTTTAGACCCTCGCTAGTCAAAGCCCCATCAAATTCTCCATGCTGCGCGGACATCGGTGAAAGTGGACGGCAAGCGGCATTGGATTCACATATCACATAAGAAGTGAGTGCCCCTCCCGCTTCCATATGATTAGGGAAATGAGGAAGGAATTTTGACCCAGGAGAGTGAACAAGCCCCTCATTTTGTTCCTTTTTCCAACACCCTGGAAATCAGTGAAGGGCAAGGAGGAGGAGTACCGGGCTCGGGAGGGGTTTCGACATCTGAATTAGCAATTTCCCCGGATTCTGTTGCTCCTGTTGTTGATCAACGAGCCCATGATATTCCTATTGCAGAGAATACACCTTCCTCTGTTTGATTCTCCGATCAGGAAATGCCTGGCCATGCTCAATACAACCTGCAGCCCAGAAAACAACGTGGTACCCCAGATGAAGATGGCAGGAGATAAGGAAAGGCTTGAGCAATAGGGTTTGTTAAAAACCTTTCTGGGGTGCTGAGCGGGACACTGGACTGAACACGTTGAGAGCCTAGTTCAAGTTCAAGTTCAAGTTCAGAAATTTATATAGCGCACTACTCACCCATAGGGTCTCAAGGCGCTTGTGGGAGGGGGTGCATTATTTATCGAATAGCCAGGTTTTAAGTTCCTTTCTGAAAGAAATGTGGTTCTGTGTGAGGCGGAGGTGAGTGGGGAGAGAGTTCCATTTCTTGGCTGCCAGGTAGGAGAAGGATCTTCCTCCCATGGTGGATCTGTGGATGCGCGGAACTGTGGCAAGCGCTTGGTTGGAGGATCTTAGTTGGCGGGTGGGTGTGTAGAAGGACAGTCGTGTGTTGAGGCATTCAGGTCCTAGTTTGTAGAGGGCCTTGTGAGAGTGGGTGAGGAGACGGAACATTATTCTCTTGTTGACGGGGAGCCAGTGGAGGTCTTTCAGGTGGCCGGTAATGTGAGCTTGGCGTGGGATGTCCAATATGAGTCTGGCAGATGCGTTTTGGATGCGTTGGAGTTTTTTCTGTAATTTGGCTGTGGTTCCGGCATAGAGGGTGTTTCCATAGTCCAGTCGGCTAGTGACCAGTGCGTGGGAGACCGTCTTTCATGTTTCGGTGGGGATCCAATGGAAGATTTTTTTAAGCATGCGGAGTAGGTTGAAGCAAGAGGATGAGACGGCGTTAGCTTGTCTGGTCATTGAGAGGGAGGAGTCTAGGATGAAGCCCAGGTTACGTGCGTGGTCTGTGGGTATGGGTGCTGTGCCCAGGGCCGATGGCTACCAAGAGTCGTCCCAGGCAGAGGGTGAAGATCCTAGGATGAGAACTTCCGTTTTGTCTGAGTTAAGTTTTAGGCGGCTGTTTTTTATCCATTCGGCTACTTCTTTCATGCCTTCATGAAGATTTGTTCTGGCGGTGTTAGGGTCTTTGGTGAGGGAAAGGATCAGCTGGGTGTCGTCAGCGTAGGAGATGATGTTGAGGTTGTGTTGTCGCGCGATGGATGCGAGGGGACTCATGTAAACGTTGAAGAGGGTGGGACTGAGTGATGATCCTTGTGGGACTCCGCAGATGAATTCGGTGGCCTCTGATTTGAATGGGGGGAGTCGGACTCTCTGGGTTCTCCCGGTGAGGAACGAGATGATCCAGTCCAAGGCTTTTCCTTGTATTCCGACGTTGCTGAGGCGTTGTATGAGGGTGCTATGACAGACTGTGTCGAAGGCGGCGGAGAGGTCGAGTAGGATGAGGGCAACTGTTTCTCCGTTGTCCAGAAGCGTTTGGATGTCATCTGTTGCTGCAATGAGGGCGGTTTCAGTGCTGTGTTTGGCTCGAAAGCCGGATTGTGAGGGGTCGAGGGAGTTGTTGGATTCAAGGAAGGTGCCGAGCTGGCTATTAGCGGCTTTCTCAATGACTTTGGCAGGGAATGGGAGGAGGGAGATGGGGCGGTAGTTCTTAAGTTCAGAGGGGTCAGCTGTGAGTTTCTTCAGGAGGGCACTGAGTTCGGCGTGTTTCCAGCTTTCTGGGAAGGTAGCGGAGTTGAAGGAGCAGTTGATGACATCACAGAGATGGAGTGCGATGATGGAGTCTGCTTTGTTGAAGATGTGGTGGGGCAGGGGTCGGTTGGCGAACCTGAATGGATGGAGTTCATTAGACGGATGGTGTCTTCAGTGGTGATTGGGTTCCAGGCACTAAGGTTGTTGGAGAGCGGTTCAGGTTTGGAAGTGGGTGGGGTGGGCTGTTCTTTCGAAATGTTCTTAAAGCTGTTATGTACATCGGCGATTTTGTTGTAGAAGAAAGAGGATAAAGAGTCGCAGAGGTCTTGGGAGGGAGTAATGTCGTTTGAGGCTGCGGTGGGGTTGGTAAATTCTTTGACGATGTTGAATAGTTCCTTGCTGTTGTGGGCGTTGTTGTCGAGTCGATCCTTGAATGCTGATTTCTTGGTGGATCGGATCAATTGGTGGTGTTTGCGGGTGGCTGCCTTGAAGGTGGTCAGGTTGTCAGTGGTTGGGTTTTTTCTCCATGTTTTTTCGAGAGTACGGCATAGTTTCTTGGAATTCTTAAGGTCATCATTGAACCAAGGGGCCTTTTTGCTACCTTGTTTGATCTGGTGTTTTCTTTGGGGTGCTAATTCGTCAGCGCTGTGGGTGATCCATTGTTTGAGTTTGGTGGCAGCTTCGTTTGGGTCCGATTAGAGGGCTGGAGGGTTTTGGTTGAGTGATGTGAGGAGTTGGTCGGTGGTGATTTTGTTCCAGTTTCTTCGAGGAGCAGGTTGTGGGGGGTTGTGAGTCGTGGTGGTTTTGTAGCTGAAGTGAACGCAGCTGTGGTCCGTCCAATGGAGAGCTGTGGTATGATTGAAGAAGATGTGTTTGCTGGAGGTGAAGATAGGGTCGTGCGTGTGTCCGGCTAAGTGGGTGGGGGTGTCAAAAAGTTATTTGAGTCCGAGAGTGGCCAGGTTGTCCAGAAGGGTGGTGGTGTATCAGTCGTTTTCTAGGTGGAAGTTGAAGTCTCCCAGTAGAATGTAGTTCTCGGAGGGGAGGGCATGTGGGCTGATGAAGTCGGTAATGTCTTCGCTGAATTGTTTACGGGTTCCTGGTGGTCTGTAGATGAGGGTGCCTCTAAGTGTGGTCCTGGGGTCGGTGTGGATCTGGAAGTGGAGGTGTTCGGCGGTTGCAAAATGGTATTCACCTGTTACAATGCATTTTTTACTCCGCACTACCACTACAACGCAGGCATTACAACGCATACCGTTACAACGCATTGCGCTGGGGGGCGCTCTAGGATAAGAGGTAAGTTTAATTTACTATCCAACACCTTCCCTAGGGTCCACGGGGACTGGAGTTAGAATAGTAAATTATACTTACCACTATCCAGCACCCCAAAGCGCTATGCGTTGTAGCGGTATGCGTTGTAAATACCGCGTTGTAATGGTACGCGGAATAAAAGTATGCGTTGTAACGACATACATCCTTGCAAAATAGTCGTCGAAGCTGGTCATGATTCTGATGGTGTTCTTATGGACAATGGCGATGCCGCCTCCTGTTTGGTTGGTACGGTCCTTTCGGATGATCTTGTAAGCGTCCGGGATGGCTATGGCGATGTCGGGTGCTGATGATGCGTTCATCCAGGTTTCTGTAAGGAAGGCGATGTCCGGTGACGCAATGTCGAGTAGGTCCCAGAGTTCTGTGGCGTGTTTGTGGATCGAGCGGGTGTTTAGCAGGATGCATTTTAGGTGGTTAGAGTCGGAGCTGTGTTTGGAGGTCGTGGATTTGGTGTGGGTCTTGATGCAGGCGAACTTGCAGGAGTGGCAGGCGAAGGGACCGTGGGTACGTCCTGGGGCAGCTTCGTAGCATTGTGGAGTGCGTCCGGGGTTGAGGGCTAGGAGGGTGGCGGCGTCAAACGTTATGCGGGAAGAGTGCAGTTTGCGGGGGACAGGCGGTCTGGCGCTGGGCGCGGTCCAGGCGCAAACGGGCGTAGACGGGCTTACCTTTGGCGCACCTTCGGCGCGCATGGGGCGCGACCGCTGCGCATGAACGCTGCGCGCAATGGCATCTGTCATATGTGGATGGTGGAGGGGCGGGGGCGAGGGAGGGTCAGCTGGGAGGCGGTAGCGGGGAGAAGACACGGGTCAGGAGTGGCCACAACAACAACAACAAAATGGCTGCTTAATACTGAAAGCGAAACGGAGCACAGCCGAGGACTGGCAATGAATTAATTAGAAGTCTGCGGCAATTTTATTTCCCAACAAAGCAGCGCTAATGTGCACTACGCAAATGAGCAGATACAATTTCTATTTTTAAATGCGCTGGCTACGTTGCGTTTAATTTGGCAAAGCTGTGCAAATGGTCACAAATCGCACTGTGCAGGCTACGATACCAGGACGGGTCCAGGCAGCAGGGAAGCAGGCAGCGATGAGGCACACGATCAAGGCAGCAAGGAAGGGAGCGTGGGTGAGCGACCGTTTCGGGGCAAGCCCAGGTGGTCACAGCGTTAGGCAGGAAGGGACGAGCTTACTCTGTCTGTGGGAGGGAGGGTCAGCTGGGAGGCGGTAGCGGGGAGGAGACACGGGTCAGGAGTTGCCACAACAACAACAACAACATTTCTGCTTAATACTGAAAGCAAAACGGGGCACAGCCGAGGACCGGCAATGAATTAATTAGCAGTCTGCGGCAATTTTATTTCCCAACAAAGCAGCGCTAACGTGCACTTCGCAAATGAGCAGATACAATTTCTATTTTTAAATGCGCTGGCTACGTTGCGTTTAATTCGGCAAAGCTGTGCAAATGGTCGCAAATCGCACTGTGCAGGCTACGATACCAGGACGGGTCCAGGCAGCAGGGAAGCAGGCAGCGATGAGGCACACGATCAAGGCAGCAAGGAAGGGAGCGTGGGTGAGCGACCGCTTCGGGGCAAGCCCAGGTGGCCTGGAACAATTTGTTCGCTCTGTTCAGAAAAAAAGACTGTAAAAGGGCCCAGGTTGTGTACTCTTCAAGAGTTGTGTGAAGACATACCTCCAACGCGAGGATTTGTTTTTTGGTTTTCTTTGATGAACGATAGCAGCCTGCCTTTGAGGCTTTAGACGGACACAGGAAAGAAGAACCCTCTGGCAGATTGGGCTGCATTGCCCGAGTTTAGTTTTGGACTTTTAGTCAGCATGTATCCCTTGGCCCGTTATGTCCCTAACCTTTTGTACCCCGCTATTACCCTACATATGTACCTGTTTTTTCCAGTTGGACCATGCGCGTAAAGATAGCCTTTGTGGTTACTATTATGATTTTGTTGATGATATTAATGAGTGTTTTTGTATATTTGTAGTTTCGCCATCCTATGCCTACTATTCTGGGAACAACGACCCCATCTCCAGAGCATCTATTCTATACCTTGGCCCCACATAGAGAAAGGCACCGTCAAACCTATACTAAAAATGTGTTTGTAGAAATGCTTCATCAGACGCACAGTGCAACAAATACTACCAATTGTTGGGTTTGTGTCCTTTTGCCCTCCGTGATGCATAGACATTTCTTTGCCCTTATCATATTTAGGAAGTTTTGAGGCTTGGTTTAAATTGTTGTCCATGATGTATATGCACTATACTGTAGATACTGCTTGTTATTCAGAGAAAGACTATGAGATGATTTTGACATACATAGAATTGCACCAGGGTTTCGAACCCGAGGGAAATAATGGAGAAGGGTCATTAGATCCAAATGCCTGTATGAATATGTACACGGAGTATGAAAATGTTATTTGACTCAGGAATGAGATCTTAGATTTTGAAGAGTTTAATTTCACCCAGTATTTCCAACAATTTAAAGAAAGAAATGTCACAGATGACAAGGCAATCCCACTACCTATACTAAACAGTACTTCAGCTTTCTGTATTCAGGGGGCAGGACGAATATCAGTAAGAGAGAGCCAGTGTAATTATACCTATCGACTGCGCACTTTCAGTAGCCCTCCATTATTGACCCCTCCTAATATATACTTTGTATGTATGTGGAGAAAATGCATATACATGGCTTCCTCGTAGTTGGGCGAGTCGTTGTTATCTATCCTTTCTGTACCCTCCAGTGTATATAGCTCCTGCTAATTATCATAAGGACCATCGATTAGAGAAGCAAGGCCTACCCCTCATTAGAAATGTGAGAGAAATAGACACCCCTGAAATTGATCAAACAGATATTGCAGAGCAACATTTTGTTGATATAATGAAGGGAGTGTTTCCTAGTTGGGGACCCATTATCACCAGTAAGGAAGTGAGGCGTTTTTCTAGGGTAGTTGAAAGGGTAATCAATACCACCGCAGGTATATTAACAATTTTAACTGTAGAGCTTCAAGCTACCAGACTTGTCTTGCTTCAGAACAGAATGGTTCTAGACGTTATCTTGGCTGATCGAGGAGGAGCATTACGTGTGATCGGCATTTCCTGCTGCGTATATATCCCTGACTTCGCCCCTTCTGTTCACTTGGCTATCCAGAAGCTACATCGCTTGGCATCCGAAGTACATGCAGATACAGGGACCTGGTCTTTGTCTGGTTGGTTCTGGAGTCTATTGTCCACTTGGGGATGGAAAATGTTGATGATACTAGCAGACATAGCAGGTGTTTTTTACCTGCTGCCTATGCATACATTGTGGGCCAGCTTGTTGTTCTTATTGTGCTACTAAACTTGCCTCTTCCATAACCACTCCTTCCCCAGTAGCCGTAAAGGCTCAATTAGTTCAGCAAGAAATTAAAGACCTAATGCAGATTGATGAAGGAATTTTCAAAGACCGACTTCTTTTTGGTTAGCTACATCATGCTAAAAGGGTGGTTCTGAGGGATAAAACTTATATTTCCCCTATGTTAGTGGTATGGATCGTATATGTATATTGTGTTAGCATGATGCATCTATATATTTCTAGTATGCAGTTATGCATAGAATGTAATCTATAACCTCTTTAGCAATGTTAGTAAGGTTATATGCTGTGTGTGTGTTCTGTTTCCATCGAGTAGGCCAAAAACGATACAGACGCCATCTTTTCTTGTCTGCGTTAGGCACGAACAGCGATCACGTGATACCTTACAATAGCTGTCCGGCCTTAGGTTAGTTGATTGGCTGGAGACAGCTGAATACAACTTATTCTTCCACTGTCCTGGGACTCAAGGTAGCATCTGGCTTTGGGTGCGATAAGCGCATTCCTGAAGGCGCCGTGCCTGCCCTCCCGGGCACTGAGACGAACGGAAGTCACCCCTCCTGACCTCCCCATTAATAACTAAAGCAGAGCTTTGTACTAATCATGTGTGCCATATATGGTCCTTCCTCGAGGGCCAAGAGCCAAGTAGTGTTTTTCCTTCTACGGTGTTTCATGCTCTATGTCGAAAGTATATATGTGTCGTTTTGAATGTAAGCCAGCAGTTTCCTCCATGCACCTGGATGGGTGAGGATGGGAGAGGCGTATTCAGTATAATAAACAATTGAACTTTTTCACTGCCAACTGACTGGTAATTGGGTAATTTGCATTGGGGCTCTTGGTAAGTATAGCTCCTTATGTTATTTTTCTATAGTACTTCATGCAGACTGGAGGTGGGAGTCCAGGGCCACAGGAGGAGCTAGATAAGATGGAAGAAATGGTGTCTACAGTCATCAGTGTGGAAACGGTGGCAGGAGTTGGGGGACCGGACACTGCTCAACATGACCTGACACAACAGCAACAGGGTGAGTAACGACCAGGGACTAGGGGGATGGGGGAGATGGGCACACATGCACAGTTAAGTATAGCACAGTGCACACCCACAATGACTCTGGAGCATATCTCTGATTCCCTTGGCACACTGCAGCACACCTAGAAACAGCAAATAGGCCCCCGTTGACTTGTTACCCAGAGGGGGCCCTTCCCACACACCACCAATCTCACAACAAACCCATGCTCATGTCTTAAATCCAGCAAAGAGGCGTGTCTGTGAGCAACACTGACAAGGCAAGTGACGCTGCATGACGAATAGCATTGCTGCAGTCAATATATCATGAAATTTTGCATGCCACGACATTGAGGTGGCTGAGTGTGTACCACATTCGTAAAGGAGCAGGTCACACTCTGGCGCATTTGCGTGCACAAACAACCTCTGACGTCAACAGCACATCTGCGGACAAACCATTCTGCAGACTCCCAACTCCCACCAAGAGCCCAATGTACCCAAGTCTGCAGCATCTCAGCACTGTATAAGCACAGAAGTCAAAGGCATATCGCATGAAAGGGATAAGGGGCAGCAAAATCAAAGCTGCAGGGGCGACTCTCCAAAAATGCAGCACACACATAACATACAGAGCACATCAACATTAACCACAACACATTCACAACAGAACAGAGGACACAACTGGTGTCGCTTGTGTGTAGATACTGGCCAGTCACATTTAGCATAGCAGGAAAATGTGAGTTGATAATGTACAAATACAAACACACATCTGTGATGTTGTCGAAATATTCACTGTCCCGCATCAAATAGGCAGCTCCTCCCAAACAGTCACAATGTACCATGTCATGCAGTCTGAATGTAAACATGTACAATGCATCAACATACATGGGAAAAAACAATGTTAAACAGCATCTTCCCTTCACATGCAGAGAGAAAATAAACACCTCCTGTAGAGCAGACCGAACCTCTCTTCACTGATGAGGAAGAGGACCTCCACACCTTCGACACCGACGCCCTCCATGAGTTCATTGACAGCTACGTCAACCCACCTCCAGGAGCAGGGCAGCCCAGATGCATCGAGGAGACCACACAACCTGCACAGACCACCCAGCATGCAGCACCCACCACCACAGCTACCTCCCAGGACCACCACAAACAACACACTGCCTTCCAACGCCATGTGTTGGGGTGCCAGGAGAAGATGGCTGAACAGGTGCAGGTAGGGTTCGACTGCATGCTATCCAAACTAAATGCCATATGTGGGTGTCAAAGTCCCATCAGGGACCACTCACTATCCTTAGTGGACACCCACAGTCTGCTCCATGCTCTCCAATGATCCATGGCTTACATCGCTGGAGTCCTGACTTGGAGACAAGAACAACTGTCTAGTCAGAGTGGCTCAAGCAATGTCACCCGGGAGTTGGGACACATGCAAAGCTTCATGGAGAACATGGAGCGGATGCAGGCGTAAAGAGCGGCTGACACAGCTGCACACCAGCGAAAGGTAGCTGGGTTCTTCCATGCCCTGCAGAACCTCCATTGGCATTACTGCCACAAGGTCTGGTGCGGATGAATGCTGCTGCTACCACTCCATCCAAATCTCCGCCCTCTGAAGTTTCAGTGCCACACAATGCGGCAGACATTCCACCTCCGGCCCCTGATGTGTCACTGCCACACAGTGCTGGAGACAGAACACCACCACCCACATGTGAGATAAATGAAACAGCAGAGGACGAAGATGTGGTTGAATCTGCCTTACTGGTAAGAAGGAAGTAGCAGCATTCATCTCCGCCATATGGCCTGTTTCTGCTTGGTTCTGCTCTCTGCATCATCACCTTCCCCTGTCCCCGATACACTCTGCGACACTCACCTTGGTCCTCGACATGGACTGCCATATTCTGTTTGGTTACCAATGACACAGCAATAAGACTGCGGACTGAACTCTTCCTCTTCCGATGATCTTGTCATTCCCTAAAGGACTCTGGCTGGCCCTCCATGGGCCAACAATGTAAAGTGGGGTTTACATTGTCCTGTACTGCTCCAGCTATGATACTCCACTGAATGTGCATTAAATATTCATATTCACACAGATCTGTCATGTCTATGATCATTCAAGTGTGGAAGTATGGATGAATTTAGGGTAAGTGATTCTCCCTTATGTCCATGTTGCCCATGTAATGGGACTTGAGTCATAGTGTGCAACATCACCGATTGTGGTCTGGGTGGCGCCGACATTACAACAGAGACACACACATTAGTTTCTTCCTTGTTCAGCCCAGGACGGAACCACGCCCAGAGCCCTGTGGCCATTGTTCACACCCCTACACTAGCCCACTCCAGTTACGCTTACAGGGGACGACGACAATGCTACATGTCCCAGGTCTTCCCTGAATTGATCTGCTGATCACAGATCTAGTTATCAGCATTCCACAGCCACTCCCTGAGGTCTGGTTTACACCCATACCATTCCCATCCAGCACAGGCGTCACAGGACATGTGACCCTGCTAATAAAAAGGGCCAGGTGCACATGCTCGAGGCCATTTTCACTCTCTATCTGGGTGTATCTGTGTGGTTATTATTTATGCATGTGGGCCTTGGCTTTTACCACATCACATTCTCCACTGCCGGAGGTGACATGATGGCGTCCACACCACAATACTCAATCATAAAGGGTCCATGACTTGCGTGGCACAGAGTTGTTGGCACGGATACACTGTGGCCGGCACGGGCATACCGCCACTGGACTGTGACTTTCGGTGCACTGACGTAGGGGCACCTTAAGTGCTGAGCGGGTGTGTAGCCTGCGATGATGTGCCGTCCTGGCGGTTTGGACTAGTAAGTATTTCTGTAAGCCCTGCTGGACCGCAGTGTAGGCCTGAGCAAGCAGGCAGCGCAGGCCTACCCCCACGTGGCACAGTTCACAGAGTTAGTGGCACCTAAAGAGCTGAGCGGGTGTGCAGCCTGCGATGATGCCTGTGTGCACTGATATGATCTCTGCCATTGCAAAATCAAGACCCAGGATCACGTGTGTGACCTGGTGGCCCACGGTGCGGGGCTGCATGATGTGGAGGCTGCCAAGGTTGTGGGCCCCGGGCTTGGAGCTTGCACCGGCACGTAGTGGGCCCTCTTGGAGACACGCCGGTGACGGAAGGTGAGCAGTGAGGCCTGGGTGCGCAGGGGGGGTAATCACTGCTGGGCGGCTGGAGGAGCTAGGGTGCAGCAGCCTGTGTGCGCAGGGACGGGCAAGCGATGATGGCGTGTGCAATTATATAAATTCTGCCATTCATAAATCTGGACTCTGTTTCCGATAAGGAACCTGGTGGACTGCAGTGTATACCGGCATGTGGTTGGAGACACACCGGTGGCAGCAGGTGAGCAGTGAGGCCTGGGTCAGCAGTTTTGGCACTCTCTCTCACTCTCCCTCTCTTCCTTTCACTGTCTCTCTCTCTCCCTCTCTTTCTCTCTCTCTCACTCCCTCTCTCTCTTTCTCTCACTCTCCCTCTTTCCCTCTCTTTCTCTCTCCTATTCTCTCTCCCTTTCTTTCTCTCTCTTATTCTCTCTCCCTCTCTTTCTCCCTTCTCACCCTCTCTTTCTCTCTCTCTCTCATTCCCTTTCTCTCATTTTCACTCTCTATCTTTCTCTCTCTCCCCTTCTCCCTCTCCCGCTCCCTCTCCTTCTCTCTCTTTCTCTCTCTCTCTCTTTCTCTCTTTGTCTCTCTCTCCCCTGTCTTTCTCGCTCTTTCTCTCTCTCGCTTTCCCTCTCTTCCTTTCGCTCTTTTTCTCTCTCTCTCTCTCGCCCTCCCTCTCTTTCTCTCTCTCTCTGTCCTTTTATGGGCGCATGACACACCTTTTTATCTTGAATTTTGTCTTGCAGGCTATGACTTACAGATTATCCAGTGAAGACCCGCCATGACTCTTCCAAATAGTTGTTTTGAGTTTAATTTGAATAAAATGATTTGAATGTTAATTGTTGTAATTGTGCAACATCAGGCGAATTGTTAATGATTTTGTGAAGTTGATGTAAAATATCTTTGTCCTGGGGGTGCCCGGGGTAATGCCCCAGGGGGGAAAGGACCTGGGGGTGGTGCCGGTGGATGTTGTGGCCCTCTTGGGTGTACAAGCTGCATGATCAGTAGCTCCATGGCATCTGTTGTTCTGCAGGTGTGGCTCTGGGCTGGGCTCCCTTTTATGGTGCAGGTTGTCGTCCGACTTTACAATAAGTAAGAGCAGATGTTAAATCCCTGCTGCTAACGCGCCTTATCACATGTTTTGGGATATTATCGCCGATCTGGCTGGTCGTTGAGAATGTTGCGAAGTGGTGTTGTCGCGGCTTTTTGAACGGGAACACCTACTGTGCATATTATTGGCGTTTGTTGCCGGTGTCATCTGTGGCGTTGTATTTTGTGGCTGCTATTGCAGGAAAACTGGTAAAGATAATTACATCCTGGAAAAATCTAACAAAAGGCAAGTTTAAGTAAAGCATGTGAAATGTTAGCTTTTACACTTATTACTCAGAAATGAATGAGTTTAGTCTGAAAAGTTAAGGACATGACAACAGGGCAGCCTAGGCCAAACCTTTCTTTTTGATAAGCCCTAGATCCTTCTGTTCTTCTACTGGTTGATGAGTTTCTTTTGCAGATAGCTCTAGGATGAATCTTATGAAGCTGCAGTGCGCTGTATAAAGGCTATTTGAAGGATTGGTTGATTAAAAGGCCGGATAATGAAACATATCCAACATTGCTATGAGTAAATGAACTGGCAAATGTTAGCAGGCTATATAAAGTCACCCTAGGGTACTCTTCTTTGGTGCTCAGCAGCAACTATAGTGAATGAAAACATTATAACATTTACAACTGAGCCATTGCTACACCTAGAGACGGGGCTGAAAGCTGCAGACTTTGGGGTCCCTTGGAGCAGTAAGTAGGTAAAAGGATGATTTTAATTAAACATATCCATGTGCTGGTTGGAAATGACCCTTCTATCCCCAAACGTATTGCTCCTTCCTTCTATATTTTCCTGACCTGTTGTTGTTGGCTTTAGGACTCTGGGCACTTTACCACTGCTAATCAGTGCTAAAGCGCATATACTCTCTGTGTAAATTGTTATTATGATTGTTTGTCCATGATTGGCATATTTGATTTACTGATAATCCCCTAGTAAAGTGCACAGAATGTGCCAGGGCCTGTAAATGAAATGCTACTAGTGGGCCTGCAGCACTGATTGTGCCACCCACATGAGTAGCTCTGGAAAGGTAACTCAGGCTTACCACCGCAGTGCCTGTGCGCAGTTTGTAAACTGTCAAGTCAACCTGGCAAGTGCACCCACTTGCCAGGCCCTAACCTTCACTATTCTTACATGTTAGTCACCCCTAAGATAGGCCCACGGTACTCCTGTGGGCAGGGTGCAGTGTATGTGAAAGGTCGTACATGCCATGATGTGTGTGCCAAATCCTGATAGTGAAATACTTGCAATTTCGTTTTTCACTATTGTAAGTCTATCTGTTACCATAGGATAGAATGGGAAGTTTGCTTATAATATCTTATAAGCATATCTGCCCCTGGGAACCAGATAGGAAAATAAAGTTTAGCATGCCTGATCTCAGACTGTTAAAATGCATCTTTTAGTGAGGGTGATTTTTACATTCGGTGTTTGAAAATACCCTTTGTAGAAAGTAGGTATATTCTTGCTTAGCCATCCAGTGTGGCTCTGCTAGGATGTGTATTGACTGTCTGGCTTTGGAGTGACAGGGGATGGGGATGTGCAGTGGCCCCAGAGAGTCTGGATGAGTCAGCGCTAGGCTCAATAGGCCTGGTCTGCATTTGGAGTGGTGGGAGGAGTAGCACTTGCATCTGAATAGGGCTGGGCCTGCCTTCCACAATGATGGCCCGCCCCCATGTGTTGTGTCTGGATCCAGGGCACACACTGGAGATTGTTGTGCACTTATAAAGTGCCCCCAGAATTGGTTTGGACTGGGCTCAGAGCCCTGGGCCAAGAGAGAACAAAGAGATTTACTGTATGAAAAGAGGGGCCCAGACCCCGGACTTTTAGATCATCCCTGGAATTCAAGAGGACCCTTGCCAAGGAGAAGAGCTGGAGAGACTGAAGAGAAGTACTGCTCCTTTGTTGTGTGTTGTGTAGGGTTGGCCAGTATTCATCAATTGGGATACCCAGTAGAGTCCAGAACCTGGGGACAACTACATGAAACGAACAGAGGTTCTGCGACAACACACTTATCCAAAGCTAAATAACTTAAAATATTTTGTATCTCCTTCCACTTTGGGATATCTGTGAATGTTATACATATATGTCTAAACACATACTCAAAATCAAATGGCACAAGCTAATTGTGTTATTCTGTATTATGTTATTCTAAATTTATTACATTTTAAACAGACAGAATCTTGTATCATCATACAATGACTCATATATTGGATTCCCTTTAAAACCTACCTATTAGGCTATACACAGCCTATTTTAGTTTTGTCCTGAAGAAGACCCGTGTTTGATGCTTACATGTAGCACAGATGCACAGGGGTTGAAACGTTGATACATAATTGGAAGCATGAAATTTCATTTTGACCATTTCAAATTGATTATGAATAATCCTAGGTCACTATGTGAATAACTACATGTTTTTTACTCTGTACCTGAATGTCATTGCCGTTTGCTGTATATGGTCCTTTTCCGCCCAATTAATTTGTTGTGATTTATGTAAATTACACACATTATTTCACCTTGTCTCACCTCTGCACTAGTTAACCATGTGCATATGACCTGCTATTTATGATGATACAAGATTCTGTCTGCTTAATATTGAATACACTACAGAATAACACAATCAGCTTGTGCCATTTGACTTTGAGTATGTGTTTAGACATATATGTATAGCATTCACTGATATCTCAATGTAGAAGGGAATAACAAAACTATTAAGTAATTTAGCTTTGGATAAGTGTGTGGGGTTGGTCTGCAGTTGCTGTTTCTGCCAAGGAAAGGAGACGGACGTTGCTGTGTTTTGTGTCCCCTGCTTGAAGGAGATCTCTAATGGCCAATGTGTGCTGGCCTCCTGTTCTGAAGTCTCAGGGACACAACGTCTTCCCCCCAGCTCCCCTGAACTTGAAGAACTACAAAAACAACACATCGCTGTTCTTGAAGCTGTTTTTCTGATGCATCTCCATGGCACAAAAGGAATTTCTACACATGGCCATGCTGCTACAAAAACTGATGCAGCGCCTGTTGCTGCTCCAAGAATCAACTCTTAGAGGGGTCGGGGCTAAAGAAAACCACCATTTGCTGGCGCATCATTTACTGCCGCATCACGGATTTACTGATTTGCACCTGTGAGAAAAGTTTTCGCGATGCATCACCCGAGGATCAGAACCGTTACAAAGAATCAACACATCACTTCCCCCTAAAAGACTGGATTCAATGCATCACTTCTCCTGTGTGCAGAACTGTTGCATCGCACCCCCCCAAGGTCTCAGGAACTGACGCATCTCTTTCTTTTCGATGCTTCTTCACTCTGCAGCTGTTTGGCCTTGTGAATTTTTACACAACTACAGGTACTTTGTGTAAAAGTCATGCATCCATAGTTTTCTATGGTACAAGTTCTTGAATCCTTTTGAAAGTCATATTTTTAAATGTGTATGTTGGATTTTTGATATTTTGGTCTTGTCAAGTTTACATAAATATATTTTATTTTTCTAAACTGGTTTGGCGCCCATTTGTGGTATCTTCACTATGTTACTGTGAGGGTTGGTGCAAATACTTTACACATTGCCTTTGGGATAAGCCTGTCTGCTCATGCCAAACTACCAAGTGGGTGAGCAGGGGTTATCTAAAGTGTGTATCCCCTTACCCTGACTAGAAGCAAGGGTCCCTATTTGGACAAAAGCACCTACCTTGTAGTGTAGTTCCAATAATACCCTTTCATGCAGGACCTGAGCTGTTTACGGATAACATATACTGTGGGCTTGGTGGCTAACTGACTCTGTACACCCCCACCGAATATGTCAGCCTATGTTTTCGCATTAGCTAGCTCACAATGCCACTAGAATCTCCTATTTATCAGAGAGATTAGTTTTTGGAAACCTCAGAACATAATAACCTCAGACTCGTGGAAACAATATACTACTTTCACCTAGTCACTCGTGCTTGCTTGTTTTGCTCTCAGAGAGATACACAGAAGAAACAGTCAAGTGCGTTTACACAAGAATTTATTGTACTGTTCTCCTCATGTAAAATAAGTGCACTGCTACAACTGTAACACAGTAGCAGAGATATAGAACCAGCAGTACAGTGAATAAAAATGAATAGTATTGTTCTTCCATTTTGCAATATTCATGAACACATACATGAATATAGAATGCATTTATAAAATAAAGTGCGTACTCCTAAGATGCCTGTGTAGATGTACCTAAGTGTGCCTGGCATGTGAGTATGGGCTTAAGAGCCTAAGTCTAAGAGCCTAAGTCTAGGAGCCAAAGAGTGTAAGAGCCTACGTCCAAGAGCCAAGAATCCCACTAGGATTTAGTCGAACCCCCATACCTGAATAGTGAGAGTGTGGGACTTCGTCCTGAACTTGAGCTGGACATCCCTCAAGGGATCATCAAACCACTGTACGCTGAAGCGATGGCATGCCGGTTCCCTCCTGCTTTCTGATAGCTAGAGGTGCTGTATTTATACAGTCTATGTGCATAAGTTCCCCATTGTTCAGTATGAGGATGATGTTGGGGATTAAACATTGTTCGTTAATGGAAGAGGTGAAGTGTACTGTCCTGGAGAGTGTACTCATAAATTATTCATATGTGCTAAGGATGATGTCTTAGCAATATTGATTGGAAAAAACCCACCCTCGGCATGGAACTAGGTGAAAGGTTTAGTCCATAAAAGGCTACAGTCCTTTTGAGGCATTATGTCCATACAAGGCAGTCTGTCCATAATTGGAATTATGTCCTTAGAAGGCTTGTTCGTATGAAATGACAGGGAGATGATGTAGGGAAAGTGTACGAAGTTCCCTGGACCTATAACAGGGTACCAATATGAAATATCACACTCCCTCCACCTTACACTTAACAGTGATAATACACATTTGAGATACACATTTAGAATGGTGTCAGTGCATAAAATTATCAAGCAGTTATTTAAAATCTTTCTAAAAACGTTAAAAATTAATTTAAAAACAGTTTAAAAAACGAGAAAAAATGTTCTTTGTGAAAGTATGACATTTGTAGTAAAGTTCCACTAATCACAGTTCTAAATGAGTTCGATCACACAAGTTGAACTACTGCAAGTGTACTTCGAAGGCCATATTTTGTTATAAAAAGTGTCAATTAGAAAAAGTTCTTTTGAGAAAAAAGAAGGGAAAGAAAAAACTGAATTAGTTACCAGCACACGGTGAGCCAGATTCAGAATATATGTCCTGGCTGGGAGACATAACATTGTCATTGCCTGCTGTCTTAGGGGGCAAACATTGTAGTACCTTGCATAGCACGTCAAGTGTGCATAGATGACACTCGTCAGTGCTGCCAACAGTTGTTGGTGAGGCAGCCGGTGCTGTATTCGATACCTCAGTTCCAAGGGTGGACCTGAAATCCAACTCGGTCAAGGTCACTTGCGGATCCTCGAGGAATGCATGCGTTAAGATGGGAATACGCTGAGGACAGAGTCGAGCATGGGACCGCAGTGGTTCCAGCCTGCGCTGGCGTCTTCATTAGAGGAGTCAGACAGATGTCAAACTCCCATTCTCCTCCGTAAAACAGGCATCGGAAAACAGGTAAGATGCAGTCTTCGAAGACTTGTCTGAATGACAGGAACCAAGTTATTTCTCGAAGGCGGGGCACACCCAGATGTTGTACCATGCGCTCATGGTAATATCTTTCCAGGAGAGCTTTTGCAATTTTGCTGGCGGATGGTCCATCCATTGCGTAGCAGGTAAATGACAATCAGGATTCTTGCAATAGCTAGCAGGATCAAAGGTAGACCCCTGAAAATGCTTCCAAATACGGAGTGTATAAAGTTAGCAATAATGCAGAGAATGGTCTGGAAGATGTTAAGGAATCCTGACCCCAAGGTTTTAAATAGGAGTACAACACCACTCGTATCTGACATATTAACTATACGACCCATTATGTCTGAGAAATGGCGGGGGCAGTTTGTACGGATTAGCGCCCATATCTCTGTCCAGGTCCTCGGAACTTGAAGTTCAAAGGTATCTCGTGCAGAGGTCAATGGCACTGTTTTCTGTAAAAGCATGGCTTTCATTCTGCTCAAAGCATCAAACTGTGTAAAAGAAGCATTCAGTGAATGCCATACTGGCACCTCCCTGACTGTATTTGTCATAGGAAACAATACTTGCATACAGAAAGTAACTCTGGTGTTCACAGTGACCAGATATGCAATTCCCCGGAGCATCCAAAAACAAACTTGATCGTTCAGCATCAAGTAACTCCCATTCAAAAGTAACTCGAACACTGGCGTTATCACTGCAGCTGGAGTTACCTTCATGTGGCAAGACAGATTCGAAACTGAACCACTACAGGCCCCATGCAAAACGAAATCTTGGCACATGAGAGAACCACTTAAAGCGCTCTTGCAGTTAATACCACTAAGAAATACTTCTTGATCCCTACTCCGGCATCAAAATCTATATGGTAAATGCAAGGATTTTGTAATGTATTCTTTACCCAATTTTTCATATTTGCCTGCCTGCCTTTGTTCAAGGCAATAGTGAAACTGAAAGGTCGTGGACGGGAGAGTGATCTGGCCATGGATTAGCCACTCTGTGGATGGTAATTCAGCCACTGTCAACGGAAGCCTGTCCAGTTTTTCAATTTGCAGCATTGTATATTTAGCTCCCCTTTGTGCCACTTCTATCTGTGTATCGGTTAGATTGTATTCTGAAAACAGAGAAGTACTGTTTATAAAACGCCAAGGCACAAAGCCTGCACGCAAAGATTGTAGCGTCCAGCTCAATAACATAATAGAACGTAACTGAGATTGGCCGTGTTGTAATATGGCTAAATCCTGTTCCAGTATGTCAGTAGCAGAAGACACAATGTTCCCCAATGAATATACTCTGGAGGTCAAAGTTGTCAACCCATTATTCACCACACTCAAAGCTTTTTCTAAGTTTATACTGTTTATTTCCCGTATTGTCTCTGTGGCTTCTTGTTGGGAAATCTTCCAGATTTCATTATAGGCAGCATAAATGCCTGCATATATGAAACGTTTTTGACATTGTTTCCTAGGTCCTAGTAAAAACTCCCTAAGATCCATGTCTTATGTGAGTAAAGATAAGTTTTGTTTCGCTTCTGCAAGTGTTGAGGATTCTAGCCATTCTAGGCACAACCTCCCAACACTATAGGATGCCCCTACCCCTGGATGGTCTCTCTGTACATAACCTGGATCTGGCCTATGCATACTGAGTCCTTTGGTGATGTGCAGGAACCATTTAATGGCATGTTTGGGTCTAAGGGCCAAACCACCCACTCCTTCCAATTTGGGTCTGATCTATTGTAATTTAGTACATCATCAATTGTTGACTCATTCTTTCTGGAACCCCTGTGATGGTGTAGGAACTTTTGGTGTGTTCAGGTCCTTTATCTTGGCTATTCCAAGACAGGATGTATGTTGCACAGTAGCATTTAAAAAGATCATCTGCTATGGAATGAGGCATGCTCTAAATAGTGCCTCTGTACCTTGGACTTGCAAGTTCCTTGAACCCCCAAACCGATTTTGAGTCAATTTCGTATTTCCATAGGTTGAAACCTTGTACAGACAATTGGGCCTAAAAGGAAGTAGAGTAAATCTGTTTAGTGTTTGTCAACATAATTTTCAGTGCTGATTTTGGTACAACCTTATAATAAAATGAGTCTGTATCTGAGGTGTTAAACCCTGAAAAGTATGCAAGTATATATGTTAAAAATTAAAATACAAATATATTTAATATTACAATTTAAAAAAAGAAAAACATTTTATAATATTAAATACATATGACAAATACCCACAAATAATATATTAAATAAAATAAAAGATGATTTTCAAATAAATAAATGTTTTTAATTAGAAATTATTTAGAAACAGAAATATTAATTATTCCATAAATTTAGTTTATTTATTTCCTACCTTATAACACCACACAATTCACAACCCCCATCTACATTAAAAAAACATGTACTTCCATAATTATTATAATTAATTATCAACTAAAGACATTTTATTAATTAAAAACAAATAAAACAAATAAAAATGTATTAACTTCCCACACTTTACAACTATAATCCGCACAACCCACAGCTAAAATAAAACTGTCAAAAAATGTATTACAGAATTTACTTTTATTTTTAATTAACAAACTAATAGTATTTAACAACTAATTATAAAGTAAGTAAAATGTATTTACTCCTCACCCTTTACCCCATAAAGCCAAAACCAACAAGCAAAAAAATAAACAATTACTCTAATTAACTATCAATGAATTGATTAATATAATTATAAACTCATTAATTATTTAAAAATAAATCACTTCACACCCTTCACCCCTATAAACCTCACAACCCACACCTAAAATGTATTACACAATTTTCATATTTAATTTTCAATTAATTAATTAACATTGATTAAGAACCAATTAATAATTACTTAATAATAAATTACTTTCCACAAATAACAATATAAAATCTTAATTAAATAAATATTAATAAATAAAAAAGAATCATTAATTTATTATAATTCAATTACTCCCCACCTTTTTCCGCTATAAACCCACAACCCACTACAGAACTAAAAACGCAAAATGTAACACATATATTAAAAAATAGAAACAATACTTATGCAGAACAGATACATCACAAACAATTAAAATATGTACTAAAATACATAACACTAATTAAAAAAATCAATATTTTAAGCAACTATATTTTTGCAAACGATATTATTGACTTCTATATTTTTAAAAAACATATTTCTTACCTTAAAATTTATAATCTTGACCACAATATTCTTGCTGTTGATATTTCTGTTTACAAAAGGGGGTGGTGATGAACAGAGTGTCTGAGTTAAACAGACCACTCTTACCCAGTCCACAGATCAGGGCTTGATCCATCACCGTTATTTATCTCACTGCCCCATCCCAGCTCAGAACCTGGCTATGTGCAAATCAGTCTGTCCCTGGCCCAGTGCATCATGGGAACAGGGCAGACTAAACTACCAAGCCAATTCTTCACCAGAAAGGAGACAAGCTACCGGGGACCGGTTTCTGGCATTTCAGCCTTCTTCGGCCCGGCTTGCTTGAATCCTGATGGAGCAGTGAGAAAGGGACTCATGTCTGAGTATACCCTGCCACACCTATAGTGGCCAAAAACGATTTACAAAAGGGGGTGGTGATGAACAGAGTGTCTGAGTTAAACAGACCACTCTTACCCAGTCCACAGATCAGGGCTTGATCCATCACCGTTATTTATCTCACTGCCCCATCCCAGCTCAGAACCTGGCTATGTGCAAATCAGTCTGTCCCTGGCCCAGTGCATCATGGGAACAGGGCAGACTAAACTACCAAGCCAATTCTTCACCAGAAAGGAGACAAGCTACCGGGGACCGGTTTCTGGCATTTCAGCCTTCTTCGGCCCGGCTTGCTTGAATCCTGATGGAGCAGTGAGAAAGGGACTCATGTCTGAGTATACCCTGCCACACCTATAGTGGCCAAAAACGATTTACAAAAGGGGGTGGTGATGAACAGAGTGTCTGAGTTACACAGACCACTCTTACCCAGTCCACAGATCAGGGCTTGATCCATCACCGTTATTTATCTCACTGCCCCATCCCAGCTCAGAACCTGGCTATGTGCAAATCAGTCTGTCCCTGGCCCAGTGCATCATGGGAACAGGGCAGACTAAACTACCAAGCCAATTCTTCACCAGAAAGGAGACAAGCTACCGGGGACCGGTTTCTGGCATTTCAGCCTTCTTCGGCCCGGCTTGCTTGAATCCTGATGGAGCAGTGAGAAAGGGACTCATGTCTGAGTATACCCTGCCACACCTATAGTGGCCAAAAACGATTTACAAAAGGGGGTGGTGATGAACAGAGTGTCTGAGTTAAACAGACCACTCTTACCCAGTCCACAGATCAGGGCTTGATCCATCACCGTTATTTATCTCACTGCCCCATCCCAGCTCAGAACCTGGCTATGTGCAAATCAGTCTGTCCCTGGCCCAGTGCATCATGGGAACAGGGCAGACTAAACTACCAAGCCAATTCTTCACCAGAAAGGAGACAAGCTACCGGGGACCGGTTTCTGGCATTTCAGCCTTCTTCGGCCCGGCTTGCTTGAATCCTGATGGAGCAGTGAGAAAGGGACTCATGTCTGAGTATACCCTGCCACACCTATAGTGGCCAAAAACGATTTACAAAAGGGGGTGGTGATGAACAGAGTGTCTGAGTTAAACAGACCACTCTTACCCAGTCCACAGATCAGGGCTTGATCCATCACCGTTATTTATCTCACTGCCCCATCCCAGCTCAGAACCTGGCTATGTGCAAATCAGTCTGTCCCTGGCCCAGTGCATCATGGGAACAGGGCAGACTAAACTACCAAGCCAATTCTTCACCAGAAAGGAGACAAGCTACCGGGGACCGGTTTCTGGCATTTCAGCCTTCTTCGGCCCGGCTTGCTTGAATCCTGATGGAGCAGTGAGAAAGGGACTCATGTCTGAGTATACCCTGCCACACCTATAGTGGCCAAAAACGATTTACAAAAGGGGGTGGTGATGAACAGAGTGTCTGAGTTAAACAGACCACTCTTACCCAGTCCACAGATCAGGGCTTGATCCATCACCGTTATTTATCTCACTGCCCCATCCCAGCTCAGAACCTGGCTATGTGCAAATCAGTCTGTCCCTGGCCCAGTGCATCATGGGAACAGGGCAGACTAAACTACCAAGCCAATTCTTCACCAGAAAGGAGACAAGCTACCGGGGACCGGTTTCTGGCATTTCAGCCTTCTTCGGCCCGGCTTGCTTGAATCCTGATGGAGCAGTGAGAAAGGGACTCATGTCTGAGTATACCCTGCCACACCTATAGTGGCCAAAAACGATTTACAAAAGGGGGTGGTGATGAACAGAGTGTCTGAGTTAAACAGACCACTCTTACCCAGTCCACAGATCAGGGCTTGATCCATCACCGTTATTTATCTCACTGCCCCATCCCAGCTCAGAACCTGGCTATGTGCAAATCAGTCTGTCCCTGGCCCAGTGCATCATGGGAAC
Source organism: Lissotriton vulgaris (assembly GCF_964263255.1). Classification (NCBI taxonomy): domain Eukaryota; kingdom Metazoa; phylum Chordata; class Amphibia; order Caudata; family Salamandridae; genus Lissotriton; species Lissotriton vulgaris. Next base: position 336,577,917 of record NC_141685.1, on the reverse strand, counting down.
AGGGCAGACTAAACTACCAAGCCAATTCTTCACCAGAAAGGAGACAAGCTACCGGGGACCGGTTTCTGGCATTTCAGCCTTCTTCGGCCCGGCTTGCTTGAATCCTGATGGAGCAGTGAGAAAGGGACTCATGTCTGAGTATACCCTGCCACACCTATAGTGGCCAAAAACGATTTACAAAAGGGGGTGGTGATGAACAGAGTGTCTGAGTTAAACAGACCACTCTTACCCAGTCCACAGATCAGGGCTTGATCCATCACCGTTATTTATCTCACTGCCCCATCCCAGCTCAGAACCTGGCTATGTGCAAATCAGTCTGTCCCTGGCCCAGTGCATCATGGGAACAGGGCAGACTAAACTACCAAGCCAATTCTTCACCAGAAAGGAGACAAGCTACCGGGGACCGGTTTCTGGCATTTCAGCCTTCTTCGGCCCGGCTTGCTTGAATCCTGATGGAGCAGTGAGAAAGGGACTCATGTCTGAGTATACCCTGCCACACCTATAGTGGCCAAAAACGATTTACAAAAGGGGGTGGTGATGAACAGAGTGTCTGAGTTAAACAGACCACTCTTACCCAGTCCACAGATCAGGGCTTGATCCATCACCGTTATTTATCTCACTGCCCCATCCCAGCTCAGAACCTGGCTATGTGCAAATCAGTCTGTCCCTGGCCCAGTGCATCATGGGAACAGGGCAGACTAAACTACCAAGCCAATTCTTCACCAGAAAGGAGACAAGCTACCGGGGACCGGTTTCTGGCATTTCAGCCTTCTTCGGCCCGGCTTGCTTGAATCCTGATGGAGCAGTGAGAAAGGGACTCATGTCTGAGTATACCCTGCCACACCTATAGTGGCCAAAAACGATTTACAAAAGGGGGTGGTGATGAACAGAGTGTCTGAGTTAAACAGACCACTCTTACCCAGTCCACAGATCAGGGCTTGATCCATCACCGTTATTTATCTCACTGCCCCATCCCAGCTCAGAACCTGGCTATGTGCAAATCAGTCTGTCCCTGGCCCAGTGCATCATGGGAACAGGGCAGACTAAACTACCAAGCCAATTCTTCACCAGAAAGGAGACAAGCTACCGGGGACCGGTTTCTGGCATTTCAGCCTTCTTCGGCCCGGCTTGCTTGAATCCTGATGGAGCAGTGAGAAAGGGACTCATGTCTGAGTATACCCTGCCACACCTATAGTGGCCAAAAACGATTTACAAAAGGGGGTGGTGATGAACAGAGTGTCTGAGTTAAACAGACCACTCTTACCCAGTCCACAGATCAGGGCTTGATCCATCACAGTTATTTATCTCACTGCACCATCCCAGCTCAGAACCTGGCTATGTGCAAATCAGTCTGTCCCTGGCCCAGTGCATCATGGGAACAGGGCAGACTAAACTACCAAGCCAATTCTTCACCAGAAAGGAGACAAGCTACCGGGGACCGGTTTCTGGCATTTCAGCCTTCTTCGGCCCGGCTTGCTTGAATCCTGATGGAGCAGTGAGAAAGGGACTCATGTCTGAGTATACCCTGCCACACCTATAGTGGCCAAAAACGATTTACAAAAGGGGGTGGTGATGAACAGAGTGTCTGAGTTAAACAGACCACTCTTACCCAGTCCACAGATCAGGGCTTGATCCATCACCGTTATTTATCTCACTGCCCCATCCCAGCTCAGAACCTGGCTATGTGCAAATCAGTCTGTCCCTGGCCCAGTGCATCATGGGAACAGGGCAGACTAAACTACCAAGCCAATTCTTCACCAGAAAGGAGACAAGCTACCGGGGACCGGTTTCTGGCATTTCAGCCTTCTTCGGCCCGGCTTGCTTGAATCCTGATGGAGCAGTGAGAAAGGGACTCATGTCTGAGTATACCCTGCCACACCTATAGTGGCCAAAAACGATTTACAAAAGGGGGTGGTGATGAACAGAGTGTCTGAGTTAAACAGACCACTCTTACCCAGTCCACAGATCAGGGCTTGATCCATCACCGGTATTTATCTCACTGCCCCATCCCAGCTCAGAACCTGGCTATGTGCAAATCAGTCTGTCCCTGGCCCAGTGCATCATGGGAACAGGGCAGACTAAACTACCAAGCCAATTCTTCACCAGAAAGGAGACAAGCTACCGGGGACCGGTTTCTGGCATTTCAGCCTTCTTCGGCCCGGCTTGCTTGAATCCTGATGGAGCAGTGAGAAAGGGACTCATGTCTGAGTATACCCTGCCACACCTATAGTGGCCAAAAACGATTTACAAAAGGGGGTGGTGATGAACAGAGTGTCTGAGTTAAACAGACCACTCTTACCCAGTCCACAGATCAGGGCTTGATCCATCACAGTTATTTATCTCACTGCACCATCCCAGCTCAGAACCTGGCTATGTGCAAATCAGTCTGTCCCTGGCCCAGTGCATCATGGGAACAGGGCAGACTAAACTACCAAGCCAATTCTTCACCAGAAAGGAGACAAGCTACCGGGGACCGGTTTCTGGCATTTCAGCCTTCTTCGGCCCGGCTTGCTTGAATCCTGATGGAGCAGTGAGAAAGGGACTCATGTCTGAGTATACCCTGCCACACCTATAGTGGCCAAAAACGATTTACAAAAGGGGGTGGTGATGAACAGAGTGTCTGAGTTAAACAGACCACTCTTACCCAGTCCACAGATCAGGGCTTGATCCATCACCGTTATTTATCTCACTGCCCCATCCCAGCTCAGAACCTGGCTATGTGCAAATCAGTCTGTCCCTGGCCCAGTGCATCAGGGGAACAGGGCAGACTAAACTACCAAGCCAATTCTTCACCAGAAAGGAGACAAGCTACCGGGGACCGGTTTCTGGCATTTCAGCCTTCTTCGGCCCGGCTTGCTTGAATCCTGATGGAGCAGTGAGAAAGGGACTCATGTCTGAGTATACCCTGCCACACCTATAGTGGCCAAAAACGATTTACAAAAGGGGGTGGTGATGAACAGAGTGTCTGAGTTAAACAGACCACTCTTACCCAGTCCACAGATCAGGGCTTGATCCATCACCGTTATTTATCTCACTGCCCCATCCCAGCTCAGAACCTGGCTATGTGCAAATCAGTCTGTCCCTGGCCCAGTGCATCATGGGAACAGGGCAGACTAAACTACCAAGCCAATTCTTCACCAGAAAGGAGACAAGCTACCGGGGACCTGTTTCTGGCATTTCAGCCTTCTTCGGCCCGGCTTGCTTGAATCCTGATGGAGCAGTGAGAAAGGGACTCATGTCTGAGTATACCCTGCCACACCTATAGTGGCCAAAAACGATTTACAAAAGGGGGTGGTGATGAACAGAGTGTCTGAGTTAAACAGACCACTCTTACCCAGTCCACAGATCAGGGCTTGATCCATCACCTTTATTTATCTCACTGCCCCATCCCAGCTCAGAACCTGGCTATGTGCAAATCAGTCTGTCCCTGGCCCAGACTAATTTGCATACAGCCAGGTTCTGAAACTGGGATGGTGCAGTGAGCTAAAAAACGGTGTTGGATCTAGCCCTGATCTCTTGACTGGGTGAGAGTATTCTGTTTAATTCAGAGACTCTGTCCCTCACCACCCCTTGTTGTAAATATTTTTGTCCACCCTAAGCGTGGAAGGGTATACTCAGATGTGAGTCCCTTGCTCATTGCACCATCAGGATTCAAGCAAGCCGGGCCGAAGAGGCTGAAATGCCAGAAACCGGTCCCCGGTAGCTTGTTTCCTTCCCAGTGTAAGAATTGGCTTTTGTAGTTTGGTTTGCCCTGTTCCCATCATGCACTGGGACAGGAACAGACTAATTTGCATACAGCCAGGTTCTGAAACTGGGATGGTGCAGTGAGCTAAAAAACGGTGTTGGATCTAGCCCTGATCTCTTGACTGGGTGAGAGTATTCTGTTTAATTCAGAGACTCTGTCCCTCACCACCCCTTGTTGTAAATATTGTTGATATTTCTGTGTCATGATATTTACAACTCGATATTTGTGTAAATCCACATTTCTAACTCAATAATTCGTCTGAATTTCATTTTTTAAAGGTGAGTTGAGGAAGTGCCTCAAGAGCTCTTCTATGGGATGCCCTGATGGCCAGGATCATAGGTCAAATATCTATCTTTAGCTTCAACAATCTGAGGGTAAGCTACAACCGAATTAAGGTACTCCATGAGGAATTAGGTAGCCTGGAATGGGCTCACATAAAAGTAAATATGGAAGGACAGACAGATGGGGGGACAGAGGAGGAGGTTCTTTTAAGGATAGCAGCTGATAAGCTGAGATCAATAGTTTTCTTATCAGGAGGGCTGCAGAGAAATATCAGGCATTCAGTGCTGAGAGTTATGAATACAGTGATAGCATAGGGATGCAGCTAACCCTGAGGGCTAGGCATAAAGAGACATAGGGTGGAATCACTGCTATCAAGTATAGAAGAAGCCAGATAGTCAATAACCCTGAGGTATTGGAGTTTTCTCTGAGATTTATGACACTTTGGGTTCTACTACAATGGCGGGCGGATCGCATCGGGAAATGGGACTACCCGCTATTTGTGTGGCTGTCCCGCATATACAATTAGAATGCGCCCGCCCCACTGGGTCGATATTCTTAGTACTTTTTTGGATGCACAATGGGGAATCTGGCAGCAGAATCATGGTCAAATACTAATATTTGAAATCCCCCCACCCCAAATCCTAGTTCAAAGATGTTAGCAACCCAGAAAAGGGTCATTGTCTGATTGGTCTCTCCTTGGCAGCATTAGTTTATCCCAGGTCAGGGTACAACAGACCATATTCTACGGACTATTACCCTACGGCAATGACTGTGCTCAACGTGGAAAAGGCTTTTGACTGATTTACATGGTTATACTTAAGGGAGTTATTAGAGAGGGTAGGTGTGGGTCATGGCTATTTGGCAGCCTTACAAATCATTTATATAAATATCAATCAATCAATCAGGGATTTGTTAAGCATGCTACTCACCTGTGCGGGTCTCAAGACCAGGATAAAAATATGACATCCAAAATAAATTGATGGGCCTGGAATCTGTGAGCATCAAAATCACAAGGGAAACACGGCAGGGTTGCCCATTTTCTCCTCTACTGTTTGCTCTGTATAATATTCGCTTCTCGGTCAAAGTAGTTAATAGTTCAGTTATAAGGCCTGTAGTGGTAATTTGACTAGGAACTAAAGCGTTGGTAAATGCTGATGACATTGCCATTGTAACTACAGATACTGATAGAGCTATTAGGTAAACCAAGGTGGAAGCAGTTAGGTTTGTGCAGATATCACAATATCTTCTCAATAATGGAAAGACTCAAATCATATGTAATGAAGAAACTCCCACAAGTGATAACCACAAGACTGACGGGGCAACCTATCTTGGAGTAGTTTGAGCAGGGCATTGAGGTTTTTAACCCTCCCACTGGATAGGGGTGGCTGGGCCATACCCAGTTTTAAGTGTTATTTTTGGGCCTCTATGCTGCAATTTATTATGGAAGTGGTAGTAACGGGCTATGAGGGGTGGTATCAAGAGCCCGAGAAGCTACATAGCACTTATGAATTAACTTCGGGGAGGGATTTTGAAAGGATGTTTTCTGAGAAATATGGAGCTTAGTTATTGTAAAAAAGTTTTATTTAAAACTGTCAAAGCCGCATATAAAATTTGGGCAGCTGGGCAGGTTAAGCTTGACATTACCCGGTATAGTATTTATACTCGACTCTGGGGATTTCCTTTGTTTCCATTAGAGTTCCATGATGAATACTGCACAGTGTGGCAGAAGGAGGGTATTTGGAAATTGGGCGATGTCTTTTGCAAGGGTCAAGTTTAGGTTGTGGGACGGAACTACGCATGCCATTACTACAAATGCTGGTTCGACGCGGGCTTAACCACATAAGTCTTAACCATACATATGCCTTTACAATGAATTATGCATTGTTAAGGCATATATGGTAAAGACATTTGAATGGTTAGAACTTACCTGTACACCCGACCACTGGCCCCCTCCCTGAGCCGTAAAAAGCCCCCAGGGCAAAAATGTACTCCGACCCCGGCCCTCAACCCCCTGCCCAACCCCTGCCCCCCTTGCCCTGAATCTTAAAACGCCACGTCCAAGTATGCAAAATTAATAGCTTTCTAATGCAGCCACTGGCTGGCAGAAGCTTTTGGGGAACGAACCGCCTCACCCCAAACAGAGGCTTCAATTTCATGAAACCACTAAAATACTCAAACCACTAAAATACTAAATGCACCCAAACTCTGAATCATGTCTATTGACCCGCCAAAATGGGATACGTACTCACAATGCAGAATATTACTTTTTCACAACTAAACAACAAAACACACTCAGTATTGACAAATGTTGTACCAAATATTTAAGCATGAAATTTACACAGCACTCTAACATGAAATCAATATAAAGATCAACAATATGCAGCAACGACACAAATATACTCAGGAATAAATTACACAATGAGCCCTGTTATTAAACCACAAATTCACTCAGGACTGCCACCCTTCTTCCTGAAAACGAACCCCCTTCCCCCAGCCCAAAAAACTAGGGCAGGGCATAGTTTGCGAAGTAGCGCTACGCGAGGCTACGCAAAGTGCACTTCGCACAAGAGGAGCAACGCATAGCACTACGCGAACTGCGTAGTACCATGTTCGCACTGTGCAAGATGCCGTTTTCAATGATTGCACAGTGCGAACAAGCATCCAGCACAGTGCGAGCTGTAGTTTTCTGCCGCCCGAGTATATTTTTATTTGAGGTGGCAGCTTTCTCAACGCGGACTGGTAGTTTCTCATCGCGAGCGGTCGCGAGCATACGAGACCACTCGCAATGAGAAATCTAACCTTCCCGCGTTTAGAATCTCGCCGGGAGGTTTATTTTCCACGCTCGCGATCGGCAACTTGAGGTTGCTGATCGCGGACGAGGAAAAAGTCTCGACGGTATGTCATTTTGCTGAAGGCGTCCGGTTGCAGATTGAGCAGGACGCCGCCTGCGGAATCACTCATTCACCGAGAGGCAGAGAGCCATATTAGTTCTCCAAATTGATGCTGCTTTACACTACTATTTATTTTGATAACGTCTGATGTTACAGCCGGGACAGAAGTAGAACCGGCGGAGAGGTATCTTGACATTATAGCCATTTGTTCAATAGCCCTAAAGAAGTCGTGGGTTACATCCAGACGAAAAACGTGTTGGCTGGGCACCTGGAAAACTAATAAACCTGCCAAAGGAGAAAAAACGTCGTCTGGATCATATATTTTGTGATCTTGTTATAGTTGAAGTACTCTCAGTATTAATACTGTATATTTACAATTACGTGTGCACAGGTCCTTTGCATTTAAAAAATGACCGCTGCACTACGCTAAGCGTATTTGCACTGTCCTGCGTGCAGTTCGCGTAGTGAGAAGTGCTTTGACCAGGGTTACTAAAAAATCCCTGAACACCACCCAAGCCTAAAAACTACCCACCCCTAAGCCCTACAAACTACCATTACTCCCCCTGAGCTCTGAAACTACCCACAAAACCCTGCCCCAGCCCCACTTACCTCTCCATGTCCTCTTCCGATCTTTCCTACTCCTGGGTCCGTCCATGCTAGATCGCACACTGCCTTAACCATGCACATGCATGTTTAAGGCAAGAATGGTTGCGCTAGCATTGTTCGGGCACGCGTGGCTGTGGTGTTCTAACTGTTTCCCTCAAGTTTGGATCTTCATGGCTATGGAGCAAAAATGTTGACTGTTGCAGCAAGTTTCTTTAAATGCCTACAAAAAAGAGACTTCATCCAAAAATTGGCAAAAAGTAGTAACAACATTGGATAAGATAGCAGTAATTGAGTCTCTGATGGTTGTAGGTGGAACTAAAATTAGTATTGGTTATAGTTTGGAACTTAATTCAGACGTTCTACATGTACAGTAATGGGTTAAAAGGATAGATCTCACCCCAGTGGATATATGTTTTCAACAGGCTTTGACTATTGGGTGGTAGATATTATTGAGTGCCAGGTTAAAACATCAACATTATAAGATGTTGTATATTCTTTATTATAACCCTCATGAATGTGTTGCTGTGGTAAAAGAATGGACTTGAATTGTCCATGTTGCGCAAATGGTGATTCAGAAAACGTGCATATGGTTTTCTCCTGTGGGTAATTAGGAGAGCTTTGGAACAAAATATGTGAATTCCTGAGCAGGATTTTTAATGCAATGCCCAATTAACCTTACTCCCCTGCAGTTTTTATCAGGTGTGGATCCTCACTGTATATAGGATAGAGGTAAAGCGTGTCCTATTTTTGTTACAAATGCATGAGTGTGCATTACAGCAGCATGGCTAGACCCAGACCGTCTCCTTTTGGCAGTGAATCGCTACATTTCTGGTAACATTCTATCTAGAAGATACTTTATATCTCTGTAAAGGCAGGAGGGCAAGGGGTAGAGTTTCAGTTGCCCGGTTACCTGTGGATAGGTTGCTGGATACTTTATAATGTCTTTTGGAATAGGTGAAAGCTTTGCACAAGGCAAGCTGATCTCAGTATCTGAGGTATCATTGTAAGCTTAAAATATTTGAAACAACCTATCGCAATTAATTATGTATCACATTTGTTAATGGGTTATTACAAAATTATGAAATAGGAATAATCTGAAATATTATTCAATTATGTGGCTAATAATGCTGATTGAATGCTGATGTATTTGTAATGTTTTTACCTATGTGTTCGTACTAAAAAATTAAAAAGGCACAATTTTGCACCTTATCCCTCTTCTGTATTTACATTTTGACTTAGAAACATTTCTGGAGGTTAGAATGCATCAGCAACAGGACACGGCTGGAAGACATGGCTGACTATGACGTCATAAAGTCAGATGGCTTGATTTGGCAGACCTACTAGGGCCTTGGATCTTGTTGCAAAAATGTGAGAGCAGGACAAACCACAAATTACTATCTGCTGAAGGTTATGGTTTGTCAGGTAGAGTAGAAACCTTGGGGCTCATTATGATGCCAGTGGGACACACACCAATAGTATGTCAGTCCCACTCATCCCAATCAGCGGTCAGACCGCCAGATAACCATGTGGCCGGTCTGACGGCATGTTTGAGAGAAAGACCGCTGCAGTTCAGATGGGCTCAAGGTGCCCATTGGCCATTTGATCAGATTGGAATCCCTACGATGAGGGCAGTACCTGCTCAGGCTCCGCAGTGGGGATGAAAATCGCCCTTTCCGACAGCCTTTAAATGGCGGTCCTACCGCCATTGAAAGGTGTTTGTAAACGGACCTTCGGCACCCCTAGCATGGCCCCCATCCCTAAGCGCCCTCCGCTATGAGGCCAGGGAGGCACCACAGGTGCCCCCACAAACATCCATGCCCCATGTGACAGGTACCAGGAGATGCCTGCCTCAGGGTGCAGGGTTGTTCAAAATCATGCCTTTTGGCTTTGAGTTTTGTGCTGCGGCCCTTTTCTGCACTGCAGCACAAGCCTCAATGCAAAGAGGCAGGCTTCTGCCAGCCTCCATGGCAGTCGGATCCCAATTAAGTGGTTGGGACTGCCGACTACCTGTCGGGCAGTCCCTTTACTGCAACGATGCCGGTCGGACGCTCAGCCGACCAGCATCATAATTAGGGCCTGATTACGATCTTGGTGGATGACAGATATTCCTTTTGCCAAATTCCAATTCCATAATATCCTATGGAACTTGTAGTACGGCTGACGGGATATCTGTCACATTTGTGATGGAGTATCCCATCCACCAAGACCATAATCAGGCCAGAAGTCCTTACTTTTTCAGAATGATGTATATTCATTTACAGTGTTTTCAGAGTTACTAACGGAGCAGGAAAGGTCCCCTGAACACCATCTCCATGAAAAAATATTTTCCTTATTTCCAGTCAGCTCAGAGTCCAGGGTCCAATCAATACTGGTTTTGCTGGTTATGTTATAAGCAGATTCAGTTTTAATTCCTTTTATTTTCAATAGTTTCTCTTCTCAAAAGAAATTGCACAGCATACAGGCTTCTCACATAGATTATCGACAAAGATTTTAACATTGGGAGTGCACAAGATACTAGCTTTCCTGACCCTCAGCCAGCAAACATATCATCTAATGTTCAAGTATCGTATGACCTAATGTTTCATACAGAAGAATTATTGATCACTTTATAATGAAGAGCTTACATGCCTGAGCAATTACTTCACCTGACATGGTAGCAATTCTGAAGATGTTTTGATTCTAGAGGCATGGATATCTTTTCTGCAATTGACTTGTTTGCCATATTGTATACTTCTTTGTGGACACCATTTCCTGTATTCACTAAATATTTTTATTGCACCATCCTGCTGCATTAATTGCACATTTGGGAGGTTTATTTATTCGTAAGCGGAATGGTCAATATAATTTTAACAACATTTAAATGATGCCTTTGTCACTCAATCTTTATGAATATGATCCTGGTGTTGAGCATGGGAGAATGATGTTCTATTGACTGATGGTGAGTTGACGCTTAGGAGTGAGTATGGTCAGGAAAATGCAGCATTATTCCCCTGATAGACCCTAATAATATGTTATCCGCTCATTCTTCTATCCTTGTTCACATGCCTTAAATTATTTTCGATAAATTCCATGTCTACTTCATAATTGCTGCTTTTCCCCTTTTATGTTTTTTGTTCTTGTTATGCTAGGTACCAAAGAAAAAATAGCTCATGGATTTTTGGAAACCAACTTTTAGGTCTCAGCTGCAGACACCTTTAGCTATTTATTGAAAACTCATAGGCTCTAATCTCGTGTTTTGACTTCCGTATCTTGATATCAGCTGTGTCCTTCAGTTCTCCTCTAGATCCCTGCCTCCTTTCCATGTGGCAGCTGTCTCCTCCTTTCCTTTTCAATACACTACTTGGACTGTGGAATACATCTATTTCTACCAGCTTGGTTTATTACCCCTGGATGAAGGCGTTTTGGAAAGTGGCCCAAACTTCAGTGGTACCCCAAACCTTTCGCCACTTTCCTCCTATTTTTCCTGAATTCGTTTTTCATTGGTTTTAAGATTCTGAACACTTTACATCTGCTAACCAGCACTAAAGTGCATGTGCTCTCTCCTCCAATTAACATATTTTATTTACCTATAGGTTCCTAGTAAAGTGCACTATATATGCCCATGGCCTGAAAATTAAATGCTCCTAGTCGCCTTGCAGCACTGATTGTGTCACCCACTTATGTGGGCCTTTAACCATGTATCATGCATTTGCAGAGCCTGCGTGTGCAGTCACACTGCCATTTCGACCTAGCAAAATAAACCTTTTGCGAGCCCAAACCTTGTCTTTTTATACATATAAGTAAACCCTAGGGTAGCCCCTGGACATCCCAGAGGGCAGGACATGATGTATTTAAAATGCAGGACATACTTTCAAATTTTACATGTTCTGGTAGTGAAAAACGTTCAAACGTGTTTTCACTACTGAGAGACATATCTCTCCCATAGGATAACATTGGGATTCACTTATTACATTTTAGAAGTGTAATTTCAAATTGGGAAGAGATACACCCTTCTAGTTTGGTGTCTCTGGACACACTTTAAAATCCAAACAGATGGTGAAGTTGAACTTTAAGATGCAATTCAGAAAATGACACTTTTAGAAAGCGTTCATTTTCTTACTTTAGCCATTTGGTGCCTACTGCCTGTCTCTGATACATGTCTCTGGATAGTTACAGCTGGGCTTTGTACATTCTCCCTAGACAGCCACACACAAAATCAGCTTCCATGTGACTTGATGGGCCATTCTGGCAGGATGGAAGGAAGGGGTTGGACCCAGCCTCACTTACACCTCAATAGACTGTGTCTTGTCCCCACACAAAGGAATGCATATCCCCCTATAATGAGTCGGGAGCTAGGCAGCAAGAAAGGACCTCTCTACACTTCAAAGGCCAGTCTTTAAAGTTTCCCCCACTTCAAAGGCACAACTCGGTGCTGGAGCTCAAGCACCTCCACTTTAATACACCTCTGGATCTGTGAATAAACTGCCAGGAAGAAGGACTGCTGTGCTGCTGAAAGGACTGTCACTCAGCTGGTGGACTGCCACCCTGAAGGAGCTGCTGTCTTGCTTGGCTGACCTGCTGCCTTTTATACCTTTTTCCCTCTTACCTGGAGAGGAAGAGCAGGACCTGGAACACAGGACCTCAGAGGGACTCAAAGGCCTAGTCTGCTGGCCTCCTGATCCGAGCCCAAGAGACATACCAGGCTCCCCACAGCTCATGGACCTGTATCGTCATTCAATTTTGTCACAATATACTTCAAATAAACAAAATACAGATGAAATGTATATATATATATAAACACATGTTAAGACAGCATTTCTTTATTGCAATTCAATTAGATGTGATTCTTTTAGTTACAATTATTCATATTTTCACAATCACCGACCCTTTCGGAAGCTGAACCTAATATTCAAGACCCTACATGTTTATGAGAACTCAGATTTGCACACCAGGGCATTCATTACGAGTGGCTTGGAAAATGTCCCAGATTTTACCAAAGCGATGTGATAAAATCAGGGGTGGAATATCTAGGGCATTACAAGTTTGACACTGATGGTCCCCTTAGAAATTAGGAATTACTGGGGGAATCGGTAATTCTGGGTCTTATTCCCCTGGTAATTACTCATTCTTGCAGTAGTTATTGGTCCTATTGGAATGATGAGATATTTAGAGCGCCTTGGATCTCTTTACTTTTACTATTGCTGGGAAAAATGAGGAATTACTGAGGATTAAGACCCAGAATTACTGATTCCCGAGAGGCTCCTAATTTTATGGGGGAACCTCAGAATCAAACTTGTAATTGGCCGGGTTTCCCCACCCCCACAGTGACCACTACCACGATTATTGGCAAGCCTAGGGTAGTGCTAAGCCGACCACGCAAATTAGGTGTAGAAAGGGAAGGCTCCTTTACTAATACCAAACCTAAATTAAATTAGCAGTTTGGTGTCCTTGTACCAATATACGTGTTTATAGTTGTGCATGTGCCACACGTTTTGTGAAATATTTATGCCTTTGGATCTGTCGTCCTTGGTGGTACAGCAGACAGGGAAATGTCAACATTGCCAGCTACTCCCTTTGCAGATATTTGTACATTCGTAAGCTTTTCCTCTACAACTTCGAGATTTGAGGAAGTACTGCTGGTCTGGAATGCTATTCATGCTGGGAACTGATGGTGTCCATCAACGCCCCCAGCTTGTGTTCCTTGGCTTGGATTTATAATTCATGATCCCAGCTGGGCACCCACACATCTTTAACCAACCTGAATGCTGTCTGAAAATGACAGAATGAAAAATGGAAAAAAAGGCAAGATCTTACCAATCACATCTCTTCAGTTGTCCAAGGAGAAATCACCTTTTTGTAAAGTAGAAATATATTTGCTATAGTAACAGTGCTACGGTAGACACAAGAATGTCTTTCAGGTCAGTAGTGATGAGGTGCGTCTGATTGTTGTTTTATTTTTTGTTGCAGTTTTACATAGCGAGAACTTGATCCGAATGTATTGGAGTTAATTTGCATAAGCACCAAGGTCACTGTAATGTTGTAGGTACTGGGAGATTAAAAGGCCACATTTACGAAATCACAAAATGGATTTGCCATAAGGTATTTTGAAGGAGCGTGTTTAGGGCGTCCCTTCCAAATACTGAATCGCAGCAGTATGTATGAATGTTTTGTGACCATGAATGCAGTCGCGAAACATTCGCATTTTACCACCAACTTCAGGTCCCTTCAAAAATGAAAATACAACTTTTCATTTTTTTCTTTTAAATGCAACCCTTTTTTTCTTTAAGGGAAACAGGCTGCTTTAAAAAAAAAAAAAAAGGATTGCTGTATTGAAAAGCAATCACGGACATGGTGGTCTTCTGACCCTAGAAAGCCACCATCCCTGTGATTTTAACGATTCCTAGGTGATCGCAAATTGCGATCTTCCTCATTAATATTAATGATGTAGGTCAATTTGCGACCCCCTGGGAATCACTAAATGAAACTCTATGAGTTCATACATTTGTAATAGAGATTACCTAGCTCTGATTCGCAGAAAATCGCAATTAGGTAATCGCTATTACAAATATTGATACGTGTAGCCCTAAGTAATATTCTCAGACTCACAGAACTTTGAGCCAAAGCTGAGACTCAAACCTCGAGGTCTGCAGCTCTTCACATTCCTTTCCCTAGTCTTGTACCTTGAATTTTGTGGCTAAACTTAATATCTGCTCATGTAATTATTCTAGTTACTTCCAAAATACAGTTTGTGAATATACCACAGTGAGTCCTGCAGAGTGCCTTGAGACAGTCAGAGCCTAGGACTCATATAGTCCCTTTACAGTGGTACAGGTGAGCCCAAAAAGAGGGGGGGGAGTTATGACGTGGGATGGGCTTTTAAAATTATGAGAGGTAATATATTTATGTGAATTGCAATGGTTCTATTATGTGATTTCAAGAAACTGTTTGAAAATACTAGCCTTATGTATGAAACTTTTTGAAGTCACAAATACTCAAATTTTGAGTTCCCGTCCGCAAAAATGTTTTTGCCCATCTGGCAAAACCATTTTAGGAGTTGATAAAGATTTATTGACTCCTAAAAATTGTCTGCGACTGGATACCAAACTGCAGTTTGGAAGGGGCTTGTCATGGGTGTCTCTTTCAACGTGTGATTCTGTACCAGATGTATCAATGGTTTGTACTGGAGTTCAAGTCACAAGCAATTAAAAAGTTACCAACTCCAAAGTTGAGTTTAAGGTCCCCTTTGAACCCCTTCCACTTAATAGCAGTCAAAGAGATGCTTATCTGCCGAGGCCTCTAGATCAGCATCCTTGTGATTGAGGCAAATCGGAATGAGTCGTCATTTGTGAGAAAACTAATTAATATTAATTATGTAGCTCGGACTGCCACTCACTACAATTTTGCAAATCAACCTGTAAGTACACAGGTCAGTTCATAAAATAGGTTTGGACAACAGATCAGCCCACTTCAACCATTGACTAACTTCAAAGTGAGTAATGGCATTCAGACTATTCACAAGGAGTATATACAGAATGAAATGAGTTTCTGTTCTAAATAAATAATTCAAGTTGTAGACTAGGTGGTAAGTTCCAAGTAGTTCCTTTATTAGTTTCAATTGTAGATGTAGAAATATGATGGTAAGATGGTAAATAAGATTGAAGTATAGCCCCACCAGGAGCAGTCTTCCTCTTCTCAGCCTCTCACCCTCAACTGACACTCCTCCCACCAGTCTAGACACCAACATTCCATGACATCATGCAGCATTCTCCAGGCATGCAGACTGAACAAAAGAGAGAGCATTGATGTAAAGAAAGAAGATAGGAATTACCCATTACAGCACATCCTCTTTCTTCACAACAAGGAACAATATGAGAAAAAGTAGCAAGACAGAAGAAAAGAAGTAATATCAGAACGAATAATGCAATACAATAAGATTAGATTAAATACAATAGGATGCAACACAATGCAAAGCAATAACAAAAAAATGCAATAATGCATTACAATAAAGCGGTAACACAAAATTGCAATACAGTACAATAATGCAATAATGCAATACAATAATATAACATAATTGCAACATAGTACAACAATGGAATAATGTAATACAATAATATAACATCAAGTAATGCACTAAAGAAATAAAAATAAAGCAAATTAATGGCACGAACACCATTCCCATTTCTCACAAAGGAAGGCCAAACACAACCTGTGCCAAGAAAATGCACACACCTGAAGACACTAGAAGTGACAGGCAAAGGAAAGAAAACAACGCACGTACAACATAAGTAAACCTGACGTCTCAGGCTCCCCTATGCATCAAAGATCCAATCAACGGCAAAGAAGAAAAGATGGAAGAAGAAGAGCCGTGAAGTTAACAGCGAACCAGTGCTTGACTTGACAGGACCATAACCGGAATGTAGAGAAATACATGTGTGACAACTGGTACTCAACAAAGAAGACACCAATAGAAATAAAGGGATACACCCAAATAAATAACAAGTAATGGGATACACTCACCCGTGATAATTACAGGAATACCCTCACACATGTAAAGAACAAGATTAAAATGGAACACAAATATCCGTGTATACACTAAAAACAAAACAGGATACACTCACAAGTGTAAATTATAGAAATACCCTCACCCGTGAAAATGACCAAAATGAAACGGGATACGCTCATCTGTGTAAATTACAGGGATACCCTCACCTGTGTAAATATCCAAAAAGAAACAGAATGCACTCATCTGTAAATTACAGGGATACCCTCAACCTTGTAAAAACCAAAATGAAACAGGATACACTCATCTGTAAATTACAGGGATACCCTCACCTGTGTAAATAACAAGAACAAAACGGGATACACTCACATGTGTAAATAACAGGATTACCCACACCCGTATAAATAACAAGAACCAAAAGGGAATTTAGAGGGATACCGTCACCTAAATATACCATAAGAAATTACAGGGATACACTCACCCTATAGCGAAACAAGCTTGAAATACCAGAATTACATTGTGCACATAGGAACACAAGAAATACAGGAACGCACAATAACTAGTGTAGCATGTAGAATAACAGCAAAGCAATAATCTCATATGCATTCACTTAATATGCACAAATTTCAACACATGAATAATATACAGGAAAAGAAACATCTCACATGTGAAAAAAAGAAAAGAACAAACTAAAATAAGAAATTTAGTCACCGTATTCCCTATTTGTTCGTGATGATCTCTCACCCAATGTTCATATTCACAGAGGAACTCTAGTCCAAAGACTACATGCAGCTGTCACATTTCAATTCACAGCTGTACACTCAAATTCTTGGATGTCAGATGGAGATTCAAAGCAGATTTGCATGAAAACGTCAGCATGTCTCCACTGCACTCCGAAAAACGGGATAATTAAAAGAGTCTCACCCAAATTCATGACGGTGCAGGTCTCACCGATTTCCTCGATCGTGAACTGGAGTTTTTTCCGCTTTAAATGTGTGGAGAACTCCGTGAAGCATCAAATAGCAAGTACGCCGCAAGACAAAATGGAGGCACGCATCGGTGGCGCCGCGTCGGTGGCTCCCGGCATCACCGTGCTCTAAGATGCACAGCAAGCTTGAGCATACGTCACAGAAGATTTCCATGGAGAAATAGAAGAAGAGCAGGACGCAGGTAAGATGGCGTGCGCTCTGCTCGAGACAAATTTAAATGTAAACTAGCGGTTGAACCGTCAAGGGGCAAAAATAACAGCATTAAAATTAATGGAAAGTACTTACATCCACTAAACAGTACCACCAGCAGTGTCTGCCTCGCATTGAACAAGATGCTTGAATAGTCACAAAGCAATCCATTCAGCAGGTGCATACATGAATCAGGTTGTCATAAAGGCAAATGACACTGGTGGGGTTAGGCAAGGCATATCCTTGTTTACTAGCAATAAGTCCTTTGAACACAGTCTCTCCTCAAGGTTGTAGATTCTTGTCGGTAGTTCAAGTTCCTTTTATTTTTTTAGTTTTCTGTAGGTTATGAAGGATGCAAGTTGTTGTGGATGCCTGGTAAGGACTGTGGCAGTAACATCTGGTCACAGGTTAGAAAAGAAGAATCTGGCAACCTTGTTTAAGGTTGGCCGGTGTGAATAGGCCACTGGTTATGTGGAAGCTGCCAGTTTCTTTAGAAAATACTTGAATATTCATGTAGATGCTTGAAGCTTGTAATACGTATGTTGCAGTTCCTTTAGTGGATTATATAGTTGCAGTTTCAATGTTCCTTGTTGAAGAAGATTCAAAATCTGTAGGTTCAAGAGTCCAATCATCGCCAAAATGTTCTAAATAAATAATCCAAGTTGTAGACTAGGTGGTAAGTTCCAAGTAGTTCCTTTATTAGTTTCAATTGTAGATGTAGAAAGATGATGGTAAGATGGTAAATAAGATTTAAGTATGGCCCCACCAGGAGCAGTCTTCCTCTGCTCAGCCTCTCATCCTCAACTGACACTCCTCCCACCAGTTCACACACCAACATTCCATGACATCATACAGCATTCTCCAGCCATGCAGACTGAACAGAAGAGAGAGTATTGATGTAAAGAAAGAAGGTAGGATTTAACCATTACAACAGTGTCCTTAAGAGCCAGGGAGTACTATGGCAATATGTGCTTATTGATAGTAAAATAAAAATGTGTTTAGATAATTTTTGTCAGTAGGGACCTAGCAATATGAAAATCAGTCTTGACCCTGCTCCAATGGGAGCAACCCAGGTTAAACTGCTAGACCACATTCTCCCTGTACCAGACACAAGCAATCCAGGATCGGTTTTACTCTGTGCCCAGATGCATGTTCTCTGCACACTGTGTCACTGGAACCAATATGTAGCTGGCTGATGACCCCTAATTAGGGCAAAACTCATACTGTGGGTTGCTTGTGTCCCGTTCCGGTAGGAATTAACTTGGCAGTTTGGGCTGGAATGTTCCCATTGGAGCAGGGCCAAGACTGATTTGCATATAGCTGGGTTAAAACTGAGGTGGCATGTTGTGCATAATATTGATGCATTGGGATGTGCCCTAAGTAGTTACCCTTGGCTGAGATAAATTCAACCATTCCATCCATCACGTTTCTGTATATTTTAGCGCGTCACCCGCAGTGGGACAGGTATGCCGAAATGTGCTTCCCGTGCACACTTTTTCACTTGAATCAAGCCATACCTGGCTGATGAGACCTAAGGAGGGCAGAATGGATCCTTTGTTTCTTGTGTTCCATTTAAAGGAGGATCTGGCTTGGCAGTTCAGGCTGGACTGTCCCTATTGGAGCAGGGTTATCATTGCTGATTTGCATATAGCTGAGTCCAAATTGAAGTGACATGATGTGCAAAATAACAATGGATTGGGATGCAGCCAGAGTAATTACCAGTGGCTGAGAATAACTCAAGCATTCCACCCATCACTTTTTCGTAAACTTTAGTGTGTCGCCCTAAGTGGAATGGGTGTGCTTGGATGTGGGTTCCGGGCTCACTGTGCCACTGGAAACAAGCTATACCAAGTTTTTGAGGCCGAAGTAGGGTGAAACGGTCTTGGATTTCTTGAGTTTCTTGTGTTGTGGTTCAAACAGGGCCTGGCTTGGCAGTTCCGGCTGGGCTGCTCCCATTGAAGAAGGGCCAAGACTGATTTGCATATAGCTCGGTCCAAACTGATGTTGCATGGTGTGCAAAATAAGCATAGATTGGGATGTGGCTTGAATAATTACCCGTGGCTACGATTAATTCAATCATTCCATCCATCACTTTATTGATACTTTAGAAGGTGGGACATAGGGTGGAGAAGAGTCTTGCCGGTGGCAGTGGCAGGCTCTATCCGCTCGCGCTGTGTTTATTTTGTATCACACTGTTAGCGCTGATCCATAGCGTGGCATTTTAATGTTAGCGAGTAAGGCTAATTTTAATACTTTCTGTGTGCTCATTTAAACTCTTGTCACTCACTTACTTGCCGACTCCCGCCCCGGTCCGCCGCGTCCATTTCTGGGCGTTTGTTTGCGGAGGGTGAGGAGGAGCCTAGCACTTCCGGGCTCGGGCGGCCAGGTCAGCGTTCTAGCTGCACTGTAGGCGATGTGTATATAATCTGTTGCCTCACGCAGTCGCGCTGTGGAGAAGAGTCTTGCCGGTGGCAGTGGCAGGCTCTATCCGCTCGCTCTGTGTTTATTTTGTATCACACTGTTAGCGCTGATCCATAGCGTGGCATTTTAATGTTAGTGAGTAAGGCTAATTTTAATACTTTCTGTGTGCTCATTTAAACTCTTGTCACTCACTTACTTGCCGACTCCCGCCCCGGTCCGCCGCGTCCATTTCTGGGCGTTTGTTTGCGGAGGGTGAGGAGGAGCCTAGCACTTCCGGGCTCGGGCGGCCAGGTCAGCGTTCTAGCTGCACTGTAGGCGATGTGTATATAATCTGTTGCCTCACGCAGTCGCGCTGTGGAGAAGAGTCTTGCCGGTGGCAGTGGCAGGCTCTATCCGCTCGCGCTGTGTTTATTTTGTGTCACACTGTTAGCGCTGATCCATAGCGTGGCATTTTAATGTTAGCGAGTAAGGCTAATTTTAATACTTTCTGTGTGCTCATTTAAACTCTTGTCACTCACTTACTTGCCGACTCCCGCCCCGGTCCGCCGCGTCCATTTCTGGGCGTTTGTTTGCGGAGGGTGAGGAGGAGCCTAGCACTTCCGGGCTCGGGCGGCAAGGTCAGCGTTCTAGCTGCACTGTAGGCGATGTGTATATAATCTGTTGCCTCACGCAGTCGCGCTGTGGAGAAGAGTCTTGCCGGTGGCAGTGGCAGGCTCTATCCGCTCGCGCTGTGTTTATTTTGTGTCACACTGTTAGCGCTGATCCATAGCGTGGCATTTTAATGTTAGCGAGTAAGGCTAATTTTAATACTTTCTGTGTGCTCATTTAAACTCTTGTCACTCACTAACTTGCCGACTCCCGCCCCGGTCCGCCGCGTCCATTTCTGGGCGTTTGTTTGCAGAGGGTGAGGAGGAGCCTAGCACTTCCGGGCTCGGGCGGCCAGGTCAGCGTTCTAGCTGCCCCTACTGCCTATAAATGTGTGTTGGCCAGCGACCGCGCAGCGGGCGCGTGCAGCGGGCGCGCCGGAAGCGTGCCGAAGTCGAGCCAAAGGTCAGCCCGTCTGCGCCCGTCCGCGGCCGACCGGGGCGCGGGGCCACACACCCTGGTCAACCTATGCCCCCTCATATAAGGTATGATAGACACACTCTGCTGAATTTCCGTCCTGCTACAACTCTGCCATGTTTGCACTCTATGAATGCACTATCTCTACAAAGCTGTTCTGTGTGCTCTTATACTCCTGACATTGGCTCCATAAAACACCCCTCTCAAAACCTGATAAAAGCTGCATTGCTTAATTGTAGATCTCTCAGTAAACACTGCATTCAAGTGTATAACCTTCTCGAGGATGAAGCACTCGATATTCTCTTACTAACTGAAACCTGGCTCGGCGAAAATTCTGATCCAGATATCATAGAGGCGTTGCCTCCAGGCTACTCACTCTCTAGACTTGATAGGCAAGACGGTAGGGGTGGAGGAATAGCTATCGCTGTTAGAGCCCCTCTGGAATGCTCCCTATCCCCCTTGACAATTGACCACAGCGAAGCTGCTTCATTCACGATCACACTGGGGCCCCAACACTCCCTATCAGGTATCCTAATATACAGACCCCCTGGCAGATTGTTTGATTTTACAGCTAGCCTAATAGAGGCGACAGCACATCTCGCCTTGAGGAAATCCAGACTCCTGGTGCTTGGCGACATGAATATTCATTTTAACGATGCCCAAGACAAGGATGCCTCCTATATAAAAGCAGAACTTTTCTCTTTGCAGCTAGCTCTAAAAAACCAGGACCCTAAGCACAGACAAGGTCACTTGCTTGACCCTATCTTTGGTAACTGGAATGGAGTTGAAGCTCTTCCCCCTATACCCGTTCCTTGGTCTGACCACTTTGTTATTCCCCTACAAATATGGGTGTCCAAGTCTGCAACAAGGAATGATAGCACGCAGATTTACCAATGTCGAAAGTGGAAAAATTTTAATTTAGACACTTTCATCGACAATCTTGAAGCGGCAGGTCCTCCTGGAGGGTCTGACTGTGAGACTGCCTATACCTGCCTTAAGAATTGTGTACTAACTGCCCTAGATAAAACTGCTCCAATTCGTAGGTCAGTAATCAATAAGAAGAGAAGGAAACCCTCCCCGTGGTTCACTTCAGATCTTCAGGTTGCACAATCTGCTTGCAAGAAACTGGAACGTGAGTGGCGCATTAAATTCTGCCCCATAGCTAAAGACCACTATAAAAAAGCGCACGCGAGCTACTACAAACTCATCCGTGCCGCTAAAGCACTTCATTACAAAACCCGCATTGGAGAGGCTGAAAACTCCTCTAAGGAGCTTTTCAAAATCTTCAAAGAAATCTCGGTGGTTACTAATGAGAGCATTGCTCAGTATGACTCGGTTGAAACATGCAATAATATTGCTAAATACTTTGCCAGCAAAATCACCAACATCTATGCTAATTTTGCTAATGATGTGCCTTTGGGATCCGACTTCACAGAGAACTTGGAGATCACTCACACTAAGACATGTCTAAACTGCTTCTCTGTCCCTCCCACGACCATTTTCAATAGTATCTGCAAAAGCATTAAATCAGGCTCCCCTCGGGATCCTGCCCCTCCCAAGATACTAGCAGCTAGCCTTAAAGTCTTAGAACAACATTTTAGATACATTCTCCAACTCTCCTTTTCTACGGCTACCCTCCCTGTGGAGTGGAAGAAAGCCATCGTTCTTCCAATAAAGAAAAAACCCAACATAAGTCAGGATATCCTTGAAAACCTGCGGCCTATCTCGCTGTTACCTTATTTGGCGAAGGTGGCCGAAAAAATAGCTAACCGCCAACTCATGGCCCATCTTGAGTCAAACAATGCCTTCCACAGCTCCCAATCAGGGTTTAGGGCAGGATACTCCACCGAAACCGCCCTTCTGAGAGCGACCGAAACCTTACGGGCAGGCGCTGATGAGGGCCAGACTATGGCATTGATTATGCTTGACCTTAGTGCCGCGTTCGACACTGTGGCTCACTCCATCTTGCTGCAGTGTCTGAACAAAGCCGGGGTCACCCAGGAAGCACTGGGCTGGCTTAAAGCCTTCCTTACCAACCGTTGCTTCCAGGTTCAGAGAGGCATGTACCTCTCTGATAGCATAGCCTTAGAACGGGGGGTACCTCAGGGCTCAGCCCTGAGCCCTACCCTGTTCAACCTGTACATGGCCCCCTTGGCTGAAGTGGTCCAATCGTTCGGCATTGAATTAGTTTCATATGCCGACGATACCCAACTTCTCATCTCCCTGTCCCAAGCCCCCTCCATTGCTGCAGATAATTTTAAAACCTGCATGCAGACTCTGGCAGGCTGGATGACCCAGCACTGTCTGAAGTTAAACGGTTCAAAAACGGAGGTTCTGGTAATTGGAGGCAGAGATACTAGTTGGACCAAGGAGTGGTGGCCATCTTGTCTGGGACCGTTACCCACTCCCTGTAAAGCAGCTAAGAACCTGGGGATCTGGGTTGATCCCAGGCTCTCCTATGACAGCCATGTGCACAAAGTGGTTGGGAAATGCTTCGGGGTGATGAAGACCTTGAACCGTACCTTAGACCTCCTCCCTCTTGAAGCCAGGCGCACTATGACCCAAGCCCTGGTGACCTCGAGGATTGACTATGGAAATGTGCTTCTGCTCGGAACAACACAAAAAAACATCAGGAGACTCCAAGTACTCCAAAATACGGCAGCACGCCTAGTCCTTAGACTTCCTAAAAGAGCAGCCTCCAAACCAGCCCTAGCCACTCTGCACTGGCTCCCAATAAAAAAGAGAGTCCTATTTAAGGCACTCCTTATGTGCTACAGGATCTTCTCTCATAAGGCTCCCTCCTACATGACTGATCTGGCTATCCCCTACGAGCCTAACAGAACTCTCCGCTCTGGGGGAGCTGGATTGCTTAAAATTCCCCGCACCAAGAAAGTCAGAATGGGAGGCTGTTCCTTTCGTGTAATGGCTGCCAAGGAATGGAACTCCCTCCCCATAAATATCAGATTAGCGGACTCAGAGACCTTGTTCAGAAAACGTCTGAAAACCCATCTGTTTTCCCTCTAACTCCCTCTCCTGGCCTTGACTTTCTTCTCCACAGCGCGGGGACACGCCGGGATGGCGTCACTAGGCGCTTTACAAGCCCCTTTATTATTTTATTATTATTATTAGGGCAAGCATTATTTACTTTGTCTATGATGCGCAGGAAAGACTATGCTTAGAATCAGCCATCCCATCAGTTCAGCTGTGGGATTTCAGGTGCTGTATGATAGGTGGTTCTTCTAATATTCATTGAAAATGTATATCTTGTAGTTGGTATGGCACTGTTATTATATCCCAACCTTTTGTAGAGGTCATTGCAAGGCTATGTTGGACAGAGGCCCCACATGTGGGTGGGATGTCTGTGTCTGTCTTCTTGACATGGTGTACTGGTCAGAACTGCTCCGTGGTTTTGGGCCATATTTGTACTGTTAGCAGGAATTACTGTTCCAGTTACTATTTCATGGTCAGCTCTTGATTCAAATATGCTCAGAAGAACAACCAGGCTTTCATCTCTCTTCTGAACCTGGTACTGTCCTGAATGACTCAAATCTTATCTGGCTATGTGTTCTAGAATGCAATCTCCTTTGGATTTTATACTGCAAGTGGGAGAAAGTGCCTCTTTTCATGTTTTCACTCCATTTTATGTGGAGTGA
This sequence comes from Lissotriton vulgaris, assembly GCF_964263255.1. Taxonomy (NCBI): domain Eukaryota; kingdom Metazoa; phylum Chordata; class Amphibia; order Caudata; family Salamandridae; genus Lissotriton; species Lissotriton vulgaris. The sequence goes on along the minus strand of NC_141685.1, from coordinate 336,553,600 downwards.
GACTGTTGGTTTCTTAACTCAGTACTATAGGCACTGCTGTCCAGTCCCCAGTGTATGTGTTCTGATTCAGTCCCTGAAACATGGTCCAATTGGCTAACTTCTAATTTGCATATTTAGCTTCCCAGTAAGGTCATAGTATATGGTGTAGGAAAGGCTTCACCGACCAGTAGCTTGTGGGCTATGTGTAGCTCTCCACTTACCTGTGAGTAGCTCTCCTGTGTGCAGCCCGGCCTACTAATTGATACGCTATTACTTGATTGCATTAATATATTTATACCAAAATTGAGTGTGTGCATTTGAGATGAAAATGCACCTACTTTCAGAACTCATTAGCTAATGTTTCGAGAAAAATGGCTCAATTTTTAAAACATATTTAAAGCTGAGAGTTGAGTGATAAATCATGTGGCTTTGAGAAGACAAATCACTAATACCACAAACCTTGGTGCCAGGGGTATTTCAGCTTTTGCTGCTATGTAATACCCATACTGAGACATTCAACATTGATAAATGCCTTTTTTACATTACTGTTGTCAATCTTGCCTGATGTATTAAGGTGATCACTGCTAGTAATCTTGCTAGTGATGGACAGGAATGTAATTGTGCCTGGTTTGGCCACTATTTCAACAATAATAGTACTAGTAGCTCTGGATGATTTACATTGAACATAAGTAGCTCTTGTTACAGAAAAGGTTGGAGACCCCTGGTGTAGGAAATATACTAATGGCATGGAAAGGTAACCCTCATCCATAGACCACAGCACATGCTGTCCTACCCACTAGGCTGACACAGGAAACATGCATCTTTAAAACCTACAGAACACCTGTATCAATAAAAAAATTTGGACAGGATATTAAATGAGCCACTGCTAAGCAGGCCTCGCAGGCCACAAGGTAGGGTGTTTACAGTCACAGCCGTTGCAGGTAAGAGTGGTGGGGCAAACTGAGAGGGGATTTAGAGAGACAACCACAAGGGGAAATTAAATAAATAATTAATTTTCCATGGTGGTCGTCTCTCGAAATCCCTGCCAGCCGTCCCCACTGCTCTACTTACCTGCAGCAGCCGCCACTGGATGTTTAGTACTTAAAAGAGGTAACTGCTAAAATTTAGTGTTGACATACCTACAGTGAACAGCCCCAAAAGCTATTTTCAATTTGGAGGACTGTAGCTGTCCTATGAGAAAGATTAAAGATCTGACAAAATAACAATTCTGCTACCTTTGCTTTGGGATTAGTTGCAGGGATACCTCAACAACAATTTTTCAATGATTTATGAATATTCTACTCACTGGGTAAGTAGAATTTTTAATAACTAAATGTGGAAAACACTTTTGAAAAGTTAGTTTTTATCTCCCCAAACCTCCAGTAGGATAATTAGAATTTGCCTTATAGCAATTGGGCCCTGTGAGTGCTTTCACTTAACGAGGTGTGAAACATCTCACAAAACAGAAACAAAGGCTTAGGCAGGAATATCGGAGTATGAGATATGTGACTCCTATCCACTTAGGAAGGTAAGTTGGGGAGGGTGCAGGAATTTCACTAACTTGAAATTGACCTGGGTGAGGCCTGTCTATTTGTAGTTAAGTGTAAAAGGAGACATAAGGATGACACGCATTTGTTCCTTGGGCTATATGTAGCCTGCATTTCACCAGCCCAGTTGGATTGATAGAGAGCTGGTCCTAGAATGAGTTTGGTGAAGTTGAGGAAATGAGGACTTCTAATTTTCCTAGCCACATCCCTGCTGCACAGAAGAAACCTCCAAAAAGGGTGTTGACATATTGGATTTGCTTCAGAGTAGCCCATTTTGGGACAGATTGCAGTGATGCAAACAGGGCGTGATGCAGAAGTGGAGAGGGTTGACCCAGGGTACTTTTTTACATGAGATTGTGGGTGTTCAGGGGTCACCCTCTCCAACTGGCTAGTGAATTTTACAAAGGTAATACCTCACCCACATCCCGTCAGAACACTCTCTAGATCTATGTATGAACAGAAGAAGACTTGGCTTGATGTTGGAGACCTGGATGGAGACATAACCTGGACCTGCTCCCACTTGTACCTATCACTAAGATGTGAACTTCAAGATTAAGTTGACTGACCTCTTGTGTGGTTACAGGGAAACCAGAGCGTACCAGAGGATGCAAGATGCTTTTTCTTACTGAAGTGACAAGTTAACCAGTACAAAATGGACCTGGACTGGACCCTGCTGGTGGGCTCTTCTGGAGTAATTCCTAGTCTTAAATGCTTCTCAGGGTCTGACTTTGAGATTTCAGGGGACAGTGTACTGTATTGCAAATGCAATGGAGAACCCTGCTGCCAAACCCTTGGTTCACTGCCTCATTTAGAGAGCGGCAAACATGAAGTAATCTGTCAACAGAGGTAACAGAGTAGAAGGGAGGAGATCAGCCTCATTTTGGGTGTACGATGTAATGCCTTTTTTCATGTCTGTCACTGCTAGGTAAACCTGGCGGTGAGGAACAGGAATATAAAGCAATAATGAACCCATCAGCCTTGGAGAAAACTCCCTGGGTGTGAGGGTCACCAGTGGTGTATTTTTTGTTTCATAAACAAACTCCCCTGAACCCTAAAACTCTTTCACTAAAACACTAGTGATCCTTGAACTCCTAAATATCTTTACTTCCCTAAATATCACACAGCTCTGAACCATAAAAATGCCTGCTACCTTTAAACCTTACCTGCCTCTTAAAAAAACAGTATTTACAAATCTTAACACTACCCATTGCTGAACCCTAAAACATCAAACCACCTCTAAATACAAACCATCCCTGATTACTAAAACCCCATTACTTTCCCTTTACAGTAAGGATACCTGAACCCTAAGAACTCCGAACCATCTCTAAATACTACCCATTCTTGAAGCCTGAAAATACATTATCACTGTGAAAACCTAAACCTTAAATAAAATTAAAAAATTAAGTTACATATTCTAGCATAATAAGATTAATAATTCAAACTTAATATTGTTTTTTCCAACTTTTCATTACATTCAATTTTACATATTATATTTACATAGCTTAGATTAGTTATATGTTGAAATATTCATTTAAACATATACTTCTTAAATAATTTTTATAATAAATGATTTTACACTAATACATTTTGAATACATTTTAAAGTCACCTTAGCTTTACATTAAATGTGTGTGTATATTTATACATACATATAAGAGTCCCTGTGTCCTGGTTAGAAGAGCACCAGTGCACAGATTAAGAGAAAACACAACAGTAACAGTCCAAGAAAATGCGGGTGATCATATGAAAAGAGGCATTTTCATACAATACACAACATGAACATTTAAATTTGCATTATTATTTCCTGTGTATATCATCATAATTTGAAGATGCGCATAGGATAATCATCACCACAGAAAATGAAAGAATAACCAACTTTAACATAAAAGATATGTTGTTACTGATGAGGTTTCTGATAATTGTTAATTTTGATAAAGGTATTTACATTGCAATCTATTCATTCATTTATTCTCGTCTTGCCGAAAAAGTTTTTAAAAAAAATAAGATTGATGATAATGAATATATCAATCATACTGAAATGCATCAATACCATTATTTAAACATGCTTTTATGTTCAGCTCATACTATTTAAGTGAACATCTGTGCTAGATTGGACATGTGATAGTATTTCATCTTTATAACAATACCTTTCAAATTCTTAAAGATAACTCATTAATTGTATATAAACTTTAAGAAGCTGGCTGAAATCCATTCATAGTCACAGGAATATTTTCCAAAGTCTTATTTGTGTGTCTTCTGTAACAAATGCCCATTGCTAGTAACACATCTGCTAGCTAGATCATAATAAAAAGAAAACATTGACTATTGTAATGAAGATTGTTGTGCCACGTTCGTGGATTTAGACTGTCTGTTCCTAAAGCATTTGTCTCAAATAGGGACCACTGCTTTACCTTCTATTATCCTTGTTTTGCTCTAATCATGACGGAATTCAGGAAAGTAAAAACACAGGGCCAGTTTGCCGATGTGTTTAAATCTCTTACATCTTTTTTCAAAGATTTCAGCCTCCTAAAACATTTCCCTGCATCAGATATCAATATCCGGAGCATACTTGGTGTCACACACTGATAGCACCCAACGCTGGGCAAGAAACATTCTTGCAATCTATGCTTTCATACTTTACATTAAGATATATAGATATATAGAAGGGAGAATGTATACTAATTGTACCAAGCCTGGATTTAGGCAAAGTCACAGAACGCTGTAAACCTGACCAAATTCTAGATGTTTGTTGAATAGTTAAAAATATGTGACTCGAACTTTACTGCTCATAATGAAAGGTAAAAATGCTTTTTCTTGATATTTTCATTTTACAAATGATCTACTCATAAAATCAAATCATAGGAATTCACCATCACACTCTTCTGGTCATCTGAAAGAAAAGCTTTATTTCATATCTTCCAGGAATAGCAAAGCTCATTCTGTCTGATTGAGCGGAATTGATTGTTCCTCATACAAAATTATCATAAACAATAGTTTGCCCGAAATGTGTTGCTGAATCCAATGATTCTTCAAAATAATTTGAACCATTTGTTTTTCAATATCATATTCAGTCTCAAGAGACAAACAATTGCTAATTGAATTAGAAATACTGGCAGACGGATATATGTCGTTACATCGCGCGCGTTACAACGACCTACCATTACAACGCGGTTGTAACAATGCAAGTCGTTACAACGACTTGCGTTGCGGGGCGCAAATTTAAAACATTTAATTTGCTATTCCAACACCAGTCCCCGTGGATAGTAGGGAAGGTCTTGGGATAGTAAATTAAATGATTTACTATCCTCGAGCGCCCCCCCAGCGCAATGCGTTGTAACAACTTTCGTTGTTACAACCGTGTGGTAATAGTAGGTCGTGGTAACGCGCGCGTTGTAAACGTTACGCACCCTGGCAGACTGTCGCACCCAGAATCAGTTCTCTTTTTGACAAACCAGTGATCAGATTTAGATGAACTATTTATGTGAAACATAAATTGGTCCATGGCCTAGCACCAAAAACATGTATTCCACTTTAGAGGACAGCTCAAGTCCAAATGAAATGTTTGGACATTATACATGTGGATCCTATTGTGCTTATGCAGTAGGGGCAATACTAGGAAATTGATCCTTAAGCAGGATTCAGTGTCCAACTATACAAATATCCTTTATGTACTCCTTTATGTACTTGTCTGCCTAGGCAGATTGCTACAAGATGCTAAAATCTCACACCATTTGAATTCAGATCATGTGTATGTATGAAAGTGAATTAGCACCTCCTGCATCCCCGTGCTAGTTCCAATGGGATATTCATTAAAAATTGAGAGAAAATTGATTATACAAGAAGGGAAATTGATTTTTTATGATGACATTGAGAACATCCTCCTTAACAAAATCATTGAGAGGAAAGCTTAATTCTCTTATAATGTTCCCATAGTCCTTCATGCAGACAACTACCTGGGAGGTATTTCTAAACCATTTAAACAAATGTAGCTATAGTACTCCTTTGTTGTTATTTCATCATTCTAGGAGTATGTGGGAAATCCTCTATTTCACATATCTTTTTTATAATGTGTATAGACCGAGGGAAAGCTTTGCTCCCGACACCCTACACCCTTCATGTGAGACCCAAACCCCTCCCTGTATGGTCACTCCAATTTCTGCATCCCAGAAAGTGATGGTGGCATCTGATGGGGATCCAAATATGTCCTCTCGGATCGTACTGTGGATTGTGGATGAACTGCGTACGTTCCGAGAGAAACATGCAAGAGAAATGGCCACCCTCAATGCCACCATCAGCTGCTTGGGTACAGCCATGTTGACTTCCTTAGCACAATGCCCTTCCCAAACCACTCTCCATGTGCCACCCTGTTTCTTTTCATACCCCTTGCACCCCTCATGGTTCCCGCCCCTGTGGGGTGTCTGGTCTTGCACCAGCCAGCCAGGAGGAGGCCACAGAGATGGAAGATTTCCACATTATGGAAAAGGAGGTTGACAAGGATGATTGACTGCACCATGTTTTGACTGTGGACAATTTGTTTCTCCCTTGAAAATGAAATGGTTCACCTGCTTCTTCCTGAGTCCCCTTGCCCATTCCGTATGAAGGCCATTATTTAAATCCTTTCCAATGGCTTTTATTTAATTGCATTTATGTTTACAAAATAATATATAAAGTATTTTTGGAACAACATCTCTGCCTTGTGTAGTTCATTGTATATGCTGGATTCAAAGTATGGAAGTATATAGCTAGAGTAATTAAGGGGCATATTATCAAGCCCGGGCGATACAATTATCGCCGCTGTATCGGCAGGAAACTGCCGATAAAGTGGCGATAATGGGCTTGATAATATGCTCTATGGAATGCCAATCGAAGCTCATGTTAAATGTGAAGGACATCTAACATGAGCTTCGATTGGAATTCCATAGAGCATATTATCAAGCCCATTATCGCCACTTTATCGGCAGTTTCCTGCCCATAAAGCGGCGATAATTTCATCGCCCAGGCTTGATAATATGCCCCTTAGCTATGCTTTCCACATGATACCTTGTTACACAGATGGTCCTATGAATCTACATTTCTCACGCACACACATTTATTGTTAAATGTTTGGTCTACCACCAGGGTAACCAAATGACTTTCATCACATATTACGCAACTCAGTATTGACTTGTGAGGAATATCTTTTAATTGACAAACATTGTGGGTAACATATTTTACAGTAATCATGGGGGATCTTACTTGCGACTTCATAATTGTGGGGATGAGGATGACTGTGAGTAAGTGTATTTACTGTGTTGGTGCCAAGGTGCTGGTGCTTGGTAGGCATTTGCTTGTAAGGGCGAGGAAGGTACTTTGATAGGGGATGAGGGTGCCTGTACAGGTGGGGGAGGTGCCAGGACAGAGAGTGCATCTGTCTATATAGGAGGGGGAGATGCCTGAGCATGGAATGATGGTGGCTGTACAGGTGGGGGATGTGACTGGGAAGAAGGGGGATGTGACTGTGCAGTGGGTGGCATGTGCAAAGGCGGTGGTGCCTGACAATATTGAGGAGTTTCTTGTGCAGGTTGTGGTACAGGTGGATGGGTGGGATGTAGGGTAGGTAGATGTATTCCTGTCCCCTACATGTGTTGACAGTGAATGAAAGCTTTGGATCAGTTTCAGCATGCCCTCCATTATCTTTATGGCCATTGCATAGTGTTTTGCACTCTCATCCCTATGGATGGCTATGATGTAATTTATCTACTTTGGCATGTCTTGCAAAGCTTTATCCATCCTGTTCAAGACATAGGTCAGTCTGTCGACCATCTGTGAGAATTTGCGCATGTCCTGTAGTGAGTCTTACATGTCAATAAGAGTAACCCCTAAGGCACAAATATCCTGAGCCTGCTGTTGGAAATAACCTCCTCCAACTGGCTACCATGTCCATCTGCCAGGCTCCCTCTGCATGGGACGGCCTCAGATATGACCATCAGGGGGAGGCTGTGGAGAGGAGATTGGGGCCTATGGGATACCTGCTCCTCATCAGGGATGGTAGGTCCCTCAGATGGTGGAGAGAAGACCTTAAATGAACTGTAATGGGAGGAGTGTATAGGGGAACCAACAAATCTGACCTTAACATGAGGGCTGTGAGGGGTTTATGTTTGTGTTGATTAGGTGAATGCTGTGGCTGGTTCGCTGACAGCTGAGTATAGGCAATCCTCGGGGTAGAGTGGGAGGCACTATACTGGTCAGAGCAGGTGTAGGCTTAGATGTTTTTGCCCAGTGGATCAACAATAGTGGGCAAGGAATCAGACTCATCATCCTCTGGAAACAGCACCAGCTCTTCTTCATCCTCCTCTACTTACCTGATGGTCGGATGGTAGTAGGTTTGACTGCTGCAGCTAGGATGTCTCCCAAACCCCTGAATGGTGCAAATGGATCACTGAGAAAGTACTGCCAGACGTTCGCATGTGACTTACATGTCAATATAATGATCTTACATGTATATGTCATAGGTATAGACCAGTGATATGCAGGTTATGGGTGGCGGGCCGCATTATGACCCTCCTAACCTTTACATGTGGCCCCCTGATCAACAGCAGCACTATGCAGCTTTAACTCAATACAGCTCTGACATCAATCAGATATCACATTAACAGGCAAATGTGTATTTGAAGGTTACTGATAGTTAAAGGAAGGAAGTAACTAGAGTATCCTCTACTGCCTGCCTTTGAATATGCCTTCCTTTTTGGAGGCATCATGCATCATAAGTATAATGTGGTCTCTTCAAAATTCTAAAGGATTGTTCCTCAACTTGCAGACATATTTCACATTTGCACATTGAATCATGTCAGTGTATTGCAGAGTACAATTTTTATATTATAATTACCAACCAAGATTTGGGTAACATTCATTCTTCTCCATCCTCCCCTGGGACAACAATGCCCATTGTGGACTGGGAGGTCAAACCTTTAGTGCTGTGCACTCTTTGTGTGCCATGTGCTCCCATTAGACAGGAACAACATCATAGCCTCTTTTACCTACACTGGATAAGGTTTTGTACAGCACACATCCTGAAGTCATGGATTTCAAGTTTCCCTTTTATGTGATTATGGAGGAAGAGAAGGCAAAGTAAAAATAAACGTTTGGCTATGATCACACTACTTGGTCAATTGAAGAAGCAGGGATGATCCCCACCTTTACTGGCTTCACATTGAGCAGTTCAGCCACCTGATGTATGCACTTCACTTCCTCTACACCCACCTTACAAGCCCTGAATCCCTTCCACAATGCCAGTGCAGGCCTCAATCAAAACAAAGCGCCCTCTTTTTCTCTTATGATCAGTACAGCCCTCATCTGCATCAACTACCAGATATTTTGGGCCCAAGGATTTTGTTAGTGAGTATCCATGTCATTGACTTCCAACCCAGTTGTGGCTACTCATCTTCATATGAGACAACATAAGCAATTAAGCACATACTGTGCTCACCATATGTTATGAGTCATTCATTTGCCACCATGTTGTGAAGTGGTATAAAGTTATAGGCCATATGTGATCATATGGAGATGAGTGACAACAGTGATATTAGACATACACTACATACTGCTGACATTTAAACCACTTTTGAGGAGCATGATCATTTGGTAAAGTCCTTCATAGGTATATTTACCAGGGTTTCACTGTGGGCAGTGTTTTTCTGGACATTGGCACAGAGCCTACAATGATATGTGTGTTTTCAATGTACATTCTAGTCTACACATGAGATGTACATTTCCAAGTCCAGTTCACAGGTCTGGGGCTGTTGATGGATTTTATGTAACATATCTATCGGTTGTCTGACCACAATGTAGGAGTTTGGACACTCTCCTGCCCATATTTATGTACCAGTTTGTGTTGGTGGTATGGGTTGATGTGCCCCATGAGGTTGCCTCCCTGCTGGTTCAAGGACCTCTGCTCCACTGAATTACTACACTCTGGCTGGATCTGGCAATAAAAGGAAAAAAGTCATCAGACGTACTCAAGAAATATTGCACAAGAGCAACTTGTCACATATTTACTCAATTGCATCTACAGGCCAACATTAATGGCAAGTGAATGAGGCACATTCACCTTTTGGTGCGTCGGATGGTGTTGCCCTTTTGAACCATGCCCACCCTTTATTTCACCCGCACCGCGTCGGAATTCGCGCTGCGGTCAACGGGTTAAGGAGGACAAACCTGCATAAGGAGGTACAGCACTTGCATTACCAGTTCACCCCCTTAATCTGTACAGGAAAACGGCACATGGGCCAACCATAGACAAATCCAACTTGGTTCTCTCCTAAGAGGAACAGATCATTCAATCTGCTAATCTGGACCACCTCAACCTTGTTGGACCTCTTCTTTGAGATACCGCTGGTAAACATCACACTCGTGCAAGGTAAATACACAGCTAAGGAAGGATCTCAAGACCTGGCTCTTCGACTGAACCCCTGGGGCTCCCTGCAGGCTAAGTAGCCCCCCTCGACCCTCCTTCAGCACCTTGTCATCCGCTGCGCTATACAAACTCTGGATGGATTGATTGAATACTCAAGGATCGTCGTCTTTTTGCACATGGACCACAAGGCATTTCATTTGGCAATGCCTTTTTAAACCTTATTTTTAAATATATGTTCTGTTTCATACAGTTCTATTAAGGGGTTTTGCAGATATTTTCGTTCACTTTATTGCTACTCTTCAACATGGTGACTGGACAACATTTCCCATAAAGCTGAAATATTGATTCCTTGCTTTATTTGAAATTGGTTTGCAAGTATTTTTTTAAAAATATCTCTCATAGCACTACTTCAGTGCTTTAGGGAACATTGCAAATATAAGAGCTAAGCGTGTTGCTGTTGAGTAAAACATTTTGGCATTAGGGCAAGTGAAAATGTGACCTTGTTCACTGCCGTTGCTTCATATGTGCACTGCATCTAGTTGCAGGCCTTTTAGGTGTGAAGTGTCTTACTCCTTCAATCTTTGGAAATATCAATTGAGCTGTCTTGGCTACAGGTACTGGTTATTGGCTTCTAATAGAAGCTACTTCAAGTTACAAGGGTAAATTTCCCTAGCTTTTTAAAATTTTTTCACATATAGTAAAATGTTGTACTGATGCACTGCTTCAGCTATAAACCATCTGTAACCGGCCAATTGGAATTTTCTTCAGAGTGTGCCGGATGAGGCTTGCAGCACACAACCAAATTCAAACAAATAATCCAACAGGTTAATGTTTGTCGATTGCCTTTGTGTTCAGACTGGATGTTGAGGAACTGCTTGCAGGTAATACAATATAAACATGATAATTTAGCCCAGTCCCCCTGATGAATTGCGCATTTTATCTTCCTTTCATTGCCAGCAGCATATATTCTCGAGACGTCGTGGAGACAATAAATCAAAAGACTGGACTGTCACAAGTGATGAATTAAGGTAACTACAAAGGAACAAATATATCTACGTTTGTCCAGAGCAAGGTCTGCCCGAAAGGGTGCACAGAATGGTAAACAAACACTTTAACGTGAACCTACCATCTTGATTGAGATTAAAGAAAGTACTACAGTGTGTTTACAGTGTGATTGAAGTACCGAGTTATTTTACCTAGCTGGAAAGTACAAGAAGGCTGCTACAGGCCAGAGGCGCTCCAGGCCTCAGAACTATCTGAACAACAACAATCACCCTGAATTCGAACTCCTACTGTTGTGCCCTTGCTTAGAAGAACTGCCTTCAACACTAAATTGCTGATAATTCATCACACAGGACTGCCACGGGGGAGAGGGGGGGAGGGGAGGGTGTGCGAGTTGTAGTATGAAAGGAAATGAGGGAAACTGAAATGAAAAGGAAATAAAGCAATGGCCAATGATTAGTGACTCAACGTTGGGACTAAGAAGAACAAAACCTAAGTCGTGGAGGTGAGACCCATAGAAAAGAAAGATGGAGGACTTTGAATTTGGGAGCTTGATTGTATGCACCTGCGTTATCAGTGGGTAGCCGCGCAATGAGGACAGAGATAGGGGTGGGCGGAACTTTCTCGCGCTAAGGTACTAAATTGCAGCGCAAGTAGAGCAACACCTATATTTTTCACTCATTGGTGGAATTTCATGGAATTCTGCAGAGTTACAGAAAAACTCTGCGAGATTGCACAGAGTTCCGCCAATGAGTGAAAAATATAGGGGGCAGATTTACAAGGCCCTTGCGCCACTTCCGTGTCACTTTTAATATGGGAAAAGTGGCCCAAAAGTGGTGCATGGGGCTTGTAAATCTGCCCCTACGTGTTGCTCTGCTTGCGCTGCAATTTAGTGGCAGTAATGCGAGCAGTGCTGAAAAATCAGTGTGAACAGCACCATGTGTTGCACAAGAGCGTCTGGCCATTTGAGTTGAAAAGCTACTGGAGAAGCAGCCCCCTGACTGACTGCTTGCAAACGCCCACATAGAAAATCCCGCTAGGGGATGCAAATCTTGCTCCAACTCACCTGCTCGCATTGCTGAAGCCTTGCAGTGAAATACAGCTTTCTTTCAACAACAGGATATTTTATGATGACTTTAAGTCACTGGGAATTAAGAACAGCGACGTAGTTCTATTGGGGACCATAATGATTAATTGGATTTACATTGATATTGACTTAACAAATATATGGTATATTTATACAGATGAAGATGCCAACATAGGAATTTGATACATAAGGATTACGGAATGTTGTCGATACGTAGAAGATACTATTGGGAGGATTGAAAGATATAAAGTCTAATAGAATCGCATAGACTGGTGTGAGGAAGTCTAACTTTGGTTAACATGACCAATTTATGATTCTGGACAACCAAATAAGGTATATTGTTCTATGTACAATGTCGGAAATGACACAAAAATGTTTATTACATGGATTTGACTGAATCTAAGGTAATTTGAAACGTACCCTAGCCAGGGCCTAATTGACTTGCATATTGAATAGAGGTACTCTCTTTTGATCTGTCTTTGGGATAAGAAGAAGGAAGAATAAAAAGTAATGTTAGGAAATTAAGTCGAATTCAGTATTTATATGATGACACAAACTGAATGCAGATCCCCTTGTCCAGTTTTGAATCACAACCATTAAAGCATATACAAAATGCTTTTTAACTGCTAAATTCAATTTGGCTTCCTTTGTGAATTTGCACATTTCGTAAATGACCTATACGTAAAAAAACATGGCTTGTCAGATGGGTTGCACATAAGAAGAGTAAGTTGGTGTATAAACTGAGAGGTGCATTCTTATTATCCGTTCATATAGATAAAATGGAATAGAGCAGGTATTGTCATGTGAATAAGATTTCAAATTGTATAAAAACATTTCAAAAAAAGTTGTGTAATTGATTTTAATTATGTGTAAACTGTTTGTCATTTGAAGCCCTGAAGAAGTCTCTTTATAGAGACGAAACGCATTGGCTACTGAGAATCCTAATTATTTTGTAAAGAATTAAATAAAGAGATTTTCTAAAGAAACAAGGGGTCTTGTTATGAATTGTTGTGCAACCTACACTGGTCACGTTCGTGTAAGATGTGGTACTTGAAGGAAATAAACATATAGGGCCCGATTCACAGAATGAACTTAAGACTCAATCCTAAACCTACTACTATTTTGGTATTCGCAAAATGCACTTACTACTTTTGGCATCCACAGAATGAACTTACTATTTTTGGTATTCACAGAAGTTAGGATTTTGTCTTAAGTTTGTCTTAAGACAGATTTAAGACATGGCGTGATGCGGTCACGCCTAGGCCGCGGAGAATGCCCTGTTGCTGTTGGCAGTCCTGCGATGGTGCTGAAACTCGCTATGGCATAAGGAACGGAAAGCCTGTTAAGCAGCGCACAACAAGAAGTTATACCCACCCACTTGGGTATTGTGGTTTAAGACTGGCATCGAAATCGGCGACTCACATGAGGTAACCCTGAACTATAAGTACCATGATGCCACTGTGTGGCCACGCCCACCGGGGCATGATTCATAACTTTTTAAAGGTTACAACTGCCGTATTCTGTTTGCCATACTTCCAAAGCCCATGACTAAGTGCTGATGTAGCCGAAACGTGTCGGGTTGGATGCTTTTACATTGGAGGTTGAATTTACTTTTTGCTTACATACTTGAACCTGCTTAATAAATGCTGGCAATCTGATATCCCGCTTGTGGCCTCTCCTCTTTGGGCAAAAGCACGATGGATATATGTATGTATATATATACATATATATATATCCACTCGATCCTCTCGCTCACCGAAGGGACGACAAGCCACACCAGCCAGGTACGATCAAATTTTCTTTATTGGGCACAAAAACATATATATATATATTCACCGAAAAAACCATAGGTTATAGACCATATATAGTTAGGAATTCGCATTTACAAAACCTTATTTTACTCACACAAAACCATTGAAATTCCATATATAGTTAGTTGCACTAACTATATATCGCGCACCCGCAATCCACTGCTGATGATGTCACATATTACATCATTCATGACATGGTCAGTGACATCACTGATGACATCACTGATGACATCTCAAATGACATCACTGATGACATCACTGATGACATCTCATTTGACATTACTGATCACATCACTGATGATATCATTCATGTGCTAATACGATGAACCTCTTCAGACTCTAATATAACCTTAGATACAATCAGTGTAAACAGGCACTCACAGACTGTCACTCATCCATGGAGTTACTCACACACCTAGTCAGTCATGCAAAGAATCAATCACACCTCCATTTCCTCAACTATACAGTTATACAAACTTTACTTATTCAAACATATACTAACACATATTTACTCTCTTATACAATCCCTGATACAAGTTCACAATGATCCATACAGCCACTCACACATTCACTGGCTCTTATGCACAGTTATTTATATATGTCAACTCTCACATGTACTGTGTTTTACATATGTACTTACTTTGACATGTAGCACTGAGATATCCATTCACTCACCAATACACTCATGCACACAGTCAACCGCCCATACAGCTGTTTCCACATGCACTTTTGAAACCATACATCTAGTGAATCAACTGCTCACACATCTATGCACAGAGTCATACACCTCCCAGCCACCCACACACACACTTAGTCTCCCATACAAATACTTGGGCAACCAATCAATAACCCATATTGTTACTCATATAGCTACTTATCAACACATGCAACAGTTTACAGAACAACAGACATAATGATGCACAAATTAAGACAGTTTAGTCACTAACCCATGCACTCAGTGAGACACATTTAATCACTCACTCATACAGTCAGTCATGCACCTACTAAATCCTTCATCCCGACACTTATACATCCACTCATTCTTCAATATGTAAGACATATTTTAACTTTACAGAAACATACAGTCACTGGATGTTGTCATCAGTGATGTCATCAGTGATGTCATTTGAGATGTCATCAGTGATGTCATCAGTGATGTCACTGACCATGTCATGAATGATGTAATATGTGACATCATCAGCAGTGGATTGCGGGTGCGCGATATATAGTTAGTGCAACTAACTATATATGGAATTTCAATGGTTTTGTGTGAGTAAAATAAGGTTTTGTAAATGCGAATTCCTAACTATATATGGTCTATAACCTATGGTTTTTTCGGTGAATTTTCAAGGTTTTGTAAATGCTAATTCCTAACTATATATGGTCTATAACCTATGGTTTTTTCAGTGAATTTTCAAGGTTTTCTAAATGCTAATTCCTAACTATATATGGTCTATAACCTATGGTTTTTTCAGTGAATATATATATATACATACATATATAAACATATACCATCTGTATATCTATATAAATACAAACATAAATGCATGCATACATATACTTATATGCATACAGATGCATGTTATTTACATGAAAGTTGAAAAAACACTAATAAAAGCAAAGCTAAAAAGGCACCTCATTACAAACAGAATGGCTTTAACTTAAACGAGGGCGAGATCTATTGCATTTTCAATGCTTGTTTACTTTGGTTCCATCAAGAAGGCATTCAGATGTGTCACACATTTGCCATAAATTCTGAATGTTAGCACTCTAGTTGCACATTAGATCACTGTAGTAAAGCTACTGCTCACCAGGGACGTCTGCTGCTGGTATTCAAAGTGCATGTTTCAGTCTGCATGTCAGAATTTTTTTAATGAAATAGAAGAGGATTTGAGAAGTCACTCAAAATGATCCCTAATTTTTCTTTCTGAAGCACTAATCATACTTTCTATGGCAAAATTAACCCCCTCATGTTGTTCCTTTTTAAATTGAGTGTTTTCAGACTTACCACTTCATTCCAATCAAGATGGCTTCTGGTGTGCCACACTTTTGTCATAAGTAAGACTGTTAGCGCTCTAGTTGTTCTTTAGAACACTCTGGGACATTCTGTCATTGGGCTATACTTGGGGTACATCTGGGTGATATTTGGGCTACATTTAGGCTCTTTTGTCTCTGGTGGCCATCTTGGGAGACTGTATGTCAGAATTTTTTAATGAAATTGAAGAGGGTTTGAGAAGTCACTCAAAATGTGCCCTAATTTTTCTTTCTGCAGCACTAATCATAATTCATATGGCAAAATATACCCCCTCATTTTGTTCCTTTTTAAATTAAATGTTTTAAGAGTTACCACTTTATTCCAATCAAGATGGCTTCAGGTGTGCCATACCTTTGTAATAAGTAGGACTGTTAGCGCTCTAGTGTGTTCTTTAGAACACTCTGGGACATTCTGTCATTGGGCTATACTTGGGCTACATCTGGGTGATATTTGGGCTACATTTGGGCTCTTTTGTCTCTGGTGGCCATTTTGGGAGACTGCATGTCAGAATTTTTTAATGAAATAGAAGAGGATTTGAAAAGTCACTCAAAATGTGCCCTAATTTTTCTTTCTGCAGCACTAATAATACCTTCTATTGCATAATATACCCCCTCATTTTGTTCCTTTTTAAATTAAATGTTTTAAGAGTTACCACTTTATTCCCATCACGATGGCTCCAGGTGTGCTATACCTTTGTAATACGCAGGACTGTTAGCGCTCTAGTTGTTCTTTAGAACACTTTAGGAGGCTGCAGTAGAGCACAAAGGAATCAACTGACAGTCTCTGTCCTTGTTGGATGTACATGTTTTACTGAGAATGTCAGACTTCATTTTCACATGACTGAGAAAGATAATGTGAATTTACAGAAAATATGCTTTCAGTTTAGCTTATGGATCCCCTTCCAAACCACTGTGGGAAAATCATGAGATATTAGTTTTCTTTCAAACAATATTCATGATATCACAGCAGAAGGTTTTTTCACATGGTAAATTCACCTTAGAACCCACCACAATTCCTAAAACGAGTATGGTACCATCAACAAATGATTTATAATGTAACTAAAGTCCTAAAACCCTCTATTAACTACAATGCTTTTTAATGAGGTGCTATCATGTATATTGGTCCCAAGATGGCTGCCAACACTTCTTGGATGAAGTGCTGACAGCCAATCAGATCAGATGTGTGGTTAGGCTCCGCCCAGATATATATCTTTTTTTGAACCTAAATTACTCAAAATCCACTGGAGCACATATATTGAGACCTAGCAAAGGCACATCGGGCTAACAGTCCCTACAATTTTGCCAAGTTTCGTGCAAATCCATTCAGCCGTTCGAGCTAAAAGTGAGGCCAACCGCCCCATGGAAATTAACATGGGAAAAACGCGTTTTGGGACCCCCCTTTTTTCTCGGCCCCCCCTTGATGAAACCCCCCCAAATTGTCAGGGGCTGCTCAGAAACAAAATGTTCCATTTTCCTGACAATTTCAGCCAATTCCGTCCACAAACGCCAAAGTTATTAGACATAGAATTTTCAAAAATCCCATAGAGAAAAAATCCTAACTATATATACCTACTGGCGACCGCCAGTAGGTAATATATCTTACCTACTGGCGGTCGCCAGTAGGTAGTTATAGTTAGGATTTTTTTCAATGCAAAATCTCAAAATTCTATTTGGAATAACTTTGGCGCCGGTTGACGAATCTGCCTGAAAATTTCCTCGAATTTGCCTCTAGGCGCTCCGGTCCTTCCTTGAAAGTTTGGGGGGGATTCGTCAAGCGGGGTCCGAGATAAAAGGGGGGTCCCAAAACATGTTTTCCCCATGTTAATTTCCATAGTGCGGTCAAACTCACTTTTAGCCTGAACGGCTGAATGGATTTCCACCAAACTTGGCAAAATTGTAGGGACTGGTAGCCCAATGTGCCTTTGCTATGTCTCAAGATATGTGCTCCAGTGGATTTTGAGTAATTTAGGTTCAAAAAAATATATATATCTATAGGCGCGCCCCGGTACGCGCACCGGGGAGCGCACCGGGCGTGCAACGCGACTTGCGCACGGAAAGCTGATTGGTTCACGGGTGTCTGTAAACATTCGAAACAGTCCGGAGTGGCCGCCATCTTGTGTCTCAGTAGGATCAAGACACAAGAGGTGGCAAAAAAAAAGGGGGGAAATGACTATAAGGGGGCAGGGTAGACCCCCCCTGACCCCCTAGGTTTGATGTGGGGGCTATAATAGGGTCCCGCGGGGCAAAACAAAAAAAATTTTGATTTGCGCGGGGGGAGCGCCCGGTACGCGCACCAGGGAGCGGACCGGGGAGCGAAGCATGGGGAAAACCCAGTTTATTCACTGTGTCACCTCTACGACCCTTTCTTGCGTCAATACGTCCCTTTTGGATACATTACACCTGACGTAGGAATAATGTGGCGCAGGGGCTTACAAAGTGACGCATCTACCTAGATGCGTCACTTTGTAAATGTGACTGAATAAGGTGCATTATTTACAGCACTGGTGCGTCACAAAAAGAGACGCACCGGTGGCGTTAAAGTGACGCATGGCCTCATAAATGAGGCCTTCAGGCTTCTACTCATGCGTCATATTAAATTTATGACGTATTATGTCGGAAGTTCTTACAGATACGTCAGTGTTTCAGACGTATCTGTAAGCGCAAAAGTGATGCATTGCTGGAGTGTGTCTCAAACATGAAGCAACTCCAGCAATGCATCCTTTCACATGGGGCCAGGCCCCATGTGAAAGGGCCTGCACGCCTGCTGTGAAACAGGCGTAATATTTGGACGCAACAGCGTCATAAAAGTGATGCAGTGATATCTCATAGATTTCACTGCGTCACCTCTACGACCCTTTCTTGCGTCAATACGTCCCTTTTGCATACATTACACCTGACGTAGGAATAATGTGGCGCAGGGGTCTACAAAGTGACGCATCTACCTAGATGCGTCACTTTGTAAATATGACTGAATAAGGTGCATTTTTTACAGCACTGGTGTGTCACAAAAAGTGACGCTCTGGTGGCGTTAAAGTGACGCATGGCCTCATAAATGAGGCTTTCAGTCTTCAACTCCAGCAATGCATCTTTTCTTACCCTTCCACACCCCCGTTCCTTTTCAACATTTTCTTTGAATATCCACATTCCCCATATTCACTCTCCTTCTCCTTACTTTACTTCCCAACACTCACCTTCTTTCAGTCCCCCTACTTCACTTCCTTTCTCCTCTCATACCTTTCTGTTCTTTCTTACTCATTTTCCTTTCCATTATCAATGCACTCCACTTCACTTACTCTTTTTCATTTTTTCAAGAATATAGCTCTTTGATGAGAATTGGAGGTAGTTCTGAAAATAATTTTTTTTCTTCTTTTTTTTAGGAACAGAAACAAAAACAGGGAATGGAAACTGCTCAACAGGAGCAAAAAAAACAAAAAAAATTAGGGCTGGGAACGGAAGTGATGGTTCTCCAATGCTCGAACGATGAGCAGGACACTTTGCTCCCCATAGGTAAGGAGTTGATCGCAGTATCTGCATTTCAGGACACCTTTGTTGAATGCAGGTTGAATATTTGGAACCAGCTCCTGAGATCGCCGCCTCACAGTAGTAGTTCCTCCTCCGGTGGATGTAGAGGCCCCATCACTGGGAACCTCTTGTGCCAGAGCCCTGACACTTTCCCCGGCAAAATTCTGGGGGTGCCTCCTCTCCACATGGCGTATCATTGTAAATTTCCCAAAAGAATATTTCTTTTTGGGGTCACCCCGTGACAGGACCTTTTTGCAGATCCTGCACTCCACTTTTGGAGCATTCACCTTTTTCTGGTCAGCTGGTATTGAAAAAAATTTCCAAATGAAATGCTCCTTCACCTTTGGCTGAGGAGGCTCTTCATCGATGAATTCAGGCTCATCTTCACTGCTGGATGGTCTGGCAGCCATGATTAACCCAGAAAGATGCAAGAGCAAAAAGGCAGGTCTTTCAGTCACAAAAGTGAAAGAAGAAGTGAAGGAAATGGGTGGGGATTTCATTCTTTGTAAAAAAAAACTGTTAGCAACCAATGAAAAGTGTTATTTTAAGGTCACATGACTTGACGCGCTGACGCTCCGCGCACCGGAGCGCTTCCGGGGGCGCATACACGGCGCAAACGTAGGCGCTTCTGGGGCGCATACGCGGCGCGAACATAGGCGCTTCCGGGGCGCTTACGCGGCGCGAACGTAGGCGCTTCCGGGGGCGTTACGCATTGCGCCGAAGTGACGTTTTGATAGTTTCACGGAAATGCAAAATCATTTTCTTTTCCTTATTAAAAAAAAAACTGCTTTTATATGTATGGTACTAAATGTTATTATTTACTTTTCATTCATATTTTTTTTTACGAACGAAAGTAGAGCTCTGGGTGCGCTTTCCGGAGAGCTTACCGGAGCGCGCACACAGAGCGCCCCAGGAAAAAATGATAAAAAAAAAAATAATAATAATAATAATAATTAATACTTACACAAAACAGCAAATTTATAAAAAATCGTAGGTTAGAAACTCGATATAGAAAGGAATTAGCATTTAAAAAACCTATGAAATTCACTGAAAAAACTATAGGTTTCACACCAGTTATAGTTAGGAATTAGCATTTAAAAACCTATTAAATTCACTTAAAAAACCATAAGTTTCACACCAGTTATAGTTAACAGGAAATTTTACTGACATAAAACCATTGAAATTCCACGTTATAGTTAGTTGGACTCACTATAACTTGCGCGCCTGCAATGCACTGCTGAGGACGTCACATATTACATCCCTCATGACATGGTCAGTGACATCACTCATGACATCAGTCATGACACCATCCTTGTGACAGAGTGACAGACCTCCTTTCAGTGTAATGTAAGCCTTGAAACACATATTCAAAAAAAGAAATTAACATTTTCAAAAAAATTGAGATACCCATACCAGTTACAACAAACAATTCAGTAATTCCACCATCTATATACACATCCACTCATTCACAAACAGTTCTATATAGTCACTCATACATATACTCACTCATCATATGTAGTGATACACCTATACATCCTGTTACACACCGACAGTCATCCAAAAGTTACTCACACACATACTCACACATGCAAATAAACTATTGAACATCCATTTATTTGCATATAGAACTATACACACACTACCACTTTACTTCTATGGAAATTTACACATACTTACTCTCTTAAACAATCACTTATAGAAACACATACTTATTTAAACAGGAACTCTTACAATCTCTCGCTCTGACATATACTCACTTATATACATCAATACTCACATATACTAGATTAAAACATATGTAGTTACTGATAAAGACACTAGTGAGACAGTCATTCACTCACTAACACACACATATACACACTCATCCACCCATACAGTCCTGCACATATGCTGTCTTCAAAACACATACAAACAGTGAGTCAGTCACCAACCCATGCAGCCACTTATACACAAAGTGAAACACTGATACATATATTTCAATATTTAAAAGTTACTCGCTAATATATGTATTCACTAAGATACACTTAATAAGGCAGTTAACAAATCATTTTTTTGGAAAAAAAACATCCATTTAGACACTTACTTAAACATTTATTCTTCCATTGACCTTTTTCATATACATATAGAAAACATATTTATTATTCAGAAAGACACACATTCACTGAATGGTGTCATCAGTGATGTCATGAGTGATGTCACTGACCATGTCATGAGTGATGTAATATGTGACGCCATCAGCAGTGCATTGCAGGCGCGCAAGTTATAGTGAGTCCAACTAACTATATCGTGGAATTTCAATGGTTTTATGTCAGTAAAATTTCCAGCTAACTATAACTGGTGTGAAACCTATGGTTTTTTCAGTGAATTTAATAGGTTTTTTAAATGCTAATTCCTAACTATAACTGGTGTGAAACCTATGGTTTTTTCAGTGAATATATATATATATATATATATATATATATATATATATATATATATATATATATATATATATATATATATATATATATATATATATATATATATATATATATATATATATATATATATATATATATACAAGGCCGCTTGGATTGCCGAAACACGTCTTGACTTGATGTGAGAAATAAAAAATAATGCTGAGGTAAAAAGTTGGTCTGCGCCCGTGATTGCGCGCTCAGGCAGTGTTTGTTCCGAGCTGGTACTATATATATATATATATACATATATATATATATATATATATATATATATATATATATATATATATATATATATATATATATATATATATATATATATATTGTATTTCAAATTGCTCTTGCTGCAAAGAAGCACTCCACAGCAGTAGGTATGCACGCATCCCTTTAATGATTTCTTGAAGGTAACATTGCATCCGTAAATCACAGCCTTTCACCGACGCGTTTCAGAGCCGTCCGCTCTTTCTTCAGGGTGTGGTGGCTAATTGCGATCATTTCCGGCTTGCCTTACAGTCCTTTTCATGTGTCTTTGATTGGTCATGATGCGCTTGGTAGCGTCATGCAATATGGGACTTGTAGTTTGTTTTAAGCCAGTGTTAACTCACAGTGGATGCCGCAGACTTGCCATCATTTTTAAAAGGGTCCAAATGATTAGTGAATTCATAAGGATTTGAAAAGCACTCCACTGGTGCTCCTTTCACTACCGAAGCCGTCGCATTAATGTTGTATTTCAAATTGCTCTTGCTGCAAAGAAGCACTCCACGGCTTCGGTCGCGAAAGGAGCACCGCCCAATCAAGTAGGAAGGAGTTTGGAGGAGTGGGACTGTGTCAGCAGGAACCTTTCCTGTTGAGAAAACGGCGCAGCAGTTCTTCACACTAAGAAGGCAGCAGAGCATACCGGGGCACACTGGAGTGCTTTTCAAATCCTTATGAATTCACTAATCATTTGGACCCTTTTAAAAATGATGGCAAGTCTGCGGCATCCACTGTGAGTTAACACTGGCTTAAAACAAACTACAAGTCCCATACTGCATGACGCTACCAAGCGCATCATGACCAATCAAAGACACATGAAAAGGACTGTAAGGCAAGCCGGAAATGATCGCAATTAGCCACCACACCCTGAAGAAAGAGCGGACGGCTCTGAAACGCGTCGGTGAAAGGCTGTGATTTACGGATGCAATGTTACCTTCAAGAAATCATTAAAGGGATGCGTGCATACCTACTGCTGTGGAGTGCTTCTTTGCAGCAAGAGCAATTTGAAATACAATATATATATATATATATATATATATATATATATATATATATATATATATATATATATATATATATATATATATATATATATATATATATAATGTATTATATATTACATCATTGTCAACCTATCAGCGGTGGTATTAACAACAGCGGAGGAACAACTGCTGAGCTTAGGTCTCACCTATTGCCCAATAACAGATTTCAATTATACCTCCACAAGAATCGATGTTTTCAGATACATTCGAAAACTAACATTACGCAAATTTTTCAACATAAAAGAAGGTCTCAATGAAGTGGAAAGCATTACAAGCAGTGCACCCTCCACAGCATTGGAGGCAAGGGATGCAAGAGGGCTTCTCACTCTACAGCAATTGGGGAGCTCTTCCGTAACCTGTGATGACAATACCAATGTGTCCACCCAACAAGAGCTAAGAGACGCAGCTATATATCAAATTGGAGCAGGCGCTAGCCCATTTAAACCAGCCTCCAAATTTATGCCGACCATGCCAAGAGATGCCATCGATTCTTTTCACGAAGTAGTCACGGCAGATCTCAAGAGACTGTATCATCAAGTCAGACACCAAAAGAGAATCAAAACTTCAAAAGAACAAGAATTCTCTAAACCTTGCCTTGAACTCTCTATTAAAAAAGCTTGGTTCCCACCCCGGTTGGGGTTTTACAAATGCAGCAGCTGCAGAGCCTGCAAATTTGGAGTCAACACGCAACATTACAACACTCCTTTCAGCCCAGTGCCATTGCCTATTAAAGGAAATTACGGTTGTAAAACCGAGTATGCTGTTTACGTCCTGGCATGCACCTGCGGCCTGAGGTATGTGGGAAGTACCAGGCTTCCGGTGCATGCCAGGATATTGCAGCATATTTGAGCAATCGTTAACAACGACAGCTCCTATCTGGTAGCTAGAGACTTTAAAAGTGTTCATGGCAACAACCTCCAGTGTCTAAGCTATTATGTCCTTACATTAGTACCCAAACCCAGAAGGGGAGGAGACCGTGATAGGATGCTGCAGCAATTAGAATCCAAGATGATCTTAGAATTGGATTCTAAGGTACCAAATGGGCTGAACACTATGGAAGACCTGTACCATTTTCTGTAAATTCAACATCCATTTATTATGACAGGCGCCGTAGTCAGGCAAATTACTAGAACTGTGTTAACAGCAGAAAAGTGTGGGTTTTTGCTCCAACTCAAAAACGTCCATTGATTTATTAAAATGATTATTTGTCTCAGTCCGACACCCAGAACAGATCTTTTTTCATTCTCTCTTTTTTTTCAACTGTTTGAAGCAGGAATGGATCATGGATCCCCCTGTGGAAATCTAGTCACATTATCAAATATTCTTTAAATGTAGGTCACGATGATCACCATAACAGGGGTTGCCATCTAGTATAGATGTCCCCAATTGTTCGGGTAGTTGGTTAATTCAGAAAAGGGTCCAAAATAGCACTTTAATACTCTGCGTTATATTGCACATTTGAGTGTCAAGTTTACAGCATCACTATTGCACTTTACAATGAAAAGATATGTAAAAATGATAAAATTGTATAATATATATATCCAACAGAAAGGTTTTTTAAGTATGTAAAGGATTACTTTTAAACCATGAATTCGTACATATAGAAATTTGCATATGCATATTTATTGAAACTTGTTTTATATTTATGTATATTTTGAATAGGATACAATTTTGATATTGCAATATATTTATTCGCATTTTTGCACATGCTCAACAGCACAAGCACAACACACTTTATTGATGTTATCGTGGATCATTGTATACAAACATGCATTTATGCAGGTATTAAAATGAATGGTTGACAACCATAAAGGACTATATGTATTATACCAACTTCGAACTAAAACATGATAATCTAAATTTATGGTAAACTTATGGCGAATTGTAAGGTGACATAGACCTACAAGTATTTTCTTTATGTTTATTATTTTTGTGTCACATGGTTGATACAAACGTGGTTAAAAAGAGGGAATGATGGGAAATATTTTTGATGTGATCAAGGGCAACCGCCCGAAACGCGTCGTCTGCCATGCTGCTGTAACCTTCATGGAATAAAGTACCTTTTGCCAGCATTCCTGGGATTCGTTGGTCTTTTCCTCGTGAGGTTGCCGAGACATTGGTGATTCAGGAGTGACCTTTGTTGCTGATATATATATATATATATATATATATATATATATATATATATATATATATATATATATATATATATATATATATATATATATATATATATATATATATATATATATATATATATATAATGTATTATATATTACATCACTCATGACATGGACAGTGACATCACTGATGACATCACTGGTGACATCTCAAATGTCATCACTGATGAGCTTTGTAAATTGGGGGATAAAGTCCCCTTCAGTCTTGAGGGTCCCTGGGGGTCATATAGCCCACCAACTACTTCCAGTAAGTGCCACAGAGCTGTGTTTCAGAGTGGTGTAAAAAGGGGGCGTGGCCTTGGACCACCTCTCTGCAACGCAGCTTCCTGGTGCTTATTGGAGGTACCTGGTGGGCTAGCTGGCCCCAAGGGACCCTCAGGATTCAAGGGGACTTAATCCCCCAACTTAAAACACACCACAGGTCACGTTTGTATACTTGTCTCATCAGGCCACACCCCCTCCCTGCATCACTGTGCAAAGGCACCCCCTGGAGCGTTGTCAATTGGGGAATTAATTCCACTTGAGTCCTGTGAGTCCCTGGGGGACAACTAGCCCACCAGCTACATCCAGTAGGCGCCACAGTGCTGCTTTGCAGAGAGGTGTAAAAAGGGGCGTGGATTCGGAACACCTCTCTGTAAAGCAGCTCCCTGGCACATACTGGAGGTATGTGGTGGGTTAGTGTGCCCCCAGGGACTCTCAGGATTGAAGGGGACTTAATCCCCAAATATTCAATGTGCCAGGGTGTGCTTTTTCACAGGTGCTATGTCAGACCCCACCCCCTCCCTGGACCACTGTGCAAACATGTCACCTGGGGCTTTGTGAATTGGATTATTAATTTCCATTGAGTCCTGAGGGTACCTTGGGGCCAACTAGCCCACCAGCTACCTCCAGTAAGTGCCACAGAGCTGCATTGCAGAGAGGTGTAAAAAGGGGAAAGGCCTCTTACCACCTCTCTGCAACGCATCTCCCTGGGGCATACTGGAGGTACCTGGTGGGTTAGTTGGCCCCCAGGGACCCTCAGTATTCATGGGGAAATAATTTCCCAACTTACAACGTGCCGGGGGCTAGTTTGCTGAGTGCTGCAGGAAGGGGACGGGCCTAGCCGAGATGCCATCTTAAAAAAAATATATATAAGAATGGGGGATGTGTGGCTCCCCTCCTATTTCCTTTTTTTTGGGACCTGGGGACCCTATTTCCCAGGGCCTTGCCACTTTAAAAAAAAAAAGAGAAAAATGTAAACGGGAAGGGGGCCATGGCCATAGTTATAAAAAAAAAAAATTTAATGTAGGAGGGGGCTGCGTGGCAACCCTCCTCAGGCCTCTATTATTAGCGGCCAGGACCCGATCCCTCAGGGCTGTGCATATATTTTTTCCTTTTTTTTCTTTGATGGGGTGGGCCGTGTGACCCACCTCCTAGGCTACTCATGGCCCACGGGGGCCCCATCTCAGAGGGCCTGGCCTCGCTTTTTTGGACCGTGGAGGTCCCCAATTTCCCCATGGTCGTGCCGGCTCCCCACCACCTGCAGGAGCCGGCATTTCTTTTCCACACAGGGAGCTGCTGACATGTAGCTCCCCGTGTGGAAAAGCAATCTGGTTTGGATTTTGTAAGTGAGAGCAGGAAAGCTGCTCTCGCTTACAAAATCCAATCCAGAGTATGCTATGACAGGGCGGGAGCCAATGATTAGTGACTCAACGTTGGGACTGAGAAGAACCAAACCTAAGTCGTGTAGGTGAGACCCATTGAAAAGAAAGATGGAGGACTTTGAATTTGGGAGCTTGATTGTATGCACCTTGCTACAAAATAGGTTATACGTGCGTTATCAGTGGGTAGCCTCGCAATGAGGACAGAGATAGGGGAGGCCGTGGGCCCCTGCAAAATAATTAATAAAAGCCTTATTATATATTACATCATTGTCAACCTATCAGCGGTGGTATTAACAACAGCGGAGGAACAACTGCTGAGCTTAGGTCTCACCTATTGCCCAATAACAGATTTCAATTATACCTCCACAAGAATCGATGTTTTCAGATACATTCGAAAACTAACATTACGCAAATTTTTCAACATAAAAGAAGGTCTCAATGAAGTGGAAAGCATTACAAGCAGTGCACCCTCCACAGCATTGGAGGCAAGGGATGCAAGAGGGCTTCTCACTCTACAGCAATTGGGGAGCTCTTCCGTAACCTGTGATGACAATACCAATGTGTCCACCCAACAAGAGCTAAGAGACGCAGCTATATATCAAATTGGAGCAGGCGCTAGCCCATTTAAACCAGCCTCCAAATTTATGCCGACCATGCCAAGAGATGCCATCGATTCTTTTCACGAAGTAGTCACGGCAGATCTCAAGAGACTGTATCATCAAGTCAGACACCAAAAGAGAATCAAAACTTCAAAAGAACAAGAATTCTCTAAACCTTGCCTTGAACTCTCTATTAAAAAAGCTTGGTTCCCACCCCGGTTGGGGTTTTACAAATGCAGCAGCTGCAGAGCCTGCAAATTTGGAGTCAACACGCAACATTACAACACTCCTTTCAGCCCAGTGCCATTGCCTATTAAAGGAAATTACGGTTGTAAAACCGAGTATGCTGTTTACGTCCTGGCATGCACCTGCGGCCTGAGGTATGTGGGAAGTACCAGGCTTCCGGTGCATGCCAGGATATTGCAGCATATTTGAGCAATCGTTAACAACGACAGCTCCTATCTGGTAGCTAGAGACTTTAAAAGTGTTCATGGCAACAACCTCCAGTGTCTAAGCTATTATGTCCTTACATTAGTACCCAAACCCAGAAGGGGAGGAGACCGTGATAGGATGCTGCAGCAATTAGAATCCAAGATGATCTTAGAATTGGATTCTAAGGTACCAAATGGGCTGAACACTATGGAAGACCTGTACCATTTTCTGTAAATTCAACATCCATTTATTATGACAGGCGCCGTAGTCAGGCAAATTACTAGAACTGTGTTAACAGCAGAAAAGTGTGGGTTTTTGCTCCAACTCAAAAACGTCCATTGATTTATTAAAATGATTATTTGTCTCAGTCCGACACCCAGAACAGATCTTTTTTCATTCTCTCTTTTTTTTCAACTGTTTGAAGCAGGAATGGATCATGGATCCCCCTGTGGAAATCTAGTCACATTATCAAATATTCTTTAAATGTAGGTCACGATGATCACCATAACAGGGGTTGCCATCTAGTATAGATGTCCCCAATTGTTCGGGTAGTTGGTTAATTCAGAAAAGGGTCCAAAATAGCACTTTAATACTCTGCGTTATATTGCACATTTGAGTGTCAAGTTTACAGCATCACTATTGCACTTTACAATGAAAAGATATGTAAAAATGATAAAATTGTATAATATATATATCCAACAGAAAGGTTTTTTAAGTATGTAAAGGATTACTTTTAAACCATGAATTCGTACATATAGAAATTTGCATATGCATATTTATTGAAACTTGTTTTATATTTATGTATATTTTGAATAGGATACAATTTTGATATTGCAATATATTTATTCGCATTTTTGCACATGCTCAACAGCACAAGCACAACACACTTTATTGATGTTATCGTGGATCATTGTATACAAACATGCATTTATGCAGGTATTAAAATGAATGGTTGACAACCATAAAGGACTATATGTATTATACCAACTTCGAACTAAAACATGATAATCTAAATTTATGGTAAACTTATGGCGAATTGTAAGGTGACATAGACCTACAAGTATTTTCTTTATGTTTATTATTTTTGTGTCACATGGTTGATACAAACGTGGTTAAAAAGAGGGAATGATGGGAAATATTTTTGATGTGATCAAGGGCAACCGCCCGAAACGCGTCGTCTGCCATGCTGCTGTAACCTTCATGGAATAAAGTACCTTTTGCCAGCATTCCTGGGATTCGTTGGTCTTTTCCTCGTGAGGTTGCCGAGACATTGGTGATTCAGGAGTGACCTTTGTTGCTGATATATATATATATATATATATATATATATATATATATATATATATATATATATATATATATATATATATATATATATATATATATATATATATAATGTATTATATATTACATCACTCATGACATGGACAGTGACATCACTGATGACATCACTGGTGACATCTCAAATGTCATCACTGATGAGCTTTGTAAATTGGGGGATAAAGTCCCCTTCAGTCTTGAGGGTCCCTGGGGGTCATATAGCCCACCAACTACTTCCAGTAAGTGCCACAGAGCTGTGTTTCAGAGTGGTGTAAAAAGGGGGCGTGGCCTTGGACCACCTCTCTGCAACGCAGCTTCCTGGTGCTTATTGGAGGTACCTGGTGGGCTAGCTGGCCCCAAGGGACCCTCAGGATTCAAGGGGACTTAATCCCCCAACTTAAAACACACCACAGGTCACGTTTGTATACTTGTCTCATCAGGCCACACCCCCTCCCTGCATCACTGTGCAAAGGCACCCCCTGGAGCGTTGTCAATTGGGGAATTAATTCCACTTGAGTCCTGTGAGTCCCTGGGGGACAACTAGCCCACCAGCTACATCCAGTAGGCGCCACAGTGCTGCTTTGCAGAGAGGTGTAAAAAGGGGCGTGGATTCGGAACACCTCTCTGTAAAGCAGCTCCCTGGCACATACTGGAGGTATGTGGTGGGTTAGTGTGCCCCCAGGGACTCTCAGGATTGAAGGGGACTTAATCCCCAAATATTCAATGTGCCAGGGTGTGCTTTTTCACAGGTGCTATGTCAGACCCCACCCCCTCCCTGGACCACTGTGCAAACATGTCACCTGGGGCTTTGTGAATTGGATTATTAATTTCCATTGAGTCCTGAGGGTACCTTGGGGCCAACTAGCCCACCAGCTACCTCCAGTAAGTGCCACAGAGCTGCATTGCAGAGAGGTGTAAAAAGGGGAAAGGCCTCTTACCACCTCTCTGCAACGCATCTCCCTGGGGCATACTGGAGGTACCTGGTGGGTTAGTTGGCCCCCAGGGACCCTCAGTATTCATGGGGAAATAATTTCCCAACTTACAACGTGCCGGGGGCTAGTTTGCTGAGTGCTGCAGGAAGGGGGCGGGCCTAGCCGAGATGCCATCTTAAAAAAAATATATATAAGAATGGGGGATGTGTGGCTCCCCTCCTATTTCCTTTTTTTTGGGACCTGGGGACCCTATTTCCCAGGGCCTTGCCACTTTAAAAAAAAAAAGAGAAAAATGTAAACGGGAAGGGGGCCATGGCCATAGTTATAAAAAAAAAAAATTTAATGTAGGAGGGGGCTGCGTGGCAACCCTCCTCAGGCCTCTATTATTAGCGGCCAGGACCCGATCCCTCAGGGCTGTGCATATATTTTTTCCTTTTTTTTCTTTGATGGGGTGGGCCGTGTGACCCACCTCCTAGGCTACTCATGGCCCACGGGGGCCCCATCTCAGAGGGCCTGGCCTCGCTTTTTTGGACCGTGGAGGTCCCCAATTTCCCCATGGTCGTGCCGGCTCCCCACCACCTGCAGGAGCCGGCATTTCTTTTCCACACAGGGAGCTGCTGACATGTAGCTCCCCGTGTGGAAAAGCAATCTGGTTTGGATTTTGTAAGTGAGAGCAGGAAAGCTGCTCTCGCTTACAAAATCCAATCCAGAGTATGCTATGACAGGGCGGGAGCCAATGATTAGTGACTCAACGTTGGGACTGAGAAGAACCAAACCTAAGTCGTGTAGGTGAGACCCATTGAAAAGAAAGATGGAGGACTTTGAATTTGGGAGCTTGATTGTATGCACCTTGCTACAAAATAGGTTATACGTGCGTTATCAGTGGGTAGCCTCGCAATGAGGACAGAGATAGGGGAGGCCGTGGGCCCCTGCAAAATAATTAATAAAAGCCTTGGGTGGCCGTCCCCGGGGCTTGGGGGGGCCTTGCAGGCACCCCACACATTAAAAAAGAAGCCCCGAGGGTGGCGGTCCCCGGGGCTGCAAGGGGCTGTGTGCCCACCTGCAACTCATTAATCTTGCCCCGGGAAGGTGGCGGTCCCTGGTGCAGTGTGGGAGGATTGGGGCACCCCACACATTTTTTTCACAGCCCCTGGGATCTGGCCCACCTGTGGGCTTCAATACAACTAAGTGCTGCAGCCTGCACTTCGCTTTTTTTTATTTTCTCGGCCGGATTCGCACACCCAGCATGATTTTTATTGAGAAAAATGATTTTCTGCGCTCTGGGGGCCTTTGTGGGACCCCCTGATTACGCCTTGGGGGTCAGGATGTTTCTAACCTGCCCCTTTTCTTGTTTTTCACGCTTGTTTTTCTCTTTTCTTGGTCCAACCGAGTCACAAGATGGCTGCCAACACCTGGTCTAGAATGTTGACAGCCAATTAGAATAATTCTCGTGGTCGGGAGGGTCTGCGGATCCACCGCGCCTCTAAATATCAACATTTTTATTTTTGGATTTTCTTTGCCGCTATTGAACGGATTTACCGATTTAAAAAAAGGCGCTTTCTGAACCAAGCGGTACACAGTCTAAATATCGATTGCTAAATATCGACCTACAGAAATATCGAGTTGGAAATATCAAAGGTACAGAATATCGAGGCCAAGAATATTGTTGGACAGAATATCGGCCCTAAGGTAAGTAATATCAATTTTTTTTATATCAATGTAAGTAACATTGAAGTTAGTAATATCGATATCAAATATATCGATGTTACTAAGCTCGATGTTACTAAAATCGATATTTGTATTATTGTTATGTATTTTATTATGTATTTAATATGTATGTCTTATATGTTTTTTGTTAAGTATTTTTCTTTGTTTTACATTATATGTGTACTATTTTTATATATTAATAATGTTATTTTTAAGTCAATTTTATGTTTTAGTACTGGAATTGGTTGTAGGTTTATAGGAGAATAGGGTGGGAAGTAATTAAATTATACTAAATAAATTATTAATTTTTAGGAATTCTAAATACATTTTAATTAATTTTTGCATTTAAGTTCTGTAGCGGTTTGTCAGTTTATATGGAAATTGGGAGGGAAGTAATTTAATTGTAATTAAGTATTGATTTATTTGTATTTAATGGTATTGATAATTATTATATTTTTAATTAATTACTATTTGGCAATTAATTATTTTAATTGGTAATTCATTTTTTAAATTGGTATTAATGTTTATAATTGGTCAATATTTGTTTTAATTGGCAATAAAAAAATAATTGCAATTAATATTTTTATTTGCCGATTCATTTTTATTAATTGGAAATTATTTTTTATTAATTGGTAATTAATGTTTAATAAAAAGTATATTTGGTATAATTTTTTTATTCTGTAATATTCTTTGATTGTTAATAAATTTTTAATAATTAATATGTTTTTATTATGAACAATATTGTATTGTTTAATAATTATTATTTGGTAACTAATATTTATTCATTAATATTTATTGGTATTTATTGTTAATTAATTATTCAATTATTATTGGGTATTTGTAAATGATGTAGAGTGATTTAAAAGGTAAATTATTATTTATTTTAAATAATAAAATTATTTATAAGTATGTTATATTTAACTTCTACGCTATTCAACACTTTCCCTACTGTTGCACTCTCTGGAGAGGGAATAGTAATTTTTTCCCCTACGATATCCAACGCTTTCCCTACTGTTGCACTCACTGGAGTGGGAATAGTAATTTTTACCCCTACGCTATCCAACGCTTTCCTTATTCTTGCACTCTCTGGAGAGGGATTAGTCATTTTTTCCCCTTCGATATCCAACGCTTTCCCTACTGTTGCACTCACTGGAGTGGGAATAGTAATTTTTTCCCCTATGCTATCCAACGCTTTCCCTACTCTTGCACTCTCTGGAGTGGGAATAGTAACTTTTACCCCTACGCTATCCAACATTTTCCCTACTTTTGCACTCTCTGGAGTTGGAATAGTCATTTTTACCCCTACGCTATCCAACGCTTTCCTACTGTTGCACTTTCTGGAGTGGGAATAGTAATTTTTACTCCTACGCTATCCAAAGTTTTCCCTACTGTTGCACTTTTCGGAGTTGGAATAGTAATTTTTAACCCTTCGCTATCCAACGCTTTCCCTACTGTTGCACTCTCTGGAGTTGGAATAGTAATTTTTACCCCTGTATTATCCAACGTTTTCCCTACTGTTTCACTCTCTGGAGTTGGAATAGTAATTGTTACCCTTAAGCTATCCAACACTTTCTCTACTCTTGCACTCTCTGGAGTGATAATAGTCATTTTTACTCCTACGCTATCCACAGTTTTCCCTACTGTTTCACTCTCTAGAGTTGGAATAGTAATTTTTACCCCTACGCTATCCAACGCTTTCCTTACTGTTGCACTCTCTGGAGTGGGAATAGTAATTTTTACCCCTACGCTATCTAATGTTTCCCTAATGTTGCACTCTCTGGAGTTGGAATAGTAAGTTTTTACCCCTACGCTATCCAACGCTTTCCCTACTGTTGCACTCTCTGGAGTGGGAATAGTGATTTTTACCTCTACACTATCCAATGTTTTCCCTACAGTTGCGTTTTCTGGAGTGGGAATAGTAAATTTAAGTCCTACTCTATCCAACGTTTTCATTACTGTAGTTTATTTTGGACTTTGAATAGTAGTTTTATTTATTTAGCTATTTAATATTTTTTGTATTATTTTAGATAATGTAGTATATAATTAAATATTAAAATAATGAAAGTATATTTATTTTTTAAAATGTATGAAACATCAATATTTACTTTCCATTTATGTTATTGTTTTATGTGTGTAGATGTATTTGTAATTTATACTGTTTTATTAATTTATAAATGACTAAAATAATTATTAAAACTTAATATAAAGTAAATATAGATTATATATTGTATGTATAAGTTTAATTGATATTTTATTTTTATATATGTATTATTTATTAATTTTTAACATTATTAAATATTTTTTAATATGTTTATTTTTTTTATAAGTAGTATTTACTTTATTTCAAACATTTATTTAACAGAAAAAACATATATTTTTAACTACAATATTTTTAACATAGATATTTTTGTTTCAATATATTTTTACTTACCATGTTGTAGATAGGATGTAAATATTCTTGCCTTCGATATTCCTGCGTCCATATTTCTGTAGGTCGACATTTTGTAGGTCAATATTCTTTCAGTGATTCGAACCAAGCACTACCCTTTTGCCAAATTTGGTGTAATTCCGTTCAGCAATTCGAGCTGTAGCCGTGTCTAAAATTTCCTATGGGAAATTCATTTTCCGACCTCTTTTTTTTACATTTCTCAGGAGCTACTGAACGGATTTACACCATTTAACAAAAAGAGTTCTTTCTGAAACAAGGGTTACCTTTTTGCCAAATATGGTGTAATACCGTTCAGGAGTTCAGGCTGTACCCGTGTCTAAAATTTCCTATGGAAAATAACATGGAGAAAACACGTTTTGGGACCCCCTATTTTTCTCGGCCCCTGCTTGAAGAATCACCCTGAAACTTTCAAGGCAGGAGCTGACCGGAGCGCCCCACGAGTTTTAAAAATTTCACGAAGATTCGTCATCCCGCGCCAAAGTTATTGGGAAAAAAACTCTTTTCCTATGGAAATTAGGTACTATTTATAACTACCTACTGGCGACCACCAGTAGGTAATATATTAAAAAAGAGTTTTGCTTTGTTTTGTTTCTTCGACTATTGTACTGCTTTGCTGTAACTGTTTCCTTTGGGGTTTTTTTTGATGACTGTCTGACCATCCTTAATTGCAAAGCGCTCTGATATCCTAAGTGATCATGTTTGCGCTAAATAAAACTTTATAAATAAATACAATACATTTGTATTGAAGTAATTTAATTGCGGCTGGGTGAAGGCTGTGCTTTAGTGTGTCCTGCATGACAGTGAGCAATCGAGGTATTGAAATGAAATGGTAGGTTGTGGAAATGTGCCTGTGGTTAGACACCATGCTGTCTTATCTATGGTGACTGAATGGTCCAACAAAAATACCAGCCGGCACTGTAAAGTAACTCAGACAATTATTAGACACTATTCTATTGTATACTTTGGTTGTCAACAACTAGCAACGTAATATCACATTAGAGTAATACGTTTCTGCCTGTCATCGTAAATGTAAACAAATCTAACACGTGGCCATCTTGCACACTAGTTTATGGCCACAAATGCTACTTGCAGTGTGTGCGTCTAAGCATCCCAGAGCGTGAGTCTTGCACACAAATCTCTGCCGGAAATGCATGACATTGGACACTTTTGCGTAGCACACCGAGCTGATGTTTCCATCTGGACTAATCTCAGTGTTTGACATTCCTTTGCCCAAAGCATACCTAGCGCAGTTGATTTCTGTGATTTGAGGACAAAAGGTTGGCATGTTAAACCATTTCCCTGCACGCCCAGATGGCCTTCAGGTGCCTCCCTGGTGAAGGGAAATTGACCGTTATGTGAACAATGCTTTCGGCTATGGCTGTGTGCGCAGAAATGTGGACAGTACAGATATATCTTAGCAACACTTTAGCATACATAATGAAGCACGTAACGTTGCATTAATCCTATATGTCAACCTTTGGGGGAATGGGTACTCTGTGTTGCTCTGCCCCCCTACTCCTAACATTTGCCTTGTATAATTCCAAGTTTGCCCAATATCATACCATTGTTCTTTGCTTTGCACTTTAGATGCATACTTTTTTATTAGTCCTGTTTAATGTACGGTAGATGTCAGGTTTTTACTATTTTTTTTTTTTTAAGACGGTGGTAGAGTTTTGCCTAAAGGAAAACATTTTGGTCTCGAACAGCTTCTCACGCTCATTAACTTTTTTTTCCTCAACCATGCCACTATTTTACTATTTTGGTAAAAAAGAGTTTCGGTCAAAGCGTAACTTTATTGGTTTGTTTACACGCCCCCGACGAGTCATGTGAATTTTGGTTTGCTGATATTGGTGCCAGGAGGGAACTGGAAATCAGATGGCTTGTGCCGCACGGAGGAGACGTGTCAGAACTTCGGTGGTTGCATTCATATATCTTTAGGTCAAGCCTGGGCAGCAAATGTGCTGCTCTGCGAGGCATGCTGTATTCAGGTAGGGAATTGAAGATCTACCCCTTTTACGCCCATGTTTTCAATTTGCTCCTGTTACTGTCCTTTCTAAATCGTTGCTTTTGATTCATGAATAGACTTTGTAGTCCCTCCTTAGTATCACCTTGTCTACATTTGTAACATCCCATGAGGACTGGACTGTTTACTTGTGTTGTTACACGGTCTGCTTTATTTACAGTCTGTGAGCACTATTTTCTTTAATGATTACCCCTATTCCACCCCGACGTGCTTTCCTACAATGCAGAATGCTTTTATATTTTTATTAGTTATGGTGGCCGGTCCACTTTAACTATGGTGGCCAGTCCGCTTTAACTATAGCGGCCCTGCTTCTTTATTTATTCTATTTGCTAGTGTGATCCGCTTTACCTATTGCGGCTGCATCCAGGAACCTTTGTTTTATTTTTGGTGAAAGAGCCCCACAGCGTGCTTTCACTTTAATGGTGGCTGTACCACTTTCTTTAGACGCTGATTGCTGTATTCAGCTTACAGCGAACCACGTCTGAAGAAAGGGGTGCTGTAGACACGGCTTGCTGTAAGCTGAATACGGCAAGCATATGTCTAAAGAAAGTGGCACGGCCACCATTAAAGTGGTCTTGTTTTTGAGATAGTTTGAGCTATTGCCAATATAAAGTACAATGCTTTTTATTTATTTGTTGGTTTTCAAAACACATACATAAAAGGCATGGACATTTACAATGGCAATAGCTTAAACTCTTGCAAATGAGAGACCTATTGCATTGGAAATGCTTGTTGATATGGGAGCCTCTTTACTCATTCGGTAGGCATGCATGAAATATGAACTGCTGCAATTGTTAGACAAAGTGCGAAGTACAATTCATACAGCGAAAACAGTAATATAAAATAATACTGTAATAGCATTGTCTGTTGCTATGACATATATAAAAATACATACATAAATAACACAGGCTAAAATACTCAACTGGTGCTTCTAAAATACGCCTACCCCAGTGTACCTAACCAAGGTCTAGTACGAGGGAAGAAGTAGGTGCTGCTGTAGCATAGGTTTAGTTTTGCCAAGATTTGCCAAGGGTTTCTCTAGGTTCTAATCAGCTCCATACCTTATTATGAGAGGGGTTGGTATCTCTTTCCCGGAACTCTATTTCCCAACACCCTGCAAGGGGAGTCTGAAACACTGGAGCTGGATTCTCGGCAGGAGGATGACAGCGTCTAGTCAGTGCGTCAGCTGGGGAGTTGGCTTCCTAAGGTACTTGCTGTGGCGAGCTGCGTTGTGCAAGTAGGTAGTCGAACTACACCGAACCACACCGTGCTTTGCCATAGCAAGTGAAGGTGTTTAGAAATGCCGGTATTGGCGTAAAAGTCGGGCATATAAACGTCATGAATGAACCCCTAAGGAATAGATGTTCATGCATAATAAATGAATTCCTGGAGAAATCAATATCCAAGCAAGGGGAAGTCCCTAATGGCTAAAGAGTGGTTTTCCACGAACTCGTTGTGACGTAGATGAACGGATGGAAGTAGCTATGCTAGTATTTGGGTAGCATGGACTATGCCTGAATAAGGACTGGATTTCTATGCCAATATAAGGGAATGTGAATTATACCTATATAAGGGCATGAATCGGGAAATTCATACGGAATCTAAATCGATACACAACAATAGAGTTCAATAGCAGTCTGAGCAAACAAAGTCCGTCACTGTATGGATGCATCGTACTTGCACATTCGGACTTCCCCGACTCAATTCATACAGAAAGCAACCCGGAATCGAGCCCTTAATCTCCCCATGCCCCAAAAACGAATCAGCGCTCTGATACACGATATCTTTGGGTCAAGTTCGCACCACAAAAAACTCCGTAAAAAAAATAAAACAAGAAAATAGGTCTTGCATTTGTGAGAGTTTAAGCTATTCGCATCTCCTATGACAATGCATTTTATTTATGTTATAAAAACCAAAACATAAATAAAAGGCATTGTCATTTACAATGTCAATAGCTCAAACTCGTGTAGATGTGAGACCTATTGTATTGCAGACACTTGTTAATTTTGGTAAAGCTTTGTTAAATTAAGGAGCATTTTAGTGATGGACAAGAACAATTTTGAGGTTGAACTAGTAGCATTGTAGACTAAAATGCATATATTTTGGAATTTGGTGTGAATTTGAAATCTCTGGAGACACGTTATGTCTTTTTTAACTTTTATTTAACTTTTATTAGAAGTCATCAATAACAGTCCATCTATATCCATAAAGCTTTACTTAGAAATGCACTTTACCTGATTGCTGCTGGAGTATCATTTTAACTCCATCAGCTATTTGATAGTGAGGCATATAAGGTTGACATTATAATTTGCTACACCACAGTACTAGTTACCTTCTTCTACGTCTGAATGCAATTCTTGGGAACTATAATTTCTGATTTTGCAGTGTATTCCTTCACCTCTGCCTACATTTTTTTTACAGTTTTGCCGATTGTGATGTTATCTGGACACATGCATCCATTTGTTCATTGCAGTGTATCATATCATTCAGGAGGACTAGATGCAATTAGATGATAAGAATAACCATTTTAGTTACAACCTATAATCATGTTCATGTGTGACTAAGTTTCATCATAAAGTGTGTGAACAACATCAGTTACAGAAAAGTGGGAGGGCAGCCTATCTTGCCTATAGATCCAGGGACAGCACACTTTCGGGTCCAGCTCAGTCAGTGGTTCTGCTCACCTTTGTTCCTGTCAGGGTCAGGCTCCTTATCGCAACTTGACCCCACAGACAGCCCCTCCTCAGAGTCAACTGCAGCCCCAGGGGATTTCCATTCATCAACCACTTCCCTCCTGAGCAGTGCAATAGGTCTGCAGAAGAAAACCCTTCCCTCCTCACACTGCAGCGCCCTCTCCTCAGCCTGTGCCCAGCGCATGATACAAGTCACCCATTTTTCCATTAGATCCCCTGAGTGATTTCCAAGCCATGGCCACCCATTGCTTAGCCAGAGCCAAGTCAACTTGACCCAAAGATATCAGAGCACTTTTCATGAGCACCAGTTGCATTACAGACAGACACATTCATTTTTAAACATTAAGTGATTTGCCAAGAATCACAGGATGTTTGAGCCTCCTGACAGATTCGAACCTGGTTCCCTAGATTCAAAGTTGGCTGCTCTAGCCATTAAGCCACATCGTGTCTATGGAAGAGGTGCAATAAATAGAGTGCATGTGTGTTCACAAGTGACCTAGATAGGGTTTTATTCAGTAGCCAAATTACCTCCCCCAGAACCCTGCGAGGACAGTGCAACCCCATGTAATGTGTGATCCAGTGTCGCACAGCGAGGGCAACTGCTAGGATCTCCACCGTAGATAGTCTGAATCTTGTGAGGGGTAAAGTACGTCCTATGAGTGTGGTTGAATAGTATGTATTCAAGACGTGTGTTGCAAAAGACATTCTGAGTATATGCAAGCACCCTCACCCATTCAGTGTCTATCTTGTCCCGACCCATTTAGTGTCTATCATGTCCAGACACAAGTCTGCTGCCAGTGAACCCAAAGGGCATCCAAAGGTTTCTTAACTAGCCCATTTAGAGCCTTATAAAACCACAAGATTAGGCGACCTCTCGTTCCCAGTGCCAGGAGTAACTGAAGGACCACATGCGTGGAGGGTTCTGTCCCTGCATCTCCCCATAGGTACCATAAGACATGAGTAAGCTCTTTGTAGTTAAGAAATTGTCCCACTGGCAGGCCTGTCTGTTCCATCAGGTCACTAAAGGGCATTAAGATATTCATTTGAAAGCAGTCTCCCAGAGTCAGCAGCCCATCTCCGTCCAGGATTCCATTATGCCTGCAGTAAAGAAAGTCAACAAGTCACCATGAGGGCGGCCCACCAACAAGAGTTCAGAGGCATACAGGGGTCACTGTACCAGTAGGCCACAGTCCACACCACCAGCAGGCCAGGGCAGTGGACAAAATGATACCTGGGCAGGGTCTGTAAAGCTGGATGCAACAGCTCCGTCAGCAGGAGTCCCTGGTTGGGTTCAATACCCAACTTACCGAGGTCCAAAAAGCCTACTCCATCAAGCCATATCATGATCCACTGAAGCTGGGCTGCAAGAAAGTACAATTCAAAGTCTGGAACTCCCAGGCTGCCCTTAACTGGAAGGGGGGACAGCGAAAGGTAGCTAATGAGACCCTCTGACGTCCGCCATCCCAAATCATTACCTCGCAGGATTGCATCAAGCTTACAAAAACCGGTCACCAGAATTGGCAAAAAAGCAAAGATGCCTCAGCAACATGAACATTTTATCGAGTGCAATACATGCCGCAGTTGGAAGCTTGAAGGACACACAGGATTTTATGGACCGGAAGCCACCCACTCCCCAGGTTCTCCTCGCATAGATCCTCCTGTTCGCGGAATACCTGGATGCTTAAATATTTAAAGGTTCCCAGAGCCCAAAGAACATCAGGTGGGCAAGAAGTAGGGCGGTCCAATTATGCAACCACCAGAAACACACGTTTTACTCTGGTTTACCCAGAGACCTGAGAACTTCCCAAATTCTTCAAGGAGCAACAGGGCCTGGGAATGTCACAAACCCGATCCAGGAGGTAAATAAATAGCTGACTTACATATAGCAACACAACATGAACTAAACCATCTAGCATAAATAGGGATGACAAACGGCAACCCTGTCTAGTGCCTCTAAATATTTCGTAGGCTACCAAAATATTTTACCCTTATTTTAACCCTAGCCAGTGGGTTGGTGTAGAGTAGATAGAACCATCTTTTCTGCATTTGCACCTAGTCCCAATAAATAGTGGCCGCCAAGAAGTCACAACACACTGTGTCAAAGGCCTTCTCAAGGTCCATAGAAACAATCATTGTGCCAGTCAGGTGGCTGATCATGGCCATAGTGGATTGAATAAAGTCTAAGGATGTTGTCTCTTGATTTAAGCATTGTTTCCATTTACACTGCTGCAGGCAACGTATCCAGTCTTCTCACAATATCTTTGGGATACAAGAAGTAAACCAGATACTTTTTTCCATTTAATGGTTTTAGTTTGCTCTATCACCTCCACTGGGGCAGTAGGAATTATTGCCATGCTGCTACGGTGTGTGGCGAACTGAAAGTAAAATA
The DNA here is from genome assembly GCF_964263255.1 of Lissotriton vulgaris. Lineage (NCBI taxonomy): Eukaryota > Metazoa > Chordata > Amphibia > Caudata > Salamandridae > Lissotriton > Lissotriton vulgaris. Next base: position 336,512,103 of record NC_141685.1, on the reverse strand, counting down.
AGGCCAGCTGTAAATTGTCACTTTTTTGCATGAATTTCTGTAAAGTTATGAATGCGCCCTCCAGAAAACCATCTTCCAAACAACATAACTGAAGCTTGTACAGTATTCTATGAGCAGTAATTGTGGGGAAAGGACAGGGTTATCTACTATTGGGAGTTTTGGGGAGTAAGATTGTGCTTTTCCATCTAATTGTGCACTACCCAACAAGGCCAGGAAGGTGATGTCTAAGACATGCAGGCCTTCTCTAATAGCTTCAATCTTTTTACTCATTACAGTCATCAATGGCACTTGCATGTCAACCTTCTCTCGGTCCACAGGTGTTTGCATTGATCATCGTGATAGAATCACCAAGCAGCATTCTGTGCTTGTGCAGCAAGGTAATAAACCTCAGGGACACCAAGCCCTCCCATGATTAAACGTCTTGTCAATATGTCCCAACTGACTCTAGCTTGTAGACCTACACAGGTCAGCTGCAGAAGCATACTCTGTATGTCTAAGTAGAATCTTTTGGTTAGTGGAATTGCTATATTAGTGAATTGATAAAGCAATCTGGGAATTAACACAATTTTAATAATGACAATGCAACCTATCAAAGATTTGGAAGCGCTGTCAATTTCTCCACTTGTTCTGACAGTTTAGAAGCATTTTCCATAGCTTCCCTGTATCACTTCCTCTCTATATTTACAGGTGTTAACAGCCATGTATGTAATCACTTATGGGCACTAGATTAGTGGAAAGTCACATTTCAGTTCACTCCATGAGAAAGAAAATTAGTTTGTAGATTTATAAAGCGGGGCGTGTCACCCGTGAGGGTATCAAGGTGCTGTCCATGGGCCCTGGGAGATTAAGTGATTTGCCCAGAATCACAGGATGTTGTGCCAATGCCCACACTCAAACTTGTATCCTCAGCCCCCAAGTCGGCAGCTCTGGCCACTGTGACACATCCTCTCCCCAGTCAGTGAGGTAAATCAATTTGGACTTTGACAAATTTATTAGCAGCACAAGGTATCCACCACATAGAAACAGTTTAGGTAAAATGGGATTCATAGTAATCTCTGGCTGCTGAATATATAATATACTGTCATCAGCATATGATGATACTGAGAGGGGAATTCCCCCAATAAAGATGCCTCTATGTGCATGATTTTCCCTCAGGCAACAAGCCAGCAGCTCTATAGCCAAGGCAATCAAAATGGTAAAAGGTAGCATGTCTCTTTGTATGGCCACTGGCTTAGGCTCCAAAGCATTTACTGTAATACACGCTACTGGCTTTGTGTAGAGTAGTGCAATATATATTAGAAATAAGTGCCCAACTTGCATCAGTGTGTAACTTCTTTAAAGCCCAGCCATTCTAGTGTGTCAAACATCTTCTTGACATTCACCAATACAGCCGCTGCAGGCAGCTCTGGGTCAGCTTTCTTCAGTATTGAGATGATTATTCTTTCATTTAGTTGGGTTGTTCTGTTTAGTATGAATCCAGCCTGTTCTTAAAGGACCAAGCTAGGCATAAGTGGAATCAGCCTATATGTCAAGATTTACTGAAATATTGTTGTCCTTGTTAATAAATGAAGGTGGCCTATATGATGAGCAGGGATCTGGATCCTTTCCATGTTCCAGCAATGTTGCAAATGTCACCTCACGAGCCTTAGGTGGAAGCTGCCTTTTCCCTTAGACTGCTCTATTTATGTGCAACAGTGGAGCTACCAGTACATCCATATATTCTTTATAAAAGGCTACAGTTAGGCCGTCCCATTCAGGTGACCTTCTCCTATCTAACCTTCTGATCTCTCCTTTAATATCCTCTGTGGTTCTTGAACAGTTTAACACCTCTCTAATATCCTCTTTCACCCAGTCAAGGGCTACTCTGTCTAGATATTGTGCTATTAATACAACTTTGCAGGAGTTGTTTGAGCTCAAATGTTCTTCATAATGTGTCACAAACATTTTAGGTATGTCACTATCTTGTGTTAGTGTTTGTCCATTTGCACTCTGCACTGCTAACACCCTGTTACATTGCTCTGGCCAACAATGATTCCTAGTGAGTATTCCACCTGCTCAGTCCTTCACTCCATCTTTCTGGCCCTGGCATTTTTGCCAGATTCAATATCTCATGATGTGCCGCTTCTTTGAACTTTGTCAGAGTGTCATTTAATTGTATCAGAGTATTTCATGAAGGGGAAGTTTCATGCTCCTTTTCAAATTTGCCTAATTTTGCTTCTAGATTGTCAAATTACTTGCAATGGTTTGAGTATCCTTGCTTCCTTAGGTGTATATATATATATATTCACTGAAAAAATTATAGGTTTAACAGACGTTATAGTTAGGAATTAGCATTTAAAAAACCTTTGAAATTCACAGAAAAAAAACAATAGGTTTCAGGGACGTTATAGTTAGTTGGACACTTGACTCATATAAAACCAGAGAAATTCGCCTGTTATAGTTAGTTGAGCTAACTATAACTCGCGCACCCGCAGTGCACTGCTGATGACGTCACATATTACATCACTCATGACGTGGTCAGTGACATCACTGAGGACATCTCAAATGACATCTCAAATGACATCACTGATAACATCATCCAGTGAATGTGTGTTTCTGTAAAGTTGAAATATTTTTCATGTATATCTATGCCAAGTTGCATTGACAAATGAGTGGATTTAAAAGTGCCTGAATGGATTATTTAATAGGTGCGTGACTGACTCTATAAGTGAGTAATTGAACGTGTTTTACTGAATGCATGGGTTAGTGACTAAACTGTGTGGAAGTCTGTATTAGTCTCTCAGTTGGTAGGTAAGCCGTTGCATGGTTTGGTTAGTAGCTACATGAGTGTCTATTTGGGTTATTGATTTATTGTGTGAGTATCTGTATGGGTGCCTGAGTGTCCGTATGGGTGGGTGGGGTGTGTGTGACTCAGTGCATAGAAGTCTGAGTGGGTGATTCACTGGTTGTATGGATTCAAAAGTGCATCTGGGAAGGGCTGTATGGGTGAGTTAGTGTGTATGGGTGTGTTGGTGAGTGAATGAATGTGTAAGTGGTATATGTGTGAGTAACTACATATGTTTTAAGGCAGTATATTTGAGTGTTGGAGTATATAAATGACTATTCTGGAGAGTAAGTTATTTGAAGAGTGGGTGTATAAATGAGTGTCTGCTTGTTTCAGTGATTGTATAAGACAGTAAATATTTGTTAGTATCTGCATAAATGAGTGATGTGGTGTGTGTATAAATAACTGAGTTGGTGTGTATAACTGTACACATGAGTAAATGGGTGTATGATTAATTCTTTGCATGACTGATTAGGTGTGTGAGTAACTCTATGGATGAGTGGCGGAGTGTGACTGTATGCATAGGTGTATGAGTGCATATTATAGTACTGCATTGATGAGTAACTGCATGTATAAGTGACTGGATGTGTGTATAGACCTAGTAAATAGTTGGTTGTATGTAGTATCTGGCATTGTTGGGTGTATGGTTTCAAAAATAGTAATCTTTATTTTAGAGTGGGTGTATCAAAGTTTATATCAGGGCATCAGTATGTGCATCAGATTATCACGTGGATGATGTCATTAGTGATGTCTTTTGAGATGTCATCATTGATCTCATCAGTGATGTCACTGACCATGTCATGAGTGATGTAATATGTGACGTCATCAGCAGTGCATTGCGGGCGCGTGAGTGATAGTTATCTCAACTAACTATAACAGGCGAATTTCTCTAGTTTTATATGAGTCAAATGTCCAACTAACTATAACGTCCCTGCAACCTATGGCTTTTTAGTGCATTTCAAAGGTTTTTTAAATGCTAATTTCTAACTATAATGTCTGTAAATATTTATAAAAACCTATATTTTTTCAATTTTTTTAAATAATATTTTGGAACGCTATTATCCTTTTTTTAACTTTAAAAATTATGAAATGTTGTATATCTTCAAAAAATATATGTATATCATTTATTTGGGGGGGAGAAAACTAGAGTCCTGTACCGGTAGTGTACCAAGCTCCATCAGCACAACATCATATCCACATATTGCTAAATTCATAAATGATGCGCATTTCATATCCAACGGGTTTGTGGCACTGTGTCCCGCGTAACAACGTATACGTATGAGGTCGCGCCAGCTGCTACTTTGGTATGCGACCGGTATGCAGTACCAAGCCGCGTGTTATGTCATGCACATATGGGGTCACGCCCGCTGTGCGTTGCGTATGCAAGGAGTGCCCACTGCCAGTCCTGTACGGACTACATCCTCCTCGGGGACCTGATTTTCCACCTCGAGAACAACAACGACGCAAACTCCTCCACCCTGAATGACAACCCCGCCAACCTAGGCCTCACACAACTCGTCATCGCAACCACCCACACCGCCGGCTACACGCTGGATACCGTCTTCTCCACAGGCTCCCACGTCGCCTTCGACCACATCACCGAACTCCACTGGACCAACCACCGCTGCATCCATTTCACCTTCAAAAAACGAACCACACACCACCGCACCCAACAGATGCCTCGCCGCTGCTGGAGCAAAGTCACCGAAGACCAGCTGATCACCTCCCTCACCAAGAACCCATCCACCGACCCAACCAACCCAGATGCCGCAGCCCGAAACTTCAGACATTGGATCAACAACTGCGCCAACACCCTCGCCCCCTCAAGAAACCCTCCAAAGGCCACGCCAACAAGAGAGCCACCTCGTTCACCGACGAGTTCCAGACCTCTAAATGCGCATGCCGGAAACTGGAGAAGACATGGCTCCACGAACGCACACTGGACAACCATGCAGCCCACAAGGACGCCACCCGCAGACACCACCACCTCATCAGATTAGCCAAGAGATCCTCCTTCAAAGATCGCTTGGATAACAACAACAAAGAGCTATTCAGCATCGTAAAGGAACTCTCCAACCCCAGCGCCAACGCCAACGACATTCCGCCCTCACAAGAACTGTGCGACTCACTAGCCATCTTCTTTCACCTCAAGATCACTGACATCCATGACAGCTTCAACACCACGACCGCCCCACTATGCCAGTCTCCCCTGTGAACACCACCAGCTCCAACCGACTGACCTCCTGGCCCAAAGTCAACGACGACGAGACACGCAAGGTCATGAACTCCATTCACTCAGGATCTCCGTCTGACCCGTGCCCACACCACGTATTCAACGAAGCAGACGCAGCCATCACACCACAACTACGGAAGGTCATCAACATCTCCTTCGAAACAGCGACATTCCCGGAAAGCTGGAAGCACACCGAAATCAACGCCCTCCTCAAGAAGCCCAAAGCAGACCCCAAGGACCTCAAGAACCTCCGGCCCATCTCCCTGCTCCAGTTCCTGGCAAAGGTCATCAAGAAAATCGCCAACATGCGACTGACCCGCCACCTCGAAGACAACAACATCTTGGACCCATCCCAGTCTGGATTCAGACGAAACCACATCACCGAGACAGCCCTCATCGCCGCCACAGACGACATCAGGCGCCAACTAGACAACGGCAAAACATCAGCCCTCATCCTCCTGGACCTGTCAGCCGCCTTGACACGATCTGCCATCGCACTCTAAAGACACACCTCCTAGAAGCCGGAATTCAAGAGAAGGCTCTTGACTGGACAACCTCCTTCCTCTCCGGCAGAACCCTGGGCCTCCGCATCCCACCCTTCCGATCCGAAGCCACTGACATCATCTGTGGCATCCCCCAGGGCTCATCCCTCAGCCCAACGCTGTTCAATGTCTACATGGCCCCCTTCACACAAGTGGCCCGACATCACAACCTCAACATCATCTCCTACTCTGACGACACCCAGCTCATCCTCTCCCTCACCAAGGACCGCACACCGCCAAAACCAACCTGCATGAGGGAATGAAGGCCGTCGCCGATTGGATGAGGAGCAGCCGTCTGAAGCTGAACTCAGACAAGACGGAGTTCCTCATCCTCAGACCCACCCCCTCAGCCTGGGACGACTCCTGGTGGCCGACCACACTGGGAGCAGCACCAACACCCACCAACCATGCACGCAATCTAGGATTCATCCTCAACTCCTCCCTCTCCATGTCTAAGCAGGTCAACGCCTTCTCCTCCTCCTGCTACAACATCCTCCGCATGCTCCGTAGGATCTACAAGTGGATCCCGACCGAAACAAGAAGAACGGTGACACAGGCCCTCGTCAGTAGCAGACTGAACTACGGCAACACACTCTACACAGGAATCCCATCCAAACACCTACGACGACTAGAACGCATCCAAAATGCCTCCGCCTGACTGATCGTCAACGTCCCCCGCCACAGCCACATCACCCCCACCTGAGAGACCAACACTGGCTCCCCGTTGACAAGAGGATCACCTTCAAGCTCCTCACCCACGCACACAAAGCCCTCCACAACAGCCTACCTGAACAGCAGACTCAGCTTCCACACCCTTACCCGCCAGCTCCGCTCCACCAGCCTCACCCTCGCTGCTGTTCCCCACATCCAACAAACGACCTCCGGCGGCAGATCCTTCTCCTACCTCACCACCAAGACTGGAACACCCTCCCTACCCACATACGGCAGACCCAAGACCTACTCGCCTTCAGTATACTCCTCAAGACCTGGCTCTTCGAGCAGTAGCAGTACCCCCCTCCCCTCAGCACCTTGAGACCCTCACCTGTAAGTAGCGTGCTTTACAAGTACTCTGATTGATTGATTGATTGATGTATGGTGTCGCCAGGTACGCCATTCCATCATTTAGTTTTATGTCTCAAAACTATATCCAAATAACTTTAAAGTGTATATGAGAGCAAGCGATAATTTAAAATATTTTAAACATTTATATATTTCTAACTGTAATAAACGTATATTATAGTAAATATATTTTCTTGAAATCATGTCGGGTGCGGTCTCCTTGCGCCCTGGGTGCGCGATTACCATGTGACCTTAAAAAAAGCTTTTCATTAGTTCATAACATTTCCCATTGTAGCAGTTTGAGAACGCCACCCATTTTAGTCATTCTCTCTACAGCATTTGATGAGACACACCTCTTCTGCTTAGAGAGCTTTTTTGAAAACTTTTTGCTATGCACATATCTTACACTACACAAAACGTGCAACCATCATCTTCATCAATATTCATGGTCTGTAAAGTAGCCTTTCACCTGTGGTAGCCATGCACCTAAAAGTTACATAACCAAAGTTTTCCCCACTGCCAGAGGTAACATGGTTGCATACGCTGTCCACAGCACAATGTAATGTGGTATGGCCCAGGGGCCTTGAGCTCAACTCATTAATAAAAGAGTCAATAGTTTGTGCTGCAGTAAGGTAGGGACAGTACATGTGAAATAATACAGCAAAAAAGAACCACAACTTGTGGTATACTAAGACACAGGCAATAGATCTGAAATAATACAAAACAAAATTGTATCATAAAGGGTCCATCAGTTCTAGTGCACTCAGATAGCCATATCAAAATCATTCAGTATGTGCACAGCCAGTAATGATGCATGCTGCGTTTGGGCTGTATTAGGAGCAATGTCTGTTGCCATTAACACGGCATCATCTGCAATAGCGACTCGATCTGAATTGTGAACACTGCTGTCTGCATAGTTGGCCAGAGAGAGCAGTCAGCACGGGCCCACAGCCACGTAACGTGGACTTGAGCTGCCCATTTTGTAACACACGAAGCAACAAAAAGCGTGTGCAGAGCCTGTGATGATGCGTATGCGTGGTGAGGACAGAGCGCACTGGAGCAATGCTTTTGCCTTCAGTACTGCGTCACCTACAATAGCGACTCGATCTGAATTGTGAACACTTCTGTCTGCAGTGTAAATTGAAGGCAATAGTCACACAGACATCCATGAATATTTGTTCTCAATTCCTCTTCACAAAATACAACATAAATTACAGAAAACTGTGCAATAAATAAATCAAAACAATTAGAATTGTGATCTCTGCTGTCCACAGTGTAGACTGTTATTCAGTGTTCTTTTCCACTACCAGGAAGAATTTGGTCTTTGTACTAAACCTATAACTCATCTATAAAAAGTTCTTCAAGCAAGTATACTAAAAGGATATTGTGTATATTTCAATAGATGTTGTAGGTGCTTGACTACTGGATTCTGTAATGAAACAATCACCACTCAATCTGAATTATGATCCCTGCTGACCGCAGTGTAGGTCAGAGGCAGTGGTCATTAAAGCCTCAAAACCACATTTCATTGGATTCAAAAGCACGGAATTGGTTGCACCTGATCGGAGGGGGTACACAGAAATCATCCCAGACTTTAACTTCTGACATCCTCAATCATAGAAACAAGACCCCGTTTCACTGTTCAGACCTGCTGTACCGCAGTGTACTCAACCAACTGCTGTCAACCAAGGACAATAATCATGTGCAGCAGTTAGCTACAGAAGCACACAGTCTGATGCACCTCAATGGAGGGAGTTGTGTAAAACCAAGCAGCAAGTAATATCGGACATCATCCATTGTGGGATAAAGACACAGTTCCACTGTTGGGACCTAAAGTAGGTTGTACCTGGTAGAAGGGAGTACCTTCATCTCCACTCTCAGATGCAGTTCTAACATTTTCCATTGTGGGATCAAGACACCGTTCCACTGTTGGGACCTAGAGTTGGTTGCACCTGGTCGAAGGGAGTACCTTATCTCCACTCTCAGATGCAGTTCTAATATCGTCCATTGTGGGATCAAGACACCGTCCCAATGTTGGTACCTGAAGTTGGTTGCACATGGTCGAAGGGAGTATCTTCATCTCCACTCTCAGATGCAGTTCTAACATCATCCATTGTGGGATCAAGACACCGTTCCACTGTTGGTACCTGTTGGACTACTGTATTAGTAGTATACAGAGCACTCCACGGTGCTGGGCCTCAGGCTGGGCGCTGTGTGCCTGTGTCGCGGTAGCAAGAGTTGATCTCTGAGCCTTCCAAGCTCCAAGACCTCGGCCTAGGAGTTTCTGCCGGCACTTGGTGAGCCATCTTTCACATATGGTGGTGCAGAAAGGTCAACTGTGCAGAATATATGCGTTGCAGCGACCGTGATGGTTTCTGAGTACCAGCAGGCTGAGAGCCTCATTCGAGAAGCCACCTTCGCTCACAGCGTCAAACTCGTGTCGGTGTAAGCTGCTCAGACCTGGTAGACACGTTTGCTATTCCGGAACAAAACCACACCCAGAGAAATGTGCCTTTTGCTCATACCCCTACACTAGCCTTGCATATGCCGAGCCAGCCTACTACATGAAAGATTTGGGGGGGAGGTGGGGGGCACATACGCACTATGTTTTCGTAATCTTCCATACTGACTGTACTATCATGGTTGCATCCACTGTCTACTACACACAATAGACCATTAGTGTATGTTGACATGTATATGTCTGTGCTCTGCATACTCAAGTCTGTCCGGCACATCCCCTCAACACTTTGCATGGTATACTTTTATAATCAAGAATCACTTGCCACCTTCACATATACTTTTCTCCCATCTCTCCCCGCATTCTACATTGTGTGACATAGGTGCCATGCCATGTTTGGTTTGTGTGCATGGCTATCCATGGTTCCCACAGTACATAGTGGTGTTGTGTCTGCTAGGTGTACATGTTGATTGTCATGTTGTATGTGATTACATAAGGTAGCACATTATACACCAGCCATGGTTTCTCCCATTTATATATTGCTGTCTTAACGAGGATACAGACATTTTTCTCACAGGTGAAAAGTGCGACCACAATGGCTGTCATTCATTACTATGCAAGATTGTCCAACTGTACAAAGCTTCTAAGCTTACAGTCCCCAATCTTGCGTGCTTTCTTAAAAGCACGGCAAATCCCACAATCAGATCAACATTCACACAGATTTCTAACGGCAGTTATCTCCTTCTCAATAACATGCACTCCTACGGAACGTGAGCTGGCATACCGTATGTACTTACTGTTTCAAACTGAGTAACTACCTGTGGCAATGTCTATTCCCACCCACACAAAGTAACTCCCAAACTACAAATTTGCCTTCAATACCTACTTTGAGAAACAGATTTCATTAAACTGACCAAACTGAAAGCGTTTTTGTTCAGAACAGAAGTGTCCCTCCCTTCTGAAAAATAAATTTAGCGACTACAGATAGCATGAACTTCAATAAAATACAGCCCCTTTTAAATACGAACCTCCCATTACACTTTGTGAAGTGTTACATCATTTTCAACACATTTCACACTCAAGGTCTGGCATACTTTTTTATCACGTCTCCTCCGGCCTCGTCAAAGGCTTTCAAATGTTTTTGTTATAATACCAGACTACATTCATTCGATCATCTCTGGAATAACAGGAACAGTGCCCATGATTCTCGCTCTCTTTGCGGCCATCCTACTACTATATTTGCTTGAAAAAATGGCTGCACTCCCTGTGGTAACAACCATGTCCGACAGAATACGCCTATACGCGAAGCTTCATCAATACCGTGAAAAAATAGAACAACTTTTTGGCTACTAACCTCCAGCTATTATCGGAGTCAGCTACAACATGACATTTGTTTGTACATATGCAATCTGCGTATAACCATCTTGGTGAATAGATCTATGCCTTGCCAACATCCCAACAATCGCTCCCGATATCCAGCAGGTAATGAAGCATCTAGAAAACCATGAACTTGATTGTTCGGGCAGTGGAACAATGGCGGATGCAAAGCAAAAAGGTATCCTTGCGGAATGGGATTTCTGCGCAGCCACAAAAGATCTCCTGCAATGTGCGACCATTGAAAACATCACAGATTGCCCACAAATTCAAATTGCCGCTCCAACATTCGAGGAACATTACTGTCCCTTCGAGGATATGAATTGGATCACTTCGCTTTCCTCACACAATGGCAACAATGACCTCTTGGAACATTACGCATCTCTAGCGGCTGAAGAACTTCCGGCCTGCAATCTCCAAGACTTGTAAGAAATTCATGTTATTCTTTGATTGACTTTTTTTACTTTTTCCTGTAAAACTCTTTTTATACACTTCAATTGAACTATTTTCATATAATAATTTTCTAAGTATGCTCATGTATTTGAACTCAGTTTTCATTATTGCCCCTTACGTCTCCAGCCTAACCAGGGATGGGTGATGTATGGCCTATGCAAATATTGCTATTTACTTGCTAAATTAGCCTAAACCCGACATCCATTTTGAAACCATGTCTATTCTTTGTGCACACATCTCTCTGCCTGCCTCTTATACACAAAGCCCTTTCACACAAATTAACTCATCCTCAGCCTCTGCTCACGAGCTGGCGATCAAGATCAAAAAACACAACATTGTTTAGGAACTGGTTGGCACAATGTGGTAATCGTATCCTACCTTTATTTTGATTATAGAATTTAGTTGTTCATGTCTAATAGCTATTGTTTATGTTACATAGAACTGTAACATGTAATGTGGAATTCACTAATGCAGGAGCTTCGGTTTGAATACAGCAGAAGTGGTTGGAGTTTGCCTCGGCTCAATGCCTTAGCTCTTTGCACAAGAATGTTTTTTTGAAAGAGCTGAAGACAATAATGTCTGGTTTGACAATAATGTCTCAGAAGTGCAATATTTGTGTTCATCTTCAAAGTTCCGATGTGGGTACAACTATTACCAATTCTGACCCGCACTAGATTGAATCTACTGCAGAAGAGATTGCTGACTGTTCTACTGTTGATAATTTTGTGTTACAAAAAAGGAGTACCAGGGTACCTAAGAAATTTGGTGATGACATTTTGCAAATTATTTTTTTCTTAAAGGATATATGTGGTAATCGTATCTTACCTTTATTTTCCTTATAGAATTTAGAGTCATTCACGTCTAATAGGTATTGTTTATGTTACTTGGACCTGTAACATGTAATGTGGAATTCACTGATGCAGGAGCTTACGTTTGAATACAGCAAAAGTGGTTGGAATTTGCCTCAGCTGGATGCCTTAGCTCTTGCACCAGTGGGTCCATTCATGGCCCTTAAAGAAAAACACTTTTTATATAACTTTCAGACTCCATCGCTTTATTACACACAGCCACTTTCTTAGACACAACTGATTTCACCATTTCTCTTCTGTTGCATTGCAACATTCTGCATTATATTCTTATGATTATTTCTATATTCCTGCTTGCTAAAACACTGCTTTCGAGTCTTCAGACCGGTAGGGGTGAGTAGTTCAATTTCCACACCCTGTATTGCACAAAATGCTACAGCTGCCAGGATTTGATAGCACCCACAGCAATCAGCTCACAGCTTAGGCTCACGGTTTCATCCTGAGTCTTCAGATCGGTACCAGTGAGCAGTTTTCTTCCTACTCCCGCTATAGTCTAAAAGCATACTAACACCACCTGCACAGCTATGCTACAGCGGCCAGTATGCTACAGCGCCCAGAGCACATCCGTATACAGCACTCAGCTCATGGTTTACGCGCATACTTTCATCCCCGAGTGTACCAGCACCTCACCTCAGCACCATCTCACTGTGGGCAAAACAGCACTTTCACACCGGTAGGGGTAAATACTTCACTTCACACTCCCTGTATAGCACACCCTAACCACCCCACAGACCTCACAGCGCTCATACCCTCCTCTTTCCTACTTATTTGCCCTTTTTTCACCCTTACTCGCTTCAACAGAAACACAAAATGGCTGCCAACACTTCCTAGTTGCAACCGTTTGCAGCCAATAACCAACAAGCTTGTCTTCGTAACACCTAATCGAATCAGATGGCAGAATTCCCAAATATCGATATCTGTAAATTTTGATATTGCTCCAAAACTACTGAATGGATTTACACCAAATAAACAAAAGCGTGCTTTCTAGACCAACAGCCTGATTCATGAAGTAAAATTGCGCCCGCAACCGCAGCGAAAATGCAATTGCGGGCGCAATTTCCGTAATCGGCATTCAACATCAAAATTGCGAACTCGCAAACACATAATAGCGAATTCGCTATTATATTCGCAGAATCCCGGTAGGAGAGCATTAGCGAATCGGAAAAAGCGACAAACCACGGATTCTGCGAAATAAATAGCAAATTCGCTATACAATCGCAATCGGTATTCATGAAAAATCGCAAATAGCGAAAAACCCAAAAATCGCAGTTTGCGCCGAGGAAATTAAATACAACAACTCAAAGCAGGTGGTACCCATAAAAGCCATGCAAAAATTACATTTAAAAAACCATTGGCCAATCACCAACAGGGTCAGGCCTGACCAATCACACATAAGGACAATCAGCAGCAGCAGCATTAGGAGTTCCACAATGCCAGGAATGTACATGGTGGTGAGGCGTCGAAGGCTACAGTGATTAGCACGGAGGAGACTCAGGATCCAGGACAGGATTTTCCGCCAGCGGGTCACCTTGCTGGGCCAAACCAGAGAGCAGATATATGCAAAATACAGGCTGAATGGGGAAATGATAATGCAGCTAATACAGGACCTTGACCCCCTGATGCAGCACCCAACAAGCCGTACCAATGCGGTGCCTACACATGTGCAGGTATTGTGTAGCCTGCACCTCCTGGCCTCCGGGAGTTTCCAGGGGATAGTAGCGGCTGCTGGAGGGATATCCCAGCCCACCATGTCACGCTGCCTCCACACTTTTGTTGACGCCATGCTCACCCAGCTACACCGTCACATCAATTTTCCCGCCAGCCAACAGGAATTGGACTTGACCAAGCTACAATTCTACAATGTAGCCCATTTTCCACATGTACTCGGATGCATAGACTGTACCCACGTCGCCATCTGCCCACCAGCTGCCACGGAGTATACGTTCCGCAATAGAAAGTCCTACCACTCCCTCAACATTTAGATGGTCTGCAATGCTAAGACATACATCACTGACATTGTCGCACAGTACCCAGGGAGTAGCCATGACTCCTTCATATTCCGGCACAGCGGCCTCCACACACAACTGGTCAGGGGAGAGTTTGGGGAAGGACACCTACTTGGTAAGTACACTTTGTCGACAATGTCACATTGCTATGAAGTAACAGCGCAGCACAGGCAATCAACATCTGCTCCTCTCATTCAGGTGACAGTGGCTACGCCCTCCGTGAATACCTCCTGACCCCATACCTCAACCCTGCTACACCACAGCAACGGCGCTACAATATTGCACACATACGGACAAGGAATTGCATAGAAAGGACATTTGGCCTGCTCAAGAGCAGGTTCCGCATACAGCACAAGACAGGTGGGGCCATGTATTACAGTCCTGCAGTGTGCTGCCGCATTGTGGCTGTCTGCGCAATACTACATAACATTGCAACCAAGCGCCGGATACCTGTCGACATCTCTGGGAGTGAATCTGAAGGGGACAACCGGCCACCTGCACATGCGCGCCATGCACGCGGGGAGAACCCAGTTGAAGGCCACAGACGTCGCAACCACATCACAGTGAACAGTTTCTAGTGCACCCTCTTCCCTCACCCCACAAATCACTAATGCATGCAAAATGTAATAATGACACAACGCTAATGTGTGCTGCAAAATAAATTTATTTGTTTCAATCACAAAAAAGGTACCAGTTCAACTGTCTTCCACTAACAGTATTACTGCATACTGCAGTGTCAAAGGACAGGGCAGGCTTATAGTCAGCCTGTGCCTGTTATTGTCAAATGTACTCAAGTGCGCCTCCTGCGCGTTCCGCCCAAGCGCCTCTGAGGCGCATCCTCTTCCGGGGCATCTGGACCTGATGTGGGCCTGGTGCTGCGCCTGAGTGGCAGGACTTGTGAGGCAGAGTGGCTGCTGATGCTGGATGCCCCCTCACTAACATCATCACCCCCAACAGTGGCAGGTAGAGCAGGAGGGTGTAGTGCCGTAACCGCCGTGGTCAGGTGCTCCAGGACCCTGGTCATGTCCTCACAGCACTGGACGAGTTGGTGCTGCTGTGCTAGTGACCGCCGCGACAACTGTGAAGTTGCATTGGCTGCAACATAATTGGACCTGCTGTAGGAGGCCAGCCGGCTCATGAGCTGATGGTGGTGCCGGCGTGCTGCACTGCGCTGAGTAGTCATCGCAGCAGTGTTGGCCTCCATGGCTGCAGTCATGCGGGCCATTCCCTCCCCCACACCTGCCATGGCTGCAGTCATGTTGTCCATGCGGTCCCCCATACCTGCCATGGCCGCCGTCATGCGGTCCATGCGGTCAGCGACTCCGGCCACATTGCGCCCAATCTTGTGGAGCTGGAGCTGAATGGCACCTTGCTGCCGTGCCTGGCGCTGATGGATTCTCAACATGCGTCTTTCGACGCTCATACGTGCCAGCCCCTGTCCATTGCCCCTCCTGCTGATTGCTGCAGTGGTGTGCTGGCGAGACCTGCCACGCCTGCTCTGCTGGCCTGACACTGTGGCTGGCCGCTGTGTTGCAACTGTCGCGGGCCCAGATGTTGTAGCACCAGCTGCTGGTGGTGTCACAGCAGGCATTGCTGGTGCGGCAGGGACTGGAGGCACACTAGTCGCGGGCCTGGCTGCGGCTCTAGGTGGTGCGCCAGATGCAGGGGGCACAATAGTTGCAGGCCTGGCTGTGGCTGTAGGTGGTGCGCCAGATGCAGGGGGCAAAATAGTCGCTGGCCGTGGCTGTAGGTGGTGCGCCAGACGCAGGGGGAACACTGCTGGTGGACCTGGCTGCTGGTGTTGTTGCAGCCGCAGGGGCTGGTGCCTGTGTTTGTGGTGGCACCTCCTCCTCCTGGGCCTCCTCATCAATTTGCAGCCTTTCGCTGTCGCTGCTTTCAGCGCCACTTGTGAGGGTAAGTGGACGATCATTAGTTGCATGTATCTGTCAGACGTGCAGTTGCTACATGCATGCTGGGTGACATTCCCTGAATGGCTGTGGCTTTGCGTACTTTGGAACCTGTCCGGCTGCATTGTGGTACTACTACATTGTGGCCACACTACATCTCCCACAATGCTTCAGGGCATTCCCTGATGTGCAACAATGGCATGACTATGGGACATTATGGGAGCCTATTTGGTCATGGACATTCATAGGGGACAGGGTCGCAGTCGCATGCCACTTACCTTGGGTGTCTTGGGTGGTGCGGGATGAGTCCAGACGTGTGAAGCTAATGCACGCCTCCCTCTCAAGGGTGTCTTCCACCTGGTCCTCCATGGGTGTGTTAGGAGGGACTGTAGGTCCGCCACCTCCAGTGCCCGACGACTCTCCAAGGCGCTCCGCCACCTTTTCTTTGGCACGACCTCGGAGGTCGTACCATCTTTTTTTCAGTTCGTCTAGTGACCTATCGGCCACACCCACGGAGTTGACGGTGGAGGCAATTCCCTGCCAGATCCTCCTTTTTTCTTGCTCCGGGACCCTCCTGGAGTCTTTACCAAAGAGTTTGTCGTGGTTGGCCACCACCCCTTCAATCAAATGTTCGAGCTCCTGCTCTGAAAATTTGAGCTTCCTCTTCCGCCCTGTGGTGTTGCTGGGGCCAGGAACAGGTTCCTCTGACATGGCAGCAATGTAGTTGCAGAGTACAAATCACCAGAATAGCAGCAGCTCTCCCACTTGCTCCCTCAAGGTCTGCCTCACTGTGGTGAATGGGGGTGGGAACTGGCTGCTTCCTGGTTGTGATGTCATCACTGTGCTCGAAATGCGACTTCCCGTTTTCCCGATCTCGCGATTTTGCGATCTCGCAAATAGCGATATCGCTAATAGCGATATCGCTATTTGCGAGTTCGCAATCCTGACGCGGGTAGCCGGAAATAGCGATTTTTCTGCGATTATCGGTAATCGCAAACGGAATTTGCGCCCGCGTGCGAATCGCATTTTTTTATGGCTAATCTTCAGGAATTCAGATTTGCGATTTCTCAATAGCGAATCGCAATTTTTCGCTATTTGAGAATCGCAAAACCCGTTTTTCATGAATCAGGCGGCAAGACCCTTCTCCCTGCCAAATTTGGGGTAATTCTGTGCACCCGTTCGACCTGTAGCCTTGTCTAAAGTTTCCTGTGGAAATTGCATGGAGAAAACATGTTTTGGGACCCCCCTTTTTTCTCGCCCCCCTTTGAAGAATCACCCCCAAACTTTCAACATAGGAGTTGATATGAACAAAGAATTCATTTGAAAAGTTTCATGAAGATTCATCAAACGACGCCAAAGGTATAAGCAAAACAAAAAATGCTCTTCCTATGGAAACTTGGTCCTAACTATAACTACCTACTGGCGACTATATATATATATATACATCTGTATTTATCTGTATTGTACTTGATTATATGTTGTGCTTTTATGAGAAGTTATCTCGAATAAAGCTTATACTACCATATATATATATCCTCCACTAGTGCCGGTACACGAGTTAGGCTGTCATTGGACGGTCCTGCGTAGCCACCAGCCGACTAACGTATTCCATCCCAAAAATCTCCTCAATTAAAAAGAAAACAGGACTGGCAGAGCTTCTGTTACGGTATTTGTATTCAGGCAGATGAAAAAAGTCTCACGACGCATTTCGCCACTTAAGGCTTGATCACGCTCGTCACATTTGTGTTGACAGCCATATTTAAACCCAACAACACCCTCGTGCACAATGAATAATGCGCGAAGCGGAAGACATATTGTAATGGACAAAACATGCTGGCAAATTACTTGTAACAATGTTATTGGCACAGCAAAATAGTATAATCCTGTTCTTGACAATTTATACTGTGATACTCTCTCCAGGAAACATTATTGTAACATATTTGCGATTTTTACAACTTATATAAATTATTATACTACATTGTTATCCAAAGCATGGTTGTCATAGCGGAATTCATATTTTGAATATTAGCATCTTATCCAGCCCAGAAAACACAGATTGTATGTATATCTGGTGGCGTATACAATCTTGGATCTGATTGGCCACATTGTAAAAGCGCGCCTCTGATTGGTTATACAGTCGCTAAGGTACAATAAACAATGCGGGTCGCGTATCCTTAAATCCACATAAGACACATATTAATCCAAAGGAACGTCTAGTTCACAGTATCAATTGGAAAAGATCTCATGTCCGGTTGTCAGTTTTGCCCCAGTGGGCTAATGCGACTATAAACCATAAATCAGAAAGTGTTGCGACATAATTGTGCTTATTACAACTCTTATGGCATGTTGTACTCCATTGTTGTCCAAAGCATGATTAGCATGGCGGACTTCATATTGTGAATAATATCATTTTATCCAGCCTAATAAACACAGATTGTATGTATATCTGATAGCGTACACAATCGTGGTTCTGATTGGCCCCATTGTAAAGGCGCTCCTCTGATTGGTTATGCAGTTGCTAAGATACAATAAACAATGCGAGTCGCGTATTTATGAATCTACATAAGTCAACTTATTAATCCAAAGGAACGTGTAGTTCATAATATCAATTGGAAAAGTTCTCGTATCAAATTGTCAGTTTTGCCCCAGTGGGCTAATGCAACTATGAACAGAAAATCAGAAAGTAGCGTCAAAATCCCGCCCCAGTGGGCAATTAGAACAAACACCATGTCTGGATTCAAACAAACATAATGTCTGTCATGATGGTATAAATTCCGTTTTGTCGTCAAAGGTCTTCCGCTACACCGTATTATGTGAAATCTAAAATAATGAAAAAATAACTTTAAAATCTTTCAAGTTGAAGACTACAGACAATATGTACATAATTCACAATTTCATTCATGTAACTGTATTGCTAATTCTTCACTGTTGTTCAATCCTTTAGGGGTTAAACAATCAAAATCCACAATATATTTAGACTCCAATTTTCTGAGGGATAATTCCCGATTACCTCCTCTCACACCAAGATCAACATTGTCAATTACCACCATCTGAAGTTTTTCATTTTGCATATGTTCTGTGAAAAAATGTCTTGCTATGGGATATTGTTTGTTGTTGTTATGGATAGCACGTAGGTGTTCTAATACTCTTTTCTTGGCCTCATGCTTGGTGCTACCAACGTACCATTTATTGCATGGACAGATCAAAATGTAGACACTATACGGTGTGGTGCATGTGAGACGTTTACGTATCACAAATTCTCTTTTGGTGTTAGGGACCGTAAGTGACTTGCAATCAGAGCTATTCTTACATGCCTTGCATCTACGACAACATTTAAAGCCTCCCTCTCCTTGGGTGTTCTTAATATCTATACAGGTAACATAATTGTGGCTCAGTTCATCTCTCAATGACCTTCTTTTACGGAAAGTTATTTGAGGATTGTCATTCAAATACTTTTTGAGATGAGTGTCGGTTTGCAAAACATGCCAATGTTTTTTAAAGATTTTTCGCACCTCATTGGCTTGGCCAGAGAAAGTGGTAATAAACCTGACTTTCTCTTGCTCCTGTTCAACTAATCTCGGGTTTAGCAGTTCTTCTCTATTCTTTTCTTCAACACGTTTTTTTGCCGTATTGATCATTTTCTGACTGTATCCTCTGCTATGGAATCTCTCACACATAATTTTTTCTTCTTCAACGTAGGATTCTTGGGTGCTACAATTACGTTTAGCACGGAGAGGTTCTCCATAAGGAATACTATACACCAAATTGCGTGGATGACAGCTATTGGCATTCAAAATGCTGTTGCCCGCCGTCTTCTTACGAAAAAGTTTGGTGTTTAATTGACCATTGGAGACTTCCACCATACTGCCAAGAATTCGATTGTCTCTTTACTGAAATGTTCAGTTAGTGTTAAATTCATGTTGTTACAATTTAATTTCTCAATAAATGATTTTAGAGATGCTTCGTCCCCACACCAAATAAAGAAAATATCATCTATGTATCTAAGCCACAGGGCAACGTTGTCAAATTCTGCCATTTCCCTGACGAACTGCTCCTCCCACCATCCCATGTAAAGGTTCGCATAACTGGGGGCGAAGCAGGTCCCCATGGCTGTGCCCTGTGACTGTCGATACAAGATGTCATTAAAGAAAAAGAAATTATTGTTGAGACAGAAATGGATCATGGATATGATCATTTCAGAATGTCTTAAGTACGACACAGAACGTGTTCTCAAGAAGCGTTTTACTGCCTCTAGGCCAAAGTGATGTTGGATGCTAGTATACAAGCTACTGACATCTAGCGTAGCCAAGATGTAATTGGTCTCCCAGTGCAGTCCATTTATGACAGTTAGGAAATGAGTGGTATCTTTGATATATGATGGAAGAGCCATCACATAAGGTCTAAAATAATGATCTATATACTTTGAATTATGTTCTAAGAGAGATCCAATTGAGGGTACGATGGGACGTCCAGGAGGTTCAATGGAATTCTTGTGGAGTTTGGGAAGTAGATATAATATAGGTGTTCTAGGATGTGCACAATATATATATTGGAATTCTTCATTCTCCAATAGTCCCTTATCACTCCACTCCAACAAAAGATCTCTAAAGGCTATATTGGATCGTGATAGCTCATTGTAAAGAAGGTCCTCTGATTGGTTATGCAGTTGCTAAGATGCAATAAACAATGCGAGTCGCGTATTTATGAATCCACATAAGTCAACATATTAATCCAAAGGAACGTGTAGTTCATAATATCAATTGGAAAAGTTCTCATATCAAATTGTCAGTTTTGCCCCAGTGGGCTGATGCAACTATGAACAGAAAATCAGAAAGTAGCGTCAAAATCCCGCCCCAGTGGGCAATTAGAACAAACACCATGTCTGGATTCAAACAAACATAATGTCTGTCATAATGGTATAAATTCCGCTTTGTCGTCAAAGTTCTTCCGCTACACCGTATTATGTGAAATCTAAAATAATGAAAAAATAACTTTAAAATCTTGCAAGTTGAAGACCACAGACAATATGTACATAATTCACAATTTCATTCATGTAAATGTATTGCTAATTCTTCACTGTTGTTCAATCCTTTAGGGGTTAAACAATCAAAATCCACAATATATTTAGACTCCAATTTTCTGAGGGATAATTCCCGATTACCTCCTCTCACACCAAGATCAACATTGTCAATTACCACCATCTTAACAAGTTTTTCATTTTGCATATGTTCTGTGTGTCTTGCTATGGGATATTGTTTGTTGTTGTTATGGATAGCACGTAGGTGTTCTAATACTCTT
This sequence comes from Lissotriton vulgaris, assembly GCF_964263255.1. Lineage (NCBI taxonomy): Eukaryota > Metazoa > Chordata > Amphibia > Caudata > Salamandridae > Lissotriton > Lissotriton vulgaris. Next base: position 336,491,083 of record NC_141685.1, on the reverse strand, counting down.
TTCTTGGCCTCATGCTTGGTGCTACCAACGTACCATTTATTGCATGGACAGATCAAAATGTAGACACTATACGGTGTGGTGCATGTGAGACGTTTACGTATCACAAATTCTCTTTTGGTGTTAGGGACCGTAAGTGACTTGCAATCAGAGCTATTCTTACATGCCTTGCATCTACGACAACATTTAAAGCCTCCCTCTCCTTGGGTGTTCTTAATATCTATAGAGGTAACATAATTGTGGCTCAGTTCATCTCTCAATTAAGCATGGGCGAATTTTGCGAATCTCGCGTTCGCGAATTTTGCGGATTTGCAAACTCGCAATCCGCAAAATCCGCGAATTCTCGCGAATTTGCAGATTTTTTTTTTTGTATTCGCGCAGGTTTCTGCCAGTTTGCGAGGGTTTTGTACAATTTCGCCAACGCGAACTTACCTGTCGGGTCGCAAGTTTTGCGAACTTGTTGTTTCTACGTGTCCAGCCTGTTTGGGACACTCTTCTTCATCACTGCCACTCTCTGTCACCACTGCCACTCTCTGACTACTCATGCCACCCTCTGGCCCACCCATGCCACCCTCTGTTTCATCACAGGTTGTCCAGTGTACATTATTGTGGCAAAGCAAAGCACACCTTCCCTGCCTCAAGTGACCTGAATTAATTTGGGGCTGATTAATGTGTCACAGAATATTTTTTTAGCTGGCACCTGCTTCCTTAGTGCTTCCTGATTAGTGATCTTTTGCACTTGCTAAGTGCTTTCATTGTTGCAAAATTAGTTACAACACCTGCCCTGCCCCAACTGACAATAATGAATTAGGGGCTGATTAATGTGTCACTGGATTTGAACTTCCAGCCTGGCTCCTGCTTGTCTGCCTTAGCTGTAATTCAGGACCTTTGTGTAACTATTCTGAGGGTCAGAGCAGGGTCACATAATAGTTGCAAGTAGGCAACTGAACTCTGGAGGGGCCCCTCAGGAAGCACTACAGGAAATGGCTACTAATGATGAGCTTGAACTTTTGAACCTGGTAAGTAGTTTCAGTTTTGCTAAGATCGTATTTCTGCAATTTAGCGCTTATTCGCGGGGCGCGAAGTTGAACTGGGAAGCCGCGAACTCACGCGAACAGTGCGAGCAAGCCATAAAATCCGCTGCTCGCAGATTTGCGGATTTTGCGGGAAATTCGCGAATCTCGCGGATTGCAAATTTACCGAAAATCCGCAAAATCCGCGAGCGTAATGGATTTTCCGCCCATGCTTACTCTCAATGACCTTCCTTTACGGAAAGTTATTTGAGGATTGTCATTCAAATACTTTTTGAGATGAGTGTCGGTTTGCAAAACATGCCAATGTTTTTTAAAGATTTTTCGCACCTCATTGGCTTGGCCAGAGAAAGTGGTAATAAACCTGACTTTCTCTTGCTCCTGTTCAACTAATCTCGGGTTTAGCAGTTCTTCTCTATTCTTTTCTTCAACACGTTTTTTTGCCATATTGATCATTTTCTGACTGTATCCTCTGCTATGGAATCTCTCACACATAATCTTTTCTTCTTCAACGTAGGATTCTTGGGTGCTACAATTACGTTTAGCACGGAGAAGTTCTCCATAAGGATTACTATACACCAAATTGAGTGGATGACAGCTATTTGGCATTCAAAATGCTATTGCCCGCCGTCTTCTTACGAAAAAGTTTGGTGTTTAATTGACCATTGGAGACTTCCACCATTACGTTCAAGAATTCGATTGTCTCTTTACTGAAATGTTCAGTTAGTGTTAAATTCAAGTTGTTACAATTTAATTTCTCAATAAATGTTTTTAGAGATGCTTCGTCCCCACACCAAATAAAGAAAATATCATCTATGTATCTAAGCCACAGGGCAACATTGTCAAATTCTGCCATTTCCCTGACGAGCTGCTCCTCCCACCATCCCATGTAAAGGTTCGCATAACTGGGGGCGAAGCAGGTCCCCATGGCTGTGCCCTGTGACTGTCGATACAAGATGTCATTAAAGAAAAAGAAATTATTGTTGAGACAGAAATCGATCATGGATATGATCATTTCAGAATGTCTTAAGTACGACACAGAACGTGTTCTCACGAAGTGTTTTACTGCCTCTAGGCCAAAGTGATGTTGGATGCTAGTATACAATCTACTGACATCTAGCATAGCCAAGATGTAATTGGTCTCCCAGTGCAGTCCATTTATGACAGTTAGGAAATGAGTGGTATCTTTGATATATGATGGAAGAGCCATCACATAAGGTCTAAGATAATGATCTATATACTTTGAAGTATGTTCTAAGAGAGATCCAATTGAGGATACGATGGGATGTCCAGGAGGTTCAATGGAATTCTTGTGGAGTTTGGGAAGTAGATATAATATAGGTGTTCTAGGATGTGCACAATATAAATATTGGAATTCTTCATTCTCCAATAGTCCCTTATCACTCCACTCCAACAAAAGATCTCTAAAGGCTATATTAGATCGTGATAGCTCATCACAGTTAACTTTACAGTAACAGTTAACATAATTTAATTGGCGTTCACCTTCATTCAAATATCTGTTCTTATCAAGTACCACAACGTTCCCCCCCTTATCACTTTGTCTGATAACAATACTATTGTCACTTTTCAGATTGTCCAAAGCTGTGATTTGTTCAACAGTTAAGATTTTCTTAGTCCAAGAGAGTTTATGATTGCGTATTTTCATAAGGTCTTTTAGAACCCCTCTCTCAAAAACCTCAATTGCATCACATTGAATCATAGGAAGAAAGATTGATTTGGGTCTTAAGTTGGTGCCTGGATTGATCCCCACATCAGTTCCCCAAATGTCATAGTCTGGGGTATTGTTAAAATCACCAGAGTCTGAGTCAATAGTTTGTAATAGTCTAATGTCATTTATATCAAGATTACTGATAGCTGTAGAGGTACCCACAGTTTCCCCGGACTTTGGCTTGGTCTCGAACCATTTTTTCAATTTCAATTTTCTTGAGAACAAAAATAAATCTATTTGTGTATCTGCAAAATTCATGTTCATCGAAGGACAGAATGAGAGTCCTAAACCCAAGGTGTTCTCCTCTACTTGGGTAAGGGTCCTTTGTGATAAGTTCACAACAGTCATATTCATTTTTGGTTCTTGCTCCGTGTTGCCATTCCCATTGGAGCTTTGTTAACGCCCGGACCTCCTCTCTTTGGCTTGTTTGTTGGGGCGATTCCGCCTCTGTGTCCTCGTCCTCGTCCTCTTTGCGCATTCGCATCCTGATACATTTCTGTGCGATTCTTGCTGATCATCTGAAATTGTAATAAAAAATTTGGGTTTTTTGTTGGATCTATTGCCACATCTTGATTGCCTTCTGGATTGGAGGCCTCTGAGGCATTCCCGTCAGATATATCACTTTCTAAAACTTCTTGTACTGGACTGGATGTTGTCGATTTTATTGCTAAACCAGTCTTTTTGTCAAATAGATGATCATACTTTTTTGAAAAGTAAGAGTGCGCCCGGATTGGTAATCTTTGTAATCACGTATGAACTTGCGTTGTTTTTTCGCAGTTATTTCTTCCTCAAGTTTCTCCATTTTGATGGTTAGTTTTTTAAGAAACTCATCCAAAGCCTCCTTTGACATCAGAGAACTTACTTCTGTAGTTAGTTGTTCTATTTCAACCAGAGGTTTTGCTCTATCTTTGAGGGCATACTTAACCAGTATGCGCATCATGGTGATTGAACAAGATGCGGAATTATAAGTCCATTCCTGAAGCATGTCAGCGTCAGGGTCCTCAGAGGTGGGAATGGTAAAAATCTGTCAGACGAAGTCTTCCTCGGAATCTGATGTGATGATATAAGGGCCCACCTCTCGACACCTCCAATTCTGATTGTAATAATTACACAGAATGTTGGAGTGATCAAGCAGGGGGAAAAGGGAGTTGGGAAGGGAACAGCTGGGAGGGAGATCTGAAAAGGAAAAGTTAGACACACACTAATGCCTGTTTACTTATATAACGGTAAACTTCTCTTAATGCAAGCAGCAATCTAAACATAGAGTTTCTTTTGTAAAAACTAAAAATTCACAATATTCAAAGGAATAATATCGCAATGTAAAACCTTTGCAATTCAACCTAAAAATTCACAATATTCAAAGGAATAATATCGCAATGTAAAACTCTTGCAATTCAACCTCTATATTAATTATTCTCCTACTGCTTTAAATCTTTTGCACATATAAAATCCTTACATTGCCTGATTAACTCTCTCAGGAAACAGAAACACGATATACATTATACTTCTGTAAATTGTTCTCTGCTAGATAGTAACAAAACCTTTAGCAATATCACTGTAAATCAAAACTGTGTACGTCAATAACACTCAAACTTTTGTTCTGATATAGTTTCATACTCTAGTTGCATGTGGAAAAAACATAGACATGAATTTTATCTATTTTCCGTGCTAAAACCATAAATTTCTACTTGAATATTAGGTTAGGGTTTACTTTCATGCCACAACATTGAAGTTCTTTAATTATTTAAACAATATGAGGGTAAATCCAAAAACAGCTTTAAGATATTTCTTTGTTCCAAAGATTCTGTAAATACAAAGATAAAAACCTTCTTTTGTATTACACTGCCATCATACCTTAAGAGTACGACCTACTCTTAATTCTAGGATCTGCAAACTCTGGACTCCCAAAAGATGAAGTCCCTCGAAGAAATCCAGTCTAAAACAACCTTCACGAAGTTTGCCGAAGAAATTACCACCTCAGGAAGCTCCTCTGGAAAGGTCTGCTCCAGCGCGGCAAACACGAACCTGCATAAAGGGTTAACTGCATATACAAACACAGAGCCTGCCTGGAACCGACCTACTCCTCAGAAATCTCTAGAATAGTGAGCACAGATCCTTGGGTGTGGTCACGTACATCAACGTATCCACACCCGCGTAATTTCCCCTGCTTGCGGCGTCGAAATGCGACAGCATGCCAAATTGCACACATCTCGCGGTACGCGGTTGCCAAAGTGCACGCATCTCGCGTACCCTGCCAAACCTTACGCATCTCGCGGACCATAGGGAATGAAATGGAATTTTAGGGCAAAATACATTTCCAGTGTTTAGCCTGCCCTAACCCTATGACAAAGCAACCACCAATGTCCAGCAGAGGAAGACCCACGAGTCTTTCCACATAAACGTTTGGGACATGGCCGAAGGCCAAATGGGGCGGGCCCTAGACCGCAAGCGCCCCTGGGCCTGACAGAATTCCCCTCTCCCTGGAGCGGTCTACGGCCCGGCTTCGAGGGATGAAGGAGGTGGAAACGTCGCACCAAGCGAGAGGCATGAATGTTCTCTGCTGGTTCCCAAGAATCGTTCTCAGCTCCGTAACCTTCCCAGGAGACAAGATACCACAATCTGCTTCTCCTTAATTCAGAATCCAGTATGTCCTTTACTTCGTATTCCCAGTTACCCTGAACCAAAACTGGCAATGGCCTAGTTGCAACATTTTGTCTAGCTGGTTTCAAAAGGGATGTATGGAACACTGGATGGATTCTCAAAGTTTTTGGAAGTAACAATTTGTACGTTACTGGATTGACTTGACGAAGTACTGAATATGGTCCAATAAACTTAGGATGAAACATACTTTTTCTTTTGAAAGTTAAGTTCTTGGTAGACAACCAAACTTTATCTCCAGGACCATATCTTGGACCAGGTCTATGATGTTTATCATACTGCTGCTTGTACTTTTCTTTACTTTGTAGTAAACGTTGGTGAGTTTGTTGGTGAACAGTTTGCATATGTTGTATAGCATCTTGTACTGCAGGTGTATCACTTACATGTTTGGGCAATACTAAAGGAATTGTGTTTGGTAAATAGCCATAGAGAGCCTCAAATGGAGATGACCCAGTTGAAGAATGCGGTGATGTGTTATAAGCCATTTCTGCAATCCAAAGAAAATCATACCAAGATTTCTTGGAGTCTTCTACGTAACATCTCAAGTATTGCTTTAATGTCTGATTTAATCGTTCAGTTTGACCATCAGTTTGGGGATGGTAACTAGTAGACATATTAGATGTGATTTGTAGACTTTGACACCATTGCTGCCAGAATTTAGATGAAAACTGAGACCCTCGATCAGACAGTAACACTGAAGGCAAACCATGTAATCGCACAATGTTTGTTAGTAGTATTTGCGCTAATTGTCCTGCTGTTTGCAATTTTTTACAAGCAATGAAATGGGCATATTTTGTTAAACTGTCCACTACTATCAAAATTACTGAATGAAGATTCACTAGTGGTAAATTTGTGATGAAATCTAAAGAAACATGTTCCCATGGTTTGATTGGTGTTGGTAAGACTTGTAACAAACCTTTTGGTTTCCTATGATCAGTTTTAAATCTAGCGCATGTTTCACAGTTTTGAGCCATCAAAGAAACATCCTTTTTGAGAGTTGGCCACCAAAACAAGTTTTGAATCTTTTCTACAGTCTTTTTTGGACCTGGATGTCCTGCCATAGGATGGGAATGTAACCAATTAAAGACTGTCTCATATAATTCCTTGGTTGGAAGGTAGACTTGTTTTCCATGAAATGGTATTCCTTCTTTGATTGTTTGGTTTTTCTTTTTGTTATTCCACTTCTCCCATTGTGAAGGAGGAAAATTTTCATGTATACTGTCTAAAAACTGATCAGCATCCAACAAACAGATCACTTTGTCAGGTTCTATTATTGCTTGTGGAGTTCCTTCACACGTATGTAATGTTGAGTCTTTCCTGGATAAAGCATCCGCCTTTTTGTTGTCTTGTCCAGGTCAATAGGTTACTATGAAATCATATTCTGCAAAGAACATCATCCATCTCATTTGTCGTGGAGTTAACATTCTGGCTGAACTCATGAATTGTAAGTTTCTGTGATCTGTATACACTGTTACTGTGAATTTTGCTCCCATAATATAATATCTCCATTCTTTGAATGCTTCAAGTATTGCAAGCAACTCTTTCTCTGCAATTATGTAATTCTGTTCAGCTGCATTCAATTTACGAGACATATAAGCGACAGGATGCATTTGACCAGTTTTGTGAGGTCTCTGAGATAAAATGGCTGCAATTGCAACATCTGAGGCATCCGCTTCGATTATAAAAGGTTCATTCACATCAGGATGCATCAAAATTGGGGCTACAGTAAAAGCTTTTTTCAAACTTTGGAATGCTTCATTTGCTTCTGCAGTCCATTCGAACTTCACCTTTTTTCGTAACAGACGAGTTATGGGAGCTACGACTGCTGAAAAGTGATCGATGAATCATCGATAGAAATTTGCGAAGCCCAAAAAACATTGCACATCTCGAACAGATTTTGGGATTGGCCATTCTGCTACTGCTTTTATTTTTCTATCAGTCATTTTCATGCCCGTTGGTGTGAGCAATACTCCAAGAAATTCGACCTCAAAGACATGAAAATCGCATTTGGATAACTTGCAATACAGATTGTGTGATTGTAATGCCTTTAAAACTTGTTTGACATGACCTTCGTGCTTTTCTTCTGAATCGAAATAAATTAAGATATCATCTATATAGACAATAACAAATACATCTAGAAATTCCCGTAGAACATCATTGAGGAAAAACTGGAAGGCTGCTGGCGCATTACAAAGACCAAACGGCATTACCAAATATTCGAACAGTCCATATCTAGTTTTAAATGCAGTTTTCCATTCGTCTCCTTGTCTGATTCTCACCAGATGGTATGCTCCTCTTAGATCAAGCTTGGTGTAAATTACTGCTGTTTTTACTTGATCTAAAAGAACTGGGATTAATGGTAAAGGATATTTGTTTTTGATGGTGATTTTATTCAAAGCCCTATAGTCTATGCACGTTCTTAATTCACCATTTGCTTTTGGAATAAAAAACAAAGGGGAGGCGGCTGGTGACTTTGAAGGACGAATGAACCCATTTTCAAGATATTGATCCAAGTATTCTCTCAAGTGTTGATTTTCTTTTTCAGAGAGAGCATAAATCCTACAGTTCGGTACACATGAACCAGGCATGAGATCGATTTGGCAATCATAGCTGCGATGAGGAGGAAGGATTGCTGCTTTCTCTTCACTGAATACCTCCTGAAACATTTTGTAACAATTGGGTAGAATTGTCTCTTTTTCTTCTGCAGTAGCAATTTGACTGATTGTTTTTGTGAGAGTTCCCATACAAGATGATTGACAAAAATCAGATTGGAATACAAGTTCTCTCTTTTGCCAGTCAATAATTGGATTATGTAGACAGAGCCATGGCATTCCTAAAATAAAGCCGTATTGAGGTGCATGGATTACATCGAATTGAACCTCCTCTCTATGATATCTTTTTTTGGAGTCTTCACAACACATTATTATCTTTGAAGTTTGCATGGTAACTGGACCTCCGGACAAAACTTTTCCATCTACGGCTTGGACTATTTCAGGAGTGTCTTTTTTCCCACAGATGATACTCAATCGCTGGGCGGTTTTTAAATCGACAAAGTTTCCTGTGGCCCCAGAATCAATTAAAACTTCCATTTGCCAGATTTTGTGAATCAGTTGTATTTGAACTGCTAATCGAAAATGTGCTTTGTAATTACTTACACAAGAGTTTATTGAAGGGTAAGCAATGATTCCCAAGATATCCCCTTCTACCAATCCTGGGCATGTTAGTTTCCCGACTCTTGCAGCCTGATTCATGATCGGGCCGTTTTGCGAGGCTCAAATAGCGAATCATAAGGAATCGCTATTTGAGACTCGCAAAACGGTAATCATGTAGGAATCGCAATATTAATTGCGATTCCCACTGATTCCTTATTTGCGATTAGCTAATTGCTAATCGCAAATAAGGAATAACTCCCCATGCATTCCTATGGGCCAAAAGGCCCATAGGAATGCATGGGGAGTATTCCTTATTTGCGATTAGCAATTTGCTACTCGCAAATAAGATAGCGATTTAAAGGGTGCCAGGGGTGTCCAAAGGACACCCTGTAGCACCCCTTAAATTCAAATTGAAACAGGTGTTGCGCACACACATGTCCAAAGGACATGTCTGTGTGCAACATGCAACATTAGAAAAATGCTTTTAAAAGCATTTTTCTAAGTTTGTGCTATTTACCGAGAGGTCTGACCTCTCGGTAAATAGCGGCCCAAAATTGCATTTTCGCAATTTTCTAATGCTTCATGAATTGCATTTAAGGAATCTCAAATAGAGATTCCTTAAATGTAATTCCTCACAATTTAGCGATTTAGCAATTACCGATTTTTGCATTTGGGATGCTGAATCCCAAACGCAAAAATCGCACTCGCAAAGGGCCGGATTCTCAGAATCCGGCCCTTTGCGAGCCGATTTAGCCTTCATGAATAAGGCTGAAAGTCTTTTGTTTCCAAAACTGACACTTTACCTGTGGTTGGAGTTTTATTCTTAGGTTTCAACATACAATCTTTCACAAAGTGTCCTTTGGGTCCACAATAGAGACACTGTCCATTTTTGCGTCTATTCTCTTTCTCGTCTTTTGACAATGGTTGTCTAAGGGTTCCAATTTCCATTGGTTCAGAGCTAGATTCAGAATGTGTGACCTGAGTTTTGGGTTTAGTTTCATTTTTTCAATTAGGTTTCTCTCCTCTTTTTTTATCACCTCTTCGTTCTGATAGTCTGTGATCCAATCTCAATGTTAGATTAATTAAATCTGAACAAGTTGTTGGTTGTGGGTCAATTTGAGCTAACACATCTTTCAGATCGTCCTTCAACCCTTGATATAAAAGTGCTGCTCTTTTTTCTTCAGGCCAAGAGGTTTCTGCGACCAATCTATTAAAATGCGACAAGTAGGCAATAAGATCTCGATTTCCTTGTCTTAATTGTAACAGTTCCCGATCTGCAGACAAAGTTACTGTTCGTCTGTCGAATACTTTCTCAAATTCTTCTACAAAGCGCCACCAGTTATACAATAGAGCGCTATCTTGACGTACTAGCGGAACTGCCCAATTTGCAGCATCTCCAGACAGATAAGAAATTAGGAAAGCTATCCTGGATTGGGGGGTGGGAAACGCTGCAGGTCTACAAGAGAAATGCAATTCTATTTGTGTTAAAAATATTTGAACTTTAGAAGGATCTCCTGAAAAACGTTCTGGCGCAGCCAGAGGAATTTGTGGTGGAACAGTCACTGATATATTTGTGGAAGCTCTAGTGTCCTGAGCCTCCTCAGGAAGGGGAGTGTTCAAAATCTGAATATTATCTACTTTAACTGACAATAATGCTGTAGCAGCCATAGTCTCATTTAAATCTGCCTGTATTTTAACAATTGCCGCTAGTAAATCATCCATGGTGGCCATTATGTCAACACAGTCAGATCGGGAGGAAAATAATTCGTGGGCTCACTATTCTGTCAGACGAAGTCTTCCTCGGAATCTGATGTGATGATATAAGGGCCCACCTCTCGACACCTCCAATTCTGATTGTAATAATTACACAGAATGTTGGAGTGATCAAGTGGGGGGAAAAGGGAGTTGGGAAGGGAACAGCTGGGAGGGAGATCTGAAAAGGAAAAGTTAGACACACACTAATGCCTATTTACTTATATAACAGTAAACTTCTCTTAATGCAAGCAGCAATCTAAACATAGAGTTTCTTTTGTAAAAACTAAAAATTCACAATATTCAAAGGAATAATATCGCAATGTAAAACTTTTGCAATTCAACCTAAAAATTCACAATATTCAAAGGAATAATATCGCAATGTAAAACTCTTGCAATTTAACCTCTATATTAATTATTCTCCTGCTGCTTTAAATCTTTTGCACATATAAAATCCTTACATTGCCTGATTAACTCTCTCCGGAAACAGAAACACGATATACATTATACTTCTGTAAATTGTTCTCTGCTAGATAGTAACAAAACCTTTAGCAATATCACTGTAAATCAAAACTGTGTACTTCAATAACACTCAAACTTTTGTTCTGATAAAGTTTCATACTCTAGTTGCATGTGGAAAAAACATAGACATGAATTTTATCTATTTTCCATGCTAAAACCATAAATTTCTACTTGAATATTAGGTTAGGGTTTACTTTCATGCCACAACATTGAAGTTCTTTAATTCTTTAAACAATATGAGGGTAAATCCAAAAACAGCTTTAAGATATTTCTTTGTTCCAAATATTCTGTAAATACAAAGATAAAAACCTTCTTTTGTATTACACTGCCATCATACCTTAAGAGTACGACCTACTCTAAATTCTAGGATCTGCAAACTCTGGACTCCCAAAAGATGAAGTCCCTCGAAGAAATCCAGTCTAAAACAACCTTCACGAAGTTTGCCGAAGAAATTACCACCTCAGGAAGCTCCTCTGGAAAGGTCTGCTCCAGCGTGGCAAACACGAACCTGCATAAAGGGTTAACTGCATATACAAACACAGAGCCTGCCTGGAACCGACCTACTCCTCAGAAATCTCTAGAATAGTGAGCACAGATCCTTGGGTGTGGTCACGTACCTCAACGTAACCACATCCGCGTAATTTCCCCTGCTTGCGGCGTCGAAATGCGACAGCATGCCAAATTGCACGCATCTCGCGGTTGCCAAAGTGCACGCATCTCGCGTACCCTGCTAAACCTCACGCATCTCGCGGACCATAGGGAATCAAATGGAATTTTAGGGCAAAATACATTTCCAGTGTTTAGCCTGCCCTAACCCTATGACAAAGCAACCACCAATGTCCAGCAGAGGAAGACCCATGAGTCTTTCCACATAAACGTTTGGGACATGGCCGAAGGCCAAAAGGGGCGGGCCCTAGACCGCAAGCGCCCCTGTGCCTGACAAAAATGCGGAGTCCCCTAGGGACTCTTTTCACTTTAATATATCGTTGTAGGGACTCCGCTTCCCACCATTTTCCTAGTTCTTTCTTATACAATCTTTCAAGTGTGTTTAATTTCGTTTGTAGATTTAGCTCAATCCCAATATTGGAGGTGGTAGGTCTTTCATCAGTGTTGATGCTTGGATTTGTGAAAGATAACTTGTCGACGGTCTTCTTTCGACGAGCATCTAATTCATCTGCCATCTTGGATTTTTAGAAATATCCTGTTGAAGCTCTGTACACTTCTCTGATTTGTTTTGATTTGCAGTTGAAATCAGAAAAATGCTCCCAACCCCTGTTTTGCGATCTGTGCCGGCAAATTTGTATTTAAGGACACTCAGGTAATCCAGAGTCCTAAGCAGCACCCATAACTGATGCAATGCTCGTGGGCTCTATTTTCCCGTCGTTGTGTACTGTTTGGCGTTCGGCACAGGCAATGTTGATGATGCGCCCGTCTGTTGCTCGAATCGAGTTGCAGTGTCTTTGTAAACAAATCTGCAACATGTATTTTGTTAGATTCCTTCCCGGGCGTTCACGCAGTCGAGGGGGTCAGCCAACTCATTTCGAAAATGAATCCTCCACTATTGCCGGTACACGAGTTAGGCTGTCATTGGAAGGTCCTGCATAGCCACCAGCCGGCTAACGTATTCCATCCAAAAAATCTCCTCAATTAAGAAGAAAACAGGACGGCCAGAGCTTCTGTTACGGTATTTTTATTCAGGCAGATGAAAAAAGTCTCACTACGCGTTTCGCCACTTAAGGCTTGATCACGCTCGTCACATTTGTGTTGACAGCCATATTTAAACCCAACAACACCCTCGTGCACAATGAATAATGCGCGAAGCGGAAGACATATTGTAATGGACAAAACATGCTGGCAAATTACTTGTAACAATGTTATTGGCACAGCAAAATAGTATAATCCTGTTCTTGACAATTTATACTGTGATACTCTGTCCAGGAAACATTATTGTAACATATTTGCGATTTTTACAACTTATATAAATTATTATACTACATTGTTATCCAAAGCATGGTTGTCATAGCGGAATTCATATTTTAAATATTAGCATTTATCCAGCCCAGAAAACACAGATTGTATGTATATCTGGTGGCGTATACAATCTTGGATCTGATTGGCCACATTGTAAAAGCGCGCCTCTGATGGGTTATACAGTCGCTAAGGTACAATAAACAATGCGGGTCGCGTATCCTTAAATCCCCATAAGCCGACATATTAATCCAAAGCAACGTGTAGTTCACAGTATCAATTGGAAAAGATCTCGTGTCAGGTTGTCAGTTTTGCCCCAGTACATATTGTCTGTGGTCTTCAACTTGCAAGATTTTAAAGTTATTTTTTCATTATTTTAGATTTCACATAATACGGTGTAGTGGAAGACCTTTGACGACAAAGCGGAATTGATACCATCATGACCGACATTATGTTTGTTTGAATCCAGACATGGTGTTTGTTCTAATTGCCCACTGGGGCGGGATTTTGACGCTACTTTCTGATTTTCTGTTCATAGTTGCATCAGCCCACTGGGGCAAAACTGACAATTTGATACGAGAACTTTTCCAATTGATATTATGAACTACACGTTCCTTTGGATTAATATGTTGACTTATGTAGATTCATAAATACGCGACTCGCATTGTTTATTGTATCTTAGCAACTGCATAACCAATCAGAGGACCGCCTTTACAATGGGGCCAATCAGAACCAAGATTGTGTACGCTATCAGATATACATACAATCTGTGTTTATTAGGCTGGATAAAATGATAATATTCACAATATGAAGTCCGCCATGCTAATCATGCTTTGGACAACAATGGAGTACAACATGCCATAAGAGTTGTAATAAGCACAATTATGTCGCAACACTTTCTGATTTATGGTTTATAGTCGCATTAGCCCACTGGGGCAAAACTGACAACCTGACACAAGATCTTTTCCAATTGATACTGTGAACTACACGTTCCTTTGGATTAATATGTCGGTTTATGTGGATTTAAGGATACGCAACCCGCATTGTTTATTGTACCTTAGCGACTGTATAACCAATCAGAGGCGCGCTTTTACAATGTGGCCAATCAGATCCAAGATTGTATACGCCACCAGATACATGTACAATCTGTGTTTTCTGGGCTGGATAAGATGCTATTATTCAAGATATGAATTCCGCTATGACAGCCATGCTTTGGATAACAATGTAGTATAATAATTTATATAAGTTGTAAAAATCGCAAATATGTTACAATAATGTTTCCTGGACAGAGTATCACAGTATAAATTGTCAAGAACAGGATTATACTATTTTGCTGTGCCAAGGAAGCCGCTTGGCCGCAGTGCGCTTTATTAAATATTTTTTTCATTTCATTTCATTCATTTCATTTCATTTCAATAACATTGTTACAAGTAATTTGCCAGCATGTTTTGTCCATTACAATATGTCTTCCGCTTCGCGCATTATTCATTGTGCACGAGGGTGTTGTTGGGTTTAAATATGGCTGTCAACACAAATGTGACGAGCGTGATCAAGCCTTAAGTGGCGAAACGCGTTGTGAGACTTTTTTCATCTGCCTGAATAAAAATACCGTAACAGAAGCTCTGGGCGTCCTGTTTTCTTCTTAATTGAGGAGATTTTTTGGATGGAATATATATATATATATATATATATATATATATATATATATATATATATATATATATATATATATATATATATATATATATATATATATATGTGTGTATATGTATATATATATATATATATGTATATGCAGTACGTTGTCGTCTGAACAGTGATTCCAGCCATGAAGAAAGACGAGGCAAACCCAGATGATGGTGCGTGTAATTTTATTCAACCCAACACCACTCCGCCATTATGTATATATGTATATATATATATATATAAATATATAAAACCTACTGGCAGTCGCCAGTAGGTAGTTATAGTTAGGACCAAGTTTCCATAGGAAGAGCATTTTTTGTTTTGACTCGTCAGAAGCTGTCGCTCCTCCTCACGCTGCTCCCCGTCCTTCATTCTGGTATCGTGACTACAAGACCACTGCCTGCATTTAACTGCGCTTGAAATACTGATTAATTTTCCTTTGTGAGCCAGATCGCCACATAGCGCTTCATTACCTAATAAATTGTGCTGATTAGCATATTAGTGTAGCGCTAGTCTCAATTGTGCTGATTAGCATATTAGCGTAGCGCTAGTCTCCCATAGCGCGCTGCAACGCTCTGCTTTCTTTGTGCTGCCTGCATTTAACTTTGTACTTAATTGTGTCCTGTGCCGGTCCCACTAGCCTTGTCATAGCATTTTTACACACTTTGTGCCCCAACCCTGCATTGAATTTGGCTGACTGCCATCTTGTTTTGGTTGTTGTTGTTTTGCCTTCCCAACCCGGATCTCCACCCCGCCTCCCGCCTCCCAGCTGCTCCGCCCTCCCACAGATCGTCAGGCTCGGACCCTCCACTAGACCTCTGTGACCGTCCTGACTCGTCAGAAGCGGTCGCTCCTCCTCACGCTGCTCCCCGTCCTTCATTCTGGTATCGTGACTACAAGAATACTGCCTGCATTTAACTGCGCTTGAAATACTGATTAATTTTCCTTCGTGAGCCAGATCGCCACATAGCGCTTCATTACCTGATAAATTGTGCTGATTAGCATATTAGCGTAGCGCTAGTCTCAATTGTGCTGATTAGCATATTAGCGTAGCGCTAGTCTCCCATAGCGCGCTGCAACACTCTGCTTTCTTTGTGCTGCCTGCATTTAACTTTGTGCTTAATTGTGTCC
Source organism: Lissotriton vulgaris (assembly GCF_964263255.1). Taxonomy (NCBI): domain Eukaryota; kingdom Metazoa; phylum Chordata; class Amphibia; order Caudata; family Salamandridae; genus Lissotriton; species Lissotriton vulgaris. Next base: position 336,475,457 of record NC_141685.1, on the reverse strand, counting down.
TGTGCTGGTCCCACTAGCATTGTCATAGCGTTTTTACACACTTTTGTGCCCCAACCCTGCATTGAATTTGACTGACTGCCATCTTGTTTTGGTTGTTATTGTTTTGCCTTCCCTCCCCGGATCTCCACCCCGCCTCCCAGCTTCTCCGCCCTCCCACAGATCGTCAGGCTCGGACCCTCCACTAGACCTCTGTGACCGTCCTGACTCGTCAGAAGCGGTCGCTCCTCCTCACGCTGCTCCCCGTCCTTCATTCTGGTATTGTGACTACAAGACCACTGCCTGCATTTAACTGCACTTGAAATACTGATTAATTTTCCTTCATGAGCCAGATCGCCACATAGTGCTTCATTACCTGATAAATTGTGCTGATTTGCATATTAGCGTAGCGCTAGTCTCAATTGTGCTGATTAGCATATTAGCGTAGCGCTAGTTTCCCATAGCGCGCTGCAACGCTCTGCTTTCTTTGTGCTGCCTGCATTTAACTTTGTGCCTAATTGTGTCCTGTGCCGGTCCCACTAGCATTGTCATAGCGTTTTTATACACTTTTGTGCCCCAACCCTGCATTGAATTTGACTGACTGCCATCTTGTTTTGGTTGTTGTTGTTTTGCCTTCCCTCCCCGGATCTCCACCCCGCCTCCCAGCTGCTCCGCCCTCACCCCTCCCCTCTACTTTCTGCATATGCCTTTACGCGCAGGGGTCGCACCCCATGCGCGCCGAAGGTGTGCCAAAGGTAAGCCCGTCTACGCCCGTCCGCGCCTGGACCGCGCCCAGCGCCAGACCCCCTGGCCCCCACAAACTGCACTCCTCCCGCACTACGTATGACGCCGCCACCCTCTTAGCCCTCAACCCCGGACGCACTCCACGATGCTACGAAGCTGCCCCAGGACGTACCCATGGTCCCTTCACCTGCCACTCCTGCAAGTTCGCCTGCATCAAGACCTACACCAAACCCCTTCCCCCAGACACAGCTCCGACTCTAACCACCTGAAGTGCATCCTGCTAAACACCCGCTCGATCCACAGACACGCCACTGAACTCTGGGACCTACTTGACACTGCTTCACCGGACATCGCCTTCCTTACAGAAACCTGGATGAACGCCTCTACAGCGCCCGACATCGCCATAGCCATCCCGGACGCTTACAAGATCATCCGAAAAGACCGTACCAACCAAACAGGAGGAGGCATCGCCATCGTCCATAAGAACACCATCAGAATCACGACCAGCATTGACGAAAACCTTACAACCGCCGAACACCTCCACTTCCAGATCCACACCGACCCCAGAACCACGCTTAGAGGCACCCTCATCTACAGACCACTAGGAACCCGTCAACAATTCAGCGAAGACATCACTGACTTCATCAGCCAACATGCCCTCGCCTCCGAGAACTACATTCTACTTGGAGACCTCAACTTCCACCTGGAAAAAAAAAATGACAGCAACACCACCACCCTTCTGGACAACCTGGCCAATCTTGGTCTCAAACAACTTGTTGACACCCCCACCCATATAGCCGGACATACGCTCGACCCAATCTTCACCTCCAGCAAGCACATCTCCTTCGATCACACCACATCTCCATTGGACGGACCACAGCTGTGTTCACTTCAGTTACAAAACTACCTCGACCCACAACCGCCCACAACCTATTCCACGAAGAAACTGGAAAAAAATCACCACCGACCAACTCCTCACTTTGCTCAAACAAAACCCTCCCGCCCTCTCATCGGACCCAAACCAAGCGGCCAACAAACTCAAACAATGGATCACTCTCAGCGCTGATGAACTAGCACCCTTGAAAAACCACCAAACCAAACAGGGTAGCAAAAAGGCCCCCTGGTTCAACGAGGACCTTAAGAAATCCAAGAAACTATGCCGTACTCTCGAGAAAACATGGAAAAAAAAAACAACCACTGACAACCTGACCACCTTCAAGACAGCCACCCGCAAACACCACCAATTAATCCGATCCACCAAGAAGTCAGTATTCAAGGATCGACTCGACAACAACGCCCAAAACAGAAAGGAGCTATTCAACATCATCAAAGAATTTACCAACCCCACCACAGCCTCAAACGACATTACTCCCTCCCAAGAACTCTGCAACTCGTTATCCTCTTTCTTCTACACCAAAATCGCCGACATACATAACAGCTTTGAGAACATTTCCAAAGAACAGTCCACTCCACCCACCTCCGAACCTAAACCGCCCTCTAGCATCCTTAACGCCTGGAACTCAATCACCACTGAAGACACCATCCCCCTAATGTACTCCATCCATTCAGGCTCGCCAACTGACCCCTGCCCCCACCACATCTTCAACAAAGCAGACTCCATCCTCGCACCCCATCTCCGTGATGTCATCAACTGCTCCTTCAACTCCGCTACTTTTCCAGAAAGCTGGAAACACGCTGAACTCAACGCCCTCCTAAAGAAACCCACAGCGGACCCCTCTGAACTTAAAAACTACCGCCCCATCTCCCTCCTCCCATTCCCTGCCAAAGTCATTGAGAAAGCCGTCAATAGACAGCTCGCCGCCTTCCTTGAATACAACAACTCCCTTGATTCCTCACAGTCCGGCTTTCGGGCCAAACACAGCACCGAAACCGCCCTCATCGCAGCAACAGACGACATTCGAACACTACTGGACAATGGAGAAACAGTTGCCCTCATCCTACTCGACCTTTCCGCCGCCTTCGACACAGTCTGTCATAGCACCCTCATACAACGACTCAGCAACATCGGCATAGAAGGAAAAGCCTTGGACTGGATCATCTCGTTCCTCGCCGGGAGAACCCAGAGAGTCTGACTCCCCCCATTCATATCAGAGGCCACCAAAGTCATCTGCGGAGTACCACAAGGATCATCACTTAGTCCCACCCTCTTCAACGTTTACATGAGTCCCCTCGCATCCATCGCGCGACAACACAACCTCAACATCATCTCCTACGCAGACGACACCCAACTGATCCTTTCCCTTACCAAAGACCCTAACACCGCCAAAACCAATCTTCATGAAGGTATGAAAGAAGTAGCTGAATGGATGAAAAACACCCGCCTAAAACTTAACTCAGACAAAACGGAAGTCCTCATCCTAGGATCATCCCCCTCTGCCTGGGACGACTCATGGTGGCCATCGGCCCCGGGCACGGCACCCATACCCACAGACCACGCACGTAACCTAGGCTTCATCCTAGACTCCTCCCTCTCGATGACCAGACAAGTCAACGCCGTCTCATCCTCTTGCTTCAACGTACTTCGTATGCTCAAAAAAATCTTTTGTTGGGTCCCCACCGAAACTAGAAAGACGGTCACCCAGCCGACTGGACTATGGAAACACCCTCTTCGCCGGAACCACATCCAAATTACAGAAAAAACTCCAACGCATCCAAAACGCATCAGCCAGACTCATATTGGACATCCCGCGCCAAGCTCACATTACCGGTCACCTCAAAGACCTCCATTGGCTTCCCGTCAACAAGAGAATAACGTTCCGTCTCCTCACCCACGCACACAAGGCCCTCTACAAACTAGGACCCGAATGCCTCAACACTCGACTGTCCTTCTACACACCGACCCGCCAACTAAGATCCTCCAATCAAGCCCTCGCCGCAGTCCCGCGCATCCACAGATCCACCATGGGAGGAAGATCCTTCTCCTACTTGGCGGCCAAGACCTGGAATTCTCTCCCCACTCACCTCCACCTTACCCAGAACCACATTTCCTTCAGGAAGGAACTTAAAACCTGGCTATTCGATAAATAATGCCCCCCTCCCCCAAGCGCCTTGAGACCCTCTGGGTGAGTAGTGCGCTATACAAATTCCTGAACTTGAACTTGACGTCGTTACAAACGACCAGTGAATAGAAATGTACGAGACATCCTGTTTAGAGTCTTTTTTTCGTATTGAAGTCTGTCAAGCAGTCAGTGACTATTTTAATCTTAGTGAGGGATCGGTCAGTACTAGAAAGCGGATGCTTGATACATACATACATATATATATATATATATTCACTGAAAAAACCATAGGTTTCACACCAGTTATAGTTAGGAATTAGCATTTAAAAAACCTATGAAATTCACTGAAAAAACCATAGGTTTCACACCAGTTATAGTTAGGAATTAGCATTTAAAAAACCTATTAAATTCACTGAAAAAACCATAGGTTTCACACCAGTTATAGTTAGCTGGAAATTTTACTGATATAAAACCATTGAAATTCCCACGTTATAGTTAGTCGGACTCACTATAACTTGCGCGTGCAATGCACTGCTGATGACATCACATATTACATCACTCATGACATGGTCAGTGACATCACTCATGACATCACTGATGACACCATCCAGTGAATATGTGTCTTTCTTAAAAATAAATATTAGTGAGTTATGTTTAAATATTTAAATATATATATTAGTGTTTCACTTTGTGTATAAGTGGCTACATGTGTTGGTAAGTAGCTACATGCGTATGTATATGGGTTATTAGATATTTTTATTAGTATCAGTATGAGTGTCTATATGGTTTGGTGGGGGTATTACTTAGCACATAGATGCATGAGTGACTGACTCTCTGTTTGTATGTGTTTTGAAGACAGCATATGTACAGGACTGTATGGGTGGATGAGTGTCTATATGTGTCTGTTAGTGAGTGAATGACTGTCTCACTAGTGTCTTTATCAGTAACTACATATGTTTTAATCTAGTATATATGAATATTGATGTATATAAGTGAGTATATGTGAGAGTAAGAGATTGTAAGAGTTCCTGTTTAAATAAGTATGTTTCTATAAGTGATTGTTTAAGAGAATAAATATGTGTAATTTTCAATAGAAGTAAGGTGGAAGTGTGTGTATAACTCTATATTCAAATAAATGGATGTTCAATAGTTTATTTGCACGTGTGAATATGTGTGTGAGTAACTTTTGTATGACTGTCGGTGTGTAACAGGATGTATAGGTGTATCACTTCATATGATGAGTGAGTATATGTATGAGTGACTATATAGAACTGTTGGTGAATGAGTGGATGTGTATATAGATAGTGGAATTACTGAATTGCTTGTTGTAACTGATATAGGTATCTCCATTTTTTTTAAAATTTCAGTTTCTATTTTTGAATATGTGTCTCAAGGGTTACTTTACAGTGAGAGGAGGTCTGTCAGTGTGTCACAAGGATGGTGTCATCAGTGATGTCATGAGTGATGTCACTGACCATGTCATGAGTGATGTAATATGTGATGTCATCAGCAGTGCATTGCACGCGCAAGTTATAGTGAGTCTGACTAACTATAACGTGGGAATTTCAATGGTTTTATATCAGTAAAATTTCCAGCTAACTATAACTGGTGTGAAACCTATGGTTTTTTCAGTGAATTTAATAGGTTTTTTAAATGCTAATTCCTAACTATAACTGGTGTGAAACCTATGGTTTTTTCAGTGAATTTCATAGGTTTTTTAAATGCTAATTCCTAACTATAACTGGTGTGAAACCTATGGTTTTTTCAGTGAATTTCATAGTTTTTTTTAATGCTAATTCCTAACTATAAGTCTCACTTTATAAATAAGACTGTTAGCACTCTAGTTGTTCTTTAGAACACTCTGGTACATTCTGTCATTGGGCTACAGTTGGGCTACATCTAGTTGAAATTTGGGCTACATTTACATTTTTTGGTCTCTGGTGGCCATCTTTGGGCTACATTGGGCTACATTGGACTACATTTGGGTTACATTTTGGCATTTTGGCATATATATATAGCCCAATATATATTTTATCAAAGTTAATTTTCGTAAAAACCACTTAAGAATAGGGCTACCAGTCCCTACAATTTTTCCCATTTTTTTTATTTTTTTTTATTTTTTGCTTTGGAGCGCTCCCGGTGCGCTTCCCGGGGAGCGCCCCGAAAAGCGTACTTTTATAAAGCGCCCCCGGGCGCGCTCCGAGGAGCGTCCCGTAAGCGCCAATATCGCGAACGAAAACATGATCATGACGTATCGCGTAGCCGCGTCCGCTTGATACGCACGGCGTAAGCGCACCCGGAAGTACTCGAGCGAATACGATCGCGCAACGTAAACATCCGACGCGCTTACGCTACGCGACCCGAAGCGCCCCCGGGCGCGCCCCGGGGCGCGTAGCGTAAGCGCGTCGGGTCATGTGACCTGAAAATAACACTTTTCATTGGTTCATAACAGTTTTAGTTTCATAATGATGAAGCCCCTGGTCTTGTGACCTGAAAATAACACTTCTCATTGGTTCAGGACAGTTTTTTTTCTAAATGATGAAAGACCCCACCTTTTTTCCTTATTCTGACTTTGTCCTTTGACTGAGGAAGACCTGTTTGTACATCTCTATACCTTTTTGATATTAATAATGGCTTCAGTAGCAGCAGAGGGCAAGAAAAAAGTGAATGCGCCCAAGGTAACTTGCCTAATCTGCAATGATGAACTTTCACGGGGCAACCCAAACAAAAAATATTCATTTGGTAACTATACCATGATTCGTCATATGACCAGAAAGCACCCAAACAACTACTCTCGTGCTGAGTTCAGGGAACTGGCCAGTAACCTCCCCCAGTCGTCAAGGACCACCTCCCAAACAAACCAACCCACTTCATCGGGACCAGAAACATCCGAGATGATGCCTTGCATTCAGCCAAGATTTGCTGATTTTAAAATCACTTGTTCTGCATGTGGCAAGCTTATCGCCTATGGTGAAAAAAGCGTTAAGCTCATCGTCCTTGCAGGTGATAATCACAAGTGCCCCAAAAAGAAGTAATTTTTGTTTTTTTTTATTTTTTTGCTCCAGTTGAGCCAGTTTCAATTCCCTTTTTTTGTTTCTCCCCCTAAAAAAATACAAAAAAAATATAAAACTGTTTTGAAAAGCCAAAAAAAGTTCAAAAAGTTCAAAAAACACAAAAAAAATATAAAACAACAAAAAGAAGAAAAAAAAAAGTTCTTTTTAGAACTACCTCCAATTTCTAAATAAAAACTTCATTTTTTAAAAACTCTGTCATCTTTTTCCCTCATTTTACGCTCCCCGGTGCGCTACCTGGTGCGCGTACCGGGCGCTTCCCCCACGCAAAACGAAAAAAAATTTTTTTTTAAATGCCCCGCGGGGCCCTTTTATAGCCCCCACATCAAACCTAGGGGGTCAAGGGGGGGTCTACCCTGCCCCCTTATGGTCATTTCCCTCTTTGTTTTGCCCACCTCTCGTGTCTCGATCCTACCGAGACACAAGATGGCGGCCGCTCCGGACTGTTTAGAATGTTTACAGACAACTGAGAGCCAATCAGCTTTCTGCGCGCAAGTCGCGTGGCGCGCCTGGAGCGCTCTCCGGTGCGCGCACCGGAGAGCGCCTATAGATATATATATTTTTTTGAACCTAAATTTCTCAAAATCCACTGGAGCACATATCTTGAGACATAGCAAAGGCACATCGGGCTACCAGTCCCTACAATTTTGCCAAGTTTAGTGGAAATCCATTCAGCCGTTCGGGCTAAAAGTGAAATCGACCGCCCTATGGAAATTAACATGGGGAAAACGCGTTTTGGGACCCCCCTTTTATCTCGGCCCCCGCTTGACGTATCCCCCCCAAACTTTCAAGGAAGAACCGGAGCTCAACGAGGCCATTTTCAGGAAATTTTCAGGCAGATTCGTCAACCGGTGCCAAAGTTATTCCAAATAGAATTTTGAGATTTAACATTGAAAAAAATCCTAACTATAACTACCTACTGTGCCCAATGGGAAAAGTCCAGCCCGAACTCCCAGGCCAGGTCCTCCCTGGACTGGAAACAAGCATCCTAGGACCAGTTTTGGGCTTTCAGCCCTCTTCAGCCAGGATAGCTTGACTCCAGTGGCATAGAGAGCACGGGACTCATGTCTGAGCATACCTGTCCCACTCGGGGTGACAAATGCAAAAAGAACAATTGATGGACAGAATGCAGAAAAATGTCATAAATCCACCCCAGTACAGAGATCTGGGCCTAAATCCATTGTTTTTGTTTTTTTGCTCACCGTGCCATTCCAGTTTGGGCACAGCCATATGCAAATCAGTCTTGACCCTTTGCCCAATGGGAACAGTCCAGCCCGAACTGCCAGGCCAGGTCCTCCCTGGACTGGAAACAAGCATCCTAGGACCCGTTTCGGGCTGGACTGTTCCCATGAGGCACAGAGTCAAGACTGATTTGCATATTGCCATGTCTGAACTGGGGTGGCTTGGTGAGCAAAATAACGATGGATTAAACCCAAATCTGTGCCTGGGGGTGAATGTTTTGCCATTGTGCAACATTCCATCCATCATCTTGTGTGTTTTGCTTTTCACCCTATGTGGGAAGGGTATGCCCAGACGTGGGTCCCGTGCTCACTAAGCCACTGGAGTCAAGCTATCCTGGCTGAAGACGGCTGATAGCCAGAAACCGGTCCTAGGATGCTTGATTCCAGTCCAGGGAAGACATGGCTTTGCAGTTCGGGCTGGACTGTTCCCATGAGGCACAGGGTCAAGACTGATTTGCATATGGCCATGTCTGAACTGGGGTGGCTTGGTGAGCAAAATAACGATGGACTAAACCCAGATCTGTGACTGGGGGTGAATGCTTTGCCATTGTGCAACATTCCGTCCATCATCTTGTGTGTTTTGCTGTTCACCCTATGTGGGAAGGGTATGCCCAGGCGTGGATCCCATGCTCACTAAGCCACTGGAGTCAAGCTATCCTTGCTGAAGACGGCTGACAGCTGGAAACCGGTCCTAGGATGCTTTATTCTGGTCCAGGGAAGACATAGCTTTGCAGTTCGGGCTGGACTGTTCCCATGAGGCACAGGGTCAAGGCTGATTTGCATATGGACATGTCTGAACTGGGGTGGCTTGGTGAGCAAAATAACGATGGATTAAACCCAGATCTGTGACTGGGGGTGAATGTTTTGCCATTGTGCAACATTCCGTCCATCATCTTGTGTGTTCATCTGAATAGTTAAGTGGTCTGAGATGCTCTGAGAAGCATGTTAGTGTTATGCATCCTATTTACCAAACTGTGTGAGATCAGCCAAAAGTCAATTTAAAAGCTAGATTCATGCACAAAAGAATTAAATGAATATTGAGCCTCTCAGGGATGTTGTATTTCCCCAAATCAAGAAAATTGTGTAGATCCATGATCTGTAATATAATCACAGAAAACTCAGAGTGGTCTGGGCACGAATCCCGTTCTATCCATTTTTAAATCAATTATTTTATCTGTGCCAAAGATACTGTGGTCTATCACGTATCTGGCATTGGCATCCACTATATTCCGTTGGACCATGTATGATATTTTTTTGTGTATTAGCTTGACTACACTTATCAAGTGTGTGGACTATTAAGAGAAGTATCTGTACATACCCCATCCAGTGCTAAATGCTGATTTGGTGAATGTTTTTATGTTTATCTCTTGGAGACTTTCCACTCCCATATTGTTTCTCTCAAGGTAAGCTGGGACCTGGTTTGTCTTTTTGGAAGTGTTTAGCTCTCTTATATTCCAACTAATTTCCCAAGTCACCAGTTGCTGGGCGAGGGTTACTCCTTGCTCTTCCCTAACCAATGGGGTACATTTTCCCAGGGGCAGCCCTACATACATTTGCAGCAGTTATCGTTTTTCCTGCTGCAAACAATGCCACAGTGCACCTTATCCCCATCCCAAAATCCAACATGGGGAAGTTCTTCTCCCCTTGTGCGGAGCCTATGTGCCCACCCAGGCATGAGGCGAGGGTAATGAGCAGTCCTCTCCTCTATGGTCATGGTCACTACCACCTAATGTGGTGCAAACCAGACTATGAGGAAACGGGTTGTTTCTTCCAGGTCTCCCCTTTCATTTACTTGTGGTTTTCACACAATGGATACGAAAAACTCATTCCTACACCCATGCTATTATCTCTGCTCTGAGAACAGTTTTTTCAGATCTCTTTCTCACCTCATTCAGGCAAACTACTGGCTGTGCAGATAATACAAATTTGCCACCTGCAGCTTCTGACAGGTTAAAGATAACATTCTATAAGTTACTTTCCCCATATATTTAATAAAAATCCAACTTCACTATTAGATTGGATTTTTATTAAATATAAAAACAAGTCTTTGAATGGAATCTACAATTGATACAGGTAAAAAGCTATATATTAAATCATACAATCTGTGCTTTGACTTTTCCTATATGTCAGTTACAGCCTTGTCAGTGACAATTGGATTCAAATTTGGGCCTAGTCACTGGAGGAACATGTGATTTCTAATGTGATTGTTGGAACCGGCCTCGTGGCATGGTCCTCGCTGATCTCCGCAACCCAAGAACTACGGGTGGAACTGATTCCCATCCAACCAGAACTGTACATGACACCCCTACACCGGACCTGAGTCGATCTCCAGACCGCGTGCCTGCACCCGTGCACGTGACCATCAGACGCCATGTTTGGAAACCCCGGCTGGCCGGCCGCCTTCTTCCCTGTCGGCAGCCCCTGGCCGCTCCAGGCTACAGCGAGGCGTGCGCGTCCGGCGCGCCCAGACCCGCCCGGGGGGTGAACGACTCCCCAAGTACCCGAAACCAAGACTTCCATCACACCTCCAGCGCCCTTCCGAGGAACTGGTTCCCCTCACACCTCTGAACTATCCCTGGGGGCTGGTTTCGATCGCACCTTAGGAGAGAACCCTAAACTGCTACGCTGGTCCATCTCCCTCCAAGGGATGGATTTTACTGTGGAACACAGGCCTGGTGCCGACCACGCCAATGCCGACGGCCTGTCCCGCTTCTTCCGCCTCAGCGAAGTGAACCCCCACGAGGATGGGTAGTTCTCCTCGTCTTTCAGCTGGAGGGGATGCATGTTGGACCCGGCCTCGTGGCGTGGTCCTCGCTGATCTCCGCAACCCCAGAACTACGGGTGGAACTGATTCCCATCCAACCAGAACTGTACATGACACTCCTACACCGGACCTGAGTCGATCTCCAGACCGCGTGCCTGCACCCGTGCACGTGACCATCAGACGCCATGTTTGGCCATCCCGGCCGGCCGGCCGCCTTCTTCCCTGTCGGCAGCCCCTGGCCACTCCGGGCTACAGCGAGGCGTGCGCGTCCGGCGCGCCCAAACCCGCCCGGGGGGTGAACGACTCCCCAAGTACCCGAAACCAAGACTTTCATCACTCCTCCGGCACCCTTCCGAAGAACTGGTTCCCCTCACACTATCCCTGGGGGCTGGTTTTGATCGCACCTTTGGCCTCCTAGCGAGCTGGCTCCAGACCTTGATGGGCGTCTGGGATCCCCTGGACGCACGGTCCAAAGCATCAAAGAACCAGCCGCCCAGACAATCGGGCGCCTGGCCCTCGGACCTCCGGCCTCCTGCCTCTGAGGGTCCGGACATCAAAGAGCTCCTGGACTATAAGACAGCCTGCCTTCCATCTAGCCGGCAGTTGTAGCTTGGACAAGAAAGCCCTGCTGATCTGATCGCGGCTGACCTTGAGGAGAACAGACTCTGACCCACCGAGCCCTGCTGACGTCGTCGCGGCTCATCCTCGAAGCTACGGAACTGAACCACAGAGCCCTGCTGACGCTGTCGCGGCTCCCTCTCGAAGAGTAAGACCTGTACCATCGGAGCCCTGCTGACCTCGTCGCGGCCCACTCTTGAGAACGAGAGACTCTTGCTACCATCCTGAGCCCTGCGGACTCTGTCGCGGCTCCACCTGCCTACGAGTACTACGGAGTACTCCTGACCAAGCCCTGCTGACCTCGTCACGGCTTGAAGAACCCTCTGGTCCGGCTGGACCATCAACGCTACCCTCACGATCATCTTGAACAGAAGTGAGTAGGACAGCAAGTACCATCGCCAGCCCCCTTACCCCCCAGTTCGAGGATTGAGAACTGTGCGGAGGGTGCGTGGCGTGCCTACTGGCCCTCTAAGACTGTCCCGCTTCCCCGTTCCCTTGTTGCGAGACTTTTGCGATCCCTCGATCGCTGTGTAGTGCTCCTTACTTTTATTTTGATAAAGTTCATACTTGATAAAGATTCACGGTGTGGTGTTCGTTCGTAAGTGTGGTGTGTCGACAGTGTGTACAATCAGTCCTCCCCGGCGGGGACGTCCCCTCGATAAGACTCGGCAGGAATTGTGGGAGAGGATGTCTCGGGTGGTTAGGAGAGTCATCTTGACCCCTGGGGTCACTGCCTTACAACATTGGTGGCAGCGGTGGGATACGAACCTACGTCTGAAGATCGTACCACTGACACACTACCTGAACCCACACACAGCAAACGCACGAGAAAGGAAGAGCAATAATGACGTCCACAGAATCTGGTGAGAAGACGACATTCGATAAAGAACTCTTGGAAGACTACACCCATAGAGAGCTAAAGAAGTTCTGCAGAGAACTGAGTATCACGAGTACCGGACTAAGTACTAAGGAAGATTTCCAGAAAGCGCTAACCGATTGGGTAGAGTCCGGAGCATTCCTTCCCCCGACCAAAGACAAAGAGGGAGGGAGGCCACAGACCGAACCCAGTACACCGGCTGGTGAAAAAAACCAGCAACCGACCCGGAGCCCAGCAACCGGGAGAGATCGGTCATCGGAAAAGATGGCCGACCGAGAACGTGACCGAAGCCATGAATTAGAACTGGCGCGCCTCAAATTGGAGGGCGAACTCAAACTTGCAGAGAAGAAGTTGGCAGTTGAGCAGTTGCAGCTCCAGGGAGAGCTAGAAGAGAAGAAGCTCCAGAGGGAGCATGAAGGCCGGAAACTCCAGCTCGAGCACGAGTACGAGCACGAGCACGAGCGCAGCCTCAAAGAACTAGAGTTGAAAGCCAGAGCAGAAGCAACCGGACCACCGGGACTCGGAGAGCAGGTGGTCCCCAGGGAAACAAAGGTGCACATCCCCAAAGACGTTGTGAAGGAGTTTTACAAAGGGGATGACATCCAGCAGTGGTTCATGGCCTACGAGGTCGCCATGTCCGCCCACCGGGTCCCCGAGAAGGACTGGGGGGCCGGCCTGTGGAGCCGCTTCCTCAGCGAGGGAAGAGACACCCTGCTGGACCTACCGACCGCACACATGAACGCCTACCCCCACATGAAAGACGCTCTGCTATTCCGCTACGGCCTAACTCCAGAAATGTATCGCCAGCGGTTTAGGGAGTGCAAGAAGATTCCTGGCACCACATGGGTGGACTATGTGAACTACTACACCCGGGCCTTAGATGGGTGGATCAAGGGCAGCAATGTGACCACCTTCGAAGGCCTAGTTGACCCAGTCGCTTACGAGCACCTGTCCGCGAATTGCTTTGTGGAACTGAGACAGCATCTCCTGGACAGCAAGCTCGCCAATCCACGAAAACTGGCTGTTGAAGCCGATCGCTGGGTGGCCACCCGAGTCCAGAAGGGGCCCGGGGGAGACCCCCCACGGAACGACCAAGGATCTTCCCGCCAGCGGGGTGGGGGAGGTTGAGGCAAACAGCAAGGATCTCAGTCAGGGCCCCAGCGTAGCCCCCCCAGAAACCAGGCCCCCCGCTCTCCTCCCTCGACGAGAGCCGCCCCGAGCGTAGGTCCCCCGGGGCTCCACCCCAGCACAGCGTGCATCAAGTGTCAGCAACCCGGGCACTATGCCGGTGATCCCCGATGCCCCATGTCCCAGAAATCCACTCCCACTGGCCCCTCCACCAGACAGATATCCTCAGTAGCCCTAGAAGAGGAAGAAATAGAAGAGCAGGGGGAGTGGGAGCCCGCAGCCATGGTCTTAGCCTCCCTTGGGAATAGCGAGATGATCACAGGAGATTACCTGCCCGACAACACAGAAAAGTATCGTCAGACAGTTAAAGTTAACGGGCGCAGCATAGGAGCCCTTAGAGACACAGGAGCCAGCATCACGTCTATTAGATACACGCTAGTCCCTGAGTCCCTGATCATCCCCCACACCTCTTGTAGAGTGATAGCAGCTGACAATTCCGTCCGCACCAGCAGGATAGCACAGGTCCCGTTTGAGTGGGAGGGAGTTTCGGGCGATCTACGGGTAGCGGTCCGCACGGACATGCCTGTAGACTGCCTCCTAGGGAATGACCTAGAGAGTTCGAAGTGGAAAGATGTAGAAAGAAGGACCCATCTAGAGATGTTGGGTCTGCCCCACTGGGCCTGTGTAAGCACCCGAGCCATGACCGCCAGAATGTCCAACCCCGGGAACGAAGAGTCCGAGTTCCCCAGTGCAGCCCCTGATGTCCCAGAGGGAAGCGAGCGCCCCACGGTCCTCGACCAGCCCTCCACCAAAGGAAGCGAATCCGACGAAGGTCCCCTCGGACCCGCCGTCGAGCCGGTCCCCACCCTAACAGATATCCCCGAGTTGGCCCAGTGGCGCCAAGAAGGAGGACCGTCCCGAGAGGAGTTCTGCCAAGAGCAGACCTCCTGCCCTGCCCTTGAGGGGCTCCGGCAACAGGCTGCAGCCCAGGCCGCTGGAGACCAGTCCGGCTCCCACTACCTTTACTGGGAAAACGGCCTACTTTACAGTGAACAGAAGACCGCCGAACTAGGGTCAGCCCGCGTGCTGGTGGTACCCCTACATTTCCGCGGCCTCCTCCTCAACCTGGCCCACGATGCCCCCCTGGCGGGACACTTGGGCCAAGATAAAACATTCCAACAGTTAGTGACCCATTTCTACTGACCCTGCATGCGGGCCGAAGTGGAACACCACTGTAAGTCCTGCCCCACGTGTCAGGCTAGCGGCAAAAGCGGATGCAAGCGCAAGGCTCCCCTCCAGCCCTTTCCAGTTGTCAGTACCCCCTTTGAGAGGGTGGGAATCAACATTGTCAGACCTCTGGACCCCCGGACCTCCTTAGGTCACCGGTTCATTTTGGTTCTGGTCGATCACACCACCCGATACCCCGAAGCCATCACCCTCCGGACCGTGACGTCCCCGGTCGTGGGCCGGGCCCTCATGGGGATCTTCTCCCGGGTGGGATTCCCACGGGAAGTGGTGAGCGACCGAGGCACAAACTTTATTTCCCGGTACATGAAGTCCCTTTGGCAACAGTGTGGGGTGTCGTACAGGTTCACCACCCCATATCATCCCCAGGGTAACGGCCTGGTGGAGCGGTTCAACCGCACCCTGAAAGGAATGATCATGGGTCTCGAGTGGGTCTCGAGGAGCCCTTGCGAAACAAGTGGGAAGTCCTCCTGCCCTGCCTCCTGTTCGCATACCGAGAGGTTCCCCAGAAATCCTTGGGGTTCAGCCCTTTCGAGCTGCTCTATGGGCATCCCGTCTGGGCTCCCCTCAGCCTGGTCAAGGAAGGCTGGGAGACAGCCCCCCCGAGCACACCCCCTGATGTATTCTCCTACGTCCTGGCCCTCCGGAACCAGAGGCGGAAATTTCATGAGCTGGCCGAGGCCAACCTGGAGGCTAGCCAAGAGGAGATGAAATGCTGGTACGACCAGAATGCCACTCTGGTCGAGTTTCAGCCCGGCCAACAGGTTTGGGTCATGTCCCCAGTGGAACCTCGTGCCCTTCAGGACAAGTGGACTGGACCCTTTAAGGTGATAGAGCGCAAGAGCCAGGTCACATACCTCGTCGATACGAAATCGGCGAAGAATGCCCTGAAAGTCCTACACGTGAACCGGCTCAAACCCCACTTTGTGCGTTCTGAGTTGGGGTTACTCCTTGCCACCGACAACGGAGAGGAAGAGGAAATGGACCCTCTACCAGATCTCCTGTGTGCGAAGGATCAAGATGGCTCCGTAGAGGGAGTGAGTCTCTCCTCCTCCCTCATCCCAGTGCAGCGTGAAGAATGTCACCAGTTGTTGGGACAATTCTCAGACCTCTTCTCCCTCACCCCCGGTGTCACCAGTTGGTGCGTCCACGACTTGGACACCGGGGACAGCCCTCCGGTACGGCACAGAGCCTTCCGAGTCCCTGACCGAGTTCGAGCCTGCATCAAGGCCAAAGTTGACAAGATGTTGGCCCTGGGAGTGGTAGAGGCCTCCGACAGCCCATGGGCTAGCCCCGAGGTCCTGGTTCCGAAGGCGGCCGCCCCCGGCACCGTTCCTGAGCTGAGGTTCTGCGTAGACTACTGCGGGCTCAATGCAGTCACCCGAACCGACGCACACCCCATCCCCCGAGCCGACGAACTCATTGACCGCCTAGGGTCGGCTCAGTACCTCAGTACCTTCGATCTCACCAGTGGCTACTGGCAGATCGGCCTCACGGAAAGGGCCCGAGAAAGGTCTGCTTTCTGCACTCCGGATGGCCACTTCCACTTCAGAGTAATGCCCTTCGGCATGAAAAACGCCCCCGCCACCTTCCAGCGACTGGTCAACCAGGAAAGTTTCAGCGCAGCGTATCTTGACGGCATTGCTGTGTTCAGTGCCCACTGGCCTGAGCACCTGCACCACCTCTGGGAGGTGTTGGACGCCCTGCGCCGGGCCGGGCTCACCATTAAAGCTAGCAAGTGCCAGATAGGACAAAGCTCCGTGGTATACCTCGGGCACCAGGTCGGAAGCGGCCTCGTAGACCCCCTCCAACCCAAGATAGACGCTATCAATGCCTGGGAGACCCAGACCGAGGTGCGGGCCTTCCTAGGACTCACAGGGTACTACCGTAGGTTCACCAAGGGTTACAAGAGTATTGTAGGCCCCCTCACAGAGTTGACAGCCAAGGCAAACCCCAAGAAGGTTAGTTGGACCCGCGCCTGCCAGAAGGCGTTCGAGGAATTGAAACAGGCCATGTGCACCGCTCCAGTACTACAGGCCCCTGATTACTCCAGAGAGTCCGTGTTCCAGACCGACGCCTCCGAACATGGCATCGGAGCCGTGCTCTCCCAGGTGGACGACCAGGGGATTGATCACCCAGTAGCCTTTAACATTCGGAGGCTACTACCACGGGAGCAGAGATGGAGCACCATCGAGCGAGAGGCCATTTGCAGTGGTCTGGGGCTTGAAGAAGCTGAGGCCCTACCTGTTCGGTACCCACTTCCTGGTCCAGACCGATCACCGTCCTCTCCGGTGGCTCATGCAGATGAGAGGAGAGAACCCTAAACTGCTACGCTGGTCCATCTCCCTCCAAGGGATGGATTTTACTGTGGAACACAGGCCTGGTGCCGACCACGCCAATGCCGACGGCCTGTCCCGCTTCTTCCGCCTCAGCGAAGTGAACCCCCACGAGGATGGGTAGTTCTCCTCGTCTTTCAGCTGGAGGGGATGCATGTTGGACCCGGCCTCGTGGCGTGGTCCTCGCTGATCTCCGCAACCCCAGAACTACGGGTGGAACTGATTCCCATCCAACCAGAACTGTACATGACACTCCTACACCGGACCTGAGTCGATCTCCAGACCGCGTGCCTGCACCCGTGCACGTGACCATCAGACGCCATGTTTGGCCATCCCGGCCGGCCGGCCGCCTTCTTCCCTGTCGGCAGCCCCTGGCCACTCCGGGCTACAGCGAGGCGTGCGCGTCCGGCGCGCCCAAACCCGCCCGGGGGGTGAACGACTCCCTAAGTACCCGAAACCAAGACTTTCATCACTCCTCCGGCACCCTTCCGAAGAACTGGTTCCCCTCACACTATCCCTGGGGGCTGGTTTTGATCGCACCTTTGGCCTCCTAGCGAGCTGGCTCCAGACCTTGATGGGCGTCTGGGATCCCCTGGACGCACGGTCCAAAGCATCAAAGAACCAGCCGCCCAGACAATCGGGCACCTGGCCCTCGGACCTCCGGCCTCCTGCCTCTGAGGGTTCGGACATCAAAGAGCTCCTGGACTATAAGACAGCCTGCCTTCCATCTAGCCGGCAGTTGTATCTTGGACAAGAAAGCCCTGCTGATCTGATCGCGGCTGACCTTGAGGAGAACAGACTCTGACCCACCGAGCCCTGCTGACGTCGTCGCGGCTCATCCTCGAAGCTACGGAACTGAACCACCGAGCCCTGCTGACGCTGTCGCGGCTCCCTCTCGAGTAAGACCTGTACCATCGGAGCCCTGCTGACCTCGTCGCGGCCCACTCTTGAGAACGAGAGACTCTTGCTACCATCCTGAGCCCTGCGGACACTGTCGCGGCTCCACCTGCCTACGAGTACTACGGAGTACTCCTGACCAAGCCCTGCTGACCTCGTCGCGGCTTGAAGAACCCTCTGGTCCGGCTGGACCATCGACGCTACCCTCACGATGATCTTGAACAGAAGTGAGTAGGACAGCAAGTACCATCGCCAGCCCCCATACCCCCCAGTTCGACGATTGAGAACTGTGTGCAGGGTGCATGGCGTGCCTACTGGCCCTCTAAGACTGTCCCGCTTCCCCGTTCCCTTGTTACGAGACTTTCGCGATCCCTCAATCGCTGTGTAGTGCTCCTTACTTTTATTTTGATAAAGTTCATACTTGATAAAGATTCACGGTGTGGTGTCCGTTCGTAAGTGTGGTGTGTCGACAGTGTGTACGATCAGTCCTCCCCGGCGGGGATTTCCCCTCGATAAGACTCGGCAGGAATTGTGGGAGAGGAGGTCTCGGGTGGTTAGGAGAGTTATTTTGACCCCTGGGTTCACCGCCTTTCAACAGTGATACATGTTCCACTCTTAAACATTATGCACCCTGCTTTGGGGGCTGCAACTCATTGAATACATATAATCAGTTGTCTTCAATGTGAAAAGGGGTATTTTTACAGGTCAGAATGCAGGTTTAACCTGCAGCAGTCAGGCTACAAAGGCAGGCCTGAAGTCATGTTTTCCTTGTAACACTAGTGGGAGACACAATATGTACTGTAGTCCACTGGTGACATTTAACATTCTATGCATTTTCTGCACCATGTACTGTGACCTTATAAGATAATTAAATAGCCATTTAGAATATGTCCAGTTAAAGCACATGCACTAGCGCATCAGTGTCCGAGTGAACAAAATAAAAAAACAGCCACATCAATAAAAACAAAATAGTGTTGATTATGCCAATAGAGGCCCTTTTCCATAAGACTAATCTCTAATAAACTATGGCTGATCATCAACTAACATGTTTGGTGTTCAATTTGTGTCTATATTTCTGCTGTAGACTTCTATTTAGAATTTTGCATTAGAGTGGCACGAGACAGCCTCTGCCAAGGGTCTGCCACCTAACTCTTGGCCACCAATAGGAAAATAGGTCATAGGTGTAGAATGCTACCATTAGAATGGCAGGATCCTTGCCCACAAATGTTAAAATGGGATAGCGGGAGTTGCTTTCTAACTGTACCTTGATCTCCTGGTAAGTGAAGATGGTGATTGGGCTGTGGTATAGCCCTTTAGCACTGAAGTGGTGGCACCATCTCACACCCCACCAGCGTGGCTCAGGAAGTCCCTAGGCTTGCTATCAGGAGGTCAATGGAGGGAGAGATGTCTTATGTGCGGTGAATTTGTATTTCCTCAGATAGATAAACATTCCCAAATGGCAACAGGCGGCTTCTTCAGAGTCTATACAGGTACCAGCAAGGGAACCACCATAACTCCTCAACTGCTGGGAAGTGTTCAGTCACCGTAGGATATTTTCCTGGCCTAATGAATACCCAGACATTCAGCAGGTACTAGGGTGTCTTCCAGCAGGACATCCTCTGAGGTTTTCCTGCAGTGCTGCCAGCCAGAATACAGATATCAACTGGGCCAGAGGACATTCAGGAATCTAGCATTGAGAAGGAGTTAAGGGAAAGGGTTAATAGGAGAAATTAGACATCAGTGGAGATGTATGTAAAAGAGTAGTTTCTGAAAGGGACAATCTGGTCAGTGATGTCATAATAGATCACAAAACCTGAGCTAAACATTAAACATACGAACATGCTAGATTGCCTGTTGTTGGTGAATGTTGGCAGCGCAGGACCATGTTAAGATGTCTGCTTTTAACTCTACTCTGGATGACTTCTGTTATATCCTAATTATTTTTAATGGTTTTCCCCATCCTACTCCCCCCATTCTGCCTTTCCCCAGTGGTTGCTTCCTTCCCCCTAAAGATTTAAGGCTCTACCACCTGAACATTCCAACTGTCACCTTGTGTCACTTAGCTGGTGGAAGTTGTAGTGGTGTCTAATTCTACAATATCCCATCCGAGAAATCTTCATGAAACAAGCATCTGGTACACACTTTCTAATCCTAAAATGGCAGCGGCCAGCATGTCACAACCTCCACCATTCGTAAATGTGGAAGGGGAACCTGCTCTCCCTTGAAAACTCTGGACAAAACTTTTTCAGTCTTATTTGATAGCCATAGGAGGGGAGACATGTTCTTAGTTGAGAAAACTACATATTCTATTACATAACTTAGGAATAGAAGGACTGAAAATGTATGACAGTTTGTTCCAACAAAAGGATGAGGCAAATGGGAACCTGTTCATTTTGTAAAGAGCACGCTCACCCAAGGGTATATTGGTGCTGAATAATAGATATTTATTGTTACTCACCTCAATTGTACTTATTTCATCAAACTAAGAAGGATAAAAAGCTGAGTAGACTCTCCAGGATTTGAACCTGTGACCATGAGGTCGAACACAGGGCCCTGCAGTGGATACATTGGTCCACTAAGCCACGAGACACAGCTGATGATGATTCAGAAACAGAATTGGATGTACATCAAACGATGTTTAATAAACTTCAGGAACAATTTGGAAACAAATGCAATTAATATTGGAAAGGCATACATTATTTTACAAGAGCACAAAGCACGGCGGAGAAAGTATAATCATACATTTCAGCACTCAAGTGATTAGCCAATATGTGCGATTTTGGTGTTTTAACAGACTCACTTATCAGAGACCAATTAGTAAGATGTAACAACAATCCCAGGGTGCAGGAAAAACTAACAGCCAGAAATACAGACCTGAAACAAGCTACTGACATAGCCTTAGGAATTGAACATATGGCTGAATGCATGAAGGAAATGGAGGTAAATTCAAAGACTCAATATCATACCAATGATGTCAATGTGATGAAAAAGTAAGGAAGTAGAAATACTTCAAGAAACAGGACGGAAGAAAACCTGAAGATAAGGGTCTCAACTGAAAGATTGAAACTTTACCATTGATGGAGTGGGGGGCACTTGGCAAACAATATGCAGTGTCAAGCTCATAGTTCCACATGCAGAATATATGGGAAGAAAGGACATTTTGGAAGAGTATGCTGTGACTTGCTGAATAAACAATTACACATAGTGGAACCAGATAATCAGGAAGAAAATAAACCTGTATTCAAGTAAAGGAGGAGGGGGAAAATGTAACACTTTCGTCAGGTGAAATAATCGTAGACAATGAACCTATTACTGTGTTTGTAAACTCCTGTTATCTCTATACACTCTTAGACAGGACATCTTTTTAAACTATGTTTCCTGGTAGAGATGAAGAGTTAGAAAGACCAGACATCAAACCAGTGGGTTGCAATGGGGGGGTTGATTCCATTAACAGGTATGAAAATAATGCATATCTGTTTCAAGGGCAGAACTACAGTAGAAAAAGTGTAAATAACTTATAAAAGATTGAATCTGCTTGGGTGGAAGCATCAGAAGAATTAGGAATTACGGTGAACCCAAACAGATTAGAATCGGTTCTGCTTGTAAACCCTACAGTAATTGGAGAAAAAGTGTGCAGTGAATTCCCTGAGGTGTTTTCAGATAAATTGGGGTTACTAAGAGAGTACCAACATCACATAAAATAAGACCAATACCTCTATTGCTACATACATGCCTCAAGTAAGAATTAGGTAAATGACTGAGCCAGTATGTATTTGAGCCAATAGAAAGTACAGAATGGCTGGCCCCAATAGTAATAGCCCACAAGACTACCATAGGGCAAATCAGACTTTGTGTTGATTTGCATGACCATAACTCCAACATGTTTCTTGACTGGTAAGTAAGTAAGTAAGTAAAATTTATTTGTATATGATTAATTAAAATCTTTACAAAATTGAAAAGTATCCGTAGTAATTTTTGCTTTAACGTACAAACAAAAACAAAAAATAAGGTGCATAAAATTACAGTGATGTTAACAGTTATATGGTTAGCATCATAGGATTAAAAGTTCATATGGCATGGTTAAGTCTCTTTCTTATTAGGTCAAAGAACTTCACAACTTGACAGTTCAATTTAGTGTCGCTAGTAGAAAAGCACAATATGGCTGCCTGTCTGCAAGTCCGGACAGCATAAAAGTTAAAAAAAGGACGTAAGAGATTGAACCTCAGGTCCTTTATGCTAGGGCAGATGCAAATCACATGAATTATGTCTTCCTTGCCGGTTTTGCACATGCGACACTGTTGTGACGGGTTATTTCTCTCCCAAGGTGGAAGATGTGGAAGTATGGGAATTACACCAAGTCGTAATTTTAGGAATTTTTCTTTAACATTTATTTTCATGCCAATACTGAAGTACGCTTGTGGCCGCAATTTTTCATAAGCTCCCACCGTTAGCCATCCATGTGCTCGGTTTGCTAGGTCTTTCTTGTCTTCTATCGCTGAGATGATGCTAGCTGATTTTTTAGCTACTTTTTTAAAGGACAAGAGATCCATTGATGTTTCCCAGGTTTCAGTCAGGCCTAGAACTTTGAGAGAATCATATAAGTAGGCTCTCGGCGCGAGATTGCGGTGCCGAAGTAATTCTTCCCATAGGTTTGCACATAGAGATCCAGCATCTGCGTTGCGAATTTTATGCCAGTTTGTTGCATACACGCTCCGCCTCTCTAGAGTTTGTTTCAAGATACCGAATTCTAGTCGTATCTGAGCCGGAGAAACGTACTTGGGAAGATTGAAAATAGCCCTGTATGAATTGGCAATAAGAGTGTCCAGTAACGCCGCGTCCTTACCATGGTGTAATTCACTCCCATATGTGAGAGTCGGTTTTAATTTGGCACTCAATAGATCGAGAAGAGGTTTCAGAGTCAGATCAGGTAATTTACCCTTCAGTGTTTTTAGAGACATATAAGTCATTATAGCCTTCCCTCGCAAGGATTTAAACTGCGCCCTCGAGGTGTTATTTGAGTCCAGGATTACTCCCAGGTACTTATATGTGGTAACCTGCTCAAGCATTTCGCCATTCAAGTACCAGCGGGGGTTCTTTTTTTTCTTATAGTTCACAGTCATCACCTTTGATTTGTTGAAGTTTATTTGTAGGGCATTTTTTTCTGAAAAGGCATTGGTTATGTTCAAAAGATGTTGAAGGCCCATTGGAGTCCGACTTATCAGCAACAGGTCATCCGCATATAACAGGTTTGAGAGGATGATTTTCCCTAGTTTTGGGGCGTGATTGGAGCATTTGTCTAGTTGCACAGGTAAGTCGGCTAAAAAAAGATTGAATAGGATCGGTGCAAGTAGGCATCCCTGTTTCAGTCCTTTTGTTGTCGTTATGGGTTTTGAAAGATGCGTTCCAGCCCCAAGTTTAATTTTAATCCAGGTGTTTGTGTGGAGCAGTATTAGGACGTCTAATAGGTGTTTAGGTATTCCCAGTTTGTCCAATTTCATCCAAAGTTTGTTTCGGTCCACGTGGTCAAATGCAGCTGTATAATCAATAAATGAAAAGAATAGAGATGACTTAGTTTCTTTTGCTGCTTCCATCAGCAGTGATAATGCCATTAGATTGGTTGTGGTCCCTTGGCCTTTACAGAAACCCGTTTGGTTAATTGGCATAATGGAATTCTCAGTTGCCCATGATGTTAACTCCTCCAGGATAAGGCCAGCAAAGTATTTTGCCTCCACGTCTATGAGGGCAATGAGGCGGTAGTTGTTTGGAAGCCTCTTGCTACCTTGTTTATGTATCGGGCTAATGATTGAACCGTGCCAGGACTCAGGAAGGGTCTGTGTGAGTCTGATACTGTTAAACACTGGTGCTAAGGCTGCGCTCCAAAATTCAGCATCTGATTTGTAGAGCATAGGTGGTAGGCCATTCGGCCCAGGAGCTCCAGTTGGTCGCCCCCTTGATGTTTGTCGTTGGATGTCTGATGGGCGAATTGGCTTGGGCCCTGACTCAAGTGCTTTTGTTAAGTTTTTATCCAATTTAGCTTTATCAGTTTTTAGTGCATTCAAGACAATGTGTTCCCCCATTTCACGGGGGTTTGTGGGGGTGTAGTGGTTGAGGTTTGCTTTTTTGTTATGTTTTGTAGGTATTAAAGAAGGTTTATTTGTAGTAACTTTGTCTATGGCCCCATCGTTGTTGAAGTGCTCCTGTAGGTATTTCGACCATACTTCTTCCGTTATGTGCGAGTTCTGACCTGGAAGGTCAGGATTCTGTATTCTTTTAACCATTTGCCAGAATCTGGAGCTGTTCTTCTGCTTCCCCTCGTGCACTAGTTTCGCCCATAGATCTTCGTTCCTTCGCTGCTGGTTGCCCCATTTTGTCCGTTTCAATTTTGTTTTAGCTTCCCGTAGGGCAGTTTGCAAGCTATGATTTGTGGGGTCCTTTCGCAATTGTCTCAGTGATTGATTTACTAATCTTTTTTGTAGTTTCATTTCTGGACATGAGCGAGTCCCACCAAGGGGCAACTGTTGGTGATGTAGCTTGGTGGGAACCTTTTTTACCATTTGCTCCCTGATGGTTTTGATGAAAGTGTCCCAGACGTCCGATCCCTTGGGGGCATAGCTGGTGGCTTGGGAGAAGAGATTTTTCGCCATGGAGCTAATTGAATCGATGTTCTCGGCGGTACAGCGAAGCCGCCTTAAATTTGGGGCAATGTCTGTTTCGAGGCCTGTGAATGTTTCAAGTCCCAGATGGGAAGTGGCATTTATTGTGGCCTCTTGTGGCAAGTGATCACTGAGGTCGGTCGTACCTATTCGAAAGGACTTTACCCGACAGAGTATGTTTAGTGATGTGAACATGTAGTCGAGATGGGAAGATTGATTATTCGCATGAAAGGTGGCAACTGGTGGATCATCACCAGGGTAGCGGCCATTCAGGGCCCTTAAGTTGAGTTGTTCCAAGTGACGAAGTAGAAGTTTTGAGTGCTTCGTTAAGTTCTTGTTTTTTGTGTGGCCTTGTGTCGGCACGGCCCATGCAACGTTCAGGTCCCGAGTAAGGTCGCTAGGTTGCTCTTTATTAATTAGGAGCATGTTGAAGTCCCCTGTCAGGATGAATAAGTCAGACTCGCTTTCCTCCATTATTTTTTCCATCAGTTTGACTAGGTCTTTCGCGCCTTTTTGTTTGTCTTTGGGATGGAGGTATGTATTAATTATGGTTACAGCTTGGGGCTGCTTCTTTAACCAAAGTGGGACCTTTACCGCCTGAATGACACTTGGGGGAGGGATAGAAAGATCCATTGCCTCGATTTCACCTATTGATGATATAGATGCAAAAAGCATCAGACCGCCTGATCTTCGGCCAAAGGTTGAGTTTTTATTTGCTGGAATACAGCAGGACGTGAATCCTTGGAGCTCAAATGCTTTTTCTTCCCAGGTCTCTTGGAGCAAGATAAGGTCAAATGTAGTTAGATATTCTAGGAACTCGGGGTCATTCCTTTTAGACGCCAAACCATTGATGTTCCAAGAGCAAATTCTAATGTCCATGTTTCCCTCTTTCTGTCAGTTATTAATAGTGGAATTTGTGAATGTGCGTTGAATTAAGTTCCAATTATGACCAGTTTGACGTGGTGAACAGCTACTAAACTTTTGGTTTAGTTCAGAGTTGGGATTTTCTAGGTCTCTGGAGCACGGCCTAGGCGAGCTGCTTCTCGCTCCTTTTAATATTGAAGTAGTGCTTTTTTGTGTTGGGGATCTGACTAAAGGGAGAAAAGGAGTAGGATAGCGAGGTCTTTCTTCAAGTCTCAGCTCTATTCCCCATAGCTGGAACATCGCTATTTCTTCCATAATTTTAAGTGCTGTCTCAAGTGAGAGCCAAGTTGCTTTTGTGATTTCAGGGCGAAGAGGATCGGTGTTTGGCTGGAATTCTATTGCCAGAAGATCAGATGAACTGATATTTGATAAATTTGGTATTGAATGCATTAGCCTTATTATGTTTCCCCTATTCAGTATGTCACTCCTGCCACGAGATGTATATTCCGGGATGAAGAGAATTGGGGTTGGATTGTTCGCAACCTGTAGTTTGGTTGGGTCCGACAGTGATCTCTTGACACCCTGTTGGATTGGATGAAAAAGGTTGCTTAAGTCTGGTATGACTGTAACGTTTGATTGCTCGCGTTGAGTATTGGCTATGTGTGTTGTTGGACTGTTCACAAGCAGTGGTTTGGTTGAGTCCGACAGTGGTCTCTTGACACCCTGTTGATTTGATTGAGAAAGGTTGCTTGGGTCTGGTATGACTGAAGCGTTTGATTGCTCACGTTGTTTATTAGCTATGAGCGGGTTACCGTTGGTACTAACCGATGTAGGTGTCGAGTGTAAGGAGGACTCAGTGTTGTTAGCTACGGCGGTATCCACTCTTCCTCGTGTTGGGACGGATTCATGTGATGTTGGTTCCGGATTAATCGAGTTTTCTGCCACTTTAGTTTTTGTGAATTGTAAGGTTTTCTGCTTAAGTTTTTTTTGTGCAGGTCTCGTAGAAGCCATTCTTGTTGCTTTTGAGTGAGCCACTGGGGATACGGGAGATGCAGTTCCGGATGCCTTATACTGAGGGGGTTGTGCTACGTTGGCTGTTGGGGACTCTGTAACAGACTCTGTAGCGGTCGCTACTAAAGGGGAGGAATTAGAATATATTACCGTCATCTTATTTGAGCTTTTTTGTGCCCGATTCCTTCCTTTCCTTTTGTTCTTTCTACGGGCCTTAGAAGATTCCTGGACGAGTGTTGAAAAAGGTGTGACTGTAATGGCAGTCGTGATGGGTTGCTCAGATCCCAGTGGTCTGGTTGGTAATATTTCGGTTGAAGATGAAATGATGTTTGACCTCCGCTCGAAAGGGTATTCAAATAGGTCCGTTTGTGTTGATGGGACAGGGTATTCAAATAGGTCCGTTTGTGTTGATGGGACATCTAAGGGTGAGTCGGAGGTTTGTGATGTATGGGTTGGTAAGACTGCTGATTTTAGGTCACTTATTAGTGCCCCCAACATCGATGGTAAAGATGAAAGTTTATCTAAAATTGGATCACAAGATAGTGGTTGTGATAATGTTGGTTGGGCCGCAAGGACGGCATCTTGACCTCTCCTTATGAGGCCATTTAGATCAGCGATTTTACAGTCAATTCCTGAAATTGAGTCAGCCATTGTCTGTAAAACACAGAGCTGTATGTCCATTTTTTGAGATTGAAATTCCAGTGCTGTAGCCGAGAGTTGCAATGTGTTTAAGATTGTCGCCCAAATTGATTCAGGAGCTGTTTTTCCTGGGCTGTGACTTCTCTCGGATCTTGGCAAAGCATCGGCAGTGGGCTTCCATTCAGATGGATGACGGTTATAGGTCGCCACTAGTTCTTCCCACTCCTGTGCGGCTATAGAAGACATGTCATTATCATTGTCATTGTCAGGGAGATTTTTTGTGGGCGAGAAATCATTATTCGATAATAAGGTACCGCCCAGGGTGGCCCCTTGCACTGTAGGCTTATTGATCGCCATAGTGTGGTCGGTGGTGCTACTTAAGATTAGCTGGAGTGACTTGGATGCAGCCGGGCAGGTGAATAGCGTTGGCGGCAATTTGGTACCGCGTTGTTGCTCTTCAATTTCTAGTGGTGATTTTACTTGAATCGCTCTGAAGTCTTTTGTTGGGTTTGGAGAACTGCTAACTGGATGGGGCGATTGTTGAATTGCCCTTTCGTCCTCTTTATGTATCAAAACCTTGATTTCCATTGTAGCGTCTTGTTTACCGAGGTAATGGGGGCTGGTCTTGCTAGCGTGGGTCTCACACTGCTGAACTGGATGTGAGTCGGCCGCTGTGTTTGGAGACCTTGCCTCAGTTGGTATAATCCAGCCTTTTTCGGTGGTTTGACTAGCGGACGTCAATCCCCACGTTTTGGAGGGGGTTGATTTAAGAACTTCCTGAGGGATGAGTGCTACTGGTCTTCTTATTTTCGGCGAAGTTGATATGGGAATGACAGTCGCTATCTCATGAGTGGGTTGACACTGAGTTTCCACTGGGGTGGATAAGCCTGTTTGGCTGCTGATCATATGGCTGGAGTCGAGCTCGTCTTTTAAGAGTGGAGATTGAAGACCTCTGATGTTCCCAGTCATTGAGAATATGGCTGTTCCCGGGTCTTTAAGAAAGGCGAACTTTGTATAAATCTTAGGTTGGTGTGAACATATCCTTTTCTTCGCCGGTGTGCCGTCAATCATTACAAGATTAGCTGGGTCCGTTGATAAGGATTTTTCCATTTGAGGTACTTGAGAAAATTTGGACTGTGCCTGTTTTTGTGGTTGTTGTTGTTGTGGTAGCCGGAGGGCAGTAGTTAAGGAAGGTGAGGCGGCGGGGACCTTGACTTGACCGTTAATGTTTAGCGATTGAGTTAGGGTCAACTTAGTTGTTTCCATTACTGTAAGAGATGAGACCTCTATGTTATTTGTGATTGTTTTTTCTTGGTCACTTGACCCGGGTTCCTGGGGATTAATCGGCTTTGTTGGGATTGTTGTCTCGGGTTTCCCCAGTTTTCTTTTCCGCGATCTCAGAGTGGAGTTAGGTTTAGGGTGTTGCCTGATCAGTCCAGATCTCATCGCGCTCCCTTTTGGTTTGGTCTTAATACAATTTTCTTTTTTTTTTTTTTTTTTTTTTCCGTTGCGGAGTGGACTCGTGAGGGCCTCTCCCCCTGAGCCCAAACTCTACCTCTGATCTCGGTTTGATAAATGAGAAAGAGTTGTTGTAAGCCTTGGATTCTGCAGCTTCAAACTGCTCTTGATTCTCTCAGACACAAACGCCCTCTTGCACCACTCTGAGCTCGAAGGCACGCCGCTCCGCACAGGCTGCTTAAGGCAGCTTCAGGTGAGTCTTAAAACCGGCGTGGCACGCTAATGAGTACAGCCTCAGAGCGCAGCAAGGCTGTGTTCCTTTATCCCACCTGCCGATGGCTTTCTCCACAGCCCGACTCTCAAGATAAAAAAATGATCAGCTGCGTCTTTTTCTTTTTCCCTCGGCGCTGAGCAACGCCTATGCACTGCTTGCACTGACAGCACTGCTTGACTGACTGCAGCTCGGTGCCTCAGCTGCAGGATGCGGGCAGAACGGACTTCTTGGGGGCCGCTAACTCACAGCCTCTCACAGCCTCTCACCCGACCACTCCAGCAGCTGCCGTCTGCCACCGCAGTTGAGTCCACTCCACTCTTAAAATCCAGGCGGGAGGGGGCGGGAGGAGGGCCAGCTGCGGCGAGTTTGGTAACGCAGCGCTCGCTGGTCCTCGCAGTCCCTGATGCTGTAGAAATCCCTCGGCGGTTACCTCTTGGTCAGGCAATCCGACTATCCGACACTGACAATCCTTCGACCGGCTCCCGCGGCTCGGAGCGGGGGCCGCGAGCTGTGGGTTGAAAGGCAGCAAGATGCTAAAGGGAGCACCCGGTGGCAGTCAGAAGAGTCTCTGTTAGCTGTAGTATGAGGCTTGGGGGGGGGCCCAAGGGACGTGAAATTGCTGGATTTTTCCAGGCCCCCAGACCCCACTGGTCCCACTGGTCCCACCTGCTACGCCGGCCTCGCCTCGGATTTTTTTCCGATTTTCGCGGCTCCGTTTTTCGCTCCCGTTTTTCGGGACTCTCCCGCGGCTTCTCGTGCCTCCACCGATTTCCCAGGTGGAAGGGAGGGGGAGAGGGCAGGAATGAGGTTGCAGGGCTCACCGTGTTGCCTTTCTCGGCGTCTCTTTGTGCAGTAGCTGGTTAGCAGGCTCCGCAGGCAGGCTCCGCTCCGCTCCGCTCCGCTCCTCTCTGCTGTCTGACACAGCTCTGGTCTGCGGCAAGATTTCTTGACTGACTGCTGTTGCCCTGCATTTATGAGGTGCTCGTGTTGATTAAGGATGCTTCCTTTGTTAGTGTCCTAGATCTCTCCACCATGTGCCATCAGGTATAGTTAGATCCCCAATCGAGATATCTAACATCTTTCAACATACACCTGGGGGCCCTTCAATACAAACGCATGCTCATTGGCCTGGTGTCAGCGGGGGCTGTGTTCCAAAGAATCATGGAACATCTACTGCGAGGGGTCCAGCACCCCATGCGTTTTCAAGATGATATTCTAATCTATGGCAGCAATGAGGAAAATCATGACATCACTCTCAGAAAGGTTCTAACTAGGCTTAGAGATGCACGGCTAACAATGAAGAAAGAAAAGTGACGCATTGGAGTTAGAGACGTCGAATACCTAGGGTACATCATTTCCCATGAAGGAATTATTTAAGTACAACTTAGTAGAATCAATTAATAAAGATCCAGCACCTTCCAATGAAAAATAACTCAGATCATTCATAGGGTCATCAGAATTCTATTCAAAATGGGTTCACAATTTTGCTACGATTATAGAACTTTTACACCAGTTACTCAAGGTCAAAAAGCATTTGACAGCATCAAATCTGCCATTACAAAAGCCCCACCTTTTGGAATATGTGATCCCAATAGGCCCACACAAATTACCACAGAAGCCATCAACAAAGGAACAGGGGCGCCCCTAACCTAAAGGTAGATGGCATCGAACAGTTCCTTGCTTTTGCTTCTGGGGCAATAAAAGGAGGAGAAACCAGATATTCTGAAGTAGAGAGGGTACCTCTGGCATACTACTAGGTAGTCAAGCATTTAAGATTGTTCTTATGGGGAATAACATTCACCATTAGAATGGTCCACAAACCCATGATTTTTGCATTCAACACCAAAGGGTTGGCAAAGACAACACCTAGAATCTCTTGTTGAGTGATAGGACTGGAAAGTTACAACTTCTGAATGGTGTATGTAGTTGCAGATTACATTTCACACAACGCCCTCAACATTGACATAGGGAACCAAGAAGAATCCTCTGAGGAATTAGTACTGGAAGTAAAAACAGTCTGTATAAATTCCAATGAGTGCAAGCAAAAAATGAAGGAGGATGATGAAATGATTACTCTGACAACTCACATTCACCAAGGTTGGCACACTGATAAAAAATATTTTCCCAACTCCATTGCAAAGTACTGTGAAGTAAGATTAGAACTGAGTGATTCCAGAAAATGTATCTGTCAAGGAGAAAAATAATCTCTCCCTGTGGAATGAAGGAGAAAACAAATTACCTTAATCATGAGGGTCATCTTGGGTGTATTCTCTCAAAGAAGAAAGTTAGGTCAGACTACTAGTGGCCCAACATGGACACTGTGGTTGAGAATGTGGTGAAGGATTGTATTGACTATGTCAACAGTGACACAACTCTTAAAACTAATATTCCTCCTTTGTCACCAGCTGATGTCCCATGTAAACCAAGGATAAAAAGGGTGCTGAATATTATGGACAAAACTAAACCATACATTTTTAACAAAATGCTTTATTTTTGTTTTGCTTGATTATCACACACGTTGGATAGTTACCAAATGTGTCCATAATGCCACCAGACACACTTTGATCAATTTCTTGAGAAGTGCATTTTGTAATGAAGGCATTCCAGAGGTCCTCATCACAGAGAATGGGGTTAAGTTCACTTCCAACCAGATGCAAGAGTATCTCAATCAAAAGCCCATAAAATGTCTCAGAACAGCACTATAATGCCAAGAGTGAATAGGTCAGTTCAACATGTTAATCGGTCATTGAAGCATTGCAAACAGAGGACAGAGATAATGTGTTTTCCAATAAACCATGATACGTAGGAAACTATATGGGCTTATAGGACCACTCATAATAGTGTCCCCATTCATATCATTGAAGGGGGAAAAACTGAATAAAAATGTCAGCCTCTTGGGGTACATGGGATCCTTCAGTCAGTGTAGACAGGCGAGACATTATGAAAGGAATAAGTACTCACCAAGGCTAATACAATAAAAGATATGATCATCTAAAATGTGTCAACAACCCTAATTTCCAAATAGATGAAATTGCCAGAGAGATTTGTGGAAAGTAGCAATTTTTCCCATCCTGTTAAAATCAAAAGTGAGGATAGGAATGTCATCACTCTAGAACATGGGCAAATATGGGGATTAGGAAAGATTGCCAGGTGTGCCACCAGCCACTGCCCCTTACTACCGGAACAATTTCCTGTGGCAACATACCAACATACGACAAGATAGATACTGGGAAGAAGTGGAGGAGAATGCATTCGTGATCGATTGGTTGATGTATTATATCTTCCTTCCCATATTCTCTTTTCCGCAACTGCATGCAGTAACTTCATTCTTACTGTTTTTTTATTGTATATTTTTGTTAATAATCAGCATATTACTGCTTATTGGACATGTTGATTATCGACTAAGCCATCTTTTGTTTCGTTTCTTGGATAAGATGTGTTATATTATAATTTTCTTAAGTGGCTTTCCCCATCCTGCTCCCCGTCTCTCCCTTCCCCCAGTGCTTGTTTCCTTTCCCTGAGGATGTAATGCCCTGTCACCTGAACATGCCAACTGTCTCCTTGTGCCACTCAGCTGACTGGAAGTTGTGGAGGTGTAAACAAAAGAGTGAAAGATTTATACTGGAGTAAAATCACTTCTTTGTAACACCTAGAAATATTCTGCCACTACCTCTGTTTTGTCTTTAGGTTCCTTGTAATTTGCCTGCAGAGGTGAACGTGCCCTCGATAATCACTTTGAAGCCTCTGTCATCAAAGCTCTTTAAGGCAGGCCCTGTTCATTACCACTTCTCTGAATGTCAGAGCTTCTACTGATTAACCAGAGGACAAACCTTGTAAAAGGTTCCTGACCTCCACCCCGTGTTTATAAACTTGAACAATTCTAACAAAAATGTA
Source organism: Lissotriton vulgaris (assembly GCF_964263255.1). Taxonomy (NCBI): domain Eukaryota; kingdom Metazoa; phylum Chordata; class Amphibia; order Caudata; family Salamandridae; genus Lissotriton; species Lissotriton vulgaris. The sequence continues at coordinate 336,442,747 of NC_141685.1, read as the reverse complement.
CATGGCAATTTGCTAGCACTGCTTATAAATTCAGCCAGTGGGTGGCAGGGAAGCACAGGGAAGCTTGTCCATCAAATATCAGTTATTGTTGGCTTTCTGTCTCTAAAATAATAAAGCATAAATAAAGCTTGTTTGTGTTTGCTCTGCCGGATTCCTGGCACTGTTCTAGGTTAATGGCGTGTGACAAGGGCCAGCTGCACCACTTTGATGCTTCAGCATGAGAAGGCTTCATTGCTGCACTTAACATCGCATGTCTTATCACATCATTACATGTTTTGCAATTAACACTTTGATCCCTCTCTTGCTGGCCATAAACAGAGCCCTCTGAGAATCAAAGTGGATGGTGTGGGATCTGTGGAGAGAGTGGAGTACCCTAATGGCAGTTTGCAAAGCTCTTGCTTCATTCCTTTGCTCGTGGAAAACAAACTCGAGTTAATTTGTTAGAAAAGCAGAGCCCCGATAATTGAATGAGAGAGAACGAGGTGTGAGCTGCATAAGGACACATTCAGAAAAGGTTATTGCTGATATCTGCTAGCACAGGTCGAAAACAGCACAATTTGCACAAGCAATAATTCGAACAATGGATTTGTGCATGTGTCAAATGTGCTACTTTTGCGCAAATGGCTTCTGCACCTGCTACAGAGACGTTTAAAGGCATGGGCAACGTGTTCCTTGACGTAGGGCCCCAGCCTTTCATGTCGGCCCCTGATACAGCAAGCTCTGTTCTGTTGATAGTATTGTCCGGATGACTTGAATAATTCTTAAACAGATTGTTTTAAATACCATTTTCCTTTAACTTATTTTAATATCAGTAATGTGTGGGAGTCTATTATTGACATTTAGCAGATAAATATTTGTCATTAAGAATCATGCAACATCCATAAACAAGCATTTGCAATGCAATAAAACTCTCATTTACGCGAGACGTATTGCTTTGCAAATAGTATTGATCACAGACAACGGGGAGAAGGGGGTAGCACGGACAACGTGAGTGCGAAGGCAAAGTAGGCATGACGACAATGGGAGGGACGGCGTGGGGGGGGTTAATTGAAGGCATGGACAACGGGGGGGGGGAGGAAGCACAACTAACGGGAGGGAGGGAGGGAGGAAAGAACGCACCACAGCACATTGTGCCTGCAGTAGGACAGCCGCCATTGTCAATAAAGTAAATAGTGCTCACTCACTAGATAAAGCATGCCGTGTTAGGAGCGAAGTAACGGTCCAGTCCTTATAGGCGGCAACAAATGGAGACAGGGCGTTACCGAGGCGGGACGTAGAAGCCTCATAATAAATCGGAAGCCAGCGTTTACCAAGGACATTGACACCAGCCAATTCCAAATATGGGTGGAGAGAGGGCGAGGCATCCACAGCATTTTCACAACATACCTTAGTACAGCATGCCTCGCAGAGCAACCAATGCATGCGGGCTGCAACGCTAGGCTCGACCTATAACGCTTGTTTTAGGTCAAAGAAGGACCTCACATATGACAAATGGGTAGGGAGTCACAAAGATTATTTGCAATAATATCAGCGAGCTGCTGCTGCATTATATAAAACACACACTCTCACTCAATATTAGATGAAAACAGATTTAGTGTGCCTGTGTAGTAGAAAGAAGGCCTGAAAGAACTGAACATGGATCATAAATCCAAAGCTGTTCTGAACATGGGACTCAAAATATGTTTGGCCCAAGGCCGCCGAAATCCTTAAGATATCCCTGCTCCTGCAGCAGTTCTTGGGGTAATATAAAAAGCAAATCTCAGTGTATCCCACATTCACAGTGAGATCATATTAATCTCACCCTTCTCCTATGCAGCAGCTTTGAAGCATATTGAAACCTCTTGGGGAGGTTTAGTCTTGACAGGATACAGGAATGCTGTTTGCGTGTATCACTTAGGGCCGAAACATCGGCATTCCCCCTCCCCACCTGGTTCCCAGATTAAGTGTGATTAATAGGAATGTGTAGCAATCCACAAACGTTCATAATAAAAATCATGTATTGAACAGGGGCCTTGTAAAGTGTCTTATGTATATGGTTTATGTATTTTTGCGCTCACTTGAGCACTGTGTCGTCGGCACTTTTTATAAAGTGTCACACTGACTGTTGCATATATATTGGAGAATACATACCAGCAACAGGAACTCTGTCAGTCTTTTGTATCTTTACATATTATTCAAGTAAGTGTTTATTCCTGAATTGTTAAATGAGTACATTGATTGGTGTACTTCCCAAGTAGTTTAAGGAGTTTCCTACATGCTTAATGAGACTCACAGCACATTGTGTAGGTAGCCTTTGCATGCAATGCGCCCTCTGCGTACCACACAGTTAATGTAAGCACTGATCATTGGAGTACAAGATTACTTTTAGTTCCCTCATAGACATGCTGCTCCCAAAGGTGATGCAGGTGCAGGTTCAGCAGGATTAATCATGCCACCCATGCAGATACTGGGGCCCTTTGCATATTATATAAAGCTAGCAAGTACCCTTGGCCCTATAACACATTGAGGCCTTTTCTAATGAACGCGTGATAACCATCGCAAAAGTAACTTAACGCAACTGTGCATATCGCAGTCTATCACTAGTAAATAACACTGTCCTTACATCCAATTCCCAACACGGTGAACTCAAACACGAACACCAAGTAGGTTGCGATGTTCCAAAGTGCGATACCAAAATCAACAATAACCAGCGACAGCACTACAATCCCCTCGCGTCATGCAGGAAAACACACGATAAAAGCCAAAACAAGAAAACACGCCAAAACCAATCCAAACTGCGTAGCACCATAGATGCACCAGACCGAGTTCAGAGGAGAAGCCTAACCCCACAAGCCCCACGGAGGACCAGACAGGAACCCCGTATTCAGGGAAGGGCAAGGAGAAGAGGAAGAGGAAGACAGTCCGCAAGAAGACCGGATCTTCGTCATGGAGGTGATAGGATACTACCAACAACGGTTCATCACCTCCACTGGCAACCTAAATGGAAATATGGGAGACCATCGTCACCAACGTCAATGCAGTCGGAGTGGCGAGGAGGTCAATGGAGGAGGTCAAGAGGTGCTGAAATGATGTGCAAAGGCAGACCAAACAGAAACTCACCGCCAACAGGATTGGCAGCAACTGTGGCTTTAGGTGCGCCACAGGATGAGCTGGATGAGCTGGAGGAAATGGTGGCCACAGTCACCAGTGTGGAGACGGTGGCAGGAGTTGAGGCCTGGACAAGCACAATATGACCTGCCCCAACAGCAACAGGGTGAGTGATGACCAAGGACTAGGAGGACGGGGGAGATGGTCACAATGGCACACATGCACAATCATGTGAAGCCCACCACACATGCACAATGACAGTGGAACATATCCCTGATACCCTTGGCACAGTGCAGCACACATAGAAACACCAAGTAGGCGCCCATCCACCATGTGCACATATGGCACCCCTCCGAATAACCAACGACACCACCAATCCATGCACATGTGATGTTACCAGAAAAGCAGCGGCTGTGTGAGCTACACTGATGAAGCAAGTGACACTGCATGACCGAAATAATGGCAGCAGCCCAAATTAATGAACTTGTGCATGAATCAACATGGAGGTGGCCCAGTGTGGATATATCAATCAATCAATCAAAGCATTTGTAGAGCGCACTACTCACCCTTGAGGGTCTCAAGGCGCTAAGAGGCGGGGCATCTATTGGTAAACAGCCAGGTCTTGAGACATCTCCTGAAGGTCTGCAGGTCCTGGGTCTGCCTCAGATGGGCGTGGAGGGTGTTCCATGTCTTTGCGGCGAGGTGGGAGAAGGATCTGCTGCCGGTGGTCGATCGGTGAATGCGTGGGACGGTGGCAAGGGTAGGTCTGCGGAGCAAAGACGGCAGTTCGGGGTGTAGAAGGACAGTCGTTCGTTGAGGTATACTGGTCCGGTGTTGTAAAGTGCTTTGTGAGCCTGGGTGAGGAGTTTGAAGGTAATCCTCTTGTTGATCAGGAGACAATGCAGATCTCTTAGGTGGTGGTGATGTGGCTGTGGCGGGGAGGTCAGAGGATGAGGCGTGCAGAGGTGTTCTGTATGCGTTGGAGTCTTTTCTGGTGTGTGGTCGTGGTTCCTGCGTAGATGGCATTGCTGTAGTCCAGCCTGCTGCTGACAAGTGCTTGGGTGACTGTTCTCCTGGTTTCAGAGGGGATTCATCTGTAGAGTTTGCGGAGCATTCGGAGGGTGTTGAAGCAGGCGAAGGAGACGACGTTGACTTGCTAGGTCATAGAGAGCGTTGAGTCTAGGATGAACCCCAGATTGCGTGTGTGGTTAGTGGGTGTCGGGGCAGCTCCCAGCGAGGTAGGCCACCAGGAGTCGTCTCATGGGGAGGTGGTGGAGCCAAGGATAAGGACTTCCGTCTTGTATGAGTTCAGTTTTAGTCGAGTGGTCTTCATCCAGTGTGCGACGGCCTTCATTCCCTTGTGGAGGTTGGATTTGGAGACAGCCAGGTCTTTGGTGAGGGAGAGGATCAGCTGCGTGTCGTCAGCTTATGAGACGATGTTGAGGTGGTGCGTTATGACGATGCTGGCGGGCGGTGCCAGGTAGATGTAGAAAAGGGTAGGCCTGAGGGATGAACCACGGGGTACGCTGCAGGTGATCGTGGTGGCTTCGGATCGGAACGGGGAGGCGGACTCTATGGGTTCTGCCATTGAGGAAGGAGGTGATCCAGGCCAGGGTTTTTCCCCTGATCCCTGAGTCATGGAGGCTTGTGCGTAGGGTGCGGTGGCAGATGGTGTCGAAGGCAGCCAAGAGGAGGATGAGTGCTGCAGTTTCGCCCTTGTCCAGTATGGTCCTGATGTTGTCAGTGACAGCTATGATGGCGGTCTCTGTGCTGTGGTTCCTGTGGAAGCCGGATTGGGAGGAGTCCACAACGTTGTTCTCCTCCATGAACAGGGTCAGTTCTTTGTTGGCGGTCTTCTCGATGACTTTGTCCGGGAACGGGAGCAGGGAGATGGGTCAGAAGTTCTTGAGGTCCTTTGGGTCCGCCTTGGGTTTCATGAGGAGGGCGTTGATCTCGGTGTGTTTCCAGCTCTCTGGGAAGGTGGCAGTCTCGAAGGAGCTGTTGATGATCTTTCGAGTTGGGGTGCTATGATGGAACTTACCTTGTTGAAAATGTGGTGGGAGCAGGGGTCGGAAGGTGAGCCAGAGTGGATGGTGTTCATGATTTTGATGGTGTCTTCGTCATTGATGTTGTTCCAGGAGAGCAGAAGGTTGGGGAGTTTCGTGGGAGTAGAGTCGGGGGTGTGGTCGTTGTCTGTCGTTGGCTCCTGAGTGTCGAAGCTGTGGTGGATGTCTGTGACCTTGTGGTGAAAGAAGGTAGCCAGAGAGTCGCAGAGGTCTTGTGATGCTGGTACGTCATTGGAGCTGGAGCTGGGGATGGCAAGTTATTTCACGATGTTTAAGAGCTCTTTGCTGTTGTGTGCGTTGTTTTCGATACGTTCCTTTAAGGAGTTTCTTTTGGCGGATCAGATGAGTTGCTGATGTTTGCGTCTGGTGTTCGTGAGGGCTGCATGGTTGTCTGGTCCTTCCACCATTGCTTCTCGAGTCTTCTCCAGGTATGTTTGGAGTTCTGGAAGTCGGCATTGAACCAGGTGGCTCTTGAGTCAGTCAGCCTGTTGGAGGGTTTCTTGATTGAGGTGAGGGTGTTGGCACAGTCGTTGATCCATTGTCTGAAGTTGTGGGCTCCTGCGTCGGTCTCAGAGGGTTCGAGTGGAGGGGCTCGGGCAAGAGTGGCGATGAGCTGGTCTTCGGTGTCTTTCTTCCAGTTGCGGTGTGGGATGCGTTGCAGTTGGTTGTGTGCGGTGGGTTTCTCGAAGGTGAAGTGGATGCAGTGGTGGTTGATCTAGTGGAGTTCAGTGGTGTGGCTGAAGGTGACGTGGTCGCTGGCAGAGAAGATGGGATTGAGTGTGTGTCCAGCAGAGTGGGTGGGTGTTGTGACATGTTGTTTGAGTCCAAGGTTGATGAGGTTTTCAATCAGTGTTGTGGAGTTGTTGTCATTGTCGTTCTCAAGGTGGAAATTCAGGGCTCCGAGGAGGATGTAGTCAGTAGAGGCGATGGCGTGCGTGCTGATGAGGTCGGTGATGAATTCGCTGAACTGTAGTCGAGGTCACAGGGATCTGTAGATGAGGGTTCCTCTGAGGGTGGTGTTGTTATTGATGTGGATCTGGAAGTGTAAGTGTTCGGCCATGCTGAGGGCGTCTTCGGTACTTGTTGAGATTCTGATGGTGTTCCTGTGGCTGATGGCAATTTCTCCTCCTGGTTTGTTGTTGTTCCGGTCCCTGCGTGTGATCTTGTAGTCGTACGAGATGGCTATGGCTAGGTCTGTTGCCGAGGAGGTGTTCATCCAGGTCTCCGCCAGGAAGGCAACGTCCGAGGTGTAGAAGTCTAGCAGGTCCCATAGTTCAATGGTGTGTTTGTGGACTGAGTGGGTGTTGAGCAGTAAAGGAGTAGGTCACACTCTGACACATCCACGTGCACCTACAACCGATGCCGTCCAATACACACAGCAGACATACAATGCACAAGGCCACAAAATCCATGCAAGAGCGCAAATGACCCAAGTCTCAACATCCCAGCCGCCGTAAAGCACAACAATTCAAAGGCACACCACCTCAAAGGGACAAAGGTCCACAAAATCAGAGCTGCAGGGCCGACTCCCCCCACAATGCAACACACACACATATCAACCACAGAACATCACAAATGACAGCAATGTGGGACACAGTGCAACATCTATACCACAGGACAGACGACACAACAGGTTCTGCTTGTGCGTAGTAACTGTCCACTCACATCTGGCATTGCCTGACACTGTGTGTTGACAATATACGAGTACCACCACACATCCTTCATGTACTCGGAAAACCCACTGTCTGTCATCAAATAGCCAGCACCACCAAAACAGTCATGATGTGCATTGTCATGCATTCTGCATGTAAACATCTGCAAAGCGGGCAACATACATGGGAACCTCTGTTAACATGCATCTCTCCTTAACTTTGCAGGGGGACAAACAACACTTACTACAGAGCAGACCACAAATCCCACAAAGGGATGATGAAGAGGGCACCCTGCACATCTGTTCAGACACACTCCAACGGGTAATGGACAGCGGCTGCACCCCACCCCCAGGAGCAGGGCAGTCCAGCTGCTTATAGGTGACCCCACCCCCTTCACAGACCACACAGCATGAAACACACACCACGACGGCTGTCTCCCAGGACCCCCACGAACAACACATGGAATTCCAATGCTGTGTGTTGGGTTGCTAGGTGCAGTTAGCTGATCAGCTGCAGGTGGGTTTTGAGCTCGTGGCAGCCAAACTGGATGCCATATGTGGGTGTCTGAGTATCATCAGGGACCACTTACAGTCCCTAAAGGACACACACTGTCCGCACCATGATCCACGATAATTCCTGGCCGACATTGCTGGGGCCATCTCTCAGATACAAGAACTCTCTAGCCAGACAGGCACCAGCAATGATAGCACAGATTTGGCACAGATGTGCAGTACAATTGAGACCATGGAGCAGTTGCAGGCTGGAAGTTTGGCTGCCACAGCTGAATACCAGCGAGATGTAGCTGGGATCTTCCATGCTTTGCAGTTCTTCATTCTGCCATTGCTGCCACTGAGCCGGGCCCAGATGACTGCAGTGGGAACAGTGACACACACCTCTCCAATCCCTGATCAGTCAGTGGCACACAGTGATGCAGCCCTATCACCATTGCTCCCTGATGTGTCGGTGGCACCCAGTGATGCAGACATTACCCGCCACACACACCGAACACACCAGACACTGATAAAGTATCAGAGGGCTAAGATTTGGATGGTAATTAGTATGTGTGGAAGGAGGCAGTAGCCTCCATCACCACCATATGACCTGTCCCTTCCTGGTTCTGCCCTATGCATCATGCCCTTGGACAACACCTTCCACTTATCCCCAGAACACAGGGACAAACACCTGGACCCCGACATGAACTGGCCTATCTTCGGTGGTGGACAATACCACAGCACTCCTGCAGCAGACTGTACTCTCCCTCTCCCAAATCACTCACCAATCCCTAGCTGACTCTGGTTGGCCCACCACTGGGCTCCCATGTAATGCAGGCTTAGCATGGCCATGTCCAGCTCCAGCTCTGGAATGCACCAGAATGTGAAAAAAACATTCAAAATCAGACAGATGTGTCATGACTATGTTCACTCAAGTGTGAAAGTATATACGTATGTATGGACAATGATTCCACAAGAAGGTACACCTGTGGAAATTACATCAATGTGCATGTTGAACCCTGAGCACATGGCCAGTTGGATGTCTGTGAAGGTGAGTACTAGCTGTGCCTTGTTGCACATTAATGAAAATCTCGCTGCCCCCAAAGTAGGCACACTTCCAAGTATTGAATAGGGCTGTGTGTAGGAATGACCAAATCAGTAGAATGCCAGAAGTGGTGTCCTACATCACATGTGTCAACAGAACTTCACATCACATACCTGCTCACACACATCTGTGTGGACACCATCTGTTTTGATTCATAGCATTTCTCCACTTGTTCAGAGGTTGAACACCATACTCACATTGCTGGAGACACATAAGTGCATAGGCCTGCCAGCAACAATCCCAAACACAGTGTTTTGCTCACAGAGGTGGAGCAGGCAAAAGGGACCCACCCCCATTTTACAGACATCACTCAGTCTCTCCCAGTGTGGGGACGATGCTCATTGTGGCACACGATTCGTACATCTAATCAACACTCATCACATTTGGACAGCAGTGAAGTTGCAGAGACTTTACTGGCATGTGCGTGTCAGTACAGACAGGGAAAGGGCCACAAAATGCAGGGACATGCTTGAGACACTTACACGCAGCATGGGAACATGTCGAGGTGCAAGACATGGCGGTGCAAAAATGTACACAAATTGTCACGGATGGCAACGGTCTCAGCCCACCTTGCCTTGCTTGACGAGTTATGTGATGTTTGCCACCTGCCCATTGCCCTGTGTCAGGGGACACCAGTCACATCCCATGGGGTATTCATAGTGCTGTGCCACCAGACTGCACCAACTGCTCTGCTGACAGTGATCAGGTGGGAGGGTTCGACAAGGTCACATCTCATGCTACATTTTCATGTGTGTACTCCCCCCCAGCACTTTTTCGGATTTGTAAACATTGCCAAACGACGCTGTGCTGCTCCACCCATGGGACTGCCTCACCTTGCACAGTTGTGTGTACACACACATAGTTCCTAGCACATGCATTCTGAGTCCAGACGAAAGCAGATATGTCCACTGTTGTGGTGGGATATGTGAGCATTCCCCACAATGAAACAAGGTGTTGGGACCTGTGCTCTGAGTAACAATCCGATGTGGCTGCAGGAACATAGTTACTCGTCCATGAATGTGAGTGCAGCTTCATGGGCAATGTGTTCCAATAGTACGTCATTTTCAGATTCAAGGAACACCAGGGTGACCCAATCCATTAACTGATCCGGGCAGATGTGCTCAGTCCACGTTGTTTCTCCAATCCACAGCACAGCCCAATAGGGTAGCGCCTCTATGTGGTCACTGCACATGAGGAGTTGTGCAATCTCCCATGCACAACGGCTGGCACATACGCCGAAGATCAGTGCACCCCATGCTCAGGCATCCTGGTGACACTCCTGTTCGTGGGCAAACAGGGGGCGCACTATCAGAGCATAATCCAATTCAGCTACTGTTGTGTTGGATAGGCAGACCTCCCTGGGGAGCTCAAATGTGCTGTTCGACAGTGGAACAGAGCTGGACGAAGGTGACATAGGCAAGACGGAAACTCAGACGGTAACTGATTCACAACACTACCATTGGCACAGATCCCAACAGATGCAGCATTCGTGCACGGTACAGTTCCACATGACAGGGGTTGTGCATGTGCCCGGGAATACCTGTCATTGCGTTTGTTGGTCTTGTAGCACCAGCACTCCTCTGACCAGGGGCAGTTCTGCGGATGATATGTCACAGCTCTGGGCAATGAGTCATATGTGTGTGCAACGTATGGACTTATGGGTAGTTTTTTACCAATGTGTCAAGGCCAGCCCTTGCAGGTGTAGGTCATACAGGGACAAGTGCGTGCGGGGTGGGGGCACGTTGGTATTTCATTAGTGCTGTTCATGATGTGGGAGTCATCGGAGGCTATTTTGGTATCACACGCAGGGTGGGCCAGCCACATTCAGGACCAAGGTCAGGGATCCGGTTGGCCTTCCACCTTGTGTGTATAGACAATGGAGCTTTCATTCCTAATTTTAGTCTGACTACTGCTGGCATTTCTGAGATGTGATGCGGCCTTCGCACTGACTCTGATGCCAGGCCTGTGATTTGGGGTGCACAACTTTCGAGACACACACAGCTGTTTGCATGTTTGCATGGGCCAAGGTCACAATTGGCATTGCGCTCCTTGTTCAGTCTCTCTCTCTCTCTCTCTCTTTTTCTCTCTCCATGTCCTTTGCTGAGTGCCTGACACACCTTCTTATCTTGGATATTGTCTTGTAGGCTGTGACTCACAGATTGTCCAGGGTTGCCCCGCCATGACTCTTCACAATAGTTGTTTTGAGCTCAGGATTTCTTTACTCACATGTGTGTTGATTGCTGCAATTGTGCGACGCCATGTGGGTGCTTTTTTCCATCTTTTTGGGCAGTTGATGTGCAGTGTCTTGGTCCAGTGGTGGTGGCGTGTGCCCGGGGTGGGTGCCCAGAGAGGGGGGTCCTGAGGCAGGTGGCGGTGGGTGTTGTGGTCCTGTTGGGGCTCCGAGCTCCATGATCAGTGGCTCTATGCCATCTGTTGCCCTTCAGGTGGGGCTCTGGGCTGGGCTCCCTTTTCGGATGCAGGCTGTGGTCTGTCCTTGCACCAGGACAGAGCAGGTGTTAGTTTCCTGCTGCTAACGCGCCTTTTCACATGTGTTGTGTTCTTATCGCCGATCTCGTTGGTCATTGAGAATGTTGGGGAGTGGTGTTGTCACAGCTTTTGGCACGGGAACGACTACTCATTAGTGATAGTTGTGGGGGTCATCTGTGGTGATGATATTTGCGGCTGCTATCGAAGGTACACTGGTGCTATGGGCTGTTAGCACCAGCTTGTGAATGGGGTGATAGATTTATTGTGACTTTGGCTGCGATAAAGTGCCATTAACTCGGCGATGGCTCCTTAAGAATATGCCCCTTTGTCTGATAGCCTCAATCTAGGTTTGTGATGTCTCCCTCTCCCTTGTATCAGATTCTACTACAATTGTGAATCAAGATCTACTGCCAAAAGAAATGTGCTGAAGTGTTTACATGAGGTGGCCCATCCTTTCTTACTTAGATTTTTCCTGTTTTTTGCTAAATACATACAAATGTTATATTGGTTTCAGATAACAATGTGCAAAATTATATTTTCCATCAGAACCTGTGAGCAAAACTCATAATTTGAAATGTCATTAAATTGCAAAACGTTATTCTTTTCAATTCTTTTTTGCATTCTGCTAAATTATTTCTTGACTTTTATGAGATAGTTTGGCTATTTTTTTATTTTATACTTTTTTTGTTTATTAGTTATTTTACAGGCATACATTTAGTACCAAAATTGAAATGTTAGCAAATTCAATGACATGCAAGTCCAGCATAAACCCATAGTAATACAAATGCTGTTTGTTATACATGTACCAATACCAAAGGTTAATAAAATATTAGAAGGGAAGAAAAAGGATGTGAAGGAGTGAGCAAATCAGCTATAGATGAAGAGAAGTAAAGAAAAGAAGGGAAAAAGGATAGGGAATAAAGGGAGGGAAGACGAAACTACACTATAAAGCAGGGTAGAGAGGGCAGGGAAATGAATCATTCAGACAAATCCCAAGTATAGTAATGTTGTGAGGGGAGCGATGACAATGATACAACAGAATCAAGAGTTATGGTGAATGCGGGGGGCATCCTGCAGAAAGGGAGACCAGGTGAGAAGAAAAATAACTGTTTTTTCCATTAAGATATCAATGCATCTTTCATTGGACACAGTGTTGTAAATTTCCACAAGCCATTTCTTATTCAACCACAGTTATCGAGTACATCCAATAATGTAGCATACAGATCTTGGCAGCTGTAAGGGTAGTGATGAGTAGACAGTGGGCATAATGGGTCAGCTGAGAAAGGTCTGATAAGTCATGGAGGAGAATTAGGGGGTTCAGAAGTGGCGAGGGCAAATCCATGAACTCCATGAACCCCTGTTGCATAGACCCCACTTCTGTCCAGAAGGGATGAATATCAAGGCAATCCAGTAACAGTCCAGGGTGCGTGATTGCATTGTCAGCAGGCCGAGTGAGGAAGCAACACTGCAACCTGAAGCCGTGCCGAGTCCAGGGCCAGCCCTAAAGAATATCAAATAGACAGAACTTCTTCTGTGCTTCCCGGACACCCTGTTCCAGGGCTTCCAAGAGTTCTATCCAGTACTCCTCATCATATTCCACCTGCAGGCGCGCCTGCCAGGTCATCCTGAGGCTCGCAGATTGCAGCTGGGAGTTGAGGTGGCGAATCAGAAGATTGTGGAGCCCAGACATCATACATTTAAACTGACCTAAAGTGTTAAGGTAAAGTAACACCTGGGAACAGGTGATTGTAAGGGTTGAGGACCCAGTTTTCTCAGCAGGCAATAATGTAATTATGTGCAGCGCCATAGTTGAGTATGCAGCAGGCCAAATTTGACCTGCAGCATCTCAAAAGACTTGAATAAAGACTTGAATAATTGGGGAAAATGTAATAAACAAATTGACATACAAATAGCAAAATTCATTGGAATCATTGGAATCAGAGATTTTTAAGAGAAAATATCACCGAAAAGCACCAAGCATCAATGATATTCTATGGTCACTGTAGACTGAGACTTTTTTTTTTCCCCTACATTCATTATGACGTGGACTTTCTTTGTGATACTACGATGATGTCCTCAGGGATCCTCCTTTCTGCTACGAAAATTTCTATACTGCCCTCGTTTTAAATACTTGGATTTTGATACTCTCCCTAGTTTCTGACCCTGAGGATCTTACACTCAGCGGTACTACTGATTAAAGGTGAGTTACACATCAACCTTTCATTAGCCCTATGAAGTTCTAAAATGTAGAACTTTCTACTTAAAACCCAAGGCTCATAATATCTTAAATGATCAACCTTGTTTCGCAGAATCTCCACATACCAGTTGGAGAAGATCATCTTTGGAACTACAAGTCTTAATCCGACTGACACTGTAAACCCGGTCTCGAGCGGAGCCGGGTCGGAATTATCTCCCTTTTGCGACACGTTAATATGTTTATTATCAATATGCAAAATGTACTATTCATGACACCACATATTTCTTTTCACTGTCGACCCTCTTTCCCCCCCTACACTTACCATGATAACTATCACAGGTACCAGGGTTGGTGTTTTGTGCATCCACTCATGTGTTCCTTTTTACTGTGCTCACCAGTCACTCACCTTTCACTATTCACCATAAACAGTCACCATTCGATTTCACATTGTCAAATCCACCATGTACTCCATCCGTTATTTTGTATCCTCCCCAGCCCTGAGGAGTCGTGGAAAAAGTGTGTTTTCTTGCGACGAAACACGTGTCGGCTGGCTTTCTATGATCAATAAAAGAAGATCCGAAACACTTGTGGTCTAATCCTTCGCCTATGACAAATGAACATTATGTCCATTGAGACATCTGTTTTTTGCTTGAACTTATACATAAGTGTGCAGCAGGTTTTGTTTCTATTGTAGCTTGAAGATAGAAGGAATTCTACCCACCCATCCATCTACCCCTGCGTCCTTGAAGAGTGAACACATATGCTAGAGTGCTGCTGCCTAGTGATAGCATTTCAGATCCGATATGGCCCAACAACCTCTATCTCTAGGGAGAGTTAAACTTTTTGGCTCTCTCCTCATTTTTGAATATGCCCAGATAAAATTTACAAACATGTTATTCATGGCCTTGAAGCAGTAATTTGCTGAGTTCCTGAGAGATGGCCCTGAATGATACAGCACTTTCGGTAGAAAATCATCTTTACAACATTGCTACATTCAACTAAAGAAGAATGGGAAGTGTCCAACCTATGCAGGTCTCTATCTGCCTTCTCGATACCGGGGACTAGATTGATATCAACTAGTTGAACCAGCTTGAACGTCATGTTAACTCTTAAGTGCACAGCTCTCTCATCTACCCTATCATCCTTAAACTGGGAATGGCTGTTGTATATGTCTTGGGTTATGCTTTGATTGAGCAAATAGCCTGAGAATCGCCCAAACGCCTCAGCCTCCATTTCAATAGCTGCTAAAGCCATCACAGGGCTTCGGGTAACTATTGCTACATCATCCGCATAAGCGAGCACTTTAGTATTCCAGCCATGGAATTGCATGGGTTGAATTTAGATTGCCCCTGACTACCCACTAATCAATTGCAGTCTTGCAGCCGGTCTTTGGTACACTGCTATTACTGCCTTAATGAATCCAGGTTCTATTCTGTACTGACCCATGACTGTCCTCAAGTATTTCCAGGAAATCCTATCAAATGCCTTCCTTGCATCTAATAATATTAAGGTCCTAGGGTTCCCAGACACAGTTCAGGGGCCAAAAAGCGTAATTACCTGGCGGATATGGCTCCCTTTCTGGGTATAAACCCATGCTGTCTTGGTGACACTATATTACCTATAATTAAACTGAAGCAAGAGGCTAGAATTTTAGAATAGAGCTTTGTATCACTATTGATAAGTGTTATCTGCCTATATGGACCAGGCTCTTGAGATGGTTAATCTTATTTTGGAAAACAATTATGTTTGCCATTGACCATGGTTCTGGAGCTGGCTTACCCTTTTGTATTTGTAAAAGTATATCTAGTAGATCCAATTCTAGTTGTGCTAGAAATATCTTGCAAAACTCTAGCAGGATATTATACCCTCTTACTGTTTTCCCTGAGGGTAAATTCTTCATGGCAGCTTGTATTTCTTCCAGTGTTAGGGGGCCTCCAATACATCCTGTTCGTCCACTCTAAGGGGCTCATTATGATGGTGTAACAATCACCACGCAAGGCCGGCGGTGGCGATCGCTACTCTATTGAAATGAGAATTACCCACTGCTGTATTAGGATAGCGGTGGGTATCGCAAAATTGCGTCTGCCGCTTTTCTGCCAGTGGCAATCGTTACGATCGCCTGCCAGGCGGAGCTGGGCCACTAATATGGTGGCAGTGCCTAGCAGGCACCTTCCATCATATTAGGATGAGGGTGTAAAATAGGCCTTTCCATGGCGGCGATGCCACTATGGAAAGGCTTGCAGGGATTGGCTTTGAGGGCCGGTTGTGGGGGAGGGGAGAAGGGGTGCACTGGGGGGGTACCCAGGCACCCCCATGCAGTTCACTGCACCGAGTGGCAGGCAACGCGTGGTGCCTGCCACATGGTGCAGGGCAGTACTGTGCATGCCCTTTTACCATTGCGGAAAATGCTGCAGCCAGCAGCACCGTCCACAGTGGTAAAAGACCTGGATGTGCCCGCCAGTATGGCGGGCGCATCCTAATTGGGCTGGGGACACCGCCTCACGTCTGGCAGGCGGTCTCATCACTGTTATGACGGCGGGTGGACTGATGCCTACCCGCTATCATAATGAGCCCCAAAGTCTCTCATAGGGCACTGACTTAAAAAAGCATACAATATCCCTTTCTAGGCTATCATCCTCTTTCTCTTCCTCATAAAGTTTCTAATAAAATCCCCTAAATACCTCCGTACTTCCATCTGGGTTGGAAACCAAGGCTCCACGAGCTTCCCTTATTACCCTTATTCTAGACTGCCTACTTTTTTCCTAGTTCAGACTGCCAGTAAGTGACCAACCTGTTTGCTATGCTCATAGCATTCCCTTTTCCCTTGCACTGAGCCCCCTCAATGTTGTGCCCATCCAAGACAGCTAAAATTAGATAAGATTGATCTTCTTCCAAGGCCTTATATAGCTTTCTGAGCTGCCACTTTTCTTTCTTTTGATGATTTAGGCCAAAACATATAGTCCCCCCTCAGACTCCAAACTTATAGGCATCCCAAACTGCTCAGGCTAAAGCATCCCTCGATTAAACTCCAAAAAATCTGAGATCCAACCATTCATATGCTGAATGTAGTCTTCATCCAAGAGCAGTGAGTACTTAAAGATTCAATGCCTAACCATAGCCCTGAAACCTGTCCTGGCTAATTCTAGGACCAATGGGTTGTGGTCGGACATGCACCTTGGAGATTGTTCAATTTTAGACCCTTTTAAAAGGCAGCATGAAACAAACATATATTTCAAATGGGCTTATGACCTATGAAGTGCAGAATAATAAGTGTACCACGGATCTGGCACTTTAAGCTTAAACCCAGCATCAGCCAGCCCAAGGTTATTCTCCAGACAAACCTGCGACTTAAAAACGTTTGGCTTCTGCCCTCAGTATTCACTTGACCTTCCCTCCAGCCAGTTGCCACTACCATTAAAATTGAAGTCTTCATGTATTACTATCGGAGTTGGTTTAATATATGTTAGAAGTAGTATCATTCATTAGTAGTAAACAAATTATAGTTATTTTACTTTTATAGTACTTTAGGATATATGTTTAACACTCTTGGACTTTTCGAAAACACTCACAATCACTGGTTGATGTAATCAGTGATGTCATCTGAGATGTCATGACAGATGTCACTGACCATGTCATGAGGGATGTAATATGGGAGGTCATAAATAGTGCATTGCGGGGGCATAAGTTAAAGTTAGCACAGGTAACTGCTGAATTTCACTGGTGTTATATGAGTGAAATTTCAGCCTAACCATCAATCACTCAGGGTTGGTAAAGCACAACTACTCACCCGACATAGTCTCAAGGCACTGGGAACTACAATGTTCCTGTAACCTTTGTTTTTTTCTGTCAATTACAAGGGTGTTTCTTATGTTAAGTAAGATGCCCGTCGCAATGCAGGGTGGGTGGTTTTGATACAGGACCTGGCCTGGCATTGTGCTTTCACCACCTAAGCTTGCTACTCCTGCATCCCTCCTCCTTCTCATTCATTGTCAAAGTCCATGTCCCTGCCCCTGGGTACAGCCATGTGTGACCGTTGTTCTGCCACTGCCCTTCCTGCCTGCCCTGAACAGTTAGTAGGCTGCCCCATCCACCTCCTCTCTGTCCTCTGGTGTTAAAGTCCATGCACCAGCCCCTCCCTATGGAACTGCATGGTCCGATGTGCTGCACTGCCCTCAAGTTAGCTTGATGTTTCTGCCCACTTCTCCTGCCCTCCGGTGTCTGTGTGCATGCCCGTGCTCCCTCGTTTTTACCCACCATGTTCCTTTGACCTGCCACTGACCCTCCCATCTGTCTAGCATGGTCAGATGGCTGCCACCTCTCCCTGTTACCTCCACCCTGCCTGTCAGAGTCCTAAGCCCTTCTCCCCTCCCTTCTGTCTCCATGGTCCATTTTGGTGCCTCTTCCTTCTGCCCTTCTACCCAATTTTCTCTGTTCTGCTGCAATTGCTCCTCCTGCCTGCCCTGCATGGTCTGTTGTAAAGCTCCTTCCCTGCCCTCACTTGCCTGTGTCAAGCCCCTACCCCTCCCTTCTGTCCTCCATGGTCCTTTCTGTAAGCACCTGCCCCCTTCCTCTTGCCCACCATGGACATTTTTCTGCTGCAAACCCTCCCACTTGCCTTGCATGGTCTTCTGTGCTGCCACAGCACCTCCCACCTGCCCTGTGTGGTCAACTTGCTGTTTCTGATCCCCTCCCACCTTCCCTTCATTTTCTCTGTGTATGCCATTATATTCTCAATGTTACCCTCCATGGTGTGTTGTGCTTCCAGTGCCCATTCTGCCTTGCTGCTCCTGCCCTATTGCCCCCTGCCCTCTGTTTTGCAAGTGTAGACCCCTATCTCCTCCCTCCTGCCTTGTCTAGTCCTTTGTCATGCTCTTGCCCCCTCTTTCCTGCCCAACATTCTCCGTTATGCTGCAACTGTCCCTCCTGCCTGTCCAGTATGGTCCATTTTCTGCCCTCTACCCTTTACCCTCTGTCCCTGTGAGTGGCCTTGTCCCCTCCCTATTTCTTTTCTTGGCCAGTTCTAGTGCACTGCTGTCCTGCTTGCCTTGTGTGGTGTATTGCTCCGCTGCAACCCCTGATGTCTGTCCTGTAAGGTCAGTTTGGTACCTTTGGCCATCTCCCTCTTGCACTCTGTTATCCGAGTCCATGTCCATACCCCAATCCTCCTACCCTCCATGATCCAATGTACCATACTTGGCAACATTTTCAACTTGGTAAGAGGGAGATATTGAAAAAAACCTGGGGAAATTATTTTCCCCTTTAACTCACAACGAAAAAAAGAAGATTTTAGGCATATAAAACAAAATAAGTATAAAAACATCATAAGTCTCCTGCCTGAAATGGGTCTGTTGGCATGTATCGTCGCACTGCCCCAGCCTCTTTCTTCTGCCCAATGGTCTGTAATATTGCCAAAGTAAGTCTTGCCTGTCTTGCAATGTCATGTAGTTCCTGTAAACGTATGTATGATCTGCACATTTAGACAACATGCACTGTAGGATTGGTGTCAGCCTGATTCTAGACACCCCTACTGGGTATGTTAGCCTGTATACCAGCTAGCTCAAAATGCCACTAGAAACCCCTCTTACCAAGGAGAGAATAGTTCTTGGCAACTACTGAACATGACAACCCTGTCTCATCAGGGATCGTGGAAACAGTGCGATTCTTTTCACTCAGTCACTCATGCTCACTTTGTCTCAGAGAGATACACAGAATAAATGGTGGGGACTTTTTTCAAAAACCATTTATTGAACCAGCGTCATTCGAGTGTAAAATAGGTGTGCTGAAACGAAAATTAGACAGCAACAGATATAAATGATTATAAGCACTAACAGAGAAAAAGGATGGTATATTTCTACCATTGTGCTATAACAATGAATACAGGTGTTGGAAATGGGAATTTCTGGTTGGTTAAGGCTTGCGCCAGAGCCAGGCAGAAACCACCACTCTACGTCAGGGCAAGGGACTCACATGCCAAGATAACCCCTGCTCACCCCCATGGTAACTTGGCACGAGCAGTCAGGCTTATCCCGGAGGCAAAGTGTGAAGAGTTTGCGCGCGCACCCAGCACAAGGCCCACCACAAACGAAATTTCACACAAGGTTATATATAAAAAAAGCCTTTGTATTATAACAAACACATTAGGCAATAAACACACAATTTACACTGTGCCACTGGCACGGGAGGAATTTACAGGGGATTATATACACAGAACAGGGCCACAGGGACCACTGTTAGGAATATGCACTTGGTAGAACGAGCACTTTGTAGGAATAGCATTTAGAACATAGAATACTTGTAGCCCCAAATAGCAAAGGTAGCACCCAACCAATAACCACTGGTAGAAGGTATGTACACGCTACGCAATCCTACATACCTTAGGCATATATCACGCAGGGAACCATGAACTCACTAGCATAACCTATACTAGAAAAACAACCTCCTAAGCATAAACACACATTTAGAGGTATAGGCAAAAAGCATTGCATAGTATTCATAAATCACATTAGGCAAGTAATCACATTTACGCCAAAAATCACATAGCCTACCCCATGCCATCTTGGCCTTTCAGGGGCTCACAGGCCCAATGTCCAGAATGTCTGGGCTGGCTGCGCAGGCAGCCAAAGAAGAATGTGCAGCAGGCCTAAACGATGCAGCTGCCCACTAAGTGCTGGGCAGCTGGGGAACTCAGCCTGGGCACCAGCGTGCACCCTGGCTCTCCTCTGGGGCCCTTAAAGCAACGATGGTGCCCCCAAAACAACGTGAGAGCCTCGCAGGCTCTGAAAGGAAATATGCCCCCAAACCAACATTGGAGCCACAGGGCTCGGAGTGGCCAAGAAATGCCGCCAAAACACGGTCGGAGCAGCCCGATGCCAACCGAAACTTACCCCGCACTGGTGGAGCCTCTCAGGCTCTAAATAAAGGGTTGTCCAATTCCGTTGGAGACTCGTGGGGTCTAGATTCAGTAATGCCCCTAATCAGATGGGAGCCACGGGCTTGGAATTGCCAAGAAATGCCCCACTAAGCAGGGGAAAGACCCGCTGCCATTCGGGGCCGCTCCTCACCTGAATCGGAGCCCCCGCACTCACCGGTCTCCCTTCCTCGCCGGTCTGGGGAATCTCTGCAGCTGGCTCCGCCTGCGGGTACTCTCCTCTTCGCCAGGTCCGCCGGAGAGCTCTCCTTCCACACTTTTCCGCTGTACTCCTGGGCTCTCCCTCGCTCTTCGGAGCCCCGGGGGAGCGACGCCGACATCCTCTGGTCACGTTGGGTGGAGGCAGGGTGGCCTTCCATCCTCTTCCGGTTCCTCTCGTGTGGGCAGCCAATCGCAGCGAGGCTCCCTCTGACTTCAGCGGGGAGCCAGCGCGGTGCTTTGGGGACTCTTGGGCCGATCGGCGGTGATTCCGAGGGGTAGGCTCCCTCTTTCAAGAATACAGAAAGCGGGGTGGGCACCCGCTATGGCTATACAGTGGGCACACAAAGTCCCTGGCGGGGTGGGCACCCGCTAGGGATATTTCAAATGGTAAAGACGGGGTAGGCACCCGTGATAAGGGCCCAATTGCCAGGGGATCCCCATGCGGTAATCACCAAATAGAAGTGCCCTTCAGGGATATGAATCCAGTGCTCACAGGGTGCTTAGAGGCACAAAAGTCCAGGGCAAAGTCCAGGAAAAAGTCCTTAGGATGCAGGCAAAGGGGGGGGGGGGCAAAGGCTGGGCCCAGGGACCAGCTCACAGGGCCCTCCAGGCAGTCCCCAGTGGCGGTTCCTCCTGGTACTCAGCAGAAGCAGGCCCCCCTCAAGTCAGGAACAGAGAGGGAACATTTTTCATGGGGTCACAGCCCCCTTTTATACACATCTTCCTTTGTCTTTGGCTGCACGGTGGGGGAAAAACCAGACGCCGCTGGTTCTGGAGCACTCTGTTGTGCTCAGCCCCTCTCCTCATTCACAGAACAGGCTAGGGACTTCAGTGGCATCACAGGGGGCGGAGTCAGCATTGTGTAGGGAAGGCCCAGCCCTATTCAGGTCCCAGGTGCACTCCACCCACCCATCCGGATGTAAATCTCTCTATTCACCACCCGGGCAGACCCATCCTGACTCCTGGAGCCAGGCACACCAGCCAGCTCCAGCCAATCACAATCCAGAGAGTCACTTCACATTTATTACACAGACATGCCAGCTTCTAAAAGTGGCACTGACACATTAACGTCTCACACATCATCGCTCAGCATTCAATCTCACGAGCTCGCACATACCAAACTCGACTCTGCACTCCCCACGCATCAGGAACTACCATGGACACACACATTCCCCATGCATTCCGATGGAAGGGCAGGCCAATCTCACAACATGCACTCAGAGTGCGCACGCACTTTACACTGGGACACAGTGTTAAAGCGTGCAAGGGCCAAAAACAACTAACACCAGGTCACAATTAAAAGCAAAATGTTTAGTGGTGAACCTGCCAGAAGGGCCAAGTTCAACACAAACCCCGTCCAGCCAAAACGCAGGGTAGACCAATCACCACCGTGATGGGCTTCCCTGCTTTGGGCGATAGAACACGGATGCGGGCCCGCAACTGCAGGCACACCCTCCTGTTCTACCCACTGTGAACCCATGTCGTTCCTTCTAAAAACGCTGTCTGGAACAACTGGGCTACCCCACTGGTTCTCCGAAGCTGTCCACGGCCAGGACCAGGCCCTGGGCCAACCAAGTGCCACGGGTCCTTGCCTATTCACAGAGTGGAGGGTAGTAACCCCTTGGTACATAGTAGCCATGCTCCACTCTTCCTCTCCTCAGGGCAGTTCTAGATCGCCACTGATCATCCAGCCTAGGGTCTACACCCTCTGGTGGATCAGAAGTCATGGGTGAGGATGTACTTCCCCTACCTCTCCTTCTAGGGTTCTGCCCTCGCCTCCTTTGAGGGGTACCCATAGAACACCACTCTCCCAACCTAGGGTTTAACCCCTCAGGTTGCACCGGAGTCAGAGGCGAGGACTCCCACCCTCTGCACCCCCTTCCAGAGTTCTGCACCCTCCCAACTGGAGTGGTACCCCTGGAAGATGAACTGATCAGGACGCTGGTTACAGACGTCCTTCCCTCCAGGTCAGGCGGATCCCGAACCTGGCCTCCCAGCCTTGGGTCTAAAACCTTTGGCGGGATACTTGCCTGGCATTCCAGGACTTCTGGGGACCTACACACCATCGTCTGAGGGTAACATATGACTTATATGTTGTGTAACAGTCTGCCTGGCGTAGATCCCCCGTCCCCTGTCCACCTGACAGTGCGTGAATTTCCCCCAGGACAGACGTGTGGTCACCATGGTCACCTCTAGGAGACTCAGCCCTCCCAGATGGTCCCTGACTCACTGGCACCTCCACTGGGGAACACAGCCCCATGCCACCCCTCTCGCTGGACTTCTGTACCCTCCCTACTGGAGCGGCACTGCCAGACACCAGAACCACTGGAGCTCTACTTACAGACGCTCCAGGTCTTCTATACACTAGGAGATCCTCCTCAAATGGACTAACAGGATAGCCGAGGACCCTAAACTGGTGTTCCCTTAGGAAACCATCCAGGCTCTGAGACAGGGCTTCAGGCATCTGGGGACTCTCATTCACACACTCACTCCTACTCCACTGAGACAAGACGTGAGCCCCTACACCCCCTTCACTACACTGGGACCTAGCTAGGCTACTCTGAACCTCTTCCACTGCGCTGGGCTGGAAGATACCTGAACCACTACTTTTGGAATCACACACCAATGACTCTTCAGAACCTCTGTCACTTTCCAAGCGGTCTGCTTCCCTTGCAAGGAGATCTGGATCAGTAAACACACATTTCAACAGGTGTTGGCGCAACCCTGGCAAACAACAACTGAGCAGGTGCTCTCAGAGATCCAGACTGAACAGTTTGTCAAAATCAGACTCCGTGTGAACCTCTACCCAATCAACCAGTGCTCCATAACATTCCCCCTCAAACTCTTCCCAGGACTGGTAAGACAGTTTCCTACTGTCCCTGAACTTCAACCTGTACTCCTCCTCTTGGGAACAAGGTACCATACTCTGGGAACTGGGAATGGGACTTCCTGCACTGAAGTCTATATCGCTGCCACCACTGGACTCAACCCTCCCTGGGGAATCCAGAAAATTATAACTGCGCTCAGGGGATAATCTACCCTCCAGAGCTCATTTCTCTCTGTTGAAGGCCCTCTCAGCCTCCTCCATCCTCTCCTGCGCTAAGACCCTCTCAGTCTCTAGCTTTTGTTTTTTAAGCCCAATGCCTTAAGACTCAATTCTTGAGCCCATAATGCCCTTTTTCCTCTAAGGCTAACTTCCTATTCTCCATATGCTCGTAGCTCTCCTTCTGGAGTTTCTCTAAAGCCAGCTGATGCTCCATTTCTTCCCTCCTATCTACCCACTCCTCAGGGGACAGGGAAAGGGATGAGGCACTGCCTCCGACACTGGACCCAGCAAGGGACTCTCTATCTAAGGGGTCTTTACTATCTACTGGCGTCCATGCAGTGTCAGCTTCTTCCTCCTCTTCAGATTTCTCAGGGCTCCCCTCAGACCCACCACACTCATGGCGTGAGGCCCGGGCCCTTTCCTCCTCACTGCGCTCAAGATCCCATTGATCCTTTTGCCATTGGATTAGGTTGTCCCTAAGTTTGGACTGGGTGTCCACCTCTATGTCTCTCTCTTCACAGAACCTTACCAACTCCAACATACTGTATCTAAACAGAGCACAGAAATAAAAAGCATGGCTCCATTTTGGCGGGCGTTCTCGAGAAAAGTTCAACACAAGGAACCTAGGTGTCTAAGCTAAAACAGGAGTACACAATTCACAAAGGACAACTTTTAGGAGAAGAAATAATGGAACTACAAAAAACAATAATCCCCAAAATGTGATTATCTAAAATGCAGAGTTTTGTGATGCAGCCAGTTGCCGCTGTGGTACAGCGCAAACGCAAGTCCCTTGCCACCGCTGATCACCAATGTTAGAAATGGGGATTTCTGGTTGGCTAAGGCTTGCGGCAGAGCCAGGCAGAAACCACCACTCAACATCAGGGCAAGGGAGTCACACGCCAAGATAACCCCAGCTCACCCCCTTGGTAGCTTGGCACGAGCAGTCAGGCTTATCCCGGAGGCAATGTGTGAAGCGTTTATGCGCGCACCCAGCAACAACACCCAAGGCCCACCTCTGGGGCCCTTAAAGCAACATTGGTTCCCCCAAAACAATGTGGGAGCCTCGCAGGCTCTCAAAGGAAATTAGCCCCCAAACCAACGTTGGAGCCACGGGCTTGGAATGGCCAAGAAATGCAGCCAAAACACGGTGGGAGCGGCCCGCTGCCAACCGGGGCAGCTCTATACCAACCAAAACTGCCCTGCACTGGTGGAGCCTCTCAGGCTCTAAATAAAGGGTTGTCCAATTCCGTTGGAGCCTCGTGGGCTCTAGATTCAGTAATTCCCCCTGATCAGATGGGAGCCACGGGGCTCGGAATTGCCAAGAAATGCCCCACTAAGCATGGGAGCGACCCGCTGCCATCCGGGGCCGCTCCTCACCTGAATCGGAGGCCCCCGCACTCACTGGTCTCCCTTCCTCGCGGGTCTGGGGAATCTCTGCAGGAGGCTCCACCTGCGGGGACTCTCCTCTTCGCCGGTCCTGCCGGAGAGCTCCCGCTCCTCTGGGCTCTTCGTCCACACACTTCCGCTGCACTCCGGGGCTCTCCCTCGCTCTTTGGTGCCCCGGGGGAGAGATGCCGACATCCTCTGGTCGCGTCCGGTGGGAGCAGGGTGGCCTCCCGTCCTCTTCCGGTTCCACTCGTGCAGGCAGCCAATTGCAGCGCGGCTCCCCTCTGAAATCAGCGGGGAGCCAGTGCGGTGCTTCGGGGACTCTTGGGCCGATCGGCAGTGATTCCGAGGCGTAGGCTCCCTCTTTCAAGAATATAGAAAGCGGGGTGGGCACCCGCTATGGCGATACACTAGGCACGCAAAGTCCCTGGCGGGGTGGGCACCCGCTAGGGATATTTAAAATGGCAAAGACGGGGTAGGCACCCGTGATAAGGGCCCAATTGCTGGGGAATGTGGTAATCGGCAAATAGAAGTGCCCCTCAGGGATAAGGATCCAGCGTTAACAGGGCGCTTAGAGGCACAAAAGTCCAGGGCAAAGTCCAGGAAAAAGTCCTTATGATGCAGGCAAAGGGGGGGCAAAGTCTGGGCCCTCCAGGCAGGGAGGCTATCCTCAGTGGTGGTTCCTCCTGGAGCCCAGCAGCAGCAGGCGGCCCTCAAGTCAGGAACAGAGAGGGAACATTTTTCATGGGGTCACAGCCCCTTTTTATAAACATCTTCCTTTGTCTCTGGCTGCAGGGTGGGGGGAAAACCAGGCACAGCTGGTTATGGAGCACTCTGTTGTGCTCAGCCCCTCTCCCCATTGACAGGACAGGCTAGGGACATCAGTCGCACCACAGTGGGTGGTGCCAGCATTTTGTATGGAAGGCCCAGCCCTATGCAGGTCCTAGGTATACTCCTCCCACCCATCTGGATGTAAATCTCTCTATTCACCACCAGGGCAGACCCATCCTGACTCCTGGAGCCATGCACACCAGCCAGCTCCACCCAATCACAAGCCAGACAGTCACTTCACATTTATTACACAGACATGCCAGCTTCTAGAAGTGGAACTTCCACACTAGATAATTTAACGCCGCACACAACCTTGTGCAGCATTCAATATCACAAGTTCGCACATGCCAAACTCGACCCTGCACTCCACAAGCATCAGGAACTACCATGGACACACACATTCCCCATGCATTCCTATGGGAGGGCAGGCCAATCTCACAACATGCACTCAGAATGTGCACGCACTTTACACTGGGACACAGTGTTAAAGTGCGTAAAGGCCAAAAACAACTAACACCAGGTCACAATTAAAAGCAAAAAGTTTAGGGGTGAACCTGCCAGAAGGGCCTTGTCCAACAATGAGCAAGTATATAAAATACCTGACAGTAGAAAGCGTACTCCTACGATGCGACCCTGATTGCATGTACCTAAGTGTACGCTTAAGTGTGTAAGCATGGAAGTCCTTTTCTCCTCTGACTACCTCAGCAAGATATGGTGTATATATACCCAAAGCTGTACCCTCTGGGGATATACCTTGCTGTGTCATGTCGGACTAGGATGATGAAAGGAATGACCCTTAAACATAGTTATTATGCAGGAGATGGTAGGCCTGCTATCCTGCTGTGATTCCAAGAATCCTCATAAATAATGACTGAGACTTAAGCTTTTCGGAGAAAACCCCATATCATCTTTAGGCAGTACCATAACTAGGTAAAAGGTCAGTACTAAGAACCGTTATGCAGTGTAATATCAGGGGAATGTAGGTGAAAGGTGCACTCATTACCTGAGCTGATATTGGGGTAACCTATATGGAACATAACAGCATGGTTGGTTTCTTGCCCGTGCCCCCCTTTCCCCGCCCTCCAGGGTCCATTATGCTGGCTCTGCCCCTCCCGCCTGCCCAGCATGGCCAACTTGTTGCCTTTGAACCCTCTTCCCTGCTGTCAATTATCTTAGTATGTTCCCCTGTTGTCTGCCTTCCAACAGTATTCTAATCAAGAACTTGATTGCTAACATTCTATTTTTATTACAAAAGTGTGGCAGGCCTGCCGTCATCTTGATTTAATCAAAACTGTATTACCTAAACCATTTCCTTTAGAGATTATAAAATGAGAGGGTCTTATTCCCACAGAAACTATGGTTAGAGCTCTAATAAAATTAAAATGAGGACATTTTTTGTGAGTTCTCAAATAGCGACAAAGCACTTTTAAATTATTTTCTATCTTTATGTTTTTTATCTAGTTGTTCACTTGATTATTTGTTACCCTTAGGGTACAGGATGTGGGGTTACAGCCAGAGCTGCAGACTTTGCAACTAGAGAACCAGAGTCAAGTTTCAGCATCAGCTCGACATCCTGTGAGTCTGAGCAAATTACTTAGTCTCCCCTTGCCTAAAACTGAAAAGAATTTATCCTTGTGTAAGGTAAGTGATGCTCATATAAAGCACTCCAATACGTTCAGATCAAGTCTGGGCTATATAAAACCGTAATAAAACAAAACATTTAAGGGGCTTATTTAAAAGTCCTTGCGTCACCGGTACATCACTTTTTCCCATGCTATAGTGACCACCAGCGGTGCAAGGGCTTGTAAATAAACCCGTAAGTTTTTTGCACGCTGCTGTCATTGGGCTGTACTTTGGCTACATTTGGGTGATATTTATGCTACATTTAGGCTCTTTTTTTAATGGTGGCCATCTTGGGAGACTAATTTGTTATGAAGCTCCATAATTTCCTCTTTGCAGTATCTTCAGTAGAAAACGAGTGAATTTTTCCTCTTCAATTCCATCAAGATTAACCCCGGCCATAGTACTAAGCTACGCTAACGGAGCATTCATAGTTTGTACTAATTCGCAATCTGCAAATTGCACGTAGCACAGTACAAAACCTGTGCTTAATCGCGTAGCAGCTAAAGTAACAACATCCTCAGATGCTTTGATAAAGCAATTTTACATGCTAAAAAACATATAACCAATTCACAAAAGTGAACTTTTTCAATAAAAGCATTAGGCAATGAGAGAGGTGATGATTTTGGGGTCCCCCTAACTTAGGGAAAGGACCAAGCAGATGCCTTGAACACAAAGAGCATAAACAAAAAGCACATCTTGTTGAACTTCGGTGTTGGTCCCATCCTCTTAGGACCACCCCAAGCACAGTTATTGGCAAAAAAACAATCCCAACCAAAGGCCCTACAAACCATTATGGGCTGAGATTAGCAGTGGGCAGTGAATAATATAGTATCCAGTATCAAAATAATTCTGCAAAGAGATGCAGTTCAACTAGTCGTTACTAGATGTCCCTCACGAGTCAAATG
The DNA here is from genome assembly GCF_964263255.1 of Lissotriton vulgaris. Classification (NCBI taxonomy): domain Eukaryota; kingdom Metazoa; phylum Chordata; class Amphibia; order Caudata; family Salamandridae; genus Lissotriton; species Lissotriton vulgaris. The sequence continues at coordinate 336,414,742 of NC_141685.1, read as the reverse complement.
TAAAAGCATTGAAATTATTCTTACATCAAGCTGCAGTTCCACTAGCCGTTATGAGATGCCCCTCATGAGTCAATTGCAAAGCATTGAAAACCTTTCATGAAGCATTTGCATTTTTTTTTAAATCGCGTGGTACTCGTATGGTACGCGTTTCGGGAAAAAAAGACCGTTTTATTGTTAATTAGCCCCCGGGGATCAAATGCCGGGGGCAATTTATTTTTAATAATGGGGGGCCCAGAGGGGTCCCCCTGCTCCAGGGATCGCCATCCCTCGGGGTTTTAACTAAATGTATGCAGGGGTTCGTGGCCCCCCCGGAGCCCCAGGGATTCGCCAGTCCATGGGGCCTCTTTTTCTTTAAAAAACTGTGTGGGGGCGTTTTGTCACGAAGGCCTGATGAATGCACAGGAGTCAACGCTAGTTCCAACGCCCCTCTGCCTCAGGAGCCACCCGACAATACAATGTCCAGGTAACCACTAAAACAGAAGGGAATGGGGAAGTGGATAAAATAACAAAAGAAAAGAGAGACTGCCTTCGAGTGATAGTGTACACTCGTCGAATTGGTCCTCTGGGTCTTCTGGTAACACCTGTAAGGAAACCCTAATTAATATACATACATTTCCAACCAACATTTGAAGTCATATTCAATACTATCATAACGCTTACCCCTGGACCTTAGGCAATTGCTTCTCTCTCATTAATTTTCAACTGAACTCGGGTTTTCTTATGACCTACGTAAAACACAGTACCATTAGTTCTCCTGAATAACTTTACATGAATTACTTGGCGTGACTCTATGGTGTCTCTTATTATAGAATGTGTACCTGACAGAGTAGAGGGAAGCTCTGTAACTTAAGTCCATAAACAAAGAGTTCCGTAGTTCACCAACATAAATTTTGCAGTTCCTTAAGGATTCAAACCCTAACTATGAGTAAGCTATAAAAGAAAGAAAGCAGCTTCTGGCGAACAAGTTAAGACACTCGTTAATCTCTTGAACAGGGAGCGTCAAACGCGATTCAAAAATACAGTCTAGAAATGAGGTTGAAGATTCTTACTTCGTTGTCCCACGTTGCGCATGCGCATGTTGAGGTACCTTTAGGTTGAAGAAATAGAATGCTTCTCTGAAATTTCGGAACTCCAGGATTTCACTCTGACTCCGCGAACGACTTCAGTTGAAGTGCGCAGTTCGTTATCGGAACGCGCACCTCACCTGCAGCATCTGTCGCGAGCTGAGAAGCACTAGACCGACAACCTCGAACTCTGCCGCGTCCTGCTTCATCCGCAATCTGTGCACTGCTATTTTGGAGTGCAATCAAACACCGCTTAAGAAAAATTACTGGTACCACATGACGTCTTTTCAAACGCGAGTATCTACATCGTGATTGACCTCCTAACGTGAGTTTAGGGGTTTTTCCGCCATGTCGAATAGCCGCTAGACAAGTCTTGACAGGTTTCAAACCCCCCCACATGCCTCGGGGACCACCACCTCCCCGGGGCTCTAAAGTAGAAAATAATGGGGACGGACCACCCAGCCCCGGGGACTACCTCACCTCGGGGCTTTTGAATGTTGGGAGGGGGGCTGTGCGGCCTCCTTCCTGGAGCCTTTGATGGCCCTGGGGCTCACCACCTTTCAGGGCCGGCTTCTGCAGTGTCCCGGGGTGCCTACAGTGCCACCTTCTGCAATGCCCGGGGTGACGAAAAGCAATGCCGGCTCCCTAAGGATGCAGGGAGCCGGCTGGGACCGTGGGAGCTTTGGGGCTCATAAAAAACAGTTCTTTTCAGAACTAACTTTACTGGTCAAAAAAAGAGCTATATTTTTATGATAGTATGTAAAACTTTCCGTTTTTTTTCTGCACCAGTTGTACTCTCTACGCATGCGCAGCCTCGTTTCCAAGCCCACGCTTTGTTTTTCTTCAAGTTCACCAAGCAAACCTCTCCTCATTTGAGGTTTTACATTTTCCTCTTTCTTCTGCCTGGTCGAGTGCCTCATCCGCTGCTATACTTTTGTAACATATTAATAATCATATTCTATCTATATTTATTTGAAACGTATTGCCAAGGCTGCAAAAGTTAATTACATAGTCCGCCCTCCGCCATTTTAGTAGTTTTCCTCCGTTATTTTTATTATATCTGCTACTTTCAATTTACCCCCGCCTATCTTCTCTGTGATCCATGAGATTTCCTGCCACAGACACTACGGTGTTTGTCCTTGGTTTCCGATCTTATTAGACTTGGTCACACACATACCTACAAACTAATTTGAAGCACGTAAGGCACAGCCATTACAACGTGTGACCATCACCACAAAGCCATTACTGTGCTTATACCTTTATCATGCATGGTAAATGTATAGTAGTTGTAAAAGCATGTGTGCTAAAGGCATGCGTGGTAAAGCCATATGCATGCTAATGAATTTGTGGTGACGGTCACGCGTGGTTATGACCGCATTGTAATGGCTGTTTTTCCCCAGGACACTGCAGCAACCGGGTCTGAGGGTGGCGTACTCCAGGGCATCATGCGGTGGGCCACGCAGCCTCACTCAAACAATAGAGAAATCTCTGGGGGGTGGTTGTTTTCGTGGTTTGAGGAGCGTCATTGAGGAACACACAGTTAATTTTGTAGGGGGGTAGGTTTGCACGCGAAAATGTCGTAAGAGGTTTGTAAATGTGGTACACATTGTTTTGTTTTACTTTGATTTCTTTTCTATGTTGTAGTCCATCCAGAGAAAATATAACTTATTGTACAGCCAGTACTTTTCAACCCTACTGTCAAACATTTTACTATAGTACTTCAAATTAATAATATTATTTTTGTTGTGTAACGTCCCTCCCCCCCAAAAAATCAAGTATATAGTTTTTTTATTAACTTTTATTAAAACAACAATAACTGTAAACGTAACTTAAAGATAATATAATATACAACTAGAAAAATAACTTCAATAAAACAGTATTATAAACAAATTGTGATGTGGAATCCAAAAGACGTTGGGTAGGTAATCTCCAAAACAAAAAAGAAAAAAAAGAGTTTAAAGTTATGTAGATGTGACTAAATAAGGTGAAGCATTACAAATGAAGGTAACACTACGATTTTACGTGTGCAGTGTGCCCAGTACATTTCACTTCTGTTATAGTCCCACGTTCAAGTGGTGTCTCTATGGAAGTGCCTACTGCGTTACTGACACAAAAGTGGCACTACGGGATTGTAAATACGCCGATTTATTTCTAATGCATTGCAATGGAGGCATTGTATATCTAGGCCTCTGTGCTTACCTTATATAAACACTGCGGCCACCAGAGTTCACAACTTCAATTCAACTCTGCTTCTACACGTCAAAGTAGACATCAGTGTGTGTAACTTTAAAAGAGAAAGAGAAATGATGTCACAGAGAGTGAGAGAGAGAAAGAGAGAGAAAACAACATTAAAACTGTCTCACAGAGTCTGGAGTTGAGATTTTTGGAGTGGAGTGGAGCTGCAGGGGCTATAAGCGGGGGGGTCATCAAAGCCTCAATAACAAGCAAAATGTCTTTAAAAGACCTGTGAAGTACTCGGGTGCGGCTGTGTGTGGGCCCAGGAAGCTATCTCTTCCTAGCTGAAGCCCCGTTAGCCCAATGTGTGTGTTTGCGTGCCTGCTGCATACTACAAATTCTCTCCTTTCACAGATAACTTGTTTTTCTTTCGTAAAAAGGCTTTTTTGCTCACCTTGTGCCATTGCCTTCATCCTTGTTACATAATCCATCCTGAATCTCTACATCTAAAAGATATTAAATGAATGATGTTATGATTGGTAATTGTTACTATATTAATTTGGAGTTAGATAACATATCACTTTTATACATGTTCCTTCTCACATTTCTACTTTGCATTGGTAATATTTCTGACATTTCAGCGAATATAAAAACATTCCTGCTATTGGGAAAAAATGTATACATGTAAATTATTACACTATATAGGAGTGCGTTTGTCTAAAACACTAAGTCGCGTGTTTGTATCTGGCCTGCTAAAACCCTGACTCCCTCCGATTCTTACTCAAGCCTCACTGCTTCCCTTTTCTTGGATAAGACACCTTCTGCATGATGCAGTCCCGATCTCCAACAAATAAGTCTCATATATGGTGCCGAGTCTTGATATCTCTATGGCTAACGACATACTCCTGCTCCCATCATCATCATTGTAGGTTCTTCACCCCCTCAGTGCTTCGGGCACCACCAACTCAGTGACCAAAGAGGCCATGCATGTAGTAGTGGGCCGCTTGTTCTGTACTTTGGGAACAACTTTAAAATGGCGTACAGCACGTGCGCTCCGTCTTTTTTATAGATAGGGTCACGTGTGTAGTGACAAATGCGCTGGATGGGTGTGGTGTGGGTGTATACCAGCAATGAGGGAGTGTGTGTCGATCTGACAACTAGACCTGCAACTAAGAAATCACTACAATGGAAATCTGGGCCTTGTACTGTTTTCCTGATAGCGTAAGCACAGTAGGCTGTACGAATGTATTCAGTCTCAATTAATTTACCACCTCCCCCAGGGGCTTTTAAATGTTGGGAGAGGGGTCAATAATTGTGCTGACTTTTCTCCTTTCAGAAAAGGGGGTGGTGATGAACAGAGTGTCTGAATTAAGCAGACCACTCTTACCCAGTCCAAAGATCAGGGCTTGATCCATCACCGTTATTTAGCTCACTGCACCATCCCAGTTCAGAACCTGGTTACATGCAAATTAGTCTGTCCCTGGCCCAGTGCATCATGGGAACAGGGCAGACCAGACTACCAAGCCAATTCTTCACTGGAAAGGAGACAAGCTACCGGGGACCGGTTTCTGGCATTTCAGCCGTCGTCGGCCCGGCTTGCTTGAATCCTGATGGTGCAGTGAGCAAGGGACTCATGTCTGAGTATACCCTGCCACACCTATAGTGGCCAAAAACGATTCAGAAAAGGGGGTGGTGATGAATAGAGTGTCTGAATTAAGCAGACCACTCTTACCCAGTCCAAAGATCAGGGCTTGATCCATCACCGTTATTTAGCTCACTGCACCATCCCAGTTCAGAACCTAGCTACATGCAAATTATTCTGTCCCTGGCCCAGTGCATCATGTGAACAGGGCAGACCAGACTACCAAGCCAATTCTTCACTGGGAAGGAGACAAGCTACCGGGGACCGGTTTCTGGCATTTCAGCCGTCGTCGGCCCGGCTTGCTTGAATCCAGATGGTGCAGTGAGCAAGGGACTCATGTCTGAGTATACCCTGCCACACCTATAGTGGCCAAAAACGATTCAGAAAAGGTGGTGGTGATGAACAGAGTGTCTGAATTAAGCGGACCACTCTTACCCAGTCCAAAGATCAGGGCTTGATCCATCACCGTTATTTAGCTCACTGCACCTTCCCAGCTCAGAACCTGGCTACATGCAAATTAGTCTGTCCCTGGCCCAGTGCATCATGGGAACAGGGCAGACCAGACTACCAAGCCAATCCTTCACTGGAAAGGAGACAAGCTACCGGGGACCGGTTTCTGGCATTTCAGCGTGGAAGGGTATAATCAGATGTGAGTCCCTTGCTCACTGCACCATCAGGATTCAAGCAAGCCGGGCTGAAGTCGGCTGAAATGCCAGAAACCGGTCCCCGGAAGCTTGTTTCCTTCCCAGTATAAAAATGTGCTTGGTAGTCTGGTCTGCCCTGTTCCCATGATGCACTGGGCCAGGGACAGACTAATTTGCATGTAGCCAGGTTCTGAGCTGGGATGATGCAGTGAGCTAAATAACGGTGTTGGATCAAGCCCTGATCTTTGGACTGGGTAAGAGTGGTCTGCTTAATTCAGACACTCTGTTCATCACCACCCCCTTTTCTGAAAGGAGAAAAGTCAGCACAATTATTGACCCCTCTCCCAGCATTTAAAAGCCCCTGGGGGAGGTGGTAAATTAATTGAGACTGAATACATTAGTACAGCCTACTGTGCTTACGCTATAAGGAAAACAGTACAAGGCCCAGATTTCCATTGTAGTGATTTCTTAGTTGCAGGTCTAGTTGTCAGATCGACACACACCCGCTCAGTGCTTCGGGCACCACCAACTCAGTGACCAAAGAGGCCAAGCATGTAGTAGTGGGCCCGTTGTTCTGTACTTTGGGAACAACTCTAAAATGGCGTACAGCACGTACGGTCCGTCTTTTTTATAGATAGGGTCACGTGTGTAGTGACAAATGCGCTGGATGGGTGTGGTGTGGGTGTATACCAGCAATGAGGGAGTGTGTGTCGATCTGACAACTAGATGTCGATCTTACCACCTCCACCAGGGGCTTTTAAATGTTGGGAGAGGGGTCAATAATTGTGCTGACTTTTCTCCTTTCAGAAAAGGGGGTGGTGATGAACAGAGTGTCTGAATTAAGCAGACCACTCTTACCCAGTCCAAAGATCAGGGCTTGATCCATCACCGTTATTTAGCTCACTGCACCATCCCAGTTCAGAACCTGGCTACATGCAAATTAGTTTGTCCCTGGCCCAGTGCATCATGGGAACAGGGCAGACCAGACTACCAAGCCAATTCTTCACTGGAAAGGAGACAAGCTACCGGTGACCGGTTTCTGGCATTTCAGCCGTCGTCGGCCCGGCTTGCTTGAATCCTGATGGTGCAGTGAGCAAGGGACTCATGTCTGAGTATACACTGCCACACCTATACTGGCCAAAAAAGATTCAGAAAAGGGGGTGGTGATGAACAGAGTGTCTGAATTAAGCAGACCACTCTTACCCAGTCCAAAGATCAGGGCTTGATCCATCACCGTTATTTAGCTCACTGCACCATCCCAGTTCAGAACCTGGCTACATGCAAATTAGTCTGTCCCTGGCCCAGTGCATCATGGGAACAGGGCAGACCAGACTACCAAGCCAATTCTTCACTGGAAAGGAGGCAAGCTCCCGGGGACCGGTTTCTGGCATTTCAGCCGTCGTCGGCCCGGCTTGCTTGAATCCTGATGGTGCAGTGAGCAAGGGACTCATGTCTGAGTATACCCTGCCACACCTATAGTTGCCAAAAATGATTCAGAAAAGGGGGTGGTGATGAACAGAGTGTCTGAATTAAGCGGACCACTCTTACCCAGTCCAAAGATCAGGGCTTGATCCATCACCGTTATTTAGCTCACTGCACCATCCCAGCTCAGAACCTGGCTACATGCAAATTAGTCTGTCCCTGGCCCAGTGCATCATGGGAACAGGGCAGACCAGACTACCAAGCCAATCCTTCACTGGAAAGGAGACAAGCTACCGGGGACCGGTTTCTGGCATTTCAGCGTGGAAGGGTATAATCAGATGTGAGTCCCTTGCTCACTGCACCATCAGGATTCAAGCAAGCCGGGCCGAAGACGGCTGAAATGCCAGAAACCGGTCCCCGGAAGCTTGTTTCCTTCCCAGTATAAAAATGTGCTTGGTAGTCTGGTCTGCCCTGTTCCCATGATGCACTGGGCCAGAGACAGACTAATTTGTATGTAGCCAGGTTCTGAGCTGGGATGGTGCAGTGAGCTAAAAAACGGTGATGGATCAAGCCCTGATCTTTGGACTGGGTAGGAGTGTTCTGCTTAATTCAGATACTCTGTCCATCACCACCCCCTTTTCTGAATCGTTTTGTCCACCATAAGCGTGGAAGGGTATACTCAGATGTGAATCCCTTGCTCACGGCACCATCAGGATTCAAGCAAGCCGGGCCGAAGACGGCTGAAATGCCAGAAACCGGTCCCCACAAGCTTGTTTCCTTCCCAGTATAAGAATTGGCTTGGTAGTCTGGTCTGCCCTGTTCCCATGATGCACTGGGCCAGGGACAGACTAATTTGCATGTAGCCAGGTTCTGAGCTGGGATGGTGCAGTGAGCTAAAAAACGGTGATGGATCAAGCCCTGATCTTTGGACTGGGTAGGAGTGTTCTGCTTAATTCAGATACTCTGTCCATCACCACCCCCTTTTCTGAATCGTTTTGTCCACCATAAGCGTGGAAGGGTATACTCAGATGTGAATCCCTTGCTCACTGCACCATCAGGATTCAAGCAAGCCGGGCCGAAGACGGCTGAAATGCCAGAAACCGGTCCCCGGAAGCTTGTTTCCTTCCCAGTATAAGAATTGGCTTGGTAGTCTGGTCTGCCCTGTTCCCATGATGCACTGGGCCAGGGACAGACTAATTTGCATGTAGCCAGGTTCTGAGCTGGGATGGTGCAGTGAGCTAAAAACGGTGATGGATCAAGCCCTGATCTTTGGACTGGGTAGGAGTGTTCTGCTTAATTCAGATACTCTGTCCATCACCACCCCCTTTTCTGAATCGACTTTTCAACTTTAGTATGCAGTACTATATTATTTTATAAAATGTATATCTCTTAAAACCATCTTTGCTCTTATGACGTACGGACGCGATTTCCGTAATTGCTTTTAAAAGTAATATACGCTTATTTAAAGTTTTAAAAAACAATTTTCATCCCAGATAATGTCTTCCCTTAATATGTACATTAAATACTTAAATATATGTTTTTGAACAATTTTGAACAATTAGAAACTTTCGCGCCGTATGCGTACTGGGCGCCGTACATGACGTCTTGCGGAAAATTGTATTTTCTTTTTGTTAAAAAAAAATCGCGGGGTACACGTTTTGTGCGAAAAAGAAAAAAAACGTGAAGCCCACTTTATTGTTAATTAGCCTCCGGGGGGCCAAATCCCAGGACAATGTCTTTTCTCATAATGGGGGGCCCAGAGGGTCCCCCCTGCGTGGGGATCGCTACCCCCGGGTCTTTAACTATATGTAAGCGGGGGGCTCATCCCACCCCGGAGTTACGGGGACCGCCTCCCCCCGGGGCCTCTTTTTATTTAAAAAAACTGTGCAAGGGGGTTTTAAATATGGTATTTTGCTTTCCTTTCTGTCTTGTAGAGGATCCAGGGTAAATATAAAGTTTTTTTGTACAGCCAGTACCTTTCTGCCTGTTACCATAGTATCAGTTCATGGATCACTTGTGTGAGTACTGAGGTTAGAAGTTCACCACAATATTTTGCTGATTGAAATAGTTACTGTGCTGGGGATTTATATATATATTTTTTTATAGGAACCGTTAGTCGTAGAAGAAGTCAGTGGAAAAGTTTTGTAAGCGATTCCTTCCTGTTCGGGGAGTATTAGGGTAACGTGCTCCAAGCGGGACTTTACGAAGCTTAATGTTCATGGCTGTGAAGTATTGAAAGTAGATGGCTTGGCAGTCATTCCTTGCTCGTCTATGGAACAACATGGACTTTTTATTGGCTAAAGTGTTCCGAGCACAAGTTTGCTCTTTATAGGGTGGGAACAGTTCATTGTTGTCAGTGATATTGTGATGCATTTTCCAAAGGAGTATGGGGAAAGAAAGTAGTAGAGGGCAGGTTAGGAACACTATTAACTCTGTACAGTGCCCATAAGGTGGTGGAGAGGGATTATGAGGGAAACAATTTTTTTAATATGTTTTAAGAGCCATTTATATAATTGCTGTGTGGTGTATAAATCAAGGCGGAACAATAACAGTGTCTTGCCCTGTTTTTTATCAAGTACGTGGGTGACATACTTCTTAGGAGTACTATTTACTTATAATGTGTTTACTTTCCTGATGGGGAGGTGTGGTTGTGCAGCAAAAAAATCAGTCTAGGTTTGAAACAGTTTTTATTAAGCAAATACAAATAAACTTTCTTCAGAAACTGTCACTGTATATAAAATATCAGTTAAGCGTGGCTATATACTTCTTTTTTGTGCTACAGTTTGTAAATGTGTTGCCCCTACATTCATGATGATGTAAGAGGGCATCAGTTACTTTTAGATAAAGTAGAATAGAAGTGCTACAACAAACACTCCCGCAATACATTATCTCAGAGCAAGAGAACCAGTTAAAAACAGTTGAATACAAATTATTTCATATTACATAGAAATGCATGCTTTATTATTTTTCAAATTTGTATTCTGTACAAATCAGGAACGTGCTGTCACGTAGTGTTCAGAGGTTGCAGACTGTTCCGCTAATAAATCACATACTCACTAAAGAATATATAGGATGGTACTCTTATAATATAAAGTACAGGTCCTATATATTCTTTAGGGAGAAGGTGAATAGGAACCACAAATAAGAATAGAAATTAGAAAATAACATTCAGAAATCTAGTTTTTTTAAAATATTTAAAGTAACAAAGTATGCATGATAACTATATTTTTTTGTTCTGCTGTTTCGTAAAATATGTTTCTTGAAAAAAATATCTGATCAAGTACTTTTTAGGGCTCGGCCTATGTCACCACTACGTCAGTAGTGGGGAGGAGCTCCGAGCCGTATTGTTAAGGGGCTCAGAATAGTGTAGCAAAAATTCCTCAGTGCGCGAGATTTTCAGTAGTTATTTTTGCCATCTGCATGGTAATTGGTCCTCGCGGTGCCGTGTTTGTAGTAGCCTTGACGCAATAGGCCATATATATTTTATGTTCGGCACTTCCTGCATTTTCTGTGCGGTTATGCGCAAGGGAGTCTATAAATTTCAATTACGAGCTGTCAGGGTGCCGCGGTAATAGAATCCAGATGGTCGGGGCGCATTCACCATTCTGCAGTGAGTTTGGCGGGCGCGCGTTCGTCTGCATCCTTTCATGTGTAAGTGTTGGCCGTGCGCATGCTGGTTTCCTTTCCAGGGATTAATTGAAGCCAGATGCCGGCTCGCAGAGGCCTCTGACATCGCCTCTTCCCGCCTGCTCCTCACTGCAGTCCCCACCACTGGAAACGACAGGTTGGGAGCTCACAGAAGCCTCTGACATCGCCTCTCCCAGCCTGCTCGTCCTTTCAGCCCCCACCACTGGAATTCATATTAAAAGCATGCTTTGATATACATAGATATGCTCACACATCAATGACCATTATTGTGAAGAGGCGTATTTAATAGACCCATTTCACTCCTCGATTGGAGACAACAGTATATGTGGGCCACTGGTGCCCATGGTCCTTATGTAATCACGAGCAATACTGCACTGTAGATACCAAATAGATCATAACAGTGTATAGGAATTGGTTTGATTTATGGTGGATGATCCGTCCAGCCAGCAGAGCCTCACTAGGTGGTGGCCATCTTGCACCTAGTGATAAGATGTCCCCAACCCCCCCTCCGTCAATGACATCCTTAATGACATCACTAATGACATTTCAAGTGTCATCCTTGATGATATCAATGATGGCATCATCCGGAGAATGTAAGTGCAGAGTTCAGAGTGCAGAGTTCAGAGTGCAGAGTGCAGATTATAAGTGCGGAGTGCAGATTGTGAGTGCGGAGAGCAGCTTGAGAGTGCGGAGTGCAGATTGAGAGTGCAGAGTGCAGATTCAGAGTGCAGAGTGTGAGTGCAGAGTGCAGAGTGTGAGTGCAGAGTGCAGAGTGTGAGTGCAGAGTGCAGAGTTCAGAGTGTGGAGTGCAGATTCAGAGGGAAGAGTGCAGATTGTGAGTGCAGAGTGCAGATTGTGAGTGCAGATTGTGAGTGCAGATTGTGAGTGCAGAGTGCAGATTCAGAGGGCAGATTCAGAGTGCAGATTCAGAGTACAGATTCAGAGTGCAGAGTTACAGTGAGTGCAGAGTGAGTACAGAGACAGTGAGTGCAGAGTGACAGTGAGTGCAGAGTCAGTGCGAGAGTGAAAGTGAGTGCAAAGTAAATGTAGAGTTACAGTGAGTGCAAAGTGAGTGAATAGTGACAGTGAGTGCACAGTGAGTGCACATTGACAGTGAGTGCAGAGTGACAGTGAGTGCAGAGTGACAGTGACTGTAGAGTGAGTGTAGAGTGACAGTGAGTGCAAAATAAGTGCAGAGACAGTGAGTGCAAAGTGAGTGCAGAGTGACAGTGAGTGCGAGAGTGACAGAGAGTGCAGAGTGCGTGTAGAGTTACAGTGAGTGCAGAGTGCGTGTAGAGTGACAGTGAGTGCAGAGTGAGTGCAGAGTGACAGTGAGTGCAGAGTGAGTGCAGAGTGACTGTGAGTGCAGAGTGAGTGCAGAGTGACAGTGAGTGCAGAATCAGTGCAGAGTTACAGTGAGTGCAGAGTGAGTGTGTGCATAGTGAGTGTGTGCAGAGTGAGTGTGAGAGCAACAGTGAGTGCAGAGTGAGTGTGAGAATGACAGTGAGTGCAAAGTGAGTGTAGAATGACAGTGAGTGCAGAATAACAGTGCAGTGTGAGTGCAGAGTTCAGAGTGCAGAGTTCAGAGTGCGGAGTGCAGATTGTGAGTGCAGATTGTGAGTGCGGAGTGCAGATTGTGAGTGCGGAGTGCAGATTGAGAGTGCAGAGTGCAGATTGAGAGTGCAGAGTGCAGATTCAGAGTGCAGAGTGTGAGTGCAGAGTGCAGAGTGTGAGTGCAGAGTGCAGAGTTCAGAGTGCGGAGTGCAGATTCAGAGGGAAGAGTGCAGATTGTGAGTGCAGAGTGCAGATTGTGAGTGCAGATTGTGAGTGCAGATTGTGAGTGCAGAGTGCAGATTCAGAGGGCAGATTCAGAGTGCAGATTCAGAGTACTATATTCAGAGTGCAGAGTTACAGTGAGTGCAGAGTGAGTACAGAGACAGTGAGTGCAGAGTGACAGTGAGTGCAGAGTCAGTGCGAGAGTGACAGTGAGTGCAAAGTAAATGTAGAGTTACAGTGAGTGCAAAGTGAGTGCAGAGTGACAGTGAGTGCAGAGTGACAGTGACTGTAGAGTGAGTGCAGAGTGACAGTGAGTGCAAAATAAGTGCAGAGACAGTGAGTGCAAAGTGAGTGCAGAGTGACAGTGAGTGTGAGAGTGACAGAGAGTGCAGAGTGCGTGTAGAGTGACAGTGAGTGCTGAGTGTGTGTAGAGTGACAGTGAGTGCAGAGTGCGTGCAGAGTGACAGTGAGTGCAGAGTGAGTGCAGAGTGACTGTGAGTGCAGAGTGACAGTGAGTGCAGAATGAATGCAGAGTTACAGTGAGTGCAGAGTGAGTGTGTGCATAGTGAGTGTGTGCAGAGTGAGTGTGAGAGCAACAGTGAGTGCAGAGTGAGTGCGAGAATGACAGTGAGTGCAAAGTGAGTGCAGAATGACAGTGAGTGCAGAATAACAGTGAGTGCAGAGTGACAGTGAGTGCAGAGTGAGTGCAAGTGACAGTGAGTGCAGAGTGAGTGCAGAGTGACAGTGAATGCAGAGTGAGTTCAGAGTGACAGTGAGTGCAGAGTGAGTGCAGAGTGACAGTGAGTGCAGACTGAGTGCAGAGTGACAGTGAGTGCAGAGTGACAGTGAGTGCAGAGTGAGTACAGAGACAGTGAGTGCAGAGTGACAGTGAGTGCAGAATGAGTGCGAGAGTGACAGTGAGTGCAAAGTGAGCGTAGAGTGACAGTGGGTGCAAAGGGAGTGCAGAGTGACAGTGAGTGCAGAGTGAGTGCACATTGACAGTGAGTGACAGTGAGTGCAGAGTGAGTGCGAGAGTGACAGTGAGTGCAGAGTGATTGTACAGTGACAGTGCAGAGTGACAGTGAGTGCAGAGTGCGTGTAGAGTGACAGTGAGTGCAGAGTGAGTGCAGAGTGACAGTGAGTGCAGAGTGAGTGCAGAGTGACAGTGAGTGCAGAATGAGTGCAGAGTTACAGTGAGTGCAGAGTGAGTGTGTGCATAGTGAGTGGGTGCAGAGTGAGTGTGAGAGCAACAGTGAGTGCAGAGTGAGTGCGAGAATGACAGTGAGTGCAAAGTGAGTGCAGAATGACAGTGAGTGCAGAATAACAGTGAGTGCAGAGTGACAGTGAGTGCAGAGTGAGTGCAGAGTGACAGTGAATGCAGAGTGAGTGCAGAGTGACAGTAAGTGCAGAGTGAGTGCAGAGTGACAGTGAGTGCAGACTGAGTGCAGAGTGGCAGTGAGTGCAGAGTAACAGTGAGTGCAGAGTGAGTACAGAGACAGTGAGCGCAGAGTGACAGTGAGTGCAGAATGAGTGCGAGAGTGACAGTGAGTGCAAACTGAGTATAGAGTGACAGTGAGTGCAAGTGAGTGCTGAGTGACAGTGAATGCAGAGTGAGTGCACATTGACAGTGAGTGCAGAGTGAGTGCAGAGTGACAGTGAGTGCAGAGGGAGTGCGAGAGTGACAGTGAGTGGAGAGTGATTGTACAGTGACAGTGAGTGCAGAGTGACAGTGAGTGCAGAGTGAGTGCAGAGTGACAGTGACTGTAGAGTGAGTGCAGAGTGACATTGAGTGCAAAATAAGTGCAGAGGCAATGAGTGCAAAGTGAGTGCAGAGTGACAGTGAGTGTGAGAGTGACAGAGAGTGCAGATTGCGTGTAGAGTGACAGTGAGTGCAGAGTTACTGCAGAGACAGTGTGTAAGTGTGCAGGGTGCACATTGTGTGAGTGTGCAGAATGAGTGTGCAGGATAAACAGTGTGTGACTATGCAGGGTGACATTGGGAGTGTGCGGGTGAGCAGTGTGTGAATGTGTAGGGGCAGTGTGTGAGTGTGCAGAAAACACCACACACACATACACCACACACACACACACCATACACACACCACACACACATTCACCACACACACACAAACCACACACCTAACTCTCTCAACACCACACACTCGTCACCACTCACCACCACACTCACTCCCCAGGCTCACCCCCACAGACTCACCACCACACACTCACCACTACACAGAAAACAACACACACAACAACACACCCCCAGCCGTCAATGAATGCTTTCACCAGGCACAAACACCAACAGCCATCAATGTACGCTTTCACCAAAAACAAACACAACCATGCATCAGTGCCGCTAAACACCCACGCACACAACAAACAATGTCAGTGCAACTTTCACTAAACACACACACACACCAACAGCTGACAGTGCACGAGCCACTCTTTCAATTGGCACAATCATCAGCAGCTGTCAGTGCACTCCAAAAAACATGGCTAAAACAAATTACCATTTACAATGCCATTATCTCAAACTCAAACAAACTCGAGCCCTAATGCATTCCTAATGCTTGTTAATATTTGAAAGTTATATTATTGGTGGCGCTGAAAAATCTCCCATTCCTCTTCTGTAGCAATAGGACAATCTATTATAATATAATGATTGATACCATTGTTACAGTAAAAAGAAAAGGAAAATAAAGTTATGTATTTAACAGAACATCTATAATGAAATACTTTCGAGCGGTTATTATTTACTGAACTTCTTTTCTCCTGGAGGTGAAAAAGTTTGATTTTCGTGGTGACAGGTCATAAACTCCTCTGAAATCATGACGGTGAGAATAATAATATGTATATATTTTCACAGCACATGATCACAAGGGGAAAATAAACTGAAAAACGCAAGCCGGTAACGTTGCTTACTTATCGTTACTCATTGTGACAACGGATCTTGAGTTCCACTAAGATCACCAAGACTGTTAATGTTATAATATATATATTAACAGTATGTGATCTCTAGGGGAAAACACAATAGCAAGTGGAAGATGGTGACGTTGATCGTAAATGTTTAGGGTTTGCGTCGATGGGTCACCAACACCTCTCAAGCGAAGTACAGTGTCAATATTATAATATAAAAAGGCACTATATATAAGGTGAAAGGAGCCAGAAAAGGAGCAATGTTTGTTATAATCTATCTGTTTCTAAAAATAAGCTGCTGACGTTACAGAGAAAAAGCGAAAAGCATGCAATAACATTTTTTTTTACATATAAATGTTTAAATATTGACAAATAGCCACAAATTATAACTAAGTACTATGCCTATGCCATATTGAAACAACTTACAACTCCGGAATATGTTTGTTGACGCAAAAAGAGAATCCGATGCTAAAAAACGGAACCTGCAACATAGATTGGCGACTCAGAAATAACTTGTGAAAAACAAAACTAATTGCACAGTAGGTGTGGTTTATATCATTTTTGGTTGTTTAGTAGTCTACGGAAGGAAGCTGTGGGTCCGCCTATTTAGAT
This sequence comes from Lissotriton vulgaris, assembly GCF_964263255.1. Lineage (NCBI taxonomy): Eukaryota > Metazoa > Chordata > Amphibia > Caudata > Salamandridae > Lissotriton > Lissotriton vulgaris. The sequence continues at coordinate 336,398,841 of NC_141685.1, read as the reverse complement.
GGCACGTTTTGCAGTTTACACGTGCTCACGTTTTAACTGTTTTTCTTCTGCACTTGTTCGGAAAAGTTACAAACTGTGAAGCTGTAAAGGTTACGATTTCGATCGTAACACGTATAAGGTATTATTATCTACATACGTTGGAGAGTTTAAAAAGTTTTACCGGTAAAATGTGTTCTTTGCATTTTCATGATTAAAAACATGTAAATAGAAGACATTAAAAAAATATCGTTATCATTAGAAGAAGAAAAAAAGGATTAATATTTGTTATTATTATGCTTCTTAATTTAAAAATGTAATTTAATTTAAAAAATGCTAGCATTTGTAAATCGTAAACCTGGTGCTTGGGGCGTTGGGAAGATTAATAAATAAAAAATGCTCTTTTCTATGCATCTGCAAACTTGGCTTTTAAACTTTCAATTGCCCAGTCTGTATCTTTACACTTCTTCCACACATTCTGCTACTGTTATTTTAGTATTGTAGTGAGTCATACAGCAGTATTCGTTTATCTATACACTGTTTTAAAAGTGAAGCAGTTATACATTCAGCTCGACACTCTCCTTGGACAACTGTAATCATTCAGCCACTACCCAAGTAGTCATGCAGCAAAGTAGGCCTAAGGGCATGGACTTCTTCAAACACCTATAGATAATAAATGCACTTTTCTATGCATCTGTAAAGTTGACTTTTAAACTTTCAATTGCCCAGTCTATATCTTTTCACTTCCTCCAAACATTCTGCTACTGCTTTTTTTAGTATTATAGTGAGCCATACAGCAGTTTGTGTTTTTTCTATACATTGTTTTAAAAGTGAAGCTGCTATATATTCAGCCAGACACTCTCCTTGCAGAATGAGGTTCTGCGATTTCAGATTTCGTCCCGTATCTAGCTGCCATTTTGTGTCCTGTCGCCATTTTGTGTTGCCCTCACTCAGGCAGCACGGCGAACGATGTGCTTTTGCTTTTCCAGCTGCTACGTGTCCTTTTCAGTTAAAAAGTAACTTCATTGTCCTTGTTCATGAAACCCGATGTCAGGGTCTGGCTGAGTTCGTTAATCCATGTCTGGCTCGATTGATCCTTGTCTCGGCCAACTATTTGCCCTCTCCTATTCTTCCCTTATACTATCTCATCTGACTGGCCTTCGCTATTCTCTCCTTGTATGCTCCTATTACATGACTATCCTTTGAGACCCACACGCATGTCCTGCCACCTGCGAGAGGGGATTGTGAACACCATCACTGATTAATTTGTTGGGAGGGGCAGCACACGGGACCCGAGAAAGGGATGTATTCCGGATACCCGATAGCTTGTTTTCCAACTTTTCTCATTGGTTCGTTTTGTATGTGTAAGCAATGGGATATTGTAAATATGTTTCCTATATAAGATTGTACGCCACGGATTGAAGTGGCAGTCTCCTTAGAACCCACTTCCAGTGTCACTTCTAGGACAACTGTGCTTAGCTGTAGCTAATAAACCTGGCTTCCACGCTCAACAGAGTGTCTTGTGTCTCTGTTATTACAAGGCAGGTGAATCCGGGGATATAGGCATGCTCTGCGCTGCTCGGCCCATAAGGCCCGGTTCTCCAACTGGCACCCAACGTGGGGTGGTTTCAGTGGTAGCGGTTCAGCCCGAGGGTCGTGAGAAGCCCCGCAGGGAAATTACGGAGGATTCGCGAGCCACGCCAAGCGACCCCTGTAGGTTAAAGTGGACCGAAGGTCTTTTACAGTGCGGCTACTCCTTTCCGACGATGATTGATATCGCAAGACGTTAGACGGACCTCCGTTGGCGTGAGAAGACCATTTAGTTAAGTATTCGTGGGTAGCGCCCACTTCTTTGTTTTGTTTTTGCTCCTTTTTTGTTATTTCGCATATTGCAATAGGCGAAGCCGAGGGGTGAGTACTTTTGTACTGTGTTCTTTTGCTTTCACTCCTTGAAGTTAGTAAACGGATCAGTGTGCTTAAAAATGCCTGGTCTGAGCGGATTTAGGAAACTCTGTTGTTTTTGCTGTTCTAGGGATTCCCGGCTTGAGGAGTCATGTCCGATTCTTCCGGTTGGAACTCCCACTTATGAACTCTACTATAAATATGGTGTTGGTCCCATTGCCTTTAACGATGCATGGATCCGATACACAAAGAAAGACGGTGTCTTACGGTGGCCACAACATCGTAGTTTTGAATCTGATATATTAGATAATTTGGAAGGAACATTGTTTAAAAGAAAAGCCCGGCCGGCAATGTTTGACTCTTTCCGTCTATGGCGTAAGGAAGCCAAACAGAGAGAAATTAAACACGCAAAAAGAGATAGGAAAACGAAAGATATGACGGTTATACAGGCTGACAAGCAATTCAAAGATGATGAGACTGATCGAGTGATTGGGGTCTCGGATAGGCAGCATTGAATGGCAATCGATAGGTGCTATCCTGTGTTACCTACGCAACGTAAGGATCTTGATGAAGATCCCTTAATGTCACATTTGTTGAAATTGCCTCCGCCTTATGCACCAGGTGCTAATGCACCCGTATTGCTGCCAACTGTGCAGCAACCTGTTGTTCAGCCAGGAGCTCTGGCTCCTGCACATTTGCCTATTCCAGTTATACCGCCTGCACCTCCTTTCCACCAATTACTGTATCTCAGTCTCCTTTGCCTTTTGTGCCTCTCGCAACGAGTAGTCCTTCCATACCTTTGCTTAATACTTCATCTCCAGTTTTACTCCCTACTTCTTTTCCGGTTCGTAGTAGGTTAGTTGACACTGTTTCTGGTCTTTTCTCCCCCCTCTTTGGTTCGTTCAATAGGAGTCCAGCTTTTTCTTGAAGGCAATCTCGCAGTCAACTCCCAGATTCCGAGGAACAAGTTGTATTTGACTCCCTTGCTCATAAATGGATGATGAATGGTCCATTATATAGTGTACCTGATATACTGAGTACGTTCCTTCAGTGGAATGCGCCTACACAAAGATACGTTTTTAATGTTATGTGTGACGCACTTGCTAAGGGATGGGAGGATATGGAATTGGATCTCACTCCTCAGGGTCTATTGGAGATACAGGATAAGTTCGATAAATTACTTTTTGTGGGTCCTGACGTTGAGGATACTATACAGGTACTTGTTACTTTCAGGTCTTTCTATTCTTCTCAGACTATTCCCGAACCTGATCCTGCAGTTAGAGAGAAAACAAAGAACTATCCTATGAGAGAAGTTCCTCCAGTATGGAGGGACGAGGTTCCGCAAGTAGGTAATGTTCCAGGTGTTCCTGCCCATTTTCAGCGTGTATGGGTGCATGTTCCTTGGAAACGAGCTGAAGTTTTAGCACTTAAGCAAACTTTGCCGGACCCTCGTAAAAATCCTGCTGGATAAAGAGCTGTCCCAGACTGTTGATGCATGTATTATGAATTTGGCTGATATTGATATGTTGATGGGGAATGTAGTTCCACAAGGATTGTGGGCTCGGATTCGTAGAGAGGACCACGACTAAGCTTTAGGTGGCACTTGGGCTGATATAGTTGCCGCAGATACAGCACAAGTGGGTGGTGCTAAACCAGATGATTTGATTACACAATTGCCTGGTAGAATTATAAACTTAATGAAGACGATGATGCCTGCTTTACGTGTTAACTGGGATAAGTTAGCTGCATGTAAGCAGAAGAAAGATGAGAGTGTCTCTGATTTCTTTACTCGGTTTGAGGAGACATTTATTGACCATAGTGGTCAGGTTTTAAGTACTGAAGGGCGACAGCGAATATTTGTGGATACATTTGTTTTCAATCTGCTTCCTGAATTGTCTCATAAGTTGAAAGATTCGGAAAGTTCTTGGGCTGTTTCTTCGTCCGCCCAAATATTAGCTACTGCCCAATATTACAAGAATAGGGACAAGGAGGAAAAAGATAAGGCTGAGAAGAAGACTAAGGATTTAAAAACAAGAGTTCTTCTTCAGCAGGCTTATCCTCCTCGTTCCGGTCAGCGTCAGTTTCAGCAACCTACTCAGCCTCAGAGGTTGCTGCAGAAACCTGAACCTTTTGTTCCGCGATCTTTCATTGGTCCTAATCAGTGTGCCCATCGCAAAGAAGAAGGCCATTTTAAAAATAGTTGTCCGGTTTTATTGCAGCGTAATGGTGGATTCCAAGGTCCGGTGGTTTTCAAGCAACGTCTTGAGGTAGAGGGCGAGGTGCGTTGCCTCAGGGGCAGCGTTCCTTTCCCCCTCAGAACTCTTCGATTTATTTTGATCAGCAGAATACTCAGTCTGCGCAATATTACAATGATGATTATTGTGTTGAGAATGAGGTTCAGGATTTTCATTCTAGTTAGGACAGCCATGGACAAAGTGAGGGAGTCGTGTCAGTTCCAGTGGATCAGAATGGGCCTTATGTTGAGATAGTTGCTTTGGGTGTTGCAGAGCCATTTCTTTTGGATACTGGTGCAATGAGAAGTTCTATCATTCATTCGAAACTCCCTGGGGCACCTTTGTCTGGCTTAACAAACGTTTCTGTAGGATTTTCTGGCGCCCCAGTTGCTAACCCAGTTTCTTGTCCTTTGCCTCTTTCGATTGGTCCTTACGATTTGGAAGCTCCACTGGTTTTGGAGAGAATTTGTTGGGTCTGGATCTGTTGAAACGTCTTCATGCAACGTTGTATTGTTCTCCCTCTGGTGTGCGTCTTACTTTGGGTGAGAAATTGGTTTCCCCTATATATCTATCGAAAGATAGTTTTACGCCTGATTTGCTATCTCTTCCTGCTACGCTTTGGGCTACAAGTCCGAACGATGTTGGTTTGTTACAGATTCCTCCTTATGTGGTTACTATCAAGCCTAATGTTAAATTGCCACGTATTCCACAGTACAAGATTTCTAATGATGGTGAGCGAGCCTTGATGGCTATTATTTATGATCTAGTCCAGAAGGGTGTGGTCGAAGAAATGAGAGGCAGTGTTTGTAACAGTCCTGTTTTACCTGTTCTTACACGCAGTGATCCTTCTCAACCACCTGTGTATCATTTTGTGATTGATCTATGGGAGGTCAACAAGATTGTTGTCCCCCAGTTTCCTGTTGTTCCTGATATCACTGCTTTGCTCACTATGATACCCGCCTCGGCAGCATGGTTTTCTGTTATCGATCTGAAGAATGCTTTCTTTAGTATTCCTATTGCTGAGGAAAGAAGAGATATTTTTGGCTTCTCTCTTGGAGGCCGAAGTTTTGGGTTCAAACGTGCTCCCCAAGGTTATTGTGAGAGTCCCTCTATCTACAGTCAGGCTTTGAAATCTCAGCTTGACGCGTTTACTTTGACTCCTGGTGCTACTTTGATCCAATATGTTGACGATTTGCTGATTGCTGCTGATTCGGAGGATGTTTGTAAAGATGTGACGGTCTCGTTGTTACGTCATTTGTCTGATCTACATCATAAAGTGTCCCCTTCTAAGTTGCAATATTGCTGCCAAGAGGTTACCTATTTAAGTCATCTCTTGTCGAAGGAGGGAAGATGATTGACCCCAGAACGAATTCAAGCAATTGCACAAATGTCTTTTTGGGCATTACCTCATATTGTAGACAATGGATCCCGAATTTTTCTTTGTTAGCTAAGCCTTTGTTGGCGCTTACGTTGAAAGATAAGCCACAACCTCTCCCTTGGATGGATTAATGTCAAAAGAGTTTTTCTGACTTACGTAATGCTCTGTGTTCTGCAACTGTGTTAGGTACTCTGGATTACAGTAAGCCTTTTACACTCTATGTACACAAAAGAGAAGGTTGCGCATTGTCAGTTTTAACGCAACAATTTGGAGACAAACAACGGCCATGTGCCTATTTTTCGGCTACGTTGGATCCAGTAGCCAAGGCATTGCCTAGTTGTCTCAGAGCTACAGCAGCGGCAGCGATTTCTATTCGTCAGTCTGCTGGATTGGTATTGGACAACACCCTTGTTGTTATGGTACCACATGCAGTGGGTACTCTTCTGAATAGAACTAAGACACAACATCTTACGAGTGCTCGCTTGTCTGTATATGAGCTAACGCTTTTGGCTAACCATATGCATATCAAGCGGTGTAATACTCTGAACCCAGCAACATTGTTGCCTACACCAGATGAGAAAGGCACTCAGGAAAAGCATGATTGTTTTCTTTGAACAGTGGAGGAAACGAAAGGCAGAATAGATCTAAAAGATACACCACTTGTGGATCCGGATGGGATCCTATGGGTGGATGGATTTTGTGTAAGCTTCCGAATGGTGAGAAAACTGCAGCTTATGATGTTACTACTTTGCATACTGTAGTGGAGACAGCACATATTGCACAAAATTCAGCCCAAGTAGCTGAGTTAATTGCTTTAACGAGAGCATGTGTTCTGTCGAAAGGAAGAAGGGTAAACGTCTACACTGATAGTCAATATGCTTTTGGTGTAGCTCATAGTTTCGGTCGTTTGTGGAAGGAAAGAGGATTCTTTACTTCCCATGGGACTAAAATACAGCATGGCCAGTTGGGGACTGATCTTCTTGACTCAATTGCCTTGCCTACACAAATAGCAATAGTCAAGTGTAGCGCTCACAAAAAGATTACTGATGATGTGGGTCGTGGGAATGCCTTTGCAGACGAGGTAGCAAAACAGACAGCAAGAGATGTTACGAGTCGTATGTACGTTGCGGGTCCTGCAAGATGGGTCAGAGATGGAGGAATGTGTGAGGACACGATAGAAAGTGTGAGAACGATTCAAGAAGAGGCTACGGAGAAAGAGTTGAGTAAGTGGAGAGAGAGTACAGGAATCTTGGACGCGACTGGGAGTTGGACGGAATCTTCAGAGCATCAACGATGGCTGTTACCAGACGCCTATGTACTACCTGTAGTTACTATGGCGCATGGTACAGCCCATATTAGTGCAAAGGGCATCTGTAAAATTTTGGCTCCAGTATGGCACAATGAAGGAATTCCTAAATGTGCAGAAAACGTGGTGAAGCACTGCATTGTTTGTCTAATGCATAATCCAGGAAAAGGAACCCCTACTCCAGCAGGTCATTTTGCTCCTCCTACATATCCTTTTGAAGTATTGCAAATCGATTTCATTCATATGGAACGTTGCAATAACCTCAAGTATGTTCTGGTAGTGGTTTGTGCCTTTTCCAGATGGATAGAGGCCTACCCCCTAAAGGACTATACGGCCTTGTCCACTGCTAAAGTTCTTTTAAAGGCGTTTTTCCTAAGGTTTGGTTTGCCGCGCATTGTCTGGTCTGACAATGGGAGTGAATTTGTAGGCTAGATTATGCAGAAACTATGTGCAGGTCTTGGTATCAAACAGAAATTCCATGCGGCAAACCACCCTCAGTCAGAGGGATTGGTGGAGTGTTATAATGGTACTCTTAAGCTTAAATTGGCAAAGATTCAGGCAAGCACAGGTCTCGCCTGGCCTGACGCCTTACCATTAGCACTCTTGTCTACAAGAACTACTGTCCATTCCAGGTTAGGTCTGAGTCCATACAAGGTCATTTTTGGGCGACCAGCAAATGTCTGGGGAGTTCCTCGACCTAAAAAGTATTCTGATATTCCATACCCAATGCTGATTGACTACTTGCATGACCTCACCACTAAAACTATGTGTTCTTCATCAACAGGTTCAAAACGCTTTGCCAGAGGCCTCCGCAGACCCAGGTCATTCTATTCAACCTGGAGACTGGGTCTGCGTGAAGAATTTTCAGCGGAAGCGGAATCTGGAACCTCGTTGGGGCCCTCCACGTCAAGTACTACTAACTACACGGACGGCGGTCAAGGTTGTTGGGAAAAAGAACTGGGTCCATGGCATGCACTGTAAAAAGATACCCCTACCCTTGCCTTTTGATCAATGGGTTCATGAGGGTATAGCTGATAGTGAGAGTGAGAAAGTGCTTAGATTAGTACCGTTTAGTAGTGCACGCCTGGACCACACGAACTCTGAGAAAGAAGATGACGACGTGTTACAGGAGGCCGTCTCAACACATCTGCGTCTGAATACCGTGAATCCAGAAGCTTTGTTTAAGGACCAGACGATCCCTAACAAGACTCAATATAACTTGCGACCAACAATGGTCAAGAACGATTAAAACTTTTCCTTTTCACGATTTTTTCTCATTATACCTTTTTTGTTTTTAAAGACATTTTTATGACCTGAGTAGTGACCTAGGTTCCGGAGGACTTGCAGTGTCATAGGACGGCTAACAATCACAGCTAAGTGATCTAGGAAGATTATCGTGAGCAACGCCTTTAGAGTAATGGATACAAAAGTGGAAATCAATGATCAGACTGTAAATATGAAACAACGATTTAAAAAGTCAATGGTTAGTCCATGTGGGATAACCTTATGTATTATGATATGTTTATGTATTTTACTATCGTGTGGAAGTTGGATTGCTTATGTTCTGCAGCTGTTACCTGTCCCTACCTTTATCCCCGTATCTTTTTCTGCTACTGCCTCCCCACATCCGTTCTATACACTTTCAGGACATGAACAGATTAGGAGGACTGAATATTTAAACAATTTGTTTATTCACCTATTACATCAACACCAATTAGTAATGAATACTACTGATTGTTGGGTTTGTGGGCTCATGCCTCATAATACAGAAAGAGGCATGCCATATTTGGTTTTTCCATTTTCTTATGAAGGTTCCGCCTGGGCTTATCTGGCTATGTTTTCCAACATTTATCAGAACCGGTTGCGATATCCTCCTGGCAGTCTATATGGTGGTGGAGCAGATTTTAGTCATGGTACTTTGATTAAGGGAATTGTGACTATGGCTAAGATTGCTCAGATCACTAAGATTCCTGTAGAAAAAAAGAGAGCACATGATGGATGGAACATTACGCGATATGTTACTACCCTTACAGAAAAGGCTAAACTGAGGAGCTCTCCGCCAATTTGGACTGTAACACATCGAGTTAATTTCTGCCTACAAATTAATGGTCAGAATGTTAAAAATCAGCCAGAGATGAGTATTTGCTCTCATACATATGTCTACACACCACAGATTCCCTCACCGCTAGTGCCAATTATATATATTAGGATGATGCTACAGCAACAACTCGATGACCTCATGGCCATTGACATCGACTCGGACTGACTTGAGTCCCTGGTGTATTGCCTGAGTAATGGCAAAAGGAGGGTCTGAGGTTCTGCGATTTCAGATTTCGACCCGTATCTAGCCGCTATTTTGTGTCCTGTCGCCATTTTGTGTTGCCCTCACAGGCAGCACGGCAAACGATGTGCTTTTGCTTTTCCAGCTGTTACGTGTCCTTTTCAGTTAAAAAGTAACTTCATTGTCCTTGTTCATGAAACCCGATGTCAGGGTCTGGCTGAGTTCGTTAATCCATGTCTGGCTCGATTGATCCCTGTCTCGGCCGACTATTGGCCCTCTCCTATTCTTCCCTTATTCTATCTCATCTGACTGGCCTTCGCTATTCTCTCCTTGTATGCTTCTATTACACAACTATCCTTCAAAGGGAATATGTTGAATAGCAAATGGGTAGAAATTACTGTTCCCAGTCCAGAGATTGCCTCTGTAGGGAAAGTGTTGGATAGCGTAGGGGTAAAAATTACTAATCCTACTCGAGAGATTGCAATAGTAGGGAACTTGTTGTATAGCATAGGGGTAAACATTATTTTCCCCACTACAGTGAGTGCAACAGTAGGGAAAGTGTTGGATAGCGTAGGGGTAAAAAATACTATTTCTACTCCAATGAGTGCAACAGTAGGGAAAATGTTGGATAGCGAAAGGGTAAAAATGACTATTCCCACTCAAGTGCATACAACAGTAGGGAAAGTGTTGGATAGCGTAGGGGTAAAAATGACTATTCCCACTCCAGAGAGTGCAACAGTAGGGAAATGTTGGATAGAAATGGGGTAAAAACTTACTATTCCCACTCCAGTGAGTGCAACAGTAGGGAAATTGTTGGATAACATAGGGGTAAAAATTACTTTTCCCACTCCAGAGAGTGCAGCAGTAGGGAAAGTGTTGGATAGGGAAGGGGTATAAATTACTATTCCCAATCCAGTGAGTAGGATAGTTAGGAAAGTGTTGGATAACGTAGGGGTATAAATTTCTATTCCCACTCCTGAGAATGCAACAGTAGGGAATGTGTTGGATAGCATAGGGGTAAAAATTACGATTCCCACTCCAGTGAGTGCAACAGTAGGGAAATTGTTGAATAGCGAAGGGGTAAACATTACTATTTCCACTCCAGAGAGTGCAACAGTAGGGAAAGTGTTGGATAGCGTAGGGTTAACAATTACTAATCCTACTCGGGAGAGTGCAACAGCAGGAAATATGTTGGATAGCATATGGGTAAAAATTATAATTCCTAGCTCCAGTGAGTGCAACAGTAGGGAAAGTGTTGGATAGCTTACGGGTAAAAGTTACTATTCCCACTACAGAGAGTGCAACAGTAGGAAAAGTGTTGGATAACGTAGAGGTAAAAAATACTTTTCCCACTCCAGAGAGTGCAACAGTAGGGAGAGTGTTAGATAGGGAAGGTGTATAAATTACTATTACCAATCCAGTGAGTAGAATAGTAAGGAAAGTGTTGGATAATGAAGGGGTAAAAATTACTATTCCCACTCCTGGGAAAGCAACAGTAGGGAATGTGTTGGATAGCGTAGGGTTAACAATTACTTATCCTACTCGAGAGAGTGCAACAGCAGGAAATATGTTGGATAGCATATGGGTAAAAATGACTATTCCTACTCCAGTGAGTGCAACAGTAGGGAAAGTGTTAGATAGCTTACATGTAAAAGTTACTATTCCCACTACAGAGAGTGCAACAGTAGGGAAAGTGTTGGATAACGTAGAGGTAAAAAATACTTTTCCCACTCCAGAGAGTGCAACAGTAGGGAAAGTGTTGGAAAAGGAAGGTGTATAAATTACTATTCCCAATCCAGTGAGTAGAATAGTAACGAAAGTGTTGGATAATGTAGGGGTAAAAATTACTATTCCCACTCCTGAGAATGCAACAGTAGGGAATGTGTTGGATAGCGTAGGGGTAAAAGTTACTATTCCCTTTCCTGTGAGTGCAACAGTAGGGAAATTATTGGATAGCGAAGGGGTAAAAGTTACTATTTCCACTCCACAGAGTGCAACAGAAGATAATGTGTTGAATAGCGTAGGGGTAAAAATTACTCTTCCCAATCTATACAGTGCAACAGAAGGGAAAGTGTTAGATAGCATAAGGGTAAAAATTACTAATCCTTCTTGAGAGAGTGCAACAGTAGAGAACACGTTGGATAGCATAGGAGTAAACATTGCTATTCCGACTCCAGTGAGGGCAACAGTAGGGAAAGTATTGGATAGCTTAGGGGTAAAATGTATTGTTCCCACACATGTGAGTACAAGGGCAGGGAAAGTGTTGGATGCTTAGGGGTAAAAATTACTATTCTCACTACAGAGAGCGCAACAGTAGGGAAAGTGTTGGATAGCGTTGGGCTAAATTTACTATTCGCACTACAGTGAGTGCAACAGAATGGAATGTGTTGAATAGCGTAGGGGTAAAAATTACTGTTCCCACTCTAGAGAGTGCCTCAGTAGGGAAAGTGTTGGATAGCGTAGGGGTAAAAATTACTAATCCTACTCGAGAGATTGCAACAGTAGGGAACATGTTGGCTAGCATAGGGGTAAACATTATTTTCCCCACTCCAGAAAGTGTTGGATAGCGCAAAGGTAAAAATTACTATTCCCACAGTAATGAGTGCAACAGTAGGGAAAATGTTGGATAGCGAAAGGGTAAAAATGACTATTCCCACTCCAGAGAGTGCAACACTAGGGAAATGTTGGATAGGGAAGGGGTAAGAACTTACTATTGCCTCTCCAAAAAGTGCAACAGTAGAGAAAGTGTTGGATAGCGTAGGGGTAAAAAATACTATTCCCACTCCTGAGAGTGCAACAGTAGGGAATGTGTTGAATAGCGCAGGGTTAAAAATTACTATTCCCACTCCAATGAGTGCAACAGTAGGGAAAATGTTGGATAGCAAAAGGGTAAAAATGACTATTACCACTCCAGAGAGTGCAACAGTAGGGAAATGTTGGATAGCGAAGGAGTAAGAACTTAGTATTCCCTCTCCAAAAAGTGCAACAGTCGGGAAAGTGCTGGAAAGTGTAGGGGTAAAAATTTCTATTCCCACAACCAAGAAAGTGCAACAGTAGGGAAAGTGTTGGATAGCGTTGGGCTACATTTACTATTCGCACTACAGTGAGTGCAACAGAAGGGAATGTGTTGAATAGCGTAGGGGTAAAAATTACTGTTCCTACTCCAGAGAGTGCCTCAGTAGGGAAAATGTTGGATAGCGAAGGGGTATAAATAACTATTCCCACTACAGAAAGTGCAACAGTAGGGAAAGTGTTATATAGCGTAGGGATACAAATTACTATTCCCAATCCAGTGACTGCAACAGAAGGGAAAATGTTGGGTGGTATAGGGTTAAAAATGTGTATTCCTACTCCATAAATGCAACAATGGGGAACGTGTTGAAAAGTGAAAGGGTAAGAATTACTATTCCCACTCTAGAGAGTGCAACCTTAGGGAAAGTGTTGTATAGCGTAGGGGTAAAATGTACTATTACCACTACAGTGAGTGCAACAGTAGGGAAAGTGTTGGATAGTGAAGTGATTCAAATTACTATTCCCACTCAAGTGAGTGCAACAGTAGGGAATGTGTTGAATAGCGCAGGGTTAAAAATGACTATTCCCACTCCAATAAGTGCAACAGTAGGGAAATGTTGGATAGCGAAGGAGTAAGAACTTAGTATTCCCTCTCCAAAAAGTGCAACAGTCGGGAAAGTGCTGGAAAGCGTAGGGGTAAAAATTTCTATTCCCACAACCAAGAAAGTGCAACAGTAGGGAAAGTGTTGGATAGCGTTGGGCTACATTTACGTTTCGCACTACAGTGAGTGCAGCAGAAGGGAATGTGTTGAATAGCGTAGGGGTAAAAATTACTGTTCCTACTCCAGAGAGTGCCTCAGTAGGGAAAATGTTGGATAGCGAAGGGGTATAAATAACTATTCCCACTACAGAAAGTGCAACAGTAGGGAAAGTGTTATATAGCGTAGGGATACAAATTACTATTCCCAATCCAGTGACTGCAACAGAAGGGAAAATGTTGGGTGGTATAGGGGTAAAAATTTGTATTCCTACTCCATAAATGCAACAATGGGGAACGTGTTGAAAAGTGAAAGGGTAAGAATTACTATTCCCACTCTAGAGAGTGCAACCTTAGGGAAAGTGTTGTATAGCGTAGGGGTAAAATGTACTATTACCACTACAGTGAGTGCAACAGTAGGGAAAGTGTTGGGATAGTGAAGGGATTCAAATTACTATTCCCACTCAAGTGAGTGCAACAGTAGGGAATGTGTTGAATAGCGCAGGGTTAAAAATGACTATTCCCACTCCAATAAGTGCATCAGTAGGGAAAATGTTGAATAGCGAAAGGGTAAAAATGACTATTCCCACTCCAGAGAGTGCAACAGTATGGAAATGTTGGATAGCGAAGGAGTAAGAACTTACTATTCCCTCTCCAAAAAGTGCAACAGTAGGAAAAGTGTTGGATAGCGTAGGGGTAAAAATGACTATTCCTACTCCAGAGAGTGCAACTGTAGGGATAGTGTTGGATAGCGAAGGGGTATAAATTACTATTCCCACTCCAGTGAGTACAACAGTAGGGTAAGTGTTGGATAGTGTAGGGGTGAAAATTACTATTCCCACTCCAGAGAGTGCAACAGTATTGAATGTGTTGGACAGCGTAGGGGTAAAAAATACTATTCCCACTCCAGTGAGTAAAACAGTAGGGGAAAGTGTTGCATAGAGAAGGGGTAATCATTACTATACCCACTCCAGAGAGTGCAACAGTAGGGAAAGTGTTGGATAGCGTAGGTTTAAAAATTACTAATCCTACTCGAGAGAGTGTAACAGTAGGGAATATGTTGGATAGCATAGGGGTACAAATCACTATTCCTACTCCAGTTTTGCAACAGTAAGGAAAGTCTTGGATAGCTTACGGGTAAAAATTACTGTTCCCACTCCAGTGAGTGCAAGGGCAGGTAAAGTGGTGGATGACATAGGGGTAAAAATTACTATTCCCACTACAGAGAGTGCAACAGTAGGGAAAGTTTTGGATAGTGAAGGGATACAAATTACTATTCCCACCCGAGTGAGTGCAACAGTAGGGAAAGTGTTGCATAGCGTTGGGGGGAAAATTACTGGTCCACTCCAGTGAGAGCAGTGGTAGGGAAAGAGGTGGACAGCGCAGGGGTACAAATAACTATTCCCTCTACAGAAAGTGCAACAGTAGGGAAAGTGTTATATAGCGTAGGGATACAAATTACTATTCCCAATCCAGTGACTGCAAAAGAAGGGAAAATGTTGGGTGGTATAGGGGTAAAAATTAGTATTTCCTCTCCAGTAAATGCAACAGTGGGGAAAGTGTTGAAAAGTGAAGGGGTAAGAATTACTATTCCCACTCTAGAGAGTGCAACCTTAGGAAAAGTGTTGGATAGCGTAGGGGTAAAATTTACTATTGCCACTACAGTGAGTGCAACAGTAGGGGAAGTGTTGGATAGTGAAGGGATTCAAATTACCATTCCCACTCAAGGGAGTGCAACAGTAGGGAAAGTGTTGGATAACGTATGGGAAAAAATTACTATTCCCACACCAGAGAGTGAAACAGTAGGGAAAGTGTTGGATAACGTAGGGGTAAAAATCATTATTCTCTCTCCAGAGAGTGCAACAGTAGGGAATGTGTTTGATAGCTTGGTGGAAAAATGACTATAACCATCCAGTGAGTGCAACTGTAGGGAAAGTGTTGGATAGCGTAAGGAGAAAAAATATTGTTCCCAATCCAGTGAGTGCAGGGGTAGGGAAAGAGTTGGACAGCGTAGGGGTACAAATTGTCATTCCCACTACAGAGAGTACAATAGTAGGGAAATTGTTGGATAGCGTAGGGATACAAATTACTATTCCCAATCCAGTGACTGCAACAGAGTGGAAAATTTTGGGTAGCATGTGGGTAAAATTTGTATTCCCACTCCAGATAGTGCAAGAGTGGTGAAAGTGTTGAAAAGCGTAGGGGTAAAAATTAGTATTCCCACTCCAGAGAGTGCAATAGTAGGGAAAGTGTTGGATAGCTCAGGGGTAAAAATTACCATTCCCACTCCAGTGTGACTAAGAGTAGGGAAAGTGTTGGATAGCACAGGGGTAAAAATGACTCTTCCCACTACAGAGAGTGCAACAGTAGGGAAAGTGTTGGATAGCGTATGGGTAAAAATTACCATTCCCACTCCAGTGTGACTAAGAGTAGGGAAAGTGTTGAATAGCACAGGGGTAAAAATGACTCTTCCCACTACAGAGAGCGCAACAGTAGGGAAAGTGTTGGATAGCGTATGGGTAAAAATTACTATTCCCACATCAGTGTGAGTAAGGGTAGGGAAAGTGTTGGATAGCACAGGGGTAAAAATGACTCTCCCCACTACAAAGAGTGCAACAGTAGGGAAAGTGTTTGATAACTTTGGGGTAAAAATCCCTCGCAACAGCTACATATCAGCCCACCTGAGATACCTGCACTGGCTCCCTGTCAGCAAAAGGATCCCGTTCAGGCTCCTCACCCACGCACACAAGGCGCTCCACGACATAGGCCCCAAATACCTCAACAACCGCCTCACGTTCCACACTCCAACCCACAAACTCCGCCAGCCTCTCCCTCGCCACCGTCCCATGGATCTGTAGAAGCACCACCGGAGGAAGATCATTCACCTACCTGGCGGCCAAGACCTGGAACACCCTCCCCACCAACCTACAACTCACCCAGGGCCATCTCTCCGTCAGGAAGCAACTCAAGACCTGGCTTTTCATGCAGTAGCAGCCCCCCCGCCCAGCGCCTTGAGACCCTAGCGGGTGCGTAGCGCGCTTTACAAATACTCTTGATTGATTGATTGAGAAGTAGTACCACTCTGTAGTAGTGCACCTAGAATACTAGTTACACTTTTGTAGTAGGTTATTATATATGTTTAACACCAATAAACTCTTAAACACACATACTCACTTGATGATGTTATTAATTATATTTCATCAGTGATGTCATTTGAGATGTCATCAGTGATGTGGCATAAGTTACAGTTAGTTTATACAATGTTACTTCTGTGCACTCCATTAGAATCAATAGTATAGGTACACACCTCTGTATATATTGCTCTGTGTGCCTACTGGTAAATAGTGCAGTGTCTAAAATTGCACTATAGCGGTCAACTGTGATAAATTTGTCAGAGGCAGGAATCCGCTTACTGACTACCGGTCGCACTTCACTGGAAAACACCTGTGTTTTCTTATCACTGTATTATCAACAAATCCAGCGGAAACATTTTAGGCAGCTTCGGGTTGTACTGTTGTAAACGTATCTAGGACCCTAACTAAATGTCCCCCATTTATGCCCTTATGTGGTTATAACAAATCATATCCTTATAAAGGTTTAAGAATAATATCCATATTTAGTAATAGCCAATGCAGTCCCAATACGGCAAGGCTACTTCCTTAGACTCCTAGAAAGTAAAACGAGTTCTTTAAACAAACCAAACCTCCAGCAACCAGGGAATTCCCCATGCTTTTGGTTTGATGTGTCCTAGAACTCCTGCGAGTCCTGAAAGAACTGTGATATGTAACAGAAGGGACCCCCTGATACTGCTAGATAGTTCCTAGGTCAGGGCACAAATATTATAAAAATAACTTATCCTAGGCAACTAATAAGTCCTGGGGGAATAACAGGTACTGTGGAACATTAATTGTTGTAGCCAAACAAAAAATCACCTAATGTAGTGCACATCAAATTATTAACAATAAGAAAAAGTATTGTTCATGATTAATTTATTAAAATTACAAAAGATATTTAATCAAATCATTGACATACTTAAAAAAGCATACAAATACTTTCATATAAATTTTACAAATGACAATATTACAAGTGACAATGGTTTCAATTTATACATATATTTATAAAAACTGTTAAAAAAGACCAAACAAGTGGAGTAAATGATTTGTCTCGGGTTACTGTGAGATCGAGTCCTGAGAACTAGATATAAGACCTCCTTCATTCTAAAACCAAGGTACAGAGCTGATTAGACCCTTAGAGAATTCTTGATTCAGATTCTTGGCAAAACTAACTTAAACTTAAACTGCAACTCACTTACTCCTTCCCACGTACTAGGCTTAGGTTAGGTACACTGGGGTAGGCGTATCTTAGAAGCACCAGTTGAGTACGTTTAGTAAACTTTTATCATTGTATGTAATTGTATATATTTAATCCGTTTTAAGTATCATATGGCTCAGAAACCATATCAATGCTTTTACAGTATTATTTCATAATACTCCTTTTACTGTATGCACTTTACTTTATGACAAGTATTGCAATTGTGGCAATTCATTTCTCTTGCATGAGAAAGAAGACTGCTCAATAAATAACACCTTTTATTGAAAACGCCCGTCTCTCTATTTCTCTGCACTCTGGTGAAACTAAGTATGCACGATTGACTGAGTGAAATAGCTATCTATTGTTTTCACACGACTCTGGAGATGTACTCCTTATTCTGGAGGAGGCAAAGTTGTCATGTTTATGCGGTTGTCAGAAGCTAATCCCTTCTTGTCTAATCAGGGAAGTTAACTCCTCCCTGTTCATTCGAGAACGTTTCTAGTAACCTCTGATCTAGCTGGCATACCTAATTAAGTCTAACATATTCAGTAGAGACCTAGTCGACCTCAGTCCTACATCTAAACTGCAGTTTATGTTATTCCAATGCGCAGAGCCTATTGGGAATATAGGAACTACACTACAGTACAAAGTGTGCCGTTGGGTGGTTATGTTCATACTGCCCCTCTGGCCTAAACATGGTAAGAACAGTAGGCTGAATTTTTATTTTCCTGATGCCACTGATGTAGGTGACTACTTGAGAACAGATGGCGATAGGTTTAATGTGCTTTTCCGCTGGCCTTCTCTGTCCTCAGTTGCCTTGGTGTCTTGACCTGAGTCTTGTGCCAATGCAATGATGGGCGATACTACTGCACTACTGGGGAGAGGGCTGCTTTGCGTAATGAACATGTCTTCCTCTTCTTCATCTTCAACCGTGATCGGATTGGATTTCAATTCCTTGCTCAGCTGGCTTTCACCCCCTTCACAAACAACACAGTGTTTTGGCTGCTAAGGTGCCCCTCCCAATAGCATGAAGCTCAATCTCTTGAACTGCTCCTCCTTTGGGAGGAACTACTATCAGCGGTTGTGGCTGTCATTCTTGTTGTTGCTGTGAGTTTCCTGCAATGGTTGGGTACTACTTTGCGATAGAGTTAAGTCAATTTCAACATCACTGCTCATTGTCGCTGCAATATAGACTGGCTGCCTCTGCTACAGACATGGGTTTAGGCCTAGATTGGGGTGGGTCCACGGATTTGGGAGTGGGGCAGGAGCAGTTTTTATTTTCCATAAAGCATTTAGGACGAAATACTAGCGGAGGAGGTGGTTAGCTCCTTCTTCTTCTCACTGGTGACTTTCTTATTACCAGTTTAAGCACCTTTCTTTGGGACCATCTTAAAACTGTCAGTTAGCAGTGACACCTAGCTTCACAAGTTGAAGAGATGTCTGGGATGCGGGGGTCACTCACGTGTTACGCCGTGCACAGGCCTTCTTTCTGCCAGTAATGTGGGTAATTTGTCTATTGTCTTATCTCTTGTCTTGTCATGCAACTAAAAAAATGAATCAATAAGGACGTCAGTGAAACGTGGCATTGTTGCTGTTCAATTGGAAGTACAAACAAACAGAATATCATTTAATGTGATAAGTGGTTCCTCCCTTAATTAACAATATAGTGTATATCTGTTCGTAAAATGGAAAACCACACCAACATAAACTTTCACGGTGACTGACTGTACATTGAGGAAGAATAAGAGAGAGCAAAAGCAACAACATACAGATGACACGGTTTGCTTTATGTGCATCACGTGACGTCACTCACATGTGATATGGCACTCAGGGAGGTGCAGCTGACAAATGACAATGGAAGGAATAATCCATAGACAACAAATGCTGTTGTGTACCTATAGCAGACATGGAGTTGATTGATGTCAGATGTCGTGAAAAATTGGTATTAACAAAAAATAAATAAGTATACAAACACATTTAAAAAAATGTGAAAAAATATAAAATATATTTTACCAATGGAAAAATTAAAATAAAAAATTAAACGTAAACAAAATTAGCCACGAAGATATAATAATACGTTATTAAACTGCTATCTCATTGCTCATCCATCCATGCAGCCTATGGCAAATGGCTGAATTTGGTTGGATGCACAAAATGGCTGCCAGCCAGTGCCACACTGTAATCAAAAACAACACTAAGCAAGAAGGCACTCATTGGGACCAAAGAAAAGACATGCAAGCCTGTAGAATCCGGCCGTATCCAATCCTGATATCTATAGCTCGGGAATTCCGCCGGTCACCATAGCGATTTCAATTGTGGCTTTGGTTTATCAAAAGCTCCAAGTGTGTTGCTCCAACCCCCTCCTTCATTTCCCCAGATAATTGATCTCCCCGCCGTAGAAGTGGACGCTTCACGCCTCCTAACGGCACTTGCCCCGCCTGGACCTCTAGCCATGGTGAGTAGGACTCTTGCCCGCCCCACACAGACCCCCTCCCCGTTTTTCCAAAATACACCGTCATTTATGTCTGACACATATATATATGTTTAATTTCAGTTCTCCACGTGCTGCCCGGATCAGGACCAATTTTGGCTTGACCCCAATTGAACCCCTTTCTTATTGATCAGATATTCACTGATCCACGGTAAGCAGCCCCCAATAATGCCCCCTTCCCTAAGACTTTCATTTAGTGGCCTGACCTCCCCTTACCCCTGTTTCCTTTTCACACAGCACTGTACCCAGCCCACCATGTCCTGAAGATGATCCTCATTCAAACGGATCGAAATGTCGTCGACTAAACAGCCAGACTATAGGCGTCCCTTTACAGTGGTTCTCCTTAGAAACATTAAATTAGGACACCATAATTGAATTGGAAACCATTGTATTTTCACTGTATATATTTGCACATTGCACTTTGCGCCGCTCACGCCGTATTCCTTGTCACTTGCGCTGCCGTAGTGTCACAATTCACTGCACTCGTGCACCTTGTACAACCCTTTGGGCTGATACTTGTTACCTGGTACTTGTTTAATTATTCACACAGTGCTGTAATCAATTGTGTTTACTTGTCTTCCCCCTTCCCCCCCCCCTACCCCCCTTCTTCTTGATTCTTTATAATAATATAAAATGATGCTTTTTAGCACTACTTTGAACGAAATAATTGACTCCTTGATCTTTTTAGGATAATACTGTATAGATATCCTTACCAGTCATTGTTTATTAATCTGTTCAATCATACCCTTTGGGATATTGTTTTGTATACACAGCCTGTAGTGAAAGCACACTGGCTGCCTAGCCTACACCAAAAATGGTCAGGCCCCAACCACATTATTACAACAAGAGAACACATGCAGGCCTATGGGAAAACACAAAATGGTAAACACAAAATGGCCACCAGCCACATGGTCTTGGTCATAACAACACCAACAACCAGCAAGAACACCTGGTGATAACAAAGAAGACATGCAGGTCTATGGCAAAAGCACACTGACTGGATACACAAAATTGCAGCCGGTCACATGGTCACAGACTCACAGCAAAAAGCAGGAGGCCTAGAAAACAAAGAACGCATCCAGGTATATGGTAAAAGCACACTGACTGGATACACAAAATTCCCGCCAGACACATGGTCACTGACTGAGAACAAGAAGCAGAAGGCCTAGAAATCAAAGAATACATGTGGTCCTATGGCAAAAGCACACTGGCTGCCTACACAAAATGGCTGCCCGCCCAATGGTCACAGCAAGAAGCTGGATGCCTAAACAAAGAACGCATGCAGGTATATGGTAAAAGCACACTGGCTGGATACACAAAATTCCCGCCAGACACATGGTCACTGACTGAGAACAAGAAGCAGAAGGCCTAGAAATCAAAGAATACATGTGGTCCTATGGCAAAAGCACACTGGCTGGATATACAAAATGGCCGTCACCCTCAAGATCACTACAAAAAGCAGGAGGCCTAGAGCAGAGAACGCATGCCGGCTTATTGAAAAATCACACTGACTGCCTGCACAACATGGTTGCCAGCCACATGGTCACAACAAGAAGCAGGAGGCTGCAGACAACACATAAACAGTTGTTTCATGTACCCATAACTAGCACTGTGCCTACTAGCTGGAAGGCCAAATGGCCGACTAGGCCACATAGTGAATTACATTAATATCGCAAATGTATTTAAAAAAATTAGAAAATGTAGTAAACTGTATATCATTTTTCCTTAACAAAAGAAGAAAAATATAATGCACAGAAATCAGTGATCACTAGGCCCCTACTAAGACAACGGGCCACCCACCACAATAAATTTTAAAAATCCATTGAAAGTACAAATAAATCCCCGTGCATGGTCCCGATCAAACAAACACCAGTTTTTAAACTTACTGTAATATGCAACAGACACATAGAGTGATACTTCCAGCTCCAAATTTAAATGAAAAGTGACCAGGAGCTAGACAAAGCACTGGGAGGAGCCTACTGGACAGTAACAGGAAGTTGGAGACTCTGGGACAATTCTTTAAAATTGATAAAAAGTTAAAAAATAAATTAAAAAAAGACTCCTTGCACAAATACAAACTGGCAAATGTCAATTTGAGGAGGTTTTTAACTCCAAATCATCAGTTCTGTTACATTTTGAGGCTTCTCGAGGAGCGGAATTTCCCCAGATTGCAGCTGCAGTAGATCCTGCATGCTCTGGATTGCGTACAGCAGAATACATCTGCCGTAGGTTGCTAGCGCGCCCGAATTATGTGTTGCAACCGCAAATCACACTGGAGCATGCAGCTGTCTAGCAAATCTCGTAACTCCAGCGAACGTCCCTAAAAATCTCATAGGTGATGGGGCCACGTGGCCTCTCCCAGGCCACATAGGGCCCTGGGGACCACCACCTCACCAGGGCCGTCCCTAAAAAATAAAGGAGCCATTCATAACTCTGCCGATCACCACCCCCTAGGGCCGCCTCCTTCTATGTCCTGGGGTGTCCACCCCCAGGACATAGCTGTTTGATTTAGCTTGCCGGGTGCTATGAGGGCTCCTGCCAAGCCAAAGCAAACACTCCAGTTCCAGCAGGCAGAAGCAGTCAAAGAGCTCCCACCCACTAAAACTGGAGGTTTCATGTCTTTTCTTGCCTGCAGACATGTAGGCAGTAAAAGAGATGAAACAATTGCTCCTGCATCGATGGGGCTGCCTTTCCAGCAACTCCATCCATGCAGCTGCATTGCCAGCTCACACAGGAGGTGTGGAACCAGCTACAACCACAGGGACCTTTAGTCACCCTCCAGGTCCCTTGGAAAGCAACAAGCAGAAAGAGGCAGCATAAAGGTCAGCAACTAGGAGTTAGAGGCAAGATAAAGGTGTAAAACAAGCAGAAATTGACAGAATAAATGTGTAAAGCAAGCAGAAAGATGCAAAATAAATGTCAGAAACCAGAAGAAAGAGGCAGAAAAACGAACAACAATGAGCTGAAAGAGGAAAAATAAGGGTCAGAAACAAGCAGAAAGAGGCAAAACATAGGTCAGAAACTCGCAGAAATAGGCAAATTAGAAATCAGCACTGAGCAGACAGCCAAAGAAAGGTGAGAAAAAAAGAGGAAAATGCAAATTAAAGGTCAACATCGAGCTGAGAGAGGTAAAATAAAGGTGAGAAATGAGCAGAAAGAAGCAGAATCATGGTCGGAAATGAGCAGCAAGAGGCAAATTAAAAGTGAGAAAAGAGTAGAAAGTGTGAAAAGAAAGGTGAGACACAAGAAGAAAGAGGAAAAATAGAGGTCAGAAACCAGCAGCAATAGGTAAAATAAAGTTGAGAAACAAGAAGAAAGAGGCAAAATAAAAGTGTGAAATCAGCAGGAAGAGGTAGAATAATGGTCAGTAATTTGCAGAAAGAGGAAGAATAAAAGTAAGCAACAAGAAAAAGAGGCAAGACAAAGGTGAGAAGTGCACAGAAAGCAACAGAACAAAAGATGAAAAATGGGTAGAAAGAGGCAGAATAAAGATAAGTTGTGAGCAGAAAGACAAAATAAAGGGAAGAACGAGTTGTAAGAGGCAGAAAAGAGGTCAGACACCAGCAGCAGGAGTCAAAATAAAGGTGGAAAATTAGCAGAAAGAGGCAAAATAAAGGTGAGCAACGAGCAGAAAGAGGCAAAAGAAAGGTTAGAAACGAGCAGAGAGAGGCAAAATAGAGGTCAGCAATGAGCAGAAAGAGGTAAAATAAAGGTAAGAAATCAGCAGAAAGAGGAAAAATAAACATCAAAAACGAGCTGAAAGACGCAAAAAAGGTTTAAAATGAGCAGAAAGAGGCAGAATGAAGGTCAGAAATGAGCAGCAAGAGGCAAAATATGAGCAGAAATAGGGAAAATAGAGGTCTGAAACCAACAGCAATAATTAAAATAAAGGTGAGAAACAAGCAAAAAGAGGCAAAATAAAACTGCAAATTGAGCAGCAGGAGGCAGAATAAAGGTCAAAAATGAGCAAAAGGGGCAAGATAAAGGTGAGAATTGTGCAGAAAGAAGCAGAATAAGGGTAAGCAGTGACCAGAAAGAGGCAAAAATAAAGGTGAGAAATGAGCAGTAAGAGGCAGAATAGAGGTCAGAAGAGAGCAGAAAGAGGCAAAACAGAGGTCAGACACCAGCAGCCGAAGGCAAAATAAAGGTGAGAAATGAGAAGTAAGAGGGGAAATGAATGTGAGAAACAAGCTGATAGAGGGACAATAAAGGGCTGAAAGAGGCAAAATAGAGGTCAGCAATGAGCAGAAAGAGGCAAAATAAAGGAAAGAAGTGAGCACAAAGAGGCAAAATGAAGGTCAGTAACAAGCTGAAAGAGACAAACAAAGGTGAGAAATGAGCAGAAAGAGGTAGAATGAAGGTCAGAAATGAGCAGGAAGAGGCAAAGTAATAATGAAATACGAGCAGAGAGAGGCAGAATAAAGGTCAGCTTCAAGCAGGCAGTCAAAATATAAAGGTGAGAAATGAGCAGAAAGAGACAGAACAAAAGATCAGAAATGGGCAGAATGAGGCAGAATAAAGGTCAGCAGCGAGCAGAAAGAGGCAAAATAAAGTTTAGAAACGAGTAGAAAGAGGGAGAATATAGGTCTGATGCAAGCAGAAAGAGGAAAAATAGAGGTCGGAAACCAGCAGCAAGAGACAAATAAAGGTGAGGAATGAGCAGAAAGAGGCAAAATAGAGGTGAAAAATTAGAAGAAAGAGGGAAATAAATGTAAGAATGAGGTTATAGAGGCAAAATAAATGTCCAAAATGAGCAGAAAGAGGTCAATTGAGGTCAGCAATGATTAGAAATATGCCAAATTAATAATGAGACACGTGCAGAAAGCGATACAAATAAAGGTAAAATAAAGAGCCAAAAGAGGGAAAAAAAGGTGAGAAATGGGCAGAAAGAGGCAGAATGAAGGTCAGAAATGAGCAGCAAGAGGCACAATCAAGGTGAAAAATGAGCAGAATGAGGCAGAAGAAAGGTCAGCGATACGCCGGAAGAGGCAAAATAAAGGTGAGAAGCAAGCAGTAAGAGGCAGAATGGATGTCAGAAGCTAGCAGAAAAAAGCAAAATAAAGGTCAGAAGCCAGCAGCAAGATGCAAAATAAAGGTGAGAAATGAGCAGCAAGAGTCAAAATAAAGGTGAGAAATTAGCAGAAACAGGCAGAACAAAGGTGAGAAACGAGCAGTAAGAGACAGAATAGAGGTAGGAAGAGAGTAGAAAGAGGCAAAATAAAGGTGAGAAATGACCAGTAAGGAAGTAAAATAAAAGGTGAGAAAGGAACCGTAAGAGGGAAAATAAAGGTCAGAAACGAGAAGAAAGAGGCGGAATAGAGGTCAGCAGTGAACAGAAAGACGTAAAATAAAGGTGAAAATTTTGCAGAAAAGGCAAAATACAGGTTAGCAACGAGCTAAAATAGGCAAAAAAAGTAAGAAATGGGCAGAAAGAGGCTGAATGAAGGTCAGAAATGAGCAGAAAGAGACAAAAAAGGTGAGAAACAAGCAGTAAGAGGCAGAATAGAGGTGTGAAGCGAGTAGAAAGAGGCAAAATAGAGATCAGAAACAAGCAGCAAGACGCAAAATAAAGGTGAAAAGTGAGCTGTAACAAGCCAAATAAAGGTGAGAAACGAACAGAAAGAGGTAAAATAAAGGTCAGAAACTATCAGAAAGAGGTTAGCAACGAGCTGAAATAGTCAAAAATGATGAGAGGCTGAATGACGGTCAGAAATGAGCAGCAACAGGCCAAATAAAGGTGAAAAACAAGTAGAAAGAGCCAAAAAAAAGATGAGAAATGAGCAGAAACAAGGAAAATAGAAGTCAGAAACCAGCAGCAATAGGCAAAATAATGGTGCGAAAAAAGCAGAGAGAGGCAAAATGAAGATGAGAAACCAGCACAAGGAGGCCAAATAAAAGGCAGAAACCAGCAGAAAGAGGCAAAATAGAGGTCAGAAATGAGCATTACAAGTCGGAATAAAGGTCAGAAAGAGGCAGAATAAAGGTCAGAAACCGGCAGAAAGATGCAGAATAAAAAGTCTGCAATCAGCAGATAGAGGCAAGATAAAGGTGACAAACAAGTAGAAAGAGGCAGAATGAAGGTCAGAAATTAGCAGAAAGAGGCAGAATAAAGTTCAGAAACATGCAGAAAGGCAAAATAGAGATCTGAAATGAGCTGAAAATAAAGGTTAGCAATTAGCAAAAATAGGTAAAATAGACCAGAAACTAACAGAAAGAGGCCAAGTACAGCACAGAAATGAGCAGTAAGAAGCCGAATAGAGATCAGAAATGGGCGGAAAGAGGGCAAATGGAGGTCAGCGAAGAGCATAAACAGGCCCCAAGGACCCTGAGCAGCCGAAGGGACTTCATCTCCCAACCAGTAATGCGCCAAAGGCATGTTTGCAGAGTTGTTGAGAAAGGAGATGAGCCTCCCACGAGGTCTCAACAATCTTGCTGTGGGGGACTTACTGGTGGCAACAATAGGGTTTCTTGGCCCACAAGGGCCCTCAGCAGCCAGGGGCACTACATACCCCAAAAAGTAGTGCACCGGAAGGTGTATTTGCAGAGTGGTTGAGAAAGATGGCAAGGCCTCTGATGAGGTCTCAGCGATCGGGCTGTGGGAGACTTACTACTGGCAAAAATAGGAGTTCTTGGCCCCAGGGACCCTCAGCAGCAAAGGGGACTTCATCCCCAACCAGTAGTAAGCCTAGAGGTGCGTTCGCAGAGTTGTTGAGAAAGGGGTGGGGCCACAAATGAGTATTCGGCAGTCCTGTTGTGGGTGGCTTAGTAGTGGCAGCAATAGGGGTTCTTGGCCCCCCAACTACTCTTAGCTACCAAGGGGATTTTATCCTTCAACCTGTAGTGCATTAGGAGGCATGTTTGCAGAGTGGTTGAGAAAGGGGGTGGTGCCTCCGATGAGATCCCAGCAATTCTTCTATGGGGGACTTACTGGTCATAACAGAAGGGGTTCTTGGCCCCTAACTGCTCTCAGCATGCAAGGCGACTTAGTTAGGGGTGGTGGAGCATTACTCTGCCTGCTCATGGAACTCTGTGGATTTTGGCAGAGTCTCTTGGTAAATACACGAGTTTCACCTGGGCCTAAAAAAAAGGGTAAAATTAATGTCAGCAAGGACCAGGAAGAGGCAAAATAAATATCATAAATGAGCAAAAACCAAACAGCCAGAAAACAAGCAGAACCGACTAAGGCATTTATTCCACCACTCACAGTGCAACTCAGACACTCACACACCCACTCAGACACCCGTGCACCCATTCACAGACCCACTCACACACCCACTTACATACCCAGTGAGAGACTCACACACTTATACACCTACTGAGACACTCATACACTCACTCACACACTCACTCTCAAAGGTTACTGGGACATTATAGTTAGGAAATATAATTAACAAATCCTTATAAGTCACTGAAAAAAAGGTTGCAGAGACGTTATAGTTAGGCTTGGATCTCACTAGTACAAAACCATAGTAATTACATGTAATAGTTACTTGAGATAACTACAACTTATGCCCCAACAATGCTCTGCTTATTACCTCAGATATTACATCACTCATGAATGGTCAGTGACATCAATGATGAGATCTCAAATGACATCACTGATGACATCATCCACAGAATCACTCACACACCTACTCTCATCCCATACAACCTCTCACACACCCACTTACACAATCACTCACACACTTAGTCACAAACTCATACAACTTTGCATATTCTTAGTCACTCATTCCATACAGCCACTCATACAACCACTCATTACTCATACTGCCAATCACACAGCCACTCAGCCACACATACAGGTACTTGCATACCCATACAGCCACTCACACTGAACTCACTCAATGATACAGCTACTCATGCATCAACTTATTTACTCATACAACCACTCATAGACAGTCATACCCTGACCAATCATTAATCCATACAACCACTCACACATCCAAGGATACCCACAGAACCACGTATATACCCATTCACACATTCATACAACCACTCTAATAGCCACTCACTCACCCCTAAAGCCCCTTACACACACTATCACCCTCTAATACAGCCACTGACACCCACTCACTTACCTATGCATACATTCAAACAACTACTCAATCACCCATACAACCCCTTTCACATCCTTCTCCTCACCTATACAGCCACTCACATAGCCACTCAGTTACCCATACAGCCACTCACACACCCACTAACAGACCTATGCAGCCAGCCACACATCCACTCAGTCACCCATATAGCCACTCACACCCACTGAACCTCCAATACAGCCAGTCACCGAGCCACTAGCTCAACCATACAGCTGTTCATATACCAACTAACAAATCCATATAGCCATTAATGCACCCACTCACAGACACATAGAGGCACTTAGACACCCACTCATACACTGTCTCAAACACAGGCACTCACATGACATATATTAGAAATACTATCACTCATTAGAAGTACACAAACCATACTAATGTAACTTTTGTGGTACCTTAGTATATATGTTTAACACTCATCAACTTTTAGAAAACACTCACAATAACAGGATGATGTCATCAGTGATGCCCTTTGAGATGTCATCAGTGATGTCATCAGTGATGTTACTGACCATGTCATGAGCGATGTAATATGTGAGGTCAAAATCAGTGCATTGCGGGGGGTAAGTGATAGTTATGTATTTTGTTATTTTTCTGGAGGATGTATGTGATTTTATTTGTTGGAAAATGGAGGTATGTGGAATATTTTGCTTGTTCCATTGGTTGATTCCACTTGAAGGTGGAACTTGGGTTGAACATTCTAAATGGTTAGCGAGATTATTTGTGGTATTTCTGCTGCTTGTGCTACTCGCTGCTCCTTTCCTGCAGCTGCAAATAAAGCCACTTGTCTGTAGGTGAGCGTTGCTGTGCTACTTTCCAACGCTAGCTGTTTCCTGTCAAAAGTAACAAATTGAAGTGTACATTAACATTTTTAGGATCCAGCTACAACCCTGGCAGTGAAATTACCTTTTGGGGGCTAGTTACTGGAGGAACTATGCTAACTTTCATTTCACAGCTGTTCCACTTTTAAATATCAGGCATGTTCCCTTGTAGGCAACAAAGTGTATTCATATTTATTTATTTAAAATGTAAAAGCAGGATATCCTGCCTCTCAGAATGTTAGTTTTAACAGGTTTACCAGCAGGTGTTTGGGCTGCTACAGTCTGGATATACATGGTAGAGCTGAAGCTATGTTTTACAGCCCCACATTGTGTATTGCACAATAGGTTTTGCAGTCCTCAGGTGGCATTTATCTTGCGGACCTTGGATCCATTTTATTTACCCAAGTACTAGAGACTTGTAGGCAAGTAAAATATGTCAATCAAGGTTAAGACAATTTACTAATGTTTAGAAGGGGAGCATAGGCACTTTACCCAGTATTTGGACAAAATATTGAATTATAAATATCGAGATACTCAAAAATAGAATTTTTAATCAGGTCCTAAATGTCCGCAAGGTGGCCTGTGAAAGGAGCGGGGCAGTGAGGTATGGGGAAGCTTGGAAAGGGAAACGGAGGATTCTGTCTGGAAGGGAGGAGCATTACATGTTCCTCCTATTCCTTGGCAAAGAGTTGGGCAGGGGTCCACGACCAGGGTTGCACAGCACTGCAGCCGATTCGTTTGACAATTTTTCTGACTGGATTTTGCAACTAGAAAACTGTGTCTGATGTTTCTGAAAATAGGAAAATCAGGTTCAGTAAGATCCACTCACATATAATTAAAGGGAGCATAAACCCCTTGGAAAAATCCACCCTGCTCAAGGTACAATCAATGCATCTGTTAATGTAGCTCTGAGGTTCAATATACTTTTGCCTGTGTGAGAAATGATCTGATGAAAAATCTCTAATATTTTGCTCATGATAATACAAGATCTGATATGGAATTAATTGAACCTATGAACTGATTAGCTGGTGGATTAAAACAATGTGGAATGGAATTTGTGTTGGAATTTGTGTATTTGTGTATGGCAGTTCTTGCCATAAATCAACTCAGGTATCAGACTTTACAAATATATTGATCTAAGTTTCTATGGTTTATGTAGTGCTGCCAATTTGTACTGTATCAGGTGCTGGTAAATAATTTCATTATACAATTCATAAGACTGCAATAGTTTAGATGGAATTTACATTTTATGACATTTGCAGTGTATATTATCATAATATGACTTTAAGTATATTATTCGACTGAAGGGTAAATAAATTCTCTATGACTTGAGATGGCAGGGTATATTTTAGGTCAAATACAAAAATGATGAGTTTGTCAGATATGAGCCATGTGCAAATTTTAATATGTGGTTGACCACTTCTGAAAGACATACAAGATAGACAAAATTCACACAATAAGTAGGAAGTTTGTGTGTAAATCTCCATCTCAGTTTATTTTTTTGTATTTTTCTCAGTTCACAGTAATTTCCATGGATACTCTTAGGAAGATTGTAGGACTTTCTCTTTGGGGTCCCATTCCCGCTGTAGGGAGTTATCCATAGAATTCCATAGTAGAGAACTCCTCGTAGGATCCTCTGTGCCAAAGCATTTTTTTCTCTCCTGGTAACATATTATTCCTTAAGAAGAATGCCTAAGCAAATTTGGTTGTGATCCATTCCTCTTCCATTCCTCTTCCAAACCTCAAAAAGAATGTATGACCCTATCAAGGTTGGAAAGGAGATAATTGGGTTGTTTCTGCTTCTTCAGAGTGCATTATATAAATGAAGCACAATTTGTGCCATTATTCTGATCACACCATTATAAATTGTACAAGTAATATACAACGGGAAGCTGCATTCTATTTGTTTCCCACTGATATTAGATCATATGAATGAATAACCAGATTTTGATCTGATTGCCTTACATAACAATCTTATTGGTAGTTCTCATCCAAAGTACCATCTGAATATCAGTATCTCTGTTCCTAGTTTGTGGGGCATGATAAACATTATCATGATTCTCTCCCCTCTACTTGTCTTAAACTCTACATTAGTGGGGGCCAGCGAATGATTGGAAAATGGATTGGCTCAAATATCTGAGCATTCCCCATTTGATAGACTGAGACATTTTCTTTAAAAGCAATACAGGAAGACGTAAGAAACCATTGAGAGACACAAGTATATTGTCAACTACCAGGGTGGTCACTATGCCATGGATCAACTAATTGTAATTATTGATTCAGCGCGTCGACTAATTTTTCAGTTTGGGGCTTCAATAGTGTTTTTGTTTTTTTCGATGTATCCAAAGCCAATTCCTGGATGTCATTAAAATCACCCCCTATGATTGTTGGCCCTATTGCTTCCATAGCAATATAAAAATCTGTAATAATGAGTCTGCTTTGTAAAAAACTGGGGTGTAGTAATTAACAGAGTTTAGAGGGTTTCCATTAGCATGAACTTTCAGCCATATCTACCTTCCCTAGGGATCTCTAATTGCCTCAGTTACCAGCCAATCGAGCCACCTGCTTAAGAAAACCATAACCCTGCTTAATGCCAACCCAGCTGAAGCAAAGTAAGAAGGTGGATACTGCTTTGGAATTAAAAGATCCGGACAGTTGTTCTTAAGTTGAGTCTCCTGTAAAAATAAGATTTCTGGAGAAAGTGCGGTCAACCATCTAATTAATCCCCCAAACTTTCACTTGTTTGACATGCCATTAATAGTACAAGAAATCATACTAACTTTTAGACCCATTGCTTAACCACCTTTTGCCAACTAACATTGTTTCTGTGACACTAATGAAAAATGATTCAAGTCCTATCTCAATTCTGCTCTTTTTTTTATAGAAGTTCTCTCCGCCTATGCAATCACCCCCTATACCCACATGTGACCCAAAAACACCTAAGCTCTGCATGGGGAGAATC
The DNA here is from genome assembly GCF_964263255.1 of Lissotriton vulgaris. Classification (NCBI taxonomy): domain Eukaryota; kingdom Metazoa; phylum Chordata; class Amphibia; order Caudata; family Salamandridae; genus Lissotriton; species Lissotriton vulgaris. Next base: position 336,367,317 of record NC_141685.1, on the reverse strand, counting down.
ACTCACAATACCCCTCTCATGACTGCTCCAACCCCACGGGATGTCCTGGAACTGCACCCTAGTACACTTATGTCCCTCCCACCATACCCTCCAGTGACCCCTAAAGAAACACTTAAAGTTCATGAATAGCCTATCAATTTATGCATTCTCAAACTACTGACCATCCACTAGACAATCCCTATCATCATCCTCCGCCTAGCCAGGATCATCAAACCAACAGAACTTACACATGAAATACTCCAAATCAATTAGAGATCTTCTGCAGGAGCTCCTGAGCCTCTATGAAATTAATGAACATATGGAACTGCCCCTTTACCAACATCATCAGCTTAGACTGTTTTGTAAGGGAAGTCTGAACAGCCTGCGCCTTAAATAGGCGACGAGCTGAAGAGTCTGACATATCAGCAAATAGATGACAACAAGGTATTTCTGGTGTTGAAAACTGTTTTTTCTCAATGGCTTTGGCCAATATGCACTCTTTAAGAAGGTAGTCAGAAAAGTTCACCAAGATAGTACATGGAAATTTCAAGTTCAGAATGGGTTGAGCCAGGACCCGATTGGCTTGTGTAATGATCAAATCTCTTGAATGTTCTGGCAGGACATGAGTCTTATTAAAATAGTTCACCCATTGAAGAATCTGTCTATACGGAGGTTAGAGCGCCATGAGTGGTTTTTAAGCTCCTTAATTTTGTAATACAAGAAAGATTTTTTCTTTGTGAACCGACTGACTCCTTCCTGCATTAAGGTGACTTGATCTTTAATTGCAATATTCTGGATTCAGCTTCCTGCAACCTCTCTGGGAGTTAAGTCATAGTTTCTTCAAGTTTGGTAGTCTCTGGTGTAAGGCTGCTATTTCAGTAGCTTGTGAGGCCTTAAGATCTCTAATTTCAACCAGAATAATATTAAGCATTTTTTTAATATTGCATTGTTCAGAGACTGTCATTCCTCCTTGAACTTGCTGCTGAGCTTTCTGCTGTGGTGCCTCCTGGAACCGGCATGTTAGCAATGAGATTTAACTGGCGCTGAGTATTTTCCTCGAGGATCAGTTCTGAACTGGGAGACAAAAATACGTGGAGATCAGTGACATCCGCCTGAGATGAATGCAGACTGGGTCTTGATATAAGGGCCTGTTTTCTACTAGAGCTTGTATAGCTGAGAACTGATGTGCCAGTAACAGACCAGTTGGCACTACTTTCGCCTTTACAAACAGGGGATAATCTTTTGTTGTGACCTGCTTCACGTCCGTCTCAGCCGTAACAATCATAGTTGTGTCATTCGTTTCACTATTCTTGTTGTTCTCATTGCTAAGAACAAGAACTTCAGATCATATAGAAGATTGTATTGCATGCACTAAAGTTTCTCCCATCTCACCCTTGGACTTCATACTGTCCCCATCTCACTTTACTTAGAAATGGTGGTCAGACATTTCTCTGCACTTACTGGGCTCACTGCCATCTCAATCTCCAGATGTATCTGAAAACTGTGATTTGCCCTTGTGGCAGCAATCGGGGTTTGCATTTAGCTGAAGTCTTCTTGTATTTGGCAGCCATCTTGTCTGCCATGTGCTCACCATGTGCTCTGTCCTTCCTTGCTGTTGTTTAATCTCATACTCTGCTTATAGACAGACTATATTTAGGCTCTGTGACTTTGCACATGGGCAGAAGAAACTGTAACTGTTCATACACCTGTTCTAGTCTGTAACTGTCAGGTTATTCTTACTGGAGTCAGCAAACTGCTAGCTCCTCCCTACTGTTGACTGTGCATTTCTGTATGACCTTTTATGTATTTAACCCTTCTCCTCTGTACTTGTACCGCCTTCTTTTGACCCCCTTTGTGGGTATAAAAGGACCATGTTCCTTCTGTTCAGTGTGCTACTTCATACACTATCGAAGAGTGTTGTGTGAATGTAGTTCCACCACATGAGGTTAATAAAGACTTTGTTTTATATTCCAGTTTCCATGCCAACTTCTATTCTATTGGTCTGAGTACTTGTGCAGAGACGGATGAACCCCTAGCACTGGTAGGCCTGGCTGAGGCTCACCCCGACAAATGGGCGCCCAACCAGTGGGGCTCATCGGTGACTCGGATGCCCGAAGGAGTGGTCGAAACCAAGAATTGGAATCTTGCTGTGGACGATCACTGCCCGAGGAGACTCACATCTTGGCAACCAGGGCGTTTTTCCTCTCTTTCTGATCTGACCCTCCAGGTGGTGCCGGTCCTCGACTGAGATCTCTTCTGTTGATTCGCCGCGCAGTGACCGTTTGGTCGATTCAAGAACTTGGCAGTTGGAATCTGAACATTTGGGATTCGTAAATCGTTTTATGTGACGCTTGCTGTTTGGTTTGGAATTTGTATTGGCCAATTTTGGGATTCTATGATTTGGTAATATATAAATTGCTATTTATATAGGCAGGTAATGAGGAGAATTTTCTCTACTTTGAATAAGACTTGAACAGCACACCGTACAAACGTACTATAAGTGCTACTTTGTGTATAATACTGCAAATACTGCACTATTTTTGGCATGCCTATTTCTAGCACACTTCGTAGAATGTGTTGCTTTTGTGATGGTACCAGTTTACGTATTGATGAAACACAACCACCCCCCTCCCCCCCGGAGGGGACGCCTAATAGGGACATGTAAATTAAGTATGGTATTTCTTCTATAATGTACAGCACGTTATGGAATAAATATACTAGTAGGGTACCTGAGTTGAGTTGGCCTATGCATGGGTCATTTGATTTACGAAAGATTCAGTATGTGGAACAATGTATGTTTAAGCAAAAGACTAGGCAAGATATGTTTGACTGTGTACGTATGTGGGAGAAAGAAGTGCGTGAACGAATGAAGCGAGAGCAAGCCTTGGTCGAAAAAGAACAACAAAAAAGTATTCATGCGAAAGCATTAGAGTTGAAAAATAAAGAAATCAAAGAAAAATAAAGATAGAGAAGATAGGGAGCGTCATTTGCAGGTAGCTGGCCAATACGCTATTCAGCGACCCCTCTATCCTATCCTTAATAAACCACAAGATGAGTTCTTGTTGTTAGATCGTTCTCCGCCTCCGTATACTCTCCCTTCTGCTCCTAATGAATCAGATGAAGACTCTTCTACAGAGCAGGAGAAAGCACAGGAAACTCATTATATGTTGTCCGCCGAGCGTGCGTCTGAGCTTAGATCCGCTGCTCGTGCTTCTAAACTTATAGATAACATGAAAAACTGGCAGGAAAGGGAGAAAATATATTTTACCGAGGTATTTGCCACAGAGGCCCTTAAGCGGTTTAGGAAACACTCTGATGAGTTGGAACCCGATGATATAGCAAGTGACTGTAAGCAAATGCGTGATGATCGTTTTGTCTTGTCTCAGGTGGCTGACTCAATAAAACATTTGATTAAACTGCGTGCTGAAACAGTCCGTTTGCGAGAAGAGAAAAAGGCAGCTGCACAAACATCTCAGACCAGCGTGACACAGGATTCCATCTCTGAAATAGATAAGAATGTAGTAGTTCATGCAAAACCGATGCGGGAAGCAGCGCTTTTGTATGTCCTTCCTAGAGGTGCGGGAACAAGTGATAGTAAGGATTCCACTGATGCAAAGGGTTATTTTATTCATAATTAGGTTTACACTCCTTGGAATAGAGCGGATGTTATGGCTCTTAAAGTTGCATTAACTGATCCGCGGAAAAATCCAGCCGCTTTATATGAGGAAGTTGAGGGAGCCAATAGCTCTTGTAACGTGACTCTGCCTGATATTGACATGTTTTTCGGATTGATATTACCCCCTGATATGTGGAGAACTGTTCGTAAAGTTGATGATCGTGTGACTTTTGGGGCGATATGGCAAGATATAGAACAAATGGACGTAGAAAGGGAACCCGCACAGAAACCATGTCAGCTAATTTTAGATCTTCCCACAGCTATATTAGTTAAGTTAAAGACGATTATTCGATTAGAATCTTGCAAGCAAAAAACAGATGAATCGGTTTCTGACTTCTTTACACGCTTTGAGGAGGCATTCCACGATTTTAGTGGCCAGTCAATGACAGATGACATGGGCAGGCATCTGTTTGTCGATAAATATGTTGCCAACCTGTTGCCAAGAATAGCTAGTCGCCTAAAGGCCAGTGAGAGTTCATGGACTACCTCTTCTCCAGTTTCTCTTTTGACTATGGCTCAATGGTCCTCACAACGTGACTAGTTTGTTATGTTTAAAGAACAAACAATAGTTGTTGTCTTTTTGTTTCTATTTACAGGATTAAATCCTCCATCAACTACTGGTTCGAGAGGATACGGTAGGATGGTCTATATGACCACTCCAGTAGTTTTGACAGCCCGTTAACAAATCAATTGGTCTGTGTTTTTCATTTTTCATTTTACACAAAATTATTTGAGTGTACCTTTGCAGTAGCAATATCTTATGTATCTTATGGCCCTGAAGAATGCCGGTGTAGTTTTCACCTATTGGCAGAAACATGTTGGCCTAATCCACAACACAGCAAAGTAAACAGTGATTTTTTCACACTGTCCTACATCTCTTTTTAATCTGGCGTCCTGGTGAATATCAATAAAAAAAAATTTCATTTGCCTCAACCGTCATTTTAACATCACCCACTTCACTCTTTTTTGTTTGCACTGCACTTTTTCAGCACCACTCTGTGGCATGGACACCTCCACTATATGAACCAGTATTGTGTGTTGTCTGGCCAATTCATCTGGGCTCGGACTCACCACCCTGGTTAGACGTCCTACATGACGAGGCTCCGCCAAGTGGGTGGGCTGATAGGATATCTATCATATACTTGTGTCATGTGACCATTTGGTCTGGTTGAGTGCAATCCAAAAGTGTGGTCTCCCTAACAGGACCATATAGGCTCGGCTCTTTTGGTTTACAGACCCTCCAACTCTTCTTTGTTCGTTGTCAGTATTATGAACGCCAGGAGTTAGAAGCGAAGGGCAATGAGGATAAGAAGACTAAAGAGTTAAAAACGAGGGTTATGTTAGCTCAGGCTTATGGTCCGCCTTCTAGAGGTAGTGATAGAGGTGGACGTGGGTCTTATGGTCCGTCTTTTCCTCCTTATGCTTGTCCGACTTTGTCTTCTGACCAGTGTGCGTACTGCAGGAAATGTGGACATTGGGCTGCCAATTGTCTGGTATTGCTTGCCCAGCAGTACCCACGTGGACGGGGACAAATGAGAAATTGTTTAGGATATTCAGGGCCTAGAGGAAGCACGGACGATAGTGCTAGGTTTGATACTAATACGCGTGGACAGAATGGTGTTAAAACTTTCAATAGACGCCATCAGTATCAAATGTCTGATTATTTGCCGTCTGATTTGAAAGATTCTGCTTATGCATAGGACTCCCTAGGATGCTGTAAGGAATCAGTTGAAGTTCCAGTAGATCAGAAGGGTCCCTATGTTACAGCACATGTTTTAAGTTCTACTGATCAGTTTCTGGTTGATACAGGCACTACTTGTAGCGCCTTATCTAAACAATTGGTTCCAAGGGCTCCTCTGTCAGGCTTAACCATTACATCAACAGGTTTCGATGAAACACCTTCCCTTAGTCCACTGTCACAACCACTTGCATTTCATGTTGACAAATTTATTGCTACTTGTCCATTTTTGCTTTCTCCAAATACACCGGACAATATTGTGGGTCTTAATATGCTGAAGTATTTCAGGACTACGATATGATGTTCTCCAGAAGGGGTACATGTTATTTTGAATGACAACTACCCCGTGATTGAGAGATCTTCTCTTGTGAAAGAGGACATTGCACTAGATTCACTCCCTAGTACCTTGTGGGCTACTTCAGACACCGATGTAGGGCAAATGGTTATTCCACCAGTACATATTAGTGTCAAGGAGGGCGCTTCATTGCCACACTTGCCTCAATACAAAATTTCTCAAGAAGGCGAAGAAGCACTTGTACACATTGTCCATGATTTAATTGAAGTGGGGGTTGTGAAAGAAGTTCCTTATAACATTTGCAACAGGCCGTACAGATTTTGTAGAATTCCTCAAGGGTACACTGAGAATCCTAGTATTTACAGCCAAACATTGAAAAGAGAACTTGACTCTTTCACTTTGCCTGAAGGAGTGGCTCTCATACAATATGTCGATGACATCTTGTTGGCAGCCGATACGCCTGAATAATGTGAAAAATGTACTTTGTCTTTGCTTTCCTTTTGTTGCTTCGCACCACCACAAAGTGTCACAGAAGAGATTGCAATATTGTGGACCGAAGGTTACCTACTTAGGTCACCTTCTGTCTAAGGAGGGACGTGCACTTACACCAGATCGCATTCAAGCAATTTTAGACACACCAGTACCTTCTACTCAGAAATATGTCTGTGCATTCATTGGTCTGACTGCGTTTTGTAGGCAATGGATATTAGGTTTTTCACATATTGTTAAACCCTTGTTGGCGTTTTTGACCACAGACACTCCAATGCCCCTTCCATGGACGGCTGAATGCCAGAATGCTTTTCGTCAGTTACATCAAGCTCTATGCTCTGCACCAGTGTTAGGCACTCCAGATTACACGAAGGCTTTTACACTCTATGTACATGAAAAAGGTGGGTGTGCATTGTCAGTCTAAGTACAGACACATGGTGACAAGCAGCGTCCCTGTGCATATTTTTCAGCTGTTCTTGATCCTGTTGCTTGTGCATTGCCTGGGTGTTTATGTTCAGTTGCAGCAGCTCCTGTGTCCAAACGTCAGAGTAAAGGGATAGTTTTGTCACATAAACTGTTGGTGCTAGTACCCCATGCGGTCGATTCACTTTTGAATCAGACTAAGACACAACACTTGACTAGTGCTCGTTTTACAGGATACGAATTGACACTACTGGCCCCTCACATTACCCTGAAGAGGTATGCGATTCAGAACCCAGCTACTTTGTTACCTTATCCAGCGACTCAGACAGGAATCTCATGATTGTATATTTATTACTGAGGAACAGACAAAGGGTTGCGTCGATTTGCAAGATACGTCCCTTTCAGATCTAGATGGAAATTATGAGTTGATGGGTCTTGTCTGAAGTTAACAGATGACACGACTTCAGCTGCATATGCAATTACGACACTTCAGACAGTAGTGGAGACAGCTCGTATACCACAGAAGTCAGCTCAAGCAGCTGAGCTTATAGCTTTGACACGAGCGTGTGAACTTAGCATTGACTTGAGTGTGAGCATCTATACAGATAGCCGCTATGCTTTTGGAGTGGCCCATGATTTTGGTCTACTATGGAAGGAAAGAGGCTTTCTTACATCCCACGGGATGCAGATAATGCACGGAGAACTAGTGCATAATCTTCTGACTGCACTAACATATCCGAATAAAATAGCTATTGTTAAGTGTAGCGCACACAAGAAAGTAACTGATAAGACAGGACAAGGCAATGCATTTGCAGATCGCGTAGCCTGTGAGACTGCGATGCAGCGAAGTACTACATCTATGTACGTAGTGAAGTCACAAGCTGAATGTTGGCATGATGCTAGACAAGAAGTGCTAGACATACAGAGATCTGCTTCTGTGGAAGAACTTGAGCAATGGTCTAGATAAGGAATATTGGATGATGAGGGCTGTTGGCGCAATAAAGAGATGGATAAGTGGAAACTGCCTATAGCCTATTTACAGTCTATGGTTCAGATGGCACATGGGCAGGTACATGTTGGAGCTTCAGCAATAACGAAATTGCTTATGCAAGTTTGGGAGCATTCAGAAATTGCCAGCAATCCTGGTAAAGGGACACAGACTCCGACAGGAGGGTTTGCTACACCAACTGGAAGAGGTGGAAAAGGTGTGGCGCCACAGTCAGGGTGACTGACTCCGGAATCTGGGGATCACGGTTCGATCCTCTGCACTGGCGGCAGATTAGCCCAGCACCATGTGACTCTGGGCAATAGCTTGCTTAAACTTCCCCACCGGCCCCAATCGCCTAGAGACCCTTACGGGTGATTGTGCGCTTTACAAATGTGGACTATATTATATTATAACTGCACCTTTTGAAGTTTTGCAAATGGATTACATCCAACTTGAGCATTGCAATAACTTGAAGTATGTTCTAGTGGTGGTATGTGCCTTCAGTAAATGGATAAAGGCATACCATACAAAGGATAATACGACTCTCACCACAGCAAAGGTGATCTTAAAGGAATTCTTCCCTAGATTTGGTGTTTTATTGGGCAAGTTGTTTAGCATGTCCTGAAAGCATTAGTGATCAAACAGAAGTTCCATGCAGTCTTCCACCAACAATCAGCAGGGCTAGTGGAAAGGTATGATGCTACTTTGAAATTGAAATTACTGAAAATACTAGTTTCCACGTCTTTGAAATGGCCTGATGCATTACCCTTGGCATTGTTGTCCATTAGATCGGTGCCACATTCACGATCTGATCTTACACCATTTGGGAAATTCCTAAGCCACGTCCGATACATGATGTACCATGTGTTCTGATGAATGACTACTTCGCACAGTTGACAGACAGTTTAATTTCTATTCATCAACAGGCTCGAGAAGCTCTTCCTGACAGGTCCACAGGTGAGGCCCGTGAACTCTGGTCCGGTGACCATGTGCTGGTCAAAATCTTTGAGAGGCCGAACAGCTTGGAGTCGAGGTGGCGAGGACCGGAGCAAGTGCTCCTAGCTATGAGGACAGCGGTTCGAGTGACAAACAGGAAGAACTGGATCCCCAGCACTCATTGCAAGCCAGTGCCGCCTACCTTGGTGGAACCTGCTGTGCTGACTGACCATCAAGAGATTTTGGATACGGAGAAAGGCCACGCCATCTCACCTGGTGAATCTTCTTTATAACCAAAAGTGGCTTTTAGAAATGAGAGAATGTATTCAGGATTTTTGTCAATTAAATAGTGGTATGGCATCATTGTTCTCAGTGTAGGAAGCCTTCAAGGATACAGCTCAGGTAAAATATTGCTAATAAGGCTCAACAAACTCAGGTTTGAGCTCCAATAAGCTGTTGATATGGCCCTTCAATCCAAGAATTGGCTTCAGATTTTACAGCTTCCTATAGAGAATAACAACTATCTTGTAAAAGCCAACCAAAATGTGAGGGATTTTATTTAGTATGTGGGAAAACAGCTCTAACCCAAGGCATTTCAGTAGCGATTATATGAAGAGTTTCAACAGATTGGGATATTTCTTGCGTGGTCGACAAGTGTTAAGCAGGATGCCACATTTGTAAGGGAATCAACAAATGAGAAAGCAGCTGGGTTATAGACAACTTCACTACCTAGGTCAATCAGGTTGTATGTAGATACTGCCCGCCTCAAATGGTCAGCTGCCAATTGACCACAAATAGAAACATGCCCAGAAGGTAGATGAGAGGCAATATAAATTAGTAGCAAGTAACACGATGCAATGTCTACAGGTTGATAAACAATCAAAAGTTGCTTGTTGAAGTCTTTGTATGTCTTTATTTCAAATACGCTTGGTGGGCATCTTTAGAAACAGCCAACACATTTTTCCCAAACATGGGCTTCTTCAGGGCTGCAATGGCATACAATGTACAAGTATTCCTGCCTTTGAACCTTTGGATGTGTGGCACTGTAACCCTATTGCACGTCGATCTAAGTCATAACACCACCTATGCTTCTAATACCTCTCATTCACTTTTGTTTTCTGTATTCTCAACCATGTTTGTACCACAAATTACATCATATTCCCTGGATGTAAATGACCTTAAAATAGTTTTTACCACTCAAACTTCTCTCCCATCCCCGGAATATTCCCTGGATTAACAGGAATGCCTACAAGCTTACGCTACACTTTGTCCCATGGATGATTTTACATGCCTTTGGCACCATGACTCTTCCTTCCTCCTTTTCTCTGGCCTTGCCTTTTACTACCTTTTAAAACATCTGACTCTTCCTATTACTCACATTTGAATCCTAATTTGCTCTCTCTCAGGATCTACGTAGCCAAGCAGTCTCGACTGCTATGGTTAACTAATTTCCGTCACCCTTCTTCACATCTCATCTTCACAATCGCTTCTAACGAGCGATCTTGTGACTACTGCTCCAATTTTCTCTCTAGTGCATCTTACCCCTCTAGCTCTGTCCAAATTAAGACTGACGCTACGCTTCACCCACTTCAAGATCGTTTTTTCCTTACGCCGCACTTTACCCATTCTTAAACCATACTGTTATTGGGCAGTTTCCAAAGAAAAGTTTAATTTTACGTCTTCTAAACTTCCTACTGCATTTAGGCTTGCGGCTTTGCCATCAGATCAGTAGCATGCTTTCACTTTCACGTGGTTCATTTCGTTCTCAAACTGGAAACCACTTCCTGTTTGTCACTGACATAGGAGGTTTATGGTCTAGTCTTCAGCTACCCAGAAGCTTACTCATGTAATCCATGTTATATGGTGGGAACCAACAAGTAGGATTCAGATTGTTTGTCATCCCGCTGAGATTTAGGCACCAGCTGGACACGGGTCATAACACTCTACGCTGAGGATTTACACAAGTGAGTTATGGGGCAGATCGGAAACATTTCCAAATGCCACACCGCGTTTACCAAACTTGCCTTTTACTTTCTGATTGTTTATTGTGCATATCTTCCATATCTTCACTTTCCCTTATGTGGGAAGTTTATGGTGCTCGCCCTTCAACGTGGGGGCCACACCTTCTGGGTCACCGCCGAACATCCTGTCATGATTTGTTGTCACTCTAAGTAGATACAATTTTTCACCATTATAAATAACACTCGATTATGCATGTACTTTCACCTCTACCCTTACATGAGCAACTTATGTGCAATGCGGCTTTCTAGTCTTTACATGTATGTACGTATGGGGTCAACAATAGGCTTGACTCTGTTCCAAACCGGGCTGCTGCTAGGTTTAGCATGACCTTCATCCAGCATGCCTATGACATTTTAGTCTTTCTGGAACATGTGCAGTATTCTCATTTTTTAACACAGCTGCAATTCCGTTTAGTATGGTTTTTCTCATAGCATGCTTTGGCGTTTAATTGCGCACTTCTACTGACTTTACTGCTGTGAACGAGGTTCGCCCCTTCCACCATAGCTCAGTCCTGTTCTTACCGTTCCAACAGATTATCAGAAAACTTTTAATAAAACGTTGACCCCATTTCCTGGCCTGGGATCTTCTAACTAAAGACATACAGGAGGTTCCTTGGGCCTGAGGTATGTTTATCCACATACTTTATCTTTGGTCCCCTCTGTCCCATCCTTTTTCTATTCGCACACTAGTGGCAACTTTATTATTTACTTACACCACTTTTCTCCAACATAGGCCTCTTTACTTTCCATATGCGCCCTTATATGGACACACCACGCTGAACACGCTCTATCGATGTTGACTACCTTGGCAAGACACATCCAACATTACTCACTGATAAGCTGGCCTTCAAAGAGATTTCTTGAAATTCGTTCAACACACTTGTACCTGGGTGTTGACCAAATCTTGGGATCTAACCACAGCACACCAATGGCTCAGATACTTCACTTTCCCTTTTTCTTTCTTCACTCTTATTACCCTTCGCGCTTTCTCTTTAACCACATATTCACCACACAGGTATTTTCTTTGCAGTCCTTCCTCCCTTGGAATATGACTGTCCAATTCTAAACCTTCTTCTCTTTTTTCCTTTTCTTTTTTCTCTTTCACTCTCTCTCTCAAATCACATATTAAACACTCTTGTTTTTGCCCCACAGATGTTTAAAATACATTTAGTTTATATGCCATTGCAGCCCTGAAGAATCCCATGTTTGGGCGAAACACGCTGGCTGTTTCTAAAGATGTCAAAGTAACACAAGAAGGGAGTGAAGAGTTAATGTTTAAAAGAGCAGAAGAGGTTGATACGTCCTCAAGTTATATTGTCAAAAAACAAAGGGAGCCACCCTTATGGGGAAGTATAGAAGTGTTACTCCAGACTATGTGTGTCTCTTACTATAATGGAAAGCACACAGCTTAGATTAAATACCCCCCACACAAAAAAAGGACCCTTGATGTCATGCTTCATCATTGGGGTCTTCCCGCCCCGCTGCGGGAGGGTGCATGCTGCGACCTACGACTACGTGTGAACACTGCTTATGAAAAACAATACTATGTGTGGTATAGGAGTGTGAGTGGAGGGGTCAGAAGTGAGTGAATGGTGAATGGTAAAAAAAATACCTGACTCCATGAAAAAATAAATGTTAATATTTCTTTGAGCTGGTATTGTTGAAAGTGGGAAATGAGATGGAGATACTATGCTTTTATGAGCAGTGTCTCCTCTGTCGACATGTTTCGAAGCCCTCCCCAGGCTTCTCATCAGGACCTAGAAGAGATGCCTTCTACACTCAAATCAAAACAACTGTGTATGTACATATAATCCTAACTAAGTGGTGCACAGTATACTTTACCCCAGTAGGTATATTGTTGAATGGGTTCTGCAAGAATAAAAACAGAGTTAAAATAACATACCACTCCTAAACTGCACCATATGTGGTGTTGGCTTGTAAAGAAAAGTGAGATATTTCTGTGATATATTTTTCTTATCTTTATCCGTTATAATAGGTAATCAGTACTGTGTGATGCCAGTGAGATTAGACAATACAAAAACATACACACACAAAACATAACACACACTCCATATCTAAGGACCGCATGGTGTGCATATCCATATAAGTCTAACTGAGAGTATCTGTTAAATATATCTCTCCTTCTAAAGATGCACACCAAGAGTATTTGAAATAAAGACAAAGATTTCAACAAATGACTTTTGATTGTTTATCAACCTGTGTACATTGCATCATGTTACTTGCTACTAATGTATATTGCCTCTCATCTTCCTTCTGCGCAAGTTTTCAAGGAATCTACAGAAACAAGCTACTGGCAATTAGTATTAGAGGAGACTCAAATGTCCCACATTTTTCTACAGCATTATAAGACCCTGCATGAAACTAAATATTTTTTTAAGCACATTTTATTGAGAATTTTATATAACATACAATGTGGCATATAGGGCTAAAAAAAACTCAAAATCAAATACAATGAAGGAAAATAACATTTCAAAAACAGGAAAATAAAAGATTTGTCAGTTTTACCACCACCTCCACCAACACAGCCACAGGAACACTTCCAATGTGAAAATAAGACTCAAAACAGAAAATGGAACCGTCTGTATGATGGCATTACACTGGACCTCCAGGACCATGCTAAGATCGAATGTTATCATCAAACAGCTGGTGACTATGTCGAACTGGTTCCAGGTCAATCCCCCTGTATTTCACCCAACACTTCCTTATCTTAGGAAGTTTTGGTTGGTTATTCCCTAGCCTTAAATACTGCAATCTCCATTCTCATGCAATGATCCATGCCCTTCTTCCAGACGGAGATGGAGGGGCAACTGACCTCTACTCCCTTGCAGTATCTCGCTTAGCAAGTGTCAATCCTAGGCCCAGCAGGGAAACCGTACACCTATTGTCGCCCACATCATCCATGAGGTGAAGGAGGGCCAATCTTGGTTCGAATGGGATCTGCTGCGACAGGACAGGACCCGACTCAGACATGTGAGTACTCCCGCCAGAATCTCTCCAGCACAAGGCAGCTCCAAACAGTTTGGAAAAAGGTACCCTCCACTAGTCTGCAGAGGCGGCAAACTGAGCTATCAATCACTCTCATACACCACAGCCGTTGTTGTGTCTAATGAACCCTATGAAGATCTGTAAATTAAATAAGCAGAAGTCTCGCAGAAATGGCTGCTTCTCTGAGGTAGCCCTCAACTTCAGTCTATCTTCATTATCTAATTCGCCCACGTCTATCTCCCATGCTAAATGCAATGCCCAAATGTGTTTTGTTGGTTAGATATCAGGGACTAGTATATCTTGGCAATTTTATGATCACCTAAGTCACGCATAAGCAGTTTACCTTCTAAATGATTACATTCGGAGAGGTCTGTCAATGACTTATTTCTGGGTTACGCCCTGCATAATGTCTGCGTAGAGATCACAATAAGATTCCGTTTTGGAACCCATTCAATTATGCCACCTGAAGAATTTCCTGCCCATACCACAGTGGCGTTTGTTGTGTCAATCTACCCCACCATTTCATCTGCATAAGGGTCGATTGCCAGAATTCTACAACCACTTTTGTTGTTGGGGGAAGATGGACACCCCTCTCCCCAATATAGATATGACTGGAATGGGATCGTTCCATTTGCCCTCTTATTAATAGCGTGGCAGGATCCCCATGGGTATCTGACCAACGCTCATTTATTGTTTGGAGGTGAGCCACTCAATAATAAAATTCAACAGCAGCCGCTGCAATGCCTCCACAGTATGTAGACTGGAAGCATTTATTTAGGGTTACTCGTGGGGTTCCTCCAGCCCATAAGAAGGTATTAAGGATAGATTTCAATTTAGGGAACCACCGCAGTGGAATGTCAAATGGGAAATTGTGCAGCAGATATAATAGTCCGGCAGTGAAACCATTGTAAAGATCCCTGAGCGACCTGTTATGGACAATGGGAGTCCAGTCCACACCTTTATGTCCTCCTTCAATCGAGCAACAAGTGATTCCATGTTAATATGTCATGCCACTGCAGCTACAGGAGAAATATAGCCCCTTAGGTATCGAAAACTGTCTGAGGCTACCCGTATATCGCCTGCCCAGTCGACATGATGTGGTCCTGGCCCCATCTTACAGAGCATAGATTTAGAGGTGTTAAAATAAAGGGCAGAGGTTTCCCCGAATATTTACATTATGTGCTACCATATTGGTCCTGTCATATCTGGCTGTGAAAATAAACATTTGTAAGTCATCTGCATATAAGGCAATTCTATCCGACAGTCCACCCCACCACTCAAAATCTTGACCATCGTGATAATTTTCATCATGAGATCCCTGTTTTCAGCATCAGTTCATCCGTATTCAGGACTGTCCTATTCCAAGGAGATATACTGCAACAGTGAAGGTTTCTGGCAAAGCGCATGAGGGGCACATCCACTTAAAAACTTCCTGGGGGTCATTTCTGCTCCAACCAACTCTCCCAAATGAGAAAGCTACATGGCTGGCCCAGGAGTAAGGAAAAAGGGGACATTACACATACAACTAACAGCCCAAAACTCAGGACCCACACAAGATAATGCCTGCATAATAAAAACTCCACGAGTCAAATGTAGGCAAGTACGTCACCAGGGAGCATATCATTTTTGGCCACATAGACAGGGCTGGGGGAGGAAACTCTGGGGCATATTATCAAGAAACAGCGTTAACATTATTGCCGCTTTAGCGGCAGAAAATTGCAGCTAAAGCGGCGATAATGGGCTTGATAATACGCCCTTGTGAATTCCCATAGAATCCCATGTTCTGGTGTGAACATGGGCTTCTATGGGAATTCTCTACGCCGTATTATCAAGCCCATTATCGCCGCTTTAGCAGCAGTTTTCTGCCGCTAAAACGGCGATAATGTTAACGTCGTGCTTGATAATATGCCCCTCTGGGTTTCCCTTGGATTCTGGCTATCTCTGGAACAACCATGCTTGCTATATTTATGCCAATACTGCTCAGAAGATATTATCAAGAAACAGCGTTAACATTATCGCCGCTTTAGCAGCAGAAAACTGCAGCTAAAGAGGCGATAATGGGCTTGATAATACACCCTTGTGAATTCCCATAGAATCCCATGTTCTGGTGTGAACATGGGCTTCCATGGGAATTCTCTACGCCGTATTATCAAGCCCATTTTTGCCGCTTTAGCAGCAGTTTTTTGCCGCTAAACCGGCGCTAATGTTAACGTTGTGCTTGATAATATGCCCCTCTGGGTTTCCCTTGGATTCTGGCTATCTCTGGAACAACCATGCTGGCTATATTTATGACAATACTGCTCAGAAGATTAGCATTTGAGAATGAGTCTCATGGGCTCTTTTTGTGAGTTTGCCACTCCCCACAACTCAATGCTCCAAGACAACACATACCCCCACCATGAACGAGCAGTTGGATAGACCACCAATCCCGGAGGACAAACATTAAACACTGGAGTGCATTGGGGCACCAAGAAAGTGTGATCCGCAGCCAAGGCACAAATTCTGCAATGATCCAAGCATCACTAATAGGTGCAAGTTGAAGGTAATTTCCCATGCTCATGAAGCACATTAGCCCAGGACACTCAATAATTAATATGGTACTTCAAAGCAGAACACTGCAGCGGTAGGTAGTTTAATAGCAGAGCACATTGTAGATATTTTAATGACAACCAAGGCACAGTGGTGCCGCACCCTGCCTCACTCCGTCCTTGATTTTGAACACAAATATCAAATAAACAGTAGTGCTTTCATGTACATTTGTTTTCCAGCAAAGGCAAAACTTCATCCCTATGCTACAAGATTGGAAAAACCTTTTTCAGAGAATACCCCTTTTCAATGCGTAGGACAAACACCTGCTTCAGTCGCCTTTCAGCCTTCAGCTTTTATTCAAATTGCCAAGATTTTGAAAGACTTCTGATCGAAAGTGCTAGCTTTAAAAGCAGTACAGATGGATGAAAAACACCTCCAAGAGTTTCCAGGCCTATCATCTCCCTAACTCTGCCTCTCTTCCTTTCTGTCACTGTAATTTGTGGTGAGAAAATGAGAGATAATAGCGGGTCAAGTTTTGATCATTGTTGTTGCAAATTAAGATGAAATCACTTGAAAAAGAACATCAAACAGGACAGGCAGTGTCTTGGTGCGCCTCGGCAGAGCACACACAACACAGGACAGGAGTGCTCAGAGCGGGAATTTACAAAGGAGATCATTTGTTTCTTCACTCTGAAGAGAAAAAGCAATGGGGTAGCTCAAAAAAGGTATGTATCTATAGGCGTCAATCATATAAGAGCAGCAGAGTATTTTTGGATGTAAGAGGATGCAAGTATATGCACTGTGTAATTGATTCACTGGGTGATAAACTATCGTTTTTGGCAAGCACATGATTTTGCCCATTTTAAGGGATGCTTCCTTTGGAAACAGTAAGGGCATACCTGCCTTTTCACTGGCATCCAAGTTTAAAACTTTTTAGTTAGATGTAAGGGTTATGGGTAGATCAAATTAGCAAACAAATTATAATCTGTTGAAATGTTTTCCCAGTTGTGTGCATGAAAGATAAGCTAAAATAGGAGAAACCAAAACAACCTAGAACAATTCGTTGCAAATACATGTTAATGTTTCTCAATGAAATCCGAAAAATGAAGAGGCCAGACTATACATTGAAATGACTCCATGAGAGCAATTCACTGAGCCATTTCCTTTGTAGCACTCTGCTAGTACTACTTCACTTACTCATAATATGCAGTTCTTTTAGATCTGTGGCTATGTCTGTGCTGTCGGAAATGTCATTACTCTTTGCTTAATGTTGTTATGTGCTGTGTTAGCTGCTGAATAAAGCACACATTCCAAATGCTGTATTTTTACTGCCATTGAAGAAGCACAAGATATGGCGTTGAACAAATCTATACCATGATAAATAAAAACATGTTTTACCCTGCATGATGTCTTAGAGCAGAAATAAATGTGTATTGTTTCTCAACTCAATGGGCCCGATTCACAGAATGAATTTAAGACTCAATCCTAAACTTACTACTATTTTGGTATTCACAGAATGCACTTACTACTTTTGGCATTCACAGAATGAATTTACTACTTTTGGCATTCACAGAATGAATTTACTACTTTTGGTATTCACAGAAGTTAGGATTTTGTCTTAAGTTTGCCTTAAGACAAACGTAAGACAGACTGAAGACAAACGTAAGACAAAATCCTAACTTAAGTCTGTCTTAAGTCTGTCTTAAGTTTGTTTTAACTCTGTCTTAAGTTTGTCTTAAGACAAACTTAAGACAAAATCCTAACTTCTGTGAATACCAAAAGTAGTAAGTTCATTCTCTGAATACTAAAAGTAGTAAGTGCATTCTGTGAATGCCAAAAGTAGTAAGTGCATTCTGTGAGTACCAAAATAGTAGTAAGTTTAGGATTGAGTCTTAAGTTCATTCTGTGAATCGGGTCCAACACCAGTAACTCAATTGATCTCAGAATGGTAAAGTCTGAGTGGACTCACAAATATTTGGACCTCTGACCAGGAGGACAAACGCCGATTCCTGCAGTGGATGCATTGGTCCACTGAGCCACGACACCCAGCTATATCATCTGAATAAGTATAAAAGTAGTGATCAAGGTCAGATAACACCGCATTTGGCCTTTTTGAAAAATGTGAGCGCCCTAATTTAAAGTTATTGCTAGTAATGATGCAGGCATATTTTAGATGTAACCTGCCAAATGTACTTCTAATTAGGTAAATTGAAAGTCTCGCCGTACAATGAATTTAAAAGAACAGGGAACCGGACATCCCCAAAAGAAAGTAAAACACAACGGGGAGCACATAAAATCAGCTTGCACGCTAGGCTCTGACTTCTTCACCTTGTACTGTAGAGCTTAACATCAGCTACAGTTGTGTTGGTTCTATGTCATGTTGTGTGCATGTGCATATGGGTTTGTGTGTTTTTGGGTCATGCAATATGTTATGGCGTGTCTTTTAGCGTGCATAGAGTAGTGCTAGATTTGAGATGTGTTTTCAGCATTCATTAATATTTTGTGTGCCTGTAATGTCAAGTTATTTAACCATTTTTTTAAAATAAATGTTCTTTTATTTTTAACATGTGTTTACCATTTTCATAACTTGACTGTTTGGGGTGTTTACAAAATGTGCAATAATTTAACACATATATATTTGATTAGGTTACCCTTGTTTAGGTTCAAGTATTTTTGTAGGAAATTTTATTCTTGACTCTATTGATTTCTGTGAGGTTCCGTTGCATTGCCCGTGAGTGCCCATGTATGTTTTGTTCAGCTTTATTCCATGTGGTGGTGGCAGTATATTCAAGCCTGTTCAGACTGTATGTCAAATGTAGGAGATTTGCAAAGGGCTCTGTTACCATTTGGTGTCCTGGCGCGAGCTTACAGATCGGAGGCAGGCATCTTACCAAAAACCTGAGTTGCTGAAAAACCATGGTTATATTCTGGTCTAAAATTGAGAAGGAAATGGCAGATCGAATGGATAACGGAAGCTTATTTCAGATTGCTGTAGTTCCAATATACAAACTTCTGCTTCCCCAGTTCATTCTATTGAATTTTGGTACCTCAATAGTCCTAAAATTGGATAAGCTGAGTGGTCTATTAGGCGAGTACCAACTGAATTTCTGGCCTAAATATTGTGGCCCTGTTTATGTAAGGCTTTGAACACAAAGAACAAAGCTTTGAATTGGCTCCTTTCCTTTACTGGAAGCCAATGCAACTGCTTGATGGTTTTCCTAACTGGACATGTTTGGGGGTGCGAGTTAGATCTCTGGCTGCTGTGTTCTTCAGTACCTGAAGTTTTCTAAGTTGTTGGGCCTGAAGATTTGGGTATAGGCCATTACAAAATTCCAATCTAGCCAATACCAAACAGCTGATATGTCGAGTTTTGGGGAATTTTCAGGGATAAATGCCAAAATCTTTTTGGGCCCAATTCACAAAAATATCTGAGACAAAATCCTAACTAAAGTTAAACTGGATTGCTTTAGAATAGGCCGAATAGATGTGGTTTTCTGCATCTTAGGGAAAAGTCCTCTCTTAAAGATCAAATTGAACAATTTATACAGGTTGTCCGCTATGATCTCTTGTGCCAATTTCACCACTGTCACTGGGCAGGGCTCAGTGGGCAAGCCTGATTTCTTTTTACAATAAGATCCACAAGTTGGACCTTGTCCAAATCGGCGAACTGGTCAAGACTCGACTCCCCAGCAGGTCTACCTGCAGCTGCCAAGATGTCGAAGGTGGGCTGTTAATCCTTGCTTCTATGTTTGCCTACTACATTGAAAATATTTCCCACTTTATGGACAAAGTGCAAGGCGATCTTATTGAACAGAGATTGAGTTGGTACAATCTCGGGAGGGGGTTTGGTGCCAGCCTGACTAGAGAGTTGAAGAGGCAGGCCTAGGTATGTGCTTAAGATGTCAGTGACAAGGTACGCAATCCCTTGGTGCTCAGGAAGGGACTGGGTACAGCCTGCCATGCCATCTTGTCAAGAAATGAGCCCCCTCCCAGTCCCAGGACGCTTTGTTAACTGCCTTGGAGCAATACACATATCACTCAAGGGGAGCCATCAGGGGTCAAGTGACACTGGCAGTAAAGCTTTTTATATTTATGCAGGAAAATTACAAATTTCCAAAATAGTGATATAAAATCTGATCTGACTTTACCATTAAGTTGGATATTAATTTCCTATTAAAATTATTCCTTCCATCATCTTTATAACAACTCTCAAACTGAAAGCAAGCATGATACATTTTTGTACTGTAACCCAGTACTTTTCAATGGGAGGGACATCCGTGTCATAGTGAAAAAGAATGTTGCAGGGTTTGAATAAACAAGACATGTAAACCTTTAAATAAACATTTACTACTTTTTAACCACTTTGGATCCCGCCCTATGGGCATGTATGGGCTACATTAGGTTACCTATGAGCATTAAAAAGGAAGGCTTAGGTCTGGCAAAAGGTTTATTTTGCCAGGTCAAAATGGCAGTTTAAAACTGCCTACCCATGCTATAGGGGCAGGCCTGAAAATGGGAAATATATCCTACTAATTAGGCCAGGTTAAGGGACAATTAAGGGGGGATTTAAGGAGGCCTAGGCAAATACTAAAAACCACCCACACAGAGTAATACAATTGCTATTACATTAAGTTACAACAACATCTATGACAGTAGTACTACTGATAAAACCGGTTATAATGTCCTCCAGCCAAGTCTTTGAGTAAGCCAAGTGCCATATATCCGCAATGAATGGTACTGCAAAAAACTCATAGAAATCAGTGGAGACAAGCAGGCAATTCTGGGACATATTAAAATACTAGCTGCACTCCATGTCTGGGCCAGTGGATATTTATGTAGGTTCAGTCAGTTTCAGTTTAATCTTTATTTGTCTATCAAAAGATAGTCATAAAAGTACCCCATGCTAAGAAAACGTGTTTTGTATATGGGTACAATCAGATTGATAAAATCATTCCTTTTCTTATATTAAAACCATAACATCCAAGTTCATTTTAGTACATTGCCGAAGAATCAAGCCTTAAAAATTACACATAAAAAATCTAATACCAATATTCTAAAATTCCATAGATCATGTCATTTCCTTTCTACTAGCTACTCATAGTTTTCTCATTTTAATAGCTTTCAGGATAAACAGGTCAACACTGTAACAAGTCAAGGGATCACCCAGTGTCACTAAGAATTTCAACGCTACTTTATCTGATCTGATATAATGGGTGAGAAAAAGAGGCTTCAGAGAAAAACATCCAAACTTATAATAAAAAAAAAAATAAAAAAAAATAGCAAAAAATGCAATATAGTCTGCTTACTCCTGTTTTCACATGGACATAGCATATCTTCAGGCAGATAAATCCGCATAGTAAGGAAAGCGCCAAGATAATGAGCAATGCCGCATCCTAATCTAATTAACACAAACAGATGATTTGCGCAGGTCACATTGCTGGAGACCACTGGGGGGCTCACCTTGTGATTCTGCTGCCGCCACCGCCGAGAGTCAGTCGGAGCCCGCTTTTGCGCCGCAGCCGCCCTGGGACCACAACTCCCCGCAGCCCCAGCGGCACGTTGCACAGCACACGCGGCTTGCAGCGCCAGGAGGCGTTTAAAAACAGTGCATAGCCCGGCAAAGCGGGGGAACATTGCTGGATACCATCGGGGGCTCACCTTGTGATTCTGCTGCCGCCACCGCCGAGAGTCAGTCGGAGGACGCTTTTGCACTACAGCCGCCCCGGGACCACAGCTCCCGGCAGCCCCAGTGGTGCGGCGCACAGCACACGTGGCTTGCAGCGCTAGGAGGCGTTTAAAAACAGTGCATAGCGCCGCGTTGCGGGACGTGCCCGGGCGACGCCGGGAGAAGCCCGGGGCAAGGGCGGGACAGTCTGTGACAGCCCGGGCCAGAACAAGGCTGGGCTGGGCCATAACCCTTGGTTGTTGCAGTAGAGGTGATATATGGTCCTATCACTGAGATAGTCTGACTTTTTTGAACTCTCTAATGTTTGTCTTATGAGTTGTTCATTCTCACCAGTTGGATTACGAGTTGTTTACCCGAATTCAATTACCATTTTATGATTGTTTCAGTTACTTATTAGGTATATTTAACCTTATTCTTGCTAGCTCTATAATGTCCAAACAGAAGGCCGTTAGAAACCCTTCTATGAGTGCCACGATGGACAATTATTTAGTTAAAGTGGTTAATAAAATCAACAAGGAGCGTAGATTATCTCTCGGTAAGGGGAGTCCACCCATCACATGTACCACTTTGTCGAGCTCGCTGATAGCCTTACCAGGGGATGATAACTGTGAACTGGATAGCCCTGAAGTGCTAGTGTCAGTGGAAGTGCCTGTCGAAGTACCGTCTGAATCAGTTTATAATATGGATAGGTCTGATGTATTTGCTGACACCCCTGACATCCCTGTCCAGTGCTCACCAGCTCCGAGAGGGCTGAGAGCTGTAGGAAAGTCCAAACCAACCGGTGGGGAAATCGAACCCGCAACAAAAGAAGAGTAGAAATACCCCCCAGCAGTTCCACAGGGGAAGCTCAGCCAATGGACATGAAAGGCCTAGTAACAATGAATACCGAACAATTTGATCTTTTGGTCAGTATCACTGACTCCAAGGTAGAAAAGATCATTAAACCCTTAGTGGATAAACTGGATCAGATTTCTGCTGAAGTAATCAGACTAAATGGACTTTTGGACACCTATATTGCTTCAGCCGAAATAGCCAGGGTAGTTGAGAGGGGCCCTATAGCCCCCAAAACTGTTTCATAGCAACCCAAGGGGGGAGGGAACTGTAACTGATGTAGTTTTGCCTGCACCCCCTCGCCCCGAATTATTATCTATTACCTGCCAGACTAAATTAGCTGCAGCGTCAGTGGCCCCTGTAAGCCAGGTTGGGCCAAGGGAGTTGAAGAAAAAACGCTTTATTACCTGCCACCTGACTGTGCACCTTATGTGATTGTTTTAGCTAATGTACCACCGTCTGATATAACCACTACTAAGCATGTGGACGAATCTCATGATTCTTTAAAAAATAAAACAGTCTCATGGTTGCACAATCACTGTGGGTTTCCACTTGCCTATTCTGATCAAATACTAAGTACTAGAAGGGTAGACTGGATAGGCAATTCCAGCAAGACATGTAGGGGTGACTGTGTAATAGTTAATTTTAAACACCTCCAACATGTGGCAACAGTTTTGTTAAGGGCTGCTTCCTTAACTCCCGGCGAGAATAGTATTTGTGTCCACCCTCTTGGCTATTTTTACAGTCACCTCATTAAATTGTCCTCTGATTCCAATAGTAATAGTCTTTTCACCTCCCACCGTCGCCCAGCATTTGGGATCCCGACGCAGAACAGATTCCAAGCGCTAAGCACCCTGGATCCTAACGATTGAAAAATCCAGTCACGTGGACCCGCTTTTAGTGTGACCACGGATGTCCAGGGGTCCAGTATAAGAGAAAGGCATATTGACGTCGAGCCGACCATGGCGGCTGACGACAATCTGTCTAGTGGCATTGGGAACTTAGCTAATGGGAATCCCAATACAGAAACCGGCTTTAATGGTACGACCCTGCCTGAAAATATTAACAGAATTAGGGACCTCAAGGGAATCACCATTATCAGCTGGAACATTGCGGAGCTGAAAACTAAGGGGGACGCCTTGGGCTGGAACGACTTTATCAATACCCACAATATTCTATGTTTCCAGGAAACATGGAATAGGGAGGAAGTTAATTATGAGGGGTTTGCCTCCTATAACCTGCCAGCGCAAGCTTCTACTTCTGGGAGAGCTAAAGGTGGCCTTCTGATTTTAGTTTCCATTAATCGGCGGATTGTCGTCAAAAGGTACATAACTGTGGGAGTACATGTTCAAATTCTTTGGCTCCTAGATGACCAAGGTCAGAACGTATTATTACTTAACTACTACAACAAATTTTTTGATGACAGTAGGACATCTGTAGTTAAAGATTTAGCTAGCACCATTGATAATCTTAATGACCAAAATAATGTTTCTTTTGACTTCATTTGGGTGTGTGATTTTAATATCCCGTTATGTGAACTATCTACCCAAAAAGTCTGTGGGGTGTTAAAAAATGCTGGTTCTGATGATCTGCACTTTAGGCACACTAGTTATGGAGACCTTTTGTATAGCCTTATGGGCAGTTATGACCTGGAAATTTTGGACTCTGCAAAAGATGAGAATGGGCAGCCTATCCCTACTTTTAAGAACTGGAGAACTAGCTTTGTGATCGACCATGTGATTGTCTCCTCTAATATCACCCCTCACTGTGCATCCCCTAGGATTGAAGTCACCTCTTTAAGTCATCACAATTATATTATTTTAGAATGTACTCTTTGGGGTGAGGGATCTGTAGCAGTCAAGTCAAGTCAAGTCAGAGAATTTATATAGCGCACTACATACCCAGAGGGTCTCAAGGCGCTTAGAAGGGGAGGAGGATTACTTGTCAAATATCCACGTTTTAAGTTGCTTTCTGAATGCTAGGTGGTTCTGGGTAAGGCGAAGGTAAGCGGGGAGCGAGTTCCATGTTTTAGCAGCCAGGTATGAGAAGGATCTGCCTCCCATGGTGGTCTTGTTGATGCGAGGTACAGTGGCGAGGGCTTGGCTGGAAGAACGTAGTTGGCGGGAGGGGGTGTAGAAGGACAGTCGTGAGTTGAGGCATTCTGGTCCGATGTCGTAGAGTGATTTGTGTGCGTGGGTTAGCAGTCGGAAAGTGATCCTCTTATTGACGGGTAGCCAGTGGAGGTCTTTAAGGTGACCAGAGATGTGTTCGTTGCGTGGGATGTCTAATATGATCCTGGCTGAGGCGTTTTGGATTCGTTGGAGTTTCTTCTGGAGTTTAGCGGTAGTGCCTGCGTAGAGGGTATTTCCGTAGTCCAGTCGGCTCGTGACTAGAGCATGGGTGACTGTTTTCCTTGTTTCGGTGGGGATCCAGCGGAATGTTTTTCTGAGCATGCGAAGAATGTTGAAGCAGGAAGAGGATACGGCGCTGACTTGAGAGTGAAGAATCAAGGATGACGCCTAGGTTCCGTGCGTGGTCTGTCGGGATGGGTGCTTTTCCGAGGGCTTCCGGCCACCAGGAGTCGTCCCATGCAGAGGGGGATGTACCTAAGATGAGGACTTCTGTTTTGTCTGAGTTTAGTTTCAGACGGCGTTGTTTCATCCATTCGGCAACTTCTTTCATTCCTTCGTGTAGGTTAGTTTTGGCGGTGCTGGGGTCATTGGTGAGGGAAAGGATTAGTTGAGTGTCATCCGCGTAAGAGATGATGTTGAGGTTGTGTTGGCGGGCGATGGCCGTGAGGGGGCTCATGTATACGTTGAAGAGGGTGGGGCTGAGTGAGGATCCTTGTGGTACTCCACAGATGACTTCAGTGGCCTCGGACTTGAATGGTGGGAGGCGGACTCTCTGGGTTCTTCCGGTGAGGAACGAGGTGATCCATTCAAGTGCTTTTCCTTGTATTCCGATGGTATTGAGGCGTTGTAAAAGGGTGCTGTGGCAGACTGTGTCGAATGCTGCAGAGAGGTCGAGGAGGATGAGGGCGACTGTGTCTCCATTGTCCAGTAGAGTTCGAATGTCGTCTGTTGCTGCGATGAGGGCGGTCTCAGTGCTGTGTTTTGCTCGGAAGCCAGATTGTGAGGAGTCGAGGGATTTGTTGGCTTCGAGGAAGGCGGCGAGCTGGTTGTTGACAGCTTTCTCGATGACTTTGGCCGGGAATGGAAGGAGCGAGATGGGGCGGTAATTTTTGAGTTCGGTGGGGTCCGCTGTGGGTTTTTTCAGAAGGGCGGTGAGTTCAGCGTGTTTCCAGTCTTCCGGGAAGGTGGCGGAGTTGAAGGAGCAGTTGATGACGTTTCGGAGGTGCGGTGCTATGACGAAGTCTGCTTTGTTGAAGATGTGGTGAGGACATGGGTCTGTGGGGGATCCTGAGTGGATGGAATTCATCAGGCGGATTGTGTCCTCAGTGGAGATTGGGTTCCAGTCGTTAAGGGTGTTCATGGGGGGAGGATGTTCAGCAAATGGTAGGGTGGGTTGGTTTCCGGGTTGGTTGTCGAAGCTGTTGTGGATGTCTGCAATCTTGTTGTGGAAGAATGAGGCTAGGGAGTCGCAGAGGGCTTGAGAGGGGGTGATGTCGTTGGAGTTGGCCGAGGGATTGGAAAATTCCTTGACGATGTTGAAAAGTTCCTTGCTGTTGTGGGCGTTGTTGTCAAGTCGATCCTTGAATGCTGTTTTCTTGGCCTTTCGGATTAGTTGGTGGTGAGTGCGGGTGGCGTTTTTGAAGGCGTCCTTGGTGCTAGTGGTAGGGTCTTTTTTCCAGGCCTTTTCAAGGGAGCGGCAGAGTTTCTTGGACTTCTTAAGATCATCGTTGAACCATGAGGCCTTTTTGCTGCCAGGGTTGCTTTGACGTTTCTTCAGTGGTGCTAAGGTGTCGGCGGTGTTGGATAACCATAGGGTCAGGTTGGCGGCGGCTTCGTTTGCGTTAGAAGAGTGGGCTGGGGTGTTTAGAAGGAGCGATGCGGAGATCTGGTCCGTGGTGATTTTGTTCCAGTTTCTTTGCAGAGTTGGTTGGAGGTGGCTGGTGGGTTTAGGCTTGTTGTAGGTAAAGTGAACACAGCTGTGGTCAGTCCAGAGGAGATCCGTAGTGTGGCTGAAGGAGACATGATTGCTGGAGGTGAAGATGGGGTCGAGTGTGTGACCTGCGATGTGGGTGGGGGAAGTGACCAGTTGTTTAAGTCAGAGGTTGGCGAGATTGTCCAAGAGGGTGGTGGTGTTGCGGTCGTTGATCTTTTCAAGGTGAAAGTTGAGGTCTCCCAGAAGGATGTAGTCTTTGGAGGGGAGCGCGTGAGAAGTGATGAAGTCCGTGATGTCTTCACTGAATTTTGCGCGGGGTCCTGGTGGTCTGTAGAGGAGGGTGCCTCTGAGTGTGGTCTTGGGGTCGATGTGGATCTGGAAGTGAAGGTGTTCGGAGTTAGCGAGGTTGGCGTCAGAGCTGGTTGAGATGCGGATTGATTTCTTATGGACGATAGCGATTCCTCCTCCTGTGTGGTCGGTGCGGTCCTTGCGTATGATCTTATAGTCTTCAGGGATGGCAATGGTGATGTCTGGGGCGGAGGAAGCGTTCATCCAAGTTTCTGTTAGGAAGGCGACGTCTGGAGAGATGGTGTCTAGTAGATTCCATAGGTCAATGGCGTGTCTGTGGACCGATCGAGTGTTGAGAAGGATGCATTGTAGGTGGTTGGGGTCGGGAGTCTGTGTTGTGGTCGTAGCGGAGATGTTGTTGGTGCCGATGAATTTGCAGGAGTAGCAGGAGAAAGGTCCATGGGTGTGTCCAGGAGCGGCTTGGACGCAGTTGGGGGCGCGACCGGGGTTAAGGGCTAGGAGGGTGGCGGCATCGTAGGTAATGCGGGGGGGCTGGGAGGGACGGGGGCCAGGGGGTCTGGCGCTGGGCGCGGTCCAGGCGCGGACGGGCGTAGACGGGCTTACCTTTGGCGCACCTTCGGCGCGGGTTGGGCGCGGTCGCTGCGCGTGAACGCTGCACGCGGGAACAACTGTCATATATGGATAGTGGAGGGGGAGGGGCGAGGGCGGCTCAGCTGGGAGGCGTGGCGGGCTCAAGGGAACAACAACAACAACAGAATCAAAATGGAGGGGAGGGCAGAGCAGGGCGCCGGGGGATAACACACGAGGTCAATTACACAATGCGCAGGTAAATATTGGAGCGAGCAAGCAAGCATCCGGTAAAGCAGTGACCAGGCGGTGAAAAATGCTAATGAGTCCTGGCGCTGTTTAAATTAATAAATAAATGCTGAAACGCTATAGAATCCTTGCGCTATGGTAATAGATAGGAAAACAACACTGAAACGCTATTAAGTTCTGGCGCTGTTAAAATAAATAAATAAATGAGCAACACTTCGACAGAATCAGCTTTGCAGTACAATACCGCCTTTCAGCAGCAAGCAGGCAGGGGAGCGACCACTCGAGGCAGGAGCGAGGAGTGAATCACGTCGCTGAGAGGTCAGAGGGCGCTCTATATTGCTAGTGGGAGGGCGGCTCAGCTGGGAGGCGTGGCGGGCTCAAGGGAACAACAACAACAACAGAATCAAAATGGAGGGGAGGGCAGAGCAGGGCGCCGGGGGATAACACACGAGTTCAATTACACAATGCGCAGGTAAATATTGGAGCGAGCAAGCAAGCATCCGGTAAAGCAGTGACCAGGCGGTGAAAAATGCTAATGAGTCCTGGCGCTGTTTAAATTAATAAATAAATGCTGAAACGCTATAGAATCCTTGCGCTATGGTAATAGATAGGAAAACAACACTGAAACGCTATTAAGTTCTGGCGCTGTTAAAATAAATAAATAAATGAGCAACACTTCGACAGAATCAGCTTTGCAGTACAATACCGCCTTTCAGCAGCAAGTGCAGTGCTGGAAATTGTATGCCTCCGGGAACTACTGCTGCCCTGCTGTGTGGGCTGGGGTGCCACTGGTGTTGTTGGGTGGTGGCTGGGGCCTGACCCGCTGCTCCCTGGATAGGGTTCAGTGGAGCCACAACAATACTCCTGGTAGGAGATGTGGTAGGTGCAGGGTGGGCCGTTGTTGGTGAGTTCTCAGGGGAGAACAGCAATGGGGGTGTGCCAGACATTTGGGGGGAGTGAAGAAAAATGAAGTCAAGTCCTAGGTCTCCCTCATTTCCCTGGCCAATGGTGTTGTCCTCCTCCTCCTCCTCCAGGGCAGCCTGACTAGTGCTTGGCCCTGCCACCGCACTGGATGTTGTTGCTGGTGCTGGTGCCTCAGTTGCTTCTGCTCCTCCGCCTGATGGTGCCCCTAGGTATAAAGAAGCATTTGTGAATTGAGTGCTGATGTATTACAGTCACTACAATTAAAGCATTGCACATGTCCTTGCATATACTTTGAATCTGTTCCACTGTTTCATATATTGTGGTTCTGCACTGCCATATTTTGCCTACTTCTGCTGACTACATTTACCATGATGCATTTCTCTTGTATGTTGGTAGCAGTACTGGGCTGGGGTTTGGCTGTGCATTGTGTCTAAAGGGGAGGTGTCTGGTAGGGTGTGTCATGATGCGCATGCTTCTTACCTTTAGCTGTAGCTCTGGCTGAGCTATCCAGGTTCCCGATTCCAGACACACTCTCCCTCTCGATGGTGCTGGACACCAGTTCCTCCAGCTCAGTGAGGGGTGGCGCCGGGTTCCTGCCTCCACCAGTCAGTCCAGCTTGCCTCTGCAGCTCTGCCATTTTGCGTTTAGTTAGGCTGCGGATATCATAAAATCTTTTTTTAAGGTCATCAAGGCTCCTGGGGGTAACACCAACTGAGTTAACCTTCTCAGCAATCTCGCTCCAGAGCCTCCTCTTTGTGCTGTCCGGTACAGTGAGGGACAGCCTCCCAAAGAGCTGCCTGTGCACCCTCACCACCTCCTCCACCAACACCTGCAGCTCTATGGTACTAAATTTGGGATTTCTCTTGTGGCCAGCCTTCTGGCTCTCACTGCTGCTAGCCATCTTTCTCTCACAGTGCTCTGGCTCCTGCTTCCACTGCTGCTCACTGTGAATGTTCAGCTCAGGCTGCCTCTCCAGAAAGTTCTTAATGAGCTGCACCTGCCTGGGTAGCCACTCCCTGCTTGGGTGGGGGAGGGTGGATCCACCTCATTGGCTGTTTTGGATTTTCCCGAATCGGATTTTACTGAATCGGATTTTACCGAATCGGTTTTTACTGAATCGGATTGTTCAATGCATTCCTATGGGCATTTTGGCCATGGGGGTGTATTTCGATCTCCGATTCGGTAATTGCCGAATCGGTATTTGCCGATTCGGCAAATTCCGATTCGGTGGTAGCCGATTCGGTACATTCCGATTCGGTCCATGCCGATTCGGTACGTATCAAATCACAATATCGATTACGACCGAATCCGTATTTTTTCGTTTTTTTTCCCTACATCTCGTTTTCCGATTTCAGAATACCGAATCGGTGCGCTTCGGTATTTTGAAATCGGAAAAAGCGATTTACCTACATCGGGCCCTTAGTGTCCTAATAAGGACCATGGGACAAAGACACTCACTCATGACCAACCCTTTAACCACACTGTCATATCTCCAACATCCATCCCTTCCAACCTCTACGATATTGAGTTTAAGACCTAGGCCTTATCCCAATCTGCTCATGTGACCAATCAGATGGAAACTCCCTTTAACTAACCGTGGGCGGCCAGCTACGCTGCGGAGTGTGCGTAGTTCCGCCTACTCCGCATTTTGCGGAGCTGGCGGAGCCAGGCGGCACTACGCACGCTCCGCAGACGGAGCGTAGCTGGCCGCCACCCGCCTCCCTCCCGCCCTCCCTAAATACTTTAAAATAAAAGAACGCAATAATTTTAAAAGCACTTACCTTGCCGCCGCTGGCCGCCGCGTTCCCCGGGGCTCGTTCTCTTCCGCCTTCCGTATTTTGCAGTAATGCGCATGCGCGGACGGCCGCGCATGCGCATTTTCACGAGAAAATGCGCATGCGCGGCCGCCCGCGCATGCGCATTACTGCAAAATACGGAAGACGGAAGAGAACGAGCCCCGGGGAACGCGGCGGCCAGCGGCGGCAAGGTAAGTGCTTTTAAAATTATTGCGTTCTTTTATTTTAAAGTATTTAGGGAGGGCGGGAGGGAGGCGGGTTGCGGGGCTGCCGGCCAGTGGTTTTGCGGAGTGGGGATACGCGGAGTGCGGAGGTGGGCGTAGTTTCTCGCCCACTTCGCGTAGCTCCGCGAAGCCCCACTCCGCGAACTCCGCCCAGGCCTACCTTTAACGGATAATGATATCCAACTCTCCTCTTGTCATGTAACTCTTCACTCCCAGATATCACTAACAATCAGCGTATAATCCATCCCAGCAAACCCACATAGAGCTCCTAGGCACATCCATAGAGCGGTCAACAAGCACAACCTAAGGAAAATTGCCCTCGCACATTCCATCCCAGCACAACACCGGCCCCAATTGAAATGCATGCTTATCAACTACAGATCAGCTTCAAGATATACTGGCGATATTGCAGACTTATCTTCACACATGACCTTGGTCTGCTAATCCTGAGTAAAACATGGCTAAACGACTCCTCTGCTCCTATCCATGGCATACTTATCCTCCAAACTATGGAATTATTAGATTAGATAGACCTAGTAGACTAGCTGGCGGCATCACCTTCATACACATCAACATGTCCATTAAAGACACCCACAAACCCCTGTTCTCTTCACCTGTGAATACCTTTGCTTCAATATCAGTTGCAAAACAGACCTCAATGCAAACTAGGAAAAACACAAGGGAAGTCCCTGGTTTATGTACTGACTTTGGAACCTAAGTGTAGTTCGTATGTACCAAAAAACTATATCCCAGTACTAAAGTATAAATTCATAATGACACTGTAGTACACCAAATTTATGTAAATTTTAAAACAGAATTGAGAAAATAAGAAATTAAGAACCTTAGAGTTTGTTGTTTTATCAAATAAATGTACAGTTTATTACAATGTTCACAAGGTTAAAAACAATCATATGCACAAATAAAAAATAATAAAATATCACAATGAGTTAAAAACAATGGGTTTCAGAAGTCACAGTTTGTTTTCGTTGTCTGTGACTTCTGAAACCCATTGTTTTTAACTCATTGTGATATTTTATTATCTTTTATTTGTGCATATGATTGTTTTTAACCTTGTGAACATTGTAATAAACTGTACATTTATTTGATAAAACAACAAACTCTAAGGTTCTTAATTTCTTATTTTCTCAATTCTGTTTTAAAATTTACATAAATTTGGTGTACTACAGTGTCATTATGAATTTATACTTTAGTACTGGGATATAGTTTTTTGGTACATACGAACTACACTTAGGTTCCAAAGTCAGTACATAAACCAGGGACTTCCCTTGTGTTTTTCCTACTTAGTCCTCCTTGTCCCTTATACCCATATTAAGGAGGCCTCCCTTCTCTTTTTTACTCAATGCAAACTACACATAATATACCACCCCCCACAAGACAATATGGGTTTCATAGAACAAATTATAGACACCATTGTAACAAATGCAGAACAACATTGTACGCAAATCTTTCTGAGAGACTACAACCTCCACTGGAATGATCTGAATTATCCTGCAATTAACAGTTTTAAAACCTTCCTTGCTGACTTTAACGTGACCGAATTTTGCTACAGGCCCACACACAACAAAGGGTCGAACTTAGATCTTATCATCAAAAAGCCCAAATCAATTAAACTGGAATCTATCCTCCTCTGTGATTGTGTCGATTACCACTGCATCGCATTCTTCATCAGGGAAGCTGTGATATCCAACACAACCCAGCCAACAAAACCCAGACTCTGGAAAAGGAGCATGCACAACATCCTGCCTCCTCCTGAAGAGATGGTACAAAAGGGGATGGTGATGGACGGAGCATCTGAACCAATCAAACACTCACACCCAGTCAAAAGATCTGGGTTTGATCCATCACTGTTCTTTAGCCCACTCTGCCACCCCAGTTCAGACATGGCTGTATGCAAATCAGTCTGACTCTGTGCCTCATGAGAACAGTCCAGCCCAAACTGCCAAGCCATGCCTTCCCTGGACCGGAAACAAGCTTCCGAGGACCGGTGTCTGGCATTCCAGCCATCTTCAGCCCGGCTTGCTTGAATCCAGTGGCAAAGTGAGGAAGGGACTCACGTCTGAGCATACCCTGCCACACTTATGGCGGCCAAAGCGGTACAAAAGGGGGTGGTGATGGATGGAGCATCTGAACCAATCACACACTCACACCCAGTCAAAAGATCTGGGTTTGATCCATCACCGTTATTTATCCCACTCTGCCACCACAGTTCAGACAGCGCTATATGCAAATCATACTGGAGTCAAGCAAGCCAGGCTGAAGGCGGCTGGAATGCCAGAAACTGGTCCTCAGAAGCTTGTTTCCGGTCCAGGGAAGGCATGGCTTAGCAGTTCAGGCTGGACTGTTCCCATGAGGCACAGGGTCAGACTGATTTGCATATAGCCATGTCTGAACTGGGGTGGCAGAGTGGGCCAAAGAAAGGTGATGATTCAAACCCAGATCTTTTGACTGGGTGTGAGTGTTTGATTGGTTCAGAAGCTCCATCCATCACCACCCCCCTTTTGTACCGCTTTGGCCGCCATAAGTGTGGCAGGGTATGCTCAGACGTGAGTCCCTTGCTCACTTTGCCACTGGATTCAAGCAAGCCGGGCTGAAGACGGCTGGAATGCCAGAAACCGGTCCTTGGAAGCTTGTTTCCGAGGAACAAAAAATCAGGGGACTCAGTGTCGAGGAGATTGAACAGTTCTAGTTGGTGTTTGCCAGCTGAACGAGTATTAAGGAGGTAAGCAGGAGCCGAAGTGGGCAGGGGGTGGGGGTAGGAGGACACACCGAGTGAGGGTCAGGCTTGGATCTAAGTGGTAGGACA
This sequence comes from Lissotriton vulgaris, assembly GCF_964263255.1. Lineage (NCBI taxonomy): Eukaryota > Metazoa > Chordata > Amphibia > Caudata > Salamandridae > Lissotriton > Lissotriton vulgaris. Next base: position 336,333,762 of record NC_141685.1, on the reverse strand, counting down.
GTAGTGGGAACGGGGGAGAGGTTAAAATTCCAAGGGCTGCTATACATTCAAGCGATATAGAGGGCTAATGGACCAGTTGCCCTGATGGGCAAGAAGCTGCGCAGAAGTGTACATTAAAAGAGACGCAGGGTCGGTGGCCCCTGGTCCCGGTCGGTCGTGGACGGGCGCAGACGGGCTCGCCTTAGGCGAGCATCCGGTGCGCCGGCTGCGCCCGTCCGCTGCGCTTCTGGGAAGGGGTGCCATTTTATAGTGGTTAAGGTGGGAGGGCTGAGCAAGTAATCTGCTCGCCCTCTCACTCACCCAAGATGGCCGCAGTGTTTGTCAGTGCAGCGTCAATTCGGCTGCTGTGGCCCCCGCTGCAAGCGCAGGTCTGAACCGGAGGTAGGGAGTGCTCAGGGGGTAGTTTCCTGTAAAATGAAACACAAGATAAGCTTTTATAGTTTAAAAAGGTTTCGTTTTTTAAAAATACCAATGTTCCCGGCTCACGCCTCAGGAACCATACAAACAATCTATCAGTGGGGAGAGCGCCCAATCAATGAGCTTTTATAGTGGTCAGGGTGGGAGGGCCGAGCAAGTAATCTGCTCGCCCTCTCACTCACCCAAGATGGCGGCGGTGTTTGTCAGTGCAGCGTACTGTAGAACAACGTTCTCTCCCACCTCAAACCATCCTCTCCACCCACTGGACTTCTGTTTCAAGTCAAGTTTATTTTGATATGAAACTCCTATGGACACTGCAGATAAAATATTTCTGTAAAAAAATGGTTTTTCTTTTGTACAAAGCTGCCTCCTTAAAATCTATTATCATAAATACTGTACAGAATGCGGGGGGAGAATAAAATGGTCATGTAAGACAGCAAAATGCAAAGTGCAACATACACGGAGTAAAATAAAACAAAACATTCCTAAAAAGCAAGAGTAAAAATATTACAAAGCAGGATAAAGAAAAGTACAAATATTACAGCATAACAAATAACATTAGAATTTTCTAATAAACAGGCAAAAACATGTTTGAAAATTTATAAATCCTATGACAAACCATTTCATTTGGTGGAGACAAAAAAAATTAACAGGCCTGGTGGGTGGAATAAATATTGAATTTAAAGTATGATGGTCATAGGAAAATGCGCCTAGCCTTTTGCAAATCCAGACACACAGAAAACACTTAATTAAAATCTTGAACTTGTAAACAACACATTTAGCAAATTCCATCCTTTTTCTGTATTTTTCCCCAAATACCGGTAATTTCTCTTAAGTGCAACAATTGAGTCTCAACTAGAGCATCAGCCTTCTGATCCCATGAGGTAGGTTCCAACTTAGATAGGGATGTTGTTTATTCCCTAATGTGGTCCCACAAGCCACTTCATTGCGCGACTTGGACTGGCTTAAAGCAATACCTCTGGCCAAGTTAAAGGAGGACACAGACCTCTTTATAAACAGCTTCATTAGGGACTTTCGCATGGGGAGTCAGTATTCCAGCTAAGCCCAAATTAATAATTTGCACGCTCAATGGAGCTAAAAAATGTCAACTGTTGTTTCAGCCTAACAAAAATGTCTACTCTCATGGCAGCCCTAAGTGTACCCTCTTCCCCCCAAAGGATGGAATTACCCACCTCAAAAATGCTGCGAGGGTTAGAATCGATTAAGTGAGTAAGCCGAATTCAAGACATAAAGCATGGGAGGCAGCCAGAGAGTTTAGGTTACTGATTTGGCACAGGATTCGACCTTATCGAAGGAAAGCCAATGGGTCATATCCAGCACATCAGCAGCACAGAACAGAGAAGGAGGAATTTTGACCCTGAACACTGACAAAACATGGCCAAAGTGGCGTCTCCTGCACATTCTGTAGAATCTGTTCAGTAGACTAGCCTGGGAAAAAGCCCTGCTCAAACAGAGTTTAATATGCTCTATATCCCGCCCGGATTTTGAAAAGACCTTTCCAAGATATAATACAAATCAACCAGTTCCAGTTTTTCAGGCTCCATCATCCACTGGTAACACCTCTTTATTCTAAGCCCTTTCTTACGGAAGCCCACTATCTTGCTTTTGGTGATGTTGATTTTCAAGAAATGGGTTTTGCATAGTTGGTCAAGGCTTTCAAACAATGTTGCAAGCCTAGAGGTGTTAATTCAAGGATGGCCACATCATTCGCATACAATAGGAAATCAATAGACATTATATCAATTCTGGGGGCATCCCCATCACCAAATGTAGGGTGCCCGGAAGATCAGATATGTATAAAGAAAACAAACGAGGGGCCAGCAGGCAATCCTATTTAAGCCCACTATGTGCTCTAATCCTTCTGAAAAATCCCTGTGATCCTCCCATCGAAACTTGACACCATGTATCTGAGTGTAATTCCATAATGAGACCCAGAAGATTATGTGGGACACCCAGTCGAAGGAGCTTTCTCCACAGCGTTTATCAATCGCTAAGGAGAAATCAATAAATGCAGTATAGACTGGATAGGCTGCCATGCTCCGTAAGAAGACATATTTTGCCACAATAGTCTGGAGGGCTGCAATGTTATCCAGAGTACTATGTTTCTTTCTGAAACCAGCTTGTTCTGGAGGTATAACATTCTGGTCATAGGCTCATTGTTGCAGATGACAGAGGATGCTTTTAGCAAATATTTTGCCTGCGGCATCCAGCAAAGTAAACCTGCCCGTAGCTGGATGGAGAAGTTTTTAGACCCTTTGTGTACAAAAGGGACTACAACACTTCCCTTACAAAGGAAGGGGAATTTTCCCAGTTTGAAAGCAATAATTCAACATCAGGGCAAGACGGGCTCCCCAGTTAACAGCCTCCTTTTTAATAGGGTGGGCAGACAACTCTGTCCCGCCCACGGAATGTGTGGAGATTTGCCCCTTCCACCTTCCACGATGTAGGCAGAGAAACAGGCAAATCTCTGCACACTCGGGTGGAAAGGATTTTGCCACCTGCCCGCCTCCCGCCCGCAGTATTCAAATTGTTATTATATTGTTTTGTAAAGTTTTAATACTGCTGGGGGAGGCGGGTGGGAGGCGAGCAGCGCATAGCGGAGCTATGCGGAGCTTGGTTCAGTTTCCGTGCCCCTCTGCATAGACCCCCTTTGCGACTGATGCCCACCCCTACTTTTTAACTAGCGTGACTCGAATTCGGTCATGACCTTATGTGCCAGAAGTTTAAGCATTCTTTATAAAACCCCCTAAATCATCCCCTGAAGGAGGACAGAATTCTGAAAAAGAGGACTCATCCACTTCAATTGTCACAGGAACGACTGGTCTATTGTTTGTATATAATAGGGAAATATAATCCACCCATTCCTTCTCTGTGATAGACAGTGCCTTCTGCCTCGAGTCGCAGTATTCCGCTATCAGGCGCCTGTACTTTCTAGAGTCTTTGAGACTTGCAGCTTCTCTCAAGCCAACTCACTTAAAAGCATAATCCCTTCTCTTTTCACTGAGTTTATGGCAACTTCTTACTCATTTAAGGCAAATAATTTCCTTCTGGCGACCCATAGAAAACTGCAAATGCTGTTTTCGGACTAATCAATTTATTTATTGATTTAATATATTCAAAGAGAATGTGCCCTGTTAAGACATACGAGGGGCGACAGAGCTAGAGCCTAAATTATGAATTTCTTCCATCTGGTCCTCGAAACACTGAATGGTATTGTCGGGAACACACCCTGACTGCTCTGCATGAGCACTCTCACTTTTCAAGCTGACTCAGCCATGTTTTTTGATTTCCAAAAAGAAATGGCCATTTGCTTTATTAAAAGCAGCTATATCCTGTCCAGAGTTCCCTGGACCCAATGCTGGGAAATTAAAAGGCACTGTCATACCCACTATGCTCTGGTCACTCATTACGGACGGGAGAACAAAGTCATTTTTACAAACCTGAACATTTGATAAGAGACAAATACATAGTGTAAAAGACTTTGGGTGAAGGGAGAATGAAACGTAGAAAGAGATGCTTTACCTGCAGGCAATCTCCCATTTAAAGTAATCAAATCCATACTTCTGAGGGTCTCGGTAAAGGAGAAACCTTGTTTATCTGATTTTATATTTTCCGGTAATAAGATCTCAGGTATATGCCAGATTTCATCTTTATCAGGGTTGACGTAAATCTCAGAGGCAGAGTTAGAGACTTTGGGGTCTAAGTCTCCAACAATTATTACTAGCGGACATTCTTCCTTGATAGCTTCCTTAAACAAGTTACAAGTTGTCCAAAATGCGGCCGCCCGACTAGTAGCAAATGCCCCTCCCAGAACGGCCTCTATTCCACTTCTTAACAAACTCCACTGTCTCCCTGTGAGGAAGCCAATGAAATTCAAGATCGGCTGCATTGTTTTTAAAGCCCTTAATGATCTTGGGCCTTTCTACATGTTTGATCAACTTACCAAGTACACTCCCCCATGGCCCCTCCGATCAGGAACCAAGCTACTCCTTTGCATTCCAAGAATTCAAAAGGCTTGCAAGGGTGGTAAAGCATTTACTCATCTTGCCCCGACTTTTTAGAATGTACTTCCCCTTCAGCTTCGTGACTGCCAGAGCCTTCCTCAATTCAGGAAGCTTTTAAATACCTTTCTTTTCTGAGTCCCTAAGGTTTGACTGTAGCACACCTTCCTAAGCATGGAGATACCCCTTATGGGGTGATTCAGGCGCTATAGAAAAGAATAAATATCAAATATCATGAACAAATGAAAAAATACACTCACAAAGTGGTCAAAGTGTCTCCCAGATGGAATATACAAATTTGACAAGATGAAGTCAGAAGAACCACCATTATCTCCCAAACATGCCAACTTCAAGCATATGCAATGATTCTAGGGATGCTAAAATACCATCTGATTCCAATTAATCGAAGCAGAATAGCCCCAGCCCCCTTCCCCCCACTGGCATGTCCCCTTTCAGAGTGCTTAGCATAACTAGAAAACACAAAGTAACCATCACAGTCAAACTCTTTGCAAGACTAGTATTAGACCTGGCACCATTGGCCTGGGTCTCCCTTTCATGTTTTTTGCTGTTGCCTCCTGTATTTTTGCTATGTTTTTCCTGGTCTAGATGCCTTGGGCACTGTGCCACTGCTATTCAGTGCCACAGTGCAAGTGCTCCTATTGTAAAGTATTGCATTGGATTAGTGACTCCATGATTGGTTAATTTGTTTTACTTTTCAGAACCTAGTACAGAGCACAATGGGTGCCCAAGGCCTGTAAATCAAATGCTGCTGGTGCACATGCAGCACTGGTTGTGCCACCCACAGAAGCAGCTTGTAAAGTGTGTCCCAGGCCTTCCATTGCAGAGCCTGTGGGCAGTCTGGTACTGCCATGTTGACTGGGCAAGTGTACCCACTTGCCAGTCCCTGAACCATCCCTTTTCTACATATTAGTCACCTCTAAGGTAGGCCCAAGGGCAGGGTGCTTTGTATGTAAAAGGTAGTACATGCCCTGATGTGTGTAGCATGTCCTAATAGTGAATTACTGCCAATTTTTTTTTAACTATTGCAAGGCTACCTGTTCCCCATAGGCCGGAATCGGCAGTTTGATTATAACATCTTATAATAATAACTGACTCAGGGAACTAGGTAGAAATATGAGTTTAGTATGCCTGAACTCAGAATGATAAAATACATCTGTTTGAAAATACCACTTTCAGAAAGAAGGCATTTTTTGCCTAACTATCCAAGCCTGGTTCTGCTAGGTTGTGAAGTCCTTGTCTGGTTTTTGAGTGACAGGGGCTGGGGGCTCCAGGAGACAGGGTGATTCAGCACAGGGCTGAATAGACCTGTCTGCATGTAGAGTAGTGGGAGGAGATGAACCTGGGCCTGAATAGGGCTGTGCCTTCCTTCCACAATGCTGGCTCCAGCTACTGTGGTGTGTCTGATGCCTCTGGCCCACAATGTCAAAGGAAAGAAGGAGTCATGTAAACAAAGTGCTCCAGCACTGACCAGAACTGGTTTGGACTAGGTACAGACACTCTCTGTCTTCAGAGACAAAGGATTTTGGTGTATAAAAGGGGGACCCCAGACCACAGAACTTTAGATCACTTCTGAGAATCAAGACACACCTTTGCCAAGGAGAAGAACCAAGGAAGTTGCAAGGAGGAGATTACCCATGCACTGTGCTGTTGGGGTTGGCCTGCAGTGGTTACTTTATTTGCCAAGGAAGGGTGAAAAGGACCTTTGTGTGTCCTTTTGCAATCTTGAAGAAGACTCTCCAAGGGCTTGAATGAGTTTGCCTGCTTCCTGAAGTCTCAGTGAGAGAAGACTTCACCCCCAGCTCCCCTGAATTCCCTTGCTTTGGAATTCAGCCTGCAGAGAGGTGCCTACTGTTATTTGGGCCCTCTGAAGTGACTGCGAGTCGCTGGGAGCTAGAAGCGCGACACAACGAGGCGAAACGTGTCGCCGCTGCAGCAGTTGTCGTCGCATCGCCGAAAAAGCGTACCGCAGCTGTTCACCGTTGCATCATTGATGAAGCGTGTCGCATCACCGGAGAAGTGTGTCGCCGCCGCATCATAGCAGAAGCGCGTGGCAGGGCCTGTCGTTGCTCAGAAGTTACCGAGATCACTGCACGGCCGTCGGGCGTGCACGCATCACATTCACCATTGTCGCATCGCATTGAGACACCATTTTCTCACATCACACTAGATCATCACATTGAGGCGCCATCTTGTCGCATTGCACTGGTTCACAGTAGGCACCCGACGCATCACCTCCTCTCCGGTAAGGAACCAACGCATTATCTCCTCTGTGCTGCAGTAAAGAACCGACGCATCACCTCTCCCGAAGCAAGGAACCGAGGCATTACCTTGCCTGCGACCCTTTTGTTGTATTACGTGATGCATCCAAGGACTCTTTGCCCCTCAAGATTCGCTCAGAGCCCAAGATCCTACTATTTAGGAAACTTCTTAAGACCTATCTGTTTCCACAGGAGTGATTAATTGAGTCTCTCCTTTTGGTCTGTTGCGCCAGGATGCCCCCGGGCAAGCTGAGCGCGTTACAAATTTCATATTATTATTATTATTATTATTATTATTATTATTATTACTTTGAGAGTAAAGTGTTGCATCTAACATCTACATCGAACTGAACTATTTTCTACTATTATGAAGCCTATTTTTGATTACAGTATTGTGGATTTTTGTCACTTGGTCTTGTGTTGAATCTAGTAAAGAAGACTTATTTTTCTAAACTGGTGTGGTTTCCATTTGTAGTGTTTTCACTGTATTATTGTATGTGTTCATAAATGCTTTACACACTGCCTCTGAGATAAGCCTGTCTGCTCATGCCAAGCTACCAAGGGGGGAGAACGGGTTATTTTAGAAGTGTACCCTCTTACCCTGACTAGAAGCAAAGGTCCCTATTTGGTCAAAGGTACCTACATCTGCCAATTAGATACCCCCAGTTCTAACAAGCAGGTTTATTGTAAACACATAAATAAAGGGTTCGGAGTTTTCAAAAAAATCTGTTTTGTCTCATTGCGACACAAACCAGACATGTTTCCTGACAGTTCCCAGGCCCAGGCTACCTCAAAGGATCACTTCTTTCCGCTGGAGGGCGGGAATTATTCAATGCTCTTGTGATCCAGCTCCACTTGGACTTCTGTTCCGTTGTGACCTCAAGGGCACAACCCCAAAAACAACGCCTCATGGAACTCTTTCAAAACGGTTGAGAAAAGTACCATTCATAATATTCTAAGAACTCTCAAGCCCTCAAACCACTTCAGTGAACCTCTACCTCCCACTGTCCTCAAGGAGATCATACCTGCATTACTCCCACTTTGGACCATGACAGCTAACGCCTCCCTCCTTCAAGGCACTATCCCCGACTGCCTAAAGTCCAGTCAAGTTTCACCATCCTAAAAAAACAGAATCAGATCAAACTGACTTAAGCAACTTCCGACCTATCTCCAATATTCTTACCTTGATGAAACTCCTTAAAAAATGTGTTCACACCCAACTCTGTAACCACATCAACCATTTCCAATTAGTACACCAATTTTAATCTGGTTTCCGTCCAAGGCACAGCACCGAATCGGCTATGACACACATAGTGTATGATGCCCTAAAAATGCTGGATCAGAACCAATCATTTCTATTAATCCTCCTTGACCTATCATCTGCATTTGATACAGTTAAGCATGACAACCCACTAGACCCTTTGGCACAATGTATAGGGTTATCAGGATGAGTCCTTAACTGGTTCACCTTCTAACTCTATAAGTGGGTCTCTCAAGAGTCAAGGTAGATTGCTTACTATTGCAGACCACGCCTGTCACATTAGGGATCCTAAACGGCTCCTCACTTTCGCCTACTCTTTTCAACCTGTTCATGGAACTTGTTACGGAAATTTTAAGTTCATCCAACATCCATTAAAACATTTACGCTGATGATACCCATCTATACTTAAAAGTCTCTGCCTCAGAAGACATCAGCTCCCTTAACACAACTGTTCAGAAAACTCAAAATTGGCTGACATCCAATCACCCCAAACTAATTATTGAAAAAACGGAATGTCCCGAATGCCTGATCTACTAGTCACCTGTCATTGAAGAATGGTTAAAACATCTAACAACTCTCAACTGCATTTGACAAGATATTGACTCTGCAAGATCTCTGCTATTAACTCTCAACAAGAACCTCAACATGCAGAAGCACATTAGTGCCACCACCAAAGGAACAAATTACCAAATGAACATTACAAGAAAATTCTAATGTTTCCTCTCCCTCAACAACTTCAAACATGCAGTGTAAGCCCTAGTGATTCCCAGGTTGGACTATGGAAGTGGAACCATCAATGGTCTGACCAGACTGATACTGGCTCCTTTGAGAGTCTCGCTCAACTCTGCTGCTAGGCTCATTATCAGCTCAATAAGAAACAACCACATCACCCCTGATCTGAAATCCTTCAACTGGCTCCCTCATGAAGCAAGAATCCAGCTAAACATTGCCTGCATGACAAACAAAGCCCTCCACTTAAAATCCCCTAGCTATTTTGCTCAGAAATTAGAACTCTCTGGTGGTTCCAGATCATCCAGAAGCTCCAGAAACATACTCCTGAAACTTTTGAGACTCCACAAGAAGAAAACTTACAGCAGATCTTTCTCTGGGATTGATCCAAGAATGTGGAATTCTTTGCCCCTTGAAATCAGAATGAATCCCTCAACTATATCCTTCAAGAAAGAAGTCAAAGTACTCTTTTTAAACACATTTCTTCTCTAGATCCGAAGATACCCATCCTGATTCCTCAATTTTCCTCATGACTACGGCATACCAATTACTTTGTGTTTTCAACTTCTCAGGCCTGGAACTACCCTCACTTTTCTTGACAATGCATGTTCCTCCACTTTTCTTGACTACAACACTTTTGTTTTTATTGGTTTGTTACCTCTGGTCTCTGAACATTGCAAAGCTTACCCTTCCTTTCTAAACACTGCTTTATCTTGTATTTTTCTTGAATATGATATTATTGGCAGAGCTTTGAGTGGGATGAAAAAACTAGGGGGGGTTCTCAAAGGGGCGCAGCCAATGTAATTAAGGACGTGGCTTAAAGACAGGTAAGCTAAAAACCTGTGCTTAGCATAGTGTGTCGCCAGACTTGTATTTTGCTGTTTCTGTCATTGCATGCTACCTACAGCAAGCCAAGACTAATGGCTTTGTCAATGGTTGTTAGCTGCGTAAGATAAATAAGCAGCAACTAAGGCTTGTAAATAATATTGAAAAAGCTTCCACTTAAATACCGCCTGTGCCAGAGTACAAAACAGAGCCCGATAGAGAACTGTTTCGAGACCCCCTTTAAAAAACTGCCTGTGCTCAGCACCGATCAGACCCGGCCCACTTAAAGCCCTGATTATTGGTATTCTTGCTCTGGTCTCGGTTTACTTATAAAGTGCTCTGATACCCGGAATGGTCATGTTCACGCTATATAAAACTATGAAAATAAAATAAATATAATAAATCACTCTTGCATAATGATACAATAAATGTGTGTACACTCACTACATATAAATATTTAAAAAATTCACCTTTTTATTTGAAAATATGTCTTGAATACGAATCTACATTGGACGTCACTGACGTAAGCAATTCCGGCAACACATATAATTGCCAGGACACATTTGCAAGTAATTGAAAATGACAGACACATATAGACATATTTCACCTACCGTCTTGGAATGTACTGTAGGCGCATTCGCGCCCACCCCTGAACGAGGCATGTCAGTAAGGATGCTAAAGATATTACCCTCCTTATTTTGTAGGCCACGAGGTACTTCTGCTAAAATATAAGGCTCTGGGAGACAAAACGGATTCATAAAACTTGAATAAACCTTGCATTCTGTGACGAATATTATTGACACTGCAACTGTGGCATGACCGAAGACTTTTCAGCTGAGATTCAACCCATTTGGGATTTTCAAAAATGCTTTCATTAGGGTAACATATAAACATTTATACATAGTTGTGTCAAACTCAGATCCCTGGCCTTTACCCCAGCGCCAGCAACAATATTATCTTAACAGCGTTGTTATGCAAACTATTTGAATGAAAGAGAAACGTCGGTGTTTGGATAAACCCTAAAATCTTTAATCATCCGTGGTTTTCATAACACTTGAGAATCTGCTTTGAAAATACATGAAGGAGTGACCTTACCGTGTAATAACTGCACGACCCAAACTGATTACAAGCCGCGCTCGTACTTTATTACACTGTAGCACAAAGAGTCAATCACATGCAGCATGGCAGGGCGAGACATCTACAGGCCGCACTTGAGATGTAGCGCCTAGGAGCTATAAAGTAACACTGGTGCTGGTGATAACGGAGAGAAAAAAAGAGCTGGATTGCCTTGCAAACAGTTGGTTGCATGCTGTGCTCATTATTTTCCCCACACTTTTTAAAATCCGGGAGTGATTAAATGACCGCATGTTCGGACTTTACTGCTGGATTTCGCCTATGCTATGACATGGGTGGCACCAGGTTCTCTGTTTTGGCCCCCCGTTTCTGGAACGGCCTCCCCCTGTCCATACGTTCCATACCCATCTATTCTCACTTCAGTAAAGCCTTAAAAACCTTTTTGTTTTCTCAAGCGTTCTCCTGTTAAATATTAGTGGCCTCTTCTGTGATTGGTGGCTCCAGTCCCCAGCGCCAGGAAGCCGCTTGGCCACAGTGCGCTTTATTAAATATTTTATTCATTCATTCATTCACATTCATACGTGTAAGGGGTGTGTGTCACTGGTAACCCTGCCCAACGCAAACTGCAGTAACAGTCACGGTTACTCCTCCCGTGATACCCACAGGTGGAGCCAGCGCTATATAAAACATTTTTAAAAAGATAAAAATAAAAAAAATCAACATACAAAATATGAAACTAACAAGTTAACATTGGACTAATACAACCGTCAGCTCAAATCTAGACGTAATACAGTGCCTGGACTGCAAACAGAAGGATTAAAGGAGCATTTAACATACTGCAGGTCACCTTAAGACAAACTCATTTGCAATAACCGCATAAAATAAATATATATATATATATATGTTGCCAGCTGCAAATGTTTATTTTGTGCTCGGTAGACAATGCAATCTATTTAACAAAAACATTTATTTAATGTCTTGTCCCCTTTAATCTTATCTGGTGACACATAGCTAGACCAACGTGATGACGTAAACTAGTTTCCACTCACTGACAGCACGTTTCCCACATCAGAAAATCGACTTTCCACAAAAAGGACAGAGTTGTGGTGGATCTCGAGCATTAATGAAAGAAGAGGGCTTTGGCCTAACATCGCTGGTGGAGATAGCAGGGGACTATAAGGAAACCGGAGAGACAAATAATGTCCTTGCACTACCGCTGGCTATTCTGTTTGGTCACTGTTGTTTCTAATGCAAATAGATACCCAAGGAAACAAAAAACATCACCTGTTAGCACAACTTGACCTTCAGCTGAAGATGGCAAACATGTCAAGGTTGTCTGGTTTCTAAAGCCATTCAATAAGGAAATTAAAACAGCTGGAATGAATGAAAAACACACCTCCTGCTACAGCGTGCCTATCTTATGAAACGTTATTGCATGCATAAAATAAGCATTTGCAATGCAATAGGTCTCGCATTTATGCGCGTTTGAGCTATTCACATTGCAAATAACAATGCCTTTTATAAACATAAATAAAAAGCATTGTCATTTACAATGCCCATAGCTTTAACTCGTGTGACTGCAAGACCTATTGCATTGCAAATGGTTGTCCTTTTTCTATGTGCAGCACACATAGAAAGAGGAAAAAGCTTCTTGTGATTGTTTTTGTGCAGGGGATTTCCCTTCCTTCACAAAAATAATCATCCCTGCAACGCAGCAACCTTGCACCATGGTGCACGGGGGCCTGCATTGGTGCACGGCAGCCCATTTTGCGCCGGCGCAGGAGGAAAAGACAGGAATGCACCAGATCTGATAGATACGTCGCATTCCTGCCCATTTTTTGCCATAGGTCAGCATAGCAAGAAGACCTGCCGTGCTGCCCTACGGCAAAACCTCATAAATGAGGCCCCAGATGCAGGAAGAGGATGCGCCCTAACAGCTAGAGAGCTGTTGACCTAGTAGGTGTGGGAACTAGGTTTGAGTCTTGTTAGGGACACTCAACAACCTGTGATTCTAGTCAAATCACATAATCTCCTCTGCCTAACAAAATGAATGAATTTGTCTATAACTCAACTGGTGCTCGAGTAAAATGCTCTGATATTTTGAGCCGAGTTTGTACTAAATCCCCCCAAAATATATATATGTGATCAAGGGCTGCACAGCGCGAAACGCGCCGTCGTGAGAAATGAACAATAAAGTTCTTTTTTGCCTGAAAAGCTGCTGCAGAGGCCTGAGTCTCCTTCCTCGCCAGGTGCTTGCTGGAAGTGGTCGGGGTAATATTTGGATATATATATATATATATATATATATATATATATATATATATATATATATATATATATATATATATATATATATATATATATTCACTTAAAAAACCATAGGTTTCAGGCCTTATATAGTTAGGAAATAGCATTTAAAAAACCATTGAAATTGCTCCTATATAGTTAGTTGTACTAACTATATTTTGCGCACCCTCAATCCACTGCTGATGATGTCACATATTACATCATTCATGACATGGTCAGTGACATCACTGATGACATCACTGATGCCATCACTGATGGCATCACTGATGACATCTCATTTGACATCACTGATGACATCACTGATGACATCATCCAGTGACTGTGTGTTTCTGTAAAGTTTAAATATGTTCTACATATTGAACAATGAGTGGATGTATAAGTGTCTGGATGAAGGATTTAGTAGGTGCGTGACTGACTGTATGAGTGAGTGATTAAATGTGTCTTACTACATGCATGCGTTAGTGACTAAACTGTCTGAATGTGTGCATCAGTATATGTGTTGTGGTGTAAGCTGCTGCATGTGTTGATCAGTAGCTATATGAGTGGCTATATGGGTTATTGATTGGTTGCCCAAGTATTTGAATGGGAGACTGAGTGTGTGTGTGGGTGGCTGGGAGGTGTGTGACTCTGTGCATAGATGTGTGAGCAGTTGATTCACTAGATGTATGAGTTCAAGAGTGCATGTGGAAACAGCTATATGGGCGGTTGACTGTGTGCATGGGTGTGTTGGTGAGTGAATGGATATCTCAGTGCTACATGTGCAAGTAAGTACATATGTAAAACACAGTGCATGTGAGAGTTGGCATATATAAATGACTATACATGAGAGCCAGGGAATGTGCGAGTGGCTATATGGATCATTGTGTACTTGTATCAGTGATTGTATAAGAGAGTAAGTATGTGTTAGTATATGTTTGAATAAGTAAGGTGTTGTGTGTATAACTGTATAGTTGAGGAAATGGAAGTGTAATTGATTCATTGCATGACTGACTAGGTGTGTGAGTAACTCCATGGATGAGTGGCAGTGTGTGGGTGTCTGTATAGGTGTATGAGTGCATATGATAATGTTTTATTGATGAGTGACTGTATGTATGAGTGATTCTATGGGTGAATGAGTGAATGTGTGTGTAGACCTAGGAATCAGTGAGTGCGTATGTAGTAACTGGTATTGGTATGTCAATGGTTTCAAGAATGGTAGTCTGTATTTAACACTGGGTGTATCAAAGGTTATATTAGAGTGTGAGGAGGTGCATCGTATTATCACATGTCAAGTCAAGTCAAGTCATAACATTTATATAGCGCACTACATACCCGGAGGGTTTCAAGGCGCTTAGGAAGGGGAAGAGGATTATTTGTCAAATATCCACGTTTTAAGCTGCTTTCTGAACGCTAGGTGATTCTGGGTGAGGCGAAGGTAAGCGGGGAGTGAGTTCCATGTTTTGGCAGCCAGGTATGAGAAGGATCTGCCTCCCATGGTGGTCTTGTTGATGCGAGGTACAGTGGCGAAGGCTTGGCTGGAAGAGCGAAGTTGGCGGGCGGGGGTGTAGAAGGACAGACGAGAGTTGAGGCAATCTGGTCCGATGTCGTAGAGTGATTTGTGTGCGTGGGTAAGCAGTCGGAAGGTAATCCTCTTGTTGATGGGTAGCCAGTGGAGGTCTTTAAGGTGACCAGAGATGTGTTCGTTGCGTGGGATGTCTAATATGAGCCTGGCTGAGGCGTTTTGGATTCGTTGTAGTTTCTTCTGGAGTTTAGCGGTGGTACCTGCGTAGAGGGTGTTTCCGTAGTCCAGTCGGCTCGTGACTAGAGCGTGGGTGACTGTTTTCCTTGTTTCGGAGGGGATCCAGCGAAATGTTTTTCTGAGCATGCGAAGAATGTTAAAGCAGGAAGAGGATACAGCGCTGACTTGTCTGTTCATTGAGAGTGAAGAATCCAGGATGACGCCAAGGTTCCGTGCGTGGTCTGTCGGGATGGGTGCATTTCCGAGGGCTTCCGGCCACCAGGAGTCGTCCCATGCAGAGGGGGATTTACCTAAGATGAGAACTTCTGTTTTGTCTGAGTTCAGTTTCAGACGGCTTTGTTTCATCCATTCGGCGACTTCTTTCATTCCTTCGTGTAGGTTAGTTTTGGCGGTGCTGGGGTCCTTGGTGAGAGATAGGATCAGTTGAGTGTCATCCGCGTAAGAGATGATGTTGAGGTTGTGTTGGCGGGCTATGGCCGCGAGGGGGCTCATGTATACGTTGAAGAGGGTGGGACTGAGTGAGGATCCTTGTGGTACGCCGCAGATGATTTCAGAGGCCTCGGACTTGAATGGAGGAAGGCGGACTCTCTGGGTTCTTCCGGAGAGGAACGAGGTGATCCATTCCAGTGCCTTTCCTTGGATTCCAATGTTTCTGAGGCGTTGTAAAAGGGTGCTGTGGCAGACTGTGTCGAAGGCTGCAGAGAGGTCGAGGAGGATGAGGGCGACTGTGTCTCCATTGTCCAGTAGAGTTCAAATGTCGTCTGTTGCTGCGATGAGGGCGGTCTCAGTGCTGTGTTTGGCTCGGAAGCCAGATTGTGAGGGGTCGAGTGATTTGTTGGCTTCGAGGAAGGCGGCGAGTTGGTTGTTGACAGCTTTCTCGATGACTTTGGCCGGGAATGGAAGAAGCGAGATGGGGCGGTAGTTTTTGAGTTCGGTGGGGTCTGCTGTTGGTTTTTTCAGAAGGGCGGTGAGTTCAGCGTGTTTCCAGTCTTCTGGGAAGGTGGCGGAGTTGAAGGAGCAGTTGATGACGTCACGGAGGTGCGGAGCTATGACGGAGTCTGCTTTGTTGAAGATGTGGTGAGGGCATGGGTCTGTGGGGGATCCAGAGTGGATGGAATTCATCAGGCGGATGGTGTCCTCAGTGGAGATTGGGTTCCAGGTGTTAAGGGTGTTAACGGGGGGAAGATGGTCAGCTGATGGTAGGGTGGGTTGGCTTCCGGGTTGGTTGTCAAAGCTGTTGTGGATGTCAGCAATCTTGTTGTGGAAAAAAGAGGCTAAGGAATCGCAGAGGGTTTGAGAGGGGGTGATGTCGTTGGAGTTGGCCGAGGGGTTGGAAAATTCCTTGACGATGTTGACGATGAATGATATCATCAGTGATGTGATCAGTGATGTCAAATGAGATGTCATCAGTGATGTCATCAGTGATGTCATTTGAGATGTCATCAGTGATGTCATCAGTGATGTCACTGACTATGTCATGAATGATATAATATGTGACATCATCAACAGTGGATTGCGGTTGCGCGAAATATAGTTAGTACAACTAACTATATAGGAGCAATTTCAATGTTTTTTTAAATGCTAATTCCTAACTATATAAGGCGTGAAACCTATGGTTTTTTCAGTGAATTTGCAAGGTTTTTTAAATGCTAATTCCTAACTATATCAGGCGTGAAACCTATATTTTTTTTCAATAAATTTCAAAGGGTTTGTAAATGCTAATTCTATTAGCGGATAACGTTTATATATGTTATTATCCTTCTGGGACCACCTTAGCAGCCATCTTGTTTCTCAGGAGAAGAGAGGCACAAGAGAGCACAAAACAAGAGTGGAAAACGCGAAAATTGCGGGGTATGCGCACGGTACGCGTACCCTACGCGTACGGTGCACGTACCCCGCGATTTATTTATTTATTTATTTATTTATTTATTTTGTGCCCTTGGGGGTCCTTTTGGGACCCCCTGAGAAGGGCTAGAGGGTTGGGGGGTCTCTACCCTGCCCCCTTTTCGTGTTTTCCACTCTTGTTTTGGGCTCTCTTGTGCCTCAGTTCTCCTGAAAAACAAGATGGTGACCAACACTTCCTGGTTTGGACAGTTTGGAATGTTGACAGTCGACTGCCAGCCAATCAGAAACTCGCTCGCGCACCTAAGGGTACGCGCACGGTGAGCGCATATAGATATATAATTTGATCAAATTCAATTTTCTCAACAACTACTGGAGGGATTTTCACCAAATATAGAAAAGGCACATCTGCGTACCAGGTCCCACCATTCTGCCAAGTTTGGTGTAATTCCGTCAGCCGTTCGGGCTGTAGCCGTGTCTAAAGGTCCTATAGAAAATGCCATTTGAAAAATTTCAAATTCAATTTTCTCAAGAACTACTGGAGGGATTTTCACCAAACATGGCAAAGGCACATCTGCATACCAGGCCCTATTTTGCCAAGTTTGGTGTAATTCCATTCAGCTGTTCGGGTTGTAGCCGTGTCTAAAGGTCCCTATGGAAATTAACATGAGGAAAACACGTTTTGGGACCCCCTTTTCATCCCCCGCTTGACGAATCCCCCCAAAACATTAAGGGAAGGAGCGGAGCGGACCTGGCCAAAATTCTGGAAATTACGCACAGATTCCTCAATCGGGGCCAAAGTTATTCCCAATAGAATGTTGAGCGCATATAGATATATAATTTGCTCAAATTCATTTTCTCAACAACTACTGGAGGGATTTTCACCAAATATAGAAAAGGCACTACTGCATACCTGTCCCTACCATTTTGCCAAGTTTGGTGTAATTCCGTTTAGCTAAATGTCCCATAGTAAATGCCATTTGAAAAATTTCAAATTCAGTTTTCTCAAGAACTACTGCAGGGATTTACACCAAAAATACAAAAGGCACTGCTGCATACCAGTCCCTACCATTTTGCCAAATCTGGTATAATTCCATTCAGCCATTCGAGCTGTAGCCTTGTCAGAATGTCCCTATGGAAATTAACATGGGGAAAACACGTTTTGGAACCCCCCTTTTTTCTCAGCCCCCGCTTGAAGAATCCCCCCGAAACTTTCAGGGAAGGAGCGGAGCGTAGCGAGGCAAATTTAAGGAAAATTACAGGTAGATCCCTCAATTGGTGCCAAAGTTATTCCCAATAGAATGTTCAGATTTTCCTATGGTAACTAGGTCCTAACTATATATATTTGTGTATATATATATATATATATATATATATATATATATATATCCACAAAAATTCGCAATGAGGCAAGAACATGCCTTCAGCAAGATGGTTCAGCACCAACGTTTATTAAACCAATTTGCTCAGTCCGAAGTAAAATTCATTCCTAACGCGTTTTGGAGCCAAGTTGCTCCTTCGTCAGAGGAAAGTCACAGTCAACCGACAACGCTGCTCACAGGTTCTTTATACCGCATGCACCAAGTTGAATACCCTAGGTGGGTTGAGATGCACGGCATGATGGTACCTGTAGTTTACGATGACGAACCAAGTATTCCCCCAGTGGGTTCAGTTGAATATGCGACAGTTCTAAATCCATAAAATACCCAAGTGGGCCTCCGGGCCAGGAAAGCAGGTAATTTCATTTCTGTCCCGCTGTGCCCTTCTCCAGACCCGAAAGATTTCCAGTCTTAAGGCCCCACGCTGCAACTGTTGTGGTGGCGCGTTCTCTGTGGCCAGGCTATATATATATATATATATATATTCACTGAAAAAACCATAGGTTATAGACCATATATAGTTAGGGATTAGCATTTAAAAAACCTTATTTTATTTGCACAAAACCATTGAAATTCCATATATAGTTAGTTGCACTAACTATATATCGCGGACCCGCAATCCACTGCTAATGATGTCACATATTACATCATTCATGACATGGTCAGTGACATCACTGATGACATCACTGATGACATCTCAAATGACATCACTGATGACATCACTGATGACAACACCCAGTGACTGTATGTTTCTGTAAAGTTAAAATATGTCTTACATATTGAAGAATGAGTGGATGTATAAGTGTCTGGATGAAGGATTTAGTAGGTGCATGACTGACTGTATGAGAGAATGATTAAATGTGTCTCACTGAGTGCATGGGTTAGTGATTAAAGTGTCTTAATTTGGCAATCATTATTTATGTTCTTCTGTAAACTGCTGCATGTTTAAATCAGTAGCTATATCAGTAACTATATGGGTTATTGAATGGTTGCCCAAGTATTTGTATGGGAGACTGAGTATGTGTGTGGGTGGCTGGGAGGTGTATAACTCTGTGCATAGATGTGTGAGCAGTTGATTCCCTAGGTGTATGGGTTCAAAAGTGCATGTAGAAACAGCTGTATGGACAGTTGACTGTGTGCATGAGTATATTGGTGAGTGAATGGATATCTCAGTTCTACATGTCAAAGTAAGTACATATGTAAAACACACTCCATGTGAGAGTTGACATATATAAATAACTGAACATAAGAGCCAGTGAATGTGAGAGTGGCTGTATGAATCATTGTGAACTTGTATCAAGGATTGTATAAGAGAGTAAATATGTGTTAGTATATGTTTGAATAAGTAAGGTGTGTATAACTGATAGTTGAGGAAATGGAGGTGTGATTGATTCTTTGCATGACTGACTAGGTGTGTGAGTAACTCCATGGATGTGTGACAGTCTGTGAGTGCCTGTTTACACTGAGTGTATCTAAGGTTATATTAGAGTCTGAAGATGTATTATCACATAAATGATATCATCAGTGATGTAATCAGTAATGTCAAATGAGATGTCAGTGATGTCATCAGTGATGTCATTTGAGATGTCATCAGTGATGTCATCAGTGATGTCATTTGAGATGTCATCAGTGATGTCATCAGTGATGTCACTGACCATGTCATGAATGATGTAATATGTGACATCATTAGCAGTGGATTGCGGGTCCGCGATATATAGTTAGTGCAACTAACTATATATGGAATTTCAATGGTTTTGTGCAAATAAAATAAGGTTTTTTAAATGCTAATCCCTAACTATATATGGTCTATAACCTATGGTTTTTTCAGTAAATTTTCAAGGTTTTGTAAATGCAAATTCCTAACTATATATGGTCTATAACCTATGGTTTTTTCTGTGAATTTCATTGGTTTTTTAAAAGCTAATATCTATAGCTGTAAAATATATTCTTTATTAAGTGACGTATCACGTAGCCCGTGAGACGCCTCATGATGCATCGCATAACCGTGACGTATCGTCTCTGCAGCGCAAACCAAACCCAAAACGTAAGCGCGCCAGAACACGCTTAAAGATATATATATATTTTTTTAACCTTAATTAGACAAAATCCACACGTGCACATATCACAAACGTTCAAAAAACACAATATGTCGGACTCCCGTTACGCTGCCGGTTAGCTGCCCGGTTAACGTACCAGGAAGCACCTTTACCGCGAAAAATCGCAATTTTTTTTTTCACCCCCCAGGGAAATTTAATAGCCCCCTCATCAATCCTAGGGGTTCAGGAGGGGTCTGCCTTACCCCTTTCATTCATTTACACCTTTTTTTTTTTCCACCTCTTGTCTCTCGATCCCACAGAGAGACAAGATGGCGGCCGCTCCAGACTGTTTACAATGATAACAGCCAATCAGCTTCTCCTCAGACTCCCGTTACACTGCCGGTTAGCTTCCCGGTTAGCTGCCCGGTTCGCGTACCAAGACGCTTCTCTACAGCGAAAAAATCGGATTTTTTTTTTTTTTGGGCCCCGCGTGGCTTTATAATATCCCCCTCATCAATCCTAGGGGGTCAGAAGGGGTGTACCTTGCCCTCTTTCCTTCATTTCCCCTTTTGTTTTGGCCTCCTCTTGTCTCTCGATCCTACCGAGAGACAAGATGGCGGCCGCTCCGGACTGTTTACAATGTTGACAGCCAATCAGCTACTCCTCAGACTCCCGTTACACTGCCGGTTAGCTTCCCGGTTAGCTGCCTGGTTAGCTGCCTGGTTAGCTGCCCGGTTTGCGTACCAAGACGCGTCTCTACGGCGAAAAAATGTGAATTTTTTTTTTTTTTTGGGCCCGGCGTGGCTCTATAATATCCCCCTCATCAATCCTAGGGGGTCAGAAGGGGTCTACCTTGCCCCCTTTACTTCATTTCCCCCTTTGTTTTGGCCTCCTCTTGTCTCTCGATCCTACCGAGAGACAAGATGGCGGCCGTCCGGACTGTTTAGAATGTTGACAGACACCGGAGAGCCAATCAGCTTCGCTTCGCAAAGTTCCGATACGCGAAAAGTTCGCGAACCGGAGCGCTGCCCGGAGCGCTGTTACAGATATATATCTTGTTTTAAACGTTAATTTCTCAATATTCACTGAAGCACATATATTGAGACCTAGCAAAGGCACATCGGGCTAACAGTCCCTACAATTTTGCCAAGTTTCGTGGAAATCCATTCAGCCGTTCGGGCTAAAAGTGAGGCCAACCGCCCTATGGAAATGAACATGGGAAAAACGCGTTTTGGGACCCCCCTTTTTTCTCGGCACCCCCTTGACGAACCCCCCCCAAATTTACAGGAGCTGCTCAGAAACAAGATGTGCCATTTTCCTGAAAATTTCAGCCGATTCCGTCCACAAACGCCAAAGTTATTAGGCATAGAATTTTCAAAAGTTCCATAGAGAAAAAATCCTAACTATATATACCTACTGGCTATCGCCAGTAGGTAATATATATATATATATATATATATATATATACACTAAAAAAAACATAGGTTTCACACCAGTTATAGTTAGGAATTAGTATTTAAAAAACCTATGTCATGAGTGATGTCACTGACCATGTCATGAGTGATGTAATATGTGACGTCATCAGCAGTGCATTGCAGGCGCGCAAGTTATAGTGAGTCCAACTAACTATAACGTGGGAATTTCAATGGTTTTATGTCAGTAAAATTTCCAGCTAACTATAACTGGTGTGAAACCTATGGTTTTTTCAGTGAATTTAATAGGTTTTTTAAATGCTAATTCCTAACTATAGCTGGTGTGAAACCTATGGTTTTTTCAGTGAATATATATATATATATATATATACTAGCAGCCTGCCCCAGCGTTGCCTGAGGCAGAAAGGGGCTGGGGCAGCATTTGATGCTTGCATGCACTAAGGGCTCCCGCCCGTCCCTCTGTGCACACCTGCTCCCGCTCAGACCCCCCCGCCCCGACTCCTCCCACCCGACTCCTCCCACCCGTCCCTCTGTGCACCCCCGCTCCTGCCCCCCTCCCGCCCCGACTCCCTTCCGCCGTGACTCCAATGTGCCTTTAACTCACCTGGATCTCACCCGTCCCTCTGTGCACACCCACTCCCGCTCCGACCCCCTCCCACCCGACTCCTCCCGCCCGTTCCTCTGTGCACACCCGCTCCCGCCTCCCTCCCGCCTGACTCCCTCCCGCTGTGACTCCAATGTGCCTTTAACTCACCTGAGCTGCCGCTCCTTCCCGCGCTCCTCACTTCACCACCGCTCCATGTCCGCCGCTTCATGACGCACCTGAGCCGCTGCTTCTACCCGCGCTCCTCACTTCCCCGCTACTCCATGCCCGCCATTCCTCCTTGTCATCACGCATGTCGCGGCCAGCGCTACGTCGCGGGCAGCGCAGCGTCACGCCCAGCGCTACTTTCAGGGCACTACTTTTTTTTAAAAGTTATATTTTTAAATTTACGTTTTTTAACATTTATTTATAGCCTATGTCCATCTGCACACCCTAACAATTTCTACAATGTATCGGGTTTGTGGATTGGCGCTGTGTTTTATGAGTTTACCTAGCTCAAAGGCGTGTGTTCTCTCTTTACAATAGTAGTATATATATATATATATATATATATATATATATATATATATATATATATAATCACGAGACCCTTGGCCCTATATTTGTAAGAGCGAAGCGGGCACTGAAGAAAGCCGTCAGGCTGAAACGCGTCTGCCCCAGCGTTTCGCGATTTTCATCAACAGAGCTGCTTTTAAATAAAAGGAAAACTTGAGTCACCGAGCATGTGTCGGATCTGTCCTTTTGGGATGGAAGTTGGTGTGGAGATATAAACGGTTTTGCAAGTACCGTTTTACCGGCACGCCTTTCGGTCAGGAGCACCGCGACAACTTGCAAAGAGTGGTGTGGTTTCTGGAAGAGACAACGCGGCGCCCCCCTGGATGGTTGAGCAATACTTACCTGAGTGCGAAGCTGTGCAGGGAGAAAGCATACGGCGGTCTGTAATGGGCCGCTGTGTGAAAGTGACTCAAGCTGCAACTTTTAACATTGCTGCCTCTCCGCCATGCACATCGGAGGTAAATGCCTGCCACCACCAGACTTTGAGTTTGGGACACCACCATGGTGTTGGACGGAGCAGTTCACTGTACCTGCAGTCTCAGTGGGAGACATGAAAACTCCGACATGGATCACCAGTAGGATGGGCGGCGGTGTAAGCCGAGGGTAGTGGGCCAATCAGAGACCATCATGCTGACTTTTAAATCACGAGACCCTTGGCCCTATGTTTGTAAGAGCGAAGCGGGCACTGAAGAAAGCCGTCAGGCTGAAACGCGTCTGCCCCAGCGTTTCGCGATTTTCATCAACAGAGCTGCTTTTAAATAAAAGGAAAACTTGAGTCACCGAGCATGTGTCGGATCTGTCCTTTTGGGATGGAAGTTGGTGTGGATATATATATATATATATATATATATATATTTATATATATATATATATACAATGAGGTGGAGCCTAGGGCGGAGCACAGATTAGGATGTTCCGACGCCCAGAGAGAAAATCTGATTTAAGAATAAACGGCCATTTGTGTGCAGGGTAAAAATCAAGACCATCTCCATATCTGGAAGACACAATGGGATCTGTGAAAGTCCTGCTTTCTTTAGCTTTTATTTCTAGAGTTTTTAATTATTTCTGGTGACTTCTGGAGGCTCAAATGATGATGAGGTCAATACCATAGACTTCATTTATGAGTTTTTGCTGTAGGGCAGCACCGCAGGCATTTCTGCTGCGCTGCCCTATGGCAAAAAATATGGGCAGGAACGTGCTGTATCTAACAGATACGGCGCATTCCTGCCTGTTCTTTTCCCCTGCGCTAGCGTGCAATGGGTTGCTGGCGCCACCGCAGGCACCTTTGCACAATGATGCAAGGGTGCCTGCATTACAGGGATGATTTATTTTGTGCAGAAAGGGAAACCTTCCTACACAAAAGCAAACACAAGAGGTGTTTTCCTCTTACGCAGCACACCTATAAAAAGTCAGAACAAGGAGAAATAAAGATATTTCTACTCGGTGGGCCTGTGAACGTTTTTGGCGCTGCCTCACAGTTACCATTTCTCTTAGGTCTGGGGCAGTGTCAAAAAGCCATGGATGTTGCTGGGAATGCCCCCAGCAACACCCATTGCACGACCCTTTAACACAGAAAAATGTGTTAAAGGGAATGATATTTACAAGGCAGCATTTTTTTGGCTTAGTGCTGCTGTTAATATGGAGCAGGCTCCTGCGCCAAAGGAGCCTCACAAAAAGTGATGCACAGGCAGTGCAAAATAAGCCCCAAGGTTGCCAATTGGACGCTGGCACAGACCGGCTACATCAAAGTCGCTATTGTGCCAACAGTGCACAAAATTCAAGATTCCTTGCCAGACCAACCAATTTGGATTTTCTTTCACTGAGACAGGCCTTATGCACGAAAGGCGCAGTGGGCAATTTACCCCCGGGAGGGGGCAGACTCAGATACCTGCCCCTTCCCTATCATTTCGTAATTGCCTGTAATTCAAAATTAAACACTTCGGGGGCGGCGAAGACTGATCTCTGAACAATGGCGGCCCCAAATCAGGTCCTATTATCATCTCCCAGAGACAATGGGGCGACGCAATTCGCCTGCCAGGGCACTTGGATTGAAGGTCTGCCGGAATATCAAAGCTCGAGCAGCTCCTACAAGCCACAGGGGCGATGAGAGGAGGCAGGGGCGGAGGTCAAGGCGAACGAGTCTGAGGCCGGCCAGGCCTCCTTGTGTGCTCTTGTCAGGCCTTGCTCCTCCCACCTGGTTTGGTTGCACAGCAGAATCCTTACCCCTCCCCACCCAGGGGCCCCCACCTGCTTATCTATGAGATGGGAACGTAAAACTTGACACTGTGAATAATACAGGACCATTAAGGGAGACTGTAGTCAGGGACAGCCAAGAGTCTGCACTACAGACCACTGGCGGCAGTTTATCTTCAGGGTTTGATTTTTTGTAGAACTATGTAGAAATTATTCACAAAAGTGATTTTGGGAAATTTCTATGTGGATATTTTAAAGTAGGATCGAGTAGACGTATCATTATTTCACACAGATGATTCAAAGGGCCTGTGAGAAGTTGGCCTGATATGTAGTGTTTCCAATTCTGGAACCACTGGGTATCAGTCCAAACAAACCCCAAAGATGTCTGGTTGTAAGTCAACCTTGTTAGACAAGCTATCCTAGTGGTAGCATGGACTAAGCAGCCTTAAAGGCTTAACTTAAGAGGTCGTGTTAAGCGAGCTGTTTTACCACATACAATCCTGTAATCAAATGAAAGGACACCACACAAGTATATATTATAAAAATATATGTATTTATTTCTAAATTACTCCCCAGTACTCTTTATGAGGAAAGGGGCACAAGCGTTAAATCAAAAAGCACTGTTACACATATAAAGTTGCACAATTATGGATGAGGGCGGGTGGCCACTCAAACCATATACTAAAAAAGTGGTATAAGTAACACTTATCGAGCAATGGTTAGGCCTAGGGCCTAGAGATTCGCTGGGAGCAGTCAGGACTAACAATGATGAAGTCGGGAGAAGCCCACAGGAGACGGGTGCAGCACGGAAAGTGCGGCGCGCACCAATGCACTGTCAATGGTGCGTAAAAGTTAGTTAAAGTGAATTAAAAGATACTTCCGCTGAACCTAGGAACACAAAACTTTAGACACAGACCCTAGAGGTGTGTACCAGTGTATGGACACCGGCGTTGCAATGTTACCTCACCCACAGGCCGTGGGTGCACAGGGTCGAAGTGGCGCCGGGTTCTGACACGCAGGTTCTTGGTGCTTGAAGCTGTTGCAGCTGCAGGCGCTGTGAAGCAGAAGTGTCCGGTGCGATCCAAGGGTGGATCGAAGTAGAAAAGTACCTGAAAGCAGAGGGGACAGAGTCTGGGTCACTCAGCAGTGACCAGGGTGGAACCAGGACGGAACCAGGCAATGTCGGGCGCAATCAGGCGGTTGTCGATAGGCTTCTCTCCGCTGTCACGTGGGCTCTGGGGCATCTGCGACGTCCAGGAGCAGGTCACGATCTGTCCCATGTAGGCTCTCGCCGTCAGCACCGTCGGCTTCAAGATTGCAGCAAACAGCACTTGGCAAAAGCAATCCACGGGGAACCGGGAGATTGCTTATCACTCGAACCAGGAGGGTCAGAGTGGGGGCTCCTTTTTACAGGAGCTGGTGCAGATCTGGAGCAACCAGAAAAGCAAGTCGTATTTCAAGTTTCGTCGGCACAGGGGCCACAAGCCAGCTGGCAAGTGACCGGGCCAATGCGTCGAGCACACACAAGCAGAAGGGTCCCACGCAGCACTCGTCAAGTGTGGAGGGGTGAGCTTTGGTGCAAGTGGAGCTCGGGGCTGGGGCTTCTCAAACCCCGGTGTACAGCTTCGAGGGTCACTCGTGGGCTGCACGGTCAGCGTCTCCTGGCCTTTTCAAGATGGCGTGCCCCACGCTTCCGGTCGCCTCCACGGGTCTCAGCTCTGCAGGGACTGTGGATCGGGCAGGTAGAAGGCAGGCAAGCTTGATCTCGTCGATCTCTGTTGCTCGAGTTCCGGCGGGAACTGCAACAAAGCAAGGGTCGAGGGCTGGATGGTACCTGTTTGCACAGGGTGGTCACTCCTTGACCACAAGGGAGATTCTTCAGTCTTCTCACGTTGTGTAGAAAGTCGAAGGGTCCAGAATTCGTTTCTTATGTTTCTTCAGGATGATCTGAGTTCCATTGGGACTGCTCCCCCTCTTATTCGAATCTCGGGGGTTGGACATCCTCCTAGGTCCCCTCCTATGGGTGGGACCCAGGAAGGGGGTGGTTACACCCCTCTCCTTTGATCCTGGCCGCGCTGGGACAGGGGCTGGGAGGCCCCAGAACCGGTTTGGCCGGATCCTGCAAGGGGCAGCCTTGTGCTCCCCAGGCAGTGTCTGGTTTCTTTGAAACCTCCCTACTCCAATCCACTATCTCCTGTCTGGGGTGGTTTGACACCGCCCTGTGACAGGAAACTCTTTGTCCAGGCCTCCTCTGCCGGGTTTCGGTCAGCAGCAGGAGGCCAGACCCGTGTCTGTGGCAGGGGCATCCATTTTGTGGATCTGAGGCTCATTTTAAATCAACCGCGTTTCAGTAAAGTAACATGTCTTCTCCCTCTAGAAGGGTGGAATGCTACCCCCGTCGCCAGAACTGGCGAGGGGGTAGTATTCCAATTCGTATGACACCTTACACGACATGTTTTGATAAAGCCAAACCAAAGTTGCTATATAACCGCGAGGATTATAAGGCGCTTAAGAGTATATGGTATGGCATTATCCCGGATCAGCTTAGGGAGTTTTTCCCGGCAGCTGCAGACAGGCTCAGCTCATGCCAGAGCACCATCTCACATAAAACCACGCACTCTGCCTCCAGGATTGATGAGGCCTTCCATAGGAGTGGCTTACAGGCTATATATGTGTCCAGATATAGGTTTAGATATAGGTATACTATATCTAAGCAAGGGGTGATTACACCCACTTGCCCCAGCTGAGTGATCAGCCAGTTGTGTCAATTTAAGAACCAGCCAGGGGTGGCAAAAGCTATGCTTCAGCCCCTGGTAGGCCTTGGTGGCACCTATGCCCTGAGCACCTATAGTGCATGGTACAGGGGCTGACAAGGGGTCCATTTCCAATTGTGGTATGTACCTATAGCACATGTATTATAAATTTAGAGAGAGGACAGCAGGCTGGGGGTCTGATTAGCAGGCCCACAGCCTCAGTAAGTCGAAAACCAGTGAAGCAAAAAGCAAAAATTGGGGTGACCATAGGATAGCAGACCCTACTCTCCTACATAACCCCCCCCCCAAACGCAGGGACATTAAACTTAACCTTGACCAGATAAGTCTTCATGTTCTAAGTGGAAGTACCTGGAGAGACCATCTGCATTACCATGGTCAGTCCCTGGGCGGTGCTCCACTGTAAAGTCCATCCCCTGTAGGGAAATGGACCACCTGAGCAGTTTGGGATTTTCACCCTTCATCTGATTTAGCCACAAGAGGGGCTTATGGTCTGTCTGAATTAGGAAGTGAGTACCAAACAAGTATGGCCTTAACTTCTTCAGGGCCCAAACCACAGCAAAGGCCTCCCTCTCAATAGCTGACCAACGTTTCTCCCTGGGGGTCAGCCTTCTGCTAATAAAAGCAATGGGCTGGTCTTGACCATCTTGATTAAGTTGTGAAAGCACAGCTCCCACCCCCAACTCAGAAGCATCTGTCTGTACAATGAACTGTTTGGAGTAGTCAGGACTCTTCAGGATAGGTGCAGAGCACATGGCCTTCTTCAGGTCATCAAATGCCTTTTGACAGCTAACTGTCCACTGAACCTTTTTGGGCATCTTCTTGGATGTCAAGTCATTCAATGGTGTCACAATGGACCCATAGTTCTTTACAAATTTTCTGTAATACCCAGTCAGGCCCAAGAAGGCTCTGACTTGTGTCTGGGTAGTTGGAGGAGCCCAGTCCTGTATGGTCTGGATCTTGCTCTCCAGTGGTTGAACTTGACCCCCACCTACTAGGTGGCCCAAGTACACAACCTTGCTCTGCCCTATCTGGCACTTAGTAGCCTTGATAGTCAGGCCTGCCTTTTGCAGGGCCTCCAGAACCTTCTTCAGGTGGATCAGGTGATCCTCCCAGGTGGAGCTAAAGACAGCAATATCATCTAGATATGCTGCACAAAAGTCATCCAGCCCAGCAAGGACTTGATTCACCAACCTTTGGAAGGTGGCAGGTGCATTCTTCAAACCAAAGGGCATCACCACAAACTGATAATGTCCACTAGGGGTAGAGAATGCTGTTTTGGCTTTTGACTCTTCAGCTAGTCTGATTTGCCAGTAGCCAGCTGTCAAATCAAATGTGCTCAGAAACTTGGCAGAAGCCAATTTATCAATGAGCTCATCTGCTCTTGGAATGGGATGAGCATCTGTCCTAGTGACAGCATTGAGACCTCTGTAGTCCACACAAAACCTCATTTCTCTCTTCCCATCTTTGGTATGAGGTTTTGGCACAAGGACCACTGGGCTAGCCCATGGGCTCTCTGATGGCTCAATCACTCCAAGCTCCAACATCTTTTGCACCTCAGCCTTTATACAATCCCTGACATGGTCAGGTTGCCTGTAGATCTTATTCTTCACAGGCAGATTGTCACCAGTATCCACCTCATGGGTGCACCAGTTAGTCTGACTGGGTGTGAGTGAAAACAAGTGTCTGTGGGCCTGCAACACCTGTCTGCAGTCCACCTGTTGCTGCTCAGTGAGGCTGCCTGCCAAGGCTACTCCATCAACTGAACCATCATCAGGGTTCTGGGAAAGCAGGTCAGGGAGAGGGTCACTCTCTTCCTCCTGTTCCCCATCTGTGGCCATGAGGAGACTCATGTCCTCCCTGTCAACAAATGTTTTCAAACGATTGACATGGAGCACCCTGTGGGGGCTCCTAGGGGTGCCAAAGTCAACCACATAGGTGACTTCTCCCTTTTTCTCAATGATAGGGTAGGGTCCAGTCCATTTGTCCTGGAGAGCTGCTGGCCCCACTGGGTCCAACACCCACACCTTCTGCCCTGGCTGGTACTCAACCAGAACAGCCTTTTGGTCATGCCAGGCTTTCTGTAATTCCTGACTTGCCTCAAGGTTTTTGGATGCTCTCTCCATGTATTCGGCCATCCTGGAGCGGAGACCAAGTACATAGTCCACAATGTCTAGTTTAGGCTTTTTGAGAGGTAACTCCCATCCTTCCTTCACCAAACTCAGTGGACCCCTTACAGGGTGGCCAAACAAAAGTTCAAAAGGGCTGTAGCCAACCCCCTTCTGTGGGACCTCTCTGTAAGCAAAGAGCAAGCAGGGTAAAAGGATGTCCCATTTCCGCCTAAGCTTCTCTGGTAACCCTTTTATCATTCCCTTTAGGGTCTTGTTGAACCTTTCCACAAGCCCATTGCACTGTGGATGGTAGGGTGTGGTAAACTTATAGTTTACTCCACACTCTTTCCACATTGCTTTTAAGTATCCAGACATGAAGTTAGTACCTCTGTCTGAAAGAACCTCCTTTGGAAAGCCCACTCTTGAGAAAACTGCAATGAGGGCTTTTGCCACCACAGGAGCTGTGGTGGTCCTCAGGGGAGTTGCCTCTGGATACCTGGTGGCATGATCCACTACCACCAGTATAAATCTGTGCCCAGATGCGGTTGGAGGATCCATGGGACCCACAATGTCTATTCCAACTCTTTCAAAGGGTACCCCCACCACAGGTAGTGGTATCAGGGGGGCCTTTGTTGTGCCACCTGACTAACCACTGGCTTGGCAAGTGACACAGGAGCGACAAAACTCCTTGACATTTTCTGACATATGAGGCCAGTGAAAGTGTGGAACAAGCCTGTCCCAAGTCTTATTCTGGCCTAAGTGTCCTGCAAGGGGAATATCATGGGCCAAGGTAAGAAGGAAGCCCCTAAACTTCAAAGGTATAACCAACCTCCTGGTTGTGCCAGGCTTGGGGTCTCTAGCCTCTGAATAAAGGAGTCCTTCATCCCAATACACCTTATGGGTACCTTGAGCATTCCCTGCAGCCTCAGC
Organism: Lissotriton vulgaris; assembly: GCF_964263255.1. Classification (NCBI taxonomy): domain Eukaryota; kingdom Metazoa; phylum Chordata; class Amphibia; order Caudata; family Salamandridae; genus Lissotriton; species Lissotriton vulgaris. Next base: position 336,303,256 of record NC_141685.1, on the reverse strand, counting down.
AGCAGCTTGCTGTCTGAGGGGTTCAAGTGAAGGGCAATCTAATTGGGCCTGCCCCAGGTCTGCCCTTGAGGGTCCCCCTGTCCCCAGAAACTCAACCTGATCAGGTTCAAGCTCCTCAGAGACAGTCTCCTCTTGGACTGCAGAATCAGTTTCCTGTGAAACCTGATCCTCAACCTGGGGCAAGTGGGAAGGCACAGCCTTAACCCTCTTGCTCCTTCTCTTGGGTTGTGGTTGGTCTATTGTTTCAAGATCCACCACTGGTTCAGGAAGGCACTTCTTAGCCTGAGACCTTGTCACTGCAAGGACATGAGCTGAAATCCCTAGCATTTCTGCATGAGTCCTGTACTCCACTTCTGACCAAACTGAGCTTTCAAGATCATTGCCTAACAGACAGTCTACTGGGAGGTCTGCACTCACAACAACTTTCTTTAGGCCATCTACCCCTCCCCAGGAGAAGTTCACAACAGCCACACTATGGGAAGTAGTGGAGTTGCTTGCATTGGTCACTAGGTAACTTTCACCTAGTACAATCTGTCCAGGGTCCACAAAGCCAGGTGTCACCATTGTGACACTGGCACAAGTGTCCCTGTAGGCCTGAGCCAGTTTCTCATTAATTAAGGGAGTCTGCCTATATTTGCCCAGGTTACTGGGGCTTACTGCAGTGGGCAAAGATAAGTCCACATCATATAGGAGAACTGCCTGTGTGGGGATTCTGACTAGGCCAGATTCCACCTCAGTACCCAGGGTCAACCCTACTAAACCCTTTGGCTGTGTACCACCACTGCTGACTGTACTAGGGGGTGCAGTTGCTTTAGGAGCTGCAGTGGTGGGGACTGTATTTTTCTTAGTGCATTCACTGCCCCAGTGTGAAACTGATTTGCAGGTATTACACCAAGGTTTCTTTGGGCCATCATTCTTCTTTTTCTTGTTTCCATTTTGGGAACCCCCCTCCTTATTGCTAGTTTGGGGGCCTGAAGACTTCTGGTCCTTTTCTTTATCTTTCTGATTCCCACCCTTCTGGTCTGTTTTCTTCTGGTCACCTTGGTTCTGGTTTTTCTGCTTAATCCTTGTTCTGACCCATTTGTCTGCCTTCTTTCCCAATTCTTGGGGAGAGGTCAAATCAGATTAAACAAGGTATTGATGCAACAGCTGGTTCTGACAGTTATTAAGGATCTGTTCTCTCATCATAAGATTGTACAATCCTGTATAGTCTGAAACTTTACTTCCCTGCAGCCAACCCTCCAGAGCCTTAGTGGCACAATCTACAAAATCAGTCCAGTCCTGAGTCTGTGCTTTTTGGGTGTCTCTGAACAACAACCTGTATTGCTCAGTGGTTAGGCCAAACCCTTCAATAAGAGCACTCTTCAGAACAGAGTAGTTTTTGGCATCCTCAGGTCTAACAGTGAGGAGCCTGTCCCTCCCTTTCTCAGAAAAGGAGTACCATAAAATTGCTGCCCACTGATCCTCATGGACCTGCTGTACCATGCAGGCCCTCTCAAGAGCAGTCATCCATTTGTGGATATCATCCCCTTCCTTGTAGGGGGGCACAATTTTTGTCAGGTTTCTATTGTCATAGGCCCTGTCTTTCTCTTTAGGAACTTTGCTGCCACCAGTGGCATCTAAGCCACTTAATTTCTGTTCCCTAGCCAAGGTAAGTTTAGCTTGAGCCAAGGTAAGTTTAGCTTGAGCCAGAGCTACCTCCTCCCTCTCTATCTGGAGTTGGACAGCCCTCATTCTGGCCCTATGCTCTTTTCTCTGGGAGGAAGTCATCCCTCTTTGAGATTCTCTTGAGGCACTAGAAAGATGAGAGTCCCCTGACAGAGATCTCACCCTCCTGTTGCCTGGGAGAATTTGGTTATGAGATCTGGAGTGGTGCTGGCCCTCTCCATTCTCATGTAGGTCCAAGTTGGCCTGGTTAAGCCTGGCAACCTGTACCTGGTTTTCCCCTTGATCCTGATCTTCAGGCTCTTCTAAATCAGAGTCTTCTTCTTCCTCCTCCTCCTCTACTACTTCATCTGGAAGATTCTCATTCTCAGGGGAGTTTATCCCTTCACCTGATTCTAAGGGAGCCTGGCTCACCTTTTCTAGGTCATCCTTTTCTAGGAGAGCTACTAGGGAAGGAATGGTAGGGCCTCTGCCCTTTTTTAGCCCCCTGGCTGTGCACAAGGCACTCAGGTCTTTGTGGCTAAGGTTGTCATATCTGGATGTTGTCCCTATAGGATCAACTATTACAGGAGCAGAGCCTGAGGCTCTACCTGTATCAGACATGACTGCTAGTGAGGTGTAAGTGGTGCACTTACCTACACTAAGTGGTTTCCTACTGTACCTTGCTAGTGAGTTGTAGTCAGGGTGTGCTAATCCCTTTAATCTACAACTACTAAGTTCAGTAGAACTTAATATGCTAAGCTTTTGATTTATATGTACCTAGAGGTACTTGATGTGATCTTTCAATTTGATAAAGATTGCAATGGTAAAACAAACAGCAAGCTCAAATCCGCACCGCTGCACACCAATGTGAGAAGTTGGCCTGATATGTAGTGTTTCCAATTCTGGAACCACTGGGTATCAGTCCAAACAACCCCCAAAGATGTCTGGTTGTAAGTCAACCTTGTTAGACAAGCTATCCTAGTGGTAGCATGGACTAAGCAGCCTTAAAGGCTTAACTTAAGAGGTCGTGTTAAGCGAGCTGTTTTACCACATACAATCCTGTAATCAAATGAAAGGACACCACACAAGTATATATTATAAAAATATATGTATTTATTTCTAAATTACTCCCCGGTACTCTTTATGAGGAAAGGGGCACAAGCGTTAAATCAAAAAGCACTGTTACACATATAAAGTTGCACAATTATGGATGAGGGCGGGTGGCCACTCAAACCATATACTAAAAAAGTGGTATAAGTAACACTTATCGAGCAATGGTTAGGCCTAGGGCCTAGAGATTCGCTGGGAGCAGTCAGGACTAACAATGATGAAGTCGGGAGAAGCCCACAGGAGACGGGTGCAGCACGGAAAGTGCGGCGCGCACCAATGCACTGTCAATGGTGCGTAAAAGTTAGTTAAAGTGAATTAAAAGATACTTCCGCTGAACCTAGGAACACAAAACTTTAGACACAGACCCTAGAGGTGTGTACCAGTGTATGGACACCGGCGTTGCAATGTTACCTCACCCACAGGCCGTGGGTGCACAGGGTCGAAGTGGCGTCGGGTTCTGACACGCAGGTTCTTGGTGCTTGAAGCTGTTGCAGCTGCAGGCGCTGTGAAGCAGAAGTGTCCGGTGCGATCCAAGGGTGGATCGAAGTAGAAAAGTACCTGAAAGCAGAGGGGACAGAGTCTGGGTCACTCAGCAGTGACCAGGGTGGAACCAGGACGGAACCAGGCAATGTCGGGCGCAATCAGGCGGTTGTTGATAGGCTTCTCTCCGCTGTCACGTGGGCTCTGGGGCATCTGCGACGTCCAGGAGCAGGTCACGATCTGTCCCACGTAGGCTCTCGCCGTCAGCACCGTCGGCTTCAAGATTGCAGCAAACAGCACTTGGCAAAAGCAATCCACGCGGAACCGGGAGATTGCTTATCACTCGAACCAGGAGGGTCAGAGTGGGGGCTCCTTTTCACAGGAGCTGGTGCAGATCTGGAGCAACCAGAAAAGCGAGTCGTATTTCAATTTTCGTCGGCACAGGGGCCACAAGCCAGCTGGCAAGTGACCGGGCCAACGCGTCGAGCACACACAAGCAGAAGGGTCCCACGCAGCACTCGTCGAGTGTGGAGGGGTGAGCTTTGGTGCAAGTGGAACTCGGGGCTGGGGCTTCTCAAACCCCGGTGTACAGCTTCGAGGGTCACTCGTGGGCTGCACGGTCAGCGTCTCATGGCCTTTTCAAGATGGCGTGCCCCACGCTTCCGGTCGCCTCCACGGGTCTCAGCTCTGCAGGGACTGTGGATCGGGCAGGTAGAAGGCAGGCAAGCTTGATCTCGTCGATCTCTGTCGCTCGAGTTCCGGCGGGAACTGCAACAAAGCAAGGGTCGAGGGCTGGATGGTACCTGTTTGCACAGGGTGGTCACTCCTTGACCACAAGGGAGATTCTTCAGTCTTCTCACGTCGTGTAGAAAGTCGAAGGGTCCAGAATTCGTTTCTTATGTTTCTTCAGGATGATCTGAGTTCCATTGGGACTGCTCCCCCTCTTATTCGAATCTCGGGGGTTGGACATCCTCCTAGGTCCCCTCCTATGGGTGGGACCCAGGAAGGGGGTGGTTACACCCCTCTCCTTTGATCCTGGCCGCGCTGGGACAGGGGCTGGGAGGCCCCAGAACCGGTTTGGCCGGATCCTGCAAGGGGCAGCCTTGTGCTCCCCAGGCAGTGTCTGGTTTCTTTGAAACCTCCCTACTCCAATCCACTATCTCCTGTCTGGGGTGGTTTGACACCGCCCTGTGACAGGAAACTCTTTGTCCAGGCCTCCTCTGCCGGGTTTCGGTCAGCAGCAGGAGGCCAGACCCGTGTCTGTGGCAGGGGCATCCATTTTGTGGATCTGAGGCTCATTTTAAATCAACCGCGTTTCAGTAAAGTAACATGTCTTCTCCCTCTAGAAGGGTGGAATGCTACCCCCGTCGCCAGAACTGGCGAGGGGGTAGTATTCCAATTCGTATGACACCTTACACGACATGTTTTGATAAAGCCAAACCAAAGTTGCTATATAACCGCGAGGATTATAAGGCGCTTAAGAGTATATGGTATGGCATTATCCCGGATCAGCTTAGGGAGTTGTTCCCGGCAGCTGCAGACAGGCTCAGCTCATGCCAGAGCACCATCTCACATAAAACCACGCACTCTGCCTCCAGGATTGATGAGGCCTTCCATAGGAGTGGCTTACAGGCTATATATGTGTCCAGATATAGGTTTAGATATAGGTATACTATATCTAAGCAAGGGGTGATTACACCCACTTGCCCCAGCTGAGTGATCAGCCAGTTGTGTCAATTTAAGAACCAGCCAGGGGTGGCAAAAGCTATGCTTCAGCCCCTGGTAGGCCTTGGTGGCACCTATGCCCTGAGCACCTATAGTGCATGGTACAGGGGCTGACAAGGGGTCCATTTCCAATTGTGGTATGTACCTATAGCACATGTATTATAAATTTAGAGAGAGAACAGCAGGCTGGGGGTCTGATTAGCAGGCCCACAGCCTCAGTAAGTCGAAAACCAGTGAAGCAAAAAGCAAAAATTGGGGTGACCATAGGATAGCAGACCCTACTCTCCTACAGGGCCTTATTTATTTAATGGCTCGTACTAATGAGGATTTCCCCGCTTTCAAAAGCAAATGCAAACTTCGGGGGAAAATCCACTTACGCGGAATTTACTTCACCAGACAAAGGCAATGGTGGCGGAAATTCCACTGACTAACTCCATTCCAGATTTAGGGGCTTATTTACAAGCCACTTGCGCCGCGCGTACGTCACTTTTCACATGGGAAAAAGTGACGTACTTCAAGGGGTTTGTAAATAAGCCCCCTACTACTTCCAAGGGATTTCAAAACATTTAACTTCACCACCCAATTTTAAATACAGGCCTTATGGTTTTCTGTTAGTTCCTTCCTGGATAGGCGCACACCAGCAATCTCCGCCTGCACATGTGCATCTAAACTCTGTGGAGAAATTCCGTGAGAAAAGTGCTTGGCTGTGCCTTGTAGATGTTTATCAGCTTCTGCGGGACCTGTTAGAAGCGACTCCCTGCCTCGCATTGCCCACCTCGCCTCCCTGTTGTTTCATATAACACTGAAATGATTTCTTGAGCTCCATTAATCTCGAAACATGTTTTCTACGTCATGTCATCGAGACCGCCCTACTAACTGAAAAGGAGAAATGAACCCGAGGGGCACGCGTGTGGTAATTTTTGATGGACGGGTTTCTCTGACTGGCTCCGCCATGTTTACATTGACATTGCCTTCTTAAGCAATTACAGTGTTTTAAGTTCTTGCTGGGAACCATCGTAACAAAAAAAGCATTGCGGGTGTTCCTGATTCTATATCTGGCCGTCTGCAGAGAGGGAGCGAGCGGCCGAGCCGCAATGAATCTAGGCGCGGTGGTGGGAGACGCCATGCGTGTGCACATCGCCTGTCCGGCGGTGGGTGCGCACATGGTTTGTCTCCCTTCGGGAAGGAAAGCAACGAAAATAGAGCTCGCAGGCGAACCTGCGCATGCGCTGCATTCGCACGCGAGACCTAAAAAGGAGGCAAAAACAGTACAGAAGGAATGTTAAATAGCGATTGCTATACTGATGCTTTCAAAAAGAGTTTTGCTTTTAGGGGTTTTCCACTATATCAAGTTGATCTGCTGAGAGTTGCCTGGGAGGGATTTTCACAACATTTTAAACCCACAGAGTTAGGGCCTTGTTTAGAGTTTGGTGGACAAAGTACTCATACTTAAATACCCTGTCCTTTAAACATATGGGGTCGTATTACAGATGACTGCGCCAGAGGTAATTGTCTCTGTGCGCCCAAGTATGCGCCCGACAGCAAAACAGAGGATTAGTCTGTAAGGCCCTGTGATGTTGGCACATACTTTGAACTCTGTGTTTATGTGCGTTTGCATCTGTGCGCATATGGTCTGCCCCCCTTGCAAGAAGCCTCACAGTTCTGTAACTTTCACTATATGTGGACTGCAGCAGCCCCTCCCCAACCTGGCACAGACACCTATCGGCCCATTATCAATCTGATTGCCAGCCGATTATCAAATAATAATGGGCAGTTACAGCATTTGCTGGGCCTCCTTCTGTCCCAGCCTAGGTCATGGCATTTCGCTTATGTTCAGGGGCAGGTCTCCACTTACCAGAGACCTTGCTCCGGGGTGGTGGAGGATGAGAGGGTTGCATTTTGGCAGTTCTTAGAGGGTTAAATGCACAGACTTCAGATCCCTTTTATGCCACCAATTTATAGGCTAAAAACGTTGGTTTAACTCTGTTGATTAATGTATCTGTTTCAGAACATCCTCATCCGAATTGCTAGAGAATCCATGGAGGGTCCTGCTGTAGTGCAATTCTGCCCCAGGCTTTTTTCATCCGTCTTGGGGGTAGGCGCACCTCAAGACATTGGAATTGTGAGGGCTCACAGAGTGAAACCGACTAGACAGGACCCTGGTGCCTGCCCCAGAGACATTCTGGCAAAACTTGCCTCCTCTGCTACTAATGATAATGATACCAAAAGGACTCTATTGAATTTGATAACTGTACCTAGCAAGGAGAAATGCTATGGTAGAAATTACTCTTCACTTTAAAAATAGGAAAATAAGATAAGGCAGATCCTACCCATTTATATGCTTGATGGCTGCACCTAAGACACTTTCGGTGGAGGAGGGACGAGACATTCTGCCTCACCATCACAGACTGCCTCTAACCCGCGGAATACCCCACAGGACCGGTAAAGATGGGAGAGGAAACAGCAACAATGCAAATAACCCAGGAGAGTGCGACAGTCATTGAAACGAGGATCTATCCTAGCAGGAGTGTTGAAGTCAGAACTGGTTGTATGAGACTCATTGAAAAGTGGGGCCCAGATTCTAAAAGGTGTCACACAAAGCAGCATAGCACCCGAAGAGGCTGCACTGCATTGTGTGACAGAGACGCACATCTTAGTGCCATAGTGCTAGTGTTCATGCCTAAATCTATCATAGGTTTTGTCTAGGAAAGGCACCCTTCCTGTACAGAATACTATGTCTTGACAAGTTCAAAACATACTTTGTGTATGTCCTGCACTGTGCAGTATGCATGCAAAGAAGGAAAAGAATGGAGAAATAAAAAAAAAATGTAATGTCTGTTTTCCAGTGGACTTGATTTTTGACGCTAAACCCTGTCTATAAATATTAGTGGATAGGGTTTAGCATCAAAAAAGGAAAATTGAAACACCCATGTACCACCCATGTAACGCCCCTTGATGCAAAGTAATACAAAGCAGTGATTCACACTGCTTTGCGTTCTTTTCCATACAAACCAACACAAATACCAATCTGCGTTGGTTTGGTAATCCCAAAACAGATTTAGCATTGGGTTTGCACTAAGAAAGTAACACTAACCCAACACTAAACCTTTCAGAATCTAGGCCTTAATGTCAAAGGACATTTGACTCATGTCACAAAGACTCTACTCCACACAGTTCTTCGCTATTTACAAAGCTAAAAAACAAGGCTAGTTATGGTTGCACTACACAGACAGCTGGTGTTTGTCATCTCACCTATTGTGGATATGAAGGAGGGTTGATATGTTATTTTGGTGGGAGCCCTACAGGGCAGGCAGCTCACACTTGTCGCATCTTACTCTGCTAATATTAGCTAGGATGCACACATTAACACTGGGCCACGTATAAAAACATGGTAAGGGAAAGATTACTACACATGGGGGCGCGCTGGGCAATGAAGTCCAATGAACTCTAGGTAGTAGGACTTTGGAGTTTGACCAGACGAACGCGTAAGCGGTTGCAACATGCATGCCTAACTCTGCCTATAAGTACTCAGAGGGCTCCCAGCGCAATGCACTGGAGAAAATTTCCTGTACTTGAAATCCGTCATTGAAAACTAACAAAAAACTTCTAAGCCCTGATGAAGTTTCCCTAAAGGGAATGAAATGTGTTGGCTGAGCTTTGCTTACAACTCAAATTCCATATGAAACTACAAATAAAGAACTTTTCTGATACTACCTAGTCTATTGGACTTCATTGCGTGGCGCACCTCCATTTGTAGTAATCAAGTTTGGATCTGGAGCACAGAGGCGTCACGTAACGGCTGGTGCTGGGGAGTTTTGTGCAGTAACAAGATTTACTGGAACTAGCGTGAGATGCAGGACTTAGAGTTCGCTGTTGTAACCATTTACATGCTAAGGGACAGATCTTGTGGATCGGGAACTTCAATTCACTATGTTGCCCAGAAGGAGACAAATGTCCATTATATTGCCACAAGTAAAGTGGGATGTCAAAAGAGCTGTAAATCAGACTCTTAGGGCCCGATTCACAGAATGGACTTAAGACTCAATCCTAAACTTACTACTATTTTGGTATTCACAGAATGCACTTACTACTTTTGGCATTCACAGAATGAACGTACTACTTTTGGTATTCACAGAAGTTAGGATTTTGTCTTAAGTTTGTCTTAAGACAAACTTAAGACAGACTTAAGACAAACCTAAGACAGACTTAAGACAGACTTAAGACAAAATCCTAACTTAAGTCTGTCTTAAGTCTGTCTTAAGTTTGTCTTAAATCTGTCTTAAGTTTGTCTTAGACAAACTTAAGACAAAATCCTAACTTCTGTGAATACCAAAAGTAGTAAGTTCATTCTGTGAATGCCAAAAGTAGTAAGTGCATTCTGTGAATACCAATATAGTAGTAAGTTTAGGATTGAGTCTTAAGTTCATTCTGTGAATCGGGCCCACTGACATACCATTTGAAATGGTATCTTTGGTTTGAAGTATTAGTAAGCACAAATAAGTTCCTTTTACTACTTTCACGCTTGATGCAACAGTGAAAATGGAATAACTGCTGTGAAGATTTTCATCATTCTTTTGGGTGAAATCTGATCATGTGTTCCATAATTCTCGTCCCTTCTCTTGCTTGGTTCCACTACTCTTTCTATGCAGGCATTTCTCTGCCTAGACAGGTTGCCTCTAATTCTGTTGGGTGACAGAAATTGGAGCGTATAGGTAACAGGAGAAGGAAAAAGTGGGAATCAACGCCAGTTAACAGAGACTCACCGTCAGGATAGGAGCACACAGAGCCATCCGGCAGAGCCGTGAGGTAAACGACAGCGTTGTGGGTGATCTTCGAAGTCAGTGACCAGCATTGGACTTCAGCCCCCAGCAGCACCAGGGACGACACGCCCGTGACGCGGAGGGAGTGCCAGGAGGCGCTGAAAGGGAGACGCCACCCGGAGCCCCGTGGAATCAACGCCAGTTAACAGAGACTCACCGTCAGGAGAGGAGCACACAGAGCCATCCGGCAGAGCCGTGAGGTAAACGATAGCGTTGTGGGTGATCTTCGAAGTCACTGACCAGCATTGGACTTCAGCCCCCAGCAGCACCAGGGGCGACGCGCCCGTGACGAGGAGGGAGCGCCAGGAGGCGCTGAAAGGGAGACGCCCCCTCTCGCCCCGCGAGTCGCGCGCGGGAAGCGCCGGGGAGAAGCCCGGGACAAGGGCGGGACAGTCTTAGACAGTCCTAGACTGGCCGGGACTGGACTGGGCCACCCCCCTTTACTCCAACGCAAGCAAGTAAGAAAATATTTCAGTACTACCTATTCCTCTGTGTTTTGCAAAGCGGAGTAACTCACCTTTTGTGTATAATTCAAATCCATCAACATCTGTGACTTAGCTAAGTGATTTCTGCTAAAAACTATTTTGCACTTTGCATTTTCCTGTGATCCCAGTTGCCTCAACAGGTCTGTGAAGTAGGTGCCTACGTGTATCATTCTCTCCTATACTGGGAAAAGTAACAACGCAGCCCTTTACATGTCAAAAAAATGTCAAGAAAACAGCCTCCTCCTAATACAAAGACTATAGAAAACTATATGGTCCAAGTAGTTGCTAAAATTAACAACGAAAGAAGACAATCATTGGGTTTAAGTCAGTCCCCCAATTTACAGCTATTAAGCCCAACCCAAAGCCCCCAACAGTCACTTTCTATAGCACCTGATGTTTCTACCGACCTGATAGACATTACGGTCCATTCAAATCAAAACCAAGATGACCAAAACAGCCTCATACTGGACAATGTAGCAAATACAGTGCCACTACATCTAGAAATCAACACCGACCTCGAGCATGGGATTTTGGCCCACAAATCTGATGAACTTTCATATCCTGGACAGGAAACCCGACCTGTGAGAAAACATAGAAAAATTCAGCAAAAACGGACGGGTCTACGATCAGGAAATAGGAGAAAAAAAGCAACACCCGTAGGGAAAAATAAGGCAAAAACCACTGAAGATGGTGATAATAATGTCCTTGAAAAAAGCTACAATGAGGATGATCTGCTCCAGAAGATAGCAGACATCATTGACTCAAAAATTAAAACCATCATTAAGCCTCTAGTTGCCAAGATTGACAAATTAAATGCGGAGGTAAAAAGAATGAGTGGTCTTCAATCCAAGGCTGTGGATGGGGTCGATAAATTAACTACTCTGGTGACACAATTGGGAAAGCCAGCTGAGACTAAGGTGAGGAGTTCTACAGAAAAAGAGAGTGGTTCGACGCTCCCTGTAAGTACAGCTCGAAATGAAATAAACCCTACTAATCAGCCCTTGACTATCGATGGTGTACCAGTGACAACAGGCATTCCGCCAGTAAAATGCCAGGAAACAGACCCCCTCCAATTCATCGAAGAAGCTTCCCCAGTGGTACTGGTGTTGGCTAATGTTCCCCCGCCAACGGATGCCCAAACGGAATCGCCAGCATCCTTGTCTAGTAAGGCACTGCATTGGTTAACAAGCAACATGCAAATGGCACCGGGAGGTAAACATCAGCTTGCATGTGAAATCAAGTCCGTGAAAAGGGTTGCTTGGATTGGAAACCGGACGAAAAGGTTCAAGGGAGACTGTGTTATAGTGACTTTTTGCCACGCGGCTGTCCTGCCAAATGTCTTAAATCATATCTTTCCTCCACAAAGAAGAGCTGGGTCTGTTGTTCCCCTTACTTTAAAATTTTTCTATGGGGAACAACAGAATGTAACATTTCCAAAGACTCCGGGACCTTTGTGGGACACTGTGAGAAACAACAGAGGACCAAGGGCTCCTCTTAATGAATGGGGCATGGCCCTAGGAAATAGATATGAAGCTCTATCTGGGCTAAATGATTGCGATTGACTGGGTAGAAGTTACTATGATTTTCCCACTCTCACTGGTGAACAAGCAGGGGGGGAATTGGAAATACAGTCAAATACTGTAATAGCTGATGTATTGACAAATGCAAGCAATATGCAGGGTGACCTAGGCGGTATGAATAATGATTACCATTTTATTAGACGATTTGATCATGCTGATGAAAATGATTTAAATGAAAATGTATCCCCAAAACTGGCTGTAATTGGGAATAACATAAGAGAATATGACTTCACCCAACAACAAAGGGATAGTCAATCTAGCAGTATCAAATCTACCAATGACGATGCCTTTGTTCAATATATTTTAGTGTTCTGGAATGTTGCAGGCTTGAAAAGTAAGATACCATCACAGGACTGGCTAACTTTCCTGGATTCAAAGGATATAATCCTTTTCCAGGAGACTTGGCAGCTAGATCCAGATCCGGTTCAAGGTTATTTACATTTCTACGTTCCAGCCACACCTAGCTTAAGGGGAAGGCCTAAAGGTGGCCTGGTGACATGGGTAAAACAGAACAGTGACCATTCAGTTCTTCAACTGGTCACCAATAGCCCCGATATATTGTTGGTTAAGTTACAGCGACCATCTTGTAAGGACCTTTTCATTTTTAACATTTATGCGAGGGGATTACCAGGTGGTAAATCCACTGAGGCGGTTGACCAGTTAGATTCCCTTTTAAAACAACATTGCCTAAATGCTAATGTTATTGTTGGCGGTGATTTTAATTGTTGTTTTGAACCATTAGATAACCATGATGTAGACCTCACGATAGAAGAGGACTATATCTGGGATATCCCTCAGCTTTCCTTGACACCCATTAAAAAATGGTCTAAGGCTGCTCTACAATTAAAAGTTTTATGTGTCGAGTTTGGGTTGCGGGCCACTAATGGAAGAACGGGCTCAGATAAACAGGGTGCCCCCACCTTCTCTAATGGCACTTCACATAGCCGCATCGATTATATCTTGACCAACAAAGAGAATTGGGCCAACGTTGTTGACATGTGGATTGAGCCAAGGGTGGAAAGTGACCATGATCCATTAATTTTGACTTTTAAATTGTTTGATCTAGTGACAAAAGATGAACAGAGGGAAAATGTTCAAATAAATCTCTCAAATGATAATAGACACATTAGATGGTCAACTTGCGCAGCCAATGAGGAAAGCATAATAGCTATGAGGGACTTAACAACCCAGGCCATCAGAGAAGTAAGGAGTATAACCATTATGGATACTCCAATATCTGAAATCAGTAGGATCCATGATGAATTTTTTAATAGGTTAAAATCTTTTTTTGTTAAAATAGTTACTAAGAAGCAGCGTAGGCCAATAAGGAAGGAGGATCAGTGGTACGACAAACCCTGCAGGGTTGCCTATAGGGCCCTGTCCGATGCTGTAAAGACTAAAGATAAAAACAAGATAAGGGATGCCCGTGTAATGTATAAAAAAGTGCAAACGAGTGCAAAAAGGGACTGGGAGGAAGGCTACTGGAGGGATCTCCTTAAAGCTAGTAAGGAAAGATCTATGACGCCCTTTTGGAACATTGTTAAATGGGGAAGGGGGGCCATAAGAGGAGAACCCACGAATCATGTGTCACCAGAAGCATGGGTATCCCATTACGCAACTCAGTTTGCTGCTGAGGATGGTGATGAAGAGGAGTGTGTGGGCCCCAGTAGATATTTCGACGAGCCACCTACTCTTCACCAAAGCCGATGTCTTAAAAACTCTGAATAACATACCTAAAGCCAGAGCCCCGGGCCTAGATTCTGTCCCTGCAGACTTTTTCATGCATGACAAGGATCTATGGGCCACCTATATTCAGTTGTTAGCCAATGGCATTGCGAAGGGCTCGCCTATCCCTGAGACTTGGAAGGGAGCCGAGATTTTCCCATATATAAAAAGGGGGCATGCTCGGATCCAGGTAATTATAGGCCTATTAGCCTGATCGCATGTATACAGAAAGTATTGGCAAGACTTCTATTGCAGCGAATCCATGGGTGGATAGACGACCAGGACATATTGTCACCCCTGCAGGCAGGCTTTCGTAGCCATACCAGTACCATTGATCAAGTTTTTAGATTTGTTTTAATATATTGGCGTGTAGTTTTACTTGGGGGGGGATGCTTTTTGCAGCTTTTGTTGACTTAAAATCAGCTTTTGATTTAGTTCCCTGCCACAAGTTGTGGAATATTCTACAAGAACAGGGTATTCCAAATGAAATGTTGTCCTTATTAATCAGAATGCATGAAAATAATTTTGCACAAGTTCGGTGGAACCAGCAGGGTAGTGTCACTGACAAATTCCCTATCGCGAGGGGAGTACGCAAGGATGCGTGCTTGCTCCAACGCTCTTTTCGCCATACATCAACAGGGTGATCAGGTACTTCAAACATCAACCCACAGATGCCCCAAAGTTGGCAGGAAGACTGATCCCCCTGTTGATGTTTGCGGATGATACCCTGCTGATATCTAAGACCCAGCAGGGACTTCAGAGGGCCATTGGGGTTTTTGAATCGTTTTGCACAGACCATGGACTTGTTATTAATACAAGTAAAACAAAATTTATAGTTTTGCACAAATGGAGACACATTAGAAGGAAGGTCATTATGGACGGGGTCCAGCTTGAACAGACCCAGGTCTTCAAGTTCCTCGGAATCAATTTGTCCTATAATTTAGACTGGAAACAACATACTAATGAGCTAGCCACAAAACACGCTCAACTGACAGGAGCCCTTATTAAGGAACTATTCTCATCACACACTAAACCAATTAGACCTGTTTTCAAAATGTATAATGCAAAGGTTGGAGCGGCAGTTCTCTATGGAGCTGAACTCTGGGGGCCCAGTAATCTTACAAAGTTGACGGTAGCACAGAATAAATTCCTCCGCAACATTACTGGATTACCAATGTCAACCCCCTTGATACCTTTAAACTATGATCTGGGATTCTATAGCTTTGTGGATATGGCCAGGTATAGATCAGTGGCCTACTGGAGAAGGCTATGGGTAACCCCAGAACTCTCCCAGTATGCCCAAGGCTTTTTAGAGGTTAGAACCCTGGATACAAGTTGTAAAATAGTCTGGATGAGAGAGGTAAAAATTATATATAGGGCGATGGGATTATCTCAATTGTGGGATGACCCTGTAAGCAATGTATTTCCACCCAAAAGGATACTTCGAGATCTATATTGGAGCATGATAGAGATTAAGTGTTTTAGAAATCATATTGATCGATCCTTTACTTATGATTTTCTAGAACTCAAGCATGCACCGGCCCTAGAATCCTATTGGGACTGGATCACCGTTCCAGGGGACCGGAAGAGGTACCATCAATTGAGAGTGGGGACACTACCTTTAAACGCTCTAACTGAGAAATGGTATAAGAGTCAAACTTCAAGGTGCCCCTTTTGTCCTGATCATAATGAAAACATTGGTCATGTGCTGTTTTCTTGTCCCGAATATAGTGCCCCTAGACGATCATGGCTAAAACCGATCTGCGCCCAGCTAGGCTTAAGAACTGCAAATGAGGCTGTTAGGATTTTAAGAACTGATACCTCTCAGCCTGTTGTTATAGCCATGGCAAAATTTCTCCACTGGATGTGGATAATTCGGGCACGCAAAATGAGTGTGGAGTAATTGTAGGATAGCTATTGTCTGCTGCTATTTAAATTTGCACACTGTATTATTAAGTGATTAACTACGGACATTGCATAAGTAACTGTTATTTTTGTATCTTTGTAGTAATGAATTCAGCTTTTATAACTGTTTTTATAATTGCTTTTAACAGTTTTTATTTAAGAATATGTAAAAATGTAAATAGGATGAGTTAGGGTGATACTTAATCTTTCTTTCTTTTTATTGAAATAATTCACTGTGGATCCTGTACCTTTGTGGGGCGGGGGGGGGGGATCAAAAACAACAATTTTTAACAGTAAAATGTCTTTTATGATTGAAAAATATCGAATAAAGACTATTTGAATTGAATTGGTAAAGTGAACACTATGCAAGAGAGGTGAAGTAGCATGAAAAGATAGGTGGAGATATGATGAGGCAGAGAGATAGATGAGGTAGGGAGAGATGAAAGAGAGACTGGTGAACCAGAAGGAAATATGCATACAGCTAAAACAAGGAACGAATAGGCAGAGCAAAATAAATAGTTATGTGGGTTTTCAGGATAAGGAGTGGGATACTCCAAGGGGTGAAGCAAAGGGTGGTTAGAAAGCAAAACATGAGTAAGAGAGCTAAAAGGAGAGAAAAGTAGAAGTCGACAGAGAACCTCGACATTTCTAGAGATGCATTGAGAGACATAAAATAAAGAGCTGCGAGTTGGACGGAGGGGCAACAAGAGAACAGGTATAGAAAGACAGGTCAGGAAATGAGTAATGAGGCAGAGAGAAAAGTAGACAGAGAGGGGGTCAAGTATAGAAAAAGAAATAAGGTCAATAACGAACAGAAATTAAGTAGGGAGACATAGGTGGAACAGAGAAAGAGGAGAGGGATAGAGTGAAAGAGAGTGATGTAGAGAGGTGGATTAAGAGGGATAGAAAGAGCTATTCTAGGAAGATGGAGTTAGTTGAAATGGAAAAGGTACAGAAAAATATGTGCAAGAAAGAGACATGAGTTATTGATAATACTGACGAGGTAGATATGTAGTGATAGTGATAAAGGAGTAAGATAGTGAGAGTGGTGAGGTGCAGGGTGCAGAAGCAGAAAAAAGAGGTGAGAGATCCAGAGTGATGGGGCAGAGAGACAAGGTAATAAGATAGAGTTTTAGTACAAGGAGAAGAAAGGTAGTGAGGGAAGGGAAGGGGCACGCATTGAGGTAGTCAGGGGCTGATTCACAGAACTAACTTAAGACAAAATCCTAAACTTACTACTTTTTTTATTCACAGAAATTCGGATTTTGTCTTAAGACAGACTTAAGACAAACTTAAGACAGACTTAAAACAGAATCCTAACTTAAGTCTGTCTTAAGTCTGTCTTAAGACAAAATCCTAACTTCTGTGAATACCAAAAGTAGTAAGTTTAGGATTTTGTCTTAAGTTAGTTCTGTGAATCTGGCCCAGAGAGAGGGCTGAGATAGAGAGATAGAAAGTGAAGGTATAATGAGATTGTGAGAGGGAGATAGAGACCTGGTGCAAAGATAGAGATGAGGGTGGGAGAAAGGTGTAGTGGATGGTGGAGAAATACTGGAAGGTGAGATGGAAACAGAGTAGCAGGCTACGGAGAGAAGGGTGAAGAGAGAGTTGGTGTAGATAGAGAGGACAGGGAGAAAGAGGTATGCAGAGAGAGAGAGGTGAAGCCATGAGCGAGGTTAAGAGATATGGAGTAGAGGTATCTTGAGAGAGCTTTGAGGTAGGCCTGATTGAGGAAGAAAAAGTTCAAATAGAGGGAGAGAGTAGCTGCATAAAGCTGTAGAAATAGATAGAGAAATTAAGGCAAAGAAAGAGGGGTAAAGTAGAAGAGGTGAGATGAGGTGAAGTAAAGAAAGATAAATGACACAGGAATATTTTAAAATATAATTGTTACCACACTCTTGAGAGTGTGTGGATTAAGGATGGGCAAGCCAAGCAAAGTCTATTAAGCATACGTGATGTCAAATCCAATTAGAAATATTCAGTTTTTTTATTCACACTTTTATTATGGCACACGGTTTCAATGAATCAATCACTTTATCAGGCGGGGCTTCGGGGACTGAGGCCCTGGGCAATTGCCTACTTTGTACATATCTTATATGCCTACATCTGCTGGTGTCATACAGTAGTACTTGATGTAGGTCCTGAATAAGGACTAGTACACCCTGCCTTAATACTGTTAAACCTTGAGAAGATTAGTTCATCACTGCAGTAGAGTAACCTCTAGCTGGCATATCTTTTCCCTGACTTTACTCCACTCACCCATTGCAGACTGTATTTGCCAGCATTTCACAGCCAAGTAGCCAAGGAGATGTTGCTAACATTTTGGACTGCCTTTTCTTGCATCTGGTTTGGTCGGCTGCAAAGTTGCACCTTTTTCAGTGCTTTGTGCTTTTTGCTATTTTGGCATGTTTGCTGCATTTTGGTACTGATTTACAAAGTGGTGTTGTTGTCGCTATTTACTTTGCATTTTGAAAAAGAGAGGCCACAGCACTGCACGCACTCTCTCTAGCACTGTGACACTGTTCTCTTTGGGTTGTGTTGTCAACCGATGCAACAGCAGTTTGCACCTCAGCACTGTTTAGCCCTCAGAATGGACAGCTTTTCTATCTAGCAGAACATGGAGGGAACCACAATGGTTATGAAAGTGCAACAGTCCTGCATTTATTCCAGCTCATTATTTATGCATGAGTGTAGCGTCGCTGTGAGCCTGCTGTTTTAAAGAGACAAGGGTGACAGACTTAGTGGGGAGACAGAGCCAATCCAAGACTGACACTTTTAGAAAAGTGACACATATGCATGGAAACGCTGCATAGTAGCAATTGGGAAGTACATGGGTGACATTACAGGTAGCGATATGCTATTTTGTTTGGCAGACAATAACCAAACAACACCGTATTTTAATGGCACTGTCTGTTCACACATCTTTTATACTTTGCAGAGCACCTCATCAGTCAGGGAAGCTTCTGTTTTACTCTGTTACTATTGTGCAATGAAGGATGAAGATTTACATTTGCATCCTCCAGCGTTACACTGTTATTTCACTTCATCCATACCAAGCTACATTTGCAACCAATTTGATTGTGTATTCCAGCCCCCTAGTGGAAAGGTAAATACAGAACACCTCTAGATGGATCTAAATTGTGCTTTCAATCCTCCCACCTTGGAGAGTACTTTGGGTTATTATATAGACCAGGGGTCTCCAAACCGGTCCTGGAGGTCCGGATCCATGCCAGATTTTTAAAATTACTACATGTATCTCAATGGGGATATCCAAAAAATCTGGCATGGATCCGGCCCTCCAGGACCGGTTTGGAGACCCCTGATATAGACCCTATCTATATTGCCTGCCCAGGCCATTTTCTTAAATATCACCCAGTTTACCTTGACATATAGCCAGGCACAATACCTGCCTGGCAACTTATCTCATTTGGTATTTCGCCAGTGTGCCGGAGTGTGTGGAGCCTGTTTTTTTTAAATTCCAAGGGCCACTGCTGGCGCCTAGCACTTTATAATTTCCCCTCTCCAGTTTACGACCTTTCAGTCAGTGTGTTTCACGTATGGCACAGGAACCCATTGAATAAACTACCTTTGGAGAATCCTGTAGCTATTTTTAAACCACACTCACATTATCCCACTTCTACTCACTACCCATAAACCACCATAACAACCTTTTTAACTTCACGTCAGAAACGAGACAAGACCTCCGGCAAAGAGCCCCCTCCTGTGGCACGTTGGGCATTGTAGCACCGGCCCAATGAGGAGCTGCCCTATGATGAAGCATGATACCCTTCGGAGTGTGTGAGGGTCCTTGCTCCTTAATGGAGCTATCCAGGGCCGGACTGGCCATAGCGGGCACCGGGCAATCCCCTGGTGCGCCACACGGGTGGAGGCCGGATTTGTGTCCCTGGGGGCCGTTTTTGATACAGGGCCGTTTTTGCAGAATAGCTGCAAAATCGGCCCTGTACCAAAATCGGCTGAAAACCGGCCCTGGCAAAGAGCTCGGCAGCACCTCTATCCCCCCGAGTGGGGAGGGGCAGGCCGGCCGAGCATTTTGCCAGGGCCGGTTGTGGTTCCCAGTCCTGACCTGGAGCTATCCATTTGCAATCACGCTTTCCCTTGGTGAGCACCGTAATCCCTCCCTCGCCCCCTTTTTTTCCTCCCCCGTTTCCTACATAGGAACCGCATACCATGTTTTTCAACATCACTATATTGCCACAGTCACAGTAGAGGGTACAAGCAAAGATGGGAAAGAAGGAAAGAGAGTGGCTGGGCAGCGATCACTTTCAGAGTGAGAAAGGAGAGAAGAAGCGAGACAGGAAATGAAAGAATAGAAAGAGAGAGAGAGAAAGCCGGAAAGAAGTGGGCAGGGCTAGTTTGAACTAAGGGTGGGTGTAGTACGCGAAGTAGCGCTACGCGAAGCTACGCGAAGTGCACTTCGCACTACGCGAACTTCACGTAGCACTACGCGAGCTGCGTAGTAGCATGTTCGCACTGTGCAAGATGCATTTTCAATGATTGCACAGTGCGGACAAGCATCCGGCACTGTGCAATCTTGAAAACGGCATCTTGCACAGTGCGAGCTGTAGTTTTCTGCTGCTCGAGTAGATTATTACTCGAGTTGCAGCTTTCTCAAGGCGAACTGGTAGTTTCTCATTGAGAGCGGTCGCGAGCATGCGCAACCACTCACAATGCGAAACCTTACCTCCCCGCGTTGAGAATCTCGCCGGGATGTCATTTTCCTTGCTCACGGTCGTGAACATGACGTTCAGGACCACGAACAAGCAAAAAAGAGCGCTGCACTACACGTGTTCACACTGTGCTACGTGCAGCTCGCGTAGTGCGAAGCTGCGCAAATTTCGCAAACTCCGCAAGCGTAGCATAGTGCTTCGCCGAGGGTTAGTTTGAACACTTTTGCAAGGTCCTCTTTACTTCCCAGTCTGTCCCTGGCCATGCAGCAGCACGTTTTCAGTCAAGTAGCATTTTATTTGGTCCTTCTGATCCCTACAAGTGTGGGTCCGATTAATGAGTTCACTCATCCTTCAGGGATTGCCTGTGGCTCCTAGCGAGGTCTCTGCAGCTGGACATCACACAGTGGCAGATGAGACATCTAGTATGTGAGGATGCTCGGTTATCTATGCTGCATTTATTTGAGTCTCCTGAGGCGGAAGCCGGGAGTCACGCATTAGGAAAATTGTATTTGTTTGCTTTTAAAACTGTGACTATCTGTTTTTATAATCAGTTTTGCGCCCACTCCCCAGCACCTCCCTGAGAATCCCCAAACAGCCGATATTACCGCTATAAGGGGTCAGGAATAAGCATGAGCGAATTTTGCGGATCTCGCGTTCGCGAATTTTGCGGATTTGCGGATTCGCAATCCGCAAAATCCGCGAATTCCCGCGAATTTGCGGATTTTTTTTTTTTTTGTGTTCGCCCGTGTTTCTGCCAGTTCGCGAGGGTTTTGTACACTTTCGCAAATTGCGAACTTACCTGTCGGGTCGCAAGTTTCGCGAACTTGTTGTTTCTACGTGTCCAGCCTGTTTGGGACACTCTTCTTCATCACTGCCACTCTCTGTCACCACTGCCACTCTCTGACTACTCATGCCACCCTCTGGCCCACCCATGCCACCCTCTGTTTCATCACCACACCCTCTGGTTGTCCAGTGTACATTATTTTCGGCAAAGCAAAGCACACCTTCCCTGCCTCAAGTGACCTGAATTAATTTGGGGCTGATTCATGTGTCACAGAATATTTTTTTAGCTGGCACCTGCTTCCTTAGTGCGCCCTGATTAGTGATCTTTTGCACTTGCTAAGTGCTTTCATTGTTGCAAAATTAGTTACAACACCTGCCCTGCCCCAACTGACAATAATGAATTAGGGGCTGATTAATGGATTTTAACTTCCAGCCTGGCTCCTGCTTGTCTCCCTTAGCTGTAATTCAGGACCTTTGTGGCATATGTGTAACTATTCTGAGGTTCAGAGCAGGGTCACATAATAGTTTCAACTGGCAACTGAACTCTGGAGGGGCCCCTCAGGAAGCACTCCAGGAAATGGCTACTAATGATGAGCCTGAACTTTTGAACCTGGTAAGTAGTTACTTTCAGTTTTGCTAAAATCGTATTTCTGCAATTTTGCACTTATTCGCGGGGCGCGAACTCACGCGAACAGTGCGAGCAGTGCGAGCAAAATCCGCTGCTCGCGGATTTGCGGATTTTGCGGGAAATTCGCAAATCTCGCGGATTGCGGATTTCCCGAAAATCCGCAAAATCCGCGAGCGGAACGGATTTTCCGCCCATGCCTAGTCAGGAATCACTTGCACGCCGCCATTACCGGCCGCGAGGAGCCACGGACACGCCCACGCCGTTTGGCCACGCCCACCACTCGCCAAGCATATAAAGCGCGCCCTGACTGAAAGAGCTGCACTTTATTTGAGTCTCCTGAGGCGGAAGCTGGGAGTCAAGCATTAGGAAAATTGTATTTGTTTGCTTTTAAAACTGTGACTATCTGTTTTTATAATCACTTTTGCGCCCACTCCCCAGCACCTACCTGAGAATCTCCAAACAGCCGATATTAACGCTGTAAGGGGTCAGGAATCACTCGCACGCCGCCATTACCGGCCGCGAGGAGCCACGGACACGCCCACCCCGTTTGGCCACGCCCACCACTCGCCAAGCATATAAAGTGCGCCCTGACTGAAAGAGCTGCACTTTATTTGAGTCTCCTGAGGCGGAAGCCAGGAGTCACGCATTAGGAAAATTGTATTTGTTTGCTTTTAAAACTGTGACTATCTGTTTTTATAATCACTTTTGCGCCCACTCCCCAGCACCTACCTGAGAATCCCCAAACAGCCGATATTAACGCTGTAAGGGGTCAGGAATCACTCGCACGCCGCCATTACCGGCCGCGAGGAGCCACGGACACGCCCACCCCGTTTGGCCACGCCCACCACTCGCCAAGCATATAAAGCGCGCCCTGACTGAAAGAGCTGCACTTTATTTGAGTCTCCTGAGGCGGAAGCCGGGAGTCACGCATTAGGAAAATTGTATTTGTTTGCTTTTAAAACTGTGACTATCTGTTTTTATAATCACTTTTGCGCCCACTCCCCAGCACCTACCTGAGAATCCCCAAACAGCCGATATTAACGCTGTAAGGGGTCAGGAATCACTCGTACGCCGCCATTACCGGCCGCGAGGAGCCACGGACACGCCCACCCCGTTTGGCCACACCCACCCTTCTAATCGCCTAAAGACCACCTATAAATCATGTGTCAGTTTAGGCAGCGCAGTGGACGGGCGCAGCGGGCGCGCCGTCAGCGCGCCGAAGGCGCGCCAAAGGGAAGCCCGTCTGGGCCCGTCCGGGCCCAGCCGGCCCCAGGCCCTACCACTATGCCCATTTTAGCCAGGAATAACCTGACATACACCCGTGACAAGCTTCTAGCCTTAAAAACCCAGAAACATCCATCCTGCACGCGCACCCTGACGGGCGACAACCTCTGCAACCCCGCCGGCTCGGACCCGGCACCAAATGGTCTTCATCTAGGCCTACTCAACTGCAGGTCGCTCGTGAAGCACGCGCACAAAATCAACCTCCTTATCACAAACCACGCCATAGATATCCTGTTCCTAACCGAAACTTGGCTCACTCCCAGCAACGGCCCCGACATAGCCTTTGCACTCCCTCCCGGGTACCTTATGTGCTCACTGAATAGACCAGAGGGCAGAGGAGGTGGATTAGCCATAATTTACAAAGACGTCTTACCTGCAGAACATCTGACGGCAACATCAAGGGACATGAAAGCTGTCACTTTGCCATACAAATCTCCCCAGTTACTTCGCTGTCAGGAACGCTGGTATATCGCCCCCCGGGCCACCTGGCAGAATTTCCAAGCAAAATCATCGATCAGATCTCCACTAAATGTACGTCATCCGCCAACTACCTACTACTGGGGGACCTCAATGTACACTTCTTGGACCCGGTCGACAAGCAGGCTAGAGAACTGCTACAGGACATCACCTCCACCGGCCTTGATCTAAAAAACCCACAGGCCACTCATGAAAGAGGGCAACTGCTCGACCCCATATTCACAAACATCCTAGACCTGAAAACGCTTGATCACGCCCCCCTCCCCCTCCCTTGGACCGATCACTTTCTGGGCCCCTTTGTATGGGACATCAACATCCCGCCCCCTCAACCCCCCAAAATCAGAACCCATACTAGACGATGGCAGAAACTTGACCCAGAAGAATGGGCAGCCAAACTAAGGGAAAACGTTCCCCTCCCCTCTCAAGACACCATAGCTGCGGACAAGGAATTCAATATCTGGGTAACCCAATCGCTTGATGCCATCCTGCCGAAAACCAGCTCTCTGAAACACATTAAGAGAGTCAACCCATCCCCATGGTACACCCCCGAACTCAACCTTCTGCGGAAGGCTTGCAAAAGGAACGAACGCCTTTGGAGGAAGGACAAAACAGGAGAGAAAAAAGAAACATTTCGCACCTCCGTAAGTGCCTACAAAAAGGAGCTACGCAACACCAAAATCGCTTTCTACGAGAGCAGAATCAAAAACGCTGCCTGCTCGGCCCACGAAACCTTTGCCATTCTCAAAGAACTCCTTCACGCCCCTGACCCCCCTCTCAAACCTCTCGACCCCAAAGAAGCGGAAAGCAAATGTACCAATCTTGCTACCTTCTTTGACGAGAAAATACAAAAAATTCTCCTGGCCATTCCCCCCCCTGAACCGGGTCAAACGGATCGGGATCCCACCATTTCTACCATCCATCCCTCCCATCCGCCTGACAGCCCCCCACCTTCCCTGGACGCCTTTGGTCCAGTCACCACGGTAGAGGTTGTGGCAACACTGGCCTCAATCAAAAGTGGGTCCCCCCTCGACCCCGCACCCCTCCGCTTCCTGAAAAAAGTGACAAGCACCATCACCCCCCCCCCCTCACGGCACTGATCAACTCCTCCCTCTCGGAGGGCACAGTTCCCCCCAGCTGGAAAGCGGCAGCGGTCAAAGGCCTACTAAAAAAAACCTCTTTGGACCCACAGGACCTCTCCAATTATAGACCCATCTCCCTTCTCCCAGGAAATAGTAAGATCACGGAGAAGTTAGTGAACAAACAACTGTCACTTTTCCTGGAGAGCAACAACCTATTGGGGGTCTCCCAGACAGGGTTCCGTCCAGGCCAGGGCACTGACATCGCCCTCCTGGCAGCAGTGGAGAAGGCCAGAAGCATTCTGGATACGGGAGGATCAGTGGCAGTGATCCTCCTGGACCTCAGTGCGGCCTTCGACACCGTGGGCCATCCCACCCTAATCCAACGACTGGGAGAAATTGGAGTAAGGGGCACGGCCCTGAAGTGGCTAAAATCCTTTCTAACAGGCCGTTCCTTCCAAGTCTGGGAGAACGACAGCCACTCACCCGTTATCCCCCTCCGCGGTGGAGTACCGCAGGGCTCATCCTTGAGCCCTACATTATTTAACGTTTACATGGCCCCACTAGAGAAAAGGGTCAGTCCGTTCGGCGTATCAATTATCAACTACGCAGACGACACCCAGCTGGTGGTAACCCTCTCACACCCCCATCACTCCCCCTCTGACCTCCACAGTTGTCTCACCGAAGTCCACCGATGGATGAACCTCTCCTCACTAAAGCTAAACGGGTCAAAGACCGAGATACTCATGCTTGGTCACAAAGGGCCCTCCCTGCCGCCTCACCTCTGGCCCAACTGCTTGGGTGATCCCCCCGCTCCCAAGGACGAGGTCAAAAGCCTAGGCGTTTGGATCGAAAACGACCTGAGCTTCAGAACACAGGCAAAAAAGACGGCAGGAACATGCTTCGGTCTCCTCAGAGCCTGTAGAAAGATCTTCCCCTTGCTCCCTGCGAACGCCAAGAAACTCCTGATTCAGGGCCTCATCCTGGCGAGATTGGACTACTGCAGCGCAATCTACCTGGGAGCTCCCGAAGCCACCCTCAACACATTGCAGAAAGTTCAAAACGCCGCCGCCCACCTACTGACTGGCACACCTGCAAGATCCTCTGCCAAGCCAGCTCTCAAATCTCTCCACTGGCTCCCAGTCAGAGAAAGGGTTGCCTTCAAGGCTCTTTGTCTGGCCCACAAAACCCTTAACAACAACGGCCCCCCCCTTCTCAAGGAATTCATCCACCCCTACAAAGCGGAAAGGGACCTCCGGTCCAGCGGAGAAAATCTCATCACAGTCCCCAGAGTTAAAAAAGCCAGGGCCGGTGGTCGCCGCTTCTCGGTCCACACGGCCAAACACTGGAACAACCTCCCACGAAGACTGAGGACAGAACCTAATCTCCTTCAGTTCAGGAAATCACTAAAAACCCTCCTTTTCCCTCACCCATAAATCCCTCCACTGCTGAAACCCCCGGAGATTCAGGTTTAGAGCTGGGATGCTCTAGGGTTACTACGCGCTCTACAAAACCTTTAAATAAATAAATAAATAAACACAATGTTCACCAGCTCAGGAGCTGGGGGAGGCATGACTAAAAGAAGTTTACAGCCCTAACACCCCCCTTGGAGATGTACAGTGGGGAAAGACCCAATTCACCTGTATCTTCCTCACAGAACAGCTCAGCTTGTGTTCCCTAAAATTGCCCTTAATGTTCACACTTCTCTAAGCAACCTGTGTTTAAACTTCTTCCACGTGGCACAGTAACAAAAAGTAGTTTGGAAAATCTAATGTCGTATCTTTAATAATAATGTGTCCTGATCTCACAATGCCATTTCAGGATATACCTTAATCGCTTTTGTTTTAGGCAGTGAAACATAATATGTTTTAAAGTACATTATGGATAAATAAAATATTCAAGGATTATACATATATTAAATAGTATTGTTCTCCCAATAAATTGTTTCAATGCCTTAAACTAGTTGAATTGGGAAGCATTTAACGTGCTGTGGAGGGGAAACTCAAGCTGGTTTGCTTTAAATAAAGCTGTATTTTTTACTACATGGCACTAGCGGCTATAATGTCTGACAGATTTGTAGTAAGAAAGAATTATTTACTGGGGTTAAAGTACTTAGGTTTCAACAGTTCCAAATACCTTTGTAAATCAAAGACCACTGACAGTAACTTGCAATGTGAGTCTGTAAAGTAAGTGCGGCTTGTGCATGCTACCAACTGGACATGGTACACGCCATCTGTCTGCCTGGGAGAGCCCCGCCACAATGTGCTCTCTGTATGCACGGGGCCTGCTGCACACAGACAGCTGATTGCTGCACCAGTGTGTGAAGATCACGCACACCCTATTGAAACCAGGCACATTTTTAATGATTTTGAGTAATATTGCACAAGTTTCCCAAACGTTTACAGTGACATTAGCAGCAAGTTATACGTGTAAAATTAACATTTGGTATCAGTGATTAGCTGCACACTTGGTCCATGACTAGAGCAAAATCCTTTGCCACTAATGCAAAGCTGCCCGGCACCAGTGCAAAGTACAACTGCTCTGCTGAAATGTATGTGAGTTGGCCTTAAAGTGTTTCATTTTATCATAGCGTTGAGTAGAATTATAGAACCACATTTAGTGCAAATTAATCATGATGATCTACAATGGGATTTTGTTTTCGAAGGGAAATTTAATAAAGTTAGAAAGCCTGCTCTGAAAAGCGGGGTTATGGAAAATTGCAATGGAGACGGCGACTTCAGAACTGATGTTTAAACCTTCCTACGCCCATATGTAAATGTAAATGTAAATTGATACTTGTATAGCGCACTACTCACCCGCAAGGGTCTCAAGGCGCTTGTACGAATACCGCTGTGGAACCCATCCTGGCTTTCCCTGTGAGGCGTCCACTCCTGGGCACCCCCAAGGTGGAGGCCAGGCATCCTTAGCGTTGTGGGGGCCGTTGTGGAGATTAAGCAAGGATGGTGGTCACGCCCTGCTCCATGGCCTCCCAGGCTCCATATTAGCACCCCTTAATCGCAATCCTAAATACTACAGCACCAGTGACATCATAAGGATTTCTCGGGCCCTTGGCAATGTAAATTTTGGGGACCCATTTGGGACAAATTTAAATAGTTTTTGCTGATTCAAGCCATATTGAAATATAAGTTAAATCTTCAGAAGCAGACACACAGAAACAGCCAAACTCTCAAGCAGCTCAACAGCACCAAAAGAAAGCTTGAACAAGCCTTGATAAAGCAATTTCACTTTGAGGTTGACTCTAGAATCATTTTTACTAGTAATAACATTTTTAGATGAATTCTGTTTCTAACTAGCTTGTTAATCACAAAGAGTGAAAAACATGCGAAGGGTGTCTTTTTAGATGTTTAGTGGACTAGTGCATAATTTTAAAATAAGCCATATGCACATAGGAGTAGAAATTGTAGATTTAATTGCTGAATATTTGTATTCACAATTAAGAACCGCTTCACTGGAATTTTTTAAAGTGAAAATCGAAGGGGTGCTGTGAGGATTTCCACCACTTCATTGATTAAAATCTAATTGCTTTCTCCTCATTTCTCTTCCACTGACTTCTCACCTCCTCTTTATATTCATGTAGTTCTCTGGCTTGGCAGTTACCTGTTACCTGCTAAGTAAGAACAATCGGTTGGGGCAGGATAGAGGAGCTGGATAGAGACATTAAAAGAACCATACAGTGAAAAGTGTAAAGTTTAGGGAAAAGGAATGTAGAGATAGAGATGATGTTAAAAGATATGCGATTTAGGGAGGGAAATAAAGTAAATAGACATAGGTCAGGTAGTCAGAAGGAAAAATAGAGTCATAGAAAGTGGAGGATGTAGGTGGAGCAGGAGAGGTAAAGAAATACGTAAGGTTTTAGAATGCTGTTGAGAGATAGAAATACTGAGAAGAAAATGTTCAGCGAAACAAATAAGTGCAATACTGCAAGGGATGAGGGAGAGAGAGAGGGAGGTAATGTAGAGAAAGAGAAGAATGACAGAGAGGGAAAGGCAGTGGGAGGCAGAGATAGACTGAGAAACCTGAAAAAAAATAAAGAGATGCAAGGTAGAAAAAGAAAAATGAGTAGAAGTGAGATATCTGAGCTAGTAAAGGTGTGTTGTGTAGAAGAGAAAAGGGTAGAGAGAAGAATGAATGCTACATAGAGAAATGTGGTGTACAGCAAAAAGAGGAAGTTGAGAGACATACATGAAATAGAGAAAGGGATCTGAGGTATTTGCAGAGGTAAAGAGTTGTAAGAGGAAACTGTGGTCAGATTGGGAGATGAGATGGAGGGGGAATGGCACCGGAGAAGGAGGTCCAGATAAAGTTATACATTTGTGTGACAGAGAAAGAAATAGATATGACAATAAAGAGTAAGATATAAGAGTGAAGGAAAGGGAACAATGTTGGAATGAGAGAAAATGGGAAGTGGAGAGGTCAAGCAGTAAACAAATTGTAAGGTAAATTGAGAGGTTAGAAAGTGATAGAAAGAATGTGTGGTAGAAAGAGGTGAGGTATTGAGGGAGATTTGAAGTAGAGAGAGTAATGAGATTGAAAAGTGAGGGGGAGTAGTGAGGTAGAGAGAGGGCTGATAGAGGTCAGGTGGTAGAGAGAAGGAGAGAGACAGAGAGGTGAGGTGAGGTAAGGTTGTCAAGATGTGTGAAAAGTGCAGTAGATTAAGAGAGATACAGGGATGTCGGATAGACAAAGAGGAGTGAAGTACAGAGTGGGGGACAACATAGATAGAATTGAGATAAAGAGAGGAGTCAAGAATGATAACTATAGATGCAGGCACAGAACATGAAAGAGAGTGGGCCAAAGACATGAGAGAAATATGAAGAGACATAGAGAAGAGGAGATAGAGAGAGGGGATAGGAGAAAGTGTTAAGTTAGAACAGGTAAGGTTAATTAAGGAGCAAGATATAACATTGAAAGATTGTTTTTCAATATAATTGCCACCAACTGCCTGAGAGTGCAAGGATTAAGGCTTGGCAGGCCAATCATGCACATTAAGGAAGATATTTATGATCTTTTAACACAATGCAGCACAGTACCCAAAGCTGCTGCATTACATACAGCGTTACAGCACACAAATGATGGATGGAATGCTAACAATGGAAACATTTTGCCCACAGTCAAAATATCTGGGTTAAATCCATCATTCTTTTTCACCCTGTTATGTGTTATGTTGTTATGTTAAGGGTTTGTAGAGCGCTCACATCACCCTGGGGCATCGCGGCGCTATCCAGAAAGACACATATCCTAGGTGAATAGAGGAGCAGGTAGAACTGGCCAGAATTAAAACAGGTGTACTTTCAGCCGTTTCCTAAACACACTGTAGCTTGTTGTTTTCCGTCGATCCAGAGGGAGGAGATTGCAGTACTTGAGAGCCAAGAATGAAAATGATCTGCCTCCAGTACGGACCAACCGAATCCGGGGGATCTGAAGCTGATCCTGGGCCCCCGATCTACGGTTCCTGCTTGGAATATATTTACGCAATTTATTCCGTAGGTACACTGGGCCAGTATTGTTCACAGCCTTGTAAGTTAAGCAACAGATCTTAAAACGTGACCTTTTTTTTAGTGTCAACCAGTGTAGCTTCTTTAAGAGAGGGGCAGAGGGAGAACCTGCCGGCTGGTTAAGAATCGTTATAGCGGCAGTGTTCTGCACTACCTGCAGTTTGGCCATGAGAGTCTCTCCGACTTGCACTAACAAAGCGTTTCCATAATCCAAACGAGAGACAACCATTGCTTGTACCAGGGATCTCCGATGGGAAACAGGAACATACGGAAATATTTTCCTCACCAGTCGGAGAGCATAGTAACATGAACTTGTCATGGAGAAAACTTCGGCTTTCATTTTTAGGCCTTGCTCCAGCTTTAGGCCTAGGCTCTTTACTGATCCTTTAGGGGAAGGTGGAGTGCCTAGCTCCTGAGGCCACCAATCCTCTGACCAGATGTCAGTTTCTTTCCCCAACAGCATCAGCTCCGTTTTGTCTGGATTCAACTGGAGACAGTTAGCTGTCATCCAGTTCGCAATGATGATCATACCTTCGGCAAAACAAGCTTTATCAAGAGTGGGGTTTGATCCGATGTTAAAGATCAGCTGTGTATCGTCTGCATAGGAGACAATAACAAAGCCTAATTTCTCCACGATCCTGGCCAGTGGGGCCATATAAATGTTAAAAAGGGTAGGGCTCAAACAGGAACCCTGCGGGACGCCTCTACCCAAATGTCTTTTTTTTTATGTGTACGGTCCCAGCATTACAGTTTGGAATCGCTCTGACAAGACGTCCGTCAGCCATTTTAGTGCCATCCCATTTATTCCTAAAACCACGACTCTCTCCACCAGCCTAGAATGTGAGATGGTATCAAAGGCTGCGGAGGGATCGAGTAAAATTAGGATTCCTGATCCCCCCGCGTCGATGGTTAGTCTAAGGGAGTCGGTTACTTCCAGCATTGTCGTCTCGGTACTAAACCCTGGCCTGAATCCTGATTGAGAAGGATCCAGGAGTTGGTTTTCTTCAAGGTAAGTACTGAGTTGGCGGTTAATGATCCCTTCCAAAATTTTACTCAAGAGTGGTAAAAGGGAAATAGGTCTGTAATTTCCCAGTATAGAGGGATCCGCCGCAGGCTTTTTCAAAATAGGGCGCACAAAGGCTTCCTTCCATGGTGATGGGATAGAGCCCGTGAGTATTGACCGATTAAAGATGTCTATGATCGATTGAACGCTGCTAGTAGCTAGAAGTGCCATAATCCTAGGAGGACAGATATCCAGTGGGGACCCTGACTTGGCCGTGGTCAGGCCTTTGAGAACCTCTTCTGTCGAAATTAAAGTGAAGCAGCTCAAGGAGCATGCCACCATTACATCCTGCTTCCCTAATATGCAAAGTTCCTCCTCGCTATGCGGGGTTAATGAAGGAAAGTTCTCACAGATTTTGGCAATTTTATCATGAAAGAAGAACGCTAACGAGTCACAAAGATCCTGTGAGATCACCGGGGCTTGACTACATACCTTAGGGGATACAAACTCTTTTACTATTCCAAACAGCGTTTTTGCGGAGCTAGTAGCACTCTCAATCTGAGTTTTAATGTACTGCCACCCCAATTTGGACGCAGCCATATGCAACTCAGTCCTGACACTGTGCCTCATGGGAACAGTCCAGACAGAACAGCCAGAGCCTCCCTGGACCGGAAACAATCATCCTGGGACTAGTTTCAAGATATGTCACCCTTCATCAGCCAGGCTAGCTTTAATCCAGTGGCACAGTGAGCAAGGGACCCACGTCTGGGCATACCCATCCCAGGTAGGGTGAAAAATGTTAGAGCAAACAAATGATGGACGAAATGCTGACAATGCAAACATTCTCCCCAAGTCAAAAGATCTGGGTTAAATCCATTGTTTTTGTGCCCACTGACCACCCCAGTTTGGACCCAGCCATATTCAAATCAGTCTTGACCCTGTTCCTCATGGGAACAGCCCAGACCGAATTGCCACTTGGACCGGAAACAAGCATCCTGGGACTGGTTTGAGGGTATGTCACCTTTCATCGGCCAGGCTACTTGAGTCACAGTGAGCAAGGGACCGACGTCTGGGCATACCCATCCCACTTAAGGTGAAAAGTGTTTCAGCAAACCAATGATAGACGGAAAGCTGACATTAGTCCTCACTAGTTCCCACACAGATTCATTGGTCGACCCAATGCACCCCCGCCAAGGATTTAAAAAAGGAACAACTTGTCTTACACAATGAGTAAGAGACAACACTCCATCAACCCGTCCTACACCACAAAAGGTGAACCCCCCAAGTTGCCGCCAACCCTCCCCACGACTCAGTGGTGCAGCGACTCGTGTCACTAGAAAACCAGAAAGACTTGATCTCGCGGGGCCTGAAGGAAATCCTCTCCAATCTAGATAAAGCTAGCAGACCCCACAAATCTCCTCCCTGGGTTCCCCCCACTGCCAACACCATTAGCTACAAGTGCCCCCTGGCCATCCGAAAGCCATGAAACTCAGCCTCAGAGACCCCCAAGACTGGTCAAGGAACCCTGGCCACAAAAAGCCTCAAGAATTGCAGTCCTTCCCACTAGGGCTCACATTTCACTCAAACACCAATACAAAACCCTTTGACCTCAAGACCCACTAGAACAAAAGCAGCCATGTCCGAGAATAAGGCAGCCATTCTAGCCTCCTGCTACGACACAGCCCTATTTGATTCCCCTAAATCCAAAATCCAAGTGATCAAGGGTCTCCGTAAAGTCCTTCCCTGCACAAAACTCCCGAGATCCCCCATCCTTACCACCCTACCTAGGGCGCCCAAAGAAAAGACCGCCAGCAATAAAGAGCTTTGCACCAACTGCCTGCTCATCAATTGCAGGTCGGCTTCTCTGCATGCAACTGAACTAGCAGAGGCCATCATCTCGCATGACATTGACATTGTGTTCCTCACTGAGACCTGGCTCAATGATATACCCCACCATGCTTAGACATGCTTGTACCCCCAGGTTTCTCCCTCATAAACAAAGACAGGAAAGACCAGCGAGGGGGGGGGGGTAGCTATCATCTATAAAGACAACATAGTCATCTCGGAAATAAATTCTCACAACTATACCATATTTGAATGTCTCTCAACCAACATTAAGACCAGTGTCGGCTCCTATATGGGAGCGTTTGGACACCGCCCCCCTGCTTTCTCGCCATGTGAGAAGGACGAAACAAATGGTAGTTATTACCGTAATAACTACCATTTGTTTCTGCCTTCTCGCACAGTGCGAAAGCAGAAGTTCCTGGTTGAGAGTGGGCGGTGATACTCGAGGGCAGGGGGAGTGGCTTGCCCACTGTTGTTAATACTGTCGGTTTGTGCAGCCTGAGGCCGCCCAAACAGACAGTATTAACTACAGTGGGCAAGCCACTCCCCCCTGCCCTCGAGTAACACCGCCCACTCACCCTGTTCTCCCTGTATGCTGCAGCATACAGAGAGAAAATGACGCGGGTGGGGCAGCGGCCGCACCAATCAACAATGCGGTAGTGGAGAGGAGGGAGGCTGCCTGCAGCCTTCTTGATGACGTGTTGTGCCTGGCTGCAGGAATTCAAAACCAGGACGGCGGGAGTCGGGAGTCTGGAGCGTGGGAACGGAAGGTAAGAAGTTTTACTTTTAATATTCATCCCGCCTCCCCCTCACCCCCATCCCCTCCGCAGTGCGACAAACCCATTTCCACCGCCCCCCCCCCACCGGCCCGTAATGCCATCCGCAACTGCTAGCCAGTCTACCATTCTATTGGCGTATCGTGAGCCGACCAGGATTCAGACCTGGGAGTTTGTTTTTGGAAAATTAAAATTCAGTGTTCTCAACACACTAGAAGTTTCTCCCAGTGAGTGGTCAGCATTGTTAATTTATCTACGCTTTATATGGTACTGGACAGTAAATGAAATAACTGACAGTGCATTTGAAATCCCTCGCTAAAGAGGGCAGGCCTTCTGGCGCTATGGCAGCGGACGGCCCTAAACTGTACTTTCTAGATTAGACCCTTCGCTTGTGTAGCGCCGCTGGAAATTTAGTGCTTCCCCAGGCTCGAAACGAGTTAGGGGAGCGATTAGGTCAGCAAAAAGCATATCCCCCCAATGTTCACTTACCTCCTGTTGTAAGCAGCCTGTAAAAGAGGCCTTGCATCTGGAGTGAACAGTCTGGCCAACTAAGAGGGGTGTAGAGCGTTGGGGTGGGACAGCTTGTGCTACTTCTTTAGCACGGACAAAATTTAGGTCTAGACAGCGTCTAGTATAGGTTTTATGTTTGAATGATTGTGTTGTTTCTTGCAAGAGTTTGTATTTTATGTGGCATGCCTTTTACTGTCATGTGGATGTTTTCATCAGTGCACCGCATAATTAGTTTTCTTAAACCCTTGAGGGGGATGGCACACTTTACTGGCACCGCGCGCGCCGATGATTTCTTCTCCTCCAGCTCTGGGTTCCGAAGACAGGGAACACAGGAAACATGCAGGAAATGTTATTTAGGCCTGACCTGGTTTGTTCTGTGACTGTGTGGATGTACCACAAAGGACTGGGGGCAAACTCTTGGGGACAAGATTTAATTTACATTTAGATCGGCTCATTGCATTCCTGTGCGATGAGCAATCGGAGTACTTCAGACCTAGTTGTGCAGTCACCCCTGGAGTCTGTCCAAGCAAACAAGTCTTCTCCTCTCCACAATTCTCTCTCTCTGCCATATGCTTCTCTCTCTACCAACACCCATTGCTTCACCCCCACTCGGGCTTCAGTGTAAATGAGACGGAAGGTGAGTGGCCTCTCATTTTTGTTCGAAAAAGTGTTTTCGTTGGCACCTCAGCCAATCCAACCCAGCCTGTGGACCTCTGGAAGGGGGGGATTGAGTCAGCGTGACAAGGGGGAAATAAATGCTTTCAGCCTATCCACTTAATTAGCCAGAAGCCAAAACTGATTTAACAATATACAAATTATTTTTGTCAGTAAGATCTTCGAGCGGGAGAGGGGAGGAGTGGTATTAATGGTGATCCTTAGACTCACATCTCAGATGTGTAAACACTTAGATAATATAGAAATGTGTGTGAATGTGTGTAACTTTTTTACTTGACACTAATATGTCTCATGTAAGCTTGTTCATGGACAACAGCCCTCCATGTGCATTTGGACCTGTAAATGTACGTATCTCTCTGCATCTTACTTACAGTTAATTGTACGTATTTGATTTTAGCAGGCTTGGATGCACTGCGAGCCCCCACTGATTACTGAAATAGAAAGAAATACTTATATATTGTAATGTGATATACCTCATACTAACCCTAGACAGCCGTTGAAGGGCGTTGTTTGTTCTGGCCAAAGGACTGTGTTATTATCCAGTTTTATCCAGTCTCCAGGGCACGTTACAAATGTATACTGAATAAGTTGCTACCTATGTCATTATCATATGAAATCTCGTAATTCATTTTTTTGCAGAGTTTTATGTAGCGCGAACTAGAACCGAATCGGGTATCAGAGCCCTTAACATAGCACCAGTTACGTTACATGAGGACACACATTCATTTTTAGGCACGGGGAGATTAAGTGATTTGTCCAGAATCACAGGAGGTTTTGGCGTTGTTACCGAGACTCGAACCCAGTTCCCCCGGTCCAAGGTCGAGCGCCCTAGCCGTTAGCAATTTCAAAACTTTCCTGGGTGAGGACCCCTCCAAACCCCTCTTATGATGGTTGAGCTCACCCTCTCTCCTTGCCTGCAAGAGGGCACTCATCTAGAACATTTACGCCTCACCACTTTCACAGATCACCAACCGCCACTGATTAAGACCAAAGATAATGGATCTTTACTCACCTTCTCTATCACCCTCCAGGTAAACCCTCCACATTCGGAGAACAATTAGCTGACCTGATAGCTCATGGTGCACTCGGTGATGCCAATAATCTAATTCTAGGCGACCTGAACCTATGGTGGAATGAGACCAACAACACGCTAATCCAATCGCTATTCAGTCTCTTCTGTGATAACAATCTAACCCAGTGCTGCACAGAGACACACTACAAAGGAGCCACCCTGGATGCCATCATCGCTCAAAGAAACACCATCACCATCAATCACATTCTCCCAGTCGACTGGTCAGATTACCACATGATATTATTTCATATCAACCAACTAACTCTCTCTCAATCACCTTAGCAAGATTCCCCCAAATGGCTGAGAAACTTCTCTCAGGTCCCCATGGGAGTCCTTGAAGAACAGTTAAGCTCACTTCTCACCGACACCAATGACCACCTCTCAATTGATGACCTCACTGAATGTTACAATGCAAACCTAATGTCCATGCTTGACAAAATAGCTCCCATAAAGCACAAAAAGAGTAGAGCCATCCCATCCAGATCATGGTTCAATCCCAAACTCAACTCTGAAAGGAGAATTCTAAGAGCCAAAGAGAGAAAGTGGAGAAATAACCCCACCTCCATACTCCGCGATCAACTTAAATCAGCCCGTAGGAAATATAACAATCACATCAAAATCAAGAAATCCAGTGCCAAAAATAGACACAAGGAGCTCCATAACATCATCAGACAACAAACCTCCAAGCCTGTGTCCTCCTCTGTACAGGCGTCCAAAGAACTATGTGATAACTTTGCCAATTTCTTCAATGACAAGATCTCCAAAATCAAACTCTCACTAGAAGTCAACAACACGCACCCCATGAAAGCATAACGGCTGAGTCGCCTGATCTCTCTCCTGGTTCCTCTCCCAAATCATGGCTCAGTTTCCGTCCCATCCTAGAAACTGATATAGTCACCCTTATCTCCACTACCAAACCCTCAGCCCATGTCCTAGACCCCATTCCGCCCCTACTGACCAAACAATTGAAGCACGCCTTAGCTCCGCTCTGGAGCATGATCATAAATAGCTCCCTGAAAAACGGAGTGGTTCCAGACTGCCTTAAAATGGGTCAAGTCACCCCCCTGTTGAGAAAACCCGGCCTAGACATGACAGATCTAAACAATTTTAGACCTGTGTCAAACCTCCCCCTTCTTTCAAAAACTGTAGAAAAATGCATACTTCATCAACTAAACCAGCACCTAGACAACATCAAGCTCCTGGACCCCCACCATTCAGGTTTCAGAAAAGGCTATAGCACATAAACTGCGAATCTCAACATCACCGATTATATCCTTGGATCACTAGACTGTGACCAATGCTGCCTCCTCATTCTCCTTGACATCTCGGCAGCATTTGATACTGTAGATCACAATCTCCTCATAAGGGCTCGCCAAGAAAGAGCTGGTCTAGGCGAGGTAGTCCTCAAATGGTTCTCCTCCTTTCTACATAATCGCACACAAAAAATAAAAAACAAAAACTTCACTTCCGACCTCCAGCAAGTCAACAAGGGCGTCCCTCAAGGCTCTGTGCTATCACCGCAACTCTTTATCATCTACATGGAACCTCTCTCCAAACTTCTCAGAAACGCCAACATCCACTTCCATCTCTACGCCGATGATACTCAAGTCTGTCTGGAAACTACCTCTCTTAAAGACATACAAAGACGTAATGATGTACTGAAAGATGTCCAACATTGGTTGACGGATCTATGATGTTACAACGGGTTATTTTACAACGCTGGCTGTAACATCGCAACTTTTACAACGCAGGTTCCATTACATCGGATGCCATTATAACGCAGGACATTACATAGCAGATGCTATTACAACGCATACCATTACATCGTAAGTATATCTTTTTAAAAAAAATTTAAATAAATTTATTTAATTAATTTAATTCAACTAATATAATGAAATTAATTTTAAAATTGTAATTAATGTAATTTATTTAAATAAGTTTAATTTAATTAAAAATTGGAATTAATGTAATTTAATTAATGTAAAATAAGTTTATTAATTGAATTTAATAAATTTTATAAAAGTAAATATTGTAATATAATTAATTTAATTTAATTAATATAATTGAATTAATCTTAACATTGTAATTAATATAATTTAATAAATTTAATTAAATTTAATTAATTTAATTTAATTAAAGTCGTACTTTAAAAAAAAGAAACCCTAAAAATACCCCTGTACCCCAAAACCCAAACCCAGCCCTAAAGCCTAAAAATACCCCTGTACCCCAAAACCCAAACCCAGCCCTAAAACCTAAAAATACCCCCATACCTCAAAACCCAAACCCAGCCCTAAAACCTAAAAATACCCCTGTACCCCAAAACCCAAACCCAGCCCTGAAACCTAAAAATACCCCTGTACCCCAAACCCAAACCCAGCCCTAAAACCTAAAAATACCCCTGTACCCCAAAACCCAAACCCAGCCCTGAAACCTAAAAATACCCCTGTACCACAAAACCCAAACCCAGCCCTAAAACCTAAAAATACCCCTGTACCCGAAAACCCAAACCCAGCCCTAAAACCTAAAAATACCCCTGTACCCCAAAACCTAAACCCAGCCCTAAAACCTAAAAATACCCCTGTACCCCAAAACCCAAACCCAGCCCTAAAACCTAAAAATACCCCTGTACCCCAAAGCCCAAACCCAGCCCTAAAACCTAAAAATACCCCTATACCTCAAAACCCAAACCCAGCCCTAAAACCTAAAAATACCCATGTACCCCAAAACCCAAACCCAGCCCTGAAACCTAAAAATACCCCTGTACCCCAAAACCCAAACCCAGCCCTAAAACCTAAAAATACCTCTGTACCCCAAAACCCAAACCCAGCCCTGAAACCTAAAAATACCCCTGTACCCCAAAACCCAAACCCAGCCCTAAAACCTAAAAATACCCCTGTACCCCAAAACCCAAACCCAGCCCTAAAACCTAAAAATACCCCTGTACCCCAAAACCCAAACCCAGCCCTAAAACCTAAAAATACCCCTGTACCCCAAAACCTAAACCCAGCCCTAAAACCTAAAAATACCCAAACGCCCCAAAACATATACCTCAGTACCCCAAAACATATACTCCTATACTCATACTTATTTTAAAAAATACTTAAATTAATATATTTAATTTATAATATTAAAAAACATAAATAAATATATTTATTTATAATTAATATTAAATTAATTAAATAATATTAAATAAAATTTAAAAAAATTATATTCTTACCAATACTTACGATGTAATGGTATGCGTTGTAATAGCATCTGCTATGTAATGTCCTGCGTTGTAATGGCATTCGATGTAATGGAACCAGCGTTGTAAAAGCTGCGTTGTAACAACATTACGATGTAAAAGTTGCGATGTAACAGTAACATACCTTGGTTGACAAGCAACCACCTGAAACTAAATCTTGGCAAGACTGAGTCACTCCTCATCTCGAATAAGGAAGATAACCCCCAAATTGCCAAATGGTTAGAAGCCATTGATGCCCTCAACGGAAATCTCACTCTAGCAGACTCTGTCAAATCTCTAGGCATCACTCTAGACTCAAAACTGAACTTGAAGAGTCACATTAAGAATTCGGCCAAAAGCGCTTTCCTTAACCTCAGACTACTGAACAAAATAAAACTCTACATTCCACCCAATGATCTCAAACAGGCCACCCAATCTCTGGTACAATCAAGACTGGATTATGGGAACCCAGTCCTCTCAGGAATTCCAAAATCACACCTGGCTCCCATAAAAACAACGTTGCATGCGGCCGACAGAATGATCACCA
Organism: Lissotriton vulgaris; assembly: GCF_964263255.1. Lineage (NCBI taxonomy): Eukaryota > Metazoa > Chordata > Amphibia > Caudata > Salamandridae > Lissotriton > Lissotriton vulgaris. The sequence goes on along the minus strand of NC_141685.1, from coordinate 336,263,676 downwards.
GTATCAAGAAATTCGATCATATCTCCCCTGCTCTCAAGAAACTGAAGTGGCTTACAGTCGAAATGCGGATTAGCTTCAGAACAGCCTGCCTCACCCATAAAGCCCTTCACACCGGTAAACCTGAGTACTTGGCCAAAAAACTCAAAAAAGCCGGCAAGACCAGGAACCTGAGAAGTTCAAACTCCCTTCTACTCATACCACCAAAAACTAGAAGAAAAAAAACTGCAGACCGATCTTTCACCGGAAGCGCGCCCAAAATTTGGATCTCCATTCCCTCTCTCATCAGAACCATTCCCTCCTTTGTAGAATTCAAAAGCCAACTCAAAACCCTGTTCCTCAACCGCTCCCTAGGGAATGGATAGCTCAGGGCAGCTAGCGGTCATCGAGCTCTGCTCCAGCTCTTCGTCTGCGAGCACCCTGAAGCCAATTGACTATCCTGCATTTCATTGTGTTGCTCTTTAATTTTACGTTCTTTGGCTGATGTGTCACTTTTCTATTTTTGTATCTGTTAATTTCCTGTTATGTACCTACTGTAAAGCGCTCCGATACCCTCGGGTCTGGCCAGCGCTATAGAAAACTTCTTAAATAAATAAAATAAATGAATCTATAGTAAATTGGGAATAACCACTACTGCTAATAAAAGGGAAGTGGGATCAAGGATCTGCCTTTTCAACACTAAAAACCTGAAATCAGGCGGCTGTGTATATTGTTTATGAATGCTGCATTTCACTTTGTGTTCTTATATAAATACTACTTTTGTCATAGAGGAAAGTATTTTTTAAGACAATCCATTTATTGCTGCCATTGAACGTACATTGAGTAGTGAGCCTGTGTTTACCCCCTGTATCTACCTCCCCCGGGAGAACCCTTACACTGCTCGACCCACGCTACCTCCAATAGTCAAGTGCTGAACGGGTTCAGTGCAGGGAGAAAAAGAAGATGGATGAAAGAGAGAAGCATGGATCTGAGCAGAGGAAAGAAGCACACGAGGGAGACATCCAGAAAACGTATGCACTTTTGTGGAGTGGGTAAGCAAAATGAAAAAAAATAGTTCCCTAAAAGTGAGCAGCGTAAAGACACAAGTAAAGATGCTATGCTCCAGTGGAGAGACACATGCAAAATGAACCTTCAAGCAATCGAATAAGAAGTAAGCAAATGAGGGTGACAATAAAGCCAACCAACTGTAAGTAATAGGCTGGATTCAAGTCCACTGTACGATCTTGGTTAAGTGACAATAAGCCTTTTTTGACAGACAGGGTGTGCTTTCTGCTAGGCTTCACCTAACATGGCTTGATACAGCTCACCCCCCTGTGCTAGCAGACAAACAGGTTGCCTAGAGCCATGCACAGCATTTGCATCATGATCCAGAGGTGTGTGTGCCCTGTCTAGCATCGGATTTGTACTAAAAACATAGGGACTTTTTACCAACAACTAGCGATAATTATTGCTATGTTGGTTTAGCGGCGATATATTTATCGCCAAGCTGCGGCGATTTTTATCGCTTAGGAACCTTCCTATTATCAAGGTTTATCTCCTAAGCGATAAAAATCGGCCGAAATGCATGAATATCTCTGAAAAGTCAGCAATATTCATGCATTACCGAGCTAATGCTCTTAGCCATGTTATCCACCTACCATTGGATAACATGGCTAAGAACTACTCAGGGGCAGGTGTTAGCTTTTGGAGATATTCGCGCTTAGCGCGAATATCTCCAAAAGTTGGTAATAGGAGATAGCGATGTTAGCGACTGTTTCCAGTCGCTAACATCTTGGCACGCCCACTTTGCATGTCATTAGTGATAAATATCACTGACATGCAAAGCGGGGCCCAAGATGGTCGCTATCTCCTACTAGATGTCGCTAACTGGTGTTAGTGACAGCTAGGTAATAGGGAGATAAACCCCCTTGATAATATGCCCCAGACTCTTTCAGTACAAAATCCTATGTCTAGACTATTCTTAAACTATTGCACAGCACACGTGCAATGTGTGAAATGTTTGGAAAAATTAAGAGTAAAACAGTGAATACTTCCTAAAGGTATTATTTTTTAACGCAAAGCTAAGTCTGGCTACCCTAGTGAATCGGGCTTTGTGTCAAAAACTAGGGGTGCTTGTGCTAATCCATCCAATGTAATCCCATGTAACACCCCCTTGACGCAAAGAGGTGCGCTGAGAAAAGGGCACCTCTTCAGCACAAAATACTATTTGATCTTGAAAGTACATACCCTAACAACCTTTTTTGCTGCTCTATATCACTTTTGATGACTTTGCCCTTGCCCAAACCCACAGTAAATCTGGCCCACCTTTTCTGTTCGGGAAGCTCGGCTGTCAAATTAGACAACCAAACTGGTTTTAGCAATGTTATAGTAGTAGGAATTTCAATTTGCCCGTTTACGTCACAAAAGGCCGCAATTGCCCAATTTGTCAAATGCCATTCAACATGCCTGTGCAGCACATCTCATCCATGGCCTGAAGAAATACGATCACACCACCCTTTTCCTGGTGGAACTCAATTGCCTCCCCTTCCCGACCGGCATCTTCAAAACTAGCTGCATTTTTGACAAAGCCATCACAATCAGTGCTCCCACTTATGTTGCAGACAAGATCACCATCTTTGGTGATTCTCAGCACACCACAGCGAGGACACCATCACACTGCAGAGTGAGAAATTGAAATAGAAAAACAAACAGCAGCAGGCCTGTTCCATTTATGCACCTTGAATCTCGAACAAAATCCCCATATTCATCAAGATCATTCAATTCTGCTCCACATTAGAACTCTACATCTCAGTGCATTACCCTCCAAAACCTCGCTACCTCTCCTACCGCTCCGAGGGGCATATATACAATAATTGGCGCATCCCTGCAAATCAGCAGTAATGTACCAGTTATTGTGCGCCACAGCTCCGCCATCATGGATGCGCCGCATTTACAATGCGGCGCACCATGGGGAAAAAACGGCACAGATGCATGACGCATCTGTGCCGCAAAAGTGACGCATTCCTGGAGTTGCATCGCAATCGCGATGCAGCTCCAGCAATGATCTGGGGGCCCTATCTAGTTAATGCTGCGTCAATCCTTACGCCTGCTTCAGGCAGGCGCAGGGTTTTGACGCAGCATGGGCCTAAAAGTGACAGAGTGAAATCTTGTAGATTTCACTCAGCCACTTTTAGGAGACGTTCCTGCGCCGGAACGCACCCGCCCCTGCACAGGAACGCCTACATGTGGCGCAGGGCATTACAACATGACGCATCTCCCAGATGTGTCACGTTGTAAGTACCCCTGCACCATGGAGCAGGATTTGCGCCGCCGCTGCGTTACAAAAGTGACGCAACGGCGGCGTAAATGAGGCGCAAGGGGCTTGTAAATCTGCCCCCTTGAATTTATGTTAGTCTTCGAGACTGTACAGTGCTCGGCTGCTTTTTGGCACGGTTTGCTGTATAGAAATACCTTATTCACACATACATAAATACATATGGTCAGCTGTACGAAGGCTTTTCAACTTATCAATCAGTCACAAATTGGTTTCAACTGTGCAAAAGTTAAGTATGAAAGGAATTAAAGTGGTTTTCAGTTCCATTCACAAAATTACCGCTGCAAACGGAATCTTACTGACTTGCTATTTTTAAAACTGGAAATATTGATTGCTTATTTATGAATCTCTAATTGTGTTTCCGAAATAGGATGTATTTACCTTATGAAAATTGCGAAGTCATACTAACGTGCTTTATCATTAGAATCAAGTGGGAGCAGGTTGCAATCAAGTGCACATTTTTAAAAGAGAGGAACACTTTTTTTTCGCAATGGTTACTCGGAATGCTCTGGTGAGAAGGGTGAGGCGTTTTGTTCATCAGCAGAGAAGAAAAAGACAGAAGTGCATTTTCAGAGTCAGAGAAGTCCAGCCGAATGAGTAGAAGATTTATGATAAATATAGGCTGAGCTGCAATGTTATTTTAGATCTCCTTGCTTTGTATTAGACTCAGCTTGTCTAGGGATATACACAGCAGCTGCCTTCCAATGACTTTATTCTGAAGGTCTTATCACCTTTTACTAATTTATGCCACATTGAGTGTGGTTTCTTACCGACTGCATCAATGGAATCTTTAATTCTGCTTCAGATTATTTTGTTGTGGATGCTGGAAAAGTTAAAGATACTTTTCCAAAAAGTTGTTCCTCTGTGGCCACAGATTCCTCCACAAGTATGTATAATTTCTGCTGCCTTTTTCTTCCAGATTCCTCTTGATTTCCCATTCTTGAAGATTTCAGAAGATGGTATGCTCAGCACTTGTTTCTGGTAGTTCCTGAGCTTTTTACGGTGACTGAAACAAAGTATTTCCTGACTCTGATGTCATCACTGTGTGTCTGTGCAACCTTAGCATTAGCACAAATGAACAGCTTTTCCCGATTCGGTATTTCATGAAAACGACTCTTAAATCATCATTTAGAAAATGGTTTCAATAATACATTTCATTTACAAAACTGCAAAATGTTATTTATTACCAATCCCAATTTACGATTTGGTAAATTACACATTAGTGTATCTGATCTATGCTGCTTACATTTCGATACATTTACATGGATGAGTGACACATTGGACACAATTTACCGACAGGTCTATAACTGGAAATTCACATTTTAGAAATAATCTGCTACAGATGAAGGTGAATATCAATGTATCCAAAAGAACAGGCCCCTGTGTGGGTTGCAGGCTATGGGGTGGTTTCTGTGCTCGATCGCTGGTCGTCATCAAGAAATGAGGGCACCTATGGCCCTATTATTGCTGTTGCCCCCTGTCAAAACCCTCCTATTCAAAGCAGGTGCAAGTAGTATGTTCTTGTGAGCCAAACAGAAAAGATATCTGTAGTTGATGCACCAGGGTATTGACAGTTTTTTTTCCCGGGTACACCGGAGTGTGATCCGGTGGCTGTAGCAAGAGTCCTACTCTGCCTTCCCAGAGAAGTGAGAAACAGCAGTAACGCTCAGAAAAAATAGAAAAGCTCAGGAAAAAGGCATCACATTCCTTTGTCTATCTCTCCTGTGATGTATTAAAGACTCATTATAATCCAGGCCCATGAGAGTCGTAGCTTTAAAGGGTTTGGCAGAGAAGAGACGTGAAGATGGTATGAGGTTTGGAAGTGTTTTTTTCATTTGTGCTTGTATTCAAAAGGCATTGCAACTGCAAGGGCAGTTTGGTTGTGAGCATGACATTTATGCTATTTATGCTTTAAATTAAGACTGCAGTACACAAAGACGTGGCAAAGACTTCTTACGTTGCAAGGAGTTGGAAGTGAATTACTATCTTAAGAACAATATAGAAAGGTGCCCCTTCACACCATACATTGGAAAACCAAGGGGCATATTATCAAGGGGGTTTATCTCTATCTCCCTATAACCTAGCTGTCGCTAACACCAGTTAGCGACAGCTAGTAGGAGATAGCGACCATCTTGGGCCACACTTTGCATGTCAGTGATATTTATCACTAATGACATGCAAAGTGGGCGTGCCAAGATATTAGCGACTGGAAACAGTCGCTAACATCGCTATCTCCTATTACCAACTTTTGGAGATATTCGCGCTGAGCGCGAATATCTCCAAAAGCTAACACCTGCCCTGAGCAGTTCTTAGCCATGTTATCTAATTGGAGGTGGATAACATGGCTTAGAGCATTAGCTCGATAATGCATGAATATCGCTGACTTTTCAGCGATATTCATGCATTGCGGCCGATTTTTATCGCATTTGCGATAAACCTTGGTAATACCAAGGTTTATTTGCGATAAAAATCGCCGCAGCTCAGCGGTAAATTTTTGTCTCTAACCAAGCAATAGCGATAATTATCGCTATTGCTTGGTAATATGCTCCCAAGCTACATATGGAAACACTAGTTGTGGTAATGCCCGAAATATTCACTAAACAGTTAAAAAAAAAATTGATTAAATAAAAAAGAAATAACGCAGTACGTTGCTTTCTTGTTTCTGAAAGATGTTTATGTATGGATGTTTGTTTAAAATTTTAATTTGTTTAAAAAAAACGAAGCTTTTATTAATGTAACAAATAGATAAAGGTACAATATTAAATAAACATCATGGTATAGCCAATAGTGGCATGGCACTCCTGCAGCGTAAAAAGAACATGACATATGGCTGAGATACCCGCCACCCCCTCTCAACACAATCCCCAAATGAGGGAAACCGGAAACAGTTCTTGAAGTTTTTGGAAGTGGGAGGGAGTGACCCTCCCGGCCGTATTTATTAAAAACAAAAATTAAAACATTTAAACATTAATGTACAATTTCATACCACACTGCGATGTTTGGCTAACCTTAACAGATTCTCTAATACAGAGGTTCTCCTAGCCGATCTAACATCCTACAAAACATTTACTTGAAACATTGAAATTGTACATCCTAACGTTTAAGGGCCAACGGCAAGGTCGTAACCGGTGTCAAGATCCCTAACCAGACATACCCCCCCCACTTGGGAGGGGCGACAGCACTGAGGCGTACTCACGTGCAACTACTACAATTTCCCTTGTCTTGACGGGGGCACTTATCAACTCGACGCCAGTTAAAGGTCGTTCGAAGACTCGTGTGAGGTATCTAGAAGGTATCGTAGACCTCCCCCCAACCCCACACAACTTACCGCATCTGCCGTCGCAGATGTCACTGGCCCCGGGAAATTCCCCAGGAGGGGGCTGTAACCCCTCCTACACAGGAAGGGGCCTTGACCGCCTTTCCTCTTCTTCCGGCGACCCATCCTTAGAAGGGACCGCCTCCCCTTTGAGGGGCCAAAGGCCACCTCCCCCGAGCGCTCCCATCCGTGTTGGGTGACGCCCACTCATAGGGATCTTCCAATTAGTGCTCACCGATCATGACCTTACCGCCACAGGCCGGATAGTTGACCGGCTATCCGGACCCCCCACAAAACTCCTACCTAAAGGTCATGTTTCAAAGATTTCAACCATGCTAAGAGGTCTCCTAAGAACAACTCATTCCCCACCCAAGACAAATGCACACCATCCCCCGAATACTTCCTGTCCTCATTAATACAGCTATGAGAAATAGAATGCAATGTCCTGGAACGGAACAACCTACTCACTTTATTGTTAAGCTTTCTGACAGAGTGATTCAAAGCAGGTATAGAGATAGCCCCCCGCCACACCTTTCGTGGAATCAAATGGGACCATGCAATCGTGCACCCCGGAACTCTCCTCGCCAACCAACTTACAGTGGAAAGCATTGCCTCCAGGAGTAGTCGTCTACCGATGGTGACCAAATCATTGCCCCCAACATGCACTATAACTATAGACGGCGGTGACCTTGTCCGCCCTAACAAACCCTCAAAAAATGTTTGAAACTGGTCAATACAGAGACCGCCCCTTCCGTAGAAGGACATCCTGTACCCGTATTCCCCAGCTACGTGAATCATGTCACCTGCTTTGAATACGTCTGCGGCACGCCTCACGTATGAGTGGCCCACGACCCACACCTCCTTTTTCACAGCCGGTGATGTCTGACCGCTGACCCGGTGTAAGGTCGACTGCATAGTCCGCCCCGCCTCGTAGGCTTGCGTAACTGAAACCAAACAAAAACAAGAAGCGTGAGTACAGAGTACATAATTACAGCTTCACAACATGTGCAACCGCACATATCTTTTATAACAATTGGAGGACCAACGCCCCATTCGTTTCACTTGCTCAACATTAAGACCCCTGGCTGTAGCTTCCGTAGCAGCCCCTATCCGAAAGGAATGGGTCCCAAATTCGCCCGGATTCAAGCCCGCAGCGGCAACTGACATCGCAAGCACCCGCTGAAACTGAAATTTCGTCAGTGGGGTGGCGTCCGCGTGTCTTAACAAAGTCCCCCCCCATGATGCCACCCTTCGTGCTAGGTAATCCTCTAAACACTTTACCGGACATATGGAGGACCCAGGAATCCTGCGTATGATGACGCAGTCACCCATCCCATCTTGGTCAGTCTTAGACCTTACAAAGGAGACAGTCATTGTTTCTCCCCTGATCTGGACGTGTTCCTGGCACAAACCCCCCGCCACATCCAGTTTGTTCCTTGCAACTAGTTCGCTTACCCGCATTGCTCCGTGAAATGCTAGCGTAAACGCGGCTCGGAACAGCACTGCCTCAAACTGAGATGAACATGTGGCAGGAAGTGTAGCCAACAACTGGGACAATCTATCCAAACCTATCGGGCGCCTTTCATCTACTCTGCGACCCTCAAGGCGTTGCCACCCACGCAGCGCTTTCTGTACAACGAAAGACGCTGTTGGGTCCTGGATAGCGTGTGCTCTGGCAACAAAGGAAATGGCAGCACGATGCCTCTGGGCCGTAGCCACCGATTTCCCAGCCCTACGTAAGGACATCAGGAAATTCACCACCCATTCCTCATGACCCCAAAGTCGCTCTCTATCACTCCCCAAAAAGGCTAAATAGGCCCGAAACGCCCCTTCATATGCCTTCCTCGTCCTTGGTGCTAGACTCTCTCCCACGAGGTGACGAAGTTCGGGGCACCGAGAGACCAGAGAGCTTCGGTAAAGGGTGCCGGCTCCGGGTCCGCTGAGGGAAGGAAACCCGAAAAAGCCTGCATTTGAAAACGAGACAGTGCGTCAGCTGCCTGATTCATCACCCCTGGCACGTGTTTTGCTCTGAATAGCACGTTCAATTGCATACATAGTAAAACAATTTCTTTAAGCAGTCTTAAGATCAGTTTACAACGTGCTGCCTGACTATTGATGCACTCGACCACAGTCATATTGTCCGACCAAAATATGACCGAGTGATTTTTGAACCCATCGGGCCATGTTCTCAAGGCCACCAAGATGGGAAACAGTTCGAGGAAAGCAATATTACTCGTCAGACCCTTCTCATGCCACCAAGTCGGCCATCTTTGTGCCGACCATTTTGTGCCGAAGATGGCACCAAAACCTATGCTTCCCGCCGAATCTGTCCATAGCTCCAGCTCCTCAGAAGACACGGCTGGTTTATTCCATACGATTCTACCATTGAAATCCGCCAAGAATGCTAACCAAATACGCATGTCCTGGCGGATCTCGGCCGATAGTCTCGTGCGATGATGGCCTTCTTTAAGGCCGACCATCGCTTGGGCAATTGAACGGGAAAAGGGGCGGGCCATTGGTATTACCCTCAGGGCAAAATTCAACTGTCCCACCACCTGCTGTAATTGTTGCACCGTAACTTTTGATGCATTTATACACAGTTGCAGCGCAGCCCTGAACTTCAACACTTTCTCGGCTGGCAAACGGAAACACCCCTCAATGGAGTCCAACTCGATCCCCAGAAACTCGAGGCAAGTCGTGGGACCCACTGTTTTACCCGGCGCCAGTGGCACGCCTAACTCTTTCATCAACACACAAAATTCGGCCAAGGCCCGGCCACATTCAAGACCCCCGGCTGCCCCAAGAAATAAGAAATCATCAAGGTAGTGCATTACATCTTGGAAACCCGTTTTCTTTGTGAAGACCCATTGTAGAAAACAACTGAATTTCTCGAAATAAGCACAGGATATAGAACACCCCATTGGCATACACCTATCCATGTAATAACAACCTTGAAACATGAAGCCTAGGAGACGCTGGTCGTCTGGGTGTACCGGGAGCAATCGGAACGCTGACTCGATATCTGACTTCGCCATCAGCGCCCCGGGCCCCAGGCGATTCAAAATGGCTACGGCCTCATCGAAGGATGCGTACCGCACCGAACACACTTCTGGATCGATTGCCTCATTTACGGAAAGACCTCGTGGAGCTGATAAGCTATGAATTAGTCGGAACTCTCCAGGGTCTTTCTTGGGTACTACCCCTAAGGGAGAACAAACAAAATTCTGGACTGGGGGTACACTAAACGGGCCAGCGACCCGACCTCGAGTCACCTCTTTTCAGATCTTATCCTGTACTACGGTTGTATGCTGCAGGACGGAAAGTTGGTTTTTACACTTATCCACACCCTGAAAGTCCCCTACCGGGATGCGGAAACCATACGAAAAACCGTTTCGCAGCACCCCAGCAGAAGTACGATCCGGGTAATCACTGAGCCAAGGGATCATTGCCAGGGTATCAATGGGAGTGGGTAAAGGCGCCCCTCGGACTATATTAGACCTGTTTGGCACCTCCTCTCCCCCCGTTATCACCCGTTCTGGCTCTGCACGAGGCCTCAGGATGGGACGACCCACAACCACTACATTCATGTTTGAATTTACACGATCCCTGCGGTCTCGTACATTTTCCTCTGTTGTAATTAAAACAGAAACCCTTTCTTCCGGTATTGCCGGTAAGTTTCGAGTGATCGTCGGCCCCCGAACCTGATCGAAAGGGCGTCCCCGCATATTGTCGGGAGGATTCACCCACATTACTTCCCACCAACGGCATTTTTAACATCCCTGACTCCTTCATTTTATCCCAGGTCAAGGCATCATAACAATCCCAGGTTAAACTTTTATTATGCTCCTTTTCCTTTCTGAACATATTATCGTAACAAAACCAATGATTCCCCTGGTGCGATGTCGAGTACCCCATGATTCGTGATTGGTAGATTGGGAACTCGGAAAGCAACTCAGGCCTACGTTCCCCCAGGATTGATGTAAAGATTCCCCAGGCATTGCCCCAATTGGCGATATTCTCATTCACTTTAAAGGCGGCCATTTTTGCGCGCCAAACACTCGGATGCATTAGGTCCTTCTGACTCTTTACATGCTCCACCTCATAATGATCAACAAGTAACGAAAAAATGTTCACATACTCCCCCGCCCAAATCTTTTCCTTAATTGCCAAAGGAACATGTTGCCCCAACTTTTCCCTCCGAGAGGGTGTTGACTCATCCCTCGCGATCGGCAATGGCCGCTTACCTGCACCTGACGCTGCCTCTGTGGTCGCAACCGTCCCTGGTGCCTTGTCCCCCACTGCAGCCGGCACGGGCACCTTGGCTGCTTCCCGTTTCTCACGCAATTGCTTAATCAGCTCCTGCGCTTCGACAGCCGTGGCGCCCTCGTTACCTTTTCCCAACCACGCTGCCAATTGTGCTGCCAACTCGGGCGGCATATCATCTTCGGACACGGGGGTGATCGGATTCCCCTCTTCTGGCACGGGAGTTGGAGCCTCGAGCGGAGCACTGGGACCGGGGATCTCCTCTCCCGCTGCCCCCCTCCTGGGCCTCTTGTTTTTCCCTCCCGGGGCTGCTCCCGCCAAAGGACGTTTTGGACCCCTTTCTTCATTCTTGTCCACCCGCTTCCTTAGCTCGGACATCTCCTTCATGAGAACACGCAGCATCTGGTCGGTATTCATGCGCTTTCCAACCTTCTTCGGCATTCTCCAACAAAGTAACTGAAAAACAAACAAGAACGATTAAAACGCTCAAAATTGGCTCTTCGTTCCGTCTCGAGCTCACGTGCAGCGGGGAGGTGCAGCTTCAGAGCACAGGAACAAGAGGATGTCTTCTGGTCTTGCGTCTCTTTTTATCCATCTTCAGGGCGGGCGTAAACCCGCCCCTGCCTGCCCCGAGGGCGTGGCCGGCGGCGTCCGTGTCTAGGCCAGCCCACTCAAGGGCGGGAAAAAGCGCGCCCCGGCTACGCCGCTTCGGGCATACCAGCCGAGACGCGCCTCCCGCCCAAAAATGTCTTCCCGGGGGGATCGAGGCACTCTGCCATACGTTCGGGGGGACCGAGTGGTCGCCCCTTTCCAAACGTTCAAATGTTTTATGTAAAACTAGCAATAAAATTGAGTGTTACACCTGGCATTCTTGGCATGGTTCTCCCCTCACTTTTTGTCTTCAAACCACCTGTTTTGCTGACTTCATTTTTATTGGCTTCTGGACTCTGAACAATGTACCACTGCTGACCAGTACTAAAGTGCCTCTGCTCTCTCCTTAAAACATGGTAGAATTGGCTTACACCTGATTGGCCGATTTAATTTACTTGTAAGTCCCCAGTAAAGTGGCACTACATGTGCGCAGGGTCTGTGAATTACATGCTACTAGCGGGCCTGCAGCACTGATTGTGCCACCCACTTCCACAGTCCTGAATCCCCGATGCAGGCCCTTGCATCTCAAGCCACTCGTCGATAGGATCCTCAATAGCGATACAGGACTTGCCAGCACAGGCTTCACAGTTCCTCAGAACCAATGCATTGCCTCTGCTGTGCAATGCATCCTCGAAACCAGACCTTCAATCCCAAACCCTTGTTGACCTGATCCTCAACAATGATGCAGAACCTTGCACCACAGCCTTGAAGCTTCTCGGCTCCGGCGTTTCACCTCAGCTATGCGAAGCATCTTGGAAGTGGAACTCTCCAATGCTCTGCAACTACGATTTAAGATACTCTTGTACAGCGGGCCTAACTGGGTCTCTGTAGTAAGTATGGGCGGAAAATCCGTTACGCTCGCGGATTTTGCGGATTTTCGGTAAATTCGCAATCCGCGAGATTTGCGAATTTCCCGCAAAATCCGCAAATTCGCACGCAGCGAATTTTTTTTGCGCCGCGCGGCGTTGGTGATACAATTTTTGCAGCGCGCGGCGTTTATCATCGTTTGCCGAGTTGTTTTTCTCGATATTTTGCGAGTGCTGCGCCATTTTGGATCTTGCTGTGTGATCCCGCGGGAATTTGGCGAGCGCGATTACGTCATCGCGGCTTGCCAACTTGCACAGCGAGAGTTTGTCAACGCGAGTACGGCGAGATCACGTCTCGCGGTACTTCGCAATTGCGAGATTTGAGATGCGGCGAGCAGCAACAATCTCGCACAAGCAAAAATATAAAATTTGCAATTCTGCACAAGAAATCCACCAGCAAGCAGCATAAACCTTCTTGAAATGATGATTTTTATCTGAATAACTCCTTAGGTTGACATTTGCCTGCACTTTTTTAGCGAGGAGTCCATTTTGGGGAGGGGGGGAGGGGGGTGGGAGGAAGGAAGTGCCCCACAGTCTTCAACTTCCTGTTCCTGTCCAGCAGGCTCCTCCCAGTGCTTTGTCCATCTCCTGGTCACTTTTCATTTGGATCTGGAGCTGGAAGGATTACTTTTTGTGGATGCTGCTGGATATTTGGATTTGAGGCCTTTTTGACTTTCTTTGGATCACTGTTGGATTAGAAATTTTACAAGTAAGTTTGTTTGGGGCATTACAGTTGCTGCAACTACAATTTTGGAATTTTCGATTTTTGGGCTGTTTTGGGGCCTTTTGCCCAGGGGTACTCAGTGGTGGGTGGACTGAGTCTTTCTGTGGGTTGTCTTGAACTTAAACATCATGGAGGGCATGGATGGATTGGGATTGTGCTGATTTTTCAGTGATTTTCGTTTTTTGGGGCTGTACTTGTGGCCTTTTCACCAGGGGTATTTGAGTCTAGCATGGGCCTAGTCTTTCTGTGGGGTGTCTTGAACTTAAACATCATGGAGGGCATGGATGGAATGGGATTGTGCTGATTTTTCAGTGGTTTTCGTTTTTTGGGGCTGTACTTGTGAGTTGTGGCCTTTTCACCAGGGGTATTGAGTCTAGCATGGGCCTAGTGTTTTTGTGGGGTGTCTTGAACTTAAACATCATGGAGGGCATGGATGGAATGGGATTGTGCTGATTTTTCAGTGATTTTCGATTTTGGGGGTGTTCATGGGGAGGAACAGGCCATGTGGCTGGGGGCCAATTTGAGTGCTGCTACAGGCCCTGGCTATGTGCAGGGAGGCAAGTGGCCATTTTGAATGCAGGCATTGTTGTTAGGCCTGCAACCATTTTGCCTACTTTTCAACCTTTATGCCCAGGGGTAGTGAGTCTTGCATGGGCCTAGTCTTTCTGTGGGTTGTCTTGAATTGAAACATCATGGAGGGCATGGATGGAATGGGATTGTGCTGATTTTTCAGTGATTTTCGTTTTTTGGGGCTGTACTTGTGGCCTTTTCACCAGGGGTATTTGAGTCTAGCATGGGCCTAGTCTTTCTGTGGGGTGTCTTGAACTTAAACATCATGGAGGGCATGGATGGAATGGGATTGTGCTGATTTTTCAGTGGTTTTCGTTTTTTGGGGCTGTACTTGTGAGTTGTGGCCTTTTCACCAGGGGTATTGAGTCTAGCATGGGCCTAGTGTTTTTTTGGGGTGTCTTGAACTTAAACATCATGGAGGGCATGGATGGAATGGGATTGTGCTGATTTTTCAGTGATTTTCGATTTTTGGGGGTGTTCATGGGGAGGGACAGGCCATGTGGCTGGGGGCCATTTTGAGTGCTGCTACAGGCCCTGGCTATGTGCAGGGAGGCAAGTGGCCATTTTGAATGCAGGCATTGTTGTTAGGCCTGCAACCATTTTGCCTACTTTTCAACCTTTATGCCCAGGGGTAGTGAGTCTTGCATGGGCCTAGTCTTTCTGTGGGTTGTCTTGAATATAAACATCATGGAGGGCATGGATGGAATGGGATTGTGCTGATTTTTCAGTGATTTTCGTTTTTTGGGGCTGTACTTGTGGCCTTTTCACCAGGGGTATTTGAGTCTAGCATGGGCCTAGTCTTTCTGTGGGGTGTCTTGAACTTAAACATCATGGAGGGCATGGATGGAATGGGATTGTGCTGATTTTTCAGTGATTTTCGTTTTTTGGGGCTGTACTTGTGAGTTGTGGCCTTTTCACCAGGGGTATTGAGTCTAGCATGGGCCTAGTGTTTTTGTGGGGTGTCTTGAACTTAAACATCATGGAGGGCATGGATGGAATGGGATTGTGCTGATTTTTCAGTGATTTTCGATTTTTGGGGGTGTTCATGGGGAGGGACAGGCCATGTGGCTGGGGGCCATTTTGAGTGCTGCTACAGGCCCTGGCTATGTGCAGGGAGGCAAGTGGCCATTTTGAATGCAGGCATTGTTGTTAGGCCTGCAACCATTTTGGCTACTTTTCAACCTTTATGCCCAGGGGTAGTGAGTCTTGCATGGGCCTAGTCTTTCTGTGGGTTGTCTTGAATTTAAACATCATGGAGGGCATGGATGGAATGGGATTGTGCTGATTTTTCAGTGATTTTCGTTTTTTGAGGCTGTACTTGTGGCCTTTTCACCAGGGGTATTTGAGTCTAGCATGGGCCTAGTCTTTCTGTGGGGTGTCTTGAACTTAAACATCATGGAGGGCATGAATGGAATGGGATTGTGCTGATTTTTCAGTGATTTTCGTTTTTTGGGGCTGTACTTGTGGCCTTTTCACCAGGGGTATTGAGTCTTGCATGGGCCTAGTCTTTCTGTGGGGTGTCTTGAACTTAAACATCATGGAGGGCATGGATGGAATGGGATTGTGCTGATTTTTCTGGGGGTTTTTTCGATTTTTTTGGGGTGTATAACTGAACGGTCTTCCATTGTTTTTAGGTGCACAAGACTCAAGAGAACCACCAGTGCCAGGAAGAAGTCCTGCAGCGGTGTGTGTGTGCAGCATAACGTCACGCCACGTCACGTCTGGCCTCAGACAACTCTACAATTCGTGCAACTGCGGCCTGCTGTCTGACCTGCTCTGAAGAAGATGGCCCCAAAAAAAGGTCTCCGTAGCTCCTCTAGCAAGAAAGTTGCTAGTAAGGAGCAGAAGAAGCAAGTTACCAAGGAGGCTGGTGTGCCAACCGCCACGTTTTTTGGGAGCAAAAAAAAAAGTACGCCTGCAGCAGCAGGATCTGCTGGGGACCAAGCTGGGAGCAGCACCCCCGCTCCATTGGGTTCAGTGCCTCCACCACCACGCCAACTTAAGTCAAAGCCCTTGAGTGCTTCAGAGGCAGTCAGTGTACTTCTCCAATCACCATCGACCAGTGATGTTGGCTCATCGCAAGAAAGTAGCAGCAATGTCCCTGAATCAACACAGGTTGTTGTAACTCATCTGACAAGGGTTGAACAACCACAGCCGCAACAACAACATGTGCAAGAAGTACAAGCCCAATTACATGTGGAAGGAGAGGCAGCGCAAGGAGATGCGCAAGCAGAGGTGTATGGAGGGTCACAACAAGTTCCCACAATAGTTGTCCCTCCCGAAGTAGGGGCACATCAGGAAATTGACAATCAGACCGAGGTATCATTTGAGGAAGCCACTCCTCCTGATGATCATTCCTTGTCTTCCACATCCCTAGCAAGGAAAAGATCAAGGGGGTTGTCTACATCTTCTTCAAGCCCACCTCCTACTGATGATCTGGATGACGATTGGGTACCACCACGGCAGCCTGAGAGTGAGGCACACCATGATCTGACAAAGATACCTAAGCGTAAAAGGAAGGTCGTCGAAAAACTCATAGCTATGGAGTGTTATGAGGCTCAACAAGAAGTGACGCATACTGCTGCTGATGAAGCCCTTCACGACGACGATCCAGTCATCATAATGGTCACTGCAGCCCCAGCGGGCATGCAGCAAAGAGACATTTTGACCCTATCCCGAGAAGCTGCTGAGCGTGATGATGATGTCGACGAGGAGGCAATGGAAGAAACACCACAATCATTGGAGTTAACTAGTACACCAACACCTACCGCTTCCATATTTCTTAGTCGCCAGAAGGGACCTCCATCCACCTCGACCTCAATTCGTGGTGGTGAAAGTGCAAAACGTACTGAAGTTCGGCAATCCACATCCTCCACTTCATCTGGCATTAGCAGCAGGACCACCACCACCAGTATCGCCGCCTCCTCCGGCCCCCAAAGACATTTCAAGTCTGCAGTTTGGGACTTCTTTAGTGTTTGCCCAAAAAATGAAACCGTAGCCATTTGTAGCATGTGTAAGCTTCGAGTTAGTCGTGGTAAGTTGGGTTCCAACTATGGTACCGGAGGCCAGATAGGTCATCTTGAAAGAAAGCACGCTGTCAAATGGTTTGCGCACCTACAGGCGATCAAGGAAGCCCGAATTGCACGTAATGCTGTTTCATCTGATGATGACGAGGAGGAAGAAGACGTGTCAAACCCTTCACTTACACCCAGTACCCCTGTCAGCAGCACACCCCATGTGAGCCACACTAAGAGTGTGGGAGAGAGTGATACACCATTGCGAAAAAGTTAATCAGCGAGCGTAACTGGGTCGAAGATATCATCATCATCCCGTAAATCTTTGGTCCAGGGCAACATTAAAAAGATGTTGTTTACAGAAGCGCAATATGAACGCAACCACCCACTGACGCGTCTGTATAACACTAAGCTGGCTAAAATGCTAGCTCTGGACCTTCTCCCTTTTTCTTTTGTAGAAGGGGTTGGTTTTCTAGAATTAGTGGCAGCGCTCTGCCCTAAATGGAAGGTTCCTAGCCGGTTCTATTTTGCCCGAGTTGCGGTTCCAGCACTACATGAAGATGTTCTGAAGGGGATTGGGGCAGCTTTGCAGAAGAGTGCTGTTCACACTATACATCTGACAACAGACATGTGGACCAGTGGCGCAGGCGCTGATTACATGTGCATCACTGCACACTGGGTCTCTTTTTCAGGGGCTAAAGCAAAGCTAAACACAGGTGTTGACTCGGACATTGTTTTTAAATCTGCTCGGAAACATGCAACACTAGCCATGTTTGGTTTGGAGAAACGTCACACAGCAGAAAACATTTTGGATGTCTTTAACACAAAGGTCCTTAACTGGCTGTCCCCACTAAAACGCCAGGTTGGTTATGTTTCCACGGACAATGGCGCCAATATAGTTAAGGCCATGAGGCAGGGTGACTATTTCACAGTGCCGTGTTTGGCGCACTGTATAATCCTGGTTGTCCAAAAATTCTTGGATATTAAAGACAGTGCAGCGTACAGAGTATTGGACACCTGACGAAAAATGTGCAACCATTTCAGCCATTCTTTTAAGGCCCGGAAGCAGCTGAGGAGCCTGCTATATCAACGTCAAATGCCAGTGAAAGCACTCATCCAGGAGGTGGTAACACGTTGGAACTCAACCTTCTACATGCTTGAGCGTCTGTATGAGCAGTATACGGTACTGGATCAATATTTCCTTACAGAGGGTACAGAGGACCTGAGTGTGGTAAATTTAAATTACCTATACTTAATTTATGCGGTAAAGTTCAATAAAAATAACTCAGTCAAAAAATAAGAGGCAGAGTCCGTGGCATCTGAGTTTAAAGGGGTTTTTATTCCTTAAAAAGGAATTGGTTCGAACCAGGTATCATGTTCCATCACCACAAGGGTTCAGGAAGGGAATGGACATGGACATGTACAATGCTTTATTAACAGATATCATATATATAGTCAATGCATATAGTGAGGATGAATGCAGAAGGCGTAACAGCTGAGAGAAACGAGATAAGAACACATGTGCGTAACAGAAGGCGTGCATGAGGGCGTACACGGAGGTGTGTGCTAGACAACGTCATATGAAACGTATCACAGATGGGTGGATCCATAGAAGAATCCTGCAGTGTCAGCAGAAATACATGGCAGAGATGCGCGCGCAGCAGCATGACGTGTGATTGACGTGGAACTGGAGGGTGAAGGGGACTTGACATTTAGCCCTACATGAGGAGACAGAAGTCTGGGGTGTCAGAACAACCTAATCCCAAATCATATCTAATATCTTGTGTTTGAGGAACTGTATTATCTAGAAGGAAAGGTCTCTCGGCCAGAGGCTATTCTATACTGACTGCTAGTGCGTGCATATGCGACTACGTGTCTACGTGTAAGCAAGGGGGCCATGGGCCTACCATGTTAACAGGAGCTATGAATTACTTGCACGGAGACAGAAAGGCCGGGCCCTTTGCTCTGCAGCTGGGGAGATGTTTTCCTAAATCACTAGACAGGAATGTATTTTCGAGGAGCGGAGCAGATAACTTGAAGGCTGAATACAGTCTTGGCAGGCAAGCAGGTCGAGCCAGGCACCGCTCGCCGCACAGGAAGTAAGGCAAGGGTCAGGAAGCAGTAGACTGCAGCTTTCAGGGACAGAAGGCAGAAAGGGCTCGATGACAGGAATCAGGGCCTAACTCACCAGAGCCAGGAAAACATGAAAGTGCACCATGTAAAGACGGTGGCAAGGCATACTTAGGAACTGAATATCCGACCCATTCATGGTGGATCTGAAAGAGGACATGTTAACGTTGGACGCAAATGTATTTGCGTCTTCATAGCTGGTTGTGGAGGGAACATACATGTACTTGAAGCACGTACATGGAGCCGTTGGGGTCTACGATAGGGGACACAATTGACCATAAAAATTCATATTACCTCATTCCCTCCTTGTCCCCTACGGACCCTTCATGATATATCAATCCTCATTAATCTATCAATCTGTTCATGTAACATCATTTGCTCTTCTTTCTTCTTACGGTGTTTTGAACGTGGACTTGAATGAGGAATACATGATGTGGCGCACAAGCCGCAAATCGCTGGCCCACATTGTAGACATAGACAACAACTGAACACGATGAGAAGGGCTATTCCGAGGAAGGATAGGACCTTCCATCCCCAGGCTGATAGTACACTCCAGAACCAACCGGACCAAGTCCAGGTGCCTGGATTCTGGTGTATCTGACTTGCAATCTTGTGAAGACGGGTTATGGCTCTATATACTGATGGCGCGTTTTCTGGAATGAAAACACAGCAGCTCGATCCGATGACTCTACAAGCTCCGCCCCTATCGGCCAGGATGACGTCAAGGACAAGACGATTTTGAAGAACAACAATCCGCATAGCAGACTGCTCCTCCGTTAAGTTGCCTAGGGCGGAAGTAGTTTCATTCACTACTGCTTCGAGGGTTCTAGTTAATTTACGTATCAGTTTACTATTAAAGACAGCACCTAAGTAGGGAAAGAAACCTTTATTGAAGTCTGTGTATTGCTCCCATGCCGTTTCAGTGTAGTCGACAATCGGGAGGTCTCTCTTGGGTCTGACGTGTACTAGATGGGAGTCCCTATGATAATCAGGAGGGGCTAGGAAAACAGGTGGCAGAAGGAATGCAATGTAACAGGTGCCATCCCAATCTAGAGGTAAGTGTATATATGCGGTATGACCACAAATGAAGTAGGAATGACGGGAAGCTTTAAATGTAGACTTGCCCTTATCACTGAATTCGATCACAGTAGTACATTTACTATGACCCAGGTGTACTGAACCATTCTTTCTGACACATAATCCACCTTTGACTGGTAATACGGACATAGCGGGCAAGACTGGTTCGGTTTCGGATTCAACATTCAGAATCATGAGGTTAAGTGTAAAGTTACCTAATCCATATACTTCGTTTTCTAGATCAGTCCCTGTCCTTTTGGGAAGACCCTCCTTGTCAGGGAAACATACTTTATGCAGAACGGTGTTCAGGTTTCCCCATACCCAGTTGCCCTGGTAAACTACGGAATTGGAATCTAAAGAATTAATCAAGCTAAACCATGCACCACAGGAACCATTGTGTGTGAACGGGTACAGGAAGAGGGGCAGAACTCCCTTGTATTTCTGATAGGGAGGGAGTCGGCCACATATCCAACAATTGGTAGCATTGCTGGTCTGATGGCAATGGTGTAACATACTAATGAATGTATTGTTGCGCAGCGCAAGTCGGTAAGATAACTCATGCGGGGGCAGTTCACTGAAAGAGTGCTCGGCAGTGACATTTAAGGAGGAATGTGCACGCTTGAAAATAGGATAGTATATATGTAACAGTATACTGGCAGCAATAATCAAAAGACTCAGAAAAAACATAATCAATAGTGTCACGATACAGTGACTACGAAGTGATTTACAATATTCACGTTTCTTGAGCTGTTTCTGTCTATCTCTCTCTCTATTGGGGTCTAGGGGATACATGTCAGAAACTCGTCTAACCGATTCACCTAGGGGAGGACTTAAACAATTAAACTGTCTGACTTGCTAGACCTCAATTTTAATTTATATTCTTGAGAAGAAGTTTTCTCGACCAGGGGGAGTTTCGAGTCAGTCTGTGGAGGAGGGCAGGGCTGGGAGTCTAGATCTGGCGGCAGTCCATGGCATTTTTTAATATGACTCGAGTGAAGCCAGCCCTTGCGGCCCTCGACTTTAATCGCAGTCCTTGTAGTCAATAGTACTAGCTTCGGCGCTTGCCAACGGGGCTCCAGCGGACTTCTCCTGTCAAAGTTCCTCACGAAGACGAGGTCCCCCGGAACAACCTCATGTGGCTTCACCTCGGTGTTGTCGGGAAAGGCTGCAGCAACCTGTGAACAACATGATTGTAGTGCAGACATCAAGGAAGCAAGGTAATCTGTCAGCATGTTACAGTCAACATCAGTAATTTTGCGAGGCAGAGGCGTCCCCCACATATTCGGTGGCCTAAAAAAGACCACCTCATACGGGGATAGCCCTGTTCGTGAGTGTGCGACCATTCTCATGTAAAAGAGTGCAACTGGTAAAGCTACTATCCAGTCGACGCCTTTCTCTCTACAGATCTTGGCAAGACGAATTTTCAGAGTCTGATTATGACGTTCCACGAGACCTGCTGCCTCGGGATGTCGGACACAGTGGAATTTCCATTGGTAGCCGAGCAGGAGTGATACCTGCTTCATAAACTCGGACGAGAATGGCTGACCGTTATCTGAGTATACGATGCGGGGCAAACCATACCTGGGGAAGAATTCACGAACCAGCTGTTTGGCAGTGGTCGGAGCAGTGTAGTCTGGGACTGGATATGCTTCTGTCCAACGGGAGAGTGCACATACAACTACGAGGACATATTTGAATCCTCGACAACGTTCCATCTGGATATAATCCATCTGGAGGACTTCAAAAAGGAGATCGGGAGGATGAAATCCACCTTGCTCTACGGGAATGCTTTTACCTGGGTTGAACTGACAACAAATCATGCAAGTACGCACTTTCTGTTTTGCCGCTGCTCGTAAATGTTTATTGAACCAAAGGTTTTGAATACTGTCTAACATGGCTTTTTCTCCTAAATGTGCAGGACTGTGTACTGTATTAATGATAACTTGAACCATAGAGTCGGGGAGAAACCATATAGATTTTCCCTTCGTCATCCATCCCTGTTCTGTCTGGATCCCTCCTAGTTCAATCCATTTCTTGATTTTGTCTGGTGTAGCATGTGTCTGTATGTCAATTACATCTAGGGCGGGATCCTTAACTGTCATGCAATGTGTCGGTGTCTGGACTATTGTCTTTGTCAGGTCAGTTGCGTGAGTCTGAGTCTGAGCTGTATGCTTAGCTGTTCGGTCTGCCAGGTCGTTACCCTGGGAAATTGTATCTGTGACCTTCGTATGTGCCCTGCACTTCATGATGGATATGGCTGTAGGCAGATGTATTGCGTGTAACAGAGCTTGAATGAGGGGACCGTGCTGAATTTTGGCCCCGTGAGAGGTCAAAAAACCTCTCTCTCTCCAGAGTACACCGAAGTCGTGTACGACTCCGAAAGCATAACGTGAATCTGTGTATATGTTAACTCTCTTGTTCTTTGCTCGAATACAGGCTTGAGTCAGAGCAATGAGCTCTGCTGCTTGAGCTGACAGGGTGTCAATACAATATGTTTCTATGACTTCAGTTTCTGTTGTGACTGCGTAGGCGGCCACTAACTCTCCTGTACTTCTTCTCATGCATGAACCATCCACATAAAGTGTCAGGTCTGGATCTGGTAATACGGTGTCTGTCAAGTCTTGTCTGGGTTTCGTCGTGATGGTAATGACTTCAATACAATCATGTGCCAATGGATCTGTCTCACTTAATGGCAGAAGTGTAGCAGGGTTCAATGTATTACAACGTCTGATTTCTATGTGTGGCTGAAACAATGTCAATTCATAACCTGTCAGTCGTGCTATAGTCAAGTGTTGAGTCTGTGCTCGGTTTAAAAGAACTTCCACAGAGTGTGGAACTTGTACTGTCAATTGATGTCCTAACACTATGGAATCGCTTTGTCTGATTGCTAGAGCTGTTGCTGCTACTGATTTCAAGCACGCAGGCAGCGCCTGGGCTACTGGATCCAATGTACTAGAAAAATAAGCACACAGTTTGTGTGAACCTGCTTGATCCTGAGCGAGTACTGACAATGCAGTACCTTCACGTTCTGTGACAAAAAGTGTAAAAGGCTTGCTGTAACATGGTGTCGCTAAAACTGGTGCTTGACATAAGGCTTTCTTTAAGTCGTCAAAAGCTTGTGTATGTTCCTGAGTCCAAGGGAGGGCAGTCGATGTCGCTGCCTCCTGGGTTGTCAACTGTATGAGTGGTTTCGCTAGAAATGCATACTGAGGGATCCATTGTCTACAGTAAGAAGTGAGGCCTATAAAGGCTCGTACCTCCTTTTGTGTCTTGGGTTGTGACATGTTTACAATTAACTGGATGCGGTCAGGTGTTAGCTGTCTCCCCCCTTTGGACAGCAAGTGCCCAAGGTAAACCACTTGCTGAACACAGAATTGCAGCTTCGAAGGGGACACCTTGTGTCCCTTGTCAGCCAAGAAATGTAAAACCGTCAATGATGCTTGCTCACATTCAGGTTCGTTGCGGGCGGTGATCAGTAGATCATCGACATACTGTAACAGGGCAGTGTTGTCAGGCATGTGTATACTGTCTAGTTGTCTTTTCAGTGCTTGGCTATAGATGCTGGGGCTTTCTGTGAATCCTTGAGGTGCGCGTGCAAATTTGAAGCTTCGACCACTTAAACAGAAGCCGAAAAGATATTGGCTTTCCGGATCAATTGGGACACTAAAGAAGGCGTTCTTCAGATCAATTACAGTAAAGAACGTTGCTTCGGAATCAATGGCAGTCAATAGAGACGAGATGTCTGGGACCACGGGATACTGTGGTACGATGCATTTATTTAGTTCTCGTAAATCGATCACTAATCGATAAACAGGGGGTGCATTTGGATCAGTACGTTTAAGAATTGGAATGATAGGGGAGTTACATAGATTCGAGTCGGTTTCTACAACCACTCCTTGTGCAATGAGCTCGTCAATGATTTTCAGCAAAGCCACTACAGCATCTGGGGGTAACTTGTATTGTCGGATTCGTGGTAGTACTACTCCTGGCTTGAGTGTGACTCGATATGGTGTAATGTGCATACAACCTACATCAGTGGGGCCTTGTGCCCATAAATGTGCAGGTACATTCTGTAATCTGGGATCAATATCTCTCAACACATAGTGACCCTTGAAGTCACGTAAGAACAGTCTTACTCCTTCCGGAGAACAGCAAATCACAGCTCCTAGAGCTTTCAGTGTCTTGATACCTAACAAGTTTTCTTGACATGATTTCGTTAATAACAAATCTGTGGTGCGAGACAACGGACCAACTAAAAGAGGTACTGGTTTCGATACTTCATTTACAATAGGTTTTCCTGAAAATCCAAGGGAAACATTCTGTGAGCCTGAGAGGGGTGCCCCTGGAACCTCGTCATGACTTATTGTTGTTCTGCTTGCCCCTGTATCAATCAAAAACTTTCTATCTTTTCCTAACACTTGGCTATGTACGTAAGGACCCTCTTGATCTACAGGAACCTCAATAAGAGGCAAGCCAACTTCCCTCTCTAGGCTGTTTCATGTGTATCGCTGATAATCGGGATAATCAGTTTGGGCATACTGGTACATCTGCTGAGTTGCATGTTGTGTTGCGGCAATCGGTTGTGGCTGTGGTACCACTACGGTCTGTACTGTCTGTCGCGAAGCCTGCATAGGCTGTGCATTCTGTGGTACTTGTTGTTGGACCTGGTCCTGTCTAGGTTGACGCGGTCTTTCTTTAGTTTTACCTGTAGCTATATTGTGTTTCAAAACTGCACAATCATTTATATAGTGACCTGGCTGTTTACAATAGTTGCATGTCCCTTTAACAGGAGCTGCTGAATTATTGGACTGTGTCATACCCTTTTTCTGACTGTCAGCTGGAACTGACTGTGCTACTAACATTTTCATTTTCGTGTCTTTAATACGTCTTTGTTCGTGATCATGTTCTTCTCTAATTCTGTTCTGGTGGTACTGCAACATTTGTAACATTTGGGAAGGCGTGTTTGCTTGCCATGTGCTCTCGACTTTCAGAACACGATTTTTAACTTGGGGCAGAGAATTCTCGACTAACTTGGATACAAAAAGGTGTGGATATGACTCGCTACTTGCTTTCAGGCCACTATTAATAATAAAACATTTCTCAAATCGGGAATAAAAATCACTAGTGGCTTCATCGGGTTTCTGTTTGCAGGCTGAGATTGCATCCCAGTCCTCCTTTTTCGTTGCTAATAAATGTGGCAATACTTGTACTAACAATCCTGGTAATGCTTTAGGTTTGTCCCCAAGCCCTAGGCCTGGGGTTCTAGTATTCTCTTCGTTCTCTAATGCAGCCCAATCAATCTTTTGTTCTCCCACCTCCCATTCTTTTTCTTTGAGTTTCTCGTAAATACCGGCAGGCAATAATACTTTCAATATTTTCATGATGTCGGGATAGGTATAATCACCCATGAGTAACATGTCTTTTATTTCACTGTGGAAACCTGCAGGGTCTTTATCGTGACTGGGCACTAATTTCTTCATTTCCAATAGTTCCATTTTAGTTATGGGCGTGTACACAAACACACGTCTAAAGGTATTATCATCATTCCTGACTGGATGCACTTCTCGCAAGGGATTCTGTCTGTCTATGTAATACATTTTTCTTTCTACGGCTGGAGCTGGAACGAACTGTGGATTCAGGAAAGCACTATATCTGTGCCGATGTTCTAGAATTACCTTAATTAAGTCGGTACCTAGGCCTCTCCATTTATTCATGAGTAGCTCTATTAATATATCAGGTAGGGGACCTGGATCAGAATGTTGGCTTTTATACAATATAAGGAGATGTTGTATCATGTACATACCAGCTAGTCGCTGTTCGTCTGGGGAAAGATTCAAAAAGGTCTGCGCTAATGCGTCATCACTATATTTATCAGAATTGTCAGCCCATTGTACTGCTGACCTGGCTAATTCTTGTTCATCCATGGAATCGAGTACATGGTACCCCATTCGTTCTTGAAGTATTTTATCGGTAGCCTGAAATAGATGTTCAGGAGTCTTCGGATTTGACATAGCAGAGTGAAAAAGTCTCTTGCTTTCTGGACGTATCGGTTTATTAAAGGATCTACCCCTTCCTACATATGCTATCGTTCCTCTATCTTCTGTCTCTGTCTCTGGCTCATCCTCTGAGGATTTATTTGCATCTGATTCTGCTTCCCTTTCAGCTTTCGCTTTTGCATGGAATACTACTATTTCTTTACGAATCTTTCTGTACATGCTCTCTATACAATTTTGTTTATCATGTTTTCCGTCTGAAATATTCTGACTCCATGCAGTTAATACCTTCATCTCTTCTTCATTTACACCAGGCCGGTCTCGTTCTCTTATGAAACAGTTTATGAGGAATCTTAATAGTAGGCTCTGAATGTCTACCTTCTGATGCGCCATGGCCTCGTGAACACATTCCGGACCCTCCCCCGTCTGAACAAACTGATATATCCTGTCTAGATTAGCTTTTATTCCTGGAAACAGAACAAAAAAGTCTGCAGCACGTCTTAGACGTATTGAGGCTAATAACATGCAACCATCTTTGCCTGGTATGGGGTCATATCTACAGTATGTGATAAGTTCTTTCGCCTTTTCACTGCTAATCGGTTTCAGAGTACGCTGCATTGCTATTTCTTTAGTATTTAATCGATGTACTGGTGGCGGGGTCTGGAAACCTCCTGATGCACCTCCTGAAGTGGAGGCTTGAGCAGGATCTGTCGGTAGGGCCGTGTCAGGCCCGAAAGGATTAAGCAGATTAATAGGGCTAATGGGGTTTGCAGGAAGTGGTGGAGGAGTGTCCTGTCGTTGGGGATGACGGTCAGCGGGTGGTATGCGTGCAGGCGGAACATTGATATATTCGGGAGCTACATCGTCTAAATAAGAAGAAAGGAAAATATCTTTTGTGGTCTTGTGACGTAATTTAGTCGGAACCAATGGAGGGGGCAGATCTCTTGGTACTTCCGGGGTCGCCTTGGGCAGGCCCTCGGCCAGGACTGGATACAATCCGGTCATAATAGCATTACTACGTCTATCGTGTTGTTCTATCCTAACTTGTTCTCCTTCTTCTAGTAGTTCTTTTTCTTTGGCTTTTTCGGAATCCTCTTTGCTTCTCTCTGCTTTTCTGAGTGCTTTCTCTGTGCGTCTATGCGATTCTTTACGCCATAATTCGATGGCATCTTTCTGTGACTGTCTGGCTTTCTTTTTCCATAATGCTTCTTCTACTCTCATGATGCACTTGGCATCCCATGTCCCTGGAGCGGGCCATCTCTGATTCTCTGCTAAATCTTTGGTATAGTCCACCCACAAGTCGAGAAATAATACAGCATCTAAGCCGTGTTTGTGGTACATAAAATACCCTGGAGTGTCCCTGGGTGGGATGGGAACAGCTTCCTCGAGTATCCCTTTTCTAGTTCCTATCTGTTTCAGTTTCGAAAACAGCGGCATGTTGAGCCGTGATACTTGGTACTTGACACTTACTCGTATTTGGACACCACTAATACAATAAACACAGTAATGAAAATCAAACAATCACTCATACCACGACATTAAAACACATTTAAACATTTTGAAAATGAACAACAATAACTAGAATAAAACTAGCTACCTGCATACTGGATATACTGCTAAACAGTACAGATACACCGCTGAACAGTGCAGACCGGGTCTGCGTACCCAAACCCGTCTTGACCGGACACAAACTAATGCACCCGTCTAGATGCGTCCCCAGTAACGGTACTCACCGGTAAGCACGGAACGGAAGGCCTCGGAAACTCGACACTGGACTGGACCGGACTGGACTCGACTCGATTCGTGACGTAGGTACTTCGGAACTTCGGAACTGGTGGGCCTCTGAATACCTCGGACCTTGCTCTCTCAGCTAGGCTCTGGTCAGGATCTTCCGCACTCCTCACCGCCTCGTCTGGGTGTCGATCGCAGCCTCAGTCACCTCCGTTGGCCTGAGGGAGATACAGGAAATCCTGTGGGTACGCGTAGTTGTCCGTCCGGCTGTGGCAGGGGACTAGGCCTGCAACGCACCGCCGGCGCGTAAGGTGGGGGAGGGGTCCCTATTCGGGCGCCAATTATGTGGTAAATTTAAATTACCTATACTTAATTTATGCGGTAAAGTTCAATAAAAATAACTCAGTCAAAAAATAAGAGGCAGAGTCCGTGGCATCTGAGTTTAAAGGGGTTTTTATTCCTTAAAAAGGAATTGGTTCGAACCAGGTATCATGTTCCATCACCACAAGGGTTCAGGAAGGGAATCGACATGGACATGTACAATGCTTTATTAACAGATATCATATATATAGTCAATGCATATAGTGAGGATGAATGCAGAAGGCGTAACAGCTGAGAGAAACGAGATAAGAACACATGTGCATAACAGAAGGCGTGCATGAGGGCGTACACGGAGGTGTGTGCTAGACAACGTCATATGAAACGTATCACAGATGGGTGGATCCATAGAAGAATCCTGCAGTGTCAGCAGAAATACATGGCAGAGATGCGCGCGCAGCAGCATGACGTGTGATTGACGTGGAACTGGAGGGTGAAGGGGACTTGACATTTAGCCCTACATGAGGAGACAGAAGTCTGGGGTGTCAGAACAACCTAATCCCAAATCATATCTAATATCTTGTGTTTGAGGAACTGTATTATCTAGAAGGAAAGGTCTCTCGGCAGAGGCTATTCTATACTGACTGCTAGTGCGTGCATATGCGACTACGTGTCTACGTGTAAGCAAGGGGGCCATGGGCCTACCATGTTAACAGGAGCTATGAATTACTTGCACGGAGACAGGAAGGCCGGGCCCTTTGCTCTGCAGCTGGGGAGATGTTTTCCTAAATCACTAGACAGGAATATATTTTCGCGGAGCAGATAACTTGAAGGCTGAATACAGTCTTGGCAGGCAAGCAGGTCGAGCCAGGCACCGCTCGCCGCACAGGAAGTAAGGCAAGGGTCAGGAAGCAGTAGACTGCAGCTTTCAGGGACAGAAGGCAGAAAGGGCTCGATGACAGGAATCAGGGCCTAACTCACCAGAGCCAGGAAAACATGAAAGTGCACCATGTAAAGACGGTGGCAAGGCATACTTAGGAACTGAATATCCGACCCATTCATGGTGGATCTGAAAGAGGACATGTTAACGTTGGACGCAAATGTATTTGCGTCTTCATAGCTGGTTGTGGAGGGAACATACATGTACTTGAAGCACGTACATGGAGCCGTTGGGGTCTACGATAGGGGACACAATTGACCATAAAAATTCATATTACCTCATGAGGATGGGTGCGGCGCAATGGAACATAGTTCAAAGCCTGACACGCATGCTTCGTCCTTTTGAGTTCTTCACGCGTGCAGTCAGCAAGGAGGACTGTAATTTGGGAAAAGCTATCCCATTGTTGTACATGCTGGAGGACCAACTGAAGGAGGTGTGTTCTGTGTTTGAAAAAGATGTAAAAAACCAAGACTCTTTTCTTCTGGCTGAGAAATTATTAGAGCTCCTACAAGGTGATGAACGTCTTAAAAAGATCCACTCAGAAGAGCATTACATTTGTGCTACTATTCTGGATCCACGCTACAAAAAGGCGCTGGCAGGCCAAGCATTCTTTCCTTTTGATGATGAACATGTTCCAAAGTACAAACATTGGCTAGCCTTGTCAGCCAAGAGGTTTGAAAGAGAACGGCTGAAAATTGAAGGAAATGGCAGTACATCAGCAGGCCATCCCCAGTCAAAACAATCCACTTCTGCACCTGTGGCTGTGGCACAAGTGACCTCTCAGCCGTTAAAGACACCGGCAACCGGATCATCTGCACCAGACACAACAGAAACATTGGAGGCTGAAGAGGATTGGCTAGCTCTGCGTGGGTTTGGTTCTCAAAAGGTCAGAGGCACAGCAAGAGCTAAGCAAAGTGGAGTACCCTTGGATGAGCAGCGCGTTTGGACCGAAGGCCGAGAAATATTGCAAGTATGAGATTTTGCTTTTGGCCTGTTTGGGGGTGTTATGCTTCTTGGCGGGTGGGTTGGCGGGTCTTGGGGCATTCCTGGGAAGGTCTAATACCGGGTAGAAGTGGTTGGGACAAAATCCAGGCCGATTTTGTTTTGGCTATTTCTGACATTTTGCTCAATGTAGCGTTTTCGGGGGCCTGTTTGGGGGGCTTCCTGGTGTTTGTGGGTGGGTTTTGGGGTCTGGGCGCACTGCTGGCTATATATACTTTACTTTGCAAGAGGTTTGAAGCAAATCCATGGTGGTAGAGGGGAGTTAGGGCCTAGCTGCAGAGCGCGCGCGGAGTGATTTGGGAAATTTGGGAAAAACTGACAAAGTCCCCATTTTTGTACTTTTGCTCTTTGGCTGTTTGGGGGTCTTCTACTCGTTTTCTCCTGGGTTGACGGCTCTGGGGCCATTGCTGGGAAGCTCTAATACCGGATAAAAGTGGTTTGGACCAAATCCCAGGCGGAAATTTTTTTGTGTTTTTGATGACTTGCTTGCCTTTGAGGTGCTTTTAGGGGGGCGTTCCGTCTGTTTGTGGATGAGTTTCGTGGTCTGGGAGCACTGCTGGGACACTCTAATCTTGATTGCATTTGCTTTTCAGGAAATCCGTGGTGGCAACCCCGACTTATGGCCTAGCTACGCAGCGCGTTTGGACCGAAGGCCGAGAAATATTGCAAGTATGAGATTTTGCTTTTGGCCTGTTTGGGGGTGTTATGCTTCTTGGCGGGTGGGTTGGCGGGTCTTGGGGCATTCCTGGGAAGGTCTAATACCAGGTAGAAGTGGTTGGGACAAAATCCTCGCGGAAAAGCCTTTTGGCACTTTTTGTAACTTAGTGTTCGTTAGGGTTAGCCCTAGCAGCAGGATTGCATGTGTTTCGGGGTGTTCTAGATTTTTGCAACTGAGTTCTGGGGTCTTAGAGCACTCGTAAGAATGTGTAATTTTGGTTGCCAGTCATTTGAAGAAAATCCATGGTGGGAAAGGGGGGATTTGGCATAGTTAAAGAAAGCCTTTGCCACTATTCTTAACTTAGGGTTCGTTAGGGTTAGCAGTATTTCTATTGCATGTGTGTGGGTGGGGGGGTTTTCGAGTCTTGGAGCAATGCTGGCTATGGATACTTTTGCTTGGTTGCTTGCAAGTGGTTTGAATGCAATCCACGGTGGGTAAGGGGGTACTTGGGCCTACTTTTACTTTCAAAGTACGTTTTGTCACCAGTTTTCTGCCAGGCCTCGTTTTTTGAGATTTGATTGGGGGTCTTCTACATTTTTGCAACTGGCTTTAGTAAGGGTCTGGGACCGTGGGAGCACTGCTGGGAAGATCTAATTTTGTTCTAAAACACAGTTTACAGTACACCTAGCTTGAGGGGAAAGATCCGCTACATTAATTTGCCCCTACTTATTTATCCTTCAAAAGGTGACTCAGACAGAGTACGCACTTTCAAAAATATTGTACTGTCTACTAGGAAAATCAAAGTGTGACTTTTTGCACTCCACAGCCTACATACCTTATATTTATTTATCAGTGGTGTTGTAATATTATATCACTTCCTTTTTTTCGTTGAATAATTACAGGCCGGGTTTCAGTCTCTGCAATGGGGAAAAAAGGATGGAGTCAGGCTTCACATTAGCGAGCCACAATTCAGCATCAGGCAGGCAGTGGACAGGGTGTCTTCTGGTCACCAACATTGATGGACGAAGCGTCAGCTGCAATGGAGGAGTGCCGCTAATGAAAGGAACTTTTTTTCTGAATGCAACTTACTTACCAAATTCAACAGGACAACTACAACAACATACAGATACAGTATCCTTAGTGTTTTTCTCTGACTGTGACTGCATTTCTTGGATCTCTCTCTGCTTCTAAATTGATCCCTTAACACATCACTTAGTCCACTCCACTATCACATCTGCACCACACATAGTCATTTGTAAGTGCTCCTACGTAATTCGCAAGTCGCAGCACGCCCCAGCCCGTAGAGGACTGGGATGGCCTCAATGATGAAGCATGTCACCAAGGGGCAACCCTGGTGAGTGAGGGGACACCTAAAAAAAGCAATTTCTCCTTTTCTATCTACTATACCTTCCAGACCAACCCCATTGAGTGTTGTGAATGGATTTATAGTGACCAGCAAGGCTCTCAGGTATCTGGCTACAGAGACCTTATGTTGAATATAGTTATCAATATTTCCACACACGCCCTGTACTGTCGCATTCTTTCTTCCACAGTTGTCGAAAGTACTACTTACTTTTCACTGACATGCATGCAGTAGTGCATGCACTTTCAAAGATTGATGGATAGGTTTGTACCCAAAGATTTGTTTATGTTCAATTGTTTGTCCATGCTGTGCTTTTTTTACAGGGTGTCTTCTGGTGGCCAACATCGATGGACGAAGCGTCGGCTGCAATGGAGGAGTGCCGCTAATAAGAGGATTTTTTTTCTGCAGGCAGCTTACTTACCACTTTCAACAGGACAACTACAACAACATACAGATACAGTATCCCTTGCCTTTTTCTCTGACTGTGACTGCATTTCTTGGATCTCTCTCTGCTTCTAAATTGATCCCTTAACACATCACTTAGTCCACTCCACTATCACATCTGCACCACACATAGTCATTTGTAAGTGCTCCTACGTAATTCACAAGTCGCAGCACGCCCCAGCCCGTAGAGGACTGGGATGGCCCCAATGATGAAGCATGTCACCAAAGGGCAACCCTGGTGAGTGAGGGGACACCTAGAAAAAAAGCATTTCTCCTTTTCTATCTACTATACCTTCCAGACCAACCCCATTGAGTGTTGTGAATGGATTTATAGTGACCAGCAAGGCTCTCAGGTATCTGGC
The DNA here is from genome assembly GCF_964263255.1 of Lissotriton vulgaris. NCBI lineage: Eukaryota > Metazoa > Chordata > Amphibia > Caudata > Salamandridae > Lissotriton > Lissotriton vulgaris. Next base: position 336,230,944 of record NC_141685.1, on the reverse strand, counting down.
TACAGAGACCTTATGTTGAATATAGTTATCAATAGATCCACACACGCCCTGTACTGTCGCATTCTTTCTTCCACAGTTGTCGAAAGTACTACTTACTTTTCACTGACATGCATGCAGTAGTGCATGCTCTTTCAAAGATTGATGGATAGGTTTGTACCCAAAGATTTGTTTATGTTCACAATTGTTTGTCCATGCTGTGCTATTTTTTCTTGTCTCCCAAAACCTTTCCCAAAAACCCCCGTACCCATCCATTTTTGAAACCCTAACCCTCTTCCCCCGTGCTGTGTTGTTCTGATTGATGTGTGACTAAATTACAGCAATAAATCCACACACTTGCTGGGGAGGATAAGGTGATAGCAACAGGCTGGTGAAGAAATCCGAGGATATATTCTTACTCTGCTTGACAAAGACCCATGGCTAATGTCAAAGAACTTCAACTGAATTAGTAGTTACACTTTACCATTTGTTAGGCTAGAATGTGGCACTGTTCTAGTGTACTTCTGTCACCTGCTATATTCTCTATTGTACCGTTGAATTGCTCAGGAGGACAAACCAGATTTAATTTTCTTTTTTTTCATAGGCATGCAACTGCCACTGTGTCACACCACTAGTACCACCGCTATGAGGAAATTTTATCCGACCAAGATTGCCAACCTTATTCGCTGTTTCCCATGGAGCCAGCCCTGGGTCTAGCCCTACTTTCAAACACAAATTACAGGTAAGATAAGCGTTTGGGTGTTTGGGGGTATAATGGAGTATTAGGAGGAGAGACGAGAGACTGACGGTAGTACTACTAAAGTCCTAGGACTCTTGGATTCACTTCACTTACTCTGTGAGAGGCACTTAGTGTTGAAAACATTTGGGCATTTACACTTAAAGGAAGAAAATGGAACTAAACTTTCAGGAAAACAAAGTCACTGTTAAACCCCCACCCACCAGGCAAGCAGTAAAAAACAGGTATGCTCAGATAAAGTTTGAAAAAGTATATTTATATCCCTAACAAAATAATCTCCCGCAAGACCCTCCCTAACCCCAACGATTGTCCTTCAAAAGTCCCCAAAAACCCAACTCCCAATTCCCACCACCCAAAAGTCTCTAAAAAAGGGGCAAGGGGCACTATGGGTGGATGCTGTCTACTTTTTGGGCCAGGGCATCATGCTCCTGGCGGAGCAAGGCGTGCTCTACGCGGAGCCCCTCCAACACGTTTGAAAAGTGGTGGAGCTCCTGCTGAAGGCGGGACACCATCAGGGTACTGCGGCGCAGGCGTGCCTTCACTGCCTTGCAGGTGCAACGGCTGTGAGAGGAAGCTGTTGTCCTTGCTACTCGGCGGTGGCGTTTGGCTTTGGCAGCCCGGCTCAGTCTGGGTGGACCACTGTGCTGGGTGGCAGCCCGTGGGGGCACGGAGGCTGATGCAGACGACGTTGTTGTTGTGGTCGACTGCACACTTTCTTCGTCCTCCAGGGCCACCAGCCGCCGATATTCGGCCACAGTGGCATCGATCCTCCGTTGCCGGGCCGCTCTAGCCAGCTCCTTCCTCCTTGTTCGTTTGGAAGGAGCATCAATATGAAGAAAGAAAGACATAGTCTGTAACCAATGCTCTTTAAGATTAACTCAATCATTCAGCAGAAATTTGTGTTGCAGTACAACTAGCAACTTGCAAGCGCATTACATAACTATTGAGGCCAGTATCTATCTAACCTCACACTTCTTCATCCTTGCTCTAACATTAGTGGGAGTTTAAGGAACAAATTCTACGAGCACTATGGACTTCCATTGGAGTCGACTATGAAAGTACACCAGTCTTATTCTTCTTCTTGTCTCTTGTTTAGGAAAATTGGTACGTTATCTTCTGCAAGCCGGCATAATGCCAGCGCAGTAAACTTGCACCCGAGAAAAAGAGACGCACGCCATGATGAGTGACCTAGACTTGCGTTGCGTTACTGTACCCGTCCAGTACATGCAGGTGGTGAAGCTCTTACTTTTCTATTACGGGTGGCACTGAGAATACTCTGTTACAACTCAAGGGCTACTGCTTAATTAATTTAACTTTCACCCTACAGTGCAAATGAGTGCTAGAAATGGAAAATTGAAGAAGATAAATAATCTGATTATCTATCACTTCACATGGGATGTTTTTGCTTATATATGGGATGACTTTAGGTGCTTTGCTTTTTATTGAGTGACCAGTGATACATCCACACATGAATGACTGAGTACTACTAAACTTATTAAGAGAGGTAGGGAGTGGCCACCGTAATAACCGGATCTATGCTGTGCTTGCAATACAAACTACTGCTACTATTGATGGTAGTATTTGGACAAAATTAAAACTTCTTTTCCTTGCCTTTCCTACACTGGAACGGAAGTGCGGGTGCAGTGTTACATGCTCTTCAAAGTTACACTTAGTTCATCCACTGACCGTCTACTCTCTCTAGATCATGGGTACTCACAAACTTTCTCTCAGGGGCTAAATTTACAGTGTAGTTTGTGGCCGAGGGCCGCACTGGTGGGGGCCGAGTCAGAGGGGGTGGGGCTAAAGCAAAACAAAAACTTGTGACCATGAGGTTGCACACAGGTCCCTGCAGCAGATGCCTTCATCCACTGAGCCACCAGACCCAGCATTTACATACATCTCTCTCACTCATGCTCTCCCTCATGCCCTCCCTCTCCATCTCTCTATCCCTCCTGCCCTCCCTCTCCCTCCCCCTCTGTCATCTCACTGTGTGTGTGTCTGTCTGTGTCAGCCTTCAGCCCGGGCTGAGACAGCTTCCTCAACGCGCACACACAGACAGCCACACCAAAGTACTTAACAGGTCTTTAAAAGACCATTAACATATTATTGAGGCTTTGTTTGTTGTAGCGCCCCTGCATCTCCACCCTGACAATCACTGCTTGCCCGGCCCCACAGAGCAGAGGCTTTGTTCTATTTCACCTTTTTGTGGCCCTGCATCTCCACTCTGCTCTGTGGGGGCCGGGGGAGCAGTGATTGTCTGCTAGGTCTGCACACCACCAAGGAAGGCTTGCCGGGCCGTACTATGAGTACCCCTGCTCTAGATACACATATGCTATCTAAGAGTCAGATAGTAGCATGATCCAGGTATATGGACACATACAGTTTCTGTGTCACCCACCCAGGCTGTTGTCCTTCCACCAATCATTGCTTCATCATTCACCCAGCCATGCATCTCATATTCTTTCCTTCCCAGCCACGTCTTCAATCTCAATAAGTAAGGAATATATAAGAGCTTACCTCTGCCCTCCATCACCACCGTCTGAACTCTCACAGCCGGCACTGGAACCGCCGCATCCTCCCCTGAGGAATTGCCCTCTGCCTCCGTGTCGAGCACCACCACCTCCGCGTTGGCCCCGCCACCAGATGTTCCACCTACAAAGTACATTTAAGAACGTTAGAATAAACCACTCACTAGTATTTGGTCTAGGAATGAAGACATGTGAAAACCATGTAATGCAGCACTTTTTGGCACAACTGATGAAGGCTGGCTTTTTAACACGCACCATTTTTTTCCACACAGACAGAAGATGGACTTCTAACAACAAGATCAAGTTGAAACAAGGTGAGAGCTCGGCTCGACCACAAGAAATGTCTTCAACTAATCGTCAGCACTAACCACTTTTACATTCTCAGTTAAACGTTTCGTTTTTTTATTATGACTTCATTTTAATAAATGTGTTTACTTTTAATAAAGCTTTTAAACTTAGAGAGACTCTGTGTTTTTTGGTCCAGAGTGACTAGAGTGACTGAGCGAAAGCATGAGTCAGTGCCTCTGACACTTCTTGACTCTGACTCCGTACTCTTCAGCTACGTTGGATAATAATCATCATTGGGGATCAATGATCGATGAATTCGGGAGGTAAATGACTGTGCCACACTATGTAGTCAGTCAGTAAGGACATTGGGGGTTCAAAGTCTGTTATCACAGAGGTATGTGGAAACTCTAACAGCGCCTATTATAATTGATAAGCAATGCACTATTTATTGTCCATAGTTCTGTTTCTGCAGAAGAATTGTCCGCGCCACTGTAGTGGTATGGATTGTCCTCCTATCCAAACCAAAAGGTAGTATCTTATTCTTTCTTGGTGGTCATTCACATTTTATAGTTGGGAATTTTCAAAGCAGATAGAACACTTCAAAAGACATTATGGACAATCCCAGAGGACTGCACTAAGTTGATAGAGCTATTGCTGACTAGAATGGGAGTTTCGGCAACCGTGCAATCTTAGTTAGCTACACAGACAGACTAATAAGAATAATCTAGTAATACCACAGGGAGTCATAGTAGAGGCAGGATAAGAATTTAGATACAGTCTACAAGAAGATCAAAGACGATTTTGAAAAAATCAAATGAGGAACGCTAGGAAAAATAGGTACTAGTCTAAAATGAAAACTTACTGGGGCCAGCAAAGGAGCCCTCGCCTGCCAGATCCTGGCCCTGTTCAACAGCATCCGCCGCCTGCTGCTCCTGTGTCCTCCCCTCGCCCCTGGGGGGAGCTGACGTACAACATGAAAGAAAGAACAGAAAACATGGATGATTGTTGCTTGTCAATGTCAACCAAATCAAACATTTCAAAAGAATAATAACAAAATATTTCCGCGAAATTATATTGATTAGGGTTAGTTTTCATTTATTTGCCGACCTGTGACTTCGAAAGTCACGTAACTCACTAAACAAAGTACTGAAAGGTTCACCTAGGACTGGCAGGCAGCAGTCCGCAGGCAAGACGCAAAGTGACAGACAAACTCCATTGTGATTTCAGTCAGATGAGTGACAACACTAACAGTTGCCTGCTACATTACCAGTCATTAAAATAGTCAAACTATCAATCCACCGCCACTATTTTTCTTATTGTCAGGGGTACAAAGGAAGGGGCAGATTTAAGCCCCTTGCGGCTCGTTTGCTCCGTTCTTGCGTGACTTTTGTGACGCAGCAGCTAAACAAAAAAGGGCGCCATGGTGCGGCGTATAATATTATAACAACGTGACGCATTTGGGAGATGCATCCCGTTATAAAGCCCTGCACCATCAAGGGGGCGTTCCGGTGCAAGGGAGGGCATTCCTGTGCTGGAACACATCCTAAAAGTGGCTGAGGGAAATCTACAAAATTTCAATCAGTCACCTTTAGGACAATGATGCGTCACACAAATCCTGCACCTGCTTGAAGCAGACGTACGGCTTGACCCAGCATTGGGGAGATAGGGTACCCAAGAGCATTGCTGGAGCTGTGCCATCGTTGCGACGCAACTCCAGCAGTAAAGCTTCGGTGACGTTTTGGGCCCATGGTGCGCCGCATTGGAAATACGGCGCACCATGTTTGGTGGTGGTAGCGGGCCGCAAAATTAATGGCGCATCCCTGCTACTTTGCAGGGATGCGACGGTAATTGCAATTCTGCCCCTTAGGGGCATACTTACTTACGCGTTCTGGCGCATCTCCAGAGATGCGCCAGATCAAATGCGTCACGCAAAACTACCCTTGCGACACAGCAGATGCGCCTCATTTACAATGCGGCGCGCCGTGGTGCAAGGGTAGGCACTTGCGTGACGCATCTCGTCACGTAAGAGCGGCGCATCGCTGGAGTCACGTCGCCAACGCAATGCAACTCCAGTAATGCTCAGGGCCACCCAATACTTAACATGCTGTGTCAGTCCTTACGCCTGCTTCAAGCAGGCATAAGGAATTGAATTGACGTAGCAGTGTCTCAGAAGTGCCTGCGTTAAATCTTGTAGATTTCACGCAGGCAATTTTGCGAGGCGCACAGCCGCCGGACCGCCCACCCTGCGTACTAGGAACGCACCCATTGTGGTGCAGGCCCATGGCTTTATAACGTGACGCATCTCCCTAGATGCGTCATGCTGTAAATGACTCGCAGGGATGCGCCACGTTTACGCCGCTTCTGCGTCACGCAAGGCAACGTAAACGTGGCGCAAGGGGCTTGTAAATGTAATCTGCCCCCTAGTGTCTAGCATTACGCAGTTCTGTAAAGTACACTCATACATAATAGTTACTCAGGCCAATGAGACCACAAAATAGAAAACAAATAAGCATAGTAGCAACGCCACTGAGAAGGAGAGCAGTGCACCTGAAATGCACAGAAGATTTTGAAATATAATTTAACTACAATGTAATCGTCATCAGCGGCATTATTGGCTTGCTCCATGTAAAAAACAAATATTTGCAATACAACAACACAGAGCAGGAGAAAACATCATAGTAGTGAGTGATGAAATGGCTACTACTACTCACCAAGCCCGGGGATCTCCAAGCCGAGCTGGTCCAGCAGGTCGCGCTCCCGGTCCAGGAGGTCCGTCCAGCGATGGGTGACCTGGCTGTAGGTGCGCTGGACCCCGTAGAGGTGGCATATGGCCCAGCACACCTTCTCCCACCGCTTCCGGCGTTCCCGGATGTTGTAGCCGCCGGCCGCGATCCTGCCGCCTCCAGCGATGGTCCTGGGCAGGCGGCGCTGGACGAAGTAGACCAGCGCGCCCACTTCCTCCGGGCTGAAGATCTCCCGTCGCATCACCTGCTCCCCCCTCAATCGACCGCATGGTGTCCTGGCACGGGGTCCTGGACTCCTCCTCCCCGCCGCCGCTGCCGCCCTCAAGTGCCTGGGCAGCTTCACGGCGCCTGGCTTCACCATGGTCTGGGCAGGTAAGGTAGGAAGTAGAAAATTAAGAAGGAATAGGATAGGGAAGACGAAAAGAAAAGAGTTTAAAAAAGTAGTTTAAAAGTAAAGAAAAATAGCAGAAAAGACAAAAATATACAGCTAGGAAAAGAGAGGGATAGATAAGAAGCAAAATCGTAAAAAAAAAACTGAAAACAAGCAAAGTATGGCAAAGATAGCAAGAGGATTAAACACCATGCCCAGACACAGGAAATGAATGAGAAACAAGATGGCCGGCGCCCGTTCACGAGCGCGAAAGTAAGTTCGCACGAGATTTTCCTCGCGATCTCGAGCGAACTTGTACTCGCAATGCGCTTACTGCGCGAGATTATACATAGCGGGCGGAAACGGAAATACGTCACGCAAACAAAATGGCCGCGCCCGTACTCGACCTTGGGGTAAATTCGCGTGTTGCGCTGCAAGCGGCTCGCGAATACTGCAAAAAAACTCGCGAAACAACAAGCCGCAAAAAAAATAAAAAGCTCATTCGCACGAATTGGCGGCTTCCGCGGTCGGTTTCGCACGACGCCGCGCCCCGCGAATAGCGCGAAAAAACCGAAAAACGATTTTTGCAAAAGCAAAAGCAATGAGCAGGTGCAAAAGGTCAACCTCATGATTTGTAACGATTCCCTGTAGTGCTTCCTGAGGGGGCCCTCCAGAATTCGGTTGCCTGCTTGCAACTATTGTGTGACCCTGCTCTGACCTTAACTGTATGCCACAAAGGTCCTGATTTACAGCTAAGGGAGCAGACAAGCAGGTGCCAGGCTGGAACTTCAAATTCAGTGACACATTAATTAGCCCCTAATTCATTATTGTCAGTTGGGGCAGGGCAGGTGTTGTTAATAAACTAACCCCACATTAATTCATGTCAGTTCAAGCAGGGCAGGTGGGCTTGCTTTTCCCCCCATCTTCTACAGTGATGATGAACCAGAGGGTGGCATTGATGTAACAGAGGGTGGCATGGGTCAAAGAGAGGGTGGCAGTGGTGAAACAGAGGGTGCTGGGAGGCTGTGATGATGAACCAGACGTATAAACAACATAGTCGCGACCGTTGCGAGCCAACAAGTAAGTTCGCAATTGCGAACTAGTACCAAATCCTCGCGAACTGGCAGAAACACTTGCGAACACACAAAAAAAAAATCCGCAAATTCGCGAGAATTCGCGGATTTTGCGGATTGCGAGTTCGCAAATCCGCAAAATTCGCGAACGCGAGATTCGCAAAATTCGCCCATGCTTACTCTGTAGCCACCTACTCTCAATTGCAATCGGCCTGAACGTGTGACTTTGTCTTGGTCTATCGTGACCAGATATCCACTGCTAACACATTCTGCTTTTTGGCGCTAATTTCCCTTAAATCTTTGAAATTGCATATCTTTGGTTCTACTGACGGGATTTTTGTCATTTTGGCCTTGAATAATTTATTATAATTCGCTCTATTTATTCAAAATCGTGCAGGATTTTTCTTGTGTTGTGTTTTTACTTAATAAATACTTTCCACATTGCTCTAGGTTACGCCTGACTGCCCCTTGCCAAGCTACCAGGGGGACTGAGCACAGGCTAATTTGGGTTTGCTTGTTCCTCAGCCTGACAAGGATTGTGCCTCCTGCTTGAGTAGGGTTTCACTCTCCTCAACTAGTAACCCAATTTCTTACATTTACATTAATTATATATTGTCAATGAACCTTTTGTATAGATTGTCGCTCAATTAGTTTGTTTACATGAATCGGGGACTACATTGTGATAGTGCTTTATTAACACAGTTCAAGAAGAGAACATCAGAAGCAAAGTGAGAGGCTTCTTGCAGTTGTCTTTTACTTAAGAGTCATCTGTGTTCTTTAATAAACTCTTGCATTGAATGGTGCTCCATTTATAAAGTAGTCAATATGGTTTGTTTTAACTATAGGGACTAGTTCTAGACCTTCATCATGACAGTGGTTCATGTTGCCTTTCTGTGATTCACAAGATTGCTTTAGTTCTGTTGAGGGGAATTAGACATAATAATTTAATTAGGGGGAGCATTGTTTAAGAGTAAACACAATAGTTATCTAGATGGATTAAAGATGAGTAGAAAATATTAAATAGCACTCAATAGCATGTTTAGCAGTCAATTAAGAGCAGTTCGAAACAGAAAAAAACACTTTAAGTATCCCCTATGTGCTGGAAAAAAGCTAAAAACAAGTGAGGAACTTAGGGACATATTCTCAAGACAGGCGATAAAATTATCGCAGTTTTAGCGACAAAAAACTGCAGCTAAAATGGCTATAATGAGCTTGATAATATGCTCTGTGGAATTCCAATTAAAGCCCATGTTAGATGTCCTTCCCATTTAACATGGGCTTCAATTGGAATTCCATAGAACATATTATCAAGCCCATTATCGCCGTTTTAGCGCCAGCTTTCTGCCTCGAAAACGGCAATCATTTTATCGCCTGTCTTGATAATATGTCCCTAAGACACGTCATTCATGTGATTGGACACCCTCTTTGGGGCATTTATCTCCAGAAACAACATCAGTAATGTCTGCAGGAGCCCTCCTCCATTGGGGCTTGGCAAGGTGGGCATGCGAGCATGGATCATTCCCCTCACCAGAAGGTCCCAGCTTGTACACAGAAGTTATTATGGGGAACAATATTCAAAGCAAAGGAGGATAGGTTTAAATTAGGCTGATGTCTATCTTTAAACAAGTCCTTACTATTCTAAATTGTTCAAAAAGCAACAAATCGTCATGACTGGGGGTTGCTTACATGTGTGCATCTATTTTAAATGTTCCCATCTATTTAATTCCTTTCACCACCCGATGTGCACACTCAATACAGACTGGTTTGCCACTAAGTCCGGATAAATCGTTTGGATGATTGCAAAAGGTTTGCTGAATTTCCACAGAGCTACAGCTTAGTGCATGCATTCACTGAACACATGTCTCTGCAGTTGGAATCCTATCTGATCTACTTAGGTGTAAGATGCAGGGTTTGCCATGCATTAGCAGTACAGTATCCCAGTCTTTATTACCACAGGTCATTCACTGTCTCTCTAGAGACCTGAGACTGAAGCTTTGTAGGTGCCCATGTGGTCAGATATTCAGAATAGGTGTTTCTGGTAGGTCAAATGGTTATGTGTCAAAGGCACTTGAAATACAGTGCCTCAATTTTTGATAATTCCTGAAGTGACGGGAATTAATGAGGAATTCAGCCTGAATTTCTACAAATATTTTAAGCATGTGTAGTGCAAAAAGAATGGAATTCATTCTTTCAGTCTGGTACATATCTTCAGTATACATTTTTCTGATCTAACAGCATTTTCCCAGAATTTCGTTCCCTATCATCACCCGTTGCTGAGCATCTAGGCTGGAGTCGATATGATACTGTAGCTGTGCCAACTCTAAGGATAGACAGTAGGACTCCACATTCGGGTGCATGTAATTTGGATAGTTTAAGTTTTAGCTCCCTTTTCTGCCTTAGGAAGAATTTATACAGACTGGATAATGCACACAATATGGGCTTTGGCATTTGCAGGAGTAGCACTGCAAAGACTTAATTTAGCCTGGGCATGACATTCATTCTGATGACTTGCACAATCCTGCATAACGATAAGTTGTGCTGTGACCAGCTTTTGGTATCTCTACGGAGACCTTCGGACATTGTGCCCATCATGTCTTGCATAATGTCTTTCAATGCCCCATTAAGGGGGATCCTTTTAGGTTGTGTTCCATCCAGTGGAAAGGAGAACTCCCAGGACGAGCATTAATCGTTACTGAGGTCAAGGCAAAGGCTGTCCATATCAACCCAGTACCCAGAGTGTTGTAAAAGAGGATCCTGAGGCAGATGTAAGTAGAAGCATTCTTTACTCAGTCAACAACTCTCCTCAACTGCCAGGGCGTTGCCAACATTCTAAGGCAAGCTCTAGCGAAACATTCCACATTCCGATAGGGGAGGGGTGGACAAGGTTGGACCTACCATAGGAAATAAAGGAGGCAAGATTACAACACAGAGGAAAGAAGAAGTTCTATATACAATAGGTTATTTATAGCTTCCGTGGACTTCTGTGGTTCAAATAATGTCACCAGAACATCATCAGCAGAAAAAGGGCTTTATGCTCACTACTGGGCGTCTTGTTGCATTTCATCGAGGGTTGATAGTGGATTGAAGTGGCCGGTCCCAATGCAATAATGTACAGGAGAGGTGAAAGGGGAGCCCCTTTCTGTTCCCTTTGAGGATTGTGAACAGCAAAGAGCTAAAGCCGTTGCAGGATACCATGGCTGCTGGGTTAGACTACAATCACTAAACGTTGATGACGAATTTGTCTCCCAGTACTACTCAGGCTCATACTCAGAACAAGTATCCCCACTCAAATTTATCAAATGTTTTTTCTGTATCGAGGGATACAGCTATCTTTTTATTTTGGTTGTGTCGCATCTGCCACATAATGTGCAAGAGTGACTAAAGATACGGAGCTGAGGTGCGATGTAGAATGCAGCCACCCTGGGATAGGTGTATTATAGTCAATAGGGCTTTCCCCAAATGATTAAATAGTACTATGATATATATCAACAAAGGGAGAGGTAGGGCGAATTGAGGACACTCTCTTAATCCCCGGTTAAATGTAGTACAACAAAAGAAGAGAGGTCTAGTCAGTCTTAGGACTGCTAGGACTATGGAGCAAATGATGGGAGGGTTTTCACACAATCACTCAAGTTGAGTAGGAAGGCCCTCACACACCGACCTGGTCAGTGTCATGCTTCATCATCGGGCCCCACCGAAGAGACCGAGTGCCTCTTCGGTGTGCTACGACGGCAGAAAGACTGCGGAGCTGGTCGTGTGGGGAGGACGTGTTGTGAAGGAATAATAATTAAAAGTGCCTAAAAGAGTATCAAAAAAATCTTTTAATGAGTGATCCCTAAGACACGGTAATGTGGTATATGTGTCTGAATTTACGTGCCAAGGTTGTTAGGGTTTGGTTTAAATTCAGCTAAATACCACGTGGTTATATTAATCAGTCAACATGTTTCTGCCGTACTAGTGGTATAGATTCACCAAGGCATTCTTCAGGACTATACCCCGGCGGTATGGACACTCTAATAGTCCACCCTGACCTGGGGACGTGAAAGTGAAAAAAGAAAAGTGAAAAAAGTGCTTAAAAATCAGAAGAGCAAATTGCTCATTCCAAAAAAAACCACATTCAGGGATGTCTCAGCACTTTAAAATAGGGCGCTACTAGCACCATGGGTCTCGGGAGGAGGATTGGAGCGCGCCTGGCACATCGCCCTCAGCGCTCTCAACCCGCTTCTTAACCTGCAAGATTCCTCTAGACCGGACCCCGACGAAATAGTACTATGGCCAGAGTTCTGAGGTCCACATTATTAAGAGAGATCACCTATCACTCCCTTAGTTTAACAGGTCCTTGACTGCTTTTCGAATGAGATAAATGAGCTCAGTATTTAAGTCTGGGAGAGGTTTGATGTTGGAAGATACTTCAATAAATAGTTTCCTTAGAATTGGCACTAATTTACTTTAATTAATCTTATAAAATTCCATAGGACAAATGCCTGGGTCTAGGGCTTTAACTGACAGCATTCTAGGGACAAGGCTAACTCAGCAGACATTGGCTGAAGAAAATGGCGATCAAAGAATACGTCTGCTTGTAATGTTTTTGTCTACAGCGCCTGATATATAAAGTCACAAACTGTGAGTATGCCTAGTGGGTGCATCTCTGTTTGGCCCTGTTTATTGAGGAATGCTGGAATGGAACGTTGGCCTTCTCTTTGTTGAACCTGAAAGGCAAGGTGGCATCCAGCTTTTTCCCCTTGCTCGATATGATGTTGTAGGTGGAATGCAGCCTTCTTTGCTTGTGATGTAAGTAAAGAGTTAAGTTTAGGGGGCATGGCTAGGCCACACAAGATGGCAGACCTCGAGTAGTGGAGCTCCGGGGCAGACTGTGGTGAAATCCTCAATTATCCTGCACATCGTAGGTTCTTTGTTTGCCACCCATGGAGGACCACTGTGGTGACGAACATGGGCCACCCAGGTGAGCTGGTCGAGAGCACAGGCCATGGCGGGAGCGGCTCCCCAAGCCTGATGGGCCTTGGGCCGCTCTCCTTGTTGCAGCGCCCACGCAGCCCATTACCACGTCCTGGCTGACGAGACACAGGGGATGAAGCGAGAGTCCCCCGCAACACCGGCATGAAAATCTAAGCTCACCTAGGTGTGGCTGATGATGGTGAGAGCTCTGAAATGGCACAGCAGTGCCCGTCATGGGATCCGGGGCCCAAAGACCGCTGAGCATATGTCGGTGCTGAAAATTGGGGAGTGCAAAAACAACACACATGCCAGTACTGATATCTGATTACACTATAATCTAAATCTAAAGAAGTCTTCAAAATTATGAATGACTTCTCATCGGATCATAGAGTTCTCCCCACCCAGGCCCCGATCCAAGAAACTTGTAATGCGCTTAATACATTTTTCATTCAGAAAATTGTGGACATTAAGAACACCATTTCCTCCCCCATCTCTGCTAGTATGTTAGACTCTCTCCCTCTTAATCCCTGCTCCCTTACCCAATTCTCAGTTATAACCCCCAGCATTCTTTCGGAGCTCACAACCCGAAGCAAATCGGGGTCTCCCAAGGATTGTTGCCCCCCTTCAGTTCTTAGAGCGGTCTTTTCCTCCCTACCTGACATTCTCCTCCTCCTCAATGCCTCTCTGAGTACTGATACGGTCCCCAGTGCGTTCAAGGAGGCCATATTAGTTCCCCTTTTGAAAACACCGGGAGCCGACCCCGCTAACCCTGCTAACTACCGGCCTATTTCCCTCCTGTATTACATGTCTAAACTTCTGGAGGCTCATGTAACTACATGCCCGTCGACATTCATAGAGAACTCCGGCTTTCTGGAACCTAATCAAGCTGCCTTTAGGCCAGCGCATTCCACTGAGGCAGTTATCCTGAAGGTCTTGGATGTTCTTCGGGGGAATGCAGACAGGGGGTCCCCACAGGCACTATTACTCCGGGATTTGTCGGCCGCGTTCAACACGGTGGATCATGAAATTCTTCTCCACCGTGTCGGACAGGCTGGCACCCACGGCCCTGCCCATGAGTGGATTAAGTCCTTCCTCTTGGGCAGAGGGCAAACGGTCCATCTAGGCCCCTTTACAGCAACTCAGGTGTCTACGACATGTGGAGTCCTGCAGGGATCCTCCCTCTCACCTTTATTGTTTAATCTCTACCTCCGGCCACTGATCCACTCACTGAGAAATTGGAAATGCACTGTCCTCAACTATGCTGATGACATGCAATTCATCTTCCCCTTGGACTCCCCTGATGCCGCATCTGATTTTCAGGCAGTGATGCTCCACATTCAGCAATGGATGATCCATAATCAGCTCAAATTAAATCCGGAGAAAATGGAACACATCCTGCCTGGCAACAGTGCGGCTCACTGGGGCCCACAGTTCTGGCCTATAGAGCTAGGCACATCTCCTAGCCCCTCTGGCTCGGTCAAGAGACTGGGCGTTACCATTGACTCCGACCTCTCTCTTAAAACCCATGTAGGAGCTGTTATTTCGGCCAGTATGTTTCAGCTACGGAAAATTCGTAAAATCTCTCACCTGCTCTCGCATGATGCACTAGTGCAAGTCGTAATTTCCCATGTCCTCTCCCGTCTTGATTTTTCTAACTCCCTCTATTTAGGTCTTTCCAAGTCCCTACTCCATCGTCTTTAGATTTTGCAAAACTAGGCAGCAAGGCTCATTCATAAAACCCCAAAAGGGCAATCAGCAAGACCCTTATTGCACAAACTGCACTGGCTGCCAATTGAACAGAGGGCCACTTTCAAGATTGGCTGTTTAATATATAAGGCCCTTCAGTGCAAGTGCCCAGATTTTCTGAAGTCACTCATTGTCACGTACTGCCCGTCAGCAACCTTCGCTCAGCCCATCTTCACCTTTTGGTCACCCCTGTGGTTAAACTTAAAAAGCTGGGAGGCCGCAGATTCAGTTACTTGGCACCCAAGTTGTGGAATTCCCTTCCCCTGGCAATTAAGACCTCTGACACCCTGATGAGTTTCAAAAAGAGTCTGAAAACCTGGCTCTTCTCTAAGTCCAACTAGTCTCTCTGTCGCCACCTTACAATCATCATTTTAGCACCAGGAAACTTATGGTGTCAGTCCACTTTATAAGTTTAGCTTGACATTAACATTTACTATTACTTCATAATCACACCACTCATGTAATATAACCAAATATTTTATTTTTGGGATATTTGGTATTGTATTTTCTAAAAGAATTTCTTTCAAAATAGTGATACTCATTGGCTCACACAACATTTTATGTTCCCAAAATTATACATCATAGAAACACAAAAACATTAAAACATACATTGCTATCTTTTCTCTAAAGCTATCAAGGCTTTTTATCATACTGACATGTATGACAAAGACCCATATAAGAAAAAAAAATGTTGAAATAGCTTCGGTTCTGTGCTTTTATGAGACAATAACGAAATTAGACCACCTTTTTGATTAGTGCTACAATGCCCTGCTTGGTTACTCTAAAAGCATGAGTGAAAGTCAAATAGTGTTCCAATTACGTTCATTTCCGATTATAACACATGTTGACTTCATTCCCTTGTCATAAGCCACATTGGTACAAATCTACAGCACAACATTTGTTTGAGACAATCAACAGTCGACGCGTTTTGAACACTCATACGTTTTATCGGGTTCTCCTCAGGACTTAGAGCCACAAGGAGCTAAATAAAATACATTAACACCCATCATCTAAGTGACTCGAACCATACACCGTATGTTCCATCCTCAACATCTTTACCTTTTGTATCCAAAATAAATGGCTTGGAGCATATTTTGAAATTTAGCCACGATACCCTTCTTTCAATTTTTCTACGGCACTGTAAGAGAAAAATAAATGCCAACAGTAAGGGAAGTTCTACACCCAGCCTTCATTTAAAGACCCTCAACTCAGTACTGCACCCAGGCACTTACTTATAATCAGCGTATTCATCTTAATCAACAGGAGACAACCAATGTTCCATGGAACCATTTGTCACTCTACTTCAAAGCGATATAAAAAATAGAAGACACAGAAGCCGCTCTCATAAAGAATATCTGGACTCCTCGAGACACGGCCAAACTGGCTACATCTGTTCTTCAATGCCGGTTATGTCAGAACATGTACAAAATGGCGGTTTTTTAATGATTCTGTGCGATAGTTACTTCTGGGTGAATTTGAATACATCCGGGTTAGGGTCGCCACAGAGCCAATGTCTTGCAACAATGCAAGATTGAATGCCTTAAAAATCTTTATGGAACAAACAACTCAGTATTATAAATAGCAGGTAACGAGTAACCCTGATTTTTGTTTGTGAAGTATGTGCATGCTATCGGGGGCTTCCCAATTACAGTTTGTCGCATAGGATCCTGGGAGGTGTAGTGCGTGGGATCACATCCGTCTTCTGATCAGTGAACTTTCACTGCAATACTCACAGAACCACAAATAGATTGGAATTTGTAGACTCCTATTACAAAAAATGCACGGTTCAGTCCGAACTCAGGTCCCAGAGGGACTAGGATGGCGGAGTTGGCTGTGTAGAGGGCCATATGGGCTCCGACCGGGTTGGTGGTGAATGCAGATTTGTCCTGCTCTGGCTGTGGATTCCGGGGACTGCAGCCTGTGTGGAAGACATGGAGACAACTGAACAGAATATTATAATATCCAATATCAAAACATTCCTCAAGCAGCAGCGGCTCTCCCAGTTCAGCTTAGAGCTAATAATATATTATTCACTGCACTCTAGAATATTGTCCCATAATGCCTTGCTGGGGTTTTGGTTAGCATTGTATTTTTGCTCATAACTTTTCTTGGGGTGGTCCTAGGTGGATGGGACAACCACAATCATTGAGCATGATATGCTCTTTGTGTTCAAGGCATCTGCTTGGTGCTCCCCCTAGGTTAGGGGGGGGGGGCGCCAAAATCATCACCTCTCTCATTGCCTGACATTTTTCAAAGCTATTTTTTGTGAATTGGTTACATGCTTTTTAGCATGTAAAGGTAATGTTAGTTTATCAAATGGTTGTGGGGGGAGTAGCTAACTCCACTACGTGGTGGAGTCCGAATTTATGCATGAATTCCGTGTTCTCAATGTAATGCGTAGTTAACAAGTCTCTGCAACCTCCGCAGAGTTCATTGCCCACTGTTAAGTAAGGCAAGAAACTAATAAAGTAAAGAAAAAGTAAGAAAGCCAAAAGAAAAGAAAGTAAAAAGAAAATAGAACAATATTTTTTACAAATGGTGTCCCCACAAATTTTAATAGTGCATATGTGGAAAATGTCTTGCTAAGACAATACAAATAGAAACAGTAAAATACTAATGGCGCTTAACAAGTTACACAAACAATCATAAAGACAGTATGCTGTGTATACATAAAAAGTGGCTGAGGAAAAATACATATATGTGGTTTATACAAAACAAGAAACAACACATACAGAAATGTGTCCTCTTTAGTTAGGACCACATGTAGGCGTTAACCGGATTTCGACCATATTATAATTTGATTGTCATCATCAGGACAAACATTAATGAATACTGGGGCATCCAATACAGATTAGAAATCTAATGGTAAACAGGGAGGTATCAATTATTATTATATGTGCAAGAGTCACATCATAGCGCAAGATAAAAAAGGGTAAACAGGAGCCATTTATAAGAAAAAACTAAAAGAAAACTAGTGTTACAGATTGCAAACAATATCGAAAGAACTGATACACCACATGAAAAAGAGAGAGTGTTGAATAAAAACCGAAGAATGAGCATTCATGAAAGATGTATAGTCCTCAACACCAAAAAGTGGAGAAAAAAAACGCTTGAGAGTATAATCACCTATGAGAAACAAATCCGAGGCATAGATGTAACTGTCTGTCAAAGATTTTATCATTCATGGAACATCACGGCAAATAGTTGT
The DNA here is from genome assembly GCF_964263255.1 of Lissotriton vulgaris. Lineage (NCBI taxonomy): Eukaryota > Metazoa > Chordata > Amphibia > Caudata > Salamandridae > Lissotriton > Lissotriton vulgaris. The sequence continues at coordinate 336,213,298 of NC_141685.1, read as the reverse complement.
AGCATGCTCAATGGATACATAGAGGGCCAAAATTAAACACTTCATGCACCAGTGCACACAAATTCAACCTATTTCAAAATCTGTGAAGGATACTCACTATCATCAATCTTTTATATGAGTGTCACCAAGAATCACAACTCAATAGAAGCAATTGGTCAATTGTGCTCTAAGCTATTCCACGAAGAAAATTAAGGCTAAAATTAAATGAATATATCCCAAGGTTAAAATGAATTGTGTCCCAGGTATAGCAAATTCATAGTTGAAAGATAAAACTTTTATGTAGATAGAAAGCCTTTACCTACTCTCTTTACCTACTCTATCAACAAGCCAGTCAATAGATGTAGACAATACCAATTACTTGTTTGTACAGAAACGAGAGACTGCAAGATGCCAATTAATTCTGTACACTGATCCTTGGGTCGTGTCAGGGGAGGCTGGAGGATTAAACAATATAATCAAAATTGAAAATTAGAATTGACCCACTAATATCTCAAAAGTAAAAATTAGCCCTCTAATATCTCAAGGTAATTTCTAGACCAATGTGAACACATTACCTCTTCTTGTAGACAAAGAGAACAATCGGGCCACAAACTTTAAGGTCCCTCACAATGAGCCTAACTGCAAAGAAACCATTGAGAAGCGTGTCAAATTGAGGAAACCAAATAGTTTTCTACACATGGGGGGAACATTCATATAAGTGCTTACCTCTCCTGTCAGAGAGAAATCGATTAGAAATCCATCATGCTGGTAAAGCAACTGCCCCGACTGCTTGTCAGAAAGTTCACCGGAAAGACTACGTCTCGGCTATATAGCGTCATGAGGTGGTCCCAGCCCTCAGAGTACAGGCACCAGGCAGCATCATAGATGTAGAAAGGGGACTATGCAGGTTTCAAACCTGCCACTTCTTAATATGCATCTGTTCTTTGGATTTGTTTGCAATCTATAACTTATCGCAAACACTAGTTTTCTTTTCCTTTTTTCTTATAAATGGGTACTGTTTACCCTTTTTCATCTTGCGCTACAATATGACTATAACACATAATAATTATTTATACCCCCCTTATCTATAGATTCCTAAACTGTATCGGACGCTCCAGTCTTCATTAATGTTTGTCCTGATGATGACCATTGGATTATAATATGGTTGAAACACCATTGATGCCTACATGTGGCCCTAACTAAGAGGACGCATTTCTGTTATGTGTTGTTTCTTGTTTTGTCTAAACCACATATATGTATTTTTCCTCAGCCACTTTTGATGTATACACAGCATACTGTCTGAAATTATTGTTTTTTTGTTTCTTTTTTGGATTTTTCGAAAACCTCAATTCAATTCAAAATTCCTTTATTCGACTGTGTGGAATACAGTCATAAAAGTACAGATAAAATACAAGTATATACAAATCAAGTATTAAAAGAGACAGTTCATCAATAGCAAGAGATCACGAGGTAGCATATAGTTTCTCAAACAAGTATCAATATACTATTAATCAAAAACATATTTACAGGGGTAGGATAATTCAAATAGGGATTAACCTTCCATGCTTTTTCTGAATTTCACGGCTGTTTTTAAAAAATTACATAAAAACAAAGTGCTTTCGCAGTGCAGCATTTGGAGATAAAGTAGTGCTGGCCTTATTTGCACAAAGTTCAGTTTTTTAAAAAGAGGTTTTAAAAACATTTTCCGTGCTATCATATAATAGGAGCATACAAATAAAAAGTGTGCCAGGTCTTGCGGAGACTTATTGTCGCAGCCGCAAGTTGGCAACACTTGTCCCCTGTGGGCTCCACTGGGCACGGCTAGCATCAAGTGAAATAGATCAAAACGAAATCTAGTCAGCAGGAAGCGCTCATATCTGGAAATAGGCCAGGATAGGTATGGTTCAATTTGTATACATGATTTAGTTAAAACATGTCTCATCACACTATCCTTCTTCAGTTCTAACTCTTCCCTAGCAAGCTGTCGAGTCAACAGAAAAGTGTCCTTTACAAATGTTACGTCATGCTTGGATACTTGCTGTGGTGTCAGGAAAAGATCCAGCCTACCCAGATCTTGAAGACAGTTTCTGATATATTTTAACCAGGGTATCTTGGGTTTCCCTTCCCAGTTGAGTGCTTCGAGGAGGATGTTTTGTGTAAATGGTATTTCGTCGTTCAGCCAGCAGTTTAGCCAACACAACAGGGGGTTTACAGCAATCTTGTCCCCTAGGTGTGGCATGCCCAGTTCCTCGTGAGTGGAAAAATTAGCTGTGCTCCTTGGTAGACACAAAACTTGTTTTAAAAAGTTGTTTTCAGTGGTTACAAGGTCGCCCACTGGGACAAAGCCCCAAAGATCACTCCCTTAACAGGCGACAGCGGTGCTTTTGGCTTGATATAATTTCATCAGAGCGACCACTGGTGTGTTACCCATTTTTCGCGCAAAATCAATTATTGCAGCATTGGTCCTTGTTATTTCTCCTTTCTTTTTTCTTAGTGCGGGACCCCATGTGAGTTTATGATCAAACAATACTCCAAGGTATGAAAAGGTTTTTGTTATAGGTATTTTTTCCCCGTTGACAGAGAAGGGGAAGGATTTCTTTGAACCAGATCCTACCTTCATAACAAATGACTTGGTATTGTTGATACACAGGCCCCGTGAGTTCATAAATTGGAAGAAAGAGTCAAGTAGTATTTGGAGGCCAAGTGCAGTTCTGAAAATAAGAACGGCGTCATCTACATAGAGCAGACCAGGTACGCCCTTTCTCCCTATATATGGGTAATCAGTATTTGTTTTTAAAAGATGCTCCTCAAGACCGTTTATATATAAATTAAAAAGAAATGGCGCTAAAATACAGCCCTGCCTAACCCCCCGATTTATTTTAAAGTCTCTGGTTACTTTCAAGTCTTTAGTGTAACGAACATTTGCTCGTGTATCACTGTGGAGGTCGGCTAAGAAATTAATCAGATTTTTTTCAATCCCCATTTTTAACAGGACATCCCAGAGTTTGCTTCTATCAACGCAATCAAAGGCCGATGAAAGGTCCATGAAGGCCATGTTTAGGGTTCCATTTCTGGCCAAGGTGTACTTGCCACTAATTAGATATAGGTTCAGGCATTGAGTTATTGTTGAGTGCCCTGGTCTAAAACCGTATTGAACGGGTGACATTACATTGTTGTTTTTGGCCCATATGGTCAGCCTGTTTAAAATAATCCCTCCTACTACTTTGGCGACTGAGTTTATCAAAGAAATTGGCCTATAATATGCTGCGTTGCTTCTGTCACCTTTCTTATAAACGGGTACAATAGTTGAGGCTCCCCAGGTCTTTGGGGCCCCAATTACAGCACTAGCATTGACAACCGCCGTGAGGATTGGGGCCCAGAATGGGATATTTGATTTAAATAAGTCTGGCGTAAGGCCGTCTGAGCCCGGTGCCTTGTTACTGGTTAGACAACGGATCCCCTTTTCAACTTCTTTAACTGTGAAAAGCAAGGGTGCTTCTTGAGGAAGTTTGGTTGCTTGTTTCATCTGGGGATCATCACTCTTGAAGATTAAACTGAAATGGGAAATCCATTCATTCTCGGGTATGATAGTTCCAAGGCTGGCAAGCGTTAGGTTCATCAAACATCGGCTTGTTGATTATGTTCCAGAACTTGGAGCTATTGCCCAGAATTGATGAGTCAAGCAGAGACTCCCAGATGTTCGCTTTTATATTCTTTTTTCGGGATGCCAGGGCTGATTTATATTCGGATTGCAGAGTTTTGATATGTGCGAGGTCCCTTGGCTTGTTCTTGAGAGCCGTTTTCAGTTTTCGACTAGCTGCTGAACAGGCGTGATCAAACCATCTTGGCTGTTGGTCAATTGGGCCTTTTGATGGTACAGAAAGCAGTTGATCAATTCTTTGAGTTAGCACAGCAAAAGCAGATAAGATAGATTCAGGAGGTGTAAAGTCAGAGGCACAGAGGTTGAGTTCCTGTTCACAGCTCATTTTAACAGACTCATGCAGAGATTCACTGTTTATCATGGTCCATTTGATACGGCGGTTTCTGCTGGTTAGTTTTAGAGTACCCGGGTCCTTATGGTTTTTCCAAAGTTCAAAAGGTCCCTCTTCTAATTCCACTGAGATTGGGTTGTGGTCACTAAAAATGCTTTCGAGTATATTGAAGTTTAAGGCTGAATTTGCCAGATCAACAGAAAGTAGTATATGGTCTATGAAAGAGCCGTGCTCTGAGCCTTTGTAGGTTGGTGTTTCAAAAATAAAAGAATCATCTTTTAGAGACATTGCAACAGTCAAGTTCAGGCCATCTATTAAATTGTTCATGTTTGTTCCTCGCGGGCAGTGCGCAAAATGAAGACCTGACCTGTTTCCGCATCCCTGAGAGTCCAAAGTTGTCATAGTTGGATTTCCACAGATGTGTGCATTAAAGTCACCAACAATTATTTTATTTCATGGTGATTTTGCCAAGTTATCTCGTAGGTAGTTTTGGAGCTTGATGATATTACATTCTCCTGCTGACGTTACAGAGTTGTAAAAATTAACCAGGGTTAGTGCTTTTTTACCCTTCCTAATCTCCAGGATCTGGATGTTCCTGTTGTCCGGCTGTTTATTTTTTATCTGGGAGATGAGAGAGAGTCTAATGAATGTTGCCAGGCCCCCCTTTGACCTTCCACTGGACGATGGAGATGCTGGGACAAAGAAGCCTTGGTACCCCTCGATGAAAACATTGTTGTCTGTAAGCCAGGTTTCCTGGAAGCACAGTATGGTATAATTCCTGACAAAAGCTACCCACAACTGGTCGTTCACTTTTGTGGCCAGTCCTGCGATGTTCCATGACAAGATTTTTATGGAGTTAAGGGTATTACGATCACTCAGTAGCTCTTGGGTCGTGTTGGGTGGAGGGTGCAGGTTTAGATTAGACTGACTTGTTGTAGCTGTCGGAAAATTTCTAATACTGTGTAGCAGATTATGGACAGTAGTGGAGGAGGAGCTACCTGCTTCAAGAATGGGGGGGGGGGTAAATGCACTTTGTGAAGAGAGGTTTTCAGAACAGGGTGTTATCGGCTCTGTTATATTAATATCTTGTACAGTACTTGGGAAATCGAAAGTACTTGCTGATTTATCAGTACTTATTAGTTTGATTTGTTCTTGGAGGTTTCACCAGTCAGATGAGATACTAGGGGGCTGAACAGATGGCAGTCAATCCACCTCATCCAGGTAGTCATAGGTATACACGGGCATCATATCTGTTAGATGTTGGAATCTCATAATGGTTTTGAAACAGATAGGGATGTGTATGATCTTGTTTGTGTGTGTGTTGGACAGGTTCTGGTCTCTCGTACATTGCTTGAGGTGGGTAATTATATGCTCTACTGTCATATGGTTACTACGTTTCTATATATTGTGTTAAGTTAGCATGAGCTTATTAAATGTTTAAACGCCATATTTTCTTTCAGCTTCAGTTTGCACACGACACCTAATTGTTATTGTAGCTTTCAACCTAGACAAAAGATGTGATTTATTTGAGAATAATATGTTATTGCTCTGGTATCAGTCGTGCTTGGTACACTTGGTACAACTGTCTGCACACCGAGAACTGCACACTCTAAGAATAACCTAACACAAGGTTGCTGAAGGCCTGATCCTCGCACCACGTTAGACATAATACAAATAATGTTGCTGCCAACATTGAGCTCTACGCGGGTTTAAGATAGAGTTACAGGGAATGAATCAACACACTTGATGCTTCGCATGCAGAGAGCTGGTAGCTGTAGATGTGATCTACTCCTACTGAGAATTAGAGGTATGGGCCCGCCCTGCTAGAACCCAAACGAGACCTTCTTAGATATAATACAATATACTGAATAGGGTGCGCGAAATATAGGTGATACAGAATTCTATAGATTTTTGCATCATAACATGCTATCACCTTTTGCTTATTATGGATTAGTGACTATGCTGCTAACTCTGATTTTTATAATATGTATGTTGATATCATACAAGATACTGCGTTTGAGAATGTTGCATTGAAAAATAAACATTTCAAACTTGCACGTGTGTTCTTTGCCTCCCAGTTTCGGTTTGTAATGATTATATAACGAAAGAGTGTTCATGTGTTACACGATACCTGAGGTACCCTAAGTTCATGTTCTGGATTGTCTAAGTCATTGGGAAGTAATTACTACCGATGAGACACTGTAGCTAGCTTGGTAAGGGGATTTCTGAAACAAAGGTGAGTTTTGGGTCACCCTAACTCACCCAGGTTCTAGATCTCTATGCACAGTTCTGTGGGAGAACGGAAACCCTGCGACATGGCGCCCAACGTTGTTGGCCTTATATCATGACACTCGAGTAGTATATCATTCAAACCTTAACGCCTTCATTCCCGTTTCCGGAAAACGGCAGTGTCGGAAAAACCTCCCTATTTTTGAAATAGGTCTTTTTCAAGCTTGAATCTATCTAAAAACGGTTTCATTGAATTACTACCCAGTTGTGCTACAAAGTAATCTTTGTTTTTTCTCTTTCCTGTGCTGACATGGCACAAGCCGTGGACATCCCGCCGCATAGTCGCATTGCGGTGCGTGACCATTTGCGGGCTTATAATGTACCTATGAAAGGCTTGGCTGTTGTTCTAGTGGTGAGTGCGGAACATGCTTACCCGTACGAACTGTTTTATTCGTGGGTGACATTTCCGGCGGTGAACGCTAATTCTGGTGTTTTCCACAACTACACTGCTACGGCTGTACCGGCTGCGTATGCTCCGTACAGAGCACTGGAAGTTCCTATTGACGCTTGGCAGCATGGAGTTTGGTTTGGTGGCGCCCTACCACACGCTTTAACCGCTCCGAGGTTGGGTCCTTTGTCCATTCCGGGCACACCTTGGCCCGCTTTGGCTGGATTCACACCTCACCCTAATCAAGCCACTTGTGGCATAGCTGATCTGCTGCAACTTCATGAAATTGCAGTGGAAGTGATTAGAGCGCTTGTTCATTACACTAGCCGTAATGTTCAGGACGTAGCCCCTAGGGGCGCACAGCTTCGTGCAGAACAGGCTGGTTTGAAAATCAATCCTGTCATGGTGAATTCCGTGATGGGCAAAAAGCCGCAGGACAAGGATGATTTTCCGTTCTGGCTTGCAGAGAAATTCGGCCAGCTAGAAGCTGTGTTTCCTAATACGAATCCCGGTGATAAGCACCTGATTCTTACACTAAGTTTACCGAAAAATTTGGCACCTGAGCTTGTTGACTGTGAGACCTGGGGTAAGACTTTTGCAGCGGTCTATTCGAGGTGCTATGGCACCCCGTCTGTGACCAATCTGGGTGCGGTCCTTAAACGTGTTCAGGACGAACACGGACCGGAGTCGGCGGTTGAATTGGGTATGCGCCTGTGTGGCTTCTTTGATGTAGTTTGCGATCTGATCCTTGCTAATGTCAAGGGAGATGCAGTGAACTTTCAGGTTGCTAACGCTTTAGCGTTGATTCCCAAAGCCGAGAGACCCCGTCAGTTGGCAAGGATCATTGTGGCTGCTTATAAAACGGTTGGCCACAATGCGAAGGGGCTTAAGGCTTTTCCTGATAAAGAGAAAAAGCAGCCCCAGGGTCAGACATCGGAAACTAGTGGTCAACAAAAGTCCAAGAAACAAAATTGGCCTAAAAAGCAGAATCAGGGTAAGCAACAACAACAACAAACACACGATCCGTTGCCTGCGCAGTCGGATCGTGTTTATGATTTGCGCGACCGCGCGATGATTAAATCGCCTGAGAGGTTTCAGGCTTCTGACCAACACTCTCCTCGTTCCTTTCAGGACTCATCGGCTCCGTCAACCGGTGGTGGAGGGGGCGGCAGGGGCCGGGGTGGCCAGCAAGGACGTGGTCAGCCCCGCCCGCCTAACGGTAGAGATCAGCAGGAAGGCTCTATGCCCAAGAGACTACAGTTTGCCACGAAGAAAGTCGCCGCCCTGACAGCGCATCGTTATGCCCCAGATAGTGAGAACGCGGCTTCGGAATCTGACGTGGGCTCTGACCTTGCTGGACAGCGCGGGGGAGATTACCATTGTGAGAGAGGCCCTCCGTCCACTGTTGAAGGTGACAGCGACTGATACTTATGTTGTGATTGAAACTTCTGATACGCATGTTGCTCCCCCTGAACGTCTTTTTGAAATTGTCCTGTTAATTGAAGGTGACATGCAGCGAACTGTAAAAGGGGTATTTGGGGAAAATCTCTCGTCTACGTATGACATTTTGCTTTCGGAGGCTGACTGGCCCCCACCTTTTGTTCTCGCAGCACCGTGAGGGGAGGAGGTAATCCTACCCAGTTTCGCGCACACTGTACCGAGAGTGGAAGCGCTGCATTTTGCAGAAGAGTGGGCTCTGGCGCTTGCGCCGGCTGTGTACCGCAATCAGTGTGGCTGGGATAAATTGTCACCAAGCCACGAGATTCCTTTACGGTCTCAACCGCAGCCTCAACCTCAATATCCCATACGGCGTGAAGCCAAAGCTTCAGTTGCGGCTATCCTTGAACAATTGGAATATCAAGGTGTAATTGAAACGTGTGTGTCACCGATGAATAACCCCCTTTTTACTGTAAACAAGCCGGACGGCTCATATCGTTTGGTTTTGGATAATAGGCATTTAAACTCGCATTGCCGTAACTGAGCAGTACAGAATACTCATGGCTCTGCTTTCGTGAATAGTCTTGAGCGTAAACGGTTCAAAACCACGCTCGACATTTCCAATGGTTTTTATGCGCATAGATTAGACGGTCAAAGTTCCCAATGGACCAGTTTTACATGCGGCGGTGTGCAAAAAATGTTTCGCCGTCTCCCAATGGGCTATAAGAACAGTCCTGGAGTATTCTCCGCCCGCATTGTCTCTCTTCTGGAGGTCATCGACCCGGTTGCTTGTTCGTATGTGGATGACATTTATCTCACAGACGACAATCTTTGGGAGCATCTGTGTCGAGTAAATAGCATAATTTGTAACTTTGCTGACATTGGTTACAAGTTTAACTTTGCAAAGTCGCACATTGCAGAGTACACAGTGTTGTTTCTCGATTACGAGCTTAACAACGAGGGAAAAGGGTTAGCCCCTCACTTCCTGGAGAAATGCGCACAATTGCGCTCTCCGACAACACTGAAAAAATTACAGTCTTTGCTGGGATTTTTGAATTTCGGGAGAACTTACATTCCGGAATATGCCCAGCGTATCAAGCCTTTGTATGCTTTGATACAACCATCTTTCTCCAAATCATGCTGGCTGCCTGAGCATTCAGCCATTCTGCAGTCTTTGCAGGCTGATTTGCTCGCTTCTGAATACTTACAGACTCGTGATAACCAAACCAACCTGGTGATAAGAATTATCCCTGGGGCGGTGGGTTTCACGTACCTGACTTTTAATGAAGGGGATACAGTACCTATAGCTTACAATTCAAACTTGTACACTTCGGCTGAATTGCGTTTTTTCACTGTGGAGAAAGTTTTAACGGCTGTACAGATGGCAATTCTTAAGGAACGTGCCCTGTCACAAGGAAAGCGCATGTTGGTTGTTACCCCGTGTCCTGCCTTGGAGGCGGTTACGAAGGCCAGTGTACCTAATTCCAAAGCTTTGCACCCTCGGTGGATTCAATGGGCTGCATCCTTGACGTCACAAGATGTCACGTTTATTTTTGACGCCACTTTACGGTCGCAGGAGTATTTACAGTATGAATTTGTTCATCCTGCTCCTTTAGCAATGCGGCCGTTGGAGGATTTCCATTGCATCATTTACACTGATGGTTCGGCGCAGGTTGCGCATGGCTCTAAACATGCCTACGTTTCCGCATGCGCCATTGTGGTCGGTGCCATGGTGAACGATGAGTTCAAGTCCAGTGTCGTGCACACGCAGACGCTCGGGGACTGCACCGCACAATTAGCTGAGCTTCGTGCTCTGATGCTTGCATTGGAGTACGCAGATCCAAGTGTGACGACTTTGATCGTAAGTGACTCTTACTACTGTGTCCAGTCTTACAATGAAAACTTGTTCTTTTGGATTCAGAATGAGTTTCGTGATTCCAAAGGTAGCACAATAAAACATAAAATGATCTGGGTCCGAGTGGCGGAACTTAAAGAGAAGTTGCCACTCGTGTTTGTGATTCATACTCTCGGTCATCAGCGCGTGGGGGTCCATGCTGTTGGCAATTCGCTTGCTGATGAAGCAGCGAAGTCAGCGGTATCAAAATACTTAGTTGCAGCAGTCACGAGGTCCAAAAGCAAAATAGATGATGACATCTTGGCAGCAGTTGCTGCAACAGAGAAGGGAAGTAAATATCCTGCGGGGTTCCCTTCTAAATACACATACCACTTAAGTCCCGATAAGGTTCCTTATGTGAAAATCCCTGATGTTGGCGAACGTTTAGTTCCCAACTCGGATCGCAGGGCTACTTTGATTACAGCGGCTCATGAAGGTGTGGCGTCTGCGCATGCGGGCGTCTCAGCGACTGTAATTCAGCTACAACAAAGGTTCTGGTGGCGGGGACTGTACAAACAGACACGCGATTATGTCCTTCAATGTGACATTTGCCAGCAGATTAAGCCTTCAACTGCTGCGCGTCCGCCTCAGACACAGTTGTACATCTCAAATAAACCGCTTGGATGCGTTTATTTAGATCACTGCGGTCCATTTTCTTCTGATACTGCATACAAGTACATCTTAGTAGCAGTTGATTCATGCACACGCTTTGTGTGGGTATGGCCACATCGGAGCGCTGATTCACGAACTGTCATTAAGGATTTGCGAGTCTTTGTGGGAATTTTTGCCTTTGGTACTTTCCATTCGGATCAGGGTCCGGCTTTCGCCTCTAAGGCGTATAAGGATGCTATGGTTTCGTTGGGGGTCCAAGTCAAGTTTTCGAGTCCCTACAGGCCCGAGGGCAATAGTGTAGTTGAACGAATGAACCGCGACTTAAAGCAATCTTTGACAGCTCGAGTTATAGGCACTGGCAAAAACTGGTTAGCCCACCTCATAGGCGTGCAGCGTGCGCTTAATAATCTCCCTAGAAGGTCTCTGGGTGGGCGGACCCCGTACGAAATGCTCTTTGGTATCAAGATGTATATGTCCCTGACCTCGATGGGCTAGACTGCAAGGCCCAGGCCACGGCCGTTGACGTAGATGAACATTGCAATGTTTTACAGAATCTACAAAAGACCAGAGACAGTCTTGCAAAGGAACATTTGCCCTCCACATCGGATGATGCGCTGCAGATCCCGGTAGTTGGCTGGCTACCCCAAGTTGGAGAACTGGTTTGAGAGAAGATCGATAAAAAGAAAGAGTTTGGTCCCTCATATCGTGCACCGGTTCGAGTTCTTGGAGTGAAGGGCACAAGAACAGTCATTTTACCACCACTTCCAGGTCGTAAGGAAAACAGATTTATTTCTATTGACAATGTCAAGACACACAGGGTGGCCGATTCTTCATAGCATGACACCGGCTGTATCCTGTCCTTCCATGGTGAGGCACTCTGTGCTGGCTATTACATCTGGTGCAGAACAGGAGGTGTCCCTCGAGATGCCTGCCATATCCAGTCCTTTATTAAATACTATTCCTGTTACTAACATTGATGAGCTGACCTACACCTATCCAGCTGATTTACCAATGCCTGATTTATAGACTTGTTTGGCCGACCAGTCCAGGTTCTCTTTTGACTCTTTTTCGGAACCTTCAAAGAAACCCTCAACTATTGCAAAATATGCCACGTTGTTTAAAAAACATTTTTTAATTCCCCCTTGGACATACATTTGGTTGATACTATTTTCATTTTACCTTTTTATGTCAATTGGTTTTGTGTTTTATTTTTTCCGCCTGATCGATGGTCACTATGTTAAAGAAAGAACCGGAATTCGGTACCTTAATGGAACATTGGCCCCTCTTTCATCTTCACATTCAGCGCACAGACTGAAACGAAACTTAAATACAGTTAACATTACTGCTTGGCCTGTCCTTGATGGGATTGTGTGGGATGCGGTTAGATTTCAAATACATGGGCCCACTGAAGTGATTAATGTTCCTAATGTGCTTAGAGTAAACATGGGAGATGTTATTAAACAAGATATACGTTCTGATGATTGGGATGTTCAGACCGTAGAGGCATTATTTTCTGATTTGAAATACTATGCGGCTTTTGATGCTGAAGACTTATATTTAGATTCTATTAATTATGGTGATCTGTTTTGTTTCCAACATTATGGTAATCATTTTCTCCATAAGGCAAATTCCAGGAGAGTTACTGTGAATTACACGCAATGGGAACACTGCCCAGCTCCTTTAATTGGAAGCTCCAGTACATTTCTGAAAAGATACAAATAATTTACAGATTTCAATCAATCAAATCCTGAGTCCTTTTATTTCAGAATGACAGAAAAGTCCATGTCCAAAGTTAGACTTACCGATACAAAGTTGCTGTATTCGAAGTCCTTTCTAGACAGATTGGCTTTAGATGGCTACGAGTTCTGGAAAGGAATAATTGACCTTAAATCGGTTTGGGGTACCAAAGATTGGCAGGTACAAGGCACTGAGGCTTTGCACCGTGCATGTCTCATCTCGGATCACATGTTGTTTCTAAATTCTACTGTTTCCCAAACAACATGCTTTGGATTGGCTACTTCTAAAAAATTAAATACACCATTTATCCCCGAATTGGAAGAATATTCAGGATGGGGTAATTTTTCAGATTTGTCTATTAATGAGATACAGTCTCTGTTACACAATTCGTCCTTTAACATATTCAGTTTGGATCCAAAAGGTTGGCTGTTGTGGCAAAAGAGTTCTGATTCTTGCCAACGTCGATTCCTGGGGTTGGCTGAAGGGTTCACACAAGTACAACCAGATCCCCGTTTTGAAACTGATTATACTGTCACCACTTACTCTGTGGGGAAACTGTGTCAGAATTGGTTACAACATTCCACGTTAGCTGCAGTTAAGTTACATCTATCTCAATTGACTGATAATGTGGATTTAAATGATTTCATAAAAGGCCCGGCTAAGGGTAGATCTAAACGGTGGATTTATGCTGTTTACAATGAAATTTGAAAAGTGTCTCAAATTGAGGCTTCTAAACGCCTAAGGGCAATTGACCAAGCAAATTTGGAAAAGGTACTTGCAGTGGTCGATAACAGTATTAATACGCTTTCTTCCCGAATTTACACATTAAACAATATTGTTTCTTCTGTTGTTGACATTGTGCATGATGAAGTGTCCGTATTATATCATGGTCAGAATCAATTGCGTTCTGTTATGCAGTTTGCCTGGACACTACAGACTCTGAAGTCTGGTCGAGTGCCTTGGAATTATATGAACGTCTCATCATTATTTGCCCCGTTTAATTTGACTGACAAGCAGCGCATGCTTTCAATGCGAGATGCATCATTTTCTATGTTACACATTGAGAAGTTAGAATCTTTGCCTTTCTCTGTGGCTGAGGTAACTGCCGCTGCATGGCTTATCCATACCTTTTGCTATGTATAAATTTACAAATTGTATGCGATATATTGCTATAGGGCAATATGAACCATTAGGAAGTTCTTTCCTCCATGAGACATGGTCCTTACCGTACACATATAGATGTCTTAAGGAGGGAAATGAAGTGAATCTGAATGGTGAGGAATGTACACAGTCGCCTGACCGCTCACTGATATGCAGACACATCCAGTTGCATGGTTCTTGTAATCAGGACAAGCCTAACTTAGCCTGTGTTTTGAAAGGCACGCCGGTTCCTGCAATAGTTCCCACATTCACTTTATTGTCAAACGGTAGTTATTTACTTTTGAATAACGAACTGTGTTGTGGTTTAATGGTCAGTATCGCCTATGTGGTTACTGTATTAGAAAGCGTGGTGTGTTGCAAGAACGTATTATATCCACCCACGCATGGGAGTGCAGATGTTTCTATTTGGCCCCGAATACCAACCTTGGGAGCGAAGTTCAATGGTTTGAGCCGCATAAGAGCACTATTGTCTCAGAAAGAAGTGGCCCTGAGTTCTGCCCGAGAAACTTATGTCCTTCACATAGCTAACACACGCACAGAGGTGCAGGCACTTTTAAATACTGATTTGCCGTTTCATTTCAGCGAGCTGGTTCATCAGATCTTCAATGCCTCCTCCACGACTGGCCTAGCACATTTTTTTAAATTGGTTAGCAGTGGTCTCGTGACTACGTTTGAAAAAGTATTTGGTATTATCCCTGCGATGTTTCATTCTATATTCCCAAGCCTGTTTGGCGGATTCCCTGTTTTGCTGGCTTTGGCTGCAGGAGTTCTGGTGATATTTTGCTTCATAAAACATGGATGCCCATCCTGCGCAAGGAAACGCTCAGCCACTACTGATGCAGTTTCGCAACCGGATGCTTGAATACTATGGCTCCTTACCGCTTGCGGCTTTAAGCACAGCGTTTGGATTATCGTTTCGATTTTCACATGTGTCCAGCCTGTGTTTCATTGCCTGAGCTGTGATTTCGACTGGGCCATTGATTTGTGTCTCTGCTTACCGACTTCTCCTGACGTCAATTTTGATCAGCTGATGAGCCCCGTAGTTGCTCACGAGTTGGTTTGTTCTGGCGAAAGGGTTATGGCTTTGGCAGCGATGCATGGACTAATGGGTCAGTGGGACATATTCGCAGCGGCGCATGACTTTCTGGCACATAGCGTTCTCGAGAACCCACTGAGTTGTCCTCTGATGTTGCTAGAGGAATCGGTGTTGGAGGAGCACGTATGTTCTTTCCCATTGCTTAATTGGATGGCTGAACTGTTTTCGGATGATGACAGTGATTTCATGTTGGAAGCTGTAGCTACCTATTTTGCATATTCATTCAACCCATGAGTGACTTTGAAGTCTTTCATTATTATGGCACGTGACTTTTTAGTAATTCTGAATGGTGCCTTTTTTAATACGAACATTCGACTTTCATATGTTCTAGGCCTATGAACTGGGAGTAGGCCTTAAGTTCGACTTTTTATATTTTTGTGTGGCCACTATAGGCATTCATACATATTTTTGTTATTAAAATCTTATATACATTAACATACATTTAGCTTGGCTCAATATCATTGAACTCTGCTTTCATGTTTTGCCTCTCATAGAGTATTGGCTTATATTTTCTCCTTTTTTGACCGTCCTCGGATCATTGGGGGGGTGTCATATGGTTACTACGTTTCTATATATTGTGTTAAGTTAGCATGAGCTTATTAAATGTTTAAACGCCATATTTTCTTTCAGCTTCAGTTTGCACACGACACCTAATTGTTATTGTAGCTTTCAACCTAGACGAAAGATGTGATTTATTTGAGAATAATATGTTATTGCTCTGGTATCAGTCGTGCTTGGTACACTTGGTACAACTGTCTGCACACCGAGAACTGCACACTCTAAGAATAACCTAACATAAGGTTGCTGAAGGCCTGATCCTCGCACCATGTTAGACATAATACAAATAATGTTGCTGCCAACATTGAGCTCTACGCGGGTTTAAGATAGAGTTACAGGGAATGAATCAACACACTTGATGCTTCGCATGCAGAGAGCTGGTAGCTGTTGATGTGATCTACTCCTACTGAGAATTAGAGGTATGGGCCCGCCCTGCTAGAACCCAAACGAGACCTTCTTAGATATAATATAATATACTGAATAGGGTGCGCGAAATATAGGTGATAAAGAATTCTATAGATTTTTGCATCATAACATGCTATCACCTTTTGCTTATTATGGATTAGTGACTGTGCTGCTAACTCTGATTTTTATAATATGTATGTTGATATTATACAAGATACTGCGTTTGAGAATGTTGCATTGAAAAATAAACATTTCAAACTTGCACGTGTGTTCTTTGCCTCCCAGTTTCGGTTTGTAATGATTATATAACGAAAGAGTGTTCATGTGTTCCACGATACCTGAGGTACCCTAAGTTCATGTTCTGGATTGTCTAAGTCATTGGGAAGTAATTACTACCGATGAGACACTGTAGCTAGCTTGGTAAGGGGATTTCTGAAACAAAGGTGAGTTTTGGGTCACCCTAACTCACCCAGGTTCTAGATCTCTATGCACAGTTCTGTTGGAGAACGGAAACCCTGCGACACTACCTTCCCATGAATGAACATATCTTTGCGGTTCTAGGTCTAAGCTCGTCCCCTGAATAGGAGCAGAAGGGGGTGCCTATGGGTGGAAATGGGCTTGAGGCACCAAGAACCCCTCTTGACCGTAATAGCGTTTGGGATTTTTCCTTTGACCGTTAGAGTTATGTGGATAAAAATAAGTTAAACCCATTGTGCGTATCAGACTATTTGTCGAGGAACTCCTCCAATTTGCGATGAATTTCGCCGCTCCTCTGTCTTTAAAACTAACTACAATACAGTCTCCCTCTGTTGATTTAAATCTTGAGCCCACCCAATCTACTCTCTTCACGTCAGAGATGGTCCCAATTATATGGGAGGGAAGTGGCCTGTGAGTGGTTAGCCATTGCATGACCTTATTCTTTAGTTCCACATAGGTTTCCCCCCTATTATCAGTCAGTTTAGGGACCCCGATCATGACTATTGTATATGCGGTGGACTCAGGTGGAAGATTTATATGTGTAGATGTTTTTACCGTCGTGGATTTAAGCCGATGTACCCCTGCTGACTTAGTAGGGATATTCGGCGTTGGTAAAGTAGGGAGTCTCCATGTCTCAGCGTTTGCTATGACTGCTTCTGAGGAGTAACCCTCCGCGGCCCATTCACTGTCATCGTTATCCTCACGTGTCTGTGTAATTTGTATATTATTTGTGGGTGTAGGTATTACTTTCTCTGAGATGGGTGCTACTTGTGGGATTAATAAAGAGTCAATTATGGAAGGAGGTCCCTGTTGCTGTGACGTTGTCTGTTTAACAGTGCTGTTTACTGGGTCACTGGCATTTTTTACAGTTTTTGAATTGTTTACTTTGAGGGTTGTACTCGCTGGAACAAAGGTAGAGGTTGTGTTCGGCATATTTAGCGAATTAAGAATGTTAGAGGATACTTTATTTTGTGCTCTCTCAAATTTTCCTAAAGCCTTCTCAATATTGACAATCCGTTTACTGATGGGTTGTGAAAGAGATTTGACCATAGTTTCTATTTCACTCAGGGAGGGTATTTTCGCTGTAGATGTCTGCTCTTTAACCAGGATGCTCTCCGCGTTATTCTTTTCAATTCGGGGTGTGTCCGAGTCTTGAGAGGGTATCAGCAGGGGCCCTGTTATGATGGTTTCAGAGGGTTTCCCCTGTGTAAGCTTCTGCCACATGTCTTTTATTGAACGTTTCGGTTTGCCTAATAGGCAGTAGGTTTTTTTCGTGAGGTATTTTGTCTTTAGTTTTTTCTCATGGTGCTGCGTTTTGCTTATTTGTTCAGGAGATAACGTCGGTGCCAATTGAGTGGCAGATATGTGGCTCTCGATTAATTGATCCTGTGAATTTGGTGGCAATGTGTGCAGGCAGTTTACGTTGCTACCACGATTAGTCAAAACCGAAGGGCTACTCTCCATTATGTTCCCTGTAGGACATGTAAACAGGGGTTTTGATATATTATCCTTAATATGCGACCTTGGCAGATCTGTGAATGATTGCATTAATAAGGATTCCTGAGAGTTAGGTGTGTCGTCCATAATGTGTGTATTATTAGTAGTGTGCAAGGACAGATTTAGAAAACACATACCTGGAGTCAGGGAGAGTCGTCTCTCTGTGTCCTGTATGGCGTCCGCCACTACGCTGATCGTTTTTTGTAGCATGATATCAATGGCGGTTATAGTGGGTAGTGGTGTACTCACAGTTTTTAATCTCGTTGTTGATCTCGTTGCCATCGGCGTTTTCTGTGCTTTAGTCATCCTCAACCAGTGAGCGTTTATCCGAGGACCTTGTGTTGATTACGTGGGTTACCTTCTTGCAGGGTGTCCTGACAGAGGAAGTTAAGGGGGGTGGCCCGTCCCGGCCACTTCAGGCCCCTGAGGGCCACAGAGGGCCCGCCCTTTGCCTGGGCTTAGCCCCGGGCGCTCCCGCGACGCGGGGGTGACGCTGCCTTTATGTGCCGCCTGGTGCGATGGAATGGGCTTCTGGCGCCGCAAAGCCTTTTGGGGAATTTAGTTTTTAGTGTCCTCCTCCGCTCAGCGGCCGCTACTCTTGTACAGTTATGGCGGCGGGAGGGGGACGCTGCAGGCAAGCTCCAAAGGGTCCTCGGTAAATACTCCTTCCCAAATTACCCCTCTGGTCGGTCTGGCTCAGGCTCCTTGGTAAGTAAGTTTGATCGCGTCACCCACTCTGCCGGGGTGACGCTGCCTTTATGCGCCGCCTGGCGCGATGGAATGGGCGTCTGGCGCTAGAAAGCCTTTTGGGGAATGTAGTTTTTAGTGTCCTCCTCCGCTCAGTGGCCGCTACTCTTGTTCAGTTGCGGCTGCGGGAGGGGGACGCTGCAGGCAAGCTCCAAAGGGTCCGCCGTAAATACTCCTTCCCAAATTACCCCTCTGGTCGGTCTGGCTCAGGCTCCTCGGTAAGTTAGTTTGATCGCGTCACCCGCTCTGCCGGGGTGACGCTGCCTTTATGCGCCACCTGGCACGATGGAATGGGCGTCTGGCGCCACAAAGCCTTTTGGGGAATGTAGTTTTTAGTGTCCCCCTCCGCTCGGCAGCCGCTACTCTTGTTCAGTTGCGGCGGCGGGAGGGGGACGCTGCAGGCAAGCTCCAAAGGGTCCGCGGTAAATACTCCTTCCCAAAAAACCCCTCTGGTCAGTCTGGCTCAGGCTCCTCGGTAAGTTAGTTTGATCGCGTCACCCGCTCTGCTGGGGTGACACTGCCTTTATGCGCCGCCTGGCGCGATGGAATGGGCGTCTGGCGCCGCAAAGCCTTTTGGGGAATGTAGTTTTTAGTGTCCTCCTCCGCTCGGCGGCCGCTACTCTTGTTCAGTTGCGGCGGCGGGAGGGGGACGCTGCAGGCAAGCTCCAAAGGGTCCGCAGTAAATACTCCTTCCCAAATTACCCCTCTGGTCGGTCTGGCTCAGGCTCCTCGGTAAGTTAGTTTGATCGCGTCACCTTTTCGAAAACCTTTATTGAACAAAATTGCACAGCAATTTTACAAGATTGCACCATATCAAGACATTATATACAGGCATACAGTATATTGCAGAAATGTTACCTCGAACATTTATCACATGGAATCAATACAGAGGAGATATATCGTGGGAGCACAAGGGAAGTAGAGTGAACCACGGAAAGAGGCACCTGGAGTAGGGGGGAGAGGCTAATGGAGTAGAAGGGATTCTGAGCGGGAGAGCAAGCTATTCATTGACCATCACCGGCAGCCGCCGCAGGTGGAATGCGGACGAGAAGAGCAGGGGAGGTCGCAGGGAGCTGTGAGTTGCGACTTAAGAGGTAAGACACAAGTGGACCCCATATGTCAATTGGGAGGGATTTGACTGGCCTGAGGTCCCAAAATTTGGATAGGAGGGTCTAACAGCGCGATGAATCCTCAAGCCAAAGGGCGACCTTAGGTGCGAGCCTGCGACCCCAACACATGGAGACCCTATGCCGTGTGAGGACCAGAAGCATGGCAGTCAAGCGGCGGGAGACATCTGTGAAAATTTAACGAAGCCTAAAAGAAATAGCTGTGCAGACCTCGTGCCAATATGTGGAAACATGAGGGCACAGGGCGAGGTGGGAAAAGTCTGCCACAGGAGCAGAGCAGCGCAGGCATGTATCATCGGGGATTAGTCCCATTTTGTGCAACTGGGCAGGACTCAGGTAGAGCCTATGTAAATACTTGAAGTGGATAAGGTGCAGATGGTAGTTTGGATATAGGCATTTAATCTGATTGCAACAATAGAGCCAGTCAACTTAAGAGATTTCGACACCCAGGTCCTCACCCCACACCACACGCGTCCGGTCGGTGAAGATGGGAGATGCTGCCAGTGTGAGGGTGTAAATTTTAGTGACTAGTTTCCGGGGGGAAGGGGACACGTAAAGAAAGTGAAGAGTGGGCATCGACGGAGGAGGCTGGAGGAACAAGGAGTGAAGCTCCCTGCAGATAGCCCTGAGTTGATTGTAAAACAGATTGTCCATGGGGCCGGAGTCAGCAGCGAGTGAGAAGAATGTGTCCCCAGGGTAGTGGTACGACACTGTGGAAATCCCTAAGCGGGTGGCATTTTTAACCATCCCAGAATTCTGGAGGGGAGGAAAAGCAGGATGATGAGCAATAGGCATAGCATTCGTGAAAAGCATATTGAAACAAGCAAATTTAAGGAGCCCATCCCAGGCCCAGCACAAGGTCTCTACCGTATCGATCTCAGTGTGTGGGAGTTTTGCCGGAGCAAACAAGGCAGTCGTGAGCAGCCACAGGGCAGCAAGGTCGGCCACCACTACAACATGCTGCTGAAAAGGAGTGGGGTGGAGCCAGAAATGAAGAAAACTGGCCTAGGCGCTAAGGGCATAAAGTTTAAAATCGGGGGCACTAAGACCACCATGCGACATCAGAAGGGTGCGAACATTATATGCAATACTGGGCTTTTGACTGGCCCAGACCAGAGTAATGAGCAAAGAGCGGACTTTGCAAAAAAAGCGGGCAGCGAGGGGGATGGGAATATTGACGAATAGGTATAAAAACTTTGGGAGCACCACCATCTTGGAAATGGCTATGCAACCGACCAGAGACAAAGGCAACCGTTTCCAGAGTGGAATCTTGGACTCAAACCAGTCCTCGGTGCAGCCTAAATTAGTTCTGCAAAGTTCATTGCGTCCCAACTCAGCTAGATGCCTAAGTATCTAGTGGGACCCGATGCCCACACAAAGTGGTAGTTAGAATTGAAAGGCACTGTGTCATCAGTGGGGGGGAAAGCACAGACGTATTCCAGTTGACCTGGATGGCAGTGTGGCACCCAAACCATATCACCTCATGAACCAGAGGGCTGAGGTTCTCCTGAGGAGGGCGGACATAAAGAGTAACGTCGCCCGTGTACATGGAGACTATGAGAGTGTGAGCCGCAAAGCCAAGGCCTCTCTGGGTGTGGTGCTGTCGATGTCAAGCTGCAAAGGGTTCCATTGCGATGGCAAAAAGCATGGGTGAAAGTGGGCACCGTTGCCTAGTACCGCGCTCGATGGAGATGGGCTCAGATATTTGACCGTTAATCCGGAGGCGGGCAGTGGGGAGGGTATAGAGAAGTAATATTTTACTTGTGAAAAGCGGGCTAAAGCCCAAGCGGGGAGGAGATAAAAGAGGAAGGGCCACTCTAAGGTATTAAAGGCTTTGGTGGCGTCAATCAGGGCAGCCAGTGCCGGGAGCTACGGGGTATTTTGATGGTGGACGGAGAAGATGGTCCAGAGATTGTGAGAGGTTGTGCAGCCGGGAATGAATCTGGACTGGTCCGGACGGGCAATGAGCGGCATAAGGGGGAGAAGACGGGAGGCGAGTAACTTGGCAAAGATTTTACATCCATATTGATCAGTGACAAGGGGCGATAGGAGTCTTGCAGCTCAGGCGGTTTGTCCGGCTTTTTGAGTAGACTAAGTAGAGCCTCACAGAGTGAGGGGGGAAATTGACCATTCTCATAGGATTTGTTGTACATGGCAGCTAAGTGCGGGACCAGAAGGGGCGTGAAGGACTTATTTAAGGAGGCAGGCAGGCTGTCCGAGCTGGGGGCCTTGTTACTGGGCATGCCATTAATCGCGGCAAGAATTTCTTCTTTAGAGAAGGGCTCATCAAGGAATTCCCGATGAGGCTTACCAAGCTAAAGAAGCTAAAGGGTGTCAAAGTATTGATCGAGAACCTCACGCGGGGGCACAGATCCGGCCGGGTAAAGTTGTGTCTAAAATGCAGTGAATCGCACTTTGATTTCCTCAGGGGAGGTGGTTCTGTAAGGTCCTCCATCCTGAAGGACAGTTATATAGAACGCAGCGAGAGGCGGGCAGAGGAGGTTAGTGAGGGTCTTACCAGGGCGGTCGTCCTCACCAAAGCATCGCACCCGCGCCTTCCTGCCGAGAAACGTGAGTTCTCTGTTGGCCTCGTCAGTGAGCTTCACCCGGATCTGAGCTAGCGTGTCAGGGTTGCGTTCCCAGGTGTGAGACGAGTCCAGAGCCTTAATCTCCATTTCCAATTTATCAAGAGTGCCACCCTCGTTTCAACATGTAGCAGGCAATCGCCATGAGACTCCACACGGTCCTTGACCGTGTCAAGACGAGACAACAGCTATTCAAGCTGGATCGCAATGCCTGTGACTGTGGATTTGACTTCCAACATGATGGACTTAAGATCATCCTCCCTCGTTGAGGCCATCTCTGTAGGCCGGCAGGGTCACCCCCATCAAGACTGCACCATCCTGGCACGTTTGCTGGCGTTGATCGAAGGCGATCTTTGGTTGTTTGGGGTTTGTCTTCCCCATGGCCGGGCAGAGGCAGGTCAGGAAAGCAGTTAGGCAACTGGAGGGAGGACGCAGCTAGGGGGCAAGGTGACAGCGCCCCAGGGTGTTTGAGATGCGTCCCAGGTGAAAAATGGGTGAAACATGCGGTCAGAGCAAGGAGGTGATAGTGCAAGCCCTCAATAGGCAGGTGGCACCCAGGCAAGATGCGGGGTGTGGCGAGGAAACTGCAGGTAACACCCCTCACGATGGCGGGTTGCAACAGGTGCTCAGCAGATCTTCGGGTCCCACAGAGGAATGGCGAGGAAGACGGTGCGGTAGGGCAACCGGACCTGCGAGGTAGTGCAGGGAGTCTGCAGAATTGGGTGCTGCCTGGAGTGGTCCCAGTAGTGCCAACCCTGACCTCAAGCACTGCAGAAGATGGTGAAGCCGCAGGGGCGGTATCAGCGGGGATACAAGGAGGGCCTGCAGCACCCAGCGTGGACCCAGTGCAATGAGACTAGCGGGTAGAGACACTACTGGGACACCCTAGCAGCCATGGTGAAAGATGAGGGCCCACAACATAGCTCACACGCCCCCAACCCCACAGCGGAGGTCCACACAGCAGCGCCGCCCCTCTGGACAGGTAGAAGACAAACAGCAGACAGGCCCCTAGTGGGCCACCACAGGAGCAGGAGCGTGATGGACAGAATGGCCGCCAAGTCCACGTCCAGGTGGCAGATGGCCTGGGTGCCCACGAGAACAGTCCCCAGCTGAGCCCAACAGGAAGGTTGTGATGGACGTCAGGCGGGGCCACTGGCATCAACAGGCAGAGAATACGTGGCGGCTAGTGTAGGGCCCAGGGCCAGGCGCCAGTCAAGATTATGGCCATAAAGAGCTGGCCACGTGGAGGAGCTGGTAAGCGGACAGGCGAAATGCCGGAGCTGAGGGGCAGCAGACACATCCCCAGCAGCAGCAGTGGAGCAACGCGGGGAGCACAACCTGAGGGGAGAGGGGGACGTTGTCAGGCCCAGTGGAGGTAGGCCATCATGGCGAGAGCCAGTAGTTCGAAAATGGCACCCGCAAAGAGAAGGCCAGGGCCGGACTGTATGGCCTGTGCGATCCCAATCCTGCCACAGGGCACCCCCACAGCGGCAGCACTCACCAGCTTTGGCGGTCGAGACGTTGAGGCCGTGCACAGGTCGAGTCCCCAGTCACAGGAGGCCGCCAATGAGGGGTAACAGGAAGGCCAGGCCACGCCAGCAGAGGATCCCGGATCCGAGGCCCAGGTCCAGCAGCAGAGCTCGTCTCGGCGGCGTCATAGGGGGCCGAAAGTCAGATCAGGCAGTGCCCCAGGGCGAGGTAACTGAGGATGGCATGGTGTCAGGTGTCAGCGATGGGGAAGTCTGCAGGATTTCTGCCGGATGATCGGCTTGGCCGGCAGAGCCCTTTCAAAGTACGGCCATCTTGCAGCCGGCTAAGCCACTCCCCCTACTGTCAGAAATTATTGTTTGTGTAACTTGTTGAGCGCCATTAGTATTTTACTGTTTCTATTATCATTGTCTTAGCAATAAACGTTCTACATATATAATATTCAAATTTGTGGGGATATCACTTGTATAAAATATTGTTCTATTTTCTTTTTACTTTCTTCTGTTTTGGGTTTCTTCTTTTTTCTTTACTTTATTATTTTCTTGCCTTATCTCTTGGCATTTCTTATGTTTATATCTCACACCATGGATGAGATTCAACTCGAACGCTTGTTAGGGCCCCAGGTTCAGGTCTTAGGGCTGCCCCTGTTTGTGGTAACTAGTAACATAGTCAAGCCCATGGCAGACGGTGGCTATTTCAGGGTCCCATGTTTTGCACATTGCATCAACCTGGTTGTGTAAGACTTTCTCAAAAAGAAGACATATTCAGCAGCACACTGACCACCTGCAGAAGAATCTGCACTCATTTTAGCCATTCCTTTGAAGCCCTGAAGCAGTTGTGGATTATTCAGTGTGCTAATAGAGTACCAGTTAAAGCCCTGATACAGGAGGTGCCACCACAATGGAACTCAACCTATTACATGTTGCAACATCTGTTTGCGCATTACAAACAGATCAATGACTATGTCATTCAAAAAGGAGGGAATGCAACTGGGAAAGCTGTGGATAGGGGACAAATGGGGCCTAGTCAAATGCCTGACACAAATGCTACTCCCTTTTGAGGTTTTCACATGGGAAGTTAGCAAGGAGGACAGTACGATGGGCCAAGCTATCCCCTTGTTGCATCTGCTATAGGACCAGCTAAAGAAGGTGTCTGAAAGGTTTGACTTTACACGTGTGAACAAAACCACAGAAGCACATGCCTTGGTTAAGTACTCAATCTTTCACTTGACTTGTAATGCAAGGCTGCAAAATTACATAATTTTGTCCAAAGAGTACTTCTGTGCCACACTACCTGATCCACAGTACAAAAAAATTCTGCCCACTTTCATTCCTTTTTTTGAAGGCCATGTTTCAAAATACAAGAGGTGGATTGTTGAGCAAGCCAGAAACCTGGAAGAACAATGACAGGAACTTAGAGTCCCACTCTGCAGTTCTGGGGTGCCGCCTTTAACTTCCAGAGAGGGCAGTGCTGTTGTCTCACAGCAGCCAACACCAGCGAAAAAAAAAACTGGCAGCAACAACAACAGAAACACAAGAACTATCCACAACCTCTGCATTGGATTGGAATCAAATGGCAGGGCTTAAGTCCAGTGCAGAGGCAACAGCAAGAGGTCGAACAAGTGGCAGCACCAATTAACATTCAGAGGATGTTTCAGATGTATCTATATGATCCAAAAGAGATCTATGTGGATCAAAACCCATTGATATATTGGTATGGGAAGAACCGCCAATGCCCAGTGCTCTGCAGGTTGGAAATAAAGCATATGGCTTGTTATGTAGTGTGTCTGCTGAGCGTGTGTTCATTACAGCTGGTGCAGTTGTTACAGTGAGAAGGACCAGTTTCTTGTCTCAAAACATGGAAATATTGGCCATGATCAAAATTAACCATTTCATACCACACAATTACACTGCTCCTGAAACGGCACAGGGAGGGGAGGAGGATTGGTCAGAATCAAGTGTGGTAGCTGACCAACTTCTAGGTGAACCATCTGGATTTGAGGAAAAACTCTTCTTCCCGGAGTGAGCATGTCAGGGTCACCATAGAACTTTTTAATTATTTCTCATTGAACTTCTATCTTTTCAAAGGAAAAATAAAAAGTAGGTACTGGAACATTATGTTTGTGTCAGATTTATGCTGCTCCACCATTTGTTTGTCACATATATGGCCAGATTTCAGTTGGACCAGTGTGCAATGAAGAAGCCTCCACAATTTCTTCATGAAATTGGAGATAATGCTTGCTTTATTTGCATGCCTGTCCTTGTTTGCATTACTTAGAAGGACTGCCCCAGAAGATCGTTGATTTCTAAGAGTGCCAATGCCAAATTCCAATGTGTTTGCCTGCATCAAAGATACAATTGAATACCTACTACCTAACCTATCCATGCTTAGATTGGAAGAGGTAACTACAACTATTGCAACAATGAGTGAGTGATTGTGAGTGATAATTGATAAGTTATGTGGTGGCAGGCAGTGAGGAAGGGTGTTCAATTTATACGAATCTTGAGTTTGATGAATTGCAAAGTTTGATGCCTGATGGATGATAATTCTTCCTGAAGGTGATTGGCCTTCACAAAGGAACTTAGCAAAAATGTATCTGTATGGTTGACTCCTATCCTTCTTTTTTTCATCACCTAGAAGGGCTGCCTCAGAAGATCAAGTGTTGCTTAAATCAAAGAGGAGATACAATTGTATACCTATCACAGTGGAACAGAAAACTATTGTATCAATGAGTGATATATTATTTAGTGATTGTGAGTGATGGTGTATGATTCATGTGGTGGCAGATAGTGAGGGAGGGTGTTTAACTAATTTGTAAATGGGATTTCGTTGATTTGCAATGTTTAGGGCCTGATGGGTGATCATTTTTAATATAAGTGATTGGCCCTTTCACAATTAGCAAACTTAACTTGCAGGGTCCACTCATTTTTTCTCTTTCTTCAGAGACTAGACCAGTGACTTTAGTTAACAAACACAAACCTATTCAAAATATTGTAATTCTGTTTCTCTGCTTGTCCTTCAACAGCACTACACTACCCGTCTATCTTGCTCGGGTCGAGACTAGGCCGGATTACTCTGAGTCAGGAGGAGGATGGAAGGACTTAGGGCAGGACCACCTCATCAACAACTAGAAGAAAGAAGTTATCTACTTCAAAGGGAAATGATGACTCTGAGGCCTAGCACTCAGCTATGTAGAATAAAGAGGTGGGTTGATCTTGGAAATACTGCCGTATATGTGTGTTGCACTGGTAGCCCTCTTGTTTTTTGATTTGCCTCTGAGTCTTCTTGGTACACTCCTCAAGAAGCTTACCTTCCTTCTCTTCTTCTCCTTGACTGTACATACAATTATTGTTTTACATTCCGCAAGCCTTTGCGTCTCCTGCATGTGCGAAAGGCGAAAGCTGAACTCAATATTCCAGCTTACCAAACAGACTGGTATAGACAGGCACCCAAGAGTGAAGGACAATCCAAAAGAGAATACTAATGCACCACCCAATTTGGAAAAACAGTATTTAACAATCGTATTTTTAGAACTGGGTGGGTTCAATTAACTCCATGATAATTAGATTTTTTCAAATCTTAAAGACAGATCATTAAACTATCTGATAACTTTGGTCTCTGGGTCAGAAGGACTGTTTGTAAATGCACTTAACAGTACTGGGTCAAAATCATTCCTTTGTTTCCATCCACAACAGATTGATGATGTGCTGCTCATCACCCTCATGAATATTGTTCTTGTGTTGTGTATGTCTTTGTCACACCTTTCCCCAAATTCCCTTTCCCATCCATTCATCAAACCCAGAGGCACATAGTATGTTTCATCTGGAGGTCACCTCTTTCAAAGTAGGGCAACCTTAAGGACTATGCAGGAAGCAGCACAAGACTCCCCTGTTATGCACAACAGAAGGGCAAGCCAGGCCTCAAGCTCACTGATAGGTTTTAACAAGAGGCTTGGTTCAAGTGAAAAGGGTGGCCTTTTCTCAGGAGTCCAGCACAGATGGATTTAGACTATATCTTTACAAAGATTTTTTCCGGGATTTTTGGCCACCTGGCTGGGAGCACCATTAATCTATGTTCGCCATCTTTGATATCTCGGCCATGCCTCCCTGAGGGTAGAACTTTGGCAGGGAGCCTAAAGAACTTCAGGAATGTGTAACTCACCTCAGTGAAGGGTCCCAAATCAGAATCTGATCATAAATCCCATTGCCAATATTGGCTCTTCAAATTCCTACTAGGTTTCAAAATTTCTCTCGTCCTTTGACTGTAGATGAAGCTCTGGCAGATTTTCCAATCTTCGATTGGTGTACAACTGTTTCAATATTGATATGCTTTTGGTGTGCTTTTGGGTAACCTTAAAAGATTGCTAAGAAACATATTTTCAGTGGTAACTAGTGCAGAAATATTGGTGTAGGCCGAAGATCCATAAACATCTGCAGATTGGGCCCTATATACTTTTAAGATAGGCAATATTAGCCTGCCGCCCAGATTTTTTATAACAAGTGGGGTTGCCCCAGAGTGTAATGCTAACAGGACAATACTTTCAGAGATGTATTTATCCAACTTCTTAGTACATAAATAGTCAATAACAGAAACCTCTTAGACTGAGAATTATCTAATCTAGAGATGTTGTGATAGGATTTACGTGGAGGATATGTCACAAATTGTTTTTTGCGGTAAAGCCATTGATTGTGCAAAATTTGGGTACCTGTCAAGTAGATTCTTCAAGACAATTTCTAGCGATAATAAGTGTGTTGTCTGTGCATCCCCCATCTCACTTTTGCATAGTTGTTGTCATGGAGCCAAGTGGAGATATCAACCAAGTAGGTTGGCATACCTATCTTGCTGAAAATTGACCACATCTGGTGCCGTGGTGTGTTGTCAAATGTGGATTTTAAATCCACAAGGAAAATATACTGGGAATAGGATATGCTTATCAAATTCAAATTTTCAAATTTCATTCTTTATTTCGGCTAAAATGCCATAAAAGACAGTTTATACATTACATTGCATTTCATTAAAAGTTATTAAAACATGTTATCACTAAGGTACAAAAACACAGTACATAAAAAGTACAATACAGTACAGTACAATACAAGTTGGAGGATAAATTGAGCGGAAACATACGTTCTTAGAACATGGGATATGCTTATCACTTAGGCAGGGTAATCTGAAAGCCTGGTTTATTTTGACAATTTACCTCCTAAATCCAGCCTGGTAATCAGAAAAGTATTATTCATGATCCAAGTTTCAAGTCATATCAGAATACTCCACCAAACATGTTCTCCTTTTTTCAATTAAACTGCCCGGTCTGTAATTTGTGGTATCACTGGGGCTGCCAATTGTGTAGCTGGGCACAGTTTCAGCCTCCAGGCAAAATATTGGTGCATCTACGCTCTATGGAAGCTTCCTAACATAACATAATCCAACCTCAAGAGAAGTGAAAGAAAGGGTTTTGGATGGTCATTCGTTTTTGAGGAACTAGTAACATTCTGTAAATGTTCCTTAACACAGCTCAATCCGTTTTACAAAATCAGGATATGACGTTGAAATTGGATTAACCGGACATTTTAAAAGTGTTTCGAGAAAGTGAAACTTTGACCAAACAATCTGGACGAGCAGAGAAGAGTGAGGCCTAGAAAACCGGGAATGAATGGCCGGCTCTGTATCTGTAGCTTTGAAATATCAGTTCTCTCACTGACAGATTTGTTAATCTTTCCAGGGTTGCTTTAAAAAAAAAAAAGAGAAACACAGCGCATAAATGTAGAAAGCTGACCACATCCCCTCCCATAGGAAGTCTCGCCACATGGGCAATTCTTCCAGTTAAAGAAAACAGCCCACTTTATTTACAGGGTAAATCATTTTGACTGCTCTTGCCGGGTTTGCTCAAAGCGGAGTGACACTTTCCCCCTATTGCATTGTAAATGGACGACTAGGAAAATGTTTTCATTCCCACCATGAAGGAACAACCGCCTGAAAGAGGAATCGTGGTGGCCTTAATGCAGTGTTAATGCTCTCCCGGCTGACAGTAACACTGAGTCTGTGAATGACTGCACTGCTTTCTGGCAAGTCTCCGTTGCCAAGAAATGCGACCTTCCGCTGGGAGTTTAGGTTAAGTACATTGGCTGGGGCTTAGAGGAGAATTAAAACCCAGCATTAGCTTGTCATTAAATGTTTTAAACTGTCCTGACTGTGGAAATTGCATTAAATGCCTTAAATGTTTTTAACTCTAATTGGGCTAGGAAGGCTGCTTGGAAAAGGCTCTGGCTGTGAACCGCAGTCGCGTTCTGTCTCTATGCACTTTTGACACCTTCCCTAGGGGAAAGTGCTTGTCAGGTGATGCTGCATAGAGAGATCGATTGGATGATGAGATTATTCGGCCAACAAATGTAAATATCAGCTTAATAATACTCTTTTATGCAATCGGTGTTTATGGAACTTTTGAAGTAAGACTGGCCTTTCATTTTACTAACAAACTGAAACCAGGTTAAAAAGTAAAGTTTTTTTTAACCATTACAGTCTTTCGTCAAAATTTGGATTGGTAACATCATCTCCTTTAGTAAATATCATTCTTTTTGCCAAAAAGCTTATTTTACATTTAATTAAGGATGCCCACTGGCCTTCTATTCTCTCTAAGATGGTCTACGAAATAAGTAATGAAAGGCAGGCATGGGACTAACGCTCATAAATATGGCCGCTAGTGGAGCAATGGAATGGCAAACAAATATGTCTGCTATTTTAAAAGTAAATGTACATGGATCGGTGTACTGATGCAATTAATAAAAATAAATGTTAAGTGAATTATATCAGACGAATCACACCTCCATGTATATGATTTATCGGTCCCATGATGCTTGTTTATGTTCCATGCAATCCTGGTCTGGCAGTTCCGTTTACACTCTTCCCATGAGGAGCAGGGTCAAGACTGATTTGCATACGGCTGGGCCCAAACTGGGGTTGGGTGGGGTGGTGAGCAAAAAAACGATGGATTAAACCCAGAACTGTTACTGGGGGGAAGTTTGTTTTGTTCGGCATGTCTTCTATCATTTGTTCTTTTTACTTTTGTTGCCCTGAGTGGGAACAGTATGGCCAGACGTGGGCCCCCATTCTCAGTGTGCCACTGGATTCAAGCTAGCCTGGCTGATGAAAGATAAAACTGGTCCCAGGATGCTTGTTTCTGGTCCAGGGAAGACCTGGTCTCAGGATGCTTGTTTCCGGTTGAATGAGCAAAGAAATTATGGATTAAACCATAATTGGGCCTGAAGGTGAATGTTTGACTTGTTCAGCATTCCATCCATCATTAAGGGCCATATGTATGAGGCTAATTTGCGATTGCAAACACTGAAATTCGCAATCACAAATTAGCAGTGTGCATTGTAGCACCCAAGAACCCCCTTGCAAAATAAGGAATCACAAATTTTGCGATTCCTTTTTTTGCAATTGCATTTAAGGAATCGCAAATTGCAATTCCTTAAATGCAAAGTAAGAAGCACAAAAGAAAGTGCGATTTGGCCTTAAGGAATCGCAAATTACCACCAACTTCAAGTTGGTGGTAAATTGCAATTTCACTTAAAAATGCACCATTTTGCATTTTTTAAAGTGCCATGTGTGCCACATTTGCACACATGCACATTTAGGGGTGCAACAGGGTGTCCTTTTGACACCCTGCCACCCTTTAAATTACATTCTCAATTTGTGATTCTCTATTTGCTAATCACAAATTGAGAATGCCTTAGTATCCATTCCTATGGGCCTCTTAGCCCATAGAAACTAATGGGAAGATATTCCTTTTTTGCAAATCTCAATTTGCGATTCGCAAATAAGGAATATGTGGCATTCAAAAAATTATTAGGAAATCCCACATACATTGCATTTTGCGATTCTCAAAATGCGATTCGCTGAAAATCGCAATTTGAAAATCGTAAAACATCATTTTGATACATATGGACCCAAATCTTTTTTCCTTCAGTTATCATCTGAGCTGCCATTCCTAGGTTGTCATCCCCTTACAGCTCCGGAAGAGAACCCCCACCTTGTTTATCATCTTTTTTATCAGTAACCCCACTGCTCTGCTGATCGTTTGCTGGGTTTGTGCTATATATTTACTGATCAATTTCCATATATACACAAAATGTCATCTTTAATGTAAAGTGGGTGGGTGGGTGACCAGTCAAAATACTGCAAAAGTTATAAATAAGTTCCCTGAAGTGAAAGCATATTCTATGTCATTATTAGCCAAACACATACTAGAAGTTGTCTTTATGCCAAATTCATGGACACACAGAAGCAAGATGAACAAGACCTCCAGAGAGAGACTAAGGAAGGACATTATTTTGAGGTTAGCAGGCACAAAAGTGGTGGATGTCGTGTCCGCTTTATTACAAGGCGTTATATCCTAATGCACTTGTCATAAGGCAGACGCCATAACTGCCATGTTTGTGATGAAGTACCCCTTCCACTAAACTCGAAGGGGCTAATTTCCAGGCCATAACGTCACCGGTGCGTCACTTTTTTGACCCATACTATGAGGCCACACAAAGCCACTTTGCGTCACTTTTCATGGTCTCGTAGACTTGGAGTAAGGCATAGCAGCGCAAGAAGCTGCATTTCCTTACTCTGCATCAAAGAGACATGCCATGGGCTTTGCGGTGTGTGTTGCGGTGGGTGTTCCCACGTAACACCCATGGATTATGATGCATTCCCAGATTTACAAGGGCTTGTAAACTTGGGAATACATGAAAAGCCTACGCCTCCCTGGGGGAGGTGTAACAAGGAGAAATAGCTTTATTTCTTCTCGTTCTTTCCTCTTTGTGTGCTGCAGGTAGGCAGTCAAGCACAAGTCAATTAAGAATACAGATCTGAATGTTTGTATATGGCTTGTTTAGTGTGAACTCAGTGGCAAAGCAGCAGTCTTAGACACAGTGGGAATCTATTGTTTATACGAAAGAAGAATGGGTGGAGTAGACATCAGGAATACAGACCTAAGGACAGATAGTTATGGCGGAAATGAAATTGAGTCTGAGGTGAGATGATAGAGAGTGGTGTGGGATGATTGGGGTGGCAGACATGTTGGGATGGGATAGTGAGGAAGTTGGAAATCTTCAGGAGTGTTTCAGCATCCAACTGGGTTCCCATGAGAAGGTATTCCTTCAAACTAAAAGATACCTTTGGCACTTTGAAAGTAGCCTCCCAAGGTTTTCATGACAAGAAACTACAGCAAGAATGAAATCCAGCCAGATTCCAGCATGAAAAAGGACCAGCTTGGTAAGAGTGATTCAAAGGTGGAAAACAGTTGACACCGAGGTCCTTCCCACTTGTATAGGCAGAAGCAGAGGCAGTAGAAGGGAAGAAAACAGAATATGTGGATAATGTTGCATTGTGCTATCCAACAATCTGCACATACTCCAAAAATACTTTAACTTGTTGCACAAAGTTAAAGAAATGCTCCTTAACTTTTCACATTTTAATAATGGTCTATGAGGTATCATCTCATGGGCGAAGAACATGTTTTTGAATAGGCCCAGACTAATATAAAAGAGAACATTCGATGTGCAATGTCCAACCCTCAAACCCCCGCTGTGCGAGCAACTCACAGGCCCTCCCTTTGTTCTTTCTTTCCCATCAATTATGTGGTGCTAGAACGCCCGCAGTTTATTCACAACTTAAGTAAGTACACACTTGTCATGATGGCATTGGTCATCAACATGCTCCTTTTTGGCTTATCCTGCACTACAACATAAGGCATTTTCATAACAGGTTACATGGCGTATGTCATACATGTATTGTATATTAATAAACATAATTTGCTTAATCCTGTAATGCATCATCCTCACCATCATGATGTCCCTTCAAGAATGTCATAAATCACTTTCCAAATGCTGTGACAGCTCTACTTCTGAGACTTTTTGGGTAGAGCGAGTCACAGCTTCGAGGCTTCAACTTGCTACCTACTGTCTGGTGCTCGTAGCCCCGTGGCCATGCCAGGGCTGCAAGTGTTGTGTATGCCCTCAAGACTTCCTACCTTAAGACATCCCAAGGACCTTGTTTGGGCCATTGTACTGTAGTGTGGCCTAAGGCCTGCTTTGCACGCATGTTATGTTAGCATGGCTTATTAGAAGTTTAAACGTCATTTTACCTTTTGCCGCTTTTGCACTTGACACTGCATATAGCTGTTTTAGTAAGTTATGCTTCGTGAAGGTCTACACATGAGAAAAGGTTTGATTTCGACATCTCTAGACTTACATCATGCCCCTAGTCTGCACAGTGAGTGCTGAAGCAGTCAGGGTTATCATAACATGGTATCTGTTGTTCGACATGAACGGCTAACGTTTTTAGACACAACAATTTGGCAGCTGTGAGCCAACTGACATTCTGGCACCCTTATTATTTCACAGTTGCCATGTATTCACATACTTGGAAGATTTTCCGTTTCCAGGGATGCAGAGAGCCTTAGCTGATCCTGATGTGATTTACTCTTACTGAGCGGAAAGGTAATGGGGTCCCCCAAGCAAGCCTAAGAGACCTTCTTTAGTTTATAATACATAGTTCCTATATAGGGAGGGTGTTATAAATAGGTGCTATGAGACCTGTTTTCACCATCATTGTAATATGATTTCTCCCTTTGTTTTTTATGGAATTGTAACAATGCTGACCATATTATTTTTAATCATATGTCTGCTTATGTTGGATAAGATATTGCACCTGAGATCACATCATTAAAATAAATATTTTAACCTTACTGTGTCTCTTATTTACTCCTATTGTTGGCTGGTATGAGAGTATAACGAAAGAATGTTCTCACTTCCCACCGTTCCTGAGATGGTCCTAAGTCACATGTTGTAGGTTGTCTAATCATTGGTTACTTTGCTATAGGACAAAGAGCTAATGTGACACTGATGCTAGATGGTTGGGGTTTTTCTAGGTACTGAGGTGAGTTTCTGGTACACCACAATTCACTGATGTTCTGGGTCTCTGTGCACAGTTCTGTGTATGAGCAGGACCCTTGCATCATTGCGCCCATCGTAGTGGTCTTAATGTGAGACTCTTGAGTAGTGCTTGTATCAGTCCACAACCCCCTCACTGTTGTTTCCGGTTGACAGTGGTGATGGATAATACCTACCTATAGTTACATAGGTCTTTTCAAGCTTGATAATATAAAACAGTTTTCTATTGAATTACTGCCCAGTTGTGTTTTTTTCTCTTTGCATTGTACTTTTCTTTCACTTGTCGATATGGCTGCGGTTGATATCACGGTCCACAGTCGCTTGGCTGTGCGTAATCATTTGCAGGATTTCCAAGTCCATTTGGAAGGACAGGCAGTGGTTTTTGTTGTATCTGCTGACGCTGCGTACCCGTTTCAGCTGTTTTACTCCTGGGTCACGTTTCCTGCGGTTGATGCTGGTATTTCACACTTTCACTCTGACTGCCGTGCCTGTAGAGTATGCTCCATATAGGACACAGGAAGGTCCGATTTCTGTTTGGCAGCATGCCGTTTGGTTTAAAGGCGCCCTTCCCCACAGTTTGACGGCAGTCAGAATGGGACCGTTGTCAATTGCAGGCGCTTCTTGGCCTGTTTTAGCTGGTTATACCCACACCCTAATGTGCCGCGGTTGACAGCTGTTGAATTATGACCCCTTTATGCCTCTGGAGTGTCAGTGATATGGGATCTGGTTCATTACATTTCCCGCAACTTCCCGGGTGGGGCCCCAGGTGGTGCAGCGCATCCAGTTGGGCCGAATGGACTAAAGCTTACTCTCGTTATGGTTAATGCGGTTATTGGTAAGCGTCCACAGGGTAAGGATGAGATGCCTTTCTGGCTTGCCGAGAAAGTTGACCAACTGGAGGCAGTATTCCCGAATACCACTCCTGTGGGGAAACACAGGATCCTTACTATTAGTTTGCAGAAAGACTTAGTGCCGGACATAAATGGCTGTCCTGCCCTCCGTCATTAAGCGCGTTCAAGATGAGCGGCTGTGGAGTTGTGAATGCGACTTGTGGGAGCGTTTGACATGGTTCGTGATCTCGTCCTTGCAGATGTTAAGGGGGATGCTGTAAGCATCCAGGTGTCTAATGCTTTGCGCGATGTTCCCAAAGCCGAGAAACCACGTCAATTACCAAGAATTATTACGGAGGCTTATAAGACCATTGGCCATAATAGTTTGGGTGCTAAGCCTTTTGCTAAAAAACAAAAACAGCAGCAAACTCAGCAGGCGTCGTCTGATAAAGATGACCACCAAAAAGTTCTGAAACAAAATTGGAGTAAGAATTAAAAACAGGGGAAACTGCAACAGAAACAGGGGTCCCGTCCTGCTTCACCTACACCTGCCTCTATTGAGCATACGTATGAGTTGCACAACCGCACTACGATTAAGTCACCTGATAGATTTCAGGTTCCTGAACAACGTTCTCCTCTCTCTTTGCAGGAAACATCAGTCTCACCCACCGGTGGAGGAGGCTGCGGCAGAGGACAAGGTGCCCAACAGAGCAGTGAGCAGCCTCGCAAGGCTGACAGAGAAGGCAAGCAAGACGAGTCACCGCTTCAAAGGCCCCAGTTTCAGAAGAAGAAAGTTGCTGCAGTAACAGCGAGATGTTCCACAGATATTGAGAACGCAGCTTCGAAATCTGACATGGGCGCTGACACTGTTGGACAGTGCGGCGGAGATTACCATAATTCGAGGAGCGTTGCGTCTGCTACAGAAAGTGACAGCGACTGACAACTTTGTTGTAGTTGAGACAGCTGGCACTAGAGTAGCTCCCCCTGAAAGACTTTATGAAATTGGCCTTATGATTGAAGGTGACATAGAACGTACCATAGATGTTTTTTGGGGGGAAAATCTAACTACTACCTATGATATTTTGTTGGCTTGAGGTCGACTGGCCCCCACCCTTTGTCTTAGCTACTCCACAAGGGGAGAAGGTAATCCTCCCTAGTTTCGCGCACACGGTGCCGAAGGAGCAGGCTCTGTATTTTGCAGAAGATTGGGCTAAGGCGCTTGCACCGGCTTTGTACCGTACTCACTGTGGGTGGGACAAATTTTCCCCTCGACATGAGATTCCTTTGCGGTCTATGCCACAGCCTCAACCTCAATACCCCATGCGGCGAGAATCGAAAGCTTCTGTTGCGGAAATCCTTGAACAATTGGAATATCAAGGTGTAATTGAAATGTCTGAGTCTCCGATAAATAACCCTCATTTTACTGTGAACAAGCCGGATCGCTCGTACCGTCTGGTATTGGATTACCGCCACTTCAACGCCCATTGTTGTACGTGTGTGGTACAGAATACTCACAGTTCAGCTCTTGTGGATAGTCTAGTGCGTAAAAGGTTTAAAACCACACTTGACATATCCAATGGTTTTTTTGCCCACAATCTGTCCACTCTTAGTAGTCAATGGAAAGCTTTTACCAGTGGTGGCAAAGAACGCCAATTTCGCAGTTTGGCTATGGGCTATAAGAACAATCCAGGCGTCTTTGCGGCCCGCATAGTCTCTCTCTTGAAGGGACTCGACACAGATGCATGTTCATATGTGGATGACATCTATCTCACAGATGACAAATTGTGGCCGCACCTATGCTGTGTAGACTGCATAATTTGCCATTTAGCTGATTTTGGCTATAAATTTAACTATGTGAAAAGTCACATTGCAGAGTACACAGTGTTGTTCCTGGGCTACGAGCTCAACAATGAAGGATGAGGTTTAGCTCCTCACTTCCTGGAGAAATGCAGACTTTTGCATGCTCCCACAACACTGAAAAAGCTCCAATCTTTACTGGGCTTTTTGAATTTCGGGCGTACCTACATTCCCGAATATATGCCCAGCGTATCAAGCCTCACTTTTAATGAGGATGACCCAGTCCCTATCGCGTACAAGTCACACTTGTACACTTCGGCTGAGTTGTGGTTTTCCACTGTGGAAAAGTTTTGACAGCAGTGCAAATGGCCATTCCTAAAGAATGTGGACTGACGCAGGAAAAACGCATTTTGGTTGTTACTCCGTATCCTGCCTTTGAGGCGGTGACGAAAGCTAGTGTACCAAATTCATAAGCTTTCCACCCGCAGTGGATACAATGGGCCACGTACTTGACATCCCAGGATGTCACGTTCATTTTTGATTCCTCTTTGCAGACTCAGGAGTTCTTGCAGTATGAATTTGTTCATCCTGCTCCCCTGACAATGCACCCACTTGAGGATTTCTGTTTTATCATTTACACTGATGGAAGCGCGCAAGCGGCTACGAGTTCAAAGCTCACATATTCTTCGGCCTGCGCAATTGTGGAAGGTAATATGGTGGATGGTGAATTCAAGTTCGATGTCGTGCATACACAGACATTAGGGGACTGTACCATCCAATTGTCAGAGCTTTGTGCTCTAATGCTTGCATTGGAGTATGCAGATCCCAGTGTGACTACTCTCATTGCAAGTGACTCTTACTACTGTGTTCAATCATACAATGACAATCTACCCTTTTGGACTCAAAATGATTATCGTGACTCCAAAAGTCGCACAATAAAACATAAAATGATCTGGGTTTGAGTGGCTGAGCTTAAAGAACGGCTGCCACTTGTCTTTGTAATTCATACTCTGGGTCACCAGTGTGTTGGAGTTCACGCTGTTGGCAATTGTCTTGCGGATGAAGCCGCTAAGACAGCAGTTGCAACATATGCAGTAGCAGCAGTTACACGTTCCAAAAGTAAGATTGATGATGACATCTTGGCAGCTATTGCCGCAACAGAGAAGGGAGGTAATTACCCTAGAGGTTTACCTTCTAAATACTCTTATCATTTAAGCCCTGATAAAGTTCCTTATGTGAGAATTAATGACGTTGGTGAAAGGTTGATACCCAACGCAGACCTCAGACATACTTTGATTAGAGCAGCCCACGCTGGAATGGCCGAAACGCATGCTGGTGTGTCAGCTATTGTGTCTCTTCTCCAGCAACGATATTGGTGGCGGGGTTTGTATAAACAAACGCGTGTTTATGTCCTTCAATGTGGCATTTGTCAGCAAATCAAACCTTCTACTGCTGCACGCCCGCCCCAAACTCAGTTGTTCATATCTAATAAACCACTTGCATGTGTTTATTAAGATCACGGCGGTCCTTTCTCATCTGATACTGCATAAAAGTACATCTTAGTAGCAGTTGATTTGTGCACGTGCTTTGTGTGGTTGTAGCAGCTACGTAGTACTGATTCCAGAACTGTTGTAAGGGATTTGCGTGTCTTTGTGGGAATTTTTGCGTGTGGTACCTTTCATTCAGACCAGGGTCCAGCGTTTGCCTCTAAGGCGTACAACGATGCCATGAGTTCTTTGGGGGTCCAGGTCAACTTTTCGTCTCCATACCGGCCTGAGGGTAATAGGGTTGTGGAGCAAATGAACCGTGACTTAAAGCAATCCTTGACATAGGTATTAGGTACTGGTCGAGACTGGCTAACCCACCTCAATAGCGTACAACGTGCACGAAATATTCTCCCTAGAAGGTCTCAGGGTGGGCGGACCCTATACGAAATGCTCTTTGGCATCAAAATCTAGACATGGCTGCGGCTTCAGCATCCTTTGACGTAGATGAACATTCTAATGTTTTACAGAACCTACAAAAGACCAGAGACAGTCTTGCAAAGGAACATTTGCCCTCCATATCTGATGCTGCGTTGAACATTCCGGTAGTCGGCTGGCTACCCCTATTTGGAGAACTGGTCCGAGAGAAGATCGAGAACAAGAAGGAATTCGGTCCCTCTTATCGAGCTCCAGTTCCTGTGCTTGGCGTGCAGGGTACAAGAAGTCATTTTACCTCCTCTTCCTGGGTGAAAGGGGAACAGGTACATCTCCATTGACAATGTCAAACTACAAAGGGTGACCGATTGTTCTTAGTATGACACCTGCGGTATCGTGTCCAGCAATGGCGCGACACTCTGTTTTGGCCCCTGATCCTGCCATCGGGCCTGCTGTTGCCATCGAGATGCATACAGTTACAAATCCTTTTTTGAGTCCACCTGCTGGTGATCCTCTTAATGACACTGAATATACTTACCCCACTGACTTGTCTATGCCTGATTTGGAGGCCCGTGTGGCTAATCAATCACGTTTTTCATTTGACTGTGGATCTCCCACATCAACGTCCTCTTCAAAAGTTTCGATTTTTGCTACTTGGTTAAAAAACATTTTTTGATTCCCCCTTGGACTTACATTTGACTGGTGCTTTTTCCATTTTTTTATTCATGTCCATTGGATTCGTGGTGTATTTTTTTCGTTTTGTAAATGGACACTACGTTCAAGAAAGAACTGCAATTAGACTAATTGATGGAACTTTGGCTCCCCACTCCTCGTCGCACATCATGAAGAGGGACCAGACTTTTGTGAATATAACTGCTTGGCCTGTTTTAGATGGGATTGTATGGGATGCTGTAAAGTTCCATGGGGCATATTACCAAGCAATAGCGATAATTATCGCTATTGCTTGGTTAGAGAAAAAAATGTATCGCCGACCTGCGGCGATTTTTATCGCAGGTAAACCTTGGTATTACCAAGGTTTATCGCAAATGCGATAAAAATCGGCCGCAATGCATGAATATCGCTGAAAAGTCAGCAATATTCATGCATTACCGAGCTAATGCTCTTAGCCATGTTATCCACCTACCATTGGATAACATGGCTAAGAACTGCTCAGGTCAGGTTTTTGCTTTTGGCACGCCCACTTTGCATGTCATTAGTGATAAATTTCTCTGACATGCAAAGTGGGGCCCAAGATGGTCGCTATCTCCTACTAGCTGTCGCTAACTGGTGTTAGCGACAGCTAGGTAATAGGGAGATAATTTCATCTCCGCTTTCTTGGCTTTTAAAGCCAAAAAGCGGAGATAAACCCCCTTGATAATATGCCCCCAGATTCAAGGGCCTACAGAGGTTATTAATGTCCCCAATGTACTCCGTGTTTCTATAGGGGATGTTGTTAAACAAAATAATCGCTCTGATGATTGGGACGTCCAGGCTGCAGAGGCTCTATTTTCTGATTTGTAACATTATGCTGCCTTTGATGCTGAAGATTTGTAACTCGATTCTGCTAACTATGGCGATTTATTCTGTTACCAGCATTTTGGCAATCACTTTCTGCATAAGACAAATACATTTAGAAATGTGGTTAACTACTCACAGTGGGAACATTGTCCCGCACCTGTTGAAGGCAGCTATAAAACTCTTTTAGAAAAGTGTTCTTATTTTACTGATTTTGATCAATCAAACCCTTATGCATTTTATTTTAAGATGACTGAGAAGTCGTCTTCCAAGGTTAGACTTACCCACACAAAATTACTGTATTCGAAGTCCTTTATTGACTAGTTGGCTGTTGGGGGCTATGAGCTGTGGAAAGATACAGTAGATCTTAAATCTGTTTGGGGTTCTAAAAGTTGGCAAGTGCAAGGCACCGAGGCTTTGCATCGTGCATGCCTCATCCCAAACCATATGTTGTTTCTGAATGCTTCTATTTCTCAAACCACCTGCTTTGGATTGGCAACTTCAAAAAAATTAAATGCTCCTTCATTTCCTGATTTGGGTGAATATCCCCATTGGAATAATTACACCAGTACTTCCCTGAGTGATTTACAAGCACTGTTGAAAAATTCTTCTTTTAATGTTTCCAGCATTAATCCCGAAGGCTGGTTGCTATGGCAAACAAGTGCACATTCCTGCCAGCACCGTTTTCTGGGTCTGACCCCTGGCTATACAGAGGTTAGAGTAGATCCACGATTTCAGAGTCAACATTCGATCACCACCTATTCTGTAGGCAAATTGTGTCAGAGTTGACTCAAACACTCTACCTTAATGTCAGTTAAGGTGCATTTGTCTAAATTGACTGACGCTGTTGATTTGAATGATTTTGTAAAAGGTCCTGCAGCAGGCAGATCGAAAGGATGGATATATGCTGCTTACAACGAAGTTTGGAAACTGTCCCAGATTGAAGCTGCTTCTAGGCTCGGAGCTATAGATCAGGTCAATTTAGAAAAAGTGCTTGCCGTTGTAGATAATAGCATTAACACCCTTTCTTCCCGTATTTACACATTAGATAATATTGTTTCGTCTGATGTTGATATTGTACAAGAAGACTTTGCAGTTCTGTACCATAGACAGAATCAATTGCGTTCTAATATGCAGTTTGCTTGGACTCTTCAAACATTAAAATCTGGGAGGGTGCCTTGGGATTCCATGAACAAGACAGCTTTATTTTTGCCTTTTAATTTGACTGTTAAACAACAATTTATGTCAATGAAAGATGCCACGTTTTCTCTGTTGCATATTGAAAAATTAAAGCCGTTATCATTTTCAGTGGCCGAGTTGAATTCGGTAGTTTGGCTCATCCATGGGTTAATAACACTACCTTTTCCTCTTTTTAAATTTGAGTCATGCATAAAACATTATGCCATAGGTAGATTTGAACCTTTAGGTAGTGCTTATCTTCATGAAGTCTGGAATCTCCCGTTTACATATAGGTGCTTGAGGGAAGGAAAAGAAGTTTATTTAAAAGGTGAAGACTGCACATCCACACCAGATTACTCATTAGTCTGTAGAAATATGCAATTGCACGGTTCTTGTAATGTAATGGAACCAAATCTTGCATGTGTTTAGAAGGGTACCCCCATCCCGGCTATTACACCAACTTTCACGTTGCTTGCAAATGGCAGTTATTTGTTATTAAATAATGAAGATTGCTGTGGTATGCTTGCGGGAATTCCGTACATCGTTACAGTTTCCCAATGTGTTGTTTGCTGTAAGAATGTTCTGTTTCCTCCTCCACATGGGAGACTTGATGTTTCCATCTGGCCTTCTATTCCAACCTTGAAAGCTGATTTCAACAAGAAGTGTCGAATAAGGGCTCTTTTGTCCCAGAATGAAGTCGCCCTTACTTCTGCACGTGAAACATTCGCCCTTCACATTGCTAACACCCGTACTGAGGTATATGCCTTAATAAATACAGATCTGCCCCTGCATTTCGGTGCTTTGATTCACACAATCTTTAAGGGTTCGTCTACCATGGGCCTGGCACACTTTTTTAAAGTAGTAAGTTCTGGCCTGGTGATCTCATTCCAAGCTATATTTGGTGTGATACCAGCATTTTTTCATTCGATTTTTTTCGAGTGCCTTTGGCGGTTTCCTGTTAATTCTTGATTTGGGAGCGGGCATACTCCTGTTATTTTGCTTACTCCAAAATAGATGCAAAAACAACAATTGATGGACAGAATGCAGAACAATGTCATACATTCACCCCAGTACAGAGATCAAGGCCTAAATCCATAGTTTTTGTTGCACTCCACACCACCCCAGTTCAGACATGGCCATATGCAAATCAGCCTTGACCCTGTGCCTCATGGGAACAGTCCAGCCCGAACTGCCAAGCCATGTCTTCCCTGGACCGTAATCAAGCATCCTAGGACCGGTTTCTGGCTATCAGTCGTCTTCAGCCAGGATAGCTTGACTCCAGTGGTGTGGAGAGCACACGACTCAAGTCTGAGCATACCCGTCCCACTCGGGGTGACAAATGCAAAAACAAAAATGGATGGACAGAATGCAGAACAATGTCATACATTCACCCCAGTACAGAGATCTGGGCCTAAATCAATAGTTTTTTTGTACTGCACACCACCTCAGTTCAGACATGGCCATATGCAAATCAGCCTTGACCCTGTGCCTCATGGGAACAGTCCCACCCGAACTGCCAAGCCATGTCTTCCCTGGACCGGAATCAAGCATCCTAGGACCGGTTTCTGGCTATCGACCATCTTCAGCCAGGATAGCTTGACTCCAGTGGTGTGGAGAGCACGGGACTCACATCTGAGCATACCCGTCCCACTCGGGGTGACACATGCAAAAACAACAATTGATGGACAGAATGCAGAACAATGTCATACATTCACCACAGTACAGAGATCTGGGCCTAAATCCATCGTTTTTTTGCACTCCACACCACCCCAGTTCAGACATGGCCATATGCAAATCAGCCTTGACCCTGTGCCTCATGGGAACAGTCCAGCCCGAACTGCCAAGCCATGTCTTCCCTGGACCGGAATCAAGCATCCTAGGACCGGTTTCTGGCTATCAGCCGTCTTCAGTCAGGATAGCTTGACTCCAGTGGTGTGGAGAGCACGGGACTTACGTCTGAGCATACCCGTCCCACTCGGGGTGACAAATGCAAAAACATAGAATCACATTCTGTGCCCCAAGACAATCTGCCCCGGCTGCTCCAGCTTCGTGACCGGATGCTTGAATACTACAGATCGCTACCTCTTGCGACTCTGAGTGTGGCGTATGGTTTATCTTTCCGATTCTCTTACTTTACTTGCTTGCAGCCTATTTTCCATTGCCTGGATCGTGGATTTGAATGGGCCCTGGATTTGTGTCTCT
This sequence comes from Lissotriton vulgaris, assembly GCF_964263255.1. Lineage (NCBI taxonomy): Eukaryota > Metazoa > Chordata > Amphibia > Caudata > Salamandridae > Lissotriton > Lissotriton vulgaris. Next base: position 336,169,447 of record NC_141685.1, on the reverse strand, counting down.
GCAACACGGTGTCTCCAGACCCGTATTTTAATCTACTAATGAGTCCCTTAGTTGCTCATGAAATAGATTGTTCTGGTCTCGGGATTATGGCCTGTGCAGCGGCTCATGGGGTCCTAGGCAATTGGAACATATGGACTGCGGCCCATGACTTTCTGGCACACAGTTATCTCGAAGAAAGCCGGAGTTGTCCTCTGATGGTGCTAGAGGCTCCAGCTATTGAAGGACATGTATGTTCATTTCCATTACTGAATTAGAGGGCTGAAATTTTCATGGATGATCACAACGGCTTCCTGTTGGAAGCGGTTACAACATACAGTGCCTATACGCTGTTAGATTGAAGTGATACTTTTTGCTTCATAGACACGTACTGGATTCGTGATTTTGTTCAGTGATGTATTGATTTTTTCGAGAAAAATTATTTGTGGTCTTGTTCACACCATGGCCACTGGTAAATGTTTTTACTAAATTGTTTAGTTTTTAATTCAGATTTTTACTCCCAATTATCAAGTTCCGCAACATTTCTGAACTTGGTTGTTAGCATGGCTTATTGGAAGATTAAACACCATTTTACCTTTTGCTGCTTTTGCACACAACACTGCATATAGCTGTTTTTGTAAGTTAGGCTTCTTGAAGGTCTACACATGAGAAAAGGTTTGTTTGCTCGACATCTCTAGTCTTACATCGTGCTCCTAGTCTGCACAGTGAGTGCTGAAGCCGTCAAGGTTATCATAACATCGTAGCTGTTGTTTGACATGATCGGCTAACGTTTTTAGACACAACAATTTGGCAGCTGTGAGCCAACTGCGATTCTGGCACCCTTATTATTTCACAGTTGCCATGCTTTCACACACTTGGAAGATTTTCCGTTTTCAGGGATGCAGAGAGCCTTAGCTGATCCTGATGTGATTTACTCTAACTGAGTGGAAAGGTAATGGGGTCCCCCAAGCAAGCCTAAGAGACCTTCTTTAGTTTATAATACATAGTTCCTATATAGGGAGGGTGTTAGAAATAGGCGCTATAAGACCTGTTTTGACCATCATTGTAATATGATTTCTCCCCTTGTATTTTATTGAATTGTAACAATACTGATCATATTATTTCTAATCAAATGTCTGCTTATAATGGCTAAGATACTGCACCTGAGATCACGTTGTTAAAATAAATATTTTAACCTTACTGTGTCTCTTATTTACTCCTCTTGTGGACTGATATGAGAGTATAATGATAGAGTGTTCTCACTTCCCACCATTCCTGAGATGGTCCTAAGTCACATGTTCTAGTTTGTCTAATCATTGGTTACTTTGCTATAGGACGAAGAGCTAATGTGACACTGATGCTAGCTGGTTGGGGGTTTTCTAGGTACTGAGGTGAGTTTCTCGTACACCACAATTCACTGATGTCCCGGGTCTCTGTGCACTGTTCTGTGTATGAGCAGGATCCTTGCAACAGTACTTGCCTCAAGAGTCCCAGTTGTAAGGCATTCCAAGGACCTGGTTTGGAAATTGGCCTTTTACGACCTTATGTGGAGAAATTTATTGTTTAACCTGGTGGACACCCGACCCTGTTACCAACCACCGCCAGCTCCCCCATGACTAGTTCAACCTGCAGCTTGAGCGTCCCAAATAGATTCAGAAGGAAACTCGTTACTCACTCCCTTGGATGAAGGATGAGCCTCCCCGGCCCACGTGCTATCTAAAGGACTACTTCTATCCAAGGTCTGCTGGACAGATGAACTCTGTCATCTTGTGCCATCTCCACAGGAACCACCAGAGACGATAGTAGCAGACACCTGGGGCCCGCACCCTGTTATTCTGTGGTGCACCCAAGGGCACCTTACCGATTGGCTGTATCAAACCGAGCTTACCCAATCGCAACCCTACACTCCCTCTTCAGGCACATGACTCTTGGGGGGAGCCCCATGCCCCTTTAACCTTGTGCCACACCCAGGGGGCCCCTGCCGATTAGTCATTCCAAACCAAGCTGACCCAATCATCGCCCAGCACTCCATCTGCAGGCACATGACTCTTGGGGAGGAGACCCCACACCCCTTTAACCCCGTGGTGCACCCAAGGGCCCCTTGCTGATTAGTTGTTTTGACCCAAGCTGACCACTTGCTGCCTGGCTTGTTTAATGCATCCTGCTATGCCTCCATCATTTTGTTAGATGATTTCTCAGGTGTATTAGAGTTAAACAAGCCTATATAAATCCATCAGTGGAAGAGCCAGGTCTTGAGTGTCTTCCTGAAAATGATCAGAGAGGGGGCGCCTTTGATGTCGATTGAGAGCTTGTTCCAGGTCTTGTCTGCAATGTAGGAGAAGGCTCTTCTGCCTGTTCTGGCTCTGTGGATGAGCGGGGTGTCGGCAAAAGTGAGGTCGGCGAATCAGAGGTTTCTCTTGGGTAAGTGGAAGGAGATTCTTTTGTTGAGGTATCGGGGTCCGGTGTTGTGAAGGCATTTGTAGGCATCGGTGAGTATCTTGAAAGTTATTCTCTTCTCAATGGGGAGCCAGTGGAGGTTCCGCAGGTGTTGTGTGATGTGTTCATGTTGAGGGATGCTGAGGACGAGTCTGGCTGCAGTGTTCTGTATGGTCTGGAGTTTGCAGAGCAGAGATTTGTTGATCTCGGCATAGAGGGCATTTCCGTAGTCCTGTGTGCTGGTTATGAATGAGTGGGTGACGGTCTTACTCACTTCAGGGGAATCCATTTGAAGGTCTTTCAGAGGATGGAGGGAGAGTTGAAGCAGCTGGAGGCGACACCGTTGACCTGTCAGGTCCTAGAGAGGGAAGAGTTGAGTACGATGCTGAAGTTACGGGTGTGGTCCTTGGGGGTGAGGAGGCTGTCGAGGGAGGTGGGCCACCCGGTGTTGTCCTATGCTGATGGGGGGATCCGAGGACAAGGATCTCTATTTTTTCTGAGTTGAGCTTCAGGTAGCTGTTGCTCAATGTCCTTCATTCCCTCCTGGAAGTTGAGTCTGGTGGTGATGGGGTACTTCATGAGGGAGAGGATGAGCTGGGGGTCATCGGCGTAGGATACTATGCTGAGTCCATGCTGTCTGACGATGGTGGTGAGGGGTGCCATGTAGATGGTGTAAAGTGTGGGTCTGAGCGACGATCCATGGGGTACTTTGCAGTTGATCCCATGGGTTTGGAGAGTAAGGGTGGTAGTCTGATTCTTTGGGTTCTGCCAGTGAGGAAGGACCGGAGCCAGTCGAGGGCGGTTCCTCGTATGCCGGTGTCGTCGAGTCTGGCAGTGAGAATGCGGTGAGAGACGTTGTTAAATGCTGCAGAGAGATCGAGTTGGATCAGGACCGTTGTGTGTACTTGGTCAACGAGGGTGCAAATGTTGTCTGTGGCGGCTAGTAGGGAGATCTCCATGCTATGGTTGCTGTGGAATCCGGATTGGGAGGATTCGAGGATGAAGTTGTCTTCGATGAGATTTGTTAGTTGGGCGTTAACTGTCTTCCCTGTGACTTTGGCCGCGATGGGGAGGAGGGAGATTGGTCGGTAGTTCGGGAGGTCCGTGGGATCTGCTGAGTGCTTCTTTAGTAGAGGTCTGACTTCTGAGCTTTTCCAGTCATCAGAAAAGATGCTGGTCTCGAAGGTGGCGTTGATGGTGCATTGTAGTTCCGGAGCGATGGTGGTGGCGGCTCTGTGGAAGATGTGTGGGATGCAGGGATCCGTGGGGGCCCCTGAGTGGATGCCTTCCAGGGTCGAGGTGGTGTAGTCTGTGGTGACTGGGGTCCAGGAGGAGATAGTGGGCTGCATGGTGTTGCTGGAGTGGGAGGTGGTATCATATTCGGGTGTCTAGTCATTGAAATTGGCGTAGCCGTCCTTGATTTTCAGATTGAAAAAGGAGCTGAGTTTGTTGCAGAGGTCCTGGCATGAGGAGATATCTGTGGTCTCTCAGGGGAGCTTGTTGATTTCCTGGATGATGCTGAAAAGTTCTTTGGAGTTGCTGGAGTTGGCGAGGATCTTGCTCTGGATGAAGGTCCTTTTGGTGAATCTGATGCGTTGGTGGTATTTCATCATGTCGTTCTTGTACGTGGTGCGACCTTCTGGCGTTTTGCTGTTTTTCCAGTTCTTTTCAAGATGTCTGCAGGTGCGTCTGGATTCTTGGAGGTCAGCGGTGAACCAGGTGGCCTTCCTGGGGCGATGTCTGTCGGGGTCACTGAGGGGTGCAAGCTCATCTGTGCAATTGGAGATCCATCTATGGAGTTTCTTCGCTGCGAGGTTGGTGTTGGTCGAGGTGATGGGTGCAATACAGTTGAGGGTGGAGTTGAACTGCTCTTAAGTGACTTTGCTCCTGTTTCGTGATGGAGGGTGGGGTGCAGGTTTATCCGGCGTGGGATTGTTGACGATAAGTGTACGCTGTGGTGTCCTGCTCATGGGGGTTGTGTGGTGTGGCAGTAGAGGATATTTTTTCCACCTGCAAAGAAAGGGGTCGAGGGTGTGTCCTGTCTTGTGGGTAGGTGTGGTGATGAGCTGTTTCAGTTCGATGTTGACAAGGTTGTCCAGGAGGGTGTTGGAGTTGGGGTCGCTGTGGTTGTCGAGGTGGAAGTTCAGGTGTCTGATGAGTATGAAGTCCATGGAGGCTATGGCGTGGAGGGTGTGATGAGGTTGACGATGGTAGTGGTGAAAGAAGCACAAGGTCTGGGGGGTCTGTAGGCGAGGGTGCAGTGAAGTGTGGTTCTAGGGCTGGGCTGGATCTGGAAGTCGAGGTGTTTGGTGGTGGAAAAGAAGTCACTTGTGGTGGAGATGGAGAGTCGGAGGCAGCTCTAGTAAGCAATGGCGAGTCCTCCTCCTGGGTGGTTGAGGCGGTCCTTCCTCTGGATCCGTCAGGGATGGCGGTGGCGATGTCGGGGGCGGAGGAGGCGTTGGTCCGGGTTTCTGTGAAGAAGGCGACGTCTGGTGAGAGGCAGTCAAGGAGATCCCATATCTCTATGGCATGTCTGTGTAGGGAGCGCATGTTGAGGAGGATGCACTTCAGGACTTCGGTGGTGTTGGCATCTGACGTGGGGGTGGTGCCCGTGGGGGTGTGGCAGAAGGTCTGGCAGCAGTGGTGGCAGGAGAATTGGCCGTGGGTGATGTCTGGCATGGACAGCTCACAGTGTATGCTTCTTCTGAAGTTGAGTGCAAGGAGGGCATGAGTCATAGCATTGGGTGGGAAGAGATCCAGAGTCCCTGGCATTGGTGGCTGTCGGGTCGCAGAAGGGTGCAGACAGGCTTGCCTATGGCATGCCAACAGAGCACCCGCTGCGCGGCCACCATTACATAGGGGAAGGGAGAGGGAAAATGCAGCTGGGAGGAGGGAGACGGAACCGGTGAGGGGAGGGGCCGCAGGGGCAGCAGCAGCGCGAAAGGGCGGCAAGTGGGCATGAAGTGAAAACAATAGGTTAAAAAACAGAAATGCAGGAAAAATCAGAAAACAACAAGAGAACAGAACAGGCACAGTCACAGGGGCACAATCAGATACAGGAACCAAAAACAGCAGGAGAAACAGATCATGCACAATCACAGGAGAAGACAAACCTATGAGCGGTGGTGCGGCGGGGCCAGTGGCACAACAGCGAAGCTGCGGGGGAGAAAGCTGTTCAATGACCAGGAAGTCAGAGGTCTTGCTCTCACTCCCATGCAGTGGCCTCCATCAAATAGGGGAGGGGGAGGGAAAAGGTAGCTGGGAGGTGGGAGTGGGAACCAGCAGTGGGGGAGGGGCCACAGGGGCAGCAGCAGCGGGAAAGGGCAGCAAGCGGGCATGGAGTGAAGACAATAGGTAAAAAAGCAGAAAAGAAGGAAAAAAACACAAAACAACAAGAAAACAGAACAGGCACAGTCAAAGGGGCACAATCAGATACAGGAACCAAAAACAGCAGGAGAAACAGAACGGACACAGTTACAGGGATACAATCAGATACAGGAACCAAACACAGCAGGATAAATAGAACGGGCATAATCACAGCGGCACAATCAGATACAGGCACCAAAAACAGTAGGAGAAACAGAAATGGCACAATCACAAAGGAAGACTCGAACCTATGATCAGTGGTGCGGCGAGGCCAGGGACAGTGGAACAACAGCTGAGCTGTGGGAGAGAGCAGGTCCCTGAACATTTATTTGTATCATCTGATTCCCTTGTTGCACATTTTCCGCATAAAATGTTATTGTTCTGTTTGCTTCAAACCTATCTTTCTTATTAATGCTCGATAGGTATTTGCACAACTCGATGCATCCAAGCTGAGAGCTTTTGATATATTGCAAGCACTTCAGTAGCCTCAACGCAAACCTTAGCTATGCATTCATGATCATGTCTGGTCCTCTTTGGGAACATTCCCACATCTTCCAACTAAAACAATCTTAGGCAAATGCTAGGAAATTAATAGTACAGAATTCCTGACTTTGCCTGTGTATTAAAGATTGCAGGGATTGCAGTTAGCATGAGCTGAAAGCCATTGTATACTTGGCAGCCATCTTAGTTAGTCATGTGCTTGCCATGTGCTTTCTACCTCTTCCAGAGTGTGGTGTTCTTATCTAGGACCCTAATTCGATATTCCCGATTTATGCCCTTGTGAGGTTATAATCAATAATGTCCTGACAAAGGCATAAGAATCAGATTCATATTCAGTAATAGCCCATGCAATGCAAAGCACAGCATGGCTACTCCCATCGACTCCTAGAAAGCACAACGCGTTCTTTAAACAAACCAAGCCTCCAGCAGCCCGGGAAACCCCCCCTGCTTTTGTTTTGATTTGAACAAGAACTCCTGAAGTCCTGCAAGAACTGTTAGTTCTTGGTGACGTCTTATGTCCAACCTTACGTCAAACGCGGCACCTTTCAGGTATAAAATACCAACAGTTGCCTTAAGCAAACACACAGTGGTTTGGAGCAGAGCGGCCATCTACTTGCCCGAGAGCCCAGCTGATACGAGTGCCCGCAGAAGCCGCCCCTCCTGTTTGACGCAATGAGAGAGACGCTGTCTTTTTCTCCAGCCGAGAAAATCCAGCTCCGGTGTTTCGAGCCTACCCTTGCAGGTTGCTGGGATATCGAGTCCTGAGGAAAGAGATACCAGACCTCCCACATTATTTTACCAAGGTACGGAGCTGATTAAACCCTTAGGAGAATTCTTGAAGCAGATTCTTGGCAAAATTATCTTAACCAACTTAACTTAACACTGCTACTTACTTGTCCCTTCTCACGTATTAGGCTTAGGTCAGGTAATCCGGGGTAGGCTTAGTTAGAAGCACCAGTTGAGCCTTTTAGCCAATGTATATATGTATGTATATATTTTAACCATTTTAAAGTATCATATGGCTAAGAAACCGTATCCATGCTTTTACAGTATTATTTAATAATACTACTTTTACTGTACGCACTTTACTTTAAGTATTGCAATTGTGGCAATTCATTTCTCTTGCATGAGAAGGAAGACTGCTCAATAAATAAGACCTTTTTATTGAAAACGCCTGTCTCTCTATTTCTCTGCATTCTGGTGAAAATAAGTATGCACTGCTGACTGAGTGAAATATTTGTCTATTGTTTTCACACAACTCTAGAGATATACTCCTATTCTGAGGGAGCAAAGTTTTCATGTTTATGCGGTTGGCGGAAACTGAATCCCTTCTTGTCTGAGCCAGGGAAGGTTCTCCCTCCCTCTTCATTCAGGAAAGTTTCCAGTGACCTCTGAGCTAGCTGGCGCAAACCTAAATTAAGTTTAACATAGTCATTAGAGACCTAGATGACCTCAGTCCTATGTCTGCACTGCTGTTTATGTTATTCCAATGCGCAGAGCCTATTGGGAAAATAGGAACTACACTACATGGCGCCCAACGGCTGGTAAGGCGATAATCTAACGCAAGACAATAGAGTAACCCAGTTGTGCTTTTTCACACAGAACCCTTTTCCCGTAAAAACTCCAAAAGACATCTGGAGTGGGTGAAAGGTTAATATCCGCCGGAACTTAGTAGGATGAGAATCCTATGTATTAGTTTCTGGTTTTGATCAACGTTGAAGGATACAGTGTTCCAAAATATTGTGCACCTAATCTTTGTTTCCTTGAAACTCGATCTGGAACAGAAAACTTTCAGTCAGTTAAAATGTCAGAAAGTGTCAACGAAAGGAGCGATTAAGACTAGCAGCTCAACTCTTAGAGGAAGACACAAGTCTCCATGAAACCGAACCAAATGCTATACTCATTCCGGTCAATCTAAGAAGAACTATAACTCTAAAACTTATAGAAAATGGGCTGACACCGCAAGGTGATACAGTCATATTCGTGATAGAGGCACACGAATATCGGCAGACAGAGGTATTCTATTCATGGATACACTTTCCAGCAGCACACGCTACGACAAAAGACTTCCACTATAACAAAATAGAGGAACCTCCAGATGAATACACTCCTTTCGAGGATATTGAGATTCCACTAAAATACCAAGAGCACCTACTCTGGTTTAAAGGCGCCCTAAAACATAACAATCACATTACCAGGCTCGGTCCACTAGTTAGACCAGGAGCAACATGGTCGGTTCTAGCCAGCTACACACCTCATCCAGACATTGATAAAATGTCAGTTCCTGAACTTTTAGCTCAGCTAAAACTCTTAATTAAAATACATAGACAATTAGTCCAATATGTCATGCGGATTTCAATAGTCCAACCGACATTCAACATTCCACAGCAGACCCCTCACCAGGGGAACATAAACAAAATCACACCACAGAACATACAATCATGCCTTGGCAAAGTACCCATAAAACTGGAACAAATCCCATTCTGGTTAGCACAGAAAATTACTCAAATAGAGGCAGTATTTCCAGATACTACGCCCACTGAGAAACACAGAATTCTGACTATCTGCCTCCCGATGGGGATCGCACCACATGTGGAGGACTGTGACACTTGGGGCACAGTCTTTGCTTCCATCTACACAAAAACACACGGTGTCCCATCCATGGCGGTCATAACAGATGTATTAAGACAGATTCAAAATGAATACGGTCCAGAATCAGCCTTAACTCTGGGTATGAAATTACTAAAAGACTTCAAGCTGGTCTCGGCTATATTATTAGCCAACATAAAAGGTGAAGCAGCATCTGTGGCGTTCCGCCAGAAACTAAAGGAAACAGATATAGCAGCCCAACCATTGGAACTTGCCAGAATCATAGAAAAATCCTATGAAGAATTAGGAAGAGATAGTTTGGGTGGGAAACCGATAAAACCCCAATTAACTGAAAATCCTGAAAAAACATTTATTAAAAATAATTTAAAAACTTCAAAAAAGAGTTGGGAAGGTAATAAACAAACCATTCTCAGGGAAAAACGTTTCCAGTCCAGAGGAAGGTCTCCTCAGTGTAGAGAGAGATCTCCAGGCCGAGAAGACAAGTCTCCCCAAAGGGAACCCTCTGAAAAAAGATACAACCTTAGAGATAGGGATAAAATAAGAAAACCAGACAGATATCATGATGTTGATACATGTCCCTCTAGTTCATTCTCACTGAATCCTTCTCGATCTTCCTCACAGAAATCGGAAAGAAGAGGACGGTCAGAACACAGAGAAGAGCACGCCAACTCCAAAGACAAGGAACCTGCTCATCAAAGTAAAAAATTACAATTTCCCAGAAAGAAGGTAGCAAGTATTAAGATTAAACATGCCGAGGATACTGAGGACACAGCTGAAAAACGGAGAGTGGGCACAGACAATGCTAGACAGCGGAGCAGAAGTGACCATAGCTCACAAGACCCTGATGAATCTTCTGGAGACAGTGGACACGAATGAGCACATTCAAGTGGAAACTGCAGACACACAAGTTAGTGTGCCCCATAAGCTATATGAAATAACATTACGTATAGAGGGAAATAAAACGAGGAAAATTAAAAGTCTCTTTTGGGAAAAACTTTCAAAAGGCTATGACATTCTGTTAGCTGAGAAAGACTGGCCACCAGAGTTTGTCAGAGAGTGCCCTCACGGCGAAGAAATGATTATGCCTGCCTTCTCGAATCATATCCCGATTCACACAAAATATACTTATGCAAGAAAATGGGCAGTAGCCCAAGCTCCTGCTTTGTACAAAAATCATGTAGGATGGGATGAGGATTCACCTCATCACAAAATCCAGTTAAAAAATCAGCCCACTGCACAAAGGCAGTACCCAGTTAAACAAGAAGCTAAAAAACAAGTCAGGGAAATTTGAGATCAACTCGAGTACCAAGGGGTGATCCAAACATGCACCTCTCAAATGAACAATCCTTTGTTTTCCTGTCTCCAAACAAGACGATTCGTATCGTCTAGTTTTGGACTACAGACACCTTAACTCCTGTTGTAAAACATTTGCAGTACAAAACTCACATAGTGCAGCACTAATGAAAAACATTGTGCGCAAAAAATATAAAACAACATTAGACATCTCTAATGGATTCTTCTATCAAAACATTGCTCCAGAAAGCAGGTATTTGACCGCATTCTCAATATTTGGATCGCAAAAACAATTTTGACGACTCCCACAGGGATTCAAGAATAGCCCAGGATTATTCTCAGCAAGGGTAACAGAGTTACTACAAATATATGATGATGAAGCATTGTCATATGTCGATGACATCTATCTCACAGATGATGACCTGAAGACTCACTTAAAAAGGGTGAACACCATAATACTTGTACTCGCCTCAGAGGGTTACAAATTCAACTTTAAAAAGTCACGAATTGCCCATCTTACTGTCGTATTTTTAGGTTATGAATTATCAAGTGAAGGCAAAAGCCTGGCAGACAATTTCTTAGAGAAATGTGCTGTACTCCAAGCACCAAAAACGCTGAAGAATTTACAATCACTACTAGGTTTCCTGAATTTCGGAAAAACATACATTCTAAATTAATCTGAGAGGGTTAAACATCTCTATGAATTAATGAAACCAGATTTCAAACAAACCAATTGGACTCAGAAACACAAAGAAATTTTGAGATCACTACAAACAGACATGTTAATTAAAACAAAATTGCAAACACGTGAGAATACACGCAATCTTGTAATCCGAGTCATTCCAGGAAGATGCAGATTCACATACCTGACCTCCAATGAGGGAGAAACGGTACCTATAGCTTACACATCACATTTGTACACGGAAGCTGAAATAAAATTCAGCTCCACAGAGAAAATTCTCACTGCGGTTAAAACTGCTGTAGCTAAAGAAAGAACCCTAGCCCAAGGCAAGAGAATAACTGTTTGTTCAGCAGAATCAATGTGAGAGACAACAACGACCCCCTGATACCTTTAAATTTCCTGGGTCAGGGCAACATTTCAAGTGTGAGTAAATTACCCAGGCAAATAGAGAAACCAACTAACACATAAAAAAGTAATCCACTACAGTTTGTACATATTTTAAAATACAAATTTAATACTTATTCCAGTTGCATACTGATTGATAAAATAGACATAATTACACACATAAGATATAAAAATTAGTTTGCATTGTAACATATGCTCGATTACAAAATATAAAACAATTCATAAGTATAATAGACTCTTGGATGGTTTTACTGTATCCTGTCTACGCGTTTCGACACTTTAATGTGCCTTCTTCAGGACTGTACCATCAAGCTGTAAAAAAATATAATAACAATAATATATATATATATTTATACATAATTTTACAATGTTATATTTCCATGTACAAACCAGTTAATCTTCTCGCTATTTAATTCATGTGTTAGATTTTGGTTTTCAACAAAGACATTTGATAATACCGCTTGCGTATATCACTACTTTCTATTTTCTATTAGGGGTGCTATATATTGTTTACCATGTAAGTAATACATTGATATATATGAGATGAAAACATGGGCACTTGTGGTATTTATTACACAAAGCTAGCAAATTCTTGGTATTTAACTTAAAGAACATGGGAGCATATAATTCAGTTCTACATTGATATACATTGGTAACAAATTATAAAGTTGTGCATTATTTATATTATCACAGTGAGAGGTTGTATCGTGCCATTAAATATCATACTAGTTACACATTATCAGGAGATTAGAAGTAAGAAAATCTTTTATATTTCAAGGTTACATATCTAAAGGTACCCCAGAGTGGGTGGCCTGATTGAAAGAAAAGATGTATTGTGTGTTTTGGCTCATGAACATCCTACAGTTTTCATCCTACTTAAATGTTCAATTATTGTCTTAACAGTGGTCCTATATATCTACTTCTATTGGTTAGATTACTATTTTACACATTGTTCTAGTACAGGAGAACTATTTCCTAGTCTAAACTATACTTCCTATATATTCCTGCCTCATATTGTTAAAATGCTTACCTATATACAGGTTCGAATCAGGATAAGCTTCTACGGTCTGAGCAAGGGAGTGCTCTTGCTTAATGCTGCATAGAGTTGAATATTAGAGATAATAAAGTTCTGTAGTGTAGGAAACATTGATAGCTAGTTAGATATTTCAAACTGCCTCTTGAGTAATATAATTGGGTTATATTCTGATCGTATTTACTACCAGTTGGTGTTTCAGTTAGTAAAGACATCTTGATTCACTAATGCCTATTTATTTACATAGATCTTATAGCACATGGTGATGTTAACTTACCGTGTTAAAGTAAAGAAATCTTCAGTATTGATTATCCATAGGTGCCATATTTAGTTTATTCAGACCGCATTAGTAGTACATCATCTATGAAAAAAGATCGTTTTTACTCCTTATTGTATTTACTCCATATTAGCAAAGATCGTTTTTACTCCTGCTTATGTTTACTCCATAGTAGCAAAGTTATTTTATTTTAATTTTAAGATCATGAGGGTGACTCCCATATTATCGCTGACATTATTTTCTGCATGTGTGGTCTAAAACGTACAGCCGGTATAGTGCCAGTTTACATGTATACCCAGAGCGCATTTATACTGCCAAGGATAAATGTCCCCGTTGTTTAAACTACAAGACATTCCTCATACTAATTATTCACTTAACTACTTTTACCTGTGGTCATATTATTTTCACCACGAGTATGTTTGAGCTACTGACGAGTGGCCTTTGTTATTCATGGCCGTTCGTTTCGCGCTTCATTTAGATAGGATGTCAGCGCAGCTGCAGCGGAAAGAAGCGGATATCGTGTAAGCATTTCGGTGATTAACCCGTGTAGGCAACAGCGCGTTTACAGCTCAGAAATCCAAAGCGGAAACAATGTAACAGGAGACGCTTTTACCTGTTAAAATGTTGATGGGCAGACGATGAGAACTCTGCGCATATGATATTTATTTGTCAGCTTGCTCGTTGCACGCTCTTTTCGGCACTTTAAATGAGCACAACTGTAACGATAAAGAGCGTTCACGTGTTAACGTGGATTTGCCCATATACACTAAAGTACGCTTCTAGCTAATAAATCTATTGCAGCTCAGGTATTTACCTTATTTTCGTGTTAGAGAGTGGACCCTCTGGGTGGCGTCTCGACGGTTCTGAAAGTTTAGCATAAGGATTGCTAGGCGTTTCCTGGTTGGTATATATATGAAGTCAGCTAATTGGTTCACCTGACTGACTCATACATTTTATGACAATTTGTTTTTAACTCCTTGCATGCCTGCACTAATTCGGTAAAGAGAGTTTTAGTTTCTTTTCCATTCCAGTAAGTGATATAATGGTATAAGGATACGCTGTTTGCTGCTTACAAGCACCAATATAGCATTAAGTTTATGTGGGATCTTGTTTTACATTATCTAAATATGTGGTTCAAAATATGTTCTGCTATTTTTATTTTTTTATTTTGCTGATTTTAGCATTTATCCACTGAGGTGATTCCTGGCGTAGGCTCTAAATTAGTGCATTTTGGATTGCGGAATTTCATTTTGTAGGTGGACTAATTATCGCTAATGGGTGTTTTTATGTTTGTATTCATATTAGTGTGGCGTATATCTACAATATAGCTATTATTTTATATTGATTTATACAGGGGGTTAGGTGTTACTTGAGTTATTTATTATTTGGCATATTTATTTTTCTCTACAGATAAGGGAGGGTATACTGTCAGTTCTTATTTTTCATGTTATTGCATTTGCCCACGGTAGATCACTATTCAGACCCTGGGTAAATGTATTTAGAGTAAAGATCCAAAAGACCTCTCTTTTTTTCCTGATCTTGTCGCCACCGTTATTATTGGCTATGTGGATCTTTTCAAGGATACGCCAACGAATCTGGGATGGGGAATGGTTGAAGTCTGCAAAGTGGGCTGCCAATGGCGCTGTCAGTTTTTTTGTTTTGATTGCAGATCTATGCTCCGTTTATGTGTTAGTTGGTTTCTCTATTTGCCTGTTCAGCAGAATCAGCCCTTGAGGCGTTAACAAGTCCACGCAACCTGGTTAAAGGAGTATTAGATCCAGAATGGATAGAATGGGAAACTTCTTTGACTACAGAAGATGTTAAATACTATTTTGACCCAAAACCGAAAAAACTAAATGATCTATATGAACGGGAATATCCTCTGCCAGCTGAAATTCTGCCTCTCGAAAAATATACCTGCTTCATCTATATGGACAGATTCGCACAACACTTTGATGTAGAAAAAAAATCCTATGATGCAGCGTGCATCATAGATGTAGAAAAAAAATCCTATGATGCAGCGTGCGCGATTGTTAAAGGTCGCTGGCGCTCTGGTAGAGTCAAACCAATGATTACCAAAACGGAATCACTTAGGAAATGTTCAGCTCAGCGAGCTGAAATAAGAACCTTAAAGATGGCGCTTGAAAATGCTGATCGCGAATTCCCCACACTAATAGTGTGCGATTCGTATTTCTGCGTCAAATCCTACAATAGTGACATGCAGACTTGGATCAAAAACGGTTACAAAGATAAAACGGGTGCCACAATAAAGCATAAAAGGCTTTGGGAACAGGTAGTTCTTTTACAGAAAGAACTATGAAAGACTCACGTGATACATGCATTGAGTCATCGACGTGATGGCGTTCAGGTTGCAGGGAATTCATTGGCTAACACAGCCATAGCGGAAACGGCTCACCCGGCTTCCGTAGCCACAGAAAAGCGTTCAGAAAAACACATAGATGGGGAAACCATGCAAGAGGTAAAAGCCTCATTAAAAGGCGATTATTCAGCATCACCTCTCAACTATCCACTCAGTAATACATACATAATTGATGCAAACTCTGTTCCATTTGCTCGAATCCCTGGAGTGGGGGATAGGGTAATTCCCAACACGAACAGAAGAATCTTCTTACTACAAGAAGCACATGTGGGGTCGGGTCTGAGGCACCAAGAAATCCAGAAATCTTTGATGGACCTACAATCAGAGTACTGGTGGCCGGGAATAAGCGTAGATATCTACTATTTTGCAAAAAATTGCGAGGACTGCAAAAGAGATTGCAGTTGTGAACCGGTCCAGCCTGTTGCCATTACTAGAAAGCTTCAGGCTATCTTTAACGCAGAAATCCAGTAGGAGAAATGCGTCCCCATAATAATTAAGACAGAATTCACTAAAAATGTAGACCACCACACTAGGCTGACGCCAGAACTGTTATAAAAGATTTGAGAGTCTTTATCGGCTCATACGCAATTGGCATGCTGCATTCTGATCAGGGTCCCGCGTTTAGCGCTCGAGCTTACAAAGAGGCCATGAACAGTATGGGCATCGCATTGCGGTATTCTAGTCCCTTCCATCCTGAGGGAAATGCGGTTGTGGAAAGAAAAAAACGGGACATAAAGCAATCTATAACGGCGAGGGTATTAGGTTCAGGTTATGGGTGGGGCAAACATTTAACAAGTGTCCAACGTAGTCTTAATAATCTGCCAAGAAACTCTCTAAAAGGTCTCACTCCATATGAACTATTGTTCGGAACTAGAATGCTTATTCAGGACTTAGATAGTCACACTTCAGTGATAGAAGAAAAAAGCTTTGATATCAAAGATCGTTTGGCTGTTTTACAGGATCTAAATGAAAAAAGAAAAAACCTGAGTAACATAAAGTTGAAACAACAGTCGACATCCACTGAAGAAAAACCACCTGTCTCAGCAAGACCTGTCTGGATTCCAAAGATTGGGGATCTGGTCAGAGAAAAGATCGCAGTAAAGAAGGAATTTGGGCCTTCATACAGAAAAGCAGTACCTGTCTTAGCTATCAACGGAACAAGATCAGTAGTACTACCGCCCCTTGCTGGTAAAATTGAGAACCTAGTTGTATCCATCGACCTGGTAAAACCACAATCATGTGGCCAATAATAAGTAGTAGGCCCAGTGGACTCCCAAGAAATAGCAGAATACCAAAGTTTGCTACAATCCAAGAGGCTCATGCTGAAAGACTAATCAAATTGGAGAAATCAGTAATGAATAAAAAAGGACTGTGCAATAATGCCATGGAACTAGTGCCTCTTGAAACCCAAATAATTATAATACCAATTCGTCAAGAAACACCAATCTACAATGATGTGGCCTCAGACTATTCTAATGAAACAAGGAAAAATGCAAAAGCAAATGAAAATCCAGAAGCAATTCCTACAATAAATAGAACTGCATCAGGCTATTTCATAAACTTCGACAATTTCTCTGAAGACCCAAGCGAACATGAAGATACGCCTCCAACACAAAGTTTTAAAAACAAAGTAATTGAACTTTTCCACCAACTGAAAAAGACTTATCTAATTTCACCATGGATTGAATTTTGGATTGTGTTAGGTGTACTTTTCCTCCAGCTTTGGCTCATCGTGGTTATATGTTTGGGAAGATTCATTGAAGGAAAATATAGTACAATGGACACAGCAAGTCAGAACATCAACTTGGTCCTAAAGCCACATCTCACATCGAGAAAAGAGAACTGTCATCAGTAAACATCACAGCCATTCCAATACCCGGTGGGGTAGCATGGGACAGAACTGAATATGACATTTTGGGCCCGGTCGAGCTTTTGAAGTATCCCCACCAGCTCAAGATTTCATTAAGTGATTTTGTGACACCTAGTACCTTCTCTGATGATTGGGATTTTGAAAACATTAATAATATGATGTCAGATTTAGTAATTTCAGCCAAATTTACAGAACAAGATTACTTGCAGGGTTCATCCAATTATGAAGAGCTTTACTGCTACAACCATTATGGTGATCACTATTTGCAAAAAAGTGCTCAGCATAGAAATGTTTTATCTTTTAACCAGTGGGAACACTGTCCTACTCCACCAAAAGGCAGTTCAAAAAAGTTTTCTGATAAAGTCCAATACTTCTCAGGACTTAATAACAGTGACCCAAGAACGTTTTATTTTAAAATGTCAAATAGAACAGGAATGAAAACAATGTTGACAAATACTAAATTGATTTATTCACAAAAATGTTATGACAAAATGTCTACATTAGGTTTCGAAATTTGGAAAAACACCATTGAAACAAAAACAATCTGGAGTTCCAAAGATTGGCAAGTACAAGGCCTAGAAGCACTTTTTAGGGCCTGCATGATCCCAGAACAAATTATTTTCTTGAATGACACAATTCAACAAACTACTTGTCTTGGCCTTGCTAAGATAAAAGACATGAACATACCGTCTATTCCGAAACCCATGCCTGATAGTGACAGCACTACTAATGTGGAGATAGAGGTTTCTAATATTTTATACCAAAACAGGACACATACTGATTGGAAAAAGTGGTTGATCTGGCCAACAGACACGAATAACTGTCAAGATAGATTCCTGAACAAAACACAGGGGTTCAAAATGACCAGACCAGACCCTAGATATTCTCAGAGACAACATCCAGGGATAGTTACAATATACAGTGTAGGGAAACTATGCCTTGAATGGCTACAGAAATCCACACTGGCTGAAATTAAGCAAAACTTGACTTTACTTAAAGACGGTGCTGACTTGCGTGATTTCATAATGGGACCACACAAACAGCGTCAAAAACGTTTCATAGCGGCCGAAATATACACTGCATACAACGAAGCATGGAAAATAATGCAAATTGAGACAGCAGAAAAAATATGAGAAATTGATCGTGTTAATTTGAAAAAATCACTTTCTGTTGTGGACAATGGGTTAACGACTCTGTCTTCCAGAATATATTCACTGGACAGTATTATATCGTCTGCCTTTGACATAATAGAGCAGGACTTACTAATGCTACAGCATGGTCAGTCTCAATTACGTTCTATTGTACAGCTTGGATGGACGTTGCAAAATCTGCGTTCAGGCTACGTACCATGGCGTTTAATCAACACAACGTCATTATTCGGTATCTTTAACCTTACTGATAAACAAATCAGTTTGGCACAAAAAGGAGCAGATTATACAATCCTGAGCATTGAAAAACTCGAGAGATTACCATTGACAATGTCAGAAAGACCTGTCATTGAATGGATAACACATGGAACGATTAAAATTCCGATAACAACTTTCCAGTTTAATTATTTATTGTCAAGAGTATATACCAGCAGGCCAGTATGAAAGGTTGGGTAAATAATACATCAAATCAACCTGGGATTTACCTTATACACACAGATGTTATAGTGAAGGAAACAAGGAGGTATTTCTTAGTGGTAAAAATTGTAAAAAATCACTGAGCGGTACAATTCTGTGTCAAGGTATTAATTTGCATGGAGCCTGCGAAGGGTCTTCAAACAACCTTTCATGTCACCTGCATGGCATACTTGCAAAACGGATAGAACCATTTTTTAGACCACTTTCTAATGGTAGTAACATTTTAATAAGTGACCACAGCTGTTGTGGCATGCTGCCAGGAAAAGCCTATCTGACAACTGTAACTTCCAGGGCCATTTGCTGTATGCAAGTATTGTATCCACACAGCAATCCAGATATGGGGGCTGCGTTATGGCGTCAGTTGAATATCTCTTCTATTTATTATTATTATTATATTTCTTATATAGCGCCAGAATCGACCCCCGAAGGGGTATCTCCGCGCTTGCCTTGGGAACCCATCCTGGTTTTTCCCTGTGAGATAGCCCCTACAGGGCATCCCCAAGGTGAAAGCCAGGCATCCCGCCGCGGGGGGCCGTTGTGGAGATTAAGCAAGCTTAATGCCCAGAGTTGCTGAGTGTGAACCCATGATTAGGTCAGGCACCAAAGCGAGAATTATCAAGTCCGTGGACATTTGAGCTCAACACCCTGCCGCGTCGGGAATTGAACCCTGGTCCCGGGTCTGACCTCTGCTTCAGGGTCTGCCTGCTCTAACCAGTGAGCCACACTTCTCCATTTGAATTGATACTTTAAGCAGAATGAAGTCTATTCTTTTACAAACAACTGTGCCTCTAACATCATCAAAAGAAACATATGAACTGCAAGTTGCAAGGACAACAGCAGAGATACACACCCTTTTATCAAGAAATTGCCCCGTACATTTCATAGAAGTGTTGAGCCAAATCCAACATGTCTGATACCAGTGGCATCGCACATGTATTTAAGACAATTTTTTCGGGACTGTTAACACCATTTGAAACAGTTCTGGGCATATTTCCGAATTTTGTCCATTCTGTCTTTGGCGGCCTACCCTTAATCTTGGGACTCGTGGCAGGAATTTTATTTTTGCTTCTTCTGCACCGATATGGCAAGCCAACCCACAGGCAAGACTCTAGCAACGATGGAAGAAACGATCCTAGCAATAAGATACCGAGACCGTATCACTAAGGGCCTCGGATTGGCCCGGCTAAGAGATCTGAGTACAACTTGGTTTCTTTCATTCAGACCGATCTGGCAAAATTGCATCATACCTGTGCTTCGATGTCTGCTATGCAGAGAAGAATGCGTGTTGGACACCTGTCTTACACTACAATCAGCAGTACCAATGGATATCGATACCTTGCTAGGTCCTGTAACGACTCATGCATCGTGTTGTCCCCAGCGGCTACCGATTCTGATGACGGCATTCGTTGAGACTTCCCCACTACGAATAGGTGGCGGTGAAGTATGAGAGGAAAGCAGCACCAAACAGTTACAGCCTTCTGTGAGCATTGCTGATCCAACCATCTATGATAGCAATCGCGCAGAGAACTGCACAGTGGCAGTATTTTCAAACTTGGTCGAACTTTCACCTGAAGCGGTAGACCAATTTTTTGCAGGTCTGTCTGAAATAATGTTCTCTCCAATCAACGAGAATAACTCTTAAATAAAAACAATGAGCACACAGCGTTCCCTGAACTCTGAATTCGGGCTTCAGCTTTTTTTTAAACAAAGCTACAGAAAATATTTGGAACTTTTCCCCTGACAGCGAAATTGTTTTGCCCATACTTTCAAAATATTTACCTTTTTTTGGCACATGGTACTCTGCTTAAAGTAGAACTATTCTTAGAGAACAGAGCTTCT
Source organism: Lissotriton vulgaris (assembly GCF_964263255.1). Lineage (NCBI taxonomy): Eukaryota > Metazoa > Chordata > Amphibia > Caudata > Salamandridae > Lissotriton > Lissotriton vulgaris. The sequence continues at coordinate 336,149,154 of NC_141685.1, read as the reverse complement.
AGTTTAGGACACTAGAGACAATATTTTACCTCAGGCTCTAGCAGATATACAGCAATTTGTATAAATATGTGATGAAATGGTCTCGACCTTCTTTTCTGTATTTAGAGTCATTTCATGTGTAATTTTCACAGTTCGTTCAGCTGATATACATATGCATTTATCTGAATGATAACACTGCTTGAAAAGCGTGCTGTACAAATACTCATTTCGGTGTATTTACCGTATACCATTTCAAATGCGAAATATGTATTTTGGGGTGGGTCGGAAAAAACACATGCACCTTTGAATGTTTAATATTGCTTAGTTTTGGTAATGATGGACATCAATTCATGGAGTGGGTGTCGTGTTCTTATCTAGGACACTAATTCGATATTCCAGATTTATGCCCTTGTGAGGTTATAATCAATAATTTCCTGACAAAGGCATAAGAATCAGATTCATATTCAGTAATAGCCCATGCAATCCAAAGCACAGCATGGCTACTCCCATCGACTCCTAGAAAGCACAACGCGTTCTTTAAACAGACCAAGCCTCCAGCAGCCCGGGAAACCCCCCCTGCTTTTGTTTTGATTTGAACAAGAACTCCTGAAGTCCTGCAAGAACTCTTAGTTCTTGGTGACATCTTATGTCCAACCTTACGTCAAACCCGGCACCTTTCAGGTATAAAATACCAACAGTTGCCTTAAGCAAACACACAGTGGTTTGGAGCAGAGCGGCCATCTACTTGCCCGAGAGCCCAGCTGATACGAGTGCCCGAGGAAGCCGCCCCTCCTGTTTGACACACTTAGAGAGACGCTGTCTTTTTCTCCAGCCGAGAAAATCCAGGTCCGGTGTTTCCAGCCTACCCTTGCAGGTTGCTGGGATATCGAGTCCTGAGGAAAGAGATACCAGACCTCCCACATTCTATTACCAAGGTACGGGGCTGATTAAACCCTTAGGAGAATTCTTGATGCAGATTCTTGGCAAAATTATCTTAACCAACTTAACTTAACACTGCTACTTACTTGTCCCTTCCCACGTATTAGGCTTAGGTCAGGTACACCGGGGTAGGCTTAGTTAGAAGCACCAGTTGAGCCTTTTAGCCAATGTATATATGTATGTATATATTTTAACCATTTTTAAGTATCATATGGCTAAGAAACCGTATCCATGCTTTTACCGTATTATTTCATAATACTACTTTTACTGTACGCACTTTACTTTACTTTAAGTATTGCAATTGTGGCAATTCATTTCTCTTGCATGATTAGGAAGACTGCTCAATAAATAAGACCTTTTTATTGAAACCGCCCGTCTCTCTATTTCTCTGCATTCTGGTGAAACTAAGAATGCAATGCAGACTGAGTGAAATATTTGTCTATTGTTTTCACACGACTCTAGAGATATACTCTTATTCTGAGGGAGCAAAGTTGTCATGTTTATGCGGTTGTCGGAAACTGAATCCCTTCTTGTCTGAGCCAAGGAAGGTTCTCCCTCCCTCTTCATTCAGGAAAGTTTCCAGTGACCTCTGAGCTAGCTGGCGTAAACCTAAATTAAGTTTAACATAGTCAGTAGAGACCTAGATGACCTCAGTCCTACGTCTACACTGCTGTTTATGTTATTCCAATGCGCAGAGCCTATTGGGAAAATAGGAACTGCACTACAAGAGCATTGCACATACTCAGAGGGGCCTAGCTAGTAGAATGCACCTGCTCTTATGTTATAACTGTCAGGCTATTCTTGCTGATGTAAGGAGAAATAACTATTCTCCAACTTTGTTGAGCAAGCAAATCTTGTATAGCCATATTAGTCATTTTGCATGCTGGTACATGCCAGGACCTCCCCTTGGTTTTATGCTGACTATGTAAACCTAAGCATATATAAGGCCCCTGTTTTCTGTACTCTTTAGAATGCCTTTTACAGTTTCCTGAGGGTACTGTGTGACGTAGTCTCCCTCATCTGAGGTCAATAACTGTGTGGCATATTATCAAGACAGAAGATACAATTATAGGCCTTTTTGCGGCAGAAAACTGCAGCTAAAAGGGCGATAATGGGCTTGATAATATGCTCTGTGGAATTCCAATTGAAGCCCATGTTAGATGTCCTTCACATTTAAAATGGGCTTCAATTGGAATTCCATAGAGCATATTATCAAGCCCATTATTGCCGCTTTAGCGGCAGTTTTCTGCTGCTAAAACTGTCTCCTGTTGTGATAATATGCCCCTATGTCTTTTGATATTACATCTTCTGTGCCAATCTATTCTTTGCTGGTTTAAAAGGACCAGGTGCATCAGTGAGATACCTGAAAAGGTTTCTATTTTCTACATGTGGAAAGACAAAGGTTTCAGAAAGCTGGACCTCTCTTCATTTGGGCAAGACCTTTAATCACATTTTGCAACTGGTCACTTAATGTGCACTTATTAAATAATGTGCAAGTTCGCCCTCAGCCATCTGACATTTTGAATGGCGAGTGGCCCACAAGAGTATTCTGCCCCACTGCTTTTACACATTATTGAGTAGAGCCTGTATTCCTCTGAGGTGGGAGGAATACCTACTCGAAAACCCCCATGACGTACTTCTGCCAATTTACAAATCCCAATATGCATTTCTGCCACAAGGAAGTCATCAGCACTTATCACTAGATTGTGAAAGGTGCATTTACATTTAAATGTAGATTTTTTGCTCCATTGTGCCGACGCTTTAAAAAAGAAACGCAGTGGAGAGTTTTGAACGCAACTTCTTAAGCAGCTTTGTGTTGTACTTAATCAGCCACCTGGATTTCCCTATAAAAGTAGCCACTGCAGGCTCCCGATTTTGAACCTCCTTTGAATTATCCTTTTTCTAGATAAGATCTTTGCTTGCCAAAAAGTTCTTCTATGCTAATCAAGTCTTATGTCAAACGAAGGGAAGGGAACCCAAAATCCACAACTGAGCATTTTAATAAGATCAGACAGACTCTTTTCTCAAAGGACACCATATGAGGAGAACTAGAAGTTGTTGTCTGGAAAAGGTTTGCATGGAATTGCGCTGTTACTGTCACACTGGAAGTTTACAGCTAGATATAGTGAGTGAGTGGTCCTTCTGGTTGAATGTTGCAGCACTGTTCATAGGGATCGGAACAACAGCCTCTTTATAGAATGTTAACGTTTTTTAAGGAGCTACTGGTCATTAAGTTGGAGGATCTTCAGGCAGTGATGGTCAGCATGAATTTCAGGGGCCTTTGTTAACAAGCATTGGCAACGTCAATTGCCAATACTATTTAGTTGCTGCTATAGGTTTTTTTAAATTATTTATTTAGAAATTTGTAAAGCGCTCAGCTACCCCCAACGGGGTATCCCGGTGCTGAAAACAGGAGAATAAGAAGGTCAGAAAGGGTGAGCTGGATAGGATTGATGAGGCTAGGTACGAGAGAAGAGCCAGGTCTTTGGTTTCCTTTGAAACAGAGGCTCTGATGTCAAGAATCTGAGTTCCACCGGTAGTAGATTCCACAATCTGGAGGTGGGCACGGCAAAAGCCCTGCCACCTGTAAGTGCCAGACGGAATCGTGGGCAGAACATAAGGCAAAGATGTTTGGATCTCAGATCCCGCATCGCATGAGTCAGCCTGAGTCTATGCATTAAGTATGCTGGGCCTCGGCCATTGAGAGCTCTGAAGGCGAGGACCAGAGCCTTGAACTGAATGCGGTATCTCACTGGTAGCCAGTGCAGTTTGGCCGGATAAGGTGAAATCGAGGGGCGATAAGGAATGTTACAAATCAGCCTGGCTGAATTCTGCACTGTTTGCAAACGATTGATGAGGTACGCTGGGGCCCCAACACACAAACTGTTTGCGTAGTCCAGGTGGGTCGTTATTAGGGCATGGACTACTGTTCTGCGGGACTCAAGTGGCAAAAAAGGGATGATTTTTTTAATCATTCGGAGTTTTCCAAAGCAGGATGATGAGACTTTATTAATTTGGGTTTTGCAGGAAAGAGCTGTGTCAAATTGGAAACCTAAATTACTGGCAGCTTGAACTGGCGCCGGGGGAGGATTAAGTTCAGATGGCCACCAGATGTTGGGGGGGATGGAAGATTTCTGGTTAAAAAATAAGACCTCCGTCTTATCAGTATTCAATTTTAAGTTGTTGGCGGACATCCAGGAGGGGATGTTTACCAGGCAGTGGCGAAAATTAGCCAAAGAGCTTTCAGAGTGATCCTTAAATGAAAACACAAGCTGAGTGTCATCAGCGTAAAAGATCACTCTGACGCCCCAAGATTCGACCACCTTCGCCAGCGGCATCAGGTACACATTGAATAGGAGGGGGCTAAGGGCATATCCCTGCGGAACCCCCCATATCAATGGTTTCTCCGTGGAAACAAAAGGACCAAGGGTGACCTGTTGGAATCTGCCCATCAAAAATGATTTCACCCAGGCCAGCGGGATCCCTCCAATGCCCACCTCATGAAGGTGATTCAGCAAAATGTCATGGGAAATGGTGTCGAATGCTTCGGGTAGGTCGAGGAGGACCAGCATGGCCTCCTCTCCCCTATTCACACATTCGCGAATTGACTCAGACGCTTCCAGCAGGGCTGATTCAGTGCTAAAGTTCAGCCTGAATCCTGACTGGGTGTCATGAAGCAGGTGGTTAGTTTCTAAGTATTCTGACAATTGCTCTTGTACCGCCTTCTCTAACACTTTTGCTGGCTTAGGGAGAAGTGAGATGGGCCGGTAGTTCTAAAACATAATGGGTCAGCACCCGTTTTTTTCAAGATTGGTAACAACAGCGCATGTTTCCACAAAGAGGGAAAAGGGCCCGATTGCAGGGAGGAGTTCCAAATTTCTAGCAGAGGTTTAATCAGTAGCGGAGCTATTTCATTCAGAATCTGAGCCGGGGCTGGATCGAGCGGGGATCCGGATTTACATTTCTGGAACAAGGACAAGGCATAATCTTCAGACAAAGGTTTAAATGAGGTAAATACTTCAGCACAAGTGGTGTCATGGACTGAAGTTACTGCTGTGGGAATCTGTTGAATAGTTGCCGTGATGTTCCCGATTTTCTCATAAAAGAAGTCAGACAGGCCTTTGCTAAGCAATTGGCTGGGGGTGACAGGGCATGCCAAGGCAGAGGGGTTGGCGAACTCCTTAACAATGTTAAAGAGGGCCTTGGTGGAATTTTTTGCTCTTTTAATTTTATCCGCAAAGTACTGTTTCATGACGATGCGTTTGAGTTTGTGAAACTCTTTGAGAGCTGATCTGTAAAGGGCTTTGGCCACCGGATCATATGATCGGCGCCATATACGCTCCAGTTTTTTGCATTTACTTCTGTTTTCCCGTAGTATCGTTGAGAACCGTGGGGCTGAGGGTTTAGATCTTAAAGAGGAAAGGTTCTGAATAGGGGCAATTTGCTCAATGGCAGCAGAGAGATCTTTATTAAAGGTAAATACTACTTCATTAAGATCAGCATCGAGTGGATCAGATCTGCTCCTAAACATTTGCTCCAGGGCCGTACAAGTGACTTTATGCCACTTTCTGCCCTGTTCTCTGATTGTAGATTCCATCTTAGGCGGTCTGGGTATAGATACTTCAAACGGAATCAGGTAGTGGTCAGACCACGTGAGGGGCATAGGGGGGAGAACATTAAGGTCAAGCCAATTGGAGAAAATTAAATCAAGGGTGTGTCCTGCAGAGTGTGTAGGACCACTGACCCATTGGGTTAGATTCAAACCTTGCATGGAGTCTAAAAGATTTTTGGCACGTGTACAGTCATGTACATCAACGTGATGATTAAAATCACCTAGTACAGTGAAGTGAGGGTGTTTGAGGGACAGATCTGCAATGGCCGCCAGTAATGAGGCAATTGCAGGCTGGGGGGGTGTTAGGGGGACTGTATACCAGGGCACCGGAAAATATGGCAGTGGAAGCATCTGAGATGGAAAAATAGAGTGCCTCTATAGGTCCTAAATTGGGGATTTTCCTAGAGGTAATAGTTAAATGATTCTGTAAGATGACAGCAATTCCACCACTGGACTTTCCTCCCTCGCGGCTAATACCCATTAGGCGATAGCCCGGGGGTGTGGCCAGGGCAATATCTGGACTAGAAGAGTCCTTAATCCACGTCTCTGTGAGAAAAAGTAAATCCGAGGACGTCGAAGAGAGCAGCAGCCATATGTCACTTGAGTGACATGGTAGAGAGCGGCAGTTCAATAAGCCGGCTGTGTAGGATCGTTTTGGAGTGGGAGGGGCATTTGTAGGGGAGTGAGGGAGTGATTTATGAATCGTGAAAGAAAAGGTGCATTGCTTACATTTAAAAAGGGGACGGTTAAGCGAAGTCAAATTGCACCGTGCCTGGGGAATGCAAGCTCCCTTGTTCAAGGCCATCAGCTGGGATCTAGACCAATATTGCCTTTGAGTGGAATGGAAACCGGCAGCGTGACTGGCCCTAGGCACGGAGCTGGCGCGGACGGGCGCAGACGGGCTCGCCTTCGGCGTGCCGCTGGTGCGCCCGCTGCACTCGTCCGCTGCACTTCCGATGCCAAGGAACCATTTATGCCTGTGGGGCGGGAGGGGCCGAGCACTAGACCACTCACCAGCTCCTCGCCTCACTCAAGATGGTGCCCGAAGTCGTCGACCCCAAGCAGTACCTAATCGTCTGCAATGGGTGCGATGGCGCTTCGAGGAGGACAATAGGGGTTCCCAGCATGTAAATACAAGTGCAGAGTGCGCGAAAGACTGGTTTTAATATTTTAGCAAAGTCAGGCTAAAAACGAGTTAAAGTGCAAGTTCGGGTTAAAATAAGGAAAATAAATCACAATGCTTTTGTAATGGCACTTCAAAAACACAAAAGGTGATGGGAGGAATGCTTTAAATAGGTCTACACACTGGCAATTTCTTGGGGTAGCATCCAACTCATTATTCTTTTGCCCCCATTGTCACCACAGTTTGGACCAAGCCATGTGCAAATCAGCCTTGACCCTGCTCTAATTGGAAAAGTCCAGCTCAACCTACCAGATCATGTCCTCCCTGAACCTAAACACAAGCAACCCAAGACTGGTTTCACCCTGCTTGATGGTCCTAAGTCAGGTGTAGTTTGGTTCAAGTGGCAGAGTGAGCATGGGCCTCACGAGTGGACATATCTTAGCCACTTAGGGCAGTACATCAAATACAAAGAAAGTGATGGAAGAATGCTTGCAATAAGTATAACCACTATCCCAACTTCTAGGGTTTCATTTTAGTAGTTGGTTCTGTCTTATGCGGCGCTAACAGGTGAAATGGGCTGGTGCAAGCGGCCTTCTGACGAGAACCCCAGCACTTATTTTTTGGCAAATATACCACTGACGAAGGGTGGTACATCAGACACACTAAAGGTGATGGAAGGAATGCAGGCAATAAGCCTATGTATTGGCAATCACTCAGGGTATCACTCAACCTTATTGTTCTTTTGCCCACCATGTAACCCCAGTTTAGACCCAGCCATTTGGAAATCAGTCTTGACCTTCCTCCATTTGGAACCGTTCAGCCTGGTCCTCCCTGATCCAGAACGCAAGCAACCCAAGACCGGTTTCGCACTGACTGGAGCTTTTCAGTCAGGTGTAGCTAAGATCCAGGGGCACAGTGAGCTCAGGATGCAAGTCTGGGCATACTCTTGCCACTTAGGATGGTACATCAACCTTGCAAAAGTGGATGAGAGGAATGTGTGCATTAGTTCTAACCACTGGCAATCACTCAGGGTAACACTCCATCCGATAATTCATTTGCTCACCATGCCACCTCAGTTTGCACCTATGCATAAGCAAATCAGTCTTGACCCTGCTCAAATTGGACCAGTCGATCCCAAACTGCCAAGACAGGTTCTCCCTTAACTGAAACACAAGCAATCCAAGATCATTTTTTGCCCTGATGGGGCCCTTCAGTCAAGTGTAGCTTGTTTCCATTGGCACAGTGACCATGGGACCCACGCCTGGGCATATCTTTGCCAATTACGGCAGGACACCAAACACACAAAAAGTGAGGGGAGGCAATGCTTGCAATAAATATGCCCACTCGAAATTGCTTGGAGTAGCACTCAAACCCTTCATGATTTTGCCCCCATTGTCACCACAGTTTGGACCAAGCCATGTGCAAGCCACCTCGGTTTGGATCCAGCTATATGCAAACCATTCTTGACTCTGATCCAATTGAAATAGTCCAGCCTGAACTGCTAGTTCAGGTCCTCCCTGAACCGAAATACAAGCAACCAAAGACCAATTTCACCCTGATTGGGGCTTTTCAGTTTGGGTGTATCTTGATTCCAGTGGCACAGTGCACATGGGACTCACATCTGAGCATGCACTTTCTACTTGGGTGGAACATCAAATAGACAATAAGTGATGGGAGGAAGACTTCCAATAAATCTAACAACTAGCATTTGCTTGGGTAGCACCCCAGACAATTGTTCTTTTAACAACCGTGCCTCCTCAGTTTGGATCCAGGCATACTCCAATCAGCTTTGACCCTGCTCTAGTTGGTACAGTAATAATATGTTATGTTAAAATATTTATAGAGCGCATGGCTGCCCCAGCAACGGGACATCCCATTGCTGTAGTCAGCAGAGCGGGGCAGGCAGGGAGAAGCTAATGATCCCAAGTGATCCTGGATGCACTGAGTGGGGAGAGGCAGGAAGTTCCAGAGGACGCGAGCTCTCTCCTGAAAGGAGCACCCGTCTGTTCTAGCCCTCACCACCCGGGGCACCCGGGTAAGGTGGAGGTCAGCTGAGTGCAAGGCATGAGATATACAAAGGACCTTAAATAGGATTCTTTGCTCTACTGGCAGCCAGTGCAGCAGGTGGATAAGGCTAGAGACAGAGCAGTGCTTTAGAAGAGGAAAAACTATCCGAGCCACTGTATTCTGGGATCGCTGGAGCCTATTGATTACCATCTTGGGACCCAATGAGTAACGCAATACAGTATTCCAACCTAGCCAGTATGGTAGATTGAACTATCATCTGACGAGTGACAGAGTTGAAACGCCCTAGAATGGGCTGTAGTGTAGTTCCTATATTTCCAATAGGCTCTGCACATTGGAATAATATATCCTATAGATGTGACCTAGGACTTGGTCGACTAGGTCTCTATCGAATATATTAGACTTAATTGTGAGGACCAGCTAGCTCAGAGGTCACTAGAAACTTTCTCGAATACACAAGAAGGGATTAGTTTCTGACAACCGCATAAACATGACAACTTTGTTTCCCCAAGATAAAACGTATCTTCAGAGTCGTGGAAATAATAGATGGATATTTCACTCAGTCAATTGTGCATGCTTCGTTTCATCAGAGGTGCAGAGAAATAGAGAGACGGTCGTTTTCAATAAAAGTATTTATTGAACAGTCTTCTTTCTCATGCAAAAGAAATGAACTGCTACAATCGTAATACTGTCTGTAAAGTATAATGCGTACAGCAAGAAGAGTATTATAAAATAATACTGTAAAAGCATGGTATGGTTTCTAAGCCATAAAATACATACACAAATAACAAAGACTAAAAGTACTCAACTGGTGCTTCTAAAATACACCTACCCCGATGTTCCTAACCTAAGTCTAGTACAAGGGAAGAAGTAAGTAAGGTGTAGCATAGGTTTAGTTTCTATGCCAAGAATCTATCCAAGATTTCTCTTAGGGTCTAATCAGCTCTGTACCTTGGTTTTAGAATGAAGGAGGTCTGGAATCTCTGACTCGGGACTCTATTTCCCATCACCCCGCAAGGGGAGCTTATAAACACTGGAGCTGGATTCTCAGCGAGAGAAAGGACAGCTTCTCGATCAGTGCATCAGCTGGAGGGTCGGCTTCCTTCGGCACTTGCTGTACCGAGCTGCGTCGGGCAAGTAGATAGTCGAACTGCTTCAAACCACCATGTGTTTGCTGGGGCAAGTGTAGGCATATTTATACCTTGAATGTGCCTAGTTTGACATAAAGTCGGGCATATTAACTTCATGAAAGAACCGCAAGGGAATGGTAGTTCTTTGAAAACACCATGATTTATAGGACAAATCAATATTCAAGAAAGGGGATGTCCCTGACTGCTGAAGCCAAGTTTTCCAATAAATCGTTGTGGCTTTTTGGAACTAGTGGAAGTAGCCATGCCTGTATTTGGACGGGTTATGTCTAAATACGGTTATGATTTATATGCCTTTATAAGGGCAAGGTGAATTATACCTATATAAGTGTATGAATCGGTCAATTATACTAGGGTCCTAAAACGCTATACAACACCCACTCCACTTTATTATGTTCGATATTACTAAATACTACGCAAAAACATATCTAAAGCATGTGTTTACAATCCTACCCAAAATACATAAAATGCATTTGAAATAGTTGTACACGAAAATGAGCATTTGTGCTGTACGCATTTTTAAAAAAAGCAATATTTTCATTCAAAGCAGGTAGTATGTCATTGGAAAAATGTTTATCAGAATGAGTCATTAAATAACATTTATGAAATGGCTCTGAAATACAGAAAAAAGGTTGAGACCATTCCATGACAGAATATATAAACTGTTTTGGTTGTGAATGAGGTCAAATATTGTCTCTTGGAAGTGTTCAAAGAATTCTTGGTCTCTAACTTTAAACAGATTACTGGGTGCCCCCCAAAAAAAAAGATTTTGGAAAAAGTCAAATCGTAGAAAAAATACAGTTCTTAAAGTTGGAAGTTTTGTTTTGAAAAGTGAAGGTCGAATACAGAGTGTCATAAAACGCTGCGTGCTAACTTCAAAAGTCATTCTCGTTGTTAGGAGAAAACATTAAATCCTCTAAGCTGGTAAAGAAATCGTCTACCATAGTAGGTGAAAGTTGGACTACCTCGTTCAGCAGATCAATTGTACACAGGTGAGAAGAATCACCGTCAGCGTCAGTCGCATTAGCAATGTTCATAGTAGGTGATACCTGTGAGCCTGTTGGTCTACGTACCTCACCGTTAGCTGATTGTGCCGGTGAGAACTCCATGAATGCCGTCATCAGGATTGGTAGCCGCTGGGGACAACACAATGCATGAGCCGTTACCGAACCAAGCAAAGCATCAACATCCGTTGACAGTGCTGATGGAAGTGTTAGACAAATGTCTAGCACACATTCTTCTCCACATAGCAGGCATCGTAGAACAGGTAAGATGCAATCTTGCCAGATTGGTCTGAATGATAGAAACCATTTGGTATTCAGATCTCTTAAACGACCCAGGCCCAGGATCTGTATCTTGCGCTCACAACACTTCATTGCCAGGAGAGTGTTCTCAATGGTAATCTGGGTATCGTTGCAGATCGAACTTGCCATATCGGAGCGGAAGGAACAAGAATAGTATTCCTGCTATGAGTCCCAAAATGAGCGGCAGGCCCCCGAACACAGAGTGCATGAAGTTTGGAAAAATGTCAAGGACTGCTTTAAAGGTGCTAACAGTCCAGAAAAAATTGTCTTAAATACATGTACAATACCACTGGTATCAGACATGTTTAAGATACAACCTAACATTTCTATGAAATGTATTGGATTGGACAGTTTGTGGATAAAAGGGCATGTGTCTCTGCAGAAGACCTTGCAACTTGTAGATCATACGTCTCTTTAGACGAGGTCAGTGGCACAGTTTTTTGGTAAAGAATGGCTTTCATTCTACTTAAAGTATCAATTCGAATAGAAGAGATGTTCAGTGAAGGCCATAACGGCGACTCCCCATCTGTCTTAGCTTTAGGAAACAATACTTGCATACAACAAGTGACCCTGGCTGACACAGTTACGAGATAGGCAATTTCTGGCATCATTCCACAACAGCTGTGATCATTCAACATTATGTAGCTCTGTTTGAAAAGATGCTTAAAAATTGGATCTATCACTGCTGCTGGAGAACCTTGCAGGTGGCAGGATAAATTGTTCGAAGAACCATCACAGGCTCCATGTAAATTAATACCCCGACATTAAAGTGTACCACTTAGTGCGCTGTTACATTGTGTACCACTAAGAAATACTTCTTTTCCCCATCTCCAACATTTGTGTGTGTATGGTAAATCCCACGTTGACTTTATGTATTCTTTACCCAACCTTTCATACAGGCCTGCTGGTATGTGTTTCAAGCAATACTGAAACTGGAAAATCGTCACTGGCAATGTAATGGTGCCATGTATTATCCATTCTATGGCTGATTTCTCAGAAACAGTCAAGGGTAATCTTTCCAGTTTTTCTATGCTCAGCACCATATAGTCTACTCCCCTTTGTGCCAAGAGATTTGTTTATCTGTAACGTGAAATCCAGTAAACAATGACGTGGTGTTCATTAGACGCTAAGGCACATAGCCTGAACGAAGATTTTGTAACATCCAGACTAACAGCATTATAGAACGCAATTGAGACTGTCCATGTTGTAACATGAGCAAGTCCTGTTCCATTATGTCTATGGCAGAGGATACAATGCTATCCAAAGAATAAATTCGGGATGACAGAGTTGTTAACTCATTATCAACTACAGAGAGAGCTTTCTCTAAATTAAAACGATAAATTTCTCGTATTTATTCTGCAGTTTCCATTTGCCTTACTCTACATGCTTCATTATAAGCAGCATAAATACTGGCGTATATGAAACGTTTATGACATGGTTTATGAGGCCCTAGTAAGAAGTCTCTCAAATCATCTTTAAGTAAAGTTAAGTGTTGTTTAACCTCTGTAAATGTAGATTTTTGTAGTCATTCGTGGCATAGTTTTCCTACACTGTATGTTGTTACTATCCCTGGATGTTGTCTCTGGACATATCTTGGATCTGGCCTAGTTACTGTAAACCCTTGTGTCTTGCTCAGGAATCTATCTTGACAGTTTTTCGTGTCTGTGGGCCAGATTAACCATTTTTCCAATCAGGATCAGTTTTGTTTTTGAGTAAAATAGTTTTTACATCGACCCCTCCTTCTGAAGTATTTTTGCTATCAGATGTAGGTGTAGGTATAGACAGTTTGTTCAAATCTTTTATCCTGGCTAGGCCAAGACAGGCTGTTTGTTGAACAGTGTCATCAAAAACATTATTTGTTCAGGAATAATACAGGCTCGAAATAAAGCTTTTATTCCCTGTACTTGCCAGTCTTTTGTGCCCCAGAGAGTTTTTGTTTCTATGTTGTCACTCCAAAAGTCGAAACCTAACGAGGACAGCTGGGCATAAAAGGCTGCTGAATACATTTGTTTTGTATTGGTCAACACACTTTTCATTCCTGTCTCATTAACATTTCTAAAGTAAAATGTTTCCGAATTTGTTGTATTAAAACCTGAGAAGTATGGACATTTTTCATAAAATGTTTTTGAGCTACCCTTTGGTGGCGTTGGACAATGTTCCCATTGATTATAAGTATAAATATTTCTAGGGTTTGCAGATTTGTGCAAGTAATGATGACCACATTGATTGTAACAATACATTTGTTCATAATCTGAAGAACCTTCTAAATATTCATGGTTTGTAAATTTTGCAGACATCTCTAAATCTGACATCATATTATTAACCCCTTCGACGCTCGTGACGGAAAGGTTCCGTCACGAGCGTCGGTTGGGCTGTGCTCATGACGGAACCGTTCCGTCACAACCACGCCAGTTTTAGAATCTTCAGCACAGCGCGAAAATTCGCGCCGCGCTGAAGCGGTTAACAGTCTCAAAGTCCCAATCATCAGAAAATGTGCTGGGTGAAACAAAGTCACTCGAGGAAAACTTAAATATATGTGGAATCTTCAGCAACGCTGCCGGACCATAGATATCATAATCAGTTCTGTCCCATGCTTTACCACCAGGTATAGGAACGGCTGTGATGTTCACTGATGACAGGTCTCTTTGTTCACAATGAGATGATTGGTGTGGCTTCAGGAGCAAGTTGATGTTCGTACTTGCTGTGTCTGTTTTACTATATTTTCTGTTTATCAGCATTCCCAAACTTAATACAAGTATGAGCCAAAGTAGGAGAAAAAGTACGCCTGACATAATCCAGAATTCAACCCATGGTGAAACCAGATAAGTCTTTTCTAGTTGCTGAAAAAGTTCTGTTACTTGGACTTTGAAAGTTTTAAGAGCTGGCGTTGTTTCGGGTTCACTGGGATCCTCAGAAAACGTATCAAACGTAATGAAATCGCCAGAGGCAGTTCTGTCAATTATTGGTATTGCATCCGAATTACTCGAACTCGCTGGAGATGCTTGGTCCCTTGTCATATTGGTATAGTCCGAGGCTATATAATTGTAGACAGGAGTGTCTTGACGAACTGTTATTTGGGTTTCAAGAGGCACAAGTTCCATTGCTTTGTTGCATAGTCCTTCTTTTCTTACTGCAGATTCTTCAAAGGTGATGAGTCTCTCAGTTTGAACCTCTTGGATAGTAGCAAGATTTGGTTGTCTGCTAAATCTTTGGAGTCCACTGGGCCTACTACTTATTATCAGCCACATGATGTGGTTTTACCAGGTCGATTGCTACAAACTGGTTCTCCTTTCTTCCAGCAAGTGGTGGCAGTAACACTGTTCTTGATCCGTGGATTGCTAGCACAGGTACTGGTTTTCTGTATGAAGGCCCAAATTCCTTCTTATCCGCGATCTTTTTCCTGACTAGATCCCAATCTTTGGAATCCAGATAGGCCTTCCTGGGACAGGTGGTTTTTCTTCAGTGGTCGTTGGCTTCAGTAATGTGTTGCTTAGACTTCTTCTTGTTTCATTTAAGTCCTGTAAAACAGACAAACGGTCTTTGATATCAAAGGGTTTTTGTTCTACCACTGAAGTATCATGATCGAGGTCTTCGACAATCATTCTAGTACCAACAAGAATTTCATATGGAGTGATTCCACCAGAGACTTTCTTGGCAGATTGTTTAAACTACCTTGGACACTTATTGGATGTTTGACCCACCCGTCACCCGAGCCTAATATTCTAGCTGTTAAAGATTACTTCATGTCCCGGTTTTTTTCTTTCCACTACAGAATTTCCCTGGAATGGGCTTGAGTACCGCAATGCAACACCCAGATTGGCCATGGCCTCTTTGTAAGCTCGAGCGCGAAACGCAGGACCCTGGTCAGAATGTAGCGTGCCGATTGCGTATGTGCCGATAAAGACTCGCAAATCTTTTATAACAGTTCGGGTGTCAGCCGAGCGCTGGGGCCAAATCAAAATTAATTTGTCCTAATAGTTGTGGGACCGCATTCGCTCATAGCGACGTCTGCATGTAGAAAGCCTAATGCTGTCTAACAATGGTGTCTGAACTGGGCTAGCTACACTGTAGTCAGGTATCTGGTTGCGTTCTCTGCTGCAGCCTCTGTTGCAGTCATTGCAATTAATTGCAAACTCCTGAATGTGTGCATTCATCCCTGGCCACCAGTACGTCTTTTTTAATTCCAGAAAGGATTTAGAGATCCCTTGATGTATCAGACCCTTTCCCATACGTGCTTCTTGTATCAAAGCTCCTCTACGTCTCCTGTTTGGAATTACTCTATCCCCCACTTCAGGGATTTAAGCAAAAGGGACGGAGTTGGCATCAATTATGTATTCATATTCGAGTGGATAGTTAGGAGGTAAGGCCGCTCCGCTGCCTTTGCGTGTGGCATTGACAGCTAGCATTGTTTTGACGTCTTTTTTTGTTTTGGAGCCAGTGATTGCGGCCAAGGAAGCTGTTTGCACAGCTGCTTTCGTGGCTTCATCCGCCAATGAATTCCCTTCAACGTGAACGCCATCACGCTGATGACTCAGTGTATGAATCACGTGAGTCTTTTGTAGTTCTTTCTGTAATTGAACTACTTGTTCCCAAAGCAACTTATGCTTGATTGCGCCACCTTTTGCATCTTTGAAACCGTTTTGAACCCAGTTCTGCAGGTATTCATTATAATATTGGACGCAGTAATACAAATCGCTGTTTGGAACCTAGTTCTGCAAGTATTCATTATAAGATTGGACGAGGTAAGTCGAATCGCACACTATGGGGCCTATTAGGATGACGGGCGGACTTTGTCCGCCCGTCATCCTAGCGGGGAATGGGACCGCCCGCCCTAAGGGCAGGGGTCCCGGGGGTGGAATTAGGATGTGCCCGCCACTGTGGCGGGCACATCCTGCATTTCTAGCATTGTGGCGGGCGGAGCGCTCAGCACCGCCCGCCACAATGCTAGAAATGCTTGTCAGCATTTGCATATACAAAGCGGCAGGCACCGTGCGGTGCCTGCCGCTTTGTATATGCAAATGAAGGGGGGGGTACCATAGGTACACCCCCATGTGCACCCCCCACCTGTACTTCACTCTGGGGGCCCACAGGGGGCCCCACAGAGTGAACACCGCATTGCCGCCACGGAAAGGCATTGAGACCAGACCATTGTAATATGGCGGGCGGTGTCTAACAGACACCGACACCATGTTACTGGTTTTCCGCCCCGGCCGCAAGGCGACCGGGGCGGAAAACATGCGGGCGGTGTTTGTCACCGCTGCGGTCCCCTCCGCCATCGTAATATGGCGGGGGAATGCAGGGAAGGATGGCGGGCGGATTGCCTCCGCCAGGGTGGCGGTGGCCACCGCTACCCTGGCGGAGGCAATCCGCCCGCCATCCTAATGGGCCCCTATGAGTGTGGGGAATTCGCGATCGGTATTTTCAAGCGCCATCTTGAAAGCCTGTAGTTCAGCTCACTGTGCTGTTTAGTCTCCTAGAGATTGGGTTTTTGTGACCATGGGTTCGAATTTACCATCGCACCAGCGACCTTTAACAATCGCGCACGCAGCACTATGAGCTTGTTTACCCCCAATTGCGGGCTGTGCTGATCCGTCTGTATACATTATACATTCGTACTGTTCTAGAGGCAGAATCTAAGTGGGCAGAGGATATTCTTGTTCTTATTGTAAAAATCCTTGAGTTTCAAGTATGGGTCAAAAAGGTATTCAACGTCTGTTGCAGCAAGAGAGTTAACCCATTGTATCCATCTTGGATGTAAAGCCTTTGTAGTAGGAATGCTAGCTTTTGTCACTGCTTCTAGAGCAGGTACAGGAGGAACGACCATTATGCGTTTACCCTGTGCGAGAGCTCTCTCTTTTGCTACTGCAGTTTGAACCGCTGTCAGAATTTTTTCTGTTGAAGTGAATTTCATTTCAGCTTGTGGGTACAAGTATGATTTGTAAGCATTTGGTACTTTTTCCCCTTCATTAAAGGTTAAGTACGTGAATCCGCATCTTCCTGGGATTATTCTCATTACAAGATTGCGTACGTTTACGCGTGTTTGTAAATGTGTTGTTGCTAACATGTCTGTTTGTACTGAACGCAAAATTTCTGTGTGTTTTTAGTCCAATTGGTTGTTTTAAAATCAAGTTTGATTAATTTGTAGAGAGGTTTAACCCTTTCTGCATAATTTAGAATGTATGTTCTTCCAAAATTCAGGAAACCTAGAATTGACTGTAGGTTTTTCAGCGTTTTTGGAGGTTGGAGCAGCGCACAATTTTCTAAAAAGTTGGCTGCCAGATTTTTGCCTTCACTTGATAGTTCATATCCTAAGAATAGGACGGTGAGGTGGGTAATTGTTGATTTTTTTGAAGTTGAATTTGTACCCTTCAGATGCGAAACCAAGTATTATGGTGTTCACTCTGTGCAAGTGCCTGTCCAAGTCATCGTCTGTTAGATAGCTGTCATCGACATAAGATACTGCCTCATCATCATACGTTTGCAGTAATTCTGTTACTCTGGCTGAAAATAACCCTGTACTATTCTTGAATCCATGGGGGAGATGACATAAGTGACGCTGTGTCCTCATAATTGAGAAAGCGGTCAAGTACCTGCTTTCAGGTGCGATATTTTGACAGAAGAAATCGTTCGAAATATCTAACGTGGTTTTATAATTCATTAGTGCTGCACTATGTGCATTTTGTACTGCAAAAGTTTTGCAACAAGAGTATAAATGTCTGTAGTCCAAAACTAAACTATATGTATTGTCTGGTTTGGAGACAGGAAACAAAGGATTGTTCATTGATGAGGTGCATGTTTCAATCACCCCTTGGTATACAAGTTGATCTAAGATCTCCCTGACCTGTTTTTTTAGCTTCTTGCGTAACTGGATACTGCCTCTGAGCAGTTGGCTGATTTTTTAACTGGATTTTATGGTGAGGAGAATCCTCATCCTATCCTACATGATTTTTATTTAATGCTGGAGCCTGGGCTACTGCCCATTTTCTGGCATAGGTGTATTTTAAGTGAATTGGAATATGATTAGAGAAGGCTGGAATCATGATGTCATCGCCATGTGGGCACTCCCTGACAAATTTTGGTGGCCAGTCCTTTTCAGCTAGAAGAATGTCATAGCCCTTAGAGAGCTTATCCCAAAAGAGTGCTCTTATTTTCCTAGCTATGTCCCCCTCCAACTGGAGTATTACTTCATATAACTAATCGGGTACACTAACCCTGGTATCGGCAGTTTCAACTTGAATGTACTTATTTAAGTCCACTGTCTCCAGATGATCCTTCAGGATCTTGCGAGTTATAGTAATTTCTGCTGCGCTGTCCAGCATTGTCTGGGCCCACTCCCCGTTCTTGAGTTTTGTCCTCAAGATCCTCGGCAATGCTGATTTTTAGACCTGCTACCTACCTTCTTCTTTGTGAATTGTGTTTTCTTATTTTTTGGAACGTGTTGATCGTCTTTGGACTTCACGCGTTCTTCCTTGTGTTCTGGCTGTCCTCTTCTTTCCGATTTCTGTGAGGAAGTCTGAAAGGTACGAGAGGAACGTGTATCAGTATCTTGAAATCTATCAGGTTTTCTCAAATTTTCCCTATTCCTGAGGTTATACCTCTTTTCAGAGGGCCCCTTTTGAGGAGACCTACCTCTGGATTGAGAACGCTTTTCTATAGGAAGTGTCTGTCTAGTATTTTCCCACTTCTGTTTAGGAGTAGTGAGAGTGTTATTAATAAAAAACTTTTCAGGACTTTCTGTTAGTTGGGGCTTAACTGGTTTCCCACCCAAACTATCTCTACCTAGCTCTTCATAGGATTTTTCTATTTTTCTGGCCAATTCATATGGTTGCTCATTTACATCAAGTTCTTTTAATTTTTGGCGTATCGCCGCGGATGCTGCTTCACCTTTAATATTAGCTAATATTATAGCTGAGACCTAGTTTGAAATCTTTAAGTAATTTCATACCCAGATTCAAAGCTGTCTCTGCCCCGTATTCATTTTGAATTTGTTTCAGGGCATCTGGTATAACCGCCATAGATGGAACACCATGAGTTTTTGAGTAGATTGCCGCAAAGACTGTACCCCAAGTGTCGCAGTCCTCCAGGTGTTGTGCGATCCCCATTGGTAAACAGATTTTTTAAATTATGTGTTTCTCATGAGGTGTACTATCTGGAAATACTGCTTCTATTTGAGCTAACCAGATTGGAATTTGTTCCCTTTTTGTGGGTAATTTACCAATGACTGATTGTATAGTCTGTGGTGTAATTTTATTTGTGTTCCCCTGGTAAGGGGTTTGCTGTGGAATCCTTATAGGAGGATGGACTGTTATGACATATTGAACAAATTGTCTATGTATTTTTATTAGTTGTTTTAGTTGAACTAATAGTTCTGGACCTGACATTTCTTCAATGGCAGGATGTGGTGTATATCTGGCTAGTACCGGCCATGTTGCTCCTGGTCTACTTAGTGGACCGAGCCTGGTAATGGGATTTTGATGTTGTAGGGCATCTTTAAACCAGAGCTGATGCTCTTGTTAAGTTAGTGGAATTTCAATGTCCTGAAAAAGGAACGTATTTCGTTGGATTATCCTCTACTTTGTAGAAATGAAACACATGCGATACTGCATTTGCTTCAGGGAAAATTATCCATGAATAGAATACCTCTGTCTGACGATATTCGTGTGCCTCTATGACAAAAGTTACCCATACCACCTCTTGATGATAGGCCATTTGTTATAAGCTTTATAGCAATGCTTTCCTTAGGTTTTCCAGGATGATTATAGCATCCGGGCCTGTTTCTTGGAAACCGGTAACATTAAAATCTGGTCGGGCATTATTGCCTGCGGGACCATCGTTCTCGTCGTCAGTCATTTTGTTGATTGAAAGTTTGCAGAGCAAGTTTTTCAAGGAAACAAAGATAAGGTGCTGTAGTGTAGTTCCTATATTCCCAATAGGCTCTGCGCATTGGAATAATATATCCTATAGATGTGAAGTAGGACTTATGTCTACTAGGTCTCTATCGAATATATTAAACTTAATTGTGAGTGCCAGCTAGCTCAGAGGTCACTAGTAACTTTCTTGAATTCACAAGAAGGGATTAGTTTCTGACAACCGCATAAACATGGCAACTTTGTTTACCCAAGTTAAAACGTATCTTCAGAGTCGTGGAAACAATAGATAGATATTTCACTCAGTCAATTGTGCATGCTTCGTTTCATCAGAGGTGCAGAGACATAGAGAGACAGGAGTTTTCAATAAAAGTATTTATTGAACAGTCTTCTTTCTCATGCAAAAGAAATGAACTGCTACAATCGTAATACTGGCTGTAAAGTATAATGCATACAGCAAGAAGAGTATTATAAAAAAATACTGTAAAAGTATAGTATGGTTTTTAAGCCATAAAATGCATACATAAATAACAAAGACTAAGTACTAGGGAAGAAGTAAGTAAGGTGTAGCATAAGTTTAGTTTCTTTGCCAAGAAGCTATCCAAGATTTCTCTTAGGGTCTAATCAGCTCCGTACCTTGGTTATCTCTGTCTCTGGACTCGATTTCCCAACACCCCGCTAGGGGAGCTTGGAAACACTGGAGGTAGATTCTGAGTGAGAGAAAGGACAGCTTCTCAATTAGTGCGTCAGCGGGAGGGTCGGCTTCCTTCGGCACTTGCAGTAGTGAGCTGCGTCAGGCAAGTAGATAGTCGAACTGCTCCAGACCACCGTGTCTTTGCTAGGGCAAGTGTAGGCATATTTATACCTTGAAGGTGCCTAGTTTGACATAAAGTCGGACATAATAATGTCTCCAAAGAACGCCAAGGGAATGGTAGTTCTTTGAAAACGCCATGATTTCTAGGACAAATCAATATTCAAGAAATGGGATGTCCCTGACTGCTGAAGCCGAGTTTTCCAAGAAATAGCTGTGGCTTTTTGGAACTAGTGGAAGTAGCCATGCCTGTATTTGGACTGGATGGGTTATGTCGAAATACTGTTATGATTTCTGTGCCTATATAAGGGCAAGATGAATTATACCTATATAAGAGTATTAATCGGTAAATTACACTAGGGTCCTAAAACGCTATACAACAGGGCTTTAAGCTCCATAGAAGCCTGGGCGCTGATTTAGCCTGGGCATCAAAGGATAAAATATCCCTTCCCAGAAGGAGAATTTCCAATTTAGTAAAATTCGAATATGTCCATTAGCGACAGGGTCAGCTTTAAATCCCTATGCATAGTTTATAGAGCAGTGTATAGTACTGGCCCTCTTTCTATGCAAGAGAGATTTACTTGGTACAGGCCTACCAGAATTCTCCGCTCCTCTAGCGCAAATCTAATAATGACTACCAGATTCAAGAAATCTCGGATGGGAGGCAGGGCCTTTGGCACAGTAGCATCACGCCTTTGGAACGAGCTACCTCAAAGCATCAGACAAGGCAGCTCCTTGCTTTGCTTCAGAAAGTGTCTGAAGACTTGGCTATTTCCCAGAAATGAGAGTATTACCTTCCCCTAACAATCAGGCTTGTCTCTGTTGAGTCCATCTGTTCAGGTTACAGTGCCAGGATACCCGAAGGGTGACAGTCTGCGCTATATAGGAACGAAAATACAATACAATACAATTACATTGCATAACAATACCACACATACCATTACAATGCGGGTATTACTACGTGATGTCATTCACAACTCGTTCCATTACAATGCAACATTTTACTGTGACTTAACCACGCATGCCATTTCAATGCAAAGGAATGAGTGGTAAAGGTATACTCATTGTAAACATTTGCAAAGTAAGTGACTCCACCCTACCCCACCCTAAACCCTAATGTGATACCACTGCACAACTCTCCCCTGACCCCCAGTCCTCTCCCTACAATAACACTACACTACCCTGCCCGTCCCCCCGACACTACCCTTAATCCTAAAACACTACCCTACACTACCCATACACCACAACACTAACCTAAACCCTAAAAGCCAACTCACGCAACAGCCTCCCCCTACTCCCAGTCCAGTCCCTACACTCAAACACTATCCTGCACAACCCCCCAACACTACCATGAATCCTAAAACACTACCTTACAATACACAAACACTACAACACTACCCTAAATCCTAAAACACTACCCCAAGCATGACCCTTCCCATACCTCCAGTCCGGTCCCTACACTCAAACACTATCCTGCACGACTCCCCGACACTACCCTAAATCCTAAAACACTACCTTACACTACACAAATACCACAACACTACCCTAAACCCTAAAATACTAGCCACAGCACGACCCTTCCTCTTCCCTCAGTCCAGTCTCTATACTCTAACACTACCCTGCACGACCCCCCAACACTACCCTAAACCCTAAAACACTACCCTACACTACACAAGCACCACAACACTACCCTAGACCCTAAAACAATACCGCAGCACAACCCTCCCTCACCCCCAGTCCAATCCCTACACTCAAACACTACCCTGCATGACCACAACACTACCCTAAACCCTAAAGCACTACCCTACACTACACAAACACCACAACACTACCCTAAAACACTACCGCCGCATGACTCTCCCCCTACCCACAGTCGGATCCCTACACTCAAACCCTACCCTGCACGACCCCCGTCCCTACCCTAAAACACCACCCTACACTACACAAACACCACAACACTACCCTAAACCATAAAACACTACACCCAGCATGACCCTCCCCCATCCCTCAGTCCGGCCCCTACACTTTAACACTACTCTGCATGACTCCGACCCTACCCTAAACCGTAAAACACTCCCCTACAATAGAGAAACACCACAACACTACCCTAAACCCTAAAACACTATCCCTGCATGACCCTCCCCCTACCCCAGTCCGATCCCTATGCTCAAACACTACCCTGCACGACCCCGACACTACCCTACATCCTGAAACACTACCCTACACTACACAAACACCAACACACTACCCTAAACCCTAAAACACTACCCCCAGCACAACCCTCCCCCATCCCCTAGTCTGGTCCCTACACTCAAACACTACCCTACATGACCCACCAACACTACACTAAATCTTAAAACACTACTGTACACTACACAAACACCACAAAACTAGCCTAAGCCCTAAAACACTACCCCCAGCATGACCCTCCCCCTTCCCTCAGTCTGGTCCCTACACCCAAACGCTAACCTGCACAACTCCTGACACTACCCTAAACCTTAAAACACCAACCTACACTACACAAACACTGCAACACTACCCTAAACCCTAAAACACTACCCTTAGCACGACCCTCCTTCTTCCCTCAGTCCAGTCCCTACACTCAAACACTAACCTGCACGCTCCACCGACACTACCCTAAACCCCAAAACACCACCCTACACTACATAAACACCAAAACACTACCCTAAACCCTAAAACACTACCCCCAGCATGACCCTCCTCCTACCCCCAGTCCGGTCCCTACACAATACCCTGCACTACTCTAAATCCTAAAACACATCCCTACACTATTTATTTATTTATTTTATTTATTTATTTAAGAAGCTTATAGAGCGCACGGCTACCTCCAGCGGGGGTGTCCCGGCGCTAAGACTACTTGTTTATCACAGAGGGGGTTGCCTAGTTCATGAAAATCTGTCACATGAGCAGGTCTGCAAGAGCTTTGCTGGCTAGTGCTTAGAAAACAGCCATGTTTTCAGTACACAAACCTTACAACACTACTTCGACACTACCCTAAACCCTAAAAAAGTAACCCCAACCCCAAGCACAATCCCCCTTACCTCTCTCCTCGTGGTTCCTCTCTCCGGTTCCAGCGTCGACTGAGGGGCGGTGCACGTCGTTGTGAGGAAACAGGACTGCATCAGTTTCCTCACAACGATGTGGATAGCCATTACGTCGGCTGCGTTGTAAAAGCGCATGCGATGTAATGGTATGCGTAGTAATGGCTTCGCGTTGTTACATTGCATGCATAGTAACGCATACGATGTAATGACTTGCGGGGTAACAGCCTTGTTGTAATGGCTCTGTACCATAAAATTCAGTTGAAAGCAGTTGGTGGCCATCCAATCAGATGGCAATCAGATCTTCTTAACATTTCACTGGGTCCTGCCAAGGATCATTGGAAAAGGAGAACACTAACTGTGTGTCATCGGCGTATGACACCAGGGTGATGTTGCACGCTTTCGCAACCAGTGCCAG
This sequence comes from Lissotriton vulgaris, assembly GCF_964263255.1. Lineage (NCBI taxonomy): Eukaryota > Metazoa > Chordata > Amphibia > Caudata > Salamandridae > Lissotriton > Lissotriton vulgaris. Next base: position 336,124,866 of record NC_141685.1, on the reverse strand, counting down.
TGGCCAGATATAACAGGGTGGGGCTCGGTGCAGAGCCATGGGGGACCCCATATTGTAGCGGTTGGGAGTACAAGTGATAGGGCAGGGAGATAACTTGAAAAGTCCTATCATCCAGAAAAGATGTAAATCAGGAGAGAGCTTTATCACCAATAACGATCTCTCGCAGCCGGTGCAGCAGGATCTTATGGGAGACTGTGTCAAATGCTGCACTCAGGTCAAGCAGAATCAGAGCTGAGGTGCTGCCCTCATCCAGTGAGGCCCTCAACTGCTCTGTGACCACAAGCAGAGCAGACTCCATGCTGTGCCGGGGTTTATAACCATTTTGAGAGGGATCCAGGATCGAGTTGGATTCCAGCTATTGAGTTAGAATAGCATTTACATATGATTCCGTCATTTTGGCAAGGAACAGGAGCAGGGAAATTAGATGGAAATCTTCAGGCCTAGAAGCATTCAGAATGGAGATTTTTTAACAGGGGAATAACTTTAGCATGCTTCCATAATTCAGGTACCAAAACAGAAGACAGGGACAGGTTAGTCAGTTCCAACCACCCAGAAAGCAAACAGTCCTGAAACTTTATAAAAAGCTCGGATTTGAGGGGGTCATCCGGAGAACCTGACTTTACCTTGGCAAACAGAGCTTGGAGAGCATCAGAGGAGATAGGGGAAAGGAAAGGCTGGAAAGCAGGGCTTAGATACGAGGATCCGAGTCCTTGCTATCAGGACCAAAGCTGTCCTTGATACGCTCATTTTCCCTGTACAGAACGTGGCCAATTCCTCGTACTGAGCGTTGGTGGATATGCTGCTTTCACCATGTCCTTTAGGAGAGCAACATTTTTTTGGGTGGAATTGCTGCTATTTTTTATTTTGCTTGCAAAGTATGCGACCGTATCCTTCTGAATCAATTTATGATAGGCCTCTGTACCGTGTTTTGGCTATGGGTTTGTAAAAATGTCTCCAGGCTCATTCTAGGGCTTTGCAATTCTTCCTTGCTAGAGTCAGGGGCTCATCGAGCCAGACGTTGGCCCGAGACCTTTTAGGGTGGGTCAGTTTGGCCGGAATGCACCTGCCCAGTGCTTTAGTAATCCAGCCAAGAAAAGAGCTATAAGCTGCCTTTATGTTGGAGGAAGTTCAGGGCTCTGAAGGTTTAGGGCTGCACAGAAAATATTCAGGTCAAGCTTGTGCCAAGGGCGTTTGTTCAGAGGATTATGGTGGAGCTGCAATTTAGTGCTTTCGGGCTTATAGATAAGGAAATAAGGGAGTGGTTAGTTCATGTCAGAGGGAGGAGGGCCTGAGCCTCTAGAGAAGGAATATTGGAAAAAACAGGGTCCAGGAGCTGTCCATTCAGGTGCGTAGGCACTGAAACCAATTGAGACAGTTGACAAGCTGGCATGTCTCCTATAAAGTTGTTAAAATTAGAGTCTCTATGCGATTCCAGATGAGATTGAGGTTGCCTACAGTATTAAAATTAGCTGCTTTTAGGTCGAAGGCCTAAAAGGCTGCGCTTGCGCAGTCTTAGGCCGGAGATTTAATGAGTTTGAGTAGCGGCGAAGTTCCCGCCTCCGTGCCCCCTCTCTCCTTCATTGGCTGGCTTCCTAAACGGAGGCCAGCCATTGGAGGAGAGATGCGTCACTCTAAACAAGCTCCGTCCTTTTCGGATTTGGGGGCGTAATTTTTGATGTTCTTTAGACAGTGACGTTGTCCGTCACTCAGAACATCAAAACCACGCCCCCAAATCGGAAAAAATCTCGGAGCTTGTGTCCGCCATTTTCGATCCTTCGCAGTGAAGGTAAGATCGTGGCTGTTTCCCTCCGTGCCTTCTTCCCCCTGTCTGTTTCCCGCCCCCCTCCCGCTCTCCGTGTATTTTCGCTGTCCGTGTGTGTGTTTCCCGCCCCCTGTTTGTTTCCCGCCCCCTCCCGCTCTCCGTGTATTTTTGCTGTCCGTGTGTGTGTTTCCCGCCCCCTCCCGCTCGTGTGTGCATTTCAGAGCGTCTGTTTCCCGCCCCCCTCCCGCTTATTTTGTAGTAAGCAGGATTTCCAGTTGATGAGGTAAAGGGTATTCTGCATTAGAAAAAGTAATTGCCTGTAGAAAAAAGACACGGTGTCATTTGTTGTGTACCTGCAGAAGTCTGCTACATGTACGTATGCACGCCAATTACCCGCCTGGCTCGGAATCGACTACTGCATAGATTTCAAACGAATATTTAGGATGTTTGTCAATTCCTAGAAAGTCAAAAATCTATTCAGATTGTATTCCTAACCCTAAAAAGTGTGACGTACTACTTTTTAGATGGTGTTACGAATCACTTTCATGTTGCTCAGATGTTCTTTTGATGGCCATTTGGGAAATGCGAGTATGTATTTTATCAATTACTGCCGATTCTCGCGTTGCATCAAGGCCTTGGGTGGGATGACGCCCGTTCCTTCAGATGCCCGCGTCTCTGCGCGTCCCTCCGGAGCGCCGAGGCGCGCGTCCTCTCTGGCCCGGTTCCGGGGGCGAGCAGTAACCGGGCTCTGATCCCGCTCCCGGCGTTCATTAGTCGGCCGTCCGCCGGGCGCGGATTTACACTTCAAGGGGATGAAAGACCAGCTGGGAAAGATAAGACGGTTTCCCGCGCGGAAGGCGAGGCGGTGCCACCGCGGTCAGCAGGGTAGCTGCCTCCGCAGAAAGGAAACGCGCCGGTATTTGCAGCGCTTCGCCATCGCCCCAACTGAGTCCAGAGCAGACAGCCCCTCCCCGTTGATTAAAAAAGTACATCCGGCATTTGTCGGCCCAGAACATCCCTCTGGCACTTATGTGCGCAAGATGCTTACCGGTAATCGGTTCTAGATATGGGCAAAGAAAGCATTCCGGCCTCTTTCTAATAATAAATCACACGTTATTCTCCCTCTCTATTCCTCGGGTTTCAAAATGTCGTTTTATTTCAACTCTTTAAGCCACAGTAGTGATTTTCATCAACTCTATTGAGAGCATAGCCCTTTAAACTTCGATATAATTTCCTATAAATGTCATTAAACTGCCCTAGTGTAATCAGAAACTGCTCGGCAATATTAGAATGCAGCTTTGGAAAACTCACGTAGAAACAGGCTTAGTTTTAGAATAGGATTTACCGCGCTCTCATCACCCTTGCAGACATTAGAATTTCTGCAGGGTTGTGACCTGACTTCCCAGAAGTTACGGGGCATAAACCGTGTCTATTACAGACAGTGTCCGACAGACCTATCGGGCAGGCAGGCAGTGCCTGATAGGCTGGTCTAAGAGTAAGAGTGTGGGCAGGTTTTATATTTTGGATGTTCGTGGGCCTGTTTTATGTCTGCTGGGCTGGTTTTACTGTTGATCTCTCCCTGGAAACAATCATTTCCTGCAGCAAGCTTAAATCCATACATTGCAAAAATAATGCCTTCACAAGTTTAAAATTGCACCAGTTTGTAAACATGGGCACTTTTTTGGGCTTTCTAGTTCACTAATGTGGGCCACTTTTATTTTGGTGCGCAGGACTGATTTCTTTCCTAAATTTAGACACACATATTGTGGAGTGATTGAATGTGTGTGGGTCACCTATTAGACAATAGACTGACCAGTCTAAATTCAGCAAACTCAAGGGAACTCCCTTTACTTTGTTTGAGCTTTACTTTACCCTGTTCCCTTGACGTATAAGGGTTACTCTCCTCATATTGATACTGATTTTTTTCCTAGCCTGACCCTGATTGCAGATGCTTTAAAGGTCCTTTGAGCTGAAACAGAAAAGGGACACATGTGTATGGTAGTGCTCAACTGTGGTTCTGCTCTTCTAAAACATGGTAGTATTGGACACCTCAAATGAAATACGAGGGGGATACTTTTGTTTTTTGTTTTGTTTTGCAATTTTATCTAGGGCAGGCTTGACCCGAAAGTATTGGAGTACTTTACGTGAGCAAAAGTTACACTACACAAGAAGACATATTTTTTTAGGCTCAGAGAGGTTAAATGATTTGCCCAGAACTATAGGATGTTAAGCCGATGCCAAGACTCAAAGCTGGTTCCCCAGTTCCAAAGTAGGCAGCTCTGGCCGTTACACCACATCCTCCCCTGTCCGTGATGCCGTTGTTGTGCCTCTGTGCTTCCCTGTCCGTGATCCCGGGTTTTTGTGCCTATGTGCTCCCTTGTCCGTGATCCCGGTTTTTGTGCCTCTGTGCTCCCCTGTCCGTGATTCCGTTTTTGTGCCTCTGTGCTGCCCTGCCTGTGATTCGGTTTAAGGGCTTCTTGGCGCTGTGCAGTGCAGTCACTGAGGTTCTTTGTCTGGTGAGTGCACGACAACCACTGGGGCCTCTGAACGTCTGTCACTGCCCTTTTGCTTCTGTTGTCGCTGATCCAGGGCTCGCCTGACACGGGGAGGCTTGTATGGTAGAGTGCAATCCTATGACTGTGGGGGTATCTATAGTGCAGTGCACTTCAGTCACTTGAGGCAAGAGTTGATTTGGCTGTGATACAGTGAGGTGCTGTCTCTGGTGCTGTGCAGGACAACCACTGGGGGCGGGGTCGATTATCTCGGATATAGTGTTCGACTGCCAATGATGATCTTTTATCGTGCAGTGCATGCCCGTGCTCGAGGCTTGCCTCTGGTGCAGATCACGACTGACACTGGGGGAGGGGGGATTATTTCTAGTGCGGTGTCCCGTGCACGCCTGTAAGCTGGGTGCTGCTTATATTGCAGTGCTCTCCTGTCACTGATGTGCTGGTGCTGTGAACTGGTAACGGAGGTTGTCTCTTATGCAGTGCACTCCTGTCACTAGGGTTTTCTTACTGCTTCTGACGCTCTGCACGCACATCACTGACATGCTGTTGTTGGTGCCTGCACGACGGGTATGTGTGTATGGTGGGGGGGGGGGGGGAGAGGGGTCAGGGCTCACCTGACAGAAGAAAGCTTGTGCGGAATAGTGAACACTTGTGACTATGGGTTCGTCTCTAGTGCAGTGCACGCTATTCATTGGGGACAGTGTTCTGAATTCTACAGCAGGGGGCACTGGTGGAGCATACAGTAGCCAGATGATGGCTGGAATGTGTATGTTTTAGTACTCAACATGGACGATACGTTAGTACTGTACAGTACAATGCTTTGCTGCACTTGAAATTCCCCAGTTGCATTCTGCGTGCCTGCATGTTGAATGGAAAGGTGCTCCAGATGCGGCATGTATCATTGATCTACTGCAGGATGAGACAGTTTGTGGCTGTGCACTGTCCGTGCAAATGTATGCTAAGTGGAAAGGCTTTGTGTTAGCTAGAGGTGTTTAAGTGTGTGTGTGTGGCTCTGTGTATGTGTGGGTGGCTGTGTGTGTGTGTGTGGGTGGCTGTGTGTGTGTGTGTGGGTGGCTGTGTGTGTGTGTGGGTGGCTGTGTGTGTGTGGGTGGCTCTGTTTTTGGGTGGGTGGCTCTGTGTGTGGGTGGGTGGCTCTGTGTGTGGGTGGGTGGCTCTGTGTGTGGGTGGGTGGATCTGTGTGTGGGTGGGTGGATCTGTGTGTGGGTGGGTGGATCTGTGTGTGGGTGGGTGGATCTGTGTGTGGGTGGGTGGATCTGTTTGTGGGTGGGTGGGTGGCTCTGTGTGTGGGTGGGTGGCTCTGTGTGTGTGGGTGGCTCTGTGTGTGTGGGTGGGTGGGTGTGTGTGTGGCTGTGTGTGGGTGGCTGTGTCTGGGCGGCTCTCTGTGTGGGTGGCTCTCTGTGTGGGTGGCTCTATGTGTGTGGGTGGCTCTCTGTGTGGGTGGTTGTGTGTGTGTGGGTGGCTGCGTGTGTGTGGGTGGCTCTGTGTGTGTGGGTGGCTCTCTGGGTGTGGGTGGGTGGCTCTGTGTGTGTGTGTGTAGCTCTGTGAGTGTGGGTGGCTCTGTGAATACTCTCTACTACTCTCTAATGCTCACCTATTGCCATTGTAAAAGACAATACCATTTATTTATGTTTAAAAAAAAAAAAGAAAAAAAATGTCATGAGCAATGCCAATAGCTCTACCTTTAATAATGCCGAGACCATTGCATTGTAAATGCTTGTTTGTAATTGCATTGGCCAGTGATTCTCTGAATGTTTTGGACGGGCCGGGCGGGTGGTAGGTTAGCAACCCTCAGAGTGCAAAATTTTCAGTGAGCTCAATTTTAAAAAGTGCATTTCACAGTCAGAAATGCCTTCCAGGATGAGATTGCAGGGGAAGGATTCTTTGTGGATGACTGCTATGCCCCGCCTTTCCCTCCTGTTCTGTTCAGGTAGGTCATAACATACCCAGGGAGCAGGGCCAGGGCCAGGATAGCTATGGTATACTGAGAGAGCCAGGTCTCTGTAAGAAATAGAATATCGGGAGACCGTTCCTGAAGAAGTCCAACTATGGTTCCCATGGGAAGAAGCAGCATGGCAAAGAGCAAAAAAAGGGTTTCACATGAGTAAACAAACCTGTAGGGTGGCGTAGAAGCAGAGTGCCTTGCTCCTGGTGACGTCCAGGCACGGACGGGCGCAGACCGGTTTACCTATGGCGTGCCTTCGGTGCGCCAGCAGCACACCGTCTGCTCTGCTGCGTGCATGAAGTACTTTGGGTTTTGTATTTAACCAGCGGAGTATGACCCATAAACCACATTGAGATTAGGGTAAGGTACATGAGGAAAAAGTAACATTATCTCAACTAGTATCACTCTAAATGACAATTAGGCATGTATGTATTAAACGTTACGTGAACAGAAAACGGGAGACTCTAGATTCAGGGCACAAGTCGGGGTACCACGCGGGTGGACGGCATCCCCCCACTTATTTTCGAGGGTTTTTCAGGGTGGACGCCGTCCACCCTGCTCAATCAAAACCGCGTCCACCATTGCAAAGTAAACAATGCGGGACAAATGCCGCTCTGCGCTCGGATCTCAGTCGCACGTAAAATAACGCTTCATTAACTGTCTAAGTTTTAAGCAAACCTCCCCCCCCCCCCTCCCCAATGCAGTGATGAAGTTCAGAAGAGGGTAGGCGACGCTGGCTCCTGGTGAATGTTTCAACACCTCACGGCTCTTTACCACCCACCGTGCTGCATGAATAGCTCGAAGCAGTGCATCTGGGAACGCCTTAAAACAATTAACTTCTATTCAAGGCCTGCTGTAAGAAGAGAGCGTATTGTGAATGGGCAAAATATTCAATGCTGTCGAAGTGGGAACAGGGGAAGCCGGTTCCAGGCTGGATGTCAGTTCACTATCCTGTTCACTATCCTGTGATTCCAGGCAAATAAGTGAGACTGGCCTTGTGGCTTCAGGACTCTAGGATTACTTGTGCTCAACGCGCATGGGTTGAGCCAGTGTAGGGGACATGTAAGAAGGAAAACTGGTTATCACTGAGCGCGTGCATGTCTGCAGGGGACTGGCATCATGTTAGGCCCAGAGGTCTTCAAACTGTGGGGCGTGCCCCCCTGGGGGGGCGTGGATGTGTTGCCAGGGGGGCGCGAATAGGTCTGTAATTACATGTGAATGAAGAAAGCCTGGAAGCGCAAAAGGCGCCGTTCTAGGCTGTCTTCATTTAAATGCTGCAGTTAAACGCCACAAAAAAGTGAAATGATGGTACTAAGTGGCACTGGGGAGGCCAGCAAGTGTGAAGTTGCGGTCAAAGACCTGGCTAAAAAGAAGAAAAAATAGCATTCCATTGTTTGCTGTTCACCTTGGAATAATTGCATATACAAACACGCACACCACTCGAGGGCAAATTATCAATTAACTGTCAATTAGGAATAGAGGGCGTGATGTAGTTCTGTGTTCAGCAGGCAACAGCGTAAATCTGTCAGGGAATGGCATGGAAAGTCTGCAGAGAAACTAAAATCAATCCCGTTCAAAATGTGGATGTGTTTTGCAACTGGGAAAGGTGAGGTGGGTGATAGAAACAGAGAGTTTCCGTCCAAACTACCAGTGGTGAGTGAAAGGTATCAAAGAGAAAAGTATTTGCCTGTATTAGACAAAGAACATTTCTTTTTCCTGAAGAGCTGACTATGACACAATTTAAGATCATTGTTTGATGCCAATTACCTTTATCCACAACACAGGCTTTTTTCTTTATGGTGAATAACAAGACCTTACCGTCCATGTTTGTCACAATGTCAGAAGTGTATTGGGATCATAAGGCTGAAGATGGATTCTTATACATGACCCATGTATCACAGGAGATGTTTGGCTGCAATCTGACCAGTGACAAGCAGAAAAAGACAGACTGCCACTCACTAATACAGACTGCTTAACATTAAAACAGGGAATATGCTTTTTTATAGCCATTGTACACCTTTGATGATTGTGAACACTTGCTACCAAACTAAAATGAATGAATGCTTTTTAAGCTGTTACTGAAGAGGACTTTGAATCTAGTTTTCAAGAACTACTTGTTGGGAGGCACAACAAACAGGGATTTTTCTTTTTTGTGAAAAATAAACCTTGCACGAGTAGAACCTCACAGGACATACTGCTGCATTTTTGTATTTTGGAGCTGGTGACGATAAAGTGCTCTCATTGTTTCCGATTTTTTTTTTCAAGTGTGGAGATTGCAGCAGGAGAGTGGTAAATGGATGGCATTTGTCACCTAGCATGCTCATTGGGGCATTGACAGACATGATGGTCACTTGTCCTACACACAATTACCACACCACAGTGACCATTCTAAAAGGACTTTGAGGTTACGCAGTTTGAGACATCGGGTTTGACATAGAAACTACATCTTCCTATCTGCAAGACTATATTACATTTTGTAAATGCTATATCTAATTTATTTTGTACCCGCTCAGCACTCTGTCACCCACAGTGGCACTGAAGGAGATTCAACTTTCTTATAGGACAGAGCATCAACACAGCTGCGCTCACTGTTCAGCAGGTCCAGCTCACACAATAAAAAATAACTGGTAAAGCCCGTCAGTCAGGCTTTTTACTAAAGAAAATGTTTGGTAATAATTGGGGAACGTTATGTTGCCACAATCTGTCCATATAAGTAATCAGATAACGAAACAATCTCGTGTCTGCAGTTGTATGCAAGCAGGGAGCAGGGTCCCTTTGTTGAAAAGACTGCATTATCAGACTTAAGCTGTACCCTGCAAGAAGAGTGTTTATGAAAATGAGTCAGACGATGGCATTTGTGTTGTAAATGGTGAACTTTAAAGGCATACACATCAAAACATTGCACAGTAGGCACTTTTGACAAAGGGTCAGTATTTTTGTTGCACATTTAAGAAAGCCTATATGTATGCTTTTGTCCTTACTTTGTGATTTAAAAAAAAGCTGTAATTCCAACATGTTTCATGACACAGCGTAAGACACATGACTGCTCAGGAGCAATTAGTGAACGGCTCAGTAGCTTTCTGAAAGGGGAAGGGATCCAAACAGCATTCATGCTCCTAACAAAAAATCAGCGAACAAGCAAATAAAATGCTGTAATGTGAAGAAAGTAAATATAACAAAGAACACAAAATGCCATAGCCTTGATGAACAGCCCATCCAAGTAACTACAAATCAGGACAAAATGCATGTCAGCCAGTAGAAGACCCAAAGCCAACGGACTCACTGTATTTATTGTACTTTTTCGAAACAGTGATGACAGGTAAACTTGTCAGTAGCCAGATCTAATAAGAGGTTTTGTGTATGTCCTGCCTTCCAGTACTGTGGGGGGGGAATCTGAGTTGTTTCGCTCTTTTTGGAATTATTCAAAGTCTTTAAGCAGTATTTGCTTGAATGGAACAAACATTTCTTTAGCAGTGAATATCAAATTGTATAAGTAAATTCCACCCCGACCGAGAAGATGGTGTTCATACATTTAACAACTTGAATCATACCTAATTTCAAAGTCACTTCTCCCCTAGGCGCTTCTCATTTGTGTATGTGTGTTCCTATGATACATAAATTTTTAGTTCACTATGGCATTTACTCTGTTTTGAGGTTTCGTCTGCACAAGCGCAGGCTTAAAGATTAATTTTTTATTACTTTGCCTACCTATAGAATTCTTTTATCGTTTATTAGGGGTTTCTTTGCTGAAAATAAGCATTTCTCTGTGAATCCGATTTAGCATCGTTATTTGTGTCCAGTTACCCGAGGTGTGAAGGGGCATACAATCTGGTTCTAGTAGGAAAATACCTCTTTCTTGTCCTAATCTTGGTAAGGCTTTAGACAAAATGCTAAGCTTCAGAATACTAGTCAATAGCGTTTGTTTTACAGAACGTTGTGTCTATCAGATACATGGGATTGGATTTATCAAATGGGTTGCTAGGTAAAAATAACATACATCGCTGATCATTAGTGAACATCACAGCAATCACATCCCTATTTGAAGGATAAACAGGCATATAAATAAATCACATACATGTTATATGATCACTCCCCTTGAGTAAAAAAGAAGAACCACACATCACCACAAAAACCTCGATTTTGTACACTCAGACCGACTGCAAAAAGTGAAAATTCTAACTCAAGTTAAATGTATGATTCCTGTTCCATTCAAATAACTTTTTTGATATGGTTGAACTGATGTATGGTTCTTTGTTTTCACAAATCGGTCACGTACTGATATTTGGCCATGTGTGGTTAGTCCAAATTTGTTAGTATACCCATTCAGCACCCTTCAATTTCAGTAGTCACTGGGGACAATCTTAGCTCTTCCAATATGGCAAGTGACACAGACATTCAAATCCCGTGTGACATGGTACATCAACCTTGTTCGCATACCACAAATGCACAAAGGCCTCTGATGAAAATGGCCTCCTCATCACAGGAATTATTGTCCGCACGTACTTTGCCACAAGGAATGTTGTGGCCTAGCACTTAACAAATTACGCTGCAAAGGGCCCACAAGGTATGACACCCAGATCTGAGACTGACACTTCCTGTCGTGATGTCACTTCATGCCGTGATGTCACTTCCTGTTGTGATGTCACTTCCTGTCGTGATGTCACTTCCTGTGACCACGCCTACTTTGGAGAGTCCCCCCACTTCTTTTTTTAGGACTTGTGCCCTGTCTAGATTGATTTTGAAATGTGCACATGGCATCCTATAATTGTGATCAAAAATACAAAGGTACAGTTGTAGCAGCACTGTAGGTAAATAATTACGAAAACAACCCGAATTGGACTAGGTGCTCGAAATGTGTACGGGACACAAAAAGGAGGCGATGCAAGTGACAATTGTGTAATCATCGAAAACGGCGAATGGTGCATATGTGCATGAGTATATACAGTGAAGGTAGTGGCTCTAAACAATGATTTACAATGTTGGATATAACAGATTGAGAACCATTTCAGAAGAGCCACAAAGGAGGTGCGCCATTAGTCCTGCTGAGGGGTCGACGACGTTTCGATCCTATCAATCAGGATCCTCTTTAGGACCGGGTTGTGAGTAATTGCGGTGCTGTACAGGGATGGAAAGGAGACGGGTAAGGGAAAGAAGGGAAGGAAGGGGAAAGGGGCGCGTGTGAGCGTGAAGGGCGGGAGAGTTACATGTTGCGTGGTGAGGCGAGAGAGTGGCGGAGGGCCCGAGGAAGATGTGCAATCTGTGTCCAGGAACAAAGAGTGGTGGCACTGTGTAGCTGGTCACTATGCACAGCGCCATTTGAGGGGTCTAAAAGAGCATCAGAGTACCGGCAGTGAGAGCAAAGGTGCAACTGAAACACAAGTATGGCATTTGAGGGGGAAGCACAGGGAAAAGAGAGTGTAAAGTTCGGCACGCATTGGCGGTTAGGTGTGGGTCACGCAATTAATAAAAACTGTGGAAGTGCTGGTGGGGGAGGTGGAAAGGGAGGGGTATCAGGTAGGAAGGGACGCTACCTGGGAGGGCACAAATCCTCAAGAGCGTGTGGCCGGGAGGACCGGCGGCAAAGGTCTCCAACTGTAACCAGAGATCCTATTGGGGGAAAATTAAACGTGATTGCGCTGACCTAGGGTCACGGAAGAAACAAGTGAAGCGCGTGCAGAGCCTGAATTACCTGGGCACAGAAACCATCAGGCAGATGGTTAACAACGTGTGCCGTGTTACGGAGGATATCAGTGGGGACAATAACGGCTCCTCAGTGTCCCGTGGGTTGGGCACTGTTGCGGGGAGACCTACGGACAACACGGCAGAACTGTTAAGTCGGCAGCCAGAACGTTATCAGGGAAAAGGGCAGAGGGTTCGGCGGAGCTTACCTCGTGTGGTGGACTTAATCCAGCAGCGGTGTAATCAGTCATGGGCTTGCCACGTTCATGTGCGGAGTATCCTGACTGGGCTGAGAGGGATTTTGAAACAGAGCGATTGCTTCTGGGTATACACGTCACACGGTCATGTGTGCGTGTTTGTGGAGGAGAGTGTCTACAGTGACGCGGCGCGAGGGAGGCAGATGTAGGTAACAAGGGAAGTCATTTACAATTGCTCACAGTAGAATAGAAGAGTGGCTCATGGTGGAAACACAGCTGGCATGCCTTCTACATGTGTAAGGGAGAAGCCGTACACGGTAATGCAATAATCTATGACATTTTCACAGAAAAAAGTGATACTGCAATACAATGATCAATAGAAATTTGAACAAAAACTAATAAAACATTGATAAGGCGTCCAAGAATTGTAGGACGGTGAGAGCTAATAAAAGAAGAATGACAATAATTGTTAGAGGAACTGTCTGAGTACACTTCACGGTATATGTAAAGAATGTGGACAAGGGCTGACAAGTAATAGCACAGTACTTGAATCAGAAAAATGAAAAGGATGAGAATGAGAATTAGTACAGGAGTAATGAATAATTACAAGTTGCAGAGCTGGGGGCTACCTCGGAATGCAATGTAGTGTGCGAGGTAGGGGATGGTTGTACAGAAGGGGAGTCAGATAGCATTGATACTGTTCAATTCATCAATGGTGTTAAGGCCGTTGTTGACCAAGTTACAAACAGTGATCCCTTTGCACTCACATCTGTTCAAAACGGCTTTGATATCACCACCTTTGGTTGGTAGGGTCGGTTGGTTTATCACCTGCCAGGTGATGTCTGTCTCGCAGTGATATTTTTCTATGTAGTGTGCAACCAATGGTGCAGTCAGGACTTTGCAGTGTATTCTGCTTCTATGTTGAATTATTCTCTGTTTGACCATTTGGGTGGTCTGACCGATGTAGACGAGGTCGCAGGGACAGCGGATGGCGTATATGACTTTTGTGATCTACAGTTGATAAGGTTCTTGAGTTTGTAGGATTTGTTGTTGAATTGGAAATCCTTGGTATTAACTGTGAGATCACAAACAACTCAGTTTTGGCATTTGTAGTGTCGAATGATAGGGGGTAGATCCCATGCGACCGTAATGGTGTTCTTGTCTGCAGCATTAGTCTGCCATGTAATGGCATGCACAAGGCGTGTAGCTAGATTGTTGCTGCGTTGGTAAGAGAAGAAAGCTGGTTCTCTAAATGTTTTGAAGGAGCGTAGTAATGGCCAGTTGCGTTTAAGGATCTTAGAGACTTTGTTGCTGCATGGGCTAAATTTGGAGACTAATGGTATCCTCATCATGTTTTTTTTTGGTTGGGGTGTGAGGAGATGTTCACAGTGGCAGTACCAGGCCCTCTTGTGTGCTCTTGTAATTAGACATTTCGGGTAACCTCTGTCGCTGAGTTTGTTAACGAGGATGTTGGATTCACGGAAATAATCCTTCCACCATTTACAGTTCCTTCGAATGCGTAAGAATTGGCCGAAGGGTAGGCCATCGTGGAGGCCTTGAGAGTGATAGCTTGAATTTTGTAGGAGGGTATTTCTTTGGGTGGGCTTGCGATAGAGGCAGGTCCCAATTTTGTCATCCTCTGCATGTATCAAGACATCTAGGAATGGTAAGTCATTGGGTTTCGAATCACTGGTAAATTTGTGGTGGTCTTGTGATTGATTGAGCCAATCGATAAGGGATTCAGGGTCTCAGTAGCGCCATTCCAAAGTAGAAGATTAACATCAATATAGCGTCGCCCGAGATTGATATTGTGTTATATCCTCTATTTCTTGTATTTCCCTTTTAATTGTGTTTCCTTTTTATGTATATTGTTTTCCTTTAATTATGGCACATGCCTTACAGTTGTGTATGACATCACCTAGAACTGATTCAGATCATTCTGATTGTGAACCTGGCTGTAAGAAGTACTGTGCTCTTGAAGATTAAACCTTCTTCTATTTATCCTGAATTTTGCCTCTTCATTGGAACTTAACATTGGCGACGAGGAGAACTTTGTACCTGCTACTTTTAGAGCACTGGAGCAGTACAATTACTTTGGAATTTATTCATTTTTTTTTACATTTCTTGTGAATCTCTTGGACTTGTTTCCTTTGCTGAGAAGGAGGAGGAGTTTCCACGTGCCTCTACGTGAAATTTGGGAATTTCTGGAGTTTTCCCATCTTTATTTATTCAATTTCGAGTGTTTTCAGGATTTTCACTCGTACTCGTTCTTCATTACCTGACTCCGTTTAAAAGTTGCGCTGCTTGCCCTGAGCGCGTGTGGTCCCAAGACGACGATTCTTCTGGTGAGCACTCCGGAGCTTCGAACGTCAGCTGCGGAGATCCTTGGGCTTCAGACGTCAGCTACGATTACAGCGTGTGACGTCAAAACGTACGCAGCAGCATCAACGTCAGCGTCATCACGTCGACGGCCATTTTACAGTTTCCTTGACAACCCCGATGCGCACAGGAGAGCAATCGTTTACGTGTGTATTTTTTTTCAGCGCTGATGCGCACAGCGGAATTGTTTACTTCATATGTACCTTTTCAGCACTGATGTGCACAGCAGTGGCACATGTTACTTTCTTCATTGAAGACTCTACGCCGATGCACACGGCTGTTTGTTAAATAACTTTGGGTATTTCTTTGAACATTCTTTTCTCTTTGGCATTGTACACAGCTACTATTTCAACTGTTTTGTGATGAGTATGATTTCTTCTATTTCATTTTCGTAAAGCCGTTTTTTAAAAATTATTTCTACATCTGTATTTGTGTTTTCTTTGGAACACTATGCAATTTGACCCACCTACCAAGTTTTTGCAATCCAAAGGAGATCCACCTATTCCTTGGTCTAGATGGAAGGAAGAATTTCTTACATATTTGAAAGCAATTTATGGAGAAAGGATGGGTAATGAAAGAAAGAAAAATATTTTCTTACATTGTCTTGGATCAGAGGGTCAAGCCATTTTTAGAACTCTTCCTATTGCTAGTGGTGATTTGGGAACATTTGATGAAGCTCCTATGCGTATTGAGACTCGTTTTAAACCTTCTACTAGTATTGCTCTTAACAGATATAAGTTTTATACTAGAGCTCAGAGAGAATCAGAAACTTTTGATGATTTTCTGACTGCTCTCAGGAGTCTTGTGGTTTCATGCAATTTTGGTAACTTGGCAGACGAAATGATAAGGGACCAAATTATTGTAAATGTGAAGAACAAGAAGACACAAGAGCAGTTATAGGTTTTAGGAAATCCAAATCTTAATGACACTATTTCCACAGCAAAAGCTTTTGAACAGTCTGAAAAATGGAGGAAAACTATTGATGATGTCAATGCTAAAGGAGATAATAGTAAAAGTATTGATGAAGTGTGCAGTTTGAAAAAGAAACCTACGCCACAATATTTGAAAGATACTAGGAATATTGTCTGTTTTAGGTGTGGAAGTACCAATCATGTAGCGTCATTCAAGTTTTGTCCTGCTATTGGGAAAGAGTGTGTGAAATGTGGGAGAATTGCACATTTTGCTAAAGCTTGTAAAGATGATCGCAAGAGGATTATTGCACCTCAAGGGAATATGGGGTCTAGGAGTAGAGAAGTTTCAGTTGTGAGGGATTTGTGTGTTTCCGATGAGGATTCTGGTCTTACAAGAGGTATGGTTGTTTCTATTCAAGGTGTGAGTGCTGTTGAAGAGTATCTTCCTTCTCCTAAATGTTGTGTCAAATTTCTAGGTGAAATTCTAATTCTCATGGCTGATTCAGGTTCTCCATGGACCATTATTACTTTAGAATATTTTCAGGAAAAATTTAAGAATATTTTGTCCATTGATGAGTTATCTAGCCCAGACATTGTTGCTCAATGTTTTAATGAATCCACTATTGATTTTGTTGGCTATACTGCATCAGATGTGGAATTTAAAGGCAGAACAGCTCATATAAAAATGTATGTTGCAAGGAAAGGTATCAATGTTCTGGGTTGGAGAGATCAATGGAAACTAGGGATCAAACTCAACCCACGAAGTACAGAACCTGTTATGTTGTTGGAGAATATGGATTTTTGTTCTGTAGTGAATGATACTTCTTTTATAGTTGAGGAGTTGTTTCCTGAAGTTTTTACAGACACTTTAGGGAAACTTAAGGGTTTTTGTCATGAAATCAAACTTAAAACGGGATTTTCTCCTGTCAAACAAAAACTCAGGAATGTACCCATTAATGTGAGAGATGAGTTAGGAAAGTTGTTGGATGGAATGCTGAGTGAAGGAGTGACTGAAGAAGTAGAGTCATCTGAGTGGGTTTCGCCCATCGTTTTGGCATGCAAATCGTATAATTCTCTGAGGCTGTGTGTTGATCTTCGTGCCTTGAACGGTAATATTCTGATAGACTGCCATCCTTTGCCAAATATTAATGAGGTGGTTAGTACACTGGGTGGTGCCACGATTTTTTCTAGATTTGACCTAAGATCGGCCTATCATCAAATAGAGTTGGCTAAGGAATCTCGTCATTTGACTGCTTTTATAACACCGCAGGGGCTGTTTCAATTTAAAAGAATGCCATTTGGTCTTGCCTCTGTGGCGTCAGTATTTCAAAGATCAATGTGTCATTTGTTCAAGGGAATGCAGTCATGTGGGAAGTGTTTTCAGGACGATATTTTGATTTTTTCACCTGATGTTGAGAGTCATTCAGATCATTTAAAAAGTGTATGCGGAATTCTCAAGGACTACGGTCTTACTTAAAAAAAAACAAATGTAAGTTTTTCCAAGAGTCTGTCGAATACTTAGGACATACTGTCTCAAAAAATGGTGTTGTACCAAAGAAATCTTTAGTTGTTGCCATTCTCAAAGCACCTGCACCAGATTCAAAAGAGAAGCTTCTTTCATTTTCTGGTCTTTGTGAATATTACAGTAAATTCATTAAAGACTTTGCATCAAAAATGGAACCTTTAAGGGCATTGATCAGGAAAAATGTTGTTTTTGAATGGGAAGATAGTCAACAGAAAGCATTTGAAAAGATTAAGGCAGACATGATTGCTGCGCCATCTCTTAAAGCATTTTGTGTTGGGAAAACTTGTGTACTTACTGTCGATGCTAGCCTGTATGGTTTAGGCTGTGTTCTTTCGCAGTTTTCTGGTAAAGAGGAGTGGAATGTGGCTTTTGCCTCACGCACACTTAATTCAACTGAGAGACACTATGCAGTGATTGAAAAAGAATTGTTAGCATGTGTGTGGGGTGTAGAACACTTTCGAAATTACATTTGGGGAGCAAGGTTTATTATTAAGACAGATCATAAGCCTTTGGTTTCCATTTTGTCTCCTGGAGGAGGTTTGAATGCCACAGCAAGAATTGCTAGATTGATGTCACGATTACAAGAATATACTTTTACTGTGGAATATGTTCCTGGAAAAGTCAATGTTACTGCAGATTGTTTGTCGCGTCTTCCTTGTGAGAATAGTGAAGATATGGGCAATGTTGAAATTGTTGCTGGTATCTCTTCAATGAAAAGACTTGTTAGGTCTTTATTTTGGTGGCCAGGAGTAGACAGGTTTGTTGACAAGTTGGTGAGAGAGTGCCCGGAGTGTGTTAGTAGCGAGAAATCTCTCAGGTGCAGTCCTGCTCCTCTCATTCCTGTTAATTGGCCTGAGTTTCCTTGGCAGAAAATTGGTATAGATTTTGCAGGGCCTTTTAATTTTTTGCCACAAGATTGTAGGTTTGCCATTGTTATGGTGGATTACCATTCTAAGTGGCCGGAAGTCAAACTGGTTCCAAGAGTCACTACCAGTAGAGTTATTTTGTTTTTGAAAGAAGTTTTTGCCAGGGAAGGTAATCCAGAGGTCATTGTTTCTGACAATGGGGTGCAGTTGAAGTCCTGTGAGATGCAAGAATTTCTTAAATCACAAAATGTTCCTCACATAACTACATCATTGTATGAACCTCAAGGGAATGGGCAAGTAGAGAGGTATAATAGAGTTCTCAAGCAGGATATACTTTGGGCGCGAAATTTTGGTGCTGAATGGAAGGACAAACTAAGAGAGAAGTTGTGGTTGTATAGGATAACTCCCCATTCCACCACAGAGGTCTCACCTTTCCATTTGCTGAGAGGTAGAGATCCGGTTTCTAAACTATGTCCTTGGTGGTTTAAGAAAGTTGTAAAGGATAATATTCAAGATAAATGTTCACAGCCGAGTAAGGATGATATTGCTCGTACTGTTGAGTATAAACAAACTAGAAGCAAAATCTATTATGATTCTCGCATGAAAGTTAAAACACCAGACTTCCAGGTTGAGGATTATGTCAGAATACGTAAACCTGGAATTTTGCTCAAAGGTGATGCAAGATTTAGTAGACCTTTGAGAGTTGTCAAAGTCAACAAAAATAGTGTTGTCACCCAAAATGGTCAAGTTTGGAATGTGAGAAGTGTCTCTAAGTGTAATATGAATGAATAGCTTTTGTAAGGGAAGAGATGTGTTATATCCTCTATTTCTTGTATTTCCCTTTTAATTGTGTTTCCCTTTTATGTATATTGTTTTCCTTTAATTATGGCACATGCCTTACAGTTGTGTATGACATCACCTAGAACTGATTCAGATCATTCTGATTGTGAACCTGGCTGTAAGAAGTACTGTGCTCTTGAAGATTAAACCTTCTTCTATTCATCCTGGATTTTGCCTCTTCATTGGAACTTAACATATTGCTCAGAAAAGGATTGTTGCTGGTGAGTATGTGGGTCTTCTCAAGGTTGTGGACGAAAAGAATAGCAAGATTTGGGGCAAAGCAGGCTCCCATAGAGACACCATTGACTTGGAGGTAAAAGGTATCACAGTAGAGAAAATAGTTGTTTTCCAGAGCAATATGAAATAGATCCATGATGAATTCTGTTGGAATCAAAGTGGGTCTTGGCCTGGTCTCAAGTAGTGACACAATGGACCCGATTCACAGAATGAACATAAGACTCAATCCTAAACTTACTACTATTTTGGTATTCACAGAATGCACTTACTACTTTTGGCATTCACAGAAGTTAGGATTTTGTCATAAGTCTGTCTTGAGTCTGTCTTATGACAAACTTAAGACAAAATCCTAACTTCTGCGAATACCAAAAGTAGTAAGTTCATTCTGTGAATACCAAAATAGTAGTAAGTTTAGAATTGAGTCTTAAGTTCATTCTGTGAATCGGGCCCAATGGCTTTCAGTCCTTCGCCGTGCGGATTGTTAGTGTACAATGATTCAATGTCCAGTCCAACCATCAGGTCGGTATTTGTGTTAAAGGGTCTATCTTCAATAGTAACGATGAGGTCCATGGTGTCTCTAATGAATGTGTCAGTTGAATGGACGAATTCTTATATGATGCCATCATTATATTTACCCAATGGTTCAAGAATGGAGCTGCATCCTGAGACGATGGGGCAGCCTGGGGGGTTGATGCTGACTTTGTGGATCTTGGAAAGTACATATAGTACAGGTGTACGTGGGTGTTGATTAGTAAGGAAGTTGAATTCTTTTTGGGATGTAATGTTAAGGGATCTAGCTTGTCCAGTGGTTTGTTGTATTTAGGTTCTGATACCTGGTTAGGGATCTTTGGTGAGTGGGCGGTAGTGGTTGAGATTGGATAGTTGTCGTTTGACTTCTAGGTCATATTTATCAATGTCCATGACCACGATTCCGCCTCCTTTGTCTGCTGGCTTAATTATGAGTTCAGGCTTGTTTTTGAGTTTAATCAAGGCTTGGTTTTCTGAGAGTGGTAAATTGTAGGGGACATATGCCAAGCGCGAGTCTAGAAGAAGCGCGCCCTTAGGACCTGGCCCTCGGCCCCGCCCCCAGTCGTGTGGTCAGTGGCGGCCAGCTTGCTCAATGGGCGACCGGCTGCCAATTACTTCCGGGTAGACGATGACGCATTTCCAGAGTGGCAGAGGGCGGAGACCTTTGGCCTATAGAGGGTCAAGTCCCTGTGGCCTCGGTCTCTTTTCCCTCTCCACTCCAGCCGGCTGATCTCGTGCCGTGCGCTCTCACCCGCCCCTCCTAGACTCCTGTTTTAACTGGGCTCCTTAAACTCCAGTTGGATTGTCGAGGGAGAGCTTCCTGTTGTAACTGAGCTCCTTAACTCCTGTTGGATTGTCGAGGGAGAGCGGAGTCAGAGGTCGGAGATCCAGAGCACGGCGGCGAGGCTCCTCAGTTTCCAGGAGGAGAGACGGCAAAGACGAGCGCAGCTGCGACGAAGAAACACCCATCTAGCCAGGTAAGGAGTCGGGTGCCGGGGGGGCCCGCTTGCAACCGTTGATTGCGGGAGGGGATCTGAGGGTGTACAGCAGTTGCAGGTCTGTTCCGGTGGTCTGCGGCTGCATGCGGGGCTCCGAGGGTGGGGGCTCCTTCGAGGGCGACATGGGCGTTGCTTCACGGGTACCGGGTGTGGTGAATCAAGAGCACGAGGTTAAGAGCAGCCGATTTAGCACTGCAGAGAGACGCGAGGCAAATTTTTGAATCGGCATAAGCGTGCGATTACGAGCGCATCAGAGGGGCGATTTAGCGCGCCGGGGTCTGTGCGGCCACAATGGAATTAATTACATCTGTTGCTAGGTGACCGGTAAATAACTGTATTCTGAAGCCGTGTTGAGACAGAGGAAGCTGGCGATTATTAGGGCAACAGAGGGGGTGAATCAGTGCACCGGGGAGCAGCCGTGAGCATAATTAATTTACTTTTGTTGCTAGGCGACCTATTAATAGTGAGTGCTTTTAGCGCTAGAACAGGGGAGATAAGTAAACAATGGCTCCTAAGAAAGTAAGCCATAAAAGGAAGGAGAAGGACCCCGAAATTGCCCAGTTACTGAAATTAGTACTGGCAAAATTAAGCAAAGACCAGGAGGAAAGCAGCGAGGAGAGTGAATCCTCGCAGGAGGAACAGGCACAGGGAGGCATAGGTGAGCGTCCTCGTAGAGAGGGGGTGCCACCCAGGGTTGCCTTCCCCCCATTAGTGAAGAAGCCCAGGGTACAACGGAAAGGGAAAGGGAGGGCAAAGCATAAGAGAAGTAGAGCCAGCAATGATTTAGGAGATGAGGACGCGAGATCAGTAGGTCGCGTTCCCCCTCCAGTTGAGGATGTAGCAGCCCCCCACCCACACCGGCATTACCACAGGCAGGCGCACAAGGCGTAGATTCTACTCTGGGGGCAGGGACAGCAAATGAGGTGCCAGCACCAGCGGATCCAGTGGGATCAGTGCTGGCAGAGATCAGGGAAGCTTTAAAGGTGTTTTCACCTGCAAATGGGGCTACCGCGATACTTGACCCACCGCCCCCCCCCCCGCCGCAACAGGTGGTTTTAGCAGGGGGTGCGCAGGACCCTATGACTGGCCTGCTGGCATCAGTAGCCACCCTGGTGGGCCAACTGGCGTCCCAGGCTGGGAAGAATAAACCCAGTACCTTAGCGGCGGCCCCTTGGGTCCCCACGCAGACGGCAGAGCAGGGTGCGCTAAATGAGATCCAGAAACAGTTGGCTCTCTTAGTAGAAAAGCGAAGTGCGAATCCCAGCGAGGCATCAGGATCAAATCTCCCCGCGCCAGCGGTAGCAACAGTACCTATAGGAGGTAAGGCATGCGAAGCAAGCACCAAGGTCTTGGAGGTGGGAGTAGTGCCAAGGGGAGTTCAATGGAATGTGTTGTCCCAGCCAGGAATGTTAGCTACGCATGTTACCTTAGAGGTGAAGGAGAAAATTTGGAAGGGGTCTTATGTGGACATATTTGCACTCATCACACCCAAGAGGAGGGACGGTGAATACAAGGAGAGGAAAGGGAAAGAGGGCTCCTTCAGGGACAGGAAGCCGAGAGTGGAAGAATCTTTGACTAATTGGCTGTTTGGTTTTCATGTGTTTACAACGGTGTTGTTGGAGAAGAAACCTGAGTTGGCAATATCATTGGTGTTTTACACGAATAAAATTGTGAAGGCACGTGCAACACATGGGAGGACAGCATGGTTAGACTATGATAGGGAATTCCGGTGGGCGAAGGAAGAGAGCCCTAACATTGGGTGGGACCAGGTGGAAATAAATGCATGGATGGAGAATGTTAATGGTAGGGAGCATCACTCAAAGCAGCCATTTAGGACCTCCCAAGAAGGCCCAGGGGAGAAGAAGGGATCATGCTGGGCATTTAATAAAAAGGTGTGCACTTGGCCCGCGGGGCAGTGCAGATTTCGGCACGCATGCTCATTCTGTGGCCACTCCTCCCGTCCTGAGTTCAAATGTAATAAGAAATCCAAGGAGCGTGGGGGGGCAGGAGTCAGAGACATCAAGCCCGCACAGCCATAAGCCGCCCACGCCAGTAGACATTGGGAGACTGATTTATTGGCTCAATCAGTATCCAGACAAGGCAGCGGCCAAGGTACTATTTGAAGGTTTTTCTATTGGTTTTCGCATTCCCGCCCAGGGCGTCCCCCCCATTGATCGGTGCAACAATCTCCTTTCAGCTAGAATGCACCCCACAGTAGTGGCAAATAAGGTAGAGAAGAAGCGGGCTTTGGGCCGGGTTGCCGGCCCTTTCCCGGTCCCCCCGATGGGGGGCTATGTATGTTCCCCTCTGGGTGTGGTACCTAAGAAAGAACCCGCGCAGTTAAGAATGATACATAACCTCTCAGCCCCGAAGGGGTCATCAGTTAATGATTCCATTGATCCGGTATTATGTTCTGTGACTTACTCTTCTTTTGATGCCGCAGTACAAAAGGTGAGGGACCTTGGGCAGGGAGCAATGCTAGCCAAAACGGATATTGAGTCAGCCTTTCCTTTATTACCTGTGCATCCTGATGATTACCACCTTTTGGGCTTTCAGCTGCATCACCAATTCTACTATGACAGGTGTATGCCTAATGGGTGTGCAGTATCTTGCAAATATTTTGAGACCTTTAGTTCTATGCTGCAGTGGGTCTTTTCACACAGGACTGGATATAAAGAGGTGGTGCACTATTTAGATGATTTCATGGTGATGGGGCCTGCGGCTTCAGAGGCGTGCGCCCGGGCCCTCAGCAATCTTGTGGCAATGTTTCAAGAATTTGGGGTGCCCTTGGCATAAGCAAGACAGTGGGCCCAGACACATGCATGTCTTTCCTGGGCATTGAAATTGGCACAGTAGTGGGGAGTGTAGGCTGCCACTGGACAAGGTGCAGGCTTTCTCCCAAGCGATTGACGCTACCCTTCAGGGCCTAAGGTTACCCTGCACCAGTTACAGGTATTGGTGGGTCAGCTCAACTTTGCCCTTAGAATCATTCCCATGGGGCGCCCGTGTTCAAGGTCTATAGCCAGTGCATGATGGGCCTGACCCACAAGCACCACCGCGTGCGCCTGAGGGCGGAAGTGAAGGACGACCTCAGGGTGTGGCGCAGCTTCCTGAGCGATTTTAACTGAAGGGTGGTGTGGCCAGCGCCTCCAGTGTCCAGCACTGAGCTCGGCCTGTTTACTGACTCGGCGGGCAGCATAGGTTTTGGCACAATCTTGGGTCCCTCCTGGTGTGGGGCAGCATGGCCAGCAGAATGGCATGAGTCAGGCTTGACTAAGAACATAGCTTTCCTGGAACTCTTTCCCATTGTAGTGGCAGTCACAGTATGGGCGGACCACTTCAAGGACAGGGCGGTAGTCTTTCGGTCTGACAACATGGCGGTGGTGGAGGCAATTAACAGGCAGGGGGCTACTTGCAGGCATGTATTGAGGTTGTTGAAGCATCTGGTGCTGAAATGCTTGAGACTGAACTTAACATTCAAGGTGGCGCATATCCCAGGGGTTGATAACCACGCTGCTGATGCTTTGTCTCATTCCAAGTTGCAGGATTTCCGGAGATTCCACCCACAGGCAGAGGAGCAGATGACAGTGTTCCCTACATCACTGTGGATAATTGGAGCCCCGCGCTCGTTGGTGCCTCTCTGAGCGATCGCACCAAGAGATCGTACCAACAGCATTTTAATTCCTACAGGTCCTTCGTGGAGGAGGCTGGGATAGCTCAGTTGTTTTCACCTGAGGCAATATATGGTTTCTTGCAGGCATTAAGGGATCAGGGCAGGGCAGTTTCCTACGCTAGGGCACACTTGTCAGCGATAGGCCTCTTCGCAAACTTGGCAGTCGAGCGAGACCCGGGATCCTCTTTTGTAATCAGGAAGGCACTGGCGGGGTGGGCCAAATTGGAGGGACCTAGGCAGGACCACCGGAGGCCTTTAGACATTTCTACCCTGATTGACATTGTGGAGACCTTGCCCACGGTCTGTAGATCACCTTTTGAGGGTGCTTTGTTGGGGGCTGCGTTTACACTAGTGAAGTGGTAGGGGCATCCAGATCTGACCATGAGGGTGGCCTTCAATTCAGGGACACAATCTTTTCCCCGGGAGGCCTGGAAGTAATTTTGAAAAGATCCAAGACTGATCAGGGGGGTAACAGGGCCACCATTTGCCTACGGCCTGCACCCGGGTGGCGGCCTGCCCAGTAACCCGAATTCGAGCGTACTTGGCCCTGCGCCCTGCTTGGGGGGGCAGGCCTTGTTCATCCACGAGAAAGGGGGCTGTCTGTCACAATTCCAGTTTAAAGCAGTCTTTGGGATGGCACTAGCGGAGCTGGGGTTAGGGGCGGCAGGGTACTCTTACCATTCATTTAGAATTGTTGCGGCCACTTTAGCAGCGGGAGCAGGCCTCCAAAGCAGCGGGGTTAAAAGAGTAGGGTGCTGGTCTTCAGACAGTTTCAAGAGATAAGTGAGGCCAGAATTGTTATGACGGACTGTTGATAACCCGCTGTGGATTGTGCTTGACTTTTCCATTTCTCTCCTCTTAATTAGTATGCCCTCGAAGGTGGTGTGGGTATTGGGGCACTCGTTTGTGCGTTGCGCTACTGTGCGTTTACAGCAACGGCGAGTAGTGAAGCCGGCAGGCTTGAGCTGGACGGAATTCCTGTGGCAAGGCGTCAGGGGCATGCGAATTCGGCACCTGAGGCGGCTCGTGGAGGAGATAAAGGAACAAGAGGGGCACAAGTCTCCAGATTGGATTATCATTCACTTGGGAGGCAACGACATGGTTGACCGTGGACGCCTGGCAGTCAAAGAAGCTCTGCTTACAGAATTTGCGTGGTTAGGGTGAGTCTTTCCGTTGGCCAGGATTACTTGGTCAGGCATGATACCGCGCAGGACATGGGGCCCTGGAGTTCAGGCGAGGTCCTTGAATGTTTCAGTGAGGCGGCTCAATGGGGAGTTGGCAAAGTTGTGCTCAGTGAAGGGCTGCTTGTGTCATATCCCGCACAGGATGATTTCAGGAGACGCTATGTATCCCCACGATGGAGTTCATTTGTTGGACTTGGGCACAGATACGTGGATCAAGGGACTATTGTCTTTGTGCAGAACGCAGGTGGGGAGGGTGTCAGACCTGAGGGCCTTGGCCACCCTTGTGGCGGTAAAGAGACCTGCGAACAGTGACATTGACTAACACAATGGACGGGAGTTCGCCTTGCGTCCTCCCTAGGCCAGCACTGAGGGGGGAGATGGCAAGCTCTCCTCTGGGAAAAAGTGACCACTGGCTGGGGAGGCTAGGGCGACAGATTACGAGCCTCCTGGGTCCCTGGGCAGCCTGGTGGTCGGGGGTGGGCCCTGGAAATGGCGGACAAGGATCAGAGGTTGGGGCCCACCACTCTAGGGCGCAGGTGCGCGGCACCTTGCGTGGGATGCTCAGTTTGCGAGATGCGAGCCAGAGGAACCCTTGGTGCTGGGGGGATGATAATATTTTGCAATCATGAAGGTCAATATTAAAAGTGTGTTGTGGATATTAACTATGCGTGTTATTTGCTTTTGTCATGTTTATGAAATGTTGTCATTAAACATGGCCGTTTTTAACCCACTCAAATCTCTCTTGGTCATTTAAATGTGGGGTTGCATGTCAGCTTAGGGGGAGGCGGGGCTATGCTGGGGGATCCGGGTCCTATACAAATTGAGATTGGAGGTCTGCGAGATTCTGCAAGACCAAGCGTTCAAAGGCCAGTATTTCAGGTGGCATTGAAGAAGAAGGGGGGTTGAAGGTGGAGGATGGATGGAAACGTGGTCCAAGTGGTTGGATGGATGTAAATGTAAATGTGTTGTATTTGTATAGCGCGAACAGTAACCCGTAAGCATCCCGGCGCTTGTACTCCTACCACAAGGGAACCCCTCCTGGCTTTTCCTTGTGAGGTGTCCACTCCTGGGCATCCCATGGTGAAACCAGGCATCCCTTGTGCATCGGGGGCCGTTGTGGAGACTAAGCAAGCTATTGCCCAGAGTTGCAGCGTGGGGCCCATGCTTAGATTCGGCACTGAGGCGAGAATATCCGGTCAGAGGAATTTAAGCCCGATCCCGCCGAGGCGGGAATCGAACCCTGGTCCCTGGCCAGCGTTCTGCATCAAGGTCTGCCGCTCTAACCATTGAGCCACACTTCTCCACTGTAGGCTTGTCCGAGAAAAATTGTCTCAGTCGTATTCGATGGAAGAACATGAGTAGATTAGATTGGAGGTCTAAAAAGTTGGTCCGTTCCGTGGGTACGAAACTCAGGCCTCTGCTGAGGAGTTGGGTCTCATCATGGGATAGGATGTGATCAGGTAGATTGAATATGGGTATTGATTGTGCATCCAAAGCAGGTGTGGTAGAGGGAGCAGATGTGGGCAGAGAGCCCATGTGGTCGGTTACTGTTTGGGCCCCATTGGTAAAACCTGTTGCGGGTTTGTCTTTCTCCTGAGAATTGAGGTTGGTATTGGCAGTTGTTCAATGGTCAGGTTTGTGGCTGGCCGCGTTTGCGGCTTTGTCCTAAAAAAACATGTAGTAGTAATGGTTGTGGTCTGTTGGCAGCTCGTGATATACTGGGTCCCTTAACTGAGTCAGAGTTCTCAATGGAAGTGTTGGAGTAGTCGGAAAATATAATATGTTGTTGTTGCGATATCTGCCCCAGTTGCGGGTCCTGGGTGGGATATATGGGGTGTTGCAAAATTTGTCACAAAGGTATGGGTATGTTTTTTCAACGTTGTAGAATTTGCTGTCCTTCTGAATTTTGGTGATTTTTTTTGTTTAGTGCAAAGGTGTTAAAAGTGGGGATGGTTGAATTGATTTTTCCTAGGAGATTTTTTGGCATCTCTGAAGGCAGTGTCAGCCAGAATCAATTTTTCTAGTTCAGCTATCTCCTCAAGTTCTTTACGGCTGTGTTCAATAGCTTTGTCGATCCCTAAAACCATCCAATGGCATGAGCAGATTGTGGCTAGATGACTAAAGCCAGTACGGAATATGGGGTCTTTTGTGAAGATGGCCGGAGTGTTCCTGATTTGAAGACCCAGTGAGATGATTCCTGATTTTAAGAATTCTGTGAGCATTCGAGCATGGAGTCCGGTTCTGATTTGTTTTTTTTTTGTTTTCAAATTTATCTAATAACACACGAGAAGTGTTGGGAGTGGAGGTGGTGGTGGTGGTGGTGGTGGTGGTGATGGAAATGGATGGCCCAGAGAAAAGAGAAGGGCTGCCAATTAAGCGTTGGAGATAGTCTTCTGAGTCTCCCTAGACATCCTTAATGTCAGGTATATGACAAAAAGAACTAGGACCAAGTGAGTTGGTCTGAAAGTGTGGGCCAACGAGGCGCCTTCTCTTGCAGCTAAGCAGCTGCTCACAATCTTGTATTTGACCACAGGAGTAGGACCCATAAACCACGTTGAGATTAGGGTAGGTACATGAGGACAAAGTAACAATATCTCAACTGGTATCACTCTAAATGACAATTAAGCATGTATGTATAAAACATTGCACGAACAAAATACGGGAAACTCTGTAATGATTTTAAAATGTGCACATGGCATCATATAATTGTGATCAAAAAAACAAAGGTACAGTTGTAGCAGCACTGTAGGTAAATAGAGGAATAGTGTTTCTTTCAGTTGTATATAGGAATCTGTTACTACTCAACGGACTGTAGGGCTGGGGATGTGAAAAATGCATGGTTTTGCAAGGGCTCCTAAAGTGAGTGAAGTACACTCAATTGTAAGTGGAATGATTCTTCTGACGGTCCAGATAAAGAGGAACACAGTGTACAGCAAAGCAACATACCAGCACATATATATATTTATATAAAAACGAATGTATGTCTGTCTGTTTGTCCTCCGTGCATTACTACACCATTCATCCGATCGGCATGAAACTTTGGAAAGTTGTTGAGTACACTCCCACAAAGGTTTCTGGCAAAAAACAAACAAAAAATAAATAATAATTTGTTAAATATCGGCCCCCGGCCCCCCAGGGCCCTCATAATCTTTCCAATACTGAATGTTTACAGTTTCCGGTGCGACTCGCTTTTGCAATGACCATCAACAAAGCACAAGGACAATCCCTGCAAGTGTGTGGACTGCATTTGGAGAATCCATGCTTCTCACATGGACAACTGTATGTGGTCAGCTCACGCGTCGGAAAACCTTCTGATTTATTTGTGTACGCACCATACGGAAAAACAAAAAATACCGTGTATCCACTAGCACTCGAAAAAATAAACAGAATTAAAACAACACTTTTAAAGGTTTTCCATATTAAAATGAATACGTTTCCATAAAAATGACACAACGTAAACTGAATGTTATCATAACAAGTTTCCTTAAATTTCCTTTCTTCTGAGATTGCAGCAACGCGCGGCGGTTAAGCAAGTACATTATATAATGCGCATGTAAACACAATGCTATAAGTGCCAGTGTTTGTTTGTATACTGAAAGCAATGTGGGTTTAGGAATACAAAACACAACATGACATGCGCACGGAGCCCTAGCAGTCAACAAGGTAACATTGGCACAAGATGATGGATAAGCAAGAAACAAAGCCACCCCTTAAATGAGATTGAAATGGTTAATAAAAACTCTGCCTTTAACTGGATGGTTAAGCTAGATAGATAATAGTGATTTTCAAAGTTGTTACATATATTAAACTGCAGCTTCTAAAAGAGCATTCGAGTTGGGGATGAAACTATTTGAATTATATTTAAATCCTAATTTTAAAATCTGCATCTATGTCCCTTCCGTAGACCTGGGGACAAGGCAGGCAGTTATAAGGCTGGAACAAAATAATAAACATGCATGCCGTGTAATGGTGAGAGCTGCTGATTTTTAAAGTTTGGAACGTAGTAGAGTTTCAATAGTAAATGTACATGCTGTGTTTTTGTGCAAATCACATAGTCTCCCTGCGTTAATCATTAATTATGTGATACATAAAGTGTTGCAATATTTTGTGTGCAAAGGTGTGGTATATAAAACTGCGTTAAACAAATGTAGTACATAAAGGGCCAGTTACATAATAGGCAGAAGTTATAAGCAAATGTGAGTTCACTGCAAGTGTTTCAATTTAATACAGAAAGCAATTAGGTTTCAGGAAAACAAAATGAATTTAGACATTCTCATATAGTCCCAAAACAGGCAGAAGTTATAAGCAATGTTAAGTAGTTTATTATAATACCAAAATAAGTTTAGTTTTAGGAATAAAAAATGCTGTACGACATGTGCATGGAGTCCCAGATAGCAATAAAACTACATTACTAATATGCAGCTCTAATAAAGGTCTGTGTTTCCATCGCGTTAGGAGATGAAACATGTGAAGCAGGTTTTTTGGGTGGTTGAGCAATGGGAGGAGACAAGTCGTAGAATAACTTGTTTTCTTTTTCTATTTGACATAGTACGACAAGTGAAACTGGAACTTCACGCAATAACTACACTTCAAGCTGTTACTTGAAGCGTAAAAGACCTTTTTATTAGGAAAAGTTTGAAATCATTTAAACTTTATTAACAGTACATAACTGCAAGAAAATACTTTTCCTATCCCATACCGACACATTCTCCGTTCAGCCTTCTCAAAACCATCTCACCTGTTTGACTCTTCCCCATTCACTCAGTGACCTCCTTCCTCTCCCCATTCTCACCTTCACTTGCCCTCCAAGCATCCTCTGTTGACTTGCCTTCATTGCCTCCTGCGCCCTGCTATCAGTCACCGGTGTACCGTTCTCCCCCCCGAGGGGAGGACCACCCGTATGTGACTCACCACCCCTCCAAAGTACCGTAACGTCGCTACTCTGCAACCTGCCCTAAACAGGCACGCTAAGACCGATCCAATCCCAAGCCATCCACGTAACCTGTAGGGTGGGTGGGTGGACAAACTTTTTACCTCTAATCCCCCCGATGGTGCTAAGGTGTCAGGAAGAGGCCGGATTCTCCTCTCCTGACACCTTATATGCGTTCCTAACTTCCACCCCTTCCCCAATTATCTAAACCCTCCCACACCTTGTCCTTCTGGCCATCGCGCGAATAGCCCCGGGGGAAGACTGGTCTGCGACCTTCACTTCCCCCGGGGGCCGTCATCGCGCAATAACTACACTCCACACTGTGGCTTGAAGCGTAAAAGGCCATTTTATTAGGACTAGGTTGTAATCATTTAAACTTTATTAATGGTACATAACTGCAAGAAAATACTTTTCCCATCCCATACCGACACATTCTCCGTTCAGCCTTCTCAAAACCATCTCACCTGTTTGACTCTTCCCTTTTCACGCAGTGACCTCCTTTCTCTCTACATTCTCACCTTCACTTGCCCTCCAAGCATCCTCTGTTGACTTTCCTTCATTGCCTCCCGCGCCCTGCTCTTAGTCACCCGTGTACCGTTCTCCCCCCCCAGGGGTGGATCTGCCCGTATGCGACTCACCACCCCTCCAAAGTACCGCCAACCAGGGAACCCCCGTAGGGCGGTTTCCTGCCCCACCCCTCATTTCTGGGCCCCTTCCGCCTCCAGTCAGCTGATCCTGTGGCACCCGGTGGATGACCAATCCACCACCAAAATGTCTGTCCCGTATAAATTCCTATTTTGGGAACCGTCGTGACCGCGAAAGGCCCCCAACCTACGCAGGAACCCTTGCTCTTCCAGTTCCGGTATACGCAACTCTTCCCCACACTGTGACTCCCGGTGGACGACCACCCACTGCCACAAAGTGCGTCATGTGTCCCCTGTAATATTACCAGGCCAAACCTCGTCCGTAAACGCGCCTCCTATAGCGGTGAACGACCATCCACCGCCCGGGCCTCTGCCCTGTGTACAATGAACATTATCTGCCGAATCCTTGACCGTGAAAGGTGCCCCCCATCGTAGTGAACAACCATCCACCACCTGGGACTCCGTCTTGTGCAAACAAGTAACACTTTCGGGCTAGTCCTTGTCCATGAAAGATGCCCCCATCGCGGTGAATGACCATCCACCACCCATACCTGCCACCTGTGCAACCATGCACATTTTCGGGCCAAGCATTGTCCGTGAATAGTGCTCCCCGTTGCGGTGGATGACCATCCATCAACTAAACTTGCATCCTGTGTAAATAAATAACATCCGGGCCAGCCATTGTCTGCAAGGCTGTCCCCTTTTAGACAAACCACCTGCGTCTCTGTGAACATCTCATTCCCAGCAGGCCATTACCTGGCCAGTCAGTTCGATAGTACCCCCACTCCCCACTCCATGTCTCAGCGTGTAAAGCCAAACCTGACATATCCCAGATTTACTCCATTTGTCCCACATGTATCCTCATATCTTGGCAAATTCTCATTTCTTGTGACCCCATGACAGCCGTAATGGCCACAACTCCCCCCCATTTCATTCCACTGTTTCCCCATCATTTCACAGCCTAATGACGGAGTTCCCAGCCCGGGGATGTCTGTAAACTAGTAGTTCACCTCCTTTGCTGTCCAAATGCCCGGGTACATGGCCACCCAACCAGGCGACAGCTCTGGAGCCCGATCTACACCCATTTCCTGTAGTAGAAAAAAAATGATTAGTCCTGCAAAAATTATGTCCCCTTTCCCATAGCCCTCTCCTGGGAACCCCTCCGTCTATGACCCCATGCTCCACTGCACCCATCTGCTGCGATTAAAAGAACAACTCAACCACGCCCAAACCACCCTCGTACCCAAAGGTAAGTTGTCCCCGAGCACATATACGCCAATTCTTATATTATTCCAAGAGAAAAGGTAACCACAATCAAATGAATGTCATTTCAAAGTTCATCAGATTAAATTCCTTTAATTTCCATTTCTTTTCTCTTCAAAACATCAAATCTCTTCATAGTCTTCATCTAGTTCAAACAGAGGTAGCCAACACGTGTTTCGTCAGAGGGTACAGTCACCCAAATGACTTCTTCAGGGCTACAACAGAATAAACAAATCCATAATGTATACAATTCTCTTTATATACACAAACGATCCTTCACCAGTGAATATGTATTCCAACAAAAACCAAGAATTATAGCTATAAAGAATTATAAAATTTGGAGATCTATACAGATACTAAAAGAAGTCACATGAGGATCTACAGAACACCTATCAGATACAATGCTGAGGTGAGTGAACATGTTTGAAGTAAAGGTACCAAATTCCAGAGTGAAAAAAAGAGAGAATCCAAGAGTAGTGAGTTACCACAGCGTGAAAAATATATATATACAAGCGTATATAGAAAGAACCTTATTACCCAAGGTTGTGAATAAGGTCATAAGAAGTGTGAAGGCAAATGAACACGTTACAAAAAACCTTATTTTTAAATTTATATAAGGGCAAAGTGTCAGTCTTAAAATCTTTAGATGCCCTGTCCAGTTAACACAGGACGACCTATCCTCAGAGATATAGTTTTACTGAAGATAACGATTGACTCACCAAAAGGATCAATCCAAACAACAAATAGTAAAAACCAATTCCGGAAGGCAATTGTTCCTCAGTTATAAAGTGGAACTGGAAGAAAAGAAGATAATCAATTAGGGTCCATACTCTTCTACATATTCATTAATAACCTCCACACTGCTGTACATAGAAAGAACCTTATTACCCAAAATTGTAAATAAGGTCATAAGAAATGTGAAGGCAAGTAAACACGTTGCAAAAAGACCCTAAATTTATAAGGGCAAAGTGTCAGTCTTTAAATCTTTAGATGCCCTGTCCAGTTAACACAGGACAACCTCTCCTCAGAGATATAGTTTTACTGAAGGTAAAGGTTGACTCACCAAAAAGATCAATCCAAACCACAAATAGTAAAGACCAATTCCAGAAGGCAATTGTTCCTCAATTATAAAGTGGAACTAGAAGAAAGAAAATAATTAATTAGGGTCCATACTCTTCTACATATTCATTAATAACCTCCGCACTGCTATATCAGTACACATTCCGCCTAAAAACAACAAAGGCTCATCCTATTCATGTAATATAAATACTACATGTCTTTAAGCTAGGAAGAATTAATAAAAACTTATCTTCAATAAAAGGTTCAGATCATTTACCTCATTCCATTATGTATATCTGAGTTCTTCATATATGGTAATATATAGTTCAGATCTGTGGGAAACAAACCCATATATATTTTCGAATTTAAACCATAACATTAAAATCTGTGTTTTTAAATGTATTCAAATAGCCATAAGCATGATAAATAGTTAGTCCATATATATGTAGAGAGAGGTCGTATTAAAAAAACCTAGCTAGTCCATGCTAGGCTATCGTTAGGAAAAAATACCTCAAAATGTTAAGTCTATAAAAGCGGCTAAAACATAGGTGAATCACACTCGATAACGCGCCTGCTGTAGTAACCCAAGAGTGTACTGTGACCCGTAATCCAATCTCGGGTAACACAGTATAATCACTCGTAATAATCAAAAACAACAAGAGAAAGAAGAACCAAACCGGTAATCTACATACCGAACAGTGCCGAAGTTTAGAACACTACCTAATCGAGCGGATTCCCAGCCGGGAAACCACCAGTCACTCAGCATACTTAATCAACCACAAGAGCCCATATACACGCCCCTGAACTTACCCAGGAGAGTACTCCTCACGTCTTCAAGGGGGTTCCGTTGCAATCACAACCGAGCTATCCTTACGCGGCAGTTTAAATACACGAACCCGCCTGGACATTCACTTTGGGCGTACACATAGACATAGGACACTACTCTTATTCTATCGGAAATATACGGTCGCCATCTTTAAATAGTAAAGTGACGAACGCGATATCATTCATTATACATGTCGCAATCTTTAAAATTAAATTATTATAAGACAACAATCATTTGAAAAAAGGAAATCTATATTTCTACGTTTTCCTTGAACGGCGTTTCAGTGCCCAGTTCCGGCAAAAACATCACTCCATTTCTGGGAGCGACGTAGCGAATTACTGTAAGTAATACCACCCTAAACAGCCGCCATCTTAAAGTGGTAAAGATCGATGGTCGTGAGACGAATCCATATATTGCATTAATGCCAATATAGGTAGATACCATATTCATATTCAAAGAAGAAAGTTTAAACCTTTACAACTCGTTTATAAAAACACCTATTAGGTTTTAAAATTTCTCAAATTCAAGAAAAAGAGGAGTGAATAGCCAATATTATTATCTTTGTAAGCTCTGCTAAGCCAACAATTATAAACCATAAACAAATATCCAGATACCAACATATAGTGTCCAAGGGAACCACTGTGCCCAAATTAGGAAATAAAGGGTCATACAGAAATCAAACCCATTCATAAGTTTTTTTAGAGATACAGCGAAAAATGAAAAAATAGGTAGGAGAGAAAAACACACAGGAAGATGGGTTTGCATATAAGGATAAATGCAAAGATAGAATATTTGTTCAGGTAGATTGAAACCTCAGTCCACACCACTCTTTTCAACCCATCCAATAAGCAATTAATAATTCAGTCCCCTACAGTAATACATATTTCCATAATACCATAAGTGAGATTGTAATTTTCATTTATACACAAATCTAAGGATATAAGGGATTATAGGTCACAGTTAATCAGCATTAGTTGCATTCTAACCCACATATTGGTTTGTACATATAGACAGCAGATAATTCTTCTGATGAAATGATAGATCTCAAACAGTTTCAATGCACAATTACAGAAATGAATGCCCATAGATTACAGGAAATAGTGTAGTTCTTGATCCACATTTATTCCGCATTCTACCGCACGAAGCTTGAGAATCCACCTCGCTTCACATTGTCTCAATTTCTGTTCTCTGTCCCCACCCCTTAAGTCGCCATGTATAGTCTCCAGGCCATGAAATTGAAACCCTAGACTTTTCTTATGCTCTACACAGTTTGCTGCATGGTAACCTATCGGGTATCTCTGGTCCATATTCTTAAGGGCACGAAAATGCTCTATCATTCTTTCTCTCAATGGGCGGATGGTACTACCCACGTAGATCTTTTTGCATTTACAAATAATCACATAAACTACAAACTTCGTCAAACAATCCATATGCTGGTAAATTTTGAAAGTGCGTGACCCATTATAACTGAATTCCTTAATCCCCTTACTCGCCATCCGGCACATGCTACAGCCACCACAGGGAAAAGAGCCAATGTTGAGATCCCTCAACCACATTTTAGGTGTACCTCTTTGTTTTGGGTAACTAGGGCTAATAATGCCCTGAATGGTTCTACCCTTTCTGTATGTAATACTAGGTGAGTTGGAGATGTATTCCAATAAGGTTTTATCTGCTAGAAGAAGAGGCCAATTCTTTTTCAAGATCGTATATAGTTTATGTGACCATGGATGATAATTCGTCACAAGACGTATTTTATTACCCTTACTTGAGGTTGGTTTCTTAACAGTTTTCAGGGTATCTGTGTGTTTTAGTTTAGTCACTCTTTTTTTAGCTTTCATTAGTACATCTTTGGAGTAACCCCTATTCCTGAACCTCTTTTCAATGTCCAATAGATTCCTCTTGAAATCTTCCTCCAAACTACAATTCCTCCTTGCCCTTAGCATCTCCCCATAGGGGATAGCATTTTTCTGACTATTTGGGTGAGCACTATCAGCATGCAGAATAGCATTACACGCTGTAGATTTACGATACATTTTACTTTGTATCTTGCCCTCAAAGTGAAAAAGCTCCAAGTCAAGAAACACTATGCTATTTAGATCAGAAGTCATAGTAAAAGTCATATTGCATGTGTTGTTATTCATGTGGGCAAAAAAATCCAATAGGTCCTCATCTGTACCTGTCCAGATTAGTAAACAGTCGTCGATGTAACGACCATAGTACAGGATATACTCCTGCCACCTAGCCCCCGATGGGCCCCAGACATGCCCCGCCTCGAACCATCCCATAAAGAGACAGGCAAAGGACGGAGCAAATCTAGAACCCATCGCAGTCCCACATGTTTGCAGGTACCAATCTCCATTGAAAAGGAATGCATTATTTGTAAGGATAAGATTAGACATTTCTAGTAACATTTCTGAGTGTTCCAAAAGTTCAACAGGACGTCTGAATAGAAACTTTTTAAGTGCCTCCAGTCCTTGTTCATGTAATATGTTAGTATACAATGAACAGACGTCCATGGTAACAAATTTCATCCCATGGTCCCAGGTTAGGTCATGCAAGATATTTAGTACATGTTTACTGTCCCTAATGTACGATGGTAAGTTGATAACGTAACTCTGCAAAAATCCATCAACAAACTCGGACATTCTCTCGGTCGGTCCACCGATACCCGAGATGATGGGTCTACCGGGGGGTGCTGCTAGATCTTTATGAATCTTTGGCAGAGTATACAGGCACGGGTAGCGGGGTTTATCTGTCTTCAAGAATAGATATTCATCATTTGATATTAACCCACGATCCCGCCATCTGGTCAGCTCAGTGTTTATTGTCTTAACAATCACGAACATAGGGTTATTATCCAATTTCCTGTACCAGGTCCGATTATCAAGTTGGGATAGAATCTCAGCATCGTATTTGGACCTATCCATAACTATCACATTTCCCCCTTTGTCTGCTTTTCTCACTATAATGTCAGGATCTTGAGATAGACTAGTGAGTGCCTTACGTTCTTTTGATGTCAGATTAAATGCTCTGGGAGTAAAGTTATGTTTAGTCATGTATGTGTCCCACTTATCAATTTCCATAATTACAGTCTTATGGAACAGATCAATATTATTGCCACTAGTTAGTTGTGGGGTCCAGTGGGACTTGTTCTTAAGACCACTGTCTTCACTCAAATTAGTGCAAAGATCTAACTCAGCTGCAACCTCAGACAGATTCGTGACCGTGTCAACATCATCATTCAATGAAAGTAGAAGAGCAGTATTCTGCAAGACATCAATCGAAACATCCCCAAAGGGCCCACCAGATGATTTAGAAACAGAAGGTTTAGGGTTATTTGCAAAGAACTTTTTTAATTTCAAGTGACGTACAAATTTGTATAAGTCAACTTTCACATCCGTTACATCATATACAGTAGTTGGACAGTAATTCATTCCCTTTTGTAAAGCAGATTTCAATTCACTAGACAAACTCTTGCTTGACAGATTAACCACCTGGATCTCATTAGACTCATCATGATCTATTTCTTGGACTTGTTGTAGGAGCGTGTATGCATCCCCTCTCTTCCCTTTGCTTCTCCTCCCTCCCCTTTTTCCTCTCCTTGTTTTAATTGTGTTTCCTGGTTGGTTCTCCTTTCGCTTCCTTTGTTCCCCATCCGTATTCTCTGCACTTCCCGTAAAAAAGCATTATCCGGTAGTGCCACAAGGGAGTCACTGTTTACATTTTCCTCGCTACCGCTAGAGAGATTACTAGATGACCCCATACTGGTGCTGCTAGGTGTATGGTTTTTAGCCCCTGGTCTTGATTGATCCCTCTTGACAATATCGTCGAACTTTTTTGCAAACGTGAAAATTCTGCCATTGGCATAGTCTATCTCATCGCGCCTTAGTTTGCGTGCCTTACGTTGTTTAATATCATCCTCATACCTCCCCAATATTTCTTCCAAGATGTCAAAGTTTTTCTTTGTGGGTTCCGGGAGGTTTAGATCACCAATTTCCTTCTCAAGGGTATCTATTTCCAAGGCTGTCTTTGTCACTTTGCGGTCCGCATTCTCAATTAAGATATTCATTAATCTGAAACTATTGTCACCCAATTCCTTCTCCCAGGCCTGAAGTAAGTCTGCCTCCAGGTCGTCATAAGTAGGGAAAATTTGTGCCCGCAATCCCCTAGGCACTCTATTCAGTTTTATATACTGTTTTAGGGTCGCTCCGTCCCAACATTTAGAGATTTCAAATTTCCTTAGTCTCTCTAGTCGGATAAATTTTGCTTTTAATCCCTCATTTACTCTCGGTACTCCCTGAGTAACTGCTCTATTCACAGGTAGTCCTGCTGTCAGGTTCTTAAAGAGATCCTCAGCAACTTTCTCACGGTCCTGCCTAGAACTCATTTTCAGTCCTAAGTTATCACAATACAGGTGTAAATAGTTGATATGCAGCAAAAACCCAAATTTACAAAGCAGAACAGATAGTGGCTGGGTAACTCTTGCGCAACTACAACTAAATTAATATTCTCCTTATATGAAGGCTCAAGGGAACAGGGGAAAGCGGCCACTTGCGTCCCCAAAGGAGTCCTCTGGAACCAGAGAATTCAGTAACAAAAGGTAAGTTGTCCCCGAGCACATATACGCCAATTCTTATATTATTCCAAGAGAAAAGGTAACCACAATCAAATGAATGTCCTTTCAAAGTTCATCAGATTAAATTCCTTTAATTTCCATTTCTTTTCTCTTCAAAACATCAAATCTCTTCATAGTCTTCATCTAGTTCAAACAGAGGTAGCCAACACGTGTTTCGTCAGAGGGTACAGTCACCCAAATGACTTCTTCAGGGCTACAACAGAATAAACAAATCCATAATGTATACAATTCTCTTTATATACACAAACGATCCTTCACCAGTGAATATGTATTCCAACAAAAACCAAGAATTATAGCTATAAAGAATTATAAAATTTGGAGATCTATACAGATACTAAAAGAAGTCACATGAGGATCTACAGAACACCTATCAGATACAATGCTGAGGTGAGTGAACATGTTTGAAGTAAAGGTACCAAATTCCAGAGTGAAAAAAAGAGAGAATCCAAGAGTAGTGAGTTACCACAGCGTGAAAAATATATATATACAAGCGTATATAGAAAGAACCTTATTACCCAAGGTTGTGAATAAGGTCATAAGAAGTGTGAAGGCAAATGAACACGTTACAAAAAACCTTATTTTTATATTTATATAAGGGCAAAGTGTCAGTCTTAAAATCTTTAGATGCCCTGTCCAGTTAACACAGGACGGCCTATCCTCAGAGATATAGTTTTACTGAAGATAACGGTTGACTCACCAAAAGGATCAATCCAAACAACAAATAGTAAAAACCAATTCCGGAAGGCAATTGTTCCTCAATTATAAAGTGGAACTGGACGAAAAGAAGATAATCAATTAGGGTCCATACTCTTCTACATATTCATTAATAACCTCCACACTGCTGTACATAGAAAGAACCTTATTACCCAAAATTGTAAATAAGGTCATAAGAAATGTGAAGGCAAGTAAACACGTTGCAAAAAGACCCTAAATTTATAAGGGCAAAGTGTCAGTCTTTAAATCTTTAGATGCCCTGTCCAGTTAACACAGGACAACCTCTCCTCAGAGATATAGTTTTACTGAAGGTAAAGGTTGACTCACCAAAAAGATCAATCCAAACCACAAATAGTAAAGACCAATTCCAGAAGGCAATTGTTCCTCAATTATAAAGTGGAACTAGAAGAAAGAAAATAATTAATTAGGGTCCATACTCTTCTACATATTCATTAATAACCTCCGCACTGCTATATCAGTACACATTCCGCCTAAAAACAACAAAGGCTCATCCTATTCATGTAATATAAATACTACATGTCTTTAAGCTAGGAAGAATTAATAAAAACTTATCTTCAATAAAAGGTTCAGATCATTTACCTCATTCCATTATGTATATCTGAGTTCTTCATATATGGTAATATATAGTTCAGATCTGTGGGAAACAAACCCATATATATTTTCGAATTTAAACCATAACATTAAAATCTGTGTTTTTAAATGTATTCAAATAGCCATAAGCATGATAAATAGTTAGTCCATATATATGTAGAGAGAGGTCGTATTAAAAAAACCTAGCTAGTCCATGCTAGGCTATCGTTAGGAAAAAATACCTCAAAATGTTAAGTCTATAAAAGTGGCTAAAACATAGGTGAATCACACTCGATAACGCGCCTGCTGTAGTAACCCAAGAGTGTACTGTGACCCGTAATCCAATCTCGGGTAACACAGTATAATCACTCGTAATAATCAAAAACAACAAGAGAAAGAAGAACCAAACCGGTAATCTACATACCGAACAGTGCCGAAGTTTAGAACACTACCTAATCGAGCAGATTCCCAGCCGGGAAACCACCAGTCACTCGGCATACTTAATCAACCACAAGAGCCCATATACACGCCCCTGAACTTACCCAGGAGAGTACTCCTCACGTCTTCAAAGGGGTTCCGTTGCAATCACAACCGAGCTATCCTTACGCGGCAGTTTAAATACACGAACCCGCCTGGACATTCACTTTGGGCGTAAACATAGACATAGGACACTACTCTTATTCTACCAGAAATATACGGTCGCCATCTTTAAATAGTAAAGTGACGAACGCGATATCATTCATTATACATGTCGCAATCTTTAAAATGAAATTATTATAAGACAACAATCATTTGAAAAAAGGAAATCTATATTTCTACGTTTTCCTTGAACGGCGTTTCAGTGCCCAGTTCCGGCAAAAACATCACTCCAGTTCTGGGATCGACGTAGCGAATTACTGTAAGTAATACCACCCTAAACAGCAGCCATCTTAAAGTGGTAAAGATCGATGGTCATGAGAAGAATCCATATATTGCATGAATGCCAATATAGGTAGATACCATATTCATATTCAAAGAAGAAAGTTTAAACTTTTACAACTCGTTTATAAAAACACCTATTAGGTTTTAAAATTTCTCAAATTCAAGAAAAAGAGGAGTGAATAGCCAATATTATTATCTTTGTAAGCTCTGCTAAGCCAACAATATTAAACCATAAACAAATATCCAGATACCAACATATAGTGTCCAAGGGAACCACTGTGCCCAAATTAGGAAAGAAAGGGTCATACAGAAATCAAACCCATTCATAAGTTTTTTTAGAGACACAGAGAAAAATGAAAAATAGGTAGGAGAGAAAAACATACAGGAAGATGGGTTTGCATATAAGGATAAATGCAAAGATAGAATATTTGTTCAGGTAGATTGAAACCTCAGTCCTTGTGGTTGATTAAGTATGCCGAGTGACTTGTGGTTTCCCGGCTGGGAATCCGCTCGATTAGGTAGTGTTCTAAACTTCGGCACTGTTCGGTATGTAGATTACCGGTTTGGTTCTTCTTTCTCTTGTTGTTTTTGATTATTACGAATGATTATACTGTGTTACCCGAGATTGGATTACGGGTCACAGTACACTCTTGGGTTACTACAGCAGGCGCGTTATCGAGTGTGATTCACCTATGTTTTAGCCGCTTTTATAGACTTAACATTTTGAGGTATTTTTTCCTAACGATAGCCTAGCATGGACTAGCTAGGTTTTTTTAATACGACCTCTCTCTACATATATATGGACTAACTATTTATCATGCTTATGGCTATTTGAATACATTTAAAAACACAGATTTTAATGTTATGGTTTAAATTCGAAAATATATATGGGTTTGTTTCCCACAGATCTGAACTATATATTACCATATATGAAGAACTCAGATATACATAATGGAATGAGGTAAATGATCTGAACCTTTTATTGAAGATAAGTTTTTATTAATTCTTCCTAGCTTAAAGACATGTAGTATTTATATTACATGAATAGGATGAGCCTTTGTTGTTTTTAGGCGGAATGTGTACTGATATAGCAGTGCGGAGGTTATTAATGAATATGTAGAAGAGTATGGACCCTAATTAATTATTTTCTTTCTTCTAATTCCACTTTATAATTGAGGAACAATTGCCTTCTGGAATTGGTCTTTACTATTTGTGGTTTGGATTGATCTTTTTGGTGAGTCAACCTTTACCTTCAGTAAAACTATATCTCTGAGGAGAGGTTGTCCTGTGTTAACTGGACAGGGCATCTAAAGATTTAAAGACTGACACTTTGCCCTTATAAATTTAGGGTCTTTTTGCAACGTGTTTACTTGCCTTCACATTTCTTATGACCTTATTTACAATTTTGGGTAATAAGGTTCTTTCTATGTACAGCAGTGTGGAGGTTATTAATGAATATGTAGAAGAGTATGGACCCTAATTGATTATCTTCTTTTCTTCCAGTTCCACTTTATAATTGAGGAACAATTGCCTTCCGGAATTGGTTTTTACTATTTGTTGTTTGGATTGATCCTTTTGGTGAGTCAACCGTTATCTTCAGTAAAACTATATCTCTGAGGATAGGTCGTCCTGTGTTAACTGGACAGGGCATCTAAAGATTTTAAGACTGACACTTTGCCCTTATATAAATATAAAAATAAGGTTTTTTGTAACGTGTTCATTTGCCTTCACACTTCTTATGACCTTATTCACAACCTTGGGTAATAAGGTTCTTTCTATATACGCTTGTATATATATATTTTTCACGCTGTGGTAACTCACTACTCTTGGATTCTCTCTTTTTTTCACTCTGGAATTTGGTACCTTTACTTCAAACATGTTCACTCACCTCAGCATTGTATCTGATAGGTGTTCCTCCTCATGTGACTTCTTTTAGTATCTGTATAGATCTCCAAATTTTATAATTCTTTATAGCTATAATTCTTGGTTTTTGTTGGAATACATATTCACTGGTGAAGGATCGTTTGTGTATATAAAGAGAATTGTATACATTATGGATTTGTTTATTCTGTTGTAGCCCTGAAGAAGTCATTTGGGTGACTGTACCCTCTGACGAAACACGTGTTGGCTACCTCTGTTTGAACTAGATGAAGACTATGAAGAGATTTGATGTTTTGAAGAGAAAAGAAATGGAAATTAAAGGAATTTAATCTGATGAACTTTGAAAGGACGT
Organism: Lissotriton vulgaris; assembly: GCF_964263255.1. Classification (NCBI taxonomy): domain Eukaryota; kingdom Metazoa; phylum Chordata; class Amphibia; order Caudata; family Salamandridae; genus Lissotriton; species Lissotriton vulgaris. The sequence goes on along the minus strand of NC_141685.1, from coordinate 336,081,797 downwards.
TCATTTGATTGTGGTTACCTTTTCTCTTGGAATAATATAAGAATTGGCGTATATGTGCTTGGGGACAACTTACCTTTTGTTACTGAATTCTCTGGTTCCAGAGGACTCCTTTGGTGACGCAAGTGGCCGCTTTCCCCTGTTCCCTTGAGCCTTCATATAAGGAGAACATTAATTTAGTTGTAGTTGCGCAAGAGTTACCCAGCCACTTGGGGCCTGATTCACAGAACTAACTTAAGACAAAATCCTAAACTTACTCCCATTTTGGTATTCACAGAAGGCACTTACTCATTTCGGTATTCACAGAAGGCACTTACTCATTTCGGTATTCACAGAAGTTAGGAGTCCTAACTTTAGGACTCCTAAATGCCTTCTGTGAATACCGAAAGTCTTAAAATTAGGATTTTGCTCACTTTAGGAGTAGTAAAGTTAGGACTCCTAACTTTAGAACTCCTAAATGCCTTCTGTGAATACCGAAAAGTCTTACATTTAGGATTTTACTCAGTTTAGGAGTCCTAAATCTAACTTTACTACTCCTAAACTGAGAAAAATCCTAATTTTAAGACATTCGGTATTCACAGAAGGCATTTAAGAGTCCTAAAGTTAGGACTCCTAACTTCTGTGAATACCGAAATGAGTAAGTGCCTTCTGTGAACACCAAAATGAGTAAGTGCCTTCTCTGAATACCAAAATGGTAGTAAGTTTAGGATTTTGTCTTAAGTTAGTTCTGTGAATCGGGCCCTATCTGTTCCACCCTCGTACCCAGGCACAAATCCCCGTCCTCACAAACGCTTCAACTGTGCCGACCCTGGTCTACCCTGCCTAATAAACCCTTGTCCATGGACAACCTCCAATACACCAGGTGCAGCATATAACCCTTTCATTCAAGCCCGTGACCCTTGCATAAGCTCCTTCCCAACCATATCGTATCGTCACCCAACGTTCCCTCCCCAAAAACGCCCCAGTCCAACCTGAACTTTGGAAACAATACCACTTTCCTTGTTATTTCGAATCTCCCAAGTGCAGCCCCTCCCCCGACACCCTCATACCTTCTCGCCCATGGCCTGCCTCACCGATTCCTGTTGCTTACCCACACAGCCTCTGACAAACTAACATCCTCCCTTGCAACATTCCAGGCCACCCTTTCTCCCAGTCTCATTGTCCCACCTCAAACCTGGTCAGCCTGGTCCAATCCCCCCACGATCGAACCCCACACTGGCACAAACCAGAAACAGAAAATTGGAGAGCCCAACTCCCTACTCCTCAGCCCCCCACCCCGACACTGAAATTGAAAACTACCCAATACTAATCCCCCTGATAATGTTACACAGGATACGGAAAGCACTCCCCCTCGACCTCAACCGCAACCACTCCTTCCCCTGCTTCAAGACAGAGCTGAACATTCTACTCCTCAACTATTCCATTACCGATCAAGTCAACAAACCAAACCCTTTGTCTCTGGCATCCTCAGGGACCTGAAACTTGTGCTCCTCAACCAATAAATTACAGACCAAATCAACCCACAGAGGTGCCAACCAACCCACTGGACTGCCCTCGCAATTCGGCCCACCGGGATGATGGTCATCAGACTGTGTTAACCCCCTGCTTATCACTGTATACATTGGTCCGAAATCTTCGCATATATCTTCATGCGTCCCCATATCCTGCACTGGAAGGAGGTTGTCCCCCCCCCGTGTGTAGGTACAGCTCTCTGCTACTCACGGGGCGCACGAGTGCTGAATATAAAAACCTCATGAATAAAATTAAATAAACACATAAACCACTATGATACCGCCGGCCCACCCCAGCCACGCCTGGGCATCAGCACTGTCTCCCTGTAACCTCCTCCCCCATACCCTGTAAGCAATTCCTGAGCCGCCATCACCGTCAAAGAAACACTGAGCCAGCTGTGGGCCCCACAGTTTTTTGCGGCCCATGTCCCCTCCACCTTGGATACGTCACCCGCTAGACCTTTTCTGATGAACATGACCAAGTGCACCCTTACGGTGGCCTATCGACCGAACCACCCATACCCGCTGAGGACCCTGCTCCCTCAGACTCTGCCATCCCTCGTCGCAGTCCACCTCTTGCAGATCGGTTGCCTTCCTCAACCCCTGTGAACCCGTCACCGCCCCCAACCAGCGTCTGAGGACCTCTCCTTTCTGTGCTGTAACTATGCTTCGCACCCTGAGACGTCGGGTGCCAGAAATCCATGGCCTCCAACGGACCGTGTAAGGACCTTCAATCCCGGACCACCCCCCAACCCTTCCTTTGTCACGACCATCCCTCTGTCTCCCAAAGTGGCCCCATTTGACCTCCTATGAATAGATGCCACTCCAGTCCCCGCACCAGCTAAGAGAACCCTCAAGACCACATAATGTCGCTGTTATACCCTCGTTTTGGGGAGAGGCTGAGCATTGAATGCCCCTACTGGTTCAAGAAAGTCAAGCAGAAGCCAAGCCCTCCTCCCGCCATCCTCTGCCCTGTGGTAAAACCCCCATCTTTCTTGCTGAGCAGATGCCTACCATGGTGTATCGGCAGGGCAATTGCCCTGCCCTTCCCCTCATACCGTGAGATGTGGCCAACAGTGGAGACCGATGTCCGCTTCCAGTTAACGCATCCAGCCTGGCCAATAACCAGATGTGACTCATTGGTCGACTCCTCTTTGCATGTATGTATCCCACTGTGCAACTGTCCATCTGGACCCATCTCCACCAGATCGCCAGGCTCCCAATTCCCCCTGCAGGATGCCGCTGCTGCACCTGCCTCCATGCCAAATCCCACACAACCCCACTGACCAGCTAAAGACCCCTCTTGCCTGTGCTTCCACAACCCCTGCCCCCTGCCCCTCGGCCTTAGTCCTTTACCTGAGAGTCCGTCCGGGACCTTCACGCCCTGACCGGCGCTGCTGTGCCTAACTGCTCCATGTCCACTGATCCATATGCAACTGTACCCACGTCCTGCAAAACTAACACAGTCAGGTTACCATAAATACCCCCTTAAAACCCCCACTCAGTCACACCCATCCTCGCACTTTCTCCGTCATCCAACACTCCCATCCCGTCATACAACAGCACACTCCCCCAGTAAAGAACCGTTCCCCATTCATGTCATCAAGAACCAATTGCATTCCTCACGTTGTATTCTGCGCTGCGCAAGCCCTCGTTGGAGGGGATGCCGCTGCGGACCTCCCTACTGCTTCTGGCCTGCGCCCCAGAGCCGTCATGCGCCCCACTGGCTATGCCCCGTTCTGCCGGATCTATTGCCGGTCCTGGTTCCCCCCACCCCCAGGTCGCTCCAACTTGGAGGGTCCCCCGCACCACCGGGCCTCATGCCGTGCTGGCAGTCCCTCACCCCTACAATTAACAGCAAAACCCTATGCAGTCAAATAGTCTCTCACCCCTACCCAGGGGCTCGCGTGGCCACACACAATCCCCCTCACTCTGAGTGCCTGACCCACCCCCTGCAAGTAACGGCAAGAACCCTATGCAGTCTAACAGTCCCATACCCCTGCCCAGGAGGTCGCGGACCAGCAAACAACACCTCCACCTTCCCACTCAGAGGGAGTGCCTCAAGAACTACCTGGGTGCCTAAAGTGAGGGGGTGGACTCCAACACCCTCACTTTAAAATTATCTGACCTGGCCCAGTTGCACCCTCCCCCACACGGCACGCCAAGAGGGGCCTACCTCCCTCCTCTACAACCCAGGTTCCAGGCGGCCCAGTCTGGGTCGGCCGCACCTCATGAAAGAAGGGCCCGCTACCCTTACAACTGCAGGGGCTGGGGTGGAGTTAGAGCCCGCAGGCCCCCACCGTAGCCCTGGCTCCAGCGGACAGCCCTGGGCCATCAAATCGAAAAACCCGCCTTCGCCCGATGGACTCATGCCTGGACCCGCACCCTACAGGCAGGCAATGCGGAAAACCCCAGCCGGCAACACCCCCCTGTGGGCCATTGCGGTACACTGTGTGCGCGCAGCTTGCTAATGCTGTCAGGGACCTGGCCAGGCTCGGGATACAGGGCTCCGGGAAAAATACCCCTCTTTCCCGCGATGGAGACGGGAGACACCGGCTGCCACAACAAGCAATTGGCAGACCACTTAGGAAACGAGTCATCGCCCACCCCCGGCCTCAGCATTCTCCCTCCGCATTGTCATGTAGTCTCCGACATTCCAAAGGAGGGGGCAGGTAACGCATGGAGCTCCCCGCGGTTATCCGGAAAACCCCAACCCGTGTGACACCTTTGTCCCTGAACAGGCCCTTCACTGTCCCAGACATGCGCCAGTCTGATTCTTCACCACTGACTAATTGGCAACTCACGCCCGCCCCCCCACTTTGACAACCCGTCAGCTTCCTCCCCTTCAAAAACAGTGCAGCCATGAAAGCAAGGCACACAAGCCCCCCCCAAGCCCTTGGAAACCTCACTCCCACCCCCACCAAGAACACCTAAAGCGACGCGGAAAGCCCATATCACATCCCCGCAACCCCCAGCCCCATGTCACCCTCGCAAACCCACCCACAGGCCCCACTAACCTGACAAACTTTTTCCCTCTAATCCCCCCGGTGGTGCTAAGGTGTCAGGAAGAGGCTGGATTCTCCTCTCCGGACTACTTATATGCGTTCCTAACTCCCACCCCTTCCCCAATCATCTAAGCCCACCCACACCTTGTCCTCCGGCCATCGCACAAATAGACCCGGGGGAAGACTGGTCTGCGACCTACACTTCCCAGGGGGCCGTCATTATATCTGTGAGCCTTGCAGTTCGGCACCTGCTGCAAATGATTCTTAGCACTTGCCATGGTGTCAGAGAGTGGGCGCCGTGATATCGCCTCCATTTTTCTGCTTCCATGAGAGACGGACGCACTTCATGGTAAAGCATTTAGAAGTGTGCGCTGTGACGCGCTCACAGCTTGTACTGGAGCGCCAGCAGTGCATTGTGATTAAAATCAATTAAAATACTGCACCTCCTTTAACTCATCAATGGGGTAAAATTCCCTGAAGCGCTCCTTTAATTTATTTATGTTTTCAAAATAAAGAACCGAACAAAGAAAACTCTGCCTGCGACTTAAACTGTGTCATGCGAGCACTGTGATAAACTTGCTTACTTCACTGTTTTGGAGATTTCTTCTGGGTAGTGTTTGACACAGACGAGTTTGGTTTGTTCACATCCCTGTGTCTCGTACTGCTGTAAAAGCGGGATGCATAGTGGCACTTGGAGCCATGGGCAGGAGCAGAGAACATTAAAAGGAAATTAACAAAAGAAGCTGAGACAAAAGAAAAAGTAGTGGAAAACAGTAACATATATGATAGATCATGATCTAATACATGAAACAGGGTAGTCTCTAGGGTGTGACCAAAATAACAAAAGGAGGGACAAATGTAAGCTATTGACCAATGAAAAGAAGGGATTTTTGAAAAGCACATGAAGTAACCAATCAAAAGAGATAGCTGTGTTTAACACCCATACACTATATACAGCATGTCTCGAGATACAGCACATGCACTGCCTACGCAAGACCTAAAATAACTTCCTCCGTATCAAATGAGCATGTATATTTATGAACAGTTTCACAAGCGACTCGGTAGAACCCTCTAGTGTCACCCATCAAACTGTCATTCCTATACGCTACTGCTTGCACAGAGATTCAGTCTAATTTACTCCATCGCTCACACATTTCCACAAAAGCAATCAAACTGCAGTTAGTGTTGAAAACCTCAAAACTGCCTGGAAAGTCATCTTGGATAACTTAAAAGGGATGAGATATTTCACTGTTTGCAGAATTTGTGCTAAACAAATGCCAATACACACCAATGCATCAAAAGCAAAGTAATAGATGGAATGCTTAAATAAATCTAACCCAATAGCAAAGATCTGGGGATCACACAGTGTCCCTCTTTGGGCCAAGTGAGATGTTTTTTCTGGAAACTCCATCACCACCTCTTTTCCTACTCACAGCCTTCTTTTGATCTTTTGTTTCCATTAACCATTGTTCCTGACTTCAGCCATTTGAGTTTCTCAAATTCTGCCATTGTTCACAGATCAGACTCATTTTCATCCATCCACCTTTAAACTCATCTGCCAATTTCAGTCCCTATGCCCTCATATTCTACACTCAGAGGACTGAGTGTAACAGTCCCATCTTTGTATTCACTTTGAATGCTCTAATTTTCAGCAAATTTGTACCATTTCTATATGGGGCCTGCAGAGCTCTAGAGGTTGGTAGCATATGAAGCATGACTAATAACAATTTATAAAAAGGGACATCCTAATACATGTGGCCTAGACTCACATAAATGTCCTCCTGGTATTGTTCCTTCACTTCTCAGTCCTTCCATGCCTTTAAGCGTTGGTCCTCCTCCCAGTCCTGTCCCAAGTCCTCCTTTTCTGGGTTGTTTCTGTTCTCCTGATACTCCTCCTGGCCATCACCTAACTAGTTGTTTCAACCTGGTTTCATGAATCTGGTGTCCTGGTTGTAGTGCTTCCTGACCCTGGTCTTACTGATGCTCATCCTGATGCTGCTGATCTGCTAGGGCCTTAACCACCTTACTCTGTTGTCCTGGTTTTCCTACAGCTGGCACTCATAGTCTTCCTGGTTTGGGTCATCCTGATTCTCCTCACCCCCCTGATCCTTGTGGACCTTACCCCGCTGATACTTGGTACTGCCTCCACTGGTACCCGTCATCCTTATTAGGTCCTCTTGAGTTGGGTTGGTCATTTTGGTCCAGCCTGGTCCCATTGTTCCTTTTGGTTCTTGTTGTCCTTATTCCCCTGATCTTTGCAAGCCTGGTCATAATACCCCAACTCCCATTTCTCCTGCTCCATTTGGAATTTAAGGTCCTGATCCCTTGATTCTAACCTCCACATGACTGCTAGCCCTTTTCCTGATCTCGCTTATTCTGATCCTCCGAGTCCACCTAATTTTCCTCCATTAGCTCCCTGGTCTTTATGGCCCTAGTCCACCTACTCCTGAATAGACTAGTTGCCAAGGTACTCCTCTAACATGTCATGATACTCTTGGCCAGGGGTAGGGGTGGGCGGAGCTCACAGAGTTTCACTCTGAGTAATACACGGAGTTAAATGAAATTCCATGGGGCAGGCGGAATTGGAAATATAATATCAAACTCTCAATATATCTGTCAATGGAGGCACACATTTTGTCCCGTGCCTGGTTTGTTTTAAGCTCTCGGGTGGGCCACGTCCCGGGGGCAATCCAGATTTATGTGGGACCACGGAGCCCCAGGGACTGCCAACTACCCAGGGCTTTAATAATGGGTGAGGGGCACGTGGGGGGCACGTGACCCCTCCGCACACCTAGGGACCGTCACCTCCCCGGGGCTTTATTATAATAAAAAAATGCATGGGGGCTCCTGACCCACACGCAGCCCGAGGACCGCCACCTCCCTGGGGCTCTGCTTAAAAAATTGTTGTAGTGTGGGGGGAGCTCGAGCCCCCCCACATGCCCCAGGGACCACCACCCCCAGAGCACTAATAATGAAAAGCTTGGGGTCCGTTGCGGACCCCCGGCCCTGGGGACCACCACCTCCCCAGGGCTTTTTATATGTTGGGAGGGGGGCCTTGCAACCATCATCCTGGAGCCCTACTTGGCCCCGGGGGCAATGGCCTCCAGCAATGTCCCGGGGTGCCCACCCCGGGATATTGCAGTTTGCAAAGATTTGTGCTTTGAAAAATTTCAAAATGTTTTTTCCATTTTAGAAACTTACTGATGCATGGGCACACTCAGTAACAAAGCAATGTATGTTTCCAGAGAGCCATGTATGCAATTATATACTCACACATAGCTCAGAAGAAAAACATGTATACAGTAAAACAGGTAATTTGATACTGACAGAAGGAGATAACCAATGAGTCCGAGATATAGTGTTATTTATCTAATTGCAATGAAGGTACTTTCTCAGTCAGGCAGGTAATAGTCAGGCACTCATGAGATTACCCAGACACTACTCAAGGAATCATCAAATCAGTTATTCACTATCCATGGAGTTATTTAATTACCAAGACACTACACATGTACTTTTGCAATCAGACAGGCAGAAATTATGTAGTCATTGAACTATAAAAGCACTACCTATACATTCATCTAATCACCTAGGTACCAACTTTTGACTTTTGCAATTAACAAGGATGTAACTATGCAATCATTATAACATTTGTGCGGAACCTATGCAGCAATCCTAACACCCACGTATAGCCCTTGCAGTCATTTTAATACTGAGGCACCTGCCTGCACTGATGAAACACTCAGGCTCTACTCATGTAATTATTTAGAGAGTACCGTTGTAGTAAACGCATCACACATTCAGTACCTATGCATTCATTTAATTACTGAGCCACTAGTCTTGCACTATTATAATCACCCCAGCAGTATACTGACTTTCATCCAATCTCTCAAGCTTTAACAATGGAATCAAGCAATCACTCCAACACTAGTCATGCATCCATGTAATTAACCAGGCAATACTGATGCACTCATTCAACTATCCAGGCACTACCCATGTAGTTATGTAGGTATCCAGGCACTACCTGTTCAGTCAACAAAAAAGAAATGGGCAGCATCAATTCGCTGTACACTATTTTGCCACTCATCCAATAGGCTAGATGCTATGCATGGGCTTAAATATTCATGTATGCAATGTCCGTGCACTGCATAAATCACCTATATACTATATTTTCACTCTTGCAATCATCCAGGCACTAGAGTTGCAAACATTTAATCATCCTAACAGTATCTATGCATGCATTAAATTGTTGAAGCATTAGTCACGCACTTCTTGAATCATTCTGGCCCTACTCATGCACTCATTCAAACACCCAGACACTAGTGGTATGCTCCTGCAAACACACAAGCAGTAAGTATCCAGAAATGGAATGACCCATGGAGTCATGACATAGTCAGGGAATCATCTAGGCACTACTTGTATCCTCACAGAATTATCTTGGCACCACCTATTCACTCATTCAATCATACAGGGAGTATTGATGTGTTTAACCAAAAACAAATGCCTGAGAAAAATGTAGTCTTTAGACAACATGGGTGATAGGTTCCCTACAATATTTATTTATTTATTTTATTTATTTATTTGGCACATTTGTAGAGCGCTCTGTTACCCGAAGGTGTCCTGGCGCTGGTATGATATACTGGCGTGAATGAGCATGCTTACTGAGTGAAGAGCCATGTTTTAAGTCCTCTTCTGAAGGCCATCAGACCCTGAGATTGTCTGAGCGCAAGTGCAATAGTACTCTCTACATAATTAAATGAGTGCATGAGTAGAGCCTGAGTGTTTCATCAGTGCACACGTGTACCTCAGTATTTCAATGACTGCATGGGTTGTAAGTTGGTGTTTATATGGATGCAAAGGTTCTGTGCAAATATTATGATTGCATAGTAAGAGCCTTTTAAATTTAGTGTTAAATTTAAAAAAGTGTAGAAGGAGGGATGCTGTAAAACAGAAAGAACTAGTTGAGAGAGTAGTTAATAAGGCCTTTGCTTTGAAAAAGAAGCTTTTAGTTTTGATTCTAAAAGAATGAAGACTCTTGACAAAATAGTGTTGTACATGAGGAGACAAAACCAGGACAAAATATTAGTGAATAGAATTATCTGTTGTACAGTTTTTAGTGGAGAATGGATACGTACTTCTTGTACAGAGCCTTTCTTTAATGAACAACGCTATCTCCAGGATAACAAATTAGTTCACACTGTTGATTAGAGAGGACGATGTTATGAAATAAAGAATGGTAGTCCTATAACAAAAGAAGTGATGGTAAAAAGAAATGTAGGAGAAGTTATTGCAGAAGAGGTAGAAGGAAGGCGTAGTCAGGGTACTGTGTACAAATGAAATTGTAGTAGTGTTTCTACTAATAGACAGCAATCCATTGATCTATTAAGAACATTCCTACGTATCTTTCCAAGGCGAAGTTTAAAACACAAAATTAGTTATACCACTCAACAATGCGAACTTTAGGTAGGAGGCTGTATTATGTGAAAACTCCTGCTTTATGATTAGGAGAAATGAAACGAACACTTTTGCATCGTAGTGTGGCAGATGTAGAAAAGGTTTTTGGTGATGTACAGTCTTGTTAAGAGTTGTTAAGAGTTGGAGTTGCAGAACAAGGCACATATATTGCAGCTGATAGTTTTAAAGACGAGATTACAACATGTAACAGTTTTGTCTACAAAAACAAAGTATGTTTGTATATGTTGTTGATGTACTTACTAGAAGATTTAAACACAGAATGGTGACTTATATTTAAAAAGCGAAAAATGTAATCATGATAACTGGCAAAATATACCTTTGTATTTATTTGTAGAGGGATGGTTTGACTTGTCTATAAGGCAAGTTATATGTGAGTAGTGTTACAAAAAATTAGAAGACAATAAAATGAACAATAAATAGATATTAGATACCTATTGTGTAAGATAATAAAATGCCTGCTAATGCAGAAAAACTATGAAGGGCCAACAATTAAAAGAAAATTAAATGTATTCTTCTTTGCAGCAATGAAAAGGGCTGTTATGGAATGCTGTCCAACACTCACTACAACTCCACAATCCATGCAGTATGATGCCATCGGAAAAAACTGTGGAGCCAAATCTTGAAGTTGACATTGGACTTTTGAATGGGCTCTCTGCTTCGGTGTTGTTGTGCTGCTATTAAAGTTGAGGGGTTTTCAGCTTCGCATTGCCTTCTTTCTGCTCACTATGAACTCCTGTTATGAAATGTACAAAAACATAAAAGGGGGAAAAATGACCATGTATGATTACTGGCAGCATTGCCACTAGCTGTAGCACACTGCTCACCAGCTGTTATAACAACTCTATAGTCCATGCAATATGTGGCCATTCTTGAAAACTCTGGAGTCATATCTGTTGTAGTAGTCTGTACCTCTAAAGAGACTTTATGGCTTGGAATTGTTGCTGCGGCCACTGATGTAGATGGTCCTCCAGCTTCCTTCTGCTAGAACAGCAGTTGGATACATTTTCTATGATAGATTTTAAGATGATATAACAGGAATGTCATCTCACTAGTCAAAAAAATTCCTCCAGCCAAAATCTACCACCTACTCACAATAATCTTCCGGAAAGGAAGATTCAAGAGGGATGAGTGGGTGTATACTTCTTATTAATTTTACTGAACAGTATATTATCTACTGATATTTCTTACTTTCCCGGTCATGTGATGTTTTCAGATTGTGCGTTGCACTAGTTTGGCAACAGTTTTTATTTACCCATGAGTTTGGGTAACAATGGGTAGTTTGATGGGTGTTTGGTAGTTATGTTCTATTTGTGAGTTCAGATGTTGAGTTCTTTTTAAAACTGTTGTTTTTTATAAATGTCTTGTTGAAATAAAGTTAAACCAATATGTTACTAAAGAGCTAGACTCAAACTTTGTGTAAAATATGTCTATATATCTGATTTTTTACTTTATAATTTGTATTCGTGACTACTGATGTCATTGTGACCTCTGGTGTTGCTGTGAAGAAAGAAAATGCATTTTTGATTTAGTTATTTTAACAAATGAATACAAATTGGAAAGTTAAATTAGTATCTTACTGAACAGCTACACTGAAAGTTTATGTAAAATATGTCTATATATGTGTTTTACATTTTGTCAAAAACATGTGGTATTCATGGTGTGTCCAACCACACATGACAAATACAACAATAACTGGTGCATCATGCAAAAGTATCTCCTGGTGCACTGCTAGTTGGGGGATGAAGTCATCTTGGCTATTTAGGATCCTTGGGGGCCAACTAGCCCTCCTGTTACTGCCAGTAAGACACTCACAGCTGGATTGCTGAGAAATCGCTAGAGACCATGCCCTCGTTCTCTACCACTCTGCAAACATGCCTCCTGGTGCACTGCTGCTTGGGGGAAGAAGTCCACTTTAGTCATGAGGCCCTCAGGAGAGAAGGGGACCTCATCCCCCACCAACAGTGCATCAAGAGGTATGTTTACAGAGTGGCGGAGAGAAGGGCATGGCCTCCAACCAGTTCTCAGCAATTCCAGTGTTTTGGGCTTACTGGAGGTAACAGGAGGCCCTGTTAATCCCCTAAGGACCCTCAGCAGCCAAAGGAACTTCATCCCCCAACCAGGATCATGCCAGGAAGCTCATTTGCAGAGTAGTGGAGAAAGGGGACAGGGCCTTTGGCAAGTAGACAGTTTATTTTCAGAAGAGAAGCAATTTTGAGCCCTGGGGACCCCATCCGGTGAGGCCTGACCCATTTTTAATTTTTTTAATAAAATAAAAATGGAGGGGGCTGCGTGGCCCCTTCTAGGGCCGTTTTGGGCTCCAGGGACCCCATCCTCTGGGGCCTGCCCCTTTTTTTAGTATACTTTTTTTAAAAGGAGAGGGGCCACACAGCCCCCTTCCACGGCCAAATTCGGCCCCATAGACCCCATCTCCAGCGGCCAAGCCTTTACTCTTTTTTTTTCAACCGGAAATGGGAGGGGGGCTGCACTGTTGCCCTCCCCTGGTGGATTCTGGCCCTGGGGACCCATCTTCCAGGTCTAGACTTTATTATTTACTCTTTTTTAATGGGGAAGGGGGCCCATGCAGCCCCCCTAGGCTGATTCAGCCCCAGGTACCCCATTTCTGGAGGCCGATCTTAATTAATTAATTTTAATAGTCAAGGGGAGGGGGAGCAGCATCCCTCCCAAGCCCTTTGTGGCCCTGGAAACCCCATCATCCAAGGCCTGCCCTTTTTTAAATTTAATTTTTTAAAGGGAGGGGGCCACTCAGGCCCCCTTCTCAGATCGGTTTTGGCCCTGGTGACCCAATCTCCTGGGGCCAGGCCTTTATATGTTTTTTTAAAAAGATAGGGGACGGGGCTGTGGGGTCCCCCTCCCAAGGTTGATGTCAGCCAGAGGACCCCATCCCCAGGGCCCAGGCCTTAATATGTATTTTTTAGTGATTGGAGGAGGGCCTGTGTGGCCCCCCTCCCTGGGACATCTTCTGTCCTGGGGACTCCATCCTCCTCACCTCCTGCAGGAGCTGGTATTGCTTTTTAAACACAGAGAGCTCCTGACATGCTGCTCCCTGTGTTTAAAAGCAAAGGCTGTTCCACTTTGAGCAAGTGAGGGCAAAATGCAGTATGCCTCGGGGAGGTGGTGGTCCCCTGGGCAGAGGGGGTCTGTGAGGCCCTCTTGCTATTATTGAGATTAACCCCTGGGAGGTGGCAGTCTGCTGGGGTCTGTAATGCCCCCATATTGTTTTAATTAGCCTTTGGCAGGTGGCAGCCCTTGGAGCAGGATTGGTCTGCAAGGCGCCCTACCCACAAAAGAAGTAATACCCCCAAGGTAGTGGCAGTCCCTGGGGCTGCAGGTGGGTCCAGTGAGCCCACCTGCATTCATAATAAAAATAGCCCCTGGGTGGTGGTGGTCCCCTGAGCTTTAATATGCCTTAGAAGGGCACCCTGTGCTCCTCCCTCCTATAATTAGCATATAACCCTGGGACCTGGCCAATATGGGGGTTATTTTAAAGCAAGAGCCTGTGCTTTATTTTTTTAAATGTTGCTACAGATTTGTGTCAAAAATCTTGTAAATGCTTTTTACCCCCAGTGGGTTCCGCCATATTGGAGGGGGGAGGGGTGTCAGGGTATTCCTACACTGCCTCCCATTCTTTTGTGTTTATTTTTTTCTTGGACTCGGCTACAAGCCAAGTTCCAAGATGGCTCCCAACACTTCCTGGTGGAAGGGTTGGCAGCCAATCAAATTTTTGTAAGATGCACAAGTCCACTGCAAGGACTCACATCCCCAGATATCTATGTTTTTAAAGATAAATATCTGAAAAACTGCTGAATGGATTTACAACAAATCACAAAAGCATGCTTTCTGGACCAACATCTAGTTTTCTGTCAAAATTGGTGTTATTTCGTTCAGTAGTTCAGGCTGTGGTCGTGTTCATAAAATGAAAAGTCCCCATAAACTGGTGGAGAAAGGGAGCGTGGCCTGTGAGCACCTCTCAGCAATCCCACTGAGTGAGGCATACTGGAGGTAACAGATGTGCTAGTTGGCCCCTAAGGGCCCTCAGCAGTGAAGGGGACTTCATTCCGCAACCAAGAGTGTGCCAGGAGGCACATTTGCAGACTGGTGGAGAAAGAGGGCATGGCCTGCTATCAGAACCCAACAATCCTGCTGTGTGGGACTTACTGAAGGTAAGAGGAGGGGTATTTGGCCCAAAAGGATGTCCTTGAGGCCAACCACCCCTCTTGTTACCTCCAGTAAGTCCCACACAGCGGGATTGCTATGAGGTCTTTGGAAGGCCCGATTTACTAGAATTGGTATTGTTTTAAGCTGGCAACTCTACAGGTCCCCACCCCCTTTCTCTACTACTCTGTTAACGCACCTCCTGGTGCGCTCTTCGTTGGAGGATGAAGTCCATTTCGTTGCTGAGGGTCCTTAGGGGGCTGTTAGCCAACCTGTTCCTCCAAGAAGCCCCACATAGCTGGATTGCTGAGAGGTGGTCTGAGGCCATGCCCCCTTTTCTCCACCACTCTGCAAACGTACCTCCTGACACTCTACCTGTGAAGCCCCTTGGGGGCCAAGAAGCCCTCCTGTGAGTCCTATGAAACAGAATTCTTGAGAGCTGGTCAGAGACCCAGCCCCCTTTCTCCACCACTCTGCAAATATACAGAAAAACAAAGGTTACAGGGACGTTAGAGTTAGAAATTACCACTCAAAAAACCTTAGAAATTTACTGACCATACCACACGTTTCAGGGGCATTATGGTTAGGAATTAGAATTTCAAAAACCTTAAAAATTCACACAAAAAACATTGTTTACAGGGATGTTATAGTTAGACTGCGATTTTACTCCTACAAAACCAGAGAAATTCAGCGTTTATAGTTGGCTGAGCTAACTATAACTCATGCCTCTGCAATGCACTGCTGATGATGTCACGTATTATGTCACTCATGACATGGTCAGAGACATCACTGATGATATCTCATTTTCAAATGACATCACTATTGATCCTTGGCTTAAGATGGACCTTGGGGGCCAGGAAGCCCTTCTGGTACCTCCTGGAAGTCTTACACAGCAGAATTCCTGAGAGCTGGTCGGAGGCCCAGCCCCCATTCTCCACCACTCTGAAAACTTGACTGCTAGTTAAAAAAAATTAGAAATTCACTAATAAAAACAAAGGTTACAGGGACGATAAAGTTAGCAAATAGAATTTTAAAAACAGTAGAAATTCACTGAAAACTAAAAAATTAAGTTAGGTAACTACCACTTGCACCACAGTAATGCACTGCTTATGACCTCACATATTACTTCACTCATGACATGGTCCGTGGCATCACTGATGACATCACTGATGACATCTCAAATGCTATCATCAGCAGTGATATCATCAACTATATAATCTCCGACACACCCACTCAAACCCTTATAGAATCTTTTATACACCCACTGCCACTCCCACACAACTATTCATAAACCCATTGACAGAGCCTTACAAGTACTAAACACCCACTCACTAATTCATAGATCTACACACACATCTACTTGCTCACCCATCTGCCACTCATACACCCTACTCACCATACAATACAGTCATTGACATATCAACTCATATACCCATACACGCACTCACACACTGAATGAGTCACCCATAGAACTACTCAATCGCCTACACACTCACCCATACAGTCAATCATACAGGTACATACAACCCCAAAGAGTAACATACACATCCACTTACTTGCTCATAAAAAATAGTAAAATATACTAATTCACCTATACAGTCATTGACAGAATCATGCACTGATCCATATAGCCACTCTCATATTCACTCACAGATGCATTCAGTCACTCACATACCCCTTCACTCACCTATACTGTCTTTCACATGCTCAGTTACTCACCCTTACTGACACATGCCCTCAATTACCAACACAGCTATATAGACCTTCACTCACCCATACAGCTTCTCAGACATGCACACAGTATCCCATACAGCCACTGGCTCACACACTCACTTAACCATACAGGTATTCACACACCTCCTTACTCACATACATAGAGAACCAGACAACCATAGAGGTAGTCAGAGAACCAATCAATCACCCATTTAGCTATTCATGTACCCACTAACACACTCATACACCAACGTAGACATGCACTGACATGAACTGATAGACAGATACACACATTCACACAACCAGTCACTTATCCATACATTCACTGAGACAACTACTCACTCACCTACACAGTCATGTCACACACCTACTCAGCCATCCGTACAGTTACTCATACACCCACTGGTTCACAAATACACCTTTGTATATATATTTAACACTCATTCATTTTTTTTAAACTCACAGTCACTGGATGATGTCATCACTGGTATCATCAGTGATGTCATTTGAGATGTCATCAGTGATATCACTGTCCATGTCTTGAGTGATGTCATATGTAAGGTCATAAGCTGTGCATGCGAAGGCGCCAGTTATAGTTAACTCAGGGATCTAAAATGGCTGAATTTCTATGGTTTTGTATGAGTGAAATGCCAGCCAAACTATAACATCCTGTAACCTTTGAATTTTTTTGTGAATTTCTAAGGTTGTTTAAATTCTAATTACTAACTATAACGTCCCTGTACCCTTTGGTTTTTTCAGTGAATATATATACATAGGTATATATATAAATAGAAACTTCAGTTTGCTTATTGGTCAAAGTAATCCACAGTTCTCCAATGCAGGGCCATGTGTCATATTTCTGTATATTGCTCATTTTCGGAAGAAAACATCAGCGTGTTTTGGTGCTCATGCACATTGGACATGAAGTCTATTTTATTATTGTGCTTTGCTAAAATCCATAGTCAAGGGACATGCTCAGGTCCATGAAAGGCAGCGCCAATTTGGAATGGGTAAATATAATGCCATTTTCAATACAGTGTTATGAACTCATTCAATATCATTACCATTTTTTATGAATATATATATATATATATATATATATATATATATATATATATATATATATATATATATATATATATATATGAACCAAATAACTACCACAAAAATTAGGAAATGATCAAATCATAAAGAAGTTAAACAAAATCATAGGGCCCGATTCACAAAAGTAATCTGAGACAAAATCTTAACTTTACGACTTTCGGTATTCACAAAGCGCATTTAGGAGTAGTAAAGTTGGAATTTTGTCTCAGTTAAACTTATGGGGTAATGATTCGAGAGTTCTTTGATGATTTTCAACATTTGGACAATGCGTGTTAACCCAATGGGCTTCATTTCCCATTCATACCATTCAATTGGCAGCATTATCATGAACGTAAATATGGAAATACATACTAAAGAATCAAACCACCTACTTTTGCTGTCTACTCTCTTGGTTCAAAACTGTTGTGGATGTGTATTCTAACTTGACTGCCGTTAAATTCATTGTCTTCACTGTAACGCATACGAGCTTGCTTTCCTATATAAGAACTTATTAATGCATAGCTAAAAACCAAGAAATAAGATTCCTACAATCTCACGTCCTAGCTGCAAGAAACAAGTAAAAAAACAGTTAAATATACTCAGTTGTCAACTAGGGTTACTTGTGCACAAAAATATATTTGCCCACATTCAACCATAGTGGTTCTTTGCAATCCATTTCTAAAATATACCTGGATTCAAGTCTTCTGAATTATTTTTCTCTGTCCCCACCTCACAATTTCTTGGGCACACTATCTATACCACTGTAGGTCAAAGGCCATAGGTGTTGTAGAATGCATTTGTGCACCTGTAGGGTTGTGCTGCCTGTGGACCTTTTTGGGCAAGGGCATATACTGTGCATTCAGTTTTGTATGTGAAGCTTTTTTACAATTGTATTCTTTTTCCTAAAGGGGTACTCAATTCCGTCAAGATTTTACCATTTTCACAGGCCTTGCATCTTGTAAATTTTCTGACCCCATGCTGGATCTCAACCAGATCCGACTGGTGGCAGTGACATCTATTCTGACTAAAAAATCTCTCACAAACCTTGTTTTTCTGAAGGTTATCTGGGGTCTTTTTATCACTCTCTTGTCTATTTTTGGGTCATTTCTAATGCCCTAAAGCATAGCCTATGTGAACTCCATTCTCTTAATCTTGTCGACATGCTGTCCTGTGTTTCCTTAAACTGTTCTTCCTCGCTACAAATGTGCCTTGCTCTCTAAAGTTCCCAAAATGGGATAATATTTTTTAAGGCTTGTGGATGGCAGCTATCAGCATGCAGCATACTGTTGCCGGGTTTTGGTTTTCTAAAAACCGTGAATTTAGTTTCTTTTGCAATGATTCTCACATCTAGAAACCCAATTTGTTTCTTGTTGATTTCACATGTAAAATTGAGATTCACAGTGTTTTGGTTCGGATTGTTCACAAACTGGCTGGCTGTTCCTCTTTGCCCTTCCAAAGCGTGAAGAAATCATCAATGAACTGAACACAAAATATGATGTTCTCTGCACACTGACTCAGTCTAGATTTGTTGAGCACCTGCTCCCCTCACCTGCACATATGCAGATTCGTATAACTGGGGGTGAAACAGGTGCCCATCAAAGCCCCTCTTACTTGTTTGAACAATTCACCATTGAATAAAAAGGTGTTGTTACTTAAGCACCTTTCCAACATTTGCATAATCATTGTGTTGTGTTTGTAAAATGTGATGGATCTGGCTCTCAAAAAATGTTGTGTTGCTAGTAACCCATCTCTGTGTCTGATGCTGGCATATATTGATGTCACACCCAGTGTCATCATCATCATACCCTCTTCCCTAGTAACATCGAAAATCCTTTTTAGTAGATCAGTGGTGTCCCTTATATATGCAGGGAGGTTCTGCAATAAAGGTTGTAGACAAAATCTAAATAAACTGAGGTATTCTCAAAAAGACTGTCGATAGCATCTACTATAGGTCTGTTTTTGTGAATCTTGGGGATGACGTAGAACAGAGGTACTTTTGGTTCAGTATTTTTTTATGCACTGTAAACAAACCCTGCAGTCCCACACAAATGTACCCACTAGCTGAGAAACATACATCACAATGGTCACCAGATCCTGCAGGAAAGTGCAGAAAGTCCACATTTCCAGAAATGGAGTTCAATATTAAATCCCAGATGTGGGCATGAAGTGTGATAGATTATGTAGTCAGCCAGCATCAAGTACTCCGTCTTTTACCTGTAAATCTATCTGAGAGTCAATATTAGTAAAACTAAAATAACCTAGTGGCCAGCGTTGAAAAAGGAGACATTCACAAGCATACAAAAAGTTAGTGTATCAATGCACAGAATCTCTGACTGTCCCTTGGGCTGAGCCTGTTCTAAACCTCTGAACATTTAAGAAAGATGAGGCAATTGCAAAGCATTCTTCCATCCTGGAAGTGCGTGGACTGGATTCTGGCACAGAATAAGGGAGTGTATGAATGAATATACCTAATCTAGCTATATCTGCTGCACCAGTACGGCATCCTAAATGGTAGGTGGGAAAAACTCACTGAGAGCCAAGTTTAAACATATTTACCAAGGGTAAGGTGTTATTGGTCACCTGAAGGTTCAACAGCAAAGTGTTCCAGTGTTTAGCCCTAAATGCTGTGCCTTTCTAATGGCAGATGCTTTGAGAAGATGGACAAGGGAACAGATAAACATTCTCTGAGGGATAAAAAGTTAGATACTACTCTGAATGAAAGAGGGCCCTCTCATGGAAAGCACGACAACAGGTGCAAAGAGCACATGGAGTCATGAGCACTACAGCCATCAAAGAATAACAAGATGTGAAGAAACAGACTAGGGTGTAGAAAGGACTATATCTGTCCTGGAGCAACCTTTTGTATAGCTTCTATTTTGTACAGTAGGAACATAGTAAACATAGTAAAGTAAAGTAAGAGATATTCTGACCTAGTGAGCTAAGTGAAGTTAGAGTTAGGAATTTCGAGCAACTAGGAATTATTTTCAACACCAAATTGTCTTAGTGTCTTCTCATTGAAGCAATGCCCTGCTTAGCAACTTCTTTTTGCCCATATCTTACTCGGTTTCAACTACAGATTTTTATGGGTTCTCTTCAAGGTGTATCATTCAGAGGTTATTTCAATGGTTTCTTATGGGCTCCCATTCATTTAGCAGTTGTTACAAACTTAGTAGCTAGCCTGAAGACAAAGGGGCTGATTCACAAATGGCCTCTGCAAGCAGGGTGGAGGGCCGCAGTTTTGGCTGGGGGCATGCACTCGTGGCAGGATCTCCGTACTGCAGTTAACCATTGCAGAGGCGCTATGACTAGAGCAGGGCCCCCACCATGTCTGTGAGTCCCCCATGTGCTGGCCTTTTGTGAATTGTCCACTATGTTTTCAAAGCCTGAATTAGAATGCTACCTACTGTAGAGGTAGTATAACTCACCCCTTCTCCATCCACTGACTACATCATTGCATATTACAGAAGTTAGATCATATGAAATCACTGCATTAATAACAATACTTATAACATGTCAAATTACATAATTTGCCTCAACAAACTGCATGTTACAGTGGTGATTTATAGGTAATGTAGTGTAGCAAGTGAGAAGACTGTACAAAGGTGCATAAGTTATGTGTATTCTAAGGCAGAGCGTAAGTAGAAATGTGAGTTACAAGTATGACATATTAGTGTGAAATTTGAGGCTTAAATGATACATTTAATTTATAACAGTACAATTGCTAATGTTTTGTGTAGTTTAAGGGTTTGTATAGTAAAAATAAAAAAGTTAGCCTAACTATGACTGGTGTTTACCTTTATTTTTTTTCATGTATCTCAATGGCTTTTTGTAATGTTAGTAACACATTTGTAATATTGGTATAAAGTTGAGTGCGATACAATATAATGGTGGATAGTTTTGTACAGTGTACTGTGGCACATTACATTTTGGAATACTGCACTGGAATAAAGTGGAATGAGGTTGATTGGAGTGGCATATGCTGGACTTGCATGCAGCAGAGTGGCATACAGGTGAGCTGCTTACAGTGCAGTAGAGAACACTGAAGTCAGTTACAGTAGAGTGCCGTATTGCAGCGGCATAAAGCCTAGTACTGTAGAGTGTAGAGGTATACAGTGGGATAGCATTAAGTGGAGTTTGGTAAATTGGATTTACGCTCTGTAAATATTGCAGAGTGTATTAGTTTAAAATGTAGGTGCATACTGTGAACTCATAGAAATTGAAGTGTTGTATATTGTAGGGCATATATTGGAAAATCTTAAACTAAAATAGTTTACAGTGAAGTGGCTTATAGTCGAGTCTGGTAGAGTGGAGTGGTATATACTGGTATAGCCAACAGTGACGTGGGGTGGAGGGGGGTGCCATATATTGGAGTGGTGTACAGTTGAGCGGTGTACAATGGGCTTGCGTAAAGTCAACTGTGGTATAGTGTAGTTATTTAAATCTAAATTGTGAAAATTTTGGTGGAGTATATTGCACTGTCTCACAGTGAAGAAGTGCAGAGTGAAATAACGTACTCTACATTGAAGTACAGTGGAATAGGGAGAAGTGCAATGGCGTCTAGTGGAGTATAATAAAGTATAGTGCTATACAGTGGAGTAGCGTACAATTAAGTACTGTTGTCTGTAAGAATATTGTTTGCTAGTGTTAAGTCTTGAGACATACATTGCATATACTGGAGTAGCTTAAACTGGAGTGTTGGAGAATGAAATCGGGTGAATTATAGAAGTGTAGAGTCTAGTAACAGACTGTAGTGTTATTGACTGGAGTGGTACAAAATATAGACTTTTTTTACGGAAATAGCATCTATTATATTGCGGTATACTGCAGTGGCGTATACTTTTTTTAGTAGAATTGATTGGCGTAGCATGGAGTAGCATTCACTGGAATAACGCACACTCCAGTAGTGTACCATAAAGTGGAGCATACTAGAGAAGCATTGAGTGTAGTCTGGAGTTGCGAAAATGAAATAGCATACAGTTGGGAGCAGTATAGTGTTTGGTTATGTAGTAAATTGGCATACACAAAGGTGTCATAGAGTACAGTAATGAAGACTATAATAGCATAGCGTATAGTGGTGTACACTGGAGTAGCATACAGTGTAACTGGGTGGAGTACAGGGGAATAATGGACATTGGTTTAACATAGAATTTAGCGGCAAACAGTGGAGTGTCATAAAGTGGCCTGGCATACTACAAATAGCGCAGAGTACAATAGTGTATAAATAACTCTTATAGACTAGAATGGTAGAAAGTGGAGTGTGTAAATTAAATAAAAGGTACTGCTAAATTATATAAAAACATTGTAATGTTATATCTCCAAACTTTCAATTAAAATATGTGAATGTTAATATTTTTGCTGTATATATACTTAGTGTACGTATCTGTAAAATTATAAGTTGTACAAAACATACTTTATGGTATACCACGATATATGGGGCATGGAACTAGTGATGTGATAGGTTGATGGCTGTGTTTACCTATGGCAACAATCAGCCAGGTAGGTTAATATTTTGTGTTGTGCCAAAATAGGGAGAGGTTCTTTGTTTAAACTTACCAAGATTAAGTATTACGTAGCATCGATTTTTATTTTAACTAGGGGAGGTAAGTAATGTAATTTCTAATTTTTTATGTATTTAAATTTAGTAATATGTGTTATCATTTTTGCATTGTTCTAAAACTGTGAGTGGTATTTTGTTTGAATATGTCAGGATATCATGGTGTACAGAGGTTTATTTTGTGTTGTACGTGTAAATAATGTAATTTTTTTTCAGTTTTCATCTATTCAAAGGTAGTGATGTCTCATATTTTGGCGAACTGTAGGGGTAATCAGTGTTAGTATTGAGGTACATAGCTATCTCAAGTCATTAGCTGATTAGGTAATTGTTGGCTTTTCAAAAATGAAAGGCAGCCATACACTTTTGTAAAGATACTCATTAGCCAATCAGCTAGAAACATGTCATCACTACATACCTTGGGAATACTACTGTACTACTGTGGCCACAGATATAACTAAATTAAAAATATTTTAAACCTATGAAATACTTACCCTATTCTGAGATATCATCAGTGATATCACTGACCATGTCATGTGTGATGTGATATATGAGGTCATAAGCAGAGCATTGCAGTTAGCTCAGGTAACTATAACTGCTGAATTTTTATGGTTTTGTGCATGTAAAATCTGATCCTAACTATAACGTCCCTATAGCTTTTGGAATTTTTGTGTCAATTTCTAAGGTTTTGAAAAATGTTATCTCCTAACTATAATGTCCCTGTAACCTTTTGTTATTTCATGGAATTTCTGTTTTTTAATTTTATATCTTAACTATAGCGTCTCTGTAACCTTTGTTTTTTGTGTGACTCTCGTGATTCGTGATTCTCGTGATTCATTATTTCCCAACCGTAACCTGTAACCTTTGGGAGTGGGTGAATGAGTGGCTGTATGGGTCTGTGAGTGGGTGTGTGAATAGCTGTATGGGTATGTGACTGGGTTTGTAAGTGGCTATATGGGTCAGTGAGTGAGTGTCTGAGTGGCTGCGTGGATCTGTGAGTGGGTGCATGAGTGACTGCATGGGTCTGTGAGTTGAAGAACTTATGTGGGTTTGTGAGTGTCAGTATGGGTGTGTGAGTGGCTGTATGGGTCTATGAGTGGGTGTGTGAGTGTCTGTATGGGTGTGTGAATGGTGTTGTTGGTGTGAGTGATATTGTGAGCGGTTGTATGGGTCAGAGAGTGGGTATTTTATTCCCTGTATGAGTGAGCTTGTTAGTAGTTTTCAGGGTTTGCGAGTGGGTATGTGAGTGGATTTTTGAACTGATGAGTGTTTGTATGAGCAGCTGTACGGTTCTGTGAGTTGGTGTGTGAGTAGCTGTGTATGTGTGCAAATTGCTTTGAGAGTGCCTTTGTGGGTGTGTGAGTGGCTGTATGGGTCTGTGAGTGGGTGTATGAGTGACTGTGTAGGCTTGTGAGTGGGTTTTTGCTTGGCCGTATGAGTCTTTGAGTAGGTATGTGCATCATTTTGTGGATAAGTGAGTGGGTGGGTGAGACACTGTACGGGTGTGTGAATGAGTGTGCGAGTGGCTGTGGGTCTGTGACTAGATGTGAGAGTGACAGAATGGGTGTGTGAGTATGTGTCTGCATGTCTGTGTGTCTGTATGAATGTGTGAGTGGTTCTCTGAGTGGATGCATCAGTGATTGGGCGTGTGAGTGGCTATATGGGTCTGTGACTTTGTATCTGAGTGGTTGTGTGAGCGCATGTATAAGTGGCTGAATGGGTCTGTGGGTGGGTGTATGAGTGGTTTCATGGGTGTGTGAGTGACTGCCTGAGTGTGTAAATGGGTGTGAAAATGGCTTTCTGTGAGTGTATGTGACATTGGCTGAATGGGTGTCTGATTGAATGTTTGAGTGTCTGTGGCTGTGGGAGTGACTGGGTTAGAACAGAAGCTCACCAGCCCCTTTACCCACGAAGAGGCCACAGTTTTACAAAAAATGTCTACCCAACTGGAGTACTTTGTATTGGTGAATTAGTAAGAGCTACCTCAAGGGCTAAATGTCTAGTGCATAATCTACACTACAGCTGGGTACTGGACCATGATGAAATGTATCCAGTGACCTTGTGTGCAAGTAATTTCAGAAATGTGATTGTTCCTCAAGGCATTAATCCACAGATCTGTGATAACATTAATCTTTGCTAGAGAAGAGGATGAAACTTATCAGAGGGCAGGAAAGCAGATGAAAAGTTTGCTCCCAGTTTTCCTGCTTCCACCCACTGGGACTGGACTTACTGTTTGCTCGTGCTTGGAGGAAGCTGTCAAAGCTCCCACCATTCTATTTTAAATTGAAACGTTTTTATTTTTTATTGCCACTGTGTTATGATTATTTGTATGTATTGTAATAGGATATATTGATTATTGCTTTCATTGTGATTCTTTTTAATGTTATAATAAATTGTGTACAATTTTATAATTTTTGACTATGTTTGCATCATCTTCGCTCTTGCTTAAATTGAATGAACTGAATTGATTATTGCCTGGTGAGGTTGAAAGTCTTTCTGCTAGTTTATGAATTGTCCAAAGGGGACACTATATTTGACATAAAGCCCCCACCAAGTCAGAGCAAACACCTATGTCGAATGGGAGGGCACCCCAGGACATAGGAAGCCGGCCCGGGAGTGGTGGTCCCCGGGGCCATTAATGGCTCCAGGAGAGTAAAAGTAACAATCAGCCTGCCCCGGGGAGGTGTCGGTCCCTGAGACCAAGACTAGCCATGGGGAGGGGAGATGCATAGTACCCCTCCCAATATTGAAAATAATAATATGGTTTCAGACCTGGCACACCTAGGGGCTCGAATAAAAACAAGTCCATGCAAGCTCTTTTTTTAATTTTATTTTTCCACAGGGATTCAAAAATCTTCAACATTTTTGCTGCAATTAATTTTTGACATTTATTTTCGGAACTGGCAGGGTATCTGGGAGAGCCTAAACCAGGCTTAAGGTGTCAGGGTATTCCTACCATGCACCCTTCTTTTTTTTCTCACCTGTTTGTTTGGAACTCGCTGAGTATGTTTTCCGACCCACACTTATTCTCAGCACCGCTTGACAAATCACCAGAAACTTTCAACACAGCACTTGAACTCAGGTGAAAGATAGTTTTGAAAATGTTGTGCAGCTGGTTAACTCAACTTGGTTCAAACTCATGGATGCCAGACATGCCTGACGCCTATGGGTGTAATGTGATTGACCATCCAGTGGTTGCGGCGAAGGGTAGAAATGGCACACCTACCTTTCATCCATGCGGAACATCGATAACTGGGGGGACTGTTTGACAATGTCAAACATTCACCCCAGTACAGAGATCTGGGTCTCAATACATCATTTTTTTATTCCCCATGCCATTCCAGTTCAGACCCAGCGTATACAATTCAGTTTTGACCCTGTTCCCCATGGGAACAATTCAGCCCAAACTGCCACACCAGGCCTCTCTGGATTGGAAACAAGCATCCTGGGACCGGTATCGGGGAATCACGCCTCATCAGCCAGACTAGCTTGACTCCTGTGGCATGGAGAGCACGGGACCCACATCTGGGCACACCCATCCCACTCGGGGTGACAAATGCAAAATGAACAATTGATGGACAGAATGTTTCACTCTACATCAGACCCATAATAAAATAACATAAACAACATCAAGAAAGTAACCTTTGCAACCCATTAATGTAAATAAATTAAATCTGCACTTGTAGTTACATTGCTAAAGGCTTGCTGAAGGCCTTGTAAAGGAAAGTAGGATCCATAAAACCCAAAATTATCTACCAAAATGTGACTGACAAAGATGATCATCTGACACTGACTTTCCTGGCCTTCGCGGACTACCGGAGAGGACTCTAACCTGTACGGACGGGGCGACATCTGTGCACCAATATGCCCGCAATATAACTTTGAATACATGGGGCACTCCTAGATGCCTCCTGTGGCCCCCTGTGCTGCAGGATTGAGGAATGCAGGGAACTACATGACTCTTCCCCTCTCCTTCACCTCGCTTTACTCCCACAAGCCTCTCCTGTCCCTGCTGTGAGGGCCCTCCAATACTGAGAGGGGAAACCTTAAGTTCGATGTCTCCCACCCTTGGAAGAGGGTTGTAACCCATTGAGACGATTCTGCAGCCCTCAGGTAGTAACTAGTTCATCAGGTTATTACTACAGCCCTGTCTGCTGTCAAAGGTCACCTCAGGGCCTTTCCTGGATCCCATCACCCCATTTGAGCACAGTGGGGCCTAGCGGGCATGGCCTACACCCAATCACCTCCCTGGTGTATTCAGGGATAAGTCTTCACCTTATATCAAGCAGGCCATGAGCGAGTAGTAAGCCAAAGTGCAGCCCCATCCTGTTCACCTGCATTTAAGATGAGTGCAGGGGAACCTCCTACCTTTAGAGAGTAGCTGAGCCTCTCCAAAGGGCCACAGCACCATGGCGGCCCTTGACTATTACTGGAGGGTGGACCTTCTGGTCTTGCCTGGCCTGCACCTACTCACCACAAGAACCAGGACAGGCCTACTGCTGCATAGCAACTAACCACAGACTCCGTCTGCAATGCCAGGCAAGGTAGGAGGACCTTTTGGCTACCCAGTCTGGGAGAAGGCCATCCATGGTGCAAGGTGGAAACACTGAGGGGACCGCTCTATAATGACTGGTCTGCGTGCCGCCTCAGCCACAGACACATGAGGCACAGACTATTGGGGTACTGTACCTACCTCGAACCCACCCCCTTTTTTTTTTAAACAGTACTTTATTGAGATTTTAACATTTTATCCCCCCACCCACCCCTTTTTGTTGCTGAAGTGGAGATACTGCTCTGATTGACCTGCATGAGCCCTGAACCCTTGCCAAGCCTATCTCGCTGCGGTTGCCAACCTTACTCCTGCTAGCCTTTGTGACACATCATCATGATTCTGGTCCAACCTCTGTCAGCTCGGTGGTGGGAGACCTCCTACCCACCTTACGGTAAATTCCCAAACTGGATTTTATTGGGTCCTTGGCATAGGCCCCTTAGACTTGGGTAGCCTTAAGTAACTGTCCCATGGTGTTTGGAATACCCCTGGATGATCCCTTAGATTCTCCACCATTGGCTGTGACTGCCACCCCTAGGGTTGTGACCCAACTCAAACTTTCTACTTCATCACCACCAGGATGCCAGAAATACATGATGAAGCGCATCTTGCACAAAATTACTGCGGAAAGTCTCAAGTGGGAATTGAGTGAGGCCAAGATTACAAACTTCACCACTGACATGAAGTGCATCAGCACAGATATAGGGGTGCTCCAGGCCTGATTAGATGGCAAGGGCACTTGTCTTTCTGTGTTGAAATCCTGAATGATGCAGTCAGACTCCTGGGAAACAGAACTCTTGCACTTATGACACACGATCACTGACCTGGAGGATAGGGACAGGAGAGGCAACGTATGATTTTTTTGATTCCTGGAGAAGGTTGAACAGGACAATGGAGGGGGCTTCTTATATGGCCTACTTTCATGACTTATGGGCCTGAGTTTCACCCCACCACTGCAGATCCAATGACCCCATCCCATCCGCACATGCAGATCCATGATTGGTGACAAACCCCACCCTCTAATAGCATGATTCTTGAGGCACATGCAGGTCTGTTAAATCTTGGCCACTGCCCACAAACATTGATTCTACAACAACAAAGGCCACAAAATCCACATTTCAGCGGATTTCCACAGAGAAACAAATGAAAAGCACAAGGCCTTCCTCTCTCCCATCCTAACTGCGCAAATGGGGCATTAAATATGACTGCTTGAATCTCCCAGCATGTGGATCACTATGGATGGCAAGTCCACAGACTTACTGGAGTCAGTGGACTTGCAAGCCTTCTTGGACAATTTACAGGACTCCCTGCTCATGACATTGTAACCCCAGGGGCAATGAGAAATCCCATACCTTGGACAGGTTAAAGGAACAGAGTTTCCAATAACACTTGCAAAGTGAGAAGGACAGAGCCATCAGGGTTTTAGTGGATCTTAATCAGGAATCAGGATGGGATAAGTCCGCTCATCGCTGGAACAACATCGAGGACTTCTGGCGATGGCTACCGAGACCCTCTGCAACACCCTATGACATGGATGAGTACACTTAGTTTTCCTCATAGTTTACGGTCACAATTCTATTTGTATTCGTTTCATGCACCATGCTTATCCCATTTCTGCAATCCCACAGCGAGAGGTTATTTTGTTGGTGGCGTGCTCCAGCATTTTGAAAACACTGTTTCCTTACCTACAAAAGGCCACAATGTCGCCTAAGCGTGCTGAAGGTGTGCCGCTGGCATGCATAAGGCAAGACGGTTTGTGCTTGTCTGCATCCAGATCACAGCCAGCACCAGTCAAGCTGTCAGTAGCACCTTTCACAATGTCCCCTTACAAGCATACTCAGGGGTTGAGCTGCTGAAATTCCATACTGCTTCCTGCAACCATGTTTGTGAGTTGGCACCTTGTAAGGAGAGAAGGGGGAACAAAGGCCAGGTCTGTGGTTTTTCTGGGTCCTTATGTGATGTCAAGTTTGTCCTCTGGTAGGGAAAGTGTTTCTGATGCTAAGGCTTCTGCCTCTCTAGATTCATTTTGCTCTGCCTGTCTCATTAACTGCCGATCTCTACCCAGCCCAGACATGCTCCTGATATCTTTAACTTACTTATTGATAACCATTGGAACAGAAACTTGGCTTAAGAATTGGTTGGCTGTTGACATTTCACTGGCTTTTCCTCCTGACTTTTCAATCAAACATATTGACTGGCTGCAGAAAAACTGAGGTGTGGGTGGCAGTAATACATCTCTCCTCCTACTCCTGCTTGATTTCAAAATTGGTAAACATCAATAACATCGAAGGTTTAGTCTTTACAATTATTTAAGACCTCTCCTTTACCGTATCTGTGGTGTTTATTTTCCAACCCCCGACACTTCGACTGACTCCTTACAATGACAATCTGATGAGCTAGGTCAGCTGGCTCCTCTGTACACCAATTTCTTGGTATTAGGGCATTTCAACCTGCATGTGGGTGACCAGAATAACAGACTCGCACAGCATTTTCTGTACTCGTTGGAAGGTTTCAATTTGGAGCAACATGTAATGGAGCTCAGTTATAAAGCAGGTCACACTTTTGATCTTATGTTATCAAGGCCCTCTACAGTTCTGGTCACACCTGCATTGAATCATTCCTGGGAAGACCATTTTCTGGTTCCTTTCAATATTCTCTCCCCGGTGGGCACAACAGCTGGTTAGGAAAACATAAACACCCTGGCACAAAATCTCTGAATCTCAACAAGTGGAGAGACTACAGTCACCGACCTGTAATTGCACTGAAGGTTTGTAATAGGAAGTGGCCAAATGTAATAATTGGCTCGTCGGTGCATTGGACGATATTGCACCTCTAAAATCCACACTTCTAAAAGATCAAAACCTTCCGCACCAGGGTTATTGGATGCAATTAAGGTGTAACAATCTCTATGCAAAAGGCTAGAGTGGAGATGAACGGTGGCCTATGATAAATAGGCGAAAGTAACCTATCAGGCTGCGCTGAAGAGCTATCATACAACAATCTCGGAAGCTCAAAAATCTGTCATTTCTTCTTCCATATGTGAGGTACCTAAAAAATCTGGAGAGCTGTTTAAAATTCTGAATTCATGCATCTCTCATATCTCACAAGAAAATGTTTTCTCTCTGTTGCTGGAGGTATGCCAAGATCTTTCTGACTTCTTTTTTAATAAAATCGAAAATATTTATGAGGAATTCACTGTGGAGGTCCCTCCTGGCCATAGGGCTTAATATTTTACTCCGTCAGGCCCTCTGCTTACTAGATTTCGCCCTACTTCCTCAGAAGATTCAGCATCAGAACTTGTAAAATCTAAATCTGGTTCCCCTCTAGACCCTTGCCGTCTGTCCATTTTAAATCTTGCCACCTCTATGGTTAACCCGGTCCTTTATAAGCGGAGGAATAATTCTCTGGAATTTGCACTGGTTGCTGATAGTTGGAAGCAATAATAATATCTCCCTCCGTGAACAGAAAAAGTCTGCCGACCCAAAACTCTTGAGCAACTTTAGACCGATTTCTCTTCTCCCCACAGTTGCTAAACCTTCAGAGAAAATTGTCAACAGACAGCTACCACAATTCCTAGCTTCTAAACTCCTTCTGCACAACTCTTCCAACTCTGGGCTGCAACACCAAGCCTGCTGTACTCAAGGTGACAGAATTTATAAGAGAAAATCTTGCTCAGAGCTCCTCAGTTATGGTTACACTTTTGGGTCTGTCCTCGGTGTTCGATACTGTTTCCCTTGCTATTCTGATAGATAGACTCAAGAGGATTGGAATCAGAGACTAAGCTCTGCTCTGGCTCGAATCCTTCTTTAAAGATCGCTCTCAAGTAGCCTTCCTGACACCTTTTACTTCCCCATCCAAGCCACTTGAGTGTGGTGTGCCTCAAGGTTCAGCACTTAGCCCCACCCTTTTTAAAATCTACCTTGATCCATTGGTTAAATTAGGCAAACTAGTTGAGACCTTGGGGGATCGGGCAGTCTCCTATGCGGATGACATCCAACTCCTCCTATCTTCAGCAGCCCTGTTCTTTTAAACTGTGATTGAAGGCTTTGGTGGGATGGATGAATATTAGCTGTCTTTAGCTTAACTCAGAGAAAAACAGATATCTGCTTCTTTGGCAGCAAGACCTCTCCAAAACTCTAGCATCTGGTGGCCATCTGAACTGGGTGCGCCTCTCCCAAACTTTTGATTTTAATCTTATTTTTGACCCTCAAATCAAGTCTATATCTGCCACCTGCTTTGGTGCTCTTAGGACTCTCAGAAGGATGCTTAATCTTATTCTGGAGGACTTTTGGAAAACAATTGTCCATGCCTTACTCAGGTCCAAATTGGATTACTCCAACAATCTGTATTTGGGTCTGCTAGATTACCTAACTCAACGGTTACAAACAATCCCTAACTCTGCTTCATCCTAAAGATTCCTCTGCGTACTCCAGTGTCTCATCACCTCCGTCATCTTCACTGGCTTCCTGTCATCAAGAGGGTCCAATTTAAATCACTTGATTTCACCTTTAAGGCCTTTATCCCTAAAGGTCCTCTCTACCTTAGGAGAAGATTGAATTCCTACTTCCAAGCTAGATCCCTAAGATCTAATAATCACAAACGGTTCCAATGCCCATGCATTCACAAAACTAGAATAGGAGGCAGATCTTTCAGTGACCTGGCTTCTAAATTGTGGAATACACTGCCTCTCAGCTTGAAGAGTATTCCCTTTGAATCTGTTTTCATAAAAATTATATAAAAACGTTGCTTTTCGACTCCTGTCCAGTGGAAATCTAGGCCCATATTTGTAGGTGTTTTTTCTCAGGAGCTTGCCCAAACCCTGGGACACATCTTTGGAGGCAGCAGTACGCTCTACAAGTGGCATGAATTGAGCTGAAAAAAAAGTTTATGTCTCCATCATTGAATTTCTATGTATAATTATTTGTTTCTTATGCTCTTTGTTACATGATGTTGCATTATGCTATGTGGTGATTACTACTGTACCAAGTTCCTTGAGCAACAGCGCCGAGACACCCGTATGGGTATTTGCGCGCTTTAAAAATAGCAAGAAATGTTGCAAATGAAGTTTCATGGTTCTCCTGTTTATCAGCCTCCTCCCTGCTGGCCAGGTTGGGTACGCCCCTGCCTCGGTCCTCTGTCTCACTCCCGTACAGCTGAGGACTTCACCATGCCGGAGATTCTCCTATGACCCCTATCAATCCTTTTCCTGCCAGCACCACTAAACAGCAATGGATCTTTAGCCCTCTCTTCTTGAATATATTGCAGTCTAGATCACGTCCCCAAGGTGGCCTCCCCTCTACTCTACATATGCCATTGCCACCTATCGAGGG
This sequence comes from Lissotriton vulgaris, assembly GCF_964263255.1. Lineage (NCBI taxonomy): Eukaryota > Metazoa > Chordata > Amphibia > Caudata > Salamandridae > Lissotriton > Lissotriton vulgaris. The sequence continues at coordinate 336,049,413 of NC_141685.1, read as the reverse complement.
CAAAGACCCTATTTCCTCATCCTCCACAGTGCCAGACAGGCAACTAGGACATTAGCGCCGATGAGGTTTTAGCTCCACCAAATACAATTATATAACCATTCTCACTCTTTTATGAGGGGGACATACGGCTTCACTGATGACTTTTTGACCCTGCACACATACACCTTCCTTTCCCCCTCCCTTCCCACTTAGCCTTAGTCTGCATTGTGACATCTTACACCTGCCCCTTCCCCGCTTGGTTTGACCCACCATCTATTTATCATGACAAAAACACCCTTGTCTGTTTTATCATAGAAGGTCCTCAGAATCATTTATTATAAAAAACACAAACAAATCCCTCACGTACCTGAACTCCAAACACGCAAACATAGCCTAACTACTGAAAACCCACCTCACAGACCCTGAGGCAGAAAAACGCAAATGTGACTGCGTGTGCAAAGTTATACATAGCTGTCAATCTTCCCACCTGACCACTGGCGACACCCCTACACGACGGAAATGTGGAGTGGCTATTCTGCTATGCAAATCACACTCCTGTACCATACTTAAAACGTGGACAAAGCCTGAGTGTAGATAAACATTTGCCCATCTTAAGATCCTAGACAAGGTCCTGTGTGTGGGGTTGATAAATGCCCGGGTAGGGACAAAAGCAACAATTTTCCTTCATCTGAAATACATTCTAATGGAGCTAGGCAACATGACGACATTCTTATGGGGGGCTGGAATCATGCCCTGGACTCTGTACTGGATCGTACTGGCCCACTGTGTAGGGTCAACAAAACAGACATTGTGATGCTGTAGGACATACAATTGGACCAAGTAGTTCTTAACATCAAGGCACCTCTTAAACCCAACTTAAAACTCATACACCTACCTCATCTGTCCCCTGCACCCAATCCCAAACTAGATCACTTTCTCATCTTGGAATGCTCACTCCCTGATCCTTCCCCGACTACCTTAATGCTTCACCAAGAACTGCAAGGCATGTCCGAAAGCCTTTGAAGCTTAACATCTCTCATTACATGATGCCTGAGAGGAAAGCACTCCTCAAATCCTATCTCACAACCTATCTTAACAATAACGTAGTAAGTATCGGTCACATCTGCACTGATGCTCTAGGTGAAATCACTGTCCCTGGGCATATGCTGCAGAGTCTCCTCGCACCATAACAACAGGTTGGAGTTGCGTTTGCACCTCCGGCAATTTGCCAAGGACAGATGGGTCACTTTGCCTAACTACTGCAGGTACTGCCAGTAAATCCATCATCTTGATTTCCTTTGATCACTGGTTTTGTATTCCAACCAACTACACTGATGCAATGATTACTTGTTCACACTTTATTTACCTTTCACGGCAGAAGCTAATTAGAGATCCTTAAGAAAGCCATGACACTGGCTAGGTCATTGGCTGAAACATGTTGATCACTATCTAGTATGACTAAATCTAATAGTTTATGTCGTACCTTTTTTTTTTTAATTCTAGCACAAGGTAGCCAGAATAAAGGATAAGAGGTTAACGCTGTAGCTAGTTTTAATTCACCCACTCACTTGCACTGCACTCCTCAAGACACCCCACCAGCTCACATTGTTATTATTATTATTATTCAATGGAATTTGTAGAGCGAGCTGACACCATGAGTTTCCTGGCGCTATAGGACATAGGTTCCCAAACTGAGGTTTAGTGCAGGGTTAGCAGGGTGGGGGAAAGTTTTAAGCAGCTTCCTGAAATGAAGGAGGGAGCTGCTTGATTTGATGGTCAGGGGAAGGGAGTTCCAGAATTTCGGAGCTAAAAAGGCAAACCTTCGTCCACCAAATTTGTTGGTTCTGATTTTGGGTGTGACGAGTGATTTAAGATGAGCAGAACGAAGGTTGCGATTTGGACAGTAGGGAGTGATAAGGGAAGTCAGGAAGGCAGGACTGGGGCAGTTGAGGGCTTTGAACGTGAGGCAGCCCAACTTGAAGGCCACCCTTTGTTCAATTGGTAACAGTGAAGTTTGTACATCAGGGGTTTGGCAGATTGCCATTTTGGAGATTTAAAGATGATCCGGGCTGCCTGGTTTTGGACCACCTGAAGGCGGTGGAGGAGGGTTTTGGGGAGTCCGTGATAAATGCAATTGAAAAAGTCCAAGCCGGAGAGCACAAGAGACATGATAACCTGAATCAAGGCAGGTGTGGGAAGCAGTTGGCTGACCTTCCGCATTTTTCTGAGTTGGAAGGTTAAGGATGAGATCACGGAGCCAATATGAGGTCGGAGGGAGAGTTCGGCGTCGATAGTTACGCTGAGACTTTTTACAGAGGTGGAAGGGGTCGGTGGGGGGCCCAGTTCGGTGGGCCAGAACTGGGTTCCCCAGGAGGAGAGGCTGGGGCCCGGGAGGAGAAGCTCGGTTTTCCCAGGGTTTAGCTTCAATTGGTTGGAATTCATCCAATCTTGGATATGAAGCATGGCTGATTGAAAGTTGTCTATCGCATTGGGGGGGTTGAGTGGAAAAATGATCTGCAGATCGTCGGCATAGTTATAAACTGTAATGTCCCAGTTACGGAGTGAGTGGAGTAGGGGCCGGAGGTACAGATTAAACAGTAAAGGTGACAGGGAGGAGCCCTGAGGGACTCCGCAGGTTGTGGAGGTCTTGGGTGCTGTGTAGGGGCCAAGCCGGACGGCTTGGGTTCTGTCAGACAGGAAAGACCGGATCCAGCTGAGGGTAGAATTCTAGATGCCAGCCTGTTCGACACGGTTGAGCAAGATGTTGTGGTCAACCGCGTCGAACGCGGCCAAGAGGTCCAGGAGGACGAGAGCCTGGGGGGTTCCTGAGTCGGCATTTCTCCTCAGCGTGTCGAGGACAGCTAGGATGACGGCTTCAGTAGAGAATGAAGGCCTGAAGCCGGCCTGATTAGGCTCCAAGTAGCAAGAGGACTCAATAAAATTAGAGAGGCATCTGGTAACATGTGCTTCGAGGAGTTTTGAGAAATAAGGCAGAAGCGATATGGGGCGATAATTGGAGAGTTCTGCTGAGTCCGCGCCTGGTACTTTTAGTAGCGGGACAAGGATGGCTTCATTGAAGGGTCTCGGGACAGTGCCTGTACTGAGTGAGCTGTTCAAGAGAGGTAGAATGCATTCAGGTAAGGAATGACATACACTTCGCAGGACTGAGGGTGGGCAGCCGTCGTTCGGGGAGCCTGATTTTATCCGGGACGCAAGCTGTACTAGGGAGATAGGATTGATGGGGGGGATTCGGTTAAGACAGAAGGGTTATTAAAGGGAGTTTCCGGAGTGGTGATCTGAGGGACGGTGGAGATCGATGCCTTAATTTAATTGATTTTTTCGACAAAAAAAAGGTTGAGGGCGTCACAAGTTTCTTGGGTGGGGGTCTGGCCTGGAAGAGTTCTATCGTCAGATGTCAGTTCGTTCATGAATTTAAAAATTTCTTTGGATTTGTTGTCCGAGGAAGAGTTTCTGTCAGAGAAATGAGTAGATTTGGCAGAAACTATAGCAGTTTTATAGTCTCTGCGGGCTGAGATGTATTGTGATCTGGCCGGTTCAGAGTAGTTACGTCTCAATGCCCTCTCTGATTGACGTACCTTCAGTTTAAGTTTTTTGAGGTCATCCGAGAACCATCTGTGGGAATTGTGATGTCTGGTCGGGGGAAATTTAATAAAGGGAGCAAATTTGTCACTGGCTGACTGTAGCCAGAGGCAGATGTCGTTTTCTAATTTATCCACGCTGGTGCACGGGACGGGGACAGGGCGGGTGTCTGAGAGGTTCGCGAGGAATCCTTCAGTCGTAGGCATTCCATTTGCGGGATAGACCTCCGGCCATCAGTGGGGTGGGGGAGTTGCCACTGATCGTGAGAGTGTTGTCTATTAAGTGGTGGTCTGACCAAGTACAGGGTGAGACGGAGGGGGGAAAGAATAAGGTTTTGGGTCCATATTTGGTCTAAAATGTGGCCCTTAATATGTGTGGGCGAAGTAATTTGTTGGGACAGGTTGAGACTGGTGAGGGCCTCAAAGACCTCCGAGGCGTGGGGCCCGGCATTGATGTCATTAAACCAGTAATTTAGGTCACCGAAAAGGGCGAATCTAGGATGGGAGGTGAGGAGGTTAATCAGCTGATCGGACAAGGTGGCTGAGAAAGATGGCATCGGTTGAGGGGGGCGGTAAAGAAGAAGAAAAGTTAAGGCCCCGCTATCCGTGTTTAGGCTAAAGATAAGATTGTCAACTCCCAGGAGAGAGATGGATGGAGTAGAGGTGGAGTTCAGGCGTTTGGAGATTATGGCCGCTACCCCACCCCCAGGGTGGTTTCCTGGCCGATCGGCGCAGAGGATGTAATAGTCTTGGGGGAGGGCTGCCAGAATGTCAGGGAGTGAGTCCGCAGTCAGCCAAGTTTCAGTAAGCAGGAGGACGTCAGGTTTTTCGTTAGAGAGAAGGATGACGATATCGGCGTGATGTTTTGCTAAGGATCGGGTGTTTAGATAGAGAACTCTAATGGTGGTATTGCTCTGGATAGGCTGACTAGGGAATGCGACCAGATTTGTAAAGTGCCGATCCGGTGGGGCAATACCGGTGGTAAAGATGCGTCTGATGGTAGAGGGGGAGGGTGTGAGGTTAGGGGACTGTAGATCCCTCAAAGAGTTGGCCGAATATGTGATGATATGGCCAGCCTGGCAGGCCCCTGGGGCCGGTCTGGCGCGGACGGGTGCAGACGGGCTTGCCTTAGGCGCGCCTTCGGTGCGCAAGCGGCGCGCCCGCTGCGCTCGTCCGCTGCTCTTCCTGAGGTGGCACATTTTTATGGGTGCCGGAAGACGACAAGGGGGGGCGTGGTCTAAAAAGGGGCGTGGCCAGCGATCTCGCCGGTGATGGCGGCGGGGTGTTTGCCTTTCCACAGGGTCCCGTGACAGCGCTAGATCCGCTGAAGACAGGAAAATGTGGCACCCAAAAGAAGCAGATGCTGCAACAGGTGAAAAAATAACAATTTTAAAAGTGATAGCAAAGTTCGCCTACTCCCGGCTTTCCGCCTCAGGAGGATTAATGTCTCACAACGCTCGCAGTCAGCGTGGTTTAAGTAAGGTGGGCGGGGGCGTGGTCTAAAAAGGGGCGTAGCTAGCGATCTTGCCGGTGATGGCGGCGGGGTGTTTGCCTTTCCACAGGGTCCCGTGACAGCGCTAGATCCGCTGAAGACAGGAAAATGTGGCCCCAAAAGAAGCAGATGCTGCAACAGGTGAAAAAATAACAATTTTAAAAGTGATAGCAAAGTTCGCCTACTCCCGGCTTTCCCCCTCAGGAGGATTAATGTCTCACAACGCTCGCAGTCAGCGTGGTTTAAGTAAGGTGGGTGGGGGCGTGGTCTAAAAAGGGGCTTGGCCAGCGATCTCACCGGTGATGGCGGCGGGGTGTTTGCCTTTCCACCGGGTCCCGTGACAGCGCTAGATCCGCTGAAGACAGGAAAATGTGGCCCCAAAAGAAGCAGATGCTGCTACAGGTGAAAAAATAACAATTTTTAAAAGTGATAGAAAAGTTAGCTTACTCCCGACTTTTCGCCTCAGGAGGATTAATGTCTCACAACGCTTGCAGTCAGCGTGGTTTAAGTAAGGTGGGCGGGGGCGTGGTCTAAAAAGGGGCGTGGCCAGCGATCTTGCCGGTGATGGCGGCGGGGTGTTTGCCTTTCCACAGGGTCCACAGGGTTTTAGTAATAACCCTCTAATACAGAAGAACATCCCTAAGCTCCCCACTCACAGCTAGGTGTTTGTAGCCCTCACCATGACTAGGTTTCATGGTGCGAGGAGGATTCCCAATGAAGAAACATGCCACCATTGGTGGGTAAGGGAAATAATCCTTAAAAGGGATGCCCTTCATTGAGTCATCCCCTGTTTGCATTCTCTCACCTGATAAGACCCGAGGGCTCTATGGGCCAGATGTAGGTGGCCGTTTGAGGCCATTTACCGAGCGGTAACGGCCGATTTATGCCGTTACCGATCGGTAAATGGGTGACAGGTATGTAGGGGGCATTTTTTTTCCGAATCGGTAAAATTACCGAATCAGTAATTTTACTGATTCGGTAAAATAATAATTTGGTAAGTTTACCGATTCTGAGGCACCCAGATGTAGGTGGGACTCTTCAGAGTCCCAGAGGCCTTACCGAATCGGTATTTTACCATCAAATCTAATTTGATGGTAAAATACTGATTCCGGTGTGCATGCACATGTGTGCATGCACACCTATGCCATGTGACAGGCAGACCTGCCCTTAGGGCATGTATGCCTGCCACATGGCACCCGAGCCTGTTTTGGGGGTGCCAGAGGGTGTCAAAGTGACATCCCCTACACCCTTGTGAAAATCGGTATCCAAATTCTTCCGAATCGTTATTCCAGCACATCTGGAATACCTATATATCCACCCCTCAGATTTACCGATTTTTAATTACCGAATCGGTAAAATTCAGTAATTAAAAATCGGTAAATCTATTTTACCTACATCTGGCCCTATGTGTATTGAGTTACTTGATCAGGGGAGTTTGCCCTTGCTGGTCTTCAAAATCTCCTCAACCCCTTCCGTGTACATATATGACCAGCTGTGGTCCATGCAGGTAACATCGATAGGGTGGGATAAGGGGGATTCCGAGGGATGATGCAGAGGGAAAATTATATAAATAATTACATTTCCCTCTGCATCGTCCCTCAGAATCCCCCCTTACATGGCCCCACCGCTGTTACCTGCACAGACCATGGCTGTATATGACAGTGATGACCACCATTAGTGGCAAATTCATGCGTGGCGCATCCCTCAACAATAGGCAGAGAGCGGCCGAACAAGTGTCAATTTAGGACAAGACCCAGTCATCCTCCTCCCACGCCACTAACTCCTTTTGACGACAGCTAGAGAAGGTAAAATTTGATCTCATGCTCTCTTCACATCTTAGACAGAGTACGCTCTCCACCATCATGAGCAGGGTGAAAAAGCTAGCAGACTATTTTAAAGTACGTTTTTGTGCACTGATTACTACATTCCAATTTACTGCATGATACTTACGTTTGTATTATATTTAATTGTTGTACAAATTCTGGGGGTTTAAACAAGATAACCTGACTCAGTCAGAAACACAAGTAGTAATGACATTCTCAGGCAATTGAGCCTGTGTAAGTAGGTTTTGTGCTAAAGCTTATTTTGGATTTTGAAATGGTTCCCTTCCCAATTGCTTATTTTTCTGCAAAACAAGTTGTGTTTTTCATTAATTGTTCTTTTAGGATTTTTTATGATGACCTTTTCTGGTGTGATTATTTGTGTGCTTTGGCTAATGGGCTGTACATGTGGAATATATATTTAAAACAATTTATTGCTTTGGAAGCACTGATTCACTTAGAATTCCAAATTCTTTATTACAGAGCAGAGCTGAATGATATATCTGGCTTGATGCTGGTTCCAAGCACACATGCATGCAGGACTGAAAAGTTGACAACTCTGACTGAAATTGTCTGACAACATAATAATAAGCCTTTTATTTTCTTGGATTTCTCAAAGTTTATGTATTGTGCAAACCTTTCTCTATATGTGCTATATATTTAAATGGATTTATATTATTTATGCACTTGTCTCATGTTTCCTTCACAATGTTACTCATTGACATAATACTTTTGTAATCACTAATAAATTATTAATTATTTTGCATACTTTTCATACATTATGGTCACCCTATATCCCTTTTTCCAGACAAATGTGAGGCATGTAATATCTATAATGAATGAAAAGCAAACTTCATGTTATGCAACCAGCAAAATGTAATTTAAGGTGATAAGGACAGTTGATTAAGCTCGGGAGGTGAACTCCATTCTGCTCGTGGAGTTTGCAAAGTTTTCCGCACTCTACGCACTTGAGTTTTTTCCTCGCTTGCCCTCCCCAACATCAAGTTAGCAAGCGCAAGCGAGGAAAATCCACCACCCGGTGAGATTTTTGCTCAAGTGCGATCCCTGACGGCGAGTTAGCAATCGCAAGCGAGAAAAATCCACATCCAAGTATGATTTCTCAATGCCGGCAGTCACAACCGCTCGCGTTGAGAAACCTTCAGTTTGCGTTGAGAAGGTTGCCACACGAGAAGAAAATATAATCAAGCAGCAGAAAAGAACAGCACCCTTTTGGTATGTACATGATGGTGTTTGCATTGATTTTCAGCACAGAACAAACACCTGGCACTGAAAATCAACACAAACAGTTGTTACCAAGCCCACTCCGCTGCTCGCGGAACTCCGTTTTTTGGTCACTTCCTGGAGCTCCACACTCCGCCCAGGATTTACAGTTGATTGCCAATAAAGTGGGAACAGGAAAAGTAGGGTCTTGACAGGTTTTCTGAACCTGAGGTGGGAGTAGATGGTATGGATGTCTTGGGGAGAGAATTCCAGAATTTGGGAAAAAGGAGTCAGAAGTCCATCTATTGAATATTGGGGATGGCTGGATTGAATTAAGATGACAGGAAGATAGCATTGAAGACTTTTTTTTTAAAAAGCTGTCCTGCATATGGAAGGTTATATACATAGAATCTTGAAAGTAATATGACTTTTATGCAAAGGTAGTCCAGGTGTGAAGAGAAACTAATATAATGAGAGATACCAAGAACAAAGCACTATTCCATCTGAAGTTAGTATATCCAATAATGGGGAGTCCAAAGAGAGTAAAGTGCCAATTGTCGAGGCAGGATTTAAATAGAGCCAGAACTGTCTGTTTTCAATTTTCCAAAGGAAAAAGAAGATTGTCTGCAGGATTTTCAGGAGGTGGCTATGAATAAGACACATGAGTGAGCTGACATAAATACTAAAGAATGTTGTACTGTGTGCAGACCTCTGTGGTATACTTTAAGGGACAAAATAAATTGTGGACTGGAAATATGGAAGATATGCAGTATGGGTACAATCATTCACAAAACAAGAGAACCGCTGAAATGCTGTCTTTCACCACAGCCTCCTCTTGACAGGAGAGGAGGAGGGAAGTGGGACCATGTCAAAAGCAGCTAAAAGATTTAGGTGAATTAGGGAAGCTGGCCCTTCCTGATCTAGACAGCCATGGATCTCATTGACCGTGGAAAGAAGGACACAATAAGAGGGGTTTTCTGGTCTGAATCCAGCTTGGTCGGAGTAAAGCAGAGCCTTGCTTTCCAGAAAGAAAAGAAGCTGAAGGTTGGCAGCACATTCTGTGAGTTTAGATAAAAAGGGAAACAGAGTCGAGGGTGGTAGTTAGCTATGATTGTTGGATCAGCATTGGTCTTCTTCTGGAGTGGGGAGCTATTGTTAGTATCCACACAGATGGAACGATGACAGATAAAGAGACTGATTAAAGATGTTTCTAATGGTTGGGCAGATAAATTCACCAGTGAATTTCACAGCCTTGGGAGGACAAGGGTCAAGGGGAGAACATGAAGCTATAGACATAAGCAATTTCTTCAAAGAGTCAGAATGAAAGGTGAATTGTGTTAGAGAACTTAACTTTGGTGACACTATAAGACGTAGATTCATCACTATAGTACTGGTATAGTAGAATATTGAATTATCTATGTTTAAAGACCTTACTAGCTTCGGGTCAGTATATTAGTGGTGTAGTAGAATAATGAATTGTGTAAATTCAAAGATCTTAGTAGTCGCTGGAAAAATACATCGAAAGTATAAAGTAGGATTGCAAATGTTTTCCCTCCGGGATCTTTTTTGCAAATAGTAGAATCCTTAGATCCCTGAAGGATATCAGCTTGTCTCATAAGTGTCTTACTCAGAACATTTTTACAGTACACCAACTTGACTTGCTAGGATAAAATGTCACCTTGCCCATCATAGTGTACCTCGCCAGATAAAATTATGGTACAGTTCAGAGAATATATCGCCACCCATCATACAACAAAGTTCTTAGCATTACGTCTTGGCTTAATTCCATCAAATGCCAAACAACCAAGCTGGCAATATAAAGGCCCAAAAACCTGCAGTCTTTGCGAAGCATTGAAGCAGAATTTAATACATTTAATCTGCATCTGCCCTAACCCAAGGCCATATCACCTTTGGTTACTGAAAAAACATTTAAGTGGCATTCATGCTTGTAGAGCAGCAATGTTGAAATGCCTTGATCCAAACGATCCACAGCTCGATTGTAATCTGGTAACATTTTTTTTATTTCAAATTATTTTCATTAAATTTTTACAGACAGGTAAGATCGCTTTACAGTTACAGGGTATCAGCACAACTTGGCTGTTGTTGCCATGGTTACAGGTAAATGGTATACGTTTCGCTGCCCCCCTTTACAATGTCTTGCTAAGAGATTAAGGGCAGCTGAAAGAGAAGGAAAAAGAATAGAAAAGAAAGGGCGGCGATAGTATACAAGAAGAGTACTTCAGTCATGGGCCTAGTCTGGGCTTGTGGCATTTTTTGTGGTGTTTTTTCTTTGTGGGCAGCTACCCCTCTGAAGTGAGCTCACGGGAGCTCATAGGGGTCCAGGTACTCGTCCCGCGATGTCCACATCCCCCTAGTAGCTGGTCTACAGGGTGCTTTTTCATGAACAAAAAGATTTTTCCTTAGAACACTTTAATTTTGGGGCAGTAGAAGACAAGGTGTGCTAGGTCCACCTTTTCGTTGCCGCAGTTCGAGCACAGGTCATTTTCCCCGAGGCCTAGCATTGCTAGTCGAGTCGGGGTCCAGTAGGTCTTGTGTGGTAGCCAGTATTTTGTATGGGATAGTACTGGGGAGATTTTGTTATGTGAGGGGGAGGCCCAGAGAAGAGCCAGGTCATGTTCACTTAGTGGGGTGTCTAGTTGTTTTGCCCAGTAATTTGATGGCTTATCGTTAATTTTGGTAGTGCATGGACGTAGTAGTTTATACAGGTGTGATACCTGGTGTCCTATTTTGTTGAGTTTCACCATATATTGCATAATTGATGGGTTGTGTTGTGCTAGCTTAGCTTTTGTTAGTGCTGTTCTGAATTTTAGGAAAATATAGAACTCGATGTCTGGTAGCTTATGCCTCTCTTTTAGCGTGGTGAACGTGATGGGGTTGTCTTCCTCCTCCAGTTGGGCTGGGTAGGAGATACCTTTCATCTTCCATGCCTCTATAGACTGGCATTTCCTCTTGTATTTAATCTTGCTGTTGGCCCACAGAGACTCCCACTTCGAGTTGCTTACACTGTTCTCCATTTTCTTGTCTATTTTGAGCATCACAACTTTTGTGTTTTTGAATATTGGGCTGGAGGCGTGTGTGTGTTTCTTAGCTGTTAGTAGTACCAGTGGGTCTAGGTTATTTAGGATGGCTCGCTCGATTAATGGCCATAGCGGCGTGTACCCTTGAGGGAGTGACATCCAGTAGGCTCCCTGCTTTAACCCTGTATGAAAAATGTATAATATATATATAATATATAATATAGGGAGTTACAGATTAGCAAATTGGAGGGCACATACACTACAATGGCCCTCTTCCAGTCCTAACTCGTTGTAAAAGCCCAATGCATGGAGACTGTACCTCACACAATAGGCTATGTGTGCATGATTTTTACTCCTTTCTCTGTCACCTTTTGATACACTCAAATGAACTGTGTAATTAATGCACTTTGAATCAATTGATGTTTTAAAAAACTATATATAATTCTTTTAACCTTAGTATAATTAACTAAAGCACATTGTTATGGTTTTAATAAACTAAAAACAATAAAGAATTTTTTTATTTGATATATCGCCAGCCAGAGGGCAGAGATGCTCATTAAATGAAATTCCCTTGCATCCACCCACCCACCCACTCACGGAGGAGGAGGACAACGCACTCACAGGTGAGCTAATTCTTGTCTGCACTTTCCCTGACAATATGTTGTGTTAGATTATATTATGTCAATGTAACAACACATTACATTTAAGTAGCTCACATTATGTCATTTTGGTAACACGAGTCCTTCATTAAACAATTAGAATACATCCCTGTTCAATAGCACATCGAGTTCAAATTATGGAAATAAAATCTGCTTTAGTTCAGAACATATTACAAATCGGCTTCGATCCCAAGAAATTGTGGAAAAAGACTGGCAAACTGAGCAAAAAGGCAAACTTTATTCATTAACACGTCTAGCTGAGCCCCCAGTCTCGCTCACATGGTGATATTCCCTTAACTCCAGACCATCTTTTTAAAGACAAACACATACATTAGGCAAGAGCTAGCAAATTTCGAGATGCTTTTGTAGCAGCAATAAAACGCGGGTTAAGGGGAGCCCATTAAGAGATTTCAGTTCTAATATGAAAACATAATATAAATCACACACACAGTAGAAACATATTTCCATCTTAAGCCCTGCCAAGTGTTTTCTCCAGTGGTCATGTGAGGTAACTCCCAGCAGATCGGAGAGGCAGCAGAAGGACTCGGTAGAAAGTGGCTAAAATAGATGGAGTGGAACAGTTGGAACGAGCAGGCTTAGCCTTGAGTGACAGGGGACGGGGGAGCTCTGGAGTTTGCAGCAGCGGGAGCAGATGATGACTTCAGTTTCACATCCCATCTCCCCCAGAAATGGAGAGAGAGAGAGAAACAGATGACTTTTCCAGATTGCGCCTATTGGCCTCCCATGTTGACACAGCAATAATTTTTAATGAGAAAATTTTAGTATTTGTGTGGGAGAAGTGAGCGCTGTGTACACAGATGCAGCGCTGGCCACCATGCTGGGGGCGGGCTGGGGGCGAGGCGCTCCTCGGCAGCTCTCCGGCCGGCTTGCCTGGTGTGCTCGGTCCCAAGACAGATTCCTTTCAGGCAGAAGGGAAACATTTAGACTCGCTCACCTTTGAACCCGATGCGAGGCTGTTTACCTTGGCAAGAGCAAGTGGCAGTTTTACAGATATTAAATACAGTCCTGTGGGAGACTCTGGAAGCCGTCCTACATTTTAATCATTCAAATTGGCCTGCTTCAGAGGAGCATTGGACACGACCTGCAGCCAACGTGTGATACATGAAAGACCAGCAACAACAGATATCATTGAGACGACTGTGTGTTTGCGTGTGTGTGTGTGTGTATATATATATATATATATATATATATATATATATATATATATATACATATATATATATATATATATATTCAATGAAAAAACCATAGGTTTCACACCAGTTATAGTTAGGAATTAGCATTTAAAAAACCTATCAAATTCACTGAAAAAACCATAGGTTTAACACCAGTTATAGTTAGCTGGAAATTTTACTGATATAAAACCATTGAAATTCCCACGTTATAGTTAGATGGACTCACTATAACTTGCGCGTGCAATGCACTGCTGATGACGTCACATATTACATCACTCATGACATGGTCAGTGACATCACTCATGACATCACTGATGACACCATCCAGTGAATGTGTGTCTTTCTGAAAAATAAATATATTTTATATATGTATATGTAAAAGTTGATGGAAGAATAAATGTTTAAATAAGTGTCTAAATGGATGGTTTTTTAAAAAAAAATGATTGGTTAACTGGCTTATTAAGTGTATGTTAGTGAATACATATATTAGTGAGTAATGTTTAAATATTTAAATATATGTATTAGTGTTTCACTTTGTTTATAAGTGGCTGCATGGGTTGGTGAGTAGCTACATGTGTAGGTATATGGGTTATTAGATGTTTTTTTAGTATCAGTATGAGTGTTTGTATGGTTTGGTGGGGGTATTACTTATCACATAGATGCATGAATGACTGACTCTCTCTTTGTATGTGTTTTGAAGACAGCATATGTGCAGGACTGTATGGGTGGATGAGTGTGTATATGTGTGTGTTACTGCGTGAATGACTGTCTCACTAGTGTCTTTATCAGTAACTACATATGTTTTAATCTAGTATACGTGAATATTGATGTATATAAGTGAGTATATGTGAGAGTAAGAGATTGTAAGAGTTCCTGTTTAAATAAGTATGTGTTTCTATAAGTGATTGTTTAAGAGAGTAAGTATGTGTAAGTTTCCTTAGAAGTAAGGTGGTAGTGTGTGTTTAGATGTATATGCAAATAAATGGATGTTCAATAGTTTACTTGCATGTGTGAGTATGTTTGAGAGTAACTTTTGGATGACTGTTGGTGTGTAACAGGATGTATAGGTGTATCACTACATATGATGAGTGAGTATATGTATGCGTGACTATATAGAACTGTTGGTGAATGAGTGGATGTGTATATAGATGGTGGAATTATTGAATTGGTTGTTGTAACTTTTATGTGTATCTCAATTTTTTTGAAAATGTTAATTTCTATTTTTGAATATGTGTTTCATGGGTTACATTACACTGAAAGGAGGTCTGTCACTCTGTCTCAAGGATGATGTCATCAGTGATGTCATGAGTGATGTCACTGACCATGTCATGAGTGATGTAATATGTGACGTCATCAGCAGTGCATTGCACGCGCAAGTTATAGTGAGTCCATCTAACTATAACGTGGGAATTTCAATGGTTTTATATCAGTAAAATTTCCAGCTAACTATAACTGGTGTTAAACCTATGGTTTTTTCAGTGAATTTGATAGGTTTTTTAAATGCTAATTCCTAACTATAACTGGTGTGAAACCTATGGTTTTTTCATTGAATTTCATAGGTTTTTAAAATGCTAATTCCTTTGTATATCGAGTTTCTAACCTTTTTTTTTTTTTTACAATTTGCTGTTTTTTTTAAAGTATTCATTTTTTTTATATAATTTTTTTCTTTTGCGCTCTGGGTGCGCGCTCCGGGAAGCTTTCAGCTAAGCTCTCCGGTAAGCTTTTCCGTGAGCTCATCTGAAAGCGCACCCAGAGCGCTACTGTCGTTCGTGAAAAAAAATATGAATGAAAAGTTAATAATAATGCAAAACATTTCGTACCATACAAATAAAATTAGTTTTTTTTAATAAGGAAAATGATTATGCATTTCTGTAAAAGTTTGATGACGTCACTTCGGCGCGCAACGTAAGTGCCCTCGGAAGCGCCTACGTTCGCGGCGCGTAAACGCACGCAAAAGCGCCTACGATCGCGCCACGTTTGCGCCCCGGAAGCGCCTACGATCGCGCTGCGTAAACGCACCGGAAGTGCTCCGGAGCGCGCAGCGTAAACGCGTCGGGTCATGTGACCCTAAAATAACACTTTTCATTGGTTGCTAACAGTTTTTTTTTACAATGAATGAAATCCCCACCCATTTCCTTCACTTCTTCTTTCACTTTTGTGACTGAAAGACCTGCCTTTTTGCTCTTGCATATTTCTTGGTTAATCATGGCTGCCAGACCATCCAGCAGTGAAGATGAGCCTGAATTCATCGATGAAGAGCCTCCTCAACCAAAGGTGAAAGAGCATTTCATTTGGAAATTTTTTAAGTTTCCAGCAGACCAGAAAAAGGTGAATGCACCAAAAGTGGAGTGCAGGATCTGCAAACAGGTCCTGTCACGGGGTAACCCCCAAAAAAAGTACTCTTTTGGGAACTTTACCATGATCCGACATGTGGAGAGGAGGCACCCCCAGAATTTTGCCCGGGAAAGTGTCAGGGCTCTGGCACAAGAGGTTCCCAGAGATGGGGCCTCTACATCAACCGGAGGAGCAACTTCTTCTGGGAGAGAGCAATCGCAGGAGCAGGTGCCAAACATACAACCTGCATTTAACCATGGGGTCGTCAAATGCAGATACTGCAATCAACTCCTCACCTATGGGGAGCAAAGTGTCCTGCTCATGGTTCGAGCATTGGAGAACCGTCGCTGCCCTTCCCACCCCTAATTTTTTTGTTTTCTTTTTGCTCCTGTTGAGCAGTTTCCATTCCCTGTTTTTGTTCCTGTTCAGTTAAAAGAAGAAAACCAAAAGTTCTTTTCAGAACTACCTCCAATTCTCATCAAAGAGCTATATTCTTAAAGAAATGAAGAGTAAGTGAAATATAGTGCATTGATAATTGAAAGGAGAATGAGTAAGAAAGAACAGAAAGGTATGAGAGGTGAAAGGAAGTGAAGTAGGAGGAATGAAAGAAGGTGAGTGTTAGAAAAGAAAGTTATGACACAGTGAATAAACTGGAGGCCTCATTTCTGAAAAGTGACGCATCGCTACGTGAAAACAGCGATGCGTCACTTTTCTGGACGCACTCCTTATGACATTCCAGATATGTCATATTTAATATATGACTAATCAATTCGCAAGGAGTTACAGATATGTCAGTATTTCTGACGTATCTGTAAACACAAAAGTAACGCATTGCTGGAGTGCGTCACAAAAGTGACGCAACTCCAGTAATGTGTCCTTTCACATGGAAAAAGCACCATGTGAAAGGTTTGCTGTGAAGCAGGCGCAAGATTTTGATGCAACAGCATCCTAAAAGTGACGCACTGCGTCATTATTACCAAGCTTTTTGCAGGGGAACACCCCCTCTGCATGCATTATACCTGACGCTATTTTTAAAAAGTGACGCATCTAGGTACATGGGTCACTTTTTAAAACTCTGCGCCACATTATATCTGCATCAGGTATAATGTATGCAGAGGGGGCAATCCCTCGCAAAAAGCTTGGTAATAACGACGTACTGAAATCTATGAGATTTCTCTGCGTCACTTTTAGGATGCTGTTGCGTCAAAATCTTGCGCCTGCCTCGCGTCACTTTCATGTTTACAGATATGTCAGAAATACTGACGTATCTGTAACTCCTTGCAACATGATTCGTCATACATTAAATATGACACATCTGGAATGTCATAAAGAGTGCGCACAGAAAAGTGACGCATCGCACCAGCAGTGTAATAAAATGTGCCTCGTTGCACTATATTTAAAGGACGCAACAGCATCCTAAAAGTGACGCAGTGAAATCTCAAAGATTTCACTGCGTCGCTATTACAAATCTTTTTGCCGGGGAACACCCCCTCTGCATGCATTATACCTCACGCAGATATAATGTGGCGCTTGATTTTAAAAAGTGACCCATCTACCTAGATACGTCACTTTTTAAATATAACGCAACGAGGCACATTTTTTTACACCACTGGTGCGATGCGTCACTTTTCTGTGCGCACTCCTTATGACATTCCAAGTAACGCATTGCTGGAGTGCGTCACAAAAGTGACGCAACTCCAGTAATGTGTCCTTTTACATGGAAAAAGCACCATGTGAAAGGTCTTGCGTCAGTCTAACACCTGCTGTAAAGCAGGCGCAAGATTTTGACGCAACAGCATCCTAAAAGTGACGCAGTAAAATCTCAAAGATTTCACTGCGTCGCTATTACAAAGCTTTTTGCGGGAGAACACCCCCTCTGCATGCATTATACCTGACGCTATTTTTAAAAAGTGACGCATCTAGGTACATGGGTCACTTTTTAAAACTCTGCGCCACATTATATCTGCGTCAGGTATAATGTATGCAGAGGGGGCATTCCCCCGCAAAAAGCTTGGTAATAACGACGTACTGAAATCTATGAGATTTCTCTGCGTCACTTTTAGGATGCTGTTGCGTCAAAATCTTGCGCCTGCCTCGCGTCACTTTTATGTTTACAGATATGTCAGAAATACTGATGTATCTGTAACTCCTTGCAACATGATTCTTCATACATTAAATATGACACATCTGGAATGTCATAAGGAGTGCGCACAGAAAAGTGACGCATCGCACCAGCAGTGTAAAAAAATGTGCCTCGTTGCACTATATTTAAAAAGTGACGCATCTAGATAGATGCGTCACTTTTTAAATATTGCGTAACAATGCGCATTTTTTTACACCGCTGGTGCGTCACAAAAATTGACGCACAGGCGGCGCAAAACTGGCAGCGCAAGGCCTTCATAAATATGGTCCTGGATTTTCCCCGTGCTTCGCCGGTGCGCGTACCATGCGCTTCCCCCGCGCAAAACGAAAAAAAAAAAAAAAAAAATGTAATGCCCCGCAGGACCCTATTTTAGCCCCCACATCAAACCTAGGGGGTCAGAGGGGGTCTACTCTTCCCCCTTATGGTCATTTGCCCCTTTTTTTTTCAAACCCCTTGTGTCTCGATTTTATCGAGACACAAGATGGCGGCCGCTCCAGACTGTTTAGAATGTTTACAGACACCCAAGAGCCAATCAGCTTCCTGCGTGCAAGTCGCGTGTCGCGCCAGGAGCGCACTCGGGTGCGCGCACCGGAGAGCGCCTATAGATATATATATTTTTTTGAACCTAAATTACTCAAAATCCACTGCAGCACATATCTTGAGACATAGCAAAGGCACATCGGGCTACCAGTCCCTTCAATTTTGCCAAGTTTGCTGGAAATCCATTCAGCCGTTCGGGCTAAAAGTGAAATCGACCGCCCTATGGAAATTTACATGGGGAAAACGCGTTTTGGGACCCCCCTTTTATCTCGGCCCCCGCTTGACGTATCCCCCCCAAACTTTCAAGGAAGGACCGGAGCTCGACGAGGCCATTTTCAGGAAATTTTCAGGCAGATTCGTCAACCGGTGCCAAAGTTATTCCAAATAGAATTTTGAGATTTAACATTGAAAAAAATCCTAACTATAACTACCTACTGGCGACCGCCAGTAGGTATATATATATATATATATATATATATATATATATATATATATATATATATATATATATATACACACATGCATATATATGTATAAGTACATATATATGTATATATATATATATATATATGTATATGTTTATTAAGTTCATAGAGAGAGATAATAGATATGTACTATAGGTATATATCCATATTTATACATATTTTTTTCACAATAAATGAAGAATTATGTGTACATTATATTTATTTTTGAAAAGTGTAAAGTATTTTTATCTATCTATATCTATATGTATATATATATATATGTGTATATATATATATATATATATATTTATATATATATATATATATATATATATATATATATATATATATATATATATATATTGTCTTCGAATGTCGACAATATGTGCATATCTCTCTCTCTCTCTCTATATATATATATATATATATATATAGAGAGAGAGAGAGAGAGAGAGAGAGAGAGAGAGAGAGATATGCACATATTTTCGGCATTCAAAGTCTCAGTCTATGGAAAGAAATGTCAGTTTCACAAGTGGGTATACATCACCTCCTGCCCCATATGGTTTCTTTATAGGTATTTCCAGCCGTACTGAGAAGCGAGATCCCTCCCCGTTTACGCCACTTCCACTGGCTTCCCCAGGCCCCTCGGCCCATTCGTCTTCTAATTTGATTTTACCTGTCATGGAACATTGTTTCTTGCTAGTTTTACACATCTTGAGTCAAGATTTTGTTTTGTTTAAACAAAAGAGATACAGAAGGGCTGCGAGGGACGCCCGCAGTCACGTCGGGGTCATGGCCTATTTATTGATTTTCCGAGGCAGCCAAGATGCGCACAGAAGGGCAAGGCGGGAAGACACGCCGGGGGGACGCGAGGGGTTCAACATGATATGTACTGCGGCCTGTAAAAACGGGCTGCAAGTACTTAGGCCTCAAACCGCCTGACAGCAAGCTCCCTGCAGGAACACAATCCATGTTGATTTTACAGGGAAGGTTGTTATCCACATTTCGCTCCTGATTTATTGGTTTTTAACCAGCTCCTTATGCTAAAATAAAAAACGCCATTTTGTGCTTGACAGGGGACACGCCGACTGCTGCAGGGTGACAACGATTACCTCAGAACCCGGCGACCTTTTTGGAGGAAGACTGAAAAAAAAACACAACGATGGCGCACATGCCTTTAAACGCATCTACCAACTGCTGTGTCCAGTTGTTGGCCACCTGCAAAGTTTGTTTTATATTTGTCAAATGTATGAAGGCCGTGGCTAATGTAGAATAATAACATATGTGCAGAGCATTACAACATCCCGGGCTCACGCTCTCGCGCAGAAAGAGAAGTGACAGAGCTGGAAATTGGTTGAAGAAAGCTTTGCAAACAGTATCCTTGATCAGTTAAACAAAAAAAGAAAAAAAGAAATTGTAAGCCCTGAAGAAATCAAGGCCGTTTCAGAGAGCAGTTGATTGGTGTAAAGTGAGAGAGCGAACTCTTCTGTCTTTACATACCCTTAAAGAGTAAGAGATAGAAACAAGGGAGACAAGCTTCTGAAAGCCCTGCAGGATTAAAACTGCCAAACGAGGGATGCTGGGCACATCTGTGGAATTCATTAGGCAGGTTTGATTGGCCACTGTTAAACAAAGGTGGAGTACGGTTTCATCGTCTTTCAGTGGGAGTCCTGCTCGAATTTCCAGCTGATGATTTAGTCAGGTGTAAGCATGAAGTTTGCAATTTAGGCACATAAATCTAAAGTGATTTTATTATCCTGTGTTTTACCCTGACACCCTGCTTCACCCCATCTCGCTGTCAAAGCTCCCATGATGTGTTTATGTAGCCCGCACTGTAATTGATTGGCATTCAGCAGAACATGGCGCATAAATTGTGCCTTCCACAAAAGATACAGAGCCCAGTGGAGTCCATATTTCACAAAACGTGCAGTCTTTCCATTCCTCTGTGGCTATTTTTCCCCTTCCCAAAATTCCTTGAATTCTCTCTCTCTCTATGGCTATGAATGTGTTGTAAAACACAGCTGGCATGGCAAACTCTACCATATAGGCATGTCATTTTAGAAATAATGATTGGAACGGTGACGCCTGTCTCGCTTATTGAAGTTTCAGCACCTAATCTGTGCAAAAGGCAGATATGATGGGTGTAAATGTTGCACTATGTAATAATGTCACATTCAGGCCCGGATTAACTATGATTTTGCATCGTGATTGCGTCAGCTTTGTTGCGCAGCCTTGGTGCAAAAACCTTTTTGGCATTTACTAAGCCTTATAAAGTCAATTTCTGTGGTTTAATAAATACAAAGTAACGCAACGCTGCACTGTCGTATTACTTTGCATCAGGTAGGCATCACATGTGTGGAGTGTGTGCGTTCCCATGCACCCACCCATGTATTTTGACTAAAGCCCAGATTTACAAAGATTTGTAAATCTGAGCTTGTGTTAATATTGTGCACCTACCCCCAATGGCGTCACAAGGAGAATTATCTTCTGCCGCACACATAGAAAGAGGATTATACCTTTAAGGATTTTTTTTGCACAGAAAGGTGTCCCTTCTTGCACAAAAACAATCCTGCCCATAATGCATGTCCACAAGGGTGCCAGTGTTGGTGGTGGACCGCCTCAAATGCACCAGAGCAGTCAGAGATGAGGAGCTCCATATCTTAATAGACATTACTCTGTTCAGCTCGGTCCTCTTCACGCAACACAGCAAAGCAACTTTTCTCCCAGTTGAGCGTTGCGTAAACGTTTAATACTACCCCTCAATTTCTCAGCATGACAATAATTGTGCGACCCTTAGTGCCAAGGGCCTGTAATTACTACCCTTTGTTTTTGAGCTCAGCTGTCAGCAAAACATGTACTAACTCTGAGGTTTTTCAATTTACTGTAAGCGACAAAGATGCCAAAAAGTAGCGCATAGGGATGTCTCGCACTGTCGCAGTGCAGAAAACGGCATCAGAATACAGCCACAGGAATCTTTAGCTAACCTGCTCTCCTTGCGTTGCAAAAGCTCTATAAAACCTGCACACCGTTTTCACTGGCTTCAATATGCTCCTTCAAAAACGATTTTGAATCAGAATAGCAGCTAATTTGAAATGAATGGCAGTGGATTTGGAAGAAATCCTAGTGCTGTCATGAGCTAGTCACTCAAACTGAAATTCATTTTAAAACTGTCTACATGTCATTTTACTCGTCCTACTCAATGACATGAAAATGTTGGCAGCCTACATCAACAATACTTCGAAAATGTCACCCTGTCCTGCTCGTGCATTCAGTGGTTTTTCGCACATACTTCCAACTTGAACCTTATCCAATAAAAAGGCCAGTGTGTATGTGTATACGCCTGTTTTAATTACTTATGTTATCCTTGCAGTATCCCTTTTGGTAACTTCTGTCGCTGCCTTACATGCCGAGATCCGAAGCAGAGCGTGTTCACAGCTCAAGGGGGACTCAGACGGTAGTAATAATTCTGGGTTAACCCTGACAGCTTTAGGGGGGTCTTCCCTCAAACTTTTTGCCTCCCTCCTCCTTTTTTACTGATCTTGTTTTTTGTTGGCCTTAGGACTCTGTGTACTTTACCACTGCTAATCATTGTTAATGTGCTTGTGCTCTGCCTTACACCCAATTGGCACATTTAATTGGCTTGTAAGCCCCTAGTTAAATGATACTACATGCACCCAAAGCCTTTAAGTTAACTGCTACTAATTGACCTGCAGCACTGGTTGTACCACCCACTTAAGTAGCTCCAACACAGGACTTCGCATCACAGCCCACTGTCTCCTTTGAACCGGTGCTGCTTGGCACATCTCTGACGCCTTTCCATCGCAAGCCCCTACATGATGGCATCCTCGATGATGACACAGATGACACAGTAGTCTGCATTGCTATCCCTGCAACCTCTTAGGAGTCGCTTGTGTGTGACACATCTTCGATGTGGAATTTTGCATTTCAAGCCCTCGCTAATGGCAAAGCCGACGATGATGCAGGAACTCACACTGCAGCCTTGCAGCTTCAGAACTCCTCTGAACCACCACTGTCCGATGCATCCTTGATGATGGATCATGCAACGCTACGCAACCAGGATGGAAAGTACTCTTGTTCAGGGCACCCTAACTTGGTCGCTGTATCCAGCCTGTGCTCCATCACGGTTGGCCTGTGCTTGTGACTTTGTCATGGTTGGATGCCGCCAGGTAACCACAGTTGGGGGCTTTGTCCATCTAAACACACAAACCTTGAAAACCGTATCCGTAGTAGGGAACCAGGGGGAATAGGGCCTCAAGGGTGAGCTGGCCTACAGTCACAACATTTCACACACAACAAAGCCACCCACGATTCAATGTATTCCTTTATATCTACTAATGCTCCACCTCTACTTCTGGGCATGCTCAAAAATATGATGGGTTGTCCTCACACACTACCAGGTGTCATGCTTCATCACAAGACTTCCCACTCTCTTCAGAAACCCAGTTTGATGAAGAATGGGCCTATACCTGGAGTCAGGGAGGCACAGCTACCAAAGAACAGACCCATGAAATATAACCATTAAAAAACAATGTGATATGCTAAACTCATCTTTATATTTACATAGAATACCACTTAGTGTTAAAAACCAATCATGGGGATATGGAGAATTAGTACCCCATCACCACAGGCATTTAATCGTGGACCTAGGCACTATTTTCACTTATATATTTAAAATTGCATATTTCAGTTCTACAGATTGGATGTTTCTCATTGTATGTGTTGAATTATTCATACATTTTTACTTTGTTTCTAAAGTGGTGTGTGATTTTTCTTGTGTTGTGCTTGTACTTTATTACTGTTTGAAGTGCTGCATAAATACTTTTTATATTGCTTCTAAGCTTAGCCAGGCTAATTTGTGCCTAGCTACCAGAGGGTTAAGCACATGTTAATTTGGGGTTGGCTTGTGTTTCACCATAACAGAGATTGTGGTTCCTGCTTGAGTTGGAATTCACCCTCCTCAACCAATAATCCAATTTCCAACATTCTGCTGATACCATTTTGCTGCGTGGAATACTGCATTATTCACCTGAGATATTTATGGCTACCAATGTTAGTCTGGCAAAACACTTGGTAGTCAATAATTGAGACCACACGCATTCTTGTTTTGTAAAAATAAATAGTTGATGAAAGTTTATGAAATATAGGTTTGAGTTAACTTGCACAGGAGCCAAAGGTGTCCATTGGTGTGTTCTAGCTTTAAGCTACTCTTTCTAAGTAAATTGAATCATTTGAGTTTCTACTTGACTTATGCAATTTGTTTCAGATGTGCCTCTTTTCTGTCAGCCTTCTTCCATACAGATACCTTCGTATGTGCTATGAGGCTCCAGTGAAAAAGTATTGAACCCTCACCTGCTGACTCTCTTCCACCACCTCGCAGACCACAGACCCTGGATGAGATGATGTTAGAAGGGGCCAGTTAAACTTTGCTACTGGACAAAGTCATCTTGTATCCTGCAAAGGGGAAGGTGGGGTTGAGGGCGTTTGTTGGAAAATTAAGAGAGAGGGACCTGAGTACATCTTGAGTTCTAGCCATGGAGCAACATTATTTTGCACTCTTCTTTAATGTAGTGGCTATATTCAATTTTTTACCCAATAAAGTAAAGAACATGTGTCAAAGCTGTGTGATGTGAGAATTAAATAATTACAATTTCAGATAATCTTCATTACCCTGAATCATGTTCCTCTGCATCCTTACAATATGAGGAACCCCACTTCCCAGAGTGTTTAAAAAAACGAACCAAAAGTGTTTTTATAGTGTTCAGTAAAGTGAGGCCATTATAACCCCCGTTAATTGTAGGAAGCTAAATGAAAACTCTTGGAGGTGCAAATAGGGAGGGTGAGAGTGATTTGAACTGGGATGAGGAGGACAATGATTCAGAGTAATGAAGATTATTGTAAGTTATTATTTAATTAGTCCAGCATTTACTTTCCTGGTCCCTATCCTTACAATATGAAAATATGCAAAACAGATGAAGTTTTAGTATTATAAAGTTTTTAACAACAAGAAGAATGATGCAAATCTAATATGTGTTCATATCAACAATTCATTTATAACCCTCATAATAATTTCAGAGCCAAAATTATAGTTAAAGACTCACCCAGGTCTAATCTATAATACTTCACAAAGGTTTGAGGAGTTGACTAGGTAGCCGCTCTACAACTTTCCTTCAGAGATACCCACATGACCTCTGCTCAGGATGTTAAGATTGCTTTAGGAGAGCGACCCTGGATGTTCCGGGGACATGGAGTGCAGAGGCAAGATGACGGCCGCTCTGTCGGCCAAGAGAGCACTTGCGGCCGATCGACCACCCTCCTACTAGTCTCACGGAGCGCTGTGGAGTCTATTTTTCACTATAACTCTTTGAATCACCCTATTTCGATAAAGAGAGGAAAAGACCCCCCCATCCACACTAAAAGGTTTCTATTTGCTTCCTGCCGGAGCAGGGCGCGTCCTGGCTTCTCGCTTAGCTGTCATGCCACCAAAGATCTCCTGAGGGGCCAAGACGAGCACTGCAGGAGATCCTTTCGGGTCAGTAAGAGCCCTGGAGTAAAAGCAGCGAACCGGAACAACAGCTGCTGGGGAAGGTGCTCTGGCTTCCGAAAAGATGCAGGCAGGCGGATTGACCAAGAAAACTACCCGGTGATCTTCCTTCCTGCTAGAAAAGGAAAGATCGCTGACACCAAGCAGCAGGGCCGGACTGGGAACCAAAACCGCCCCTGGCAAAAGTACTCGCCGGGCCCCCCGGGGGTTTGGGGGTGCGGCTGAGCTATTTGCCAAGGCCAGTTTCGGACGATTTTGTTACAGGGACCGCAAACAGCCCTGTAACGAAAACGGCACACAGGGGCCTGAAAGCAGCCCCCACCCTGGCGGCCCCCGGGGTAATGCCTGGTGCCCGCTATCGCCAGTCCGGCCCTGCCAAGCAGGAAGAGCGGTTCTAGAAAGGCTGCCCCAGCTGATCAAAACAAAGAGGTGAGCTTAGGTAAATCGGGAGGTTCTGGCGCAAAAATTGTTTCTGGCTCTGCTGTTGGTCAGGAAGGGGCATGGGGTGATCTGACCTGGATGCTGCAATACCTGATCTTTGGTTCTAGTGGAGACAGGTCTGCCTGGGGGAGCAAACGCTGGGTCAACAGGCTCAGACTTTACCCGGGAAAACTTTCTTTGAATCAGCAGCTGCCACAAAAATATCGGGTTTGACCATGATGGTCGGGTTTAAACACCAGATGGTGGGTGAGAGAGATGCCAGCACCACAGACCAGGCCGAGATCGATACGGGTGAACACTTTTTTTCTTTATTGGACCCTTCTAATTCATTCGAAGATGAGTCATTTCACTTGCCAGAACTGCGCCAGGGGGGTCACCAAACTATCCATGGAGTGAGACTAGCAGCACACAATTGGAGTAAGAGGAGTTGGACAACTCAGTCGCTGAATTCGGTACTGGTACAGTACACAAGAAAAAACATTATCTGACCCCGGGGATCAAAAGGGGGATCAGCGGTGGCGCTCTCATGGGACTATTTCTTTTCCTCCAATCTGGGAGCAGACCCAGGGGATACATCGAGACAGGTTGCTCTGAAGACATTGGAGAACCCGGAGGATATCTCTTTCTTCGTCATATATCAAACCATAATGACACACAGAGATGAAACTCGAGTAAAAAGCCAAAAAATGCTAAGTCAATCCATCAATCAATACATTTATAAAGCATGCTACTCACCGGTAAGAGTCTCAAGGGGGGGGGGAGGGGGGTGCTGCTACTGCTCGAAAAGCCAGGTCTTGAGGTGTTTCTTGAAGACGAGACGAGGTGGTCCTGGGTCAGTCGTAGGTGGGCGGGGAGGGAGTTCCACATCTTGGTCACCAGGTAGGAGAATGATCTTCCTCCTGTGGTGATTCTGCAGATCCGTGGGTCGGTGGCGAGGGTGAGGCTGGCAGAGCGGAGTTTGCGGGTTGGAGTGTGGAACGTGAGGCGGTTGTTGAGGTATTTGGGGCCTATGTCGTGGAGCGCCTTGTGTGCATGGGTGAGGAGCCTGAACGTGATCCTTTTGCTGACGGGGAGCCAGTGCAGGTATCTCAGGTGGGCTGACATGTGGCTGTTGCGAGGGATTTCGAGGATGAGTCGTGCGGATGCGTTCTGTATGCGCTGGAGTCGTTTCTGAAGTTTGACTGTGGTTCCTGCGTATAGGGCGTTCCTGTATTCTAGTCGGCTGGTGACGAGGACCTGGGTGACTGTATTTCTAGTTCTGGTAGGGATCCACCGGAAGATCTTACGGAGCATGCGCAGGGTGTTGAAACATGAGGATGAGATAGCGTTGACTTGCTTGGTCATCGTGAGAGAAGAGTCCAGGTTGCGTGCGTGGTCAGTGGGTATAGGTGCGGTGCCCAGTGCTGTGAGCCACCAGGAGTCGTCCCAGGGGGATGGGGATGGTCCAAGGATGAGGACCTCCGTCTTTTCTGATCTCAGTTTCAGACTGCTAAGTTTCATCCATTCTGCGACGTTTTTCATTCCTTCCTGGAGGTTGAGTTTGGGGGTGACTGGGTCTTTGGTGAGGGAGAGTATCAGCTGGGTGTCGTCGGCGTATGAGATGATGTTGAGGTTGTGTTTGCGTGCGATGGCAGCGAGGGGCCTCATGTAGATATTGAAAAGGGTTGGGCTGAGCGATGAGCTTTGGGGTACGCCGCAGATGATCTTGCTGGCCGCGGAGTGGAAAGGGGCGCGGCGGACTCTCTGGGTTCTGTCGGAGAGGAACAAGGTTATCCAGTCCAGGGCTTTACCTTGGATCCTGGCGTTGTGGAGGCGGGTTATTAGGGTGTGATGGCAGACTGTATCAAAGGCGGCTGAGCGGTCTAGGAGGATGAGGGCGGTTGTTTCCCCGTTGTCAAGCAGGGTCCTGATGTCGTCGAAGGCTGCGTTGAGGGCTGTCTCGGTGCTGTGGTTGGCTCGAAATCCAGACTGGGATGGGTTGAGGGAGCCATTGGCCTCGAGGAATGCGGTCAGCTGTTTATTGACGATCTTCTCGATAACTTTTGCAGGGAAGGGGAGAAGAGAGATGGGGCGGAAGTTCTTGAGGTCTTTAGGGTCCGCTGTGGGTTTCTTCAGTAGGGCGTTGATCTCTGCGTGCTGCCAGCTCTCTGGGAAGGTGGCGGACGCAAGGGAGTTGTTTATGACGTTCCATAGGTGGGGTGCGATGATGGTGTTGGCTTTGTTGAAGATGTGGTGAGGGCATGGGACGGAGGGAGAGCCGGAGTGGATGGTGTTCATAGCATGGGCGGTGTCTTCAGTGCTGATGGGAGTCCAAGCGCTGAGGGTGGTTGTTGGGGGCTTTGGTTTGGTGGCTGGGGGCAGTGTCTAAGCTGTCGTGTTTATCGGCAATCTTGCGGTGAAAGAACGTGACGAGGGAGTTGCAAAGGTTTTGCGACGGTGTGATGTCGTAGCTGCTGGCACTGGGGTTGGAGAGCTCTTTTACGATGCTGAAGAGTTCCTTTGCTGTTATGTGTGTTGTTGTCCAGCCACTCTTTTAACAATGTCTTTTTGTTGGTGCGGATCAGCTGGTGGTGTTTGCAAATGGCGTTCTTGAGGGCTGTCAGGTTTTCTGTCGTTTGTTCGCGGCACCAGGTTTTCTCGAGGGTTCGGCAGGATTTCTTTGATTCTTTGAGGTCGTCGGTGAACCATGTGGTTTTCCTGTTGCCGGGCTTGCCTGGAGGGTTCTTCAGTGGTGCAAGGGAGTCGGCGCAGTTGATGATCCACTATGTGAGTTTGCGGGCTGCGTCTTTGGTGTCAGTAGTGTTGATTGGTGGGTTCTGGCTCAGTGATGTAGTTAGCTGGTCTATGGTGACTTTGCCTCAGCATCTGCGGGGGATCTGTTGTGGGCGGTGGTGGGATGTGGTTTCTTAAAGGTGAAGTGGATGCAGCTGTGGTCGGTCCAGTGTAGTTCGGTGGAGTGGCTGAAGGCAACGTGGCTGCTGGCAGAGAAGATGGGGTCGAGCGTGTTGCCGGCGTAGTGGGTGGGGGTGTTCACCAGTTGGTTGAGTCTGAGGTTGGCGAGGTTGGCGAGCAGGGTGGTGGTGGTGTTGTTCTCCAGGTGAAAGTTTAGGTCACCTAGGAGGATGTAGTCTGGTGAGGCGAGGGAATGTGGGCTGATGAAGTCGGCAATGGCTTCACTGAATTGTGTGCGTGGGCCTGGGGGTCTGTAGATGAGGATTCCTCTGAGGGTGATCATGGGGTCGGTGTGGATCTGGAAGTGTAGGTGTTCGGCGGTGGTGAGGGCATCTTCGGAGTTGGGCGTGACGCTGATGGTGTTCCTGTAGATGATGGCGATTCCTCCTCCGGTTTGGTTGACACAGTCCTTTCGAGTGATCTTGCAGCCGTCCGGGATGGCTATGGCGATGTCGGGGACTGAGGAGGTGTACATCCAGGTTTCTGTGAGGAAGGCAACGTCTGGTGCTGTTGTGTCGAGGAGGTCCCAGAGTTCGACAGCGTGCTTGTGGACGGAGCGTGTGCTAAGCAGGATGCACTTGAGGTGGTTGTTGTTGTTGCCTGGTCAGGGTGGTGGGGTGCAGGTTCGGACGCAGGTGAATTTGCCAACTTGGCAGGAGAAGGGTCCATGGGTGCGCTTCGGGGTGGCTTGGTAGCAGGCAGACGGTCTGCCGGTGTGAAGTGCGTTGAGGGTGGTGGTGTCGTATCTCCGTCGGGTTTCTTGGTATCGGCGGGGGCCAGGGGTTCTGCCGCTGGACGCGGTCCAGGCACGGATGGATGCAAATGGGCTTGCCTTTGGCACGCCGGTGCTGCGCGGTCTCCATATGAGGGGCTGTGGGAGGGAGGTGCAGCTGGGAGGCGGGAGCGGGGTGGCGAATAGGGCACCAGGGCCGCGGGCCGCAATGGAGCAGCGGCGGAAAAGCGTGAGGGAGGGGAACGGGTGAGGGGGGCGATACAAAAGGAAAAAGGGGTCAGGGGGGGAGAGGGCACAAAGGGCACCAGTAAGTGAATAAAGACAACAGTTAAAAGAAACAGTCAATCAATGGCAACACAATAAAGGTTGGAATCAGGCAATCCACGGAGTTCAAGACACAGCGGGTAGCGGCAGCGGGACAGCAGCACAGGAAGACCGTGTGGAGGCTGAGGGGGGCGACCTACCTGGTGACAGGGTCAAGGGTCGCTCCCTTCACCTCTGCGCAGCCTCCATATGAGGGGCTGTGGGAGGGAGGAGCAGCTGGGAGACGGGAGTGGGGCAGCGAATGGGGCATCAGAGGGGCGTGCCGCAAGGGAGGCAGCGGCGGGAAAGCGTGAGGGAGGGGAGCGGGTGGGGGGTGATACAAATGGAAAAAGGGGGCGGGGAGAGAGGGCACAAAGGACACCAATAAGTGAAAAAAGACAACAGTTAAAAGAAAACAGTCAATCAATGGCAACACAATAAAGGTCGGAATCAGGCAATCCACGCAGTTCAGGACACAGCGGGTAGCGGAAGTGGGACAGCGGCACAGGAGGACCGTGTGGTGGCTGAGGGGGACCTACCTGTTGACAGGGTCAAGGGTCACCCCCCAGCAAAGTACGTGCCACAAGCTGCAAAATTTGATACGGCGAGTAGCTACATCTTGCTATGAATCTGCGGAGAGAATTACTAAAGCAGAGAATAGAATTTCTACGCTAGAGGATGAGAATATAATACAGAACTCTGCCACTGATACTCTGGCGCATCAGAAGCATGACATGTCATGGAAACTTGAGGACTTGTAGAATCGTCTCCACCGTAATAACCTTAGAGTCCTTGGTACACCAGAGGGTGTGGAAGGGTCTGATCCCCTGAAGTTTATTGTTGAACTTTTTTCAGAAGCTTTCCCTGAGCTTACTCAATGGGCCGGAGCTTACTCAATGGGCCTGGAACTTGGAGGTTCCTCTTCAGGCAAAACACTTGTTCAGGACCTGGTCACTCAGTCCTCAGACCCAGAGCAATTTTGATCCGTCTAAATAATTTTCTGTCTCGGCAGGCTTTATATGATCTGGCACGTCCAGACAGGAAAAGAAGGGGGAAAGGGACTGAGTTTTTTGTTCAGCCAGATTACGGTCATACGATTGTTGAAAAATGGTGGCAGCTACGACAGCTGATTACTTCGTTTCAGACTAAGGGAGCTCAAGCCTTCCTTCTTAATCCTGCCGAATTCCTACATGCAATCAAAGTTTAACGAAATGTGATCAATGTCGGGTAAATAGGGGGGCATATGAGATGTTAAGTTGGCATAATTTGTTCTTTTTCTCCCTGCTTTCTCTTTTCCTTATTACACAATAGGGCTGGATAAATCAGGTGGGGGTTGGTCGATCGGCTGGTGTTGTGAGGCTCTCCATCTCATTAGACCTAAGGGTCTGTTTGCCTTCAGTTTTAAGGACACTTTCCACTTAAGTCCCTTTTTTAACCTCACTATTCCAATTCTTGCCATCAACATAGGTGTCCTCGGACATTCCCCATTTTAATGCCTTCCTGATGAGTTTTTTCCTTTCTCCCTCCAGTCTCTCTCTAATCTACCCACATAGAACGCTACTACAAGTTCCAGACTATTCTCAACCCATACGTTTGGAGTTGAGTCTAAAGGTAATTACTTCACCGTTTAGAGAGAATTTATTTTCCTTTAATTCACTTCGGACACCGCCGATCCTTTAACTATAAACCACACTTACACACTCCCGTTTGGACTTATCTCCAACAATCTCACATACAAACTTCACTTTAGATTGCTCTCATCTGGACACTTTATCACTTTGTAACCTTCGGATTGCAGGACTACCGTGTGCGTGCTAACACTTGTCACACACTTAGACGTTACTATCACCAAACCTCACTACCCTTGCACTACCACTCAAGGTCAACCACTCACATCCTTGTAGTGGCACACTTCCAGTATCTTGAGCGCACGTCACAACTGCATGTATGATGCACTCTTGTCACCATATGCAGTGTGTTACAGTGATATGACGCACAACTGAATATGCATACGTTATTTTTGTACCACCAGCCCTGAAGAGTCGTGATGACTCAACTGTACACGACGAAACACGTGTCGGCTTACTGTGACATTCCTCAAGTCTGGATACAATAAACCATCATCTTGCTGTGACAAGAAACACACTAAAGAATCTGCTTCTGTTCATTGAATCATATTGGTCATTGTACTAAATTTTGTGACACCTTATTGTAGTTGCGAGAGCACAGCTGTGTAATTGTTGTATAGTCTTTGACTTTTTCAGACGGTTAAGGGTGTTTTTCCGCCTGCTTTTTACGCACTACACATCGACTATTTACACAACACACCGTAACGTAGAACTTGAGGCAGTGCGCCCTTGATATCTGAATTATCTCAAAAACCCCAGAGCAGTTCACTTCATTTTGTGTCAGATTGGGTGCCTCCACGTTACCATTTTAACTTCCATTCAAACTCACTTCCCATACTTGTCCATCACATCATGGACAGAGACAAAGCAGCGGCAGATCTCTTTGACAATCTGGCCAAAGGCATGCCCACACACCAGGCATCGGCCACGGCAGGTCCTGCACGCATAGAGGGTTTAAGAGATAAGTTCATCAAACTAGAGAAACTCAAGAAACAAGAGAATTCCCGTTGGTGGGATGGAGCAACCCTGAAACACTATCTAAGGCTCAAATTAGTTCCTAGAGGACTACGGTCCCTCATTTTTCCAACTTATGATGATCTAGACCGAGATCTCATGACCAAATTGGAAGATTCACTTAATCAGAATTCCATTACACTCATGGATATTCTCATTGAGAGTGCTGACCGTAAAACCGCCAAATTACAAGTAGAAATCTCTACTGTGGAACAGGAGATCAAAGACTTAAATAAACCTGAGGCCACTGTCAAGAACTACACCCTACTGGATGAGGTTCTTCTCAAACATCAAGCGGAAATAAAGAACAGAAAGGCACGTCAGATCAAAAGGGATGAGGCGGACTATAGAAATGGTAGAATTTACACTTTTGATCGTAAATATGATTCCCTGATCCCTAAGCCCAAAGCAGGCTCACAGTCAGGTAGATCCACTACCACCAGTTCTGTCAATTCCAGCACCACCTCACTGAGCTCTACTGGGCTCAGCGAAATTGAGAATGAAATTTTAGCCAACACAGAGCCCAATAGTTCTACCTTTTTTTTAGAAATGGAACGTGTGAGTAAGGGCAACAGGACACAGCCACCAAGGGTCGCTGTAGACCCAAATCCCACAGGGGCAAACTTAGGAACAAGCGAAGATTATCGCAGGAAACTGAGATCAGGGACACAGAGGAATTAGCTACACCAGTTGACACAGTACAAGTCATTAATCTTTCCTCATTTCCCTTGACACCAGAGATGGTCTCCTTACTCTGTAGAGGCCTGAACTTTAATCCCTATGCTACAGGTGACATGTGTCAAACCAAGATTGATATCTTTAAATTTATACGCAATCTCAAACTAAAAAAGCATTTTGCTGGATTACAAGACACGCATAGACAACCTAGACACATTCCAAATGTTTTTGATGATGTTTCTTTGACCATTAAAGATGTGCAATCTACATACTTGCTTCTTTCTTTAACAGACAGGGAAGACAGTCCTCTTGAAATGGAAAGATTACTTGAGGAGCTTGATGTTGAGACTGACTACAGTATGGCGAGTGGTTTGAAAAGCAAATCTAAATGGACACCCACGTTATCAGGGGGTAATGTGATTGACAATTTTCACAGACATGTTCTTGAGGATCTTAACAGAACTAATACCAAGAACCTAAACACCAAATTCAAATATAAAGACAACTTGACTAAAGGGGAACGGCTAGCACTTTCCACTTTAAGCAATAACCCCAACATCATCATTAGGGAGGCAGACAAAGGGGGCAATGTGGTGGTCATGGATCTGATCAACTACAACAACGAGATCCAGGGCCAACTTAATGACGACTCATGTTATGAGTTACTTAATCATAACCCCATGGGTCCACTAACACTTCTACTTAATGGACTTTTACTTAACTGGAAACAATCTGGTCTTCTGGATGACAATGAGTACCTGTACCTCAAAGTCTTCAGACCCACGTATCCTTGGCTGTATACTTTACCCAAAGTTCACAAGAATCTACCGTTTCCTCCTGGTAGACCGATAGTATCGGGGATTGGGGGTCCCACCGAAAGAATCGCAGAGTATGTGGATCTTTTCTTGGGACCTCTGGTCAAGAACCTTCCGTCTTACATACAAGACCCCAAACACATACTGAGTATCATGTCAGACATGGAGTGGCAACGAGACACCATATTAGTAACCATGGATGTGGTGTCTCTCTACACCAGTATTAATCCCGAACTAGGCATATCAGCCATTACCAAACTTTTATCTAACAGACCGGCTTCACTCTGGGCACACACCAACATGCTACTACATATGATGAAGATCATCCTAGAGAACAACTTCTTTATTTTCGACCGAAAATGGTATCGACAAAAAAAGGGAGTAGCTATGGGCTCCAAATTCTCACCCTCCTTCGCTAATCTCTTCATGGGGGCTTTGGAGGCAGATTTGATTTGGGGCACCATAGGAACTCAATACGTCGACTCCATAGTCTTTTGGGGTCGATACATCGACGATTGTTTTCTCTTATGGTCGGGCTCTGAGGAACTTCTTCTTTCCTTTTTTGAACATTTGAACACTAATACGTGGGAAATAAGCTTCACCATGCGACACAGCCTCACTAATATGGAGTTCCTAGATCTCGAATTTTATGTGAAGGACAACCGATTACACTCCAAGTTGTTCAGGAAGCCTACTTCCTGTAACTCTATACTCCATGCCTCTAGTTTTCACCCTGAGCACCAGTTACGTTCCATCCCATATGGAGAATTCCTAAGAGCCAAACGCAACTGTAGCGAATCCAGTGAATTTGAGAATTGCATTTCCAACATGAAAGACAGATTTCGAAAGAGAGGGTACTCTAACACGTCCCTCAAGACAGCAGAACAAAGGACCAGAATCATCCCGAGACCAGATTGTTTAAAGACACGCACGGAGGTAGAGTCCTCCGGCCAGCAAATCAGACTAATAACAGAATTCAATGCACTCAATCACACCACTAAAAAGAGCTTCAACAAACACTGGAAACTCTTAACAGAGGATCCTGTGCTTAAGGAATTTCTTCCGGACAGACCTTCCATCACATACAGAAAGGGCTTTACTCTGAGAAATAAATTGAGCCCCACAGTTCCCCCAAACACTACAGCTCGTGACTGGCTAACCACACGAGGCCTAGGATTCCACAAGTGTGGTTTCTGTTCCATGTGTATTTGGGGTAAACATGGCACCACAACTTTCAAGGGTCCGGAAGGAACAGTGTACAAAATCAAACATACCATCACTTGCCTGACCAAATTCGTAGTGTACATAATCGAATGCCAATGCGGCAAGATTTATGTAGGCAGCACGATCAGGGCTCTCAAAGAAAGAATCGCAGAACACATGAGAGCTATTCAGAAAAGAGATCCCAGGTACCCAGTAGCCCTACACATAGCTGAATGTCAACCTCTGGAGGATGACATCAAAGTGCGTGTCTTTGGGATTGACATGATTCCCCTCAATATCAGAGGGGGTAACCGAGAACTGACACTCAGACGCAGAGAAGCCACAATGATCATGCGTCTACAAAGCGTGGAACATGGGCTGAACTACGACCCTGAGCTTCAATATTTTCTAGGTGACTAATAGTTACCCCTTGGGATCCTCTATTTGTGATATTCACTACATTATTGTTTTTAAGAACTAGTCACTGGTTCACAAAAACAAACATAGACACTTCTAGAGGTGTCTATACCTTTTGGAAAGAGGATGATGCCACCAATTGTATGTACTGTAACATGCACAATTTATGATGTATTGTATATTTTAATGTGTTACCTACATTGTGGTCTTTTACATGTGAGCAACCACACCGTTTGCCAGTTCATATAGAAATGATATACTGTTGAGAACATGATGAGTATCTTCATGAATGTGTAGTGATGATGGTGCACCTTCACCCTTTGAATAGCTATTTCCTCTCATTGCTTTCTATAAACTTTACCACGTCTATAGGCACCGGGTCACATCAGCCGTTGGCAATCACATTTTAATGTACCGCACCATCCACTATTAACTAATCTACAGGACACCGTGAAATAAGATTTCACTGCACATTGAAAAAAGGAAAAAAGGTAAATAAAGGAACATGATAGTCGCTAGGACTTATTTCCACCTAGCAATAATTGGACTAAGATTGCTCACATATCCTGCCTTGTTACTCATCATTATCTCCTTCCAATAGGTGTGGCACTTCTGCACACCTCCATTCATCCAACTACACGTAAATACTCGAATACTAGGTAATTCGCCTTAGCAGCTCCCCTCTCAAACATGGCGGTCATGTTTTGACAGCAAACGAATCGACATCTTCTATGTCTAATACTCCTATAAAGAAAAACCTCCCCTCCGGTCACGTGTCCGTTCACGAAAGACGGCGACCGGGAACCAACAGAGGAGGGATACCGCACTACGGGTAAGTTGTTGGGCCTTCTCCACAACAACTGAATTCACTTTGTAATTGACTTAAGGAGCTTATACGATTAGGCTCTCGCATTTTTAATGCGCGCGCATTCAATTTCTTTACCTTCCACAGCACACCGCTAATGAGTAAACGAACCCGTTTTCTGAAGTACTTCTACAGATGGATCCCCTCCTGTTTACTGCCTGATACATACCCGTATTAAGGTACAGCTTTATTCGTAACCTACCCATGATTTCCGCCAACTTCACCACTAATGTTATTTAGAGCGACGCGATATACGTCACTTCCAGCCTGATGACCTTTTGCATTTTATGCTTTTCCTTTTACCATAGTGCTAAAATTTGGAGACTTTGACCCGCCTAATAGGGCAGAATATAGCGGCATGAATAATATCTTGCACCTGACTCTACTGGATATACCATTCCTACTCACCTATTAATTTGAATCTAAAGACTCAGTGGTAAGGACACTTTCCACTTAAGTCCCTTTTTTAACCTCACTATTCCAATTCTTGCCATCAACATAGGTGTCCTCGGACATTCCCCATTTTAATGCCTTCCTGATGAGTTTTTTCCTTTCTCCCTCCAGTCTCTCTCTAATCTACCCACATAGAACGCTACTACAAGTTCCAGACTATTCTCAACCCATACGTTTGGAGTTGAGTCTAAAGGTAATTACTTCACCGTTTAGAGAGAATTTATTTTCCTTTAATTCACTTCGGACACCGCCGATCCTTTAACTATAAACCACACTTACACACTCCCGTTTGGACTTATCTCCAACAATCTCACACACAAACTTCACTTTAGATTGCTCTCACCTGGACACTTTATCACTTTGTAACCTTCGGATTGCAGGACTACCGTGTGCGTGCTAACACTTGTCACACACTTAGACGTTACTATCACCAAACCTCACTACCCTTGCACTACCACTCAAGGTCAACCACTCACATCCTTGTAGTGGCACACTTCCAGTATCTCGAGCGTTATCACTAATCACATCCACCACGTGCGAAAGGATACGCACGTCACAACTGCATGTATGATGCACTCTTGTCACCGTATGCAGTGTGTTACAGTGATATGACGCACAACTGAATATGCATACGTTATTTTTGTACCACCAGCCCTGAAGAGTCGTGTTGACTCAACTGTACACGACGAAACACGTGTCGGCTTACTGTGACATTCCTCAAGTCTGGATACAATAAACCATCATCTTGCTGTGACAAGAAACACACTAAAGAATCTGCTTCTGTTCATTGAATCATATTGGTCATTGTACTAAATTTTGTGACACCTTATTGTAGTTGCGAGAGCACAGCTGTGTAATTGTTGTATAGTCTTTGACTTTTTCAGACGGTTAAGGGTGTTTTTCCGCCTGCTCTTTACGCACTACACATCGACTATTTACACAACACACCGTAACGTAGAACTTGAGGCAGTGCGCCCTTGATATCTGAATTATCTCAAAAACCCCAGAGCAGTTCACTTCTGTTTGCCTTCATGATTGGGGTGGTGTGCAGGGAAGGTCCAGGATGGGTTTGGGAGGGTCTTTTGGGGGGTGCGCTCAAGAGCTGTGTGGGGGTAAAATGAAAAACAAGCCAATGGATGCAAAAGTTTGAGTAAAAGCTATGGATTGTGTTCATATAATTGTTGTGTTGAATTTGATTTGGGAGGGTTTACAGCTTGAGAAATTTGATGTAGGTTGATGTCCGATAGATTGTGTATTCATTCGCTAAATGTATGTGGTCTTAATAATAGTGCTAAACGGCAAAGAGTTGCTCAGGAGATTAGAGGAATGCGATCGGATGTGGTGTGCCATCAGGAGACGCACATACCCTGGGGGAAACATAGGGTTATATCTGAGTTAGGCTACACATTGCTAGCCTCCACAAAGCAAGGTTCTTCAATTAGAGGGGTGGCCATTCTTGCATAACCAAATATACAGTCAACTGGCAGAGTACTTGCTAATAAATATGGCCGGTGGGCGATAGTGGAATGTATGGCTGGTAATAATAAATTTCTAATTTGCATTGTTTATGGATCTAATGTTGACGAGGCACAGATATTTGATTCTCTCAATCCAGAGCCGACTTCCTGGCCTACGCCGTTGATATAGTGTGGGGATTTCAATATCCAGTTGGAAGATATTATGTGCGAGCAGGCAGGGATATATCTGTTGGTTGGAAACCCAAGGTTTTCAGGGCCCTGCAGCAGCTCCAACATGAGCACTGTTTATTGCATATGTGGGCCAAACTAAACCACCCAGATCCTGGCTTCACACATTACTCATGTCCACAGTAAAAGCTTGCTAAACTCAAGTATTTTTTTGTAACTAAGACACCTGTAGCAGATGTACACATACAGGTCTTCCCCAGAGTTACATCGGATCATAATCCTCTGTTACTGAATCTTGCAATACGAGTCCTGGTTCGACCTTGTGGGTCTTTATCATTTGACAGGAAACTATTGCTCAATGAGTGTTTTGTCAGTCACATTCGTGGGTGGCTGAATCCATTTTTGGCTATTAATCGGACTTCTGCCACTCATACAGTAGCTCCTTGGGGAAATCCTCAGCGTTGGTTTATATATTCAGAGACAGCAATGGCAGTTAATTCAAGGCCTATATGAGGATCTCCAGAAGGCAGAGCAGAGCCTTATACAATCTCTTCAAGGGAATCTAGACATTACTCAGGCGCAGACTGAGGTTTCCCACTGCAAGGTCAGGATAAACGTGCACAGGCTTAAGAACAATGCTAATAAATTCTATCTTTTTAAAAGGGAATGCTATGAATTTGGGTAAGCAACTGGCAAACGTTTGGCAAAAAAAATTAGGTGTAAAGAGAGCAAGTGCGCCATTGCCGCTATTGAAGATGCAGCTGGGAGGCTGGTTGAAACACCAACTGAGATTCTTAAAGTATTTAGGGCATTTTATGAGGATCTATATACTGAGGGCCAGAATGGTAATGAGAGACATGAGTAACAATGAGAAACAAACTCAATTCTAGTTCGTAAAAATGAGGCAGATAAGTCTTCATTACATGCCTGAATTGTAAATAGCGTGCCTAAGGCTCGATCGTGGTAAAAAAGTAGTACTGTCACAAATAACTCAAATAGTAATCACATGGTCGGTTCCATAGTAAGATCAGGGAAAACCAGAGTGATGCCGCCTAAGTGAGACTCTAAATTCGACCAATAATCTGACACGAATATTAGGTAGAATGAGTGCCCAGAAGATCTATGGGTTAACACAGTGAATCATCACAGTCATGTTTAATATAAAAGGTGGAAAAGAAATGTAAAAACGGAAAGGCAGCTCGGTTTTAGTCACGATGAGTTAGCTCGTGCAGTATTCCTAAAAGCACGAGAAATACGCAACGCCTACGGCATGATTAGATTGCAACATTCAGGCACTTCGATTGTATATTGGATTGTTTTGCTTTCTCATCTATTTCTCGTGCTTCTAGGAATACTGCACGAGCTAACTCATCGTGACTAAAACCGAGCTGCCTTTCCGTTTTTACATTTCTTTTCCACCTTTTATATTAAACATGACTGTGATGATTCACTGTGTTAACCCATAGATCTTCTGGGCACTCATTCTACCTAATATTCTATACAGGTGTCAGATTATTGGTCGAATTTAGAGTCTCACTTAGGCGGCATCACTCTGGTTTTCCCTGATCTTACTATGGAACCGACCATGTGATTACTATTTGAGTAATTTGTGACAGTACTACTTTTTTACCACGATCGAGCCTTAGGCACGCTATTTACAATTCAGGCATGTAATGAAGACTTATCTGCCTCATTTTTACGAACTAGAATTGAGTTTGTTTCTTTTATATTGGCATACAAGGGCTGAAAGTAATAGACTATGAGGTCTCACGCGGTCATACTGGGACGCTAAGACACCTTATTATTGCTTTCCTAGGATGGAGTGTATTGGCCTTGCCCTGATGCTCCTTCATTAACTCATGTCTCTACACTTATTTTAGTGTTAGATAGCACATCATATGTCAATAATTCTTCTTTCTCTTCACAGGTTTTTCGGCCAGGTCGCACATTTTTGCCCTGACCCACATCACGGAGACTGCCCGTGAAGGTTATATGTTAAATATAATATTTTTTTCACACTTTGAACCTCACA
This sequence comes from Lissotriton vulgaris, assembly GCF_964263255.1. Classification (NCBI taxonomy): domain Eukaryota; kingdom Metazoa; phylum Chordata; class Amphibia; order Caudata; family Salamandridae; genus Lissotriton; species Lissotriton vulgaris. The sequence goes on along the minus strand of NC_141685.1, from coordinate 336,009,186 downwards.
GTAGGGTGCGCCTTAGCGCGCGCAGACCACTGGGGGTCTAATTTTAGGTCCTGACGAATGCTGAGCAAATGGCAGTCTAACAGCAGAAACATGTTGACCATCATTTTTGTTTATTCATTAAGGACATTGGTTTCTTAACACAGAACCTGACAGTCCGCTCACTTGTTTTTAACAAATACAGGTTGGTCATTATTAAAATAGGTATAAAGACTACAACCTAGTATTTTTTTAAAAATTGCACCTATTATCACCACACTTTGATTTGGGCACTGTTGCATCCACCACATCCTGCTCCGCTGTAAACAGGCGTTGTAGCACGCTGGGGAGGTACTAGATAACCCCAGCGGGGACCCCGTGATGAAGCATGTCACCAGCTAGTGGTGAGTGAGGGTCCTTCTACAACAGGGAGATCCCTGTCCTGTTTTACAAAGTGGGATACAGGCACCCAGTTGTGGTCACAACCCAACTGGTTAGGTGTTTGCCACACCTGTGAGACACATGTGTGTGTTGTTTTGTTAATTTTGACACATCACAATTTTTTAAGACATATGGTGTTTTCTAGCATATTAGTTGAGTTTGAACACTGTGCTTTGCACTCCTTCGTTGTTGTTACAGATAAATCAAGTGATTCATAACTCTCTGAAATGAACAGACAGCCATTCAGAGGCCGCAGAAGAAGAGCATAATGGAGAGAATATACTGCACCCCCTTTCCAACAATGGTGGCCACCTACAGCATGGGGTTATCCGCCACAACAATTGCAGACACCTGGGCCATCATTCCAGCCATATCAGCAAGACGTAGTCAGCCTTTTTTAGGGTCAGGCCCAGGCAGGTCCAGAGGCAGGCAAAGAAATCGCCAATTACAAGTACATTGGAATCCTCCTCCGCCAGCACCTTAATCAATGGGCACTCGCAGCAAAACCAAATTGAATCAGAATCAGCATCAAATATGGACGAACCTGGACGGGAACTGATAGTGAACATTAGCAAGAAGACTCTGACAATTGAAGAAGAAACAGTTCTCAATAGAGGGTTAGGTTTCGTTGCCACATCGGATGGAGATGATTTGACAATCCAGTGTGAACTAGCGCGTTTTTTTCAGAAGATCCGCTTACACTATTTCTTCAAAGACAGAGACCAACCAGAGCTTATGATTGACACCAAAAACACTGGGCTTAAAAAGCAATCTACCTTCAATCCCCCATTACAGAGTGTACCACCACAAGTACTCACGTTCGAAAGAGCGGTACAAGAGGAGATCACCAAAAAAAGGAATTACAATAATCTCCCGCAGAAAGAACAGATTGCTCTTCGAGCGCTCACTGAAGATCAAGCAATTACAATCAAGCCTGCCGATAAGGGCCAGGCGATTGTTATTTTGGATACTGAGACATACCGGACTGAGTGTCTGAGACAATTGAATGACAGGAGATTCTACCGCCCCTTGAAAGAGGACCCCACAGAAAGAATCAGTAGAGCCATCACAGAAGTAGTAGAAGAGGCCTACAATGAAGGTTTGAGAACATCTCAAGAATCAGCATTCCTCCAGACTTCCCACCTGGTGATGCCCTATTTTTGTACTTTACCGAAATTACATAAGACTCAAAGACCACCGCCGGGTAGGCCTATAATATCGGGGATAGGCTCCCTGTTAGAGCTTCTATCGACCTCTGTAGATTTCTTTCTAAGGCCAGTAGTAAAAAAGATGCCTACTTATCTACAAGATACAAAGGATGTACTGCGTCTACTACCCACAGTTGAATTTGACTCGGAGTGCGACCTATTGGTCTCCTTCGATGTTGAATCGCTTTATACGTCCATACCTCAGGATGCGACGTTGGACACGATTTCGACTATTTTTAATGACACAGACTTGAATTCGATCACTCCTGTGCATTTCATCATGACACTGGCACATTTGGCCATGAAAGATCATTTTTTTAAATTCGAAGAAACTATCTACCTCCAGGTATCTGGAACGAGTATAGGGAGTGTTTTAGCACCTAGTTTGGTGAATCTTTACGTTCACAACTTTGAACAAGTACACGTAAAGAACAACGATAATCCCTTCCATAAGTCGATTACACTATGGAAGCGATATATCGATGATATTCTTGTTGTTTGGCGTGGAGATGTGGAATCAGTGACAAATTTCCAAGCATGGCTCAAAACTCGGAATGATTATCTGAGGTTTACCTTGGAGGTGAACAAAGCTAGAATTTCCTTTCTTGACTTATCAATCTATGTAACTCCTACAGGATTGGAAAGTGAACTCTTCCGTAAACCGATGGCACACAATTCTTTGTTCCGGTACAATAGCCAACACCCAAAGTCATTGCGTGATAACCTGCCGTTCGGTCAGCTTTTACGGGTGAGAGGGAATATTTCTATGAGTGGAAAGTATAGGCACCATGCAAGCAATCTGTCCAATGAGCTGATGGAAAAGAAGTACCCGAAGAAACTGATAAAACAGGCATATAAGCGAGCTACTAACAACCATAGAGAGGCACTTTTGGAACCGAAGATTGAGAAACCTCCATTAGGGCGTAGTGCATTCGAAAAAATTGGCGTGTCCTCAATACCAGCAAAGAGAAGATACCAATGCCTCTTTTTGCCTTCAAATGAGGGCAGAATTTACGCGACAGATTGGTACACACGCGTCCAATACAGCAAGGACCAAAGAAAGTTGGGACATTATGGGACTTACCAGCGGTTCAAGGCCATTTCCTTTGTGGAGCCTGTGCCATCTGCCCACAAACCAAACAATCAAAAAGAGTGGACATAGGGACATCAAGGCAATGGACACAAACAAGCTTCTCCAATTGCAACAGTGACAATCTCGTCTATCTGATCCAGTGTCTCTGTGAGTACTAGTATGTCGGAATGACAACTCGGAAGGTTAAACTAATGATGTTAGAACACAAAAGCACTTTCCGGTGTAAGAAGACTAATACCAAACTCACAAGGCACTTTACGGAATTCAACCATCAACCAGATGAGTTAACATGGACGGTCTTGGAAAAACCATTTATACCACCTCATGGGAGTGACAGAACCTGGTTTCTTTTTAATAAAGAACAAAAGTGGGTGTTCAGACTGCATAGTGACACCAAGGACCTCAATGATTCTGTACCATGGACATTGTTGTGAGCTCCTTAAATCCATTTCCCACTACCAAGGTGTGCAGAAGTCTAATATCTAGAAAACATTTCTTTAAATATTAGGTATGTTCAAGGTACATGACAGAAATGGACTGGCTTGATGCAAGGGTTTGTCCAAAAACTTGTTCAACATGCCCTGCAGTTTCTGTAAATATATAGCAATATCGAACAGATCTATGGCCTAAACTACTATTACCATATTGAGACAGGCCAACGGCACACTTTTTATTTAAAAGTTGCATGATGTCTACTATATTATGACTATAAAATCTTTATTACCGTTTAAGAACTACTATGTAATCATACACTCAACAGTTAATTGCAAACATACATCACATGATGTAGGCATTGCTATTTGGGTGGAGCAAACGTGATGAACTGTTCCCACAGCTTTATTGTCCATCTAATATGCATTGGGCATTTGGGGGCTATATAAATTGTTATAGAATCGAAGAATAGACCAACAGTTGATGGTGTTCTACGTATATACATCTATGTAGAGCACTGTAGATTTGGCCGTAGTCCCTTTATAAAATCGCCTAATGCGAGACAGGGTGAATTAATATCGTCAAGTTGAATGAAGATGATTCAAACACATATATACATCTACGATATCATGACCATGAAAAGTACTGTAGAATTGGCTGCAATCCCTCTATTAAATCGCCTAATGCGAGACAGAACAAAAGAACAAAAAAACATGGTATAATAATGTGACGAGGTGTGTTTTAAATTCTATGTCAGTCCACGGATACTTCGCGTCAGGATACTTTGTAGTAGCAGAGTGCGATATAAAAACATTTATAACATAACATAACATAACATAACACAGAGGCTCTGATTATGCTTCTCTATTCTATACTGACATAACAGCAGCCAGTAAGAACTTTAAACTGGCATGACCCCGGAAGGACAACCCCCTCCCTCAGTCTACACCAATCATAGTACAGTTCACCACATAAATGTCCCAGTGAACTCCAAGACCTCCTCTTTCTCTGCTGCTGCAGCAGCGAGTTAAGTGCCCTTTCAGTTACTACTTTGTGGTTGTTTGTCATTTAAGGGTAGTTGGTGATAGCGGCGCGTGAGCGTGTCATTGATATTGCCTTATGTTGTTGCCCTCATATTATTTATACCTCGCGTGTGTGTGTGATTTCGCGTGTTGCTAGCGCGATCCGTCGGGGCGCGATTGTGAGCGGTAGGGGGCGGTAGAGAAGGAGGAGGCAGACTCAAGTCTCTCGCGCTCAGGAAGCAGTCGAGTTTGACCCCCACACGTGACGCGCATGCGCGAGGAGCCGACTTTCACTTTTGCATTGCCGGCTCCTCGCGGATCGCGCTTCATAGACTGCATCAATTCCTGGCCTCATCAAACGCTTACCGGAGCGTGTCCGGATTAGAGCCAGGCTCTAGGGGAGCTTTTGTGTGTTCAAAGGGGTTTCCTTCCACTTTTATAATTGGCCTCGCAGAGTGTTGGCAATTAGAATTGCAGTGTGTGTGTTAGAGGCACCCCTGGGCTGCTCCCCCCATTGCGAAGTTCCTCCACACCTCCCTGCTTTAGAGCTATGGCGTACTACGCCAAGGAGGGCGACCAATGGGTCGAATATAATGAAAATGAGGAGTATGAGCCACAGGAAGAACAATTGGAAAAAAATTTGGTGGAGGCCCTGGATACTCACGTCCAAGGGTCGGTTAATAAAGCCCTGAGCAAGGCTCTCAAGCCTTTTACTAAACCCCTTCAGAAATATGGCAAGAGAAAGTTTAAATCTGCCCGTAAGGGTGATACCTCTACTCATTCCTCTGCCCAGGTACTAGCACAAATGGCCAGGAATGTCATTAGGGATCATGGCTCAATGGCTAATTGTGCTTCTGGGGAGTCTTCCCCGTTCCCGCCTGATACCTCGGATTCGGAGGTGGAATTAGTGGCTTCCAGAAAGAAACCTAAAAAGGTGAAGCACACAGCATATAAGGCGGATGATAGTCAAGCCCCAAAAACTCTGCTTTTTTACCCCAATAGCATTGTACACCCTAGGACTACAGAATGGGTGCCTTGTCCCGAAGTGGCGCATTACATAGGTAATAATTTGCATCAGGGTTTCGAGAGTGGAGTTAGAGTCACGTTGCGGTCTGAATGCCCCAGACCCTCCTTGACAGGGAAAGCAGCGGATACGCCGGACTTGGACCCCAATATGGAGGCGTTTATGAGGAAGTTTGCAAAGGATCCAAATAAGGGGCTGGGTAGAGTATGGCGGGGTTGCCAGGACAAAATGTTGGACGCTTCTGGACCCCTCACTAAGATTCTAGATGCCGCAGTTAAGGTGAAGGAGCAAAATGTGCCACTGGATGTGTCAGATGTCCTGGAATGGGCACAACGTGCCATGTGTTTCTTTAGGAATGCTAATGTGGCCCTTTCCACAGAGCGGAGACGCTCTTTTCTTATGAGAATTGATTCCCAACTAGCGGAAATGGCCCCTTCCGAACCAGGCTCCCTGGCTAATGGTATGCTCTTTGGGGACAAATTTGTAAAAGAGATGGGCAAATATGTTGCCACCTTCTCCGCGCTCGATAAAGCACAGACAAACATCAGAAAGGTGTTCCACACTGGTGTTTTTGATAGGGCCGGACGTCCACGATGTCGAGGGTCCAGCCGAGGTTATACACAGACCTCATGTGGAGCGGATCAACAAGGCAGAGGTAATCAGTGCTCCAATTTCTATCCCCTTCAATAGAGGAGGTCGAGGCAAGGGGCGGAGAGGAACCTGTTGAGGACAACAGAATAATTCAGGAGACAATTCCTATGCAGGTACGACTTCTATGGCCTTCAGAACATATGGTGGGAGGCAGGCTGTCTCTTTTTCTCCACAGGTGGCGAGAGCTTACAAACGACCCATGGGTGTTACAAACAGTGCAGGGATTTCACATAGAGTTCTATGCCTCCCCAGAACAGCGTCAGGCACCCAGCCCCCTTCATTTTTCCCAAACAGAGCAGAGTTTTATCGACGCAGAGGTATGCTCCTTGCTCCAAAAGGGAGCGATTGTGGAATCAACCCCACACGATCCAGGCTTCATAAGCACCGTCTTCGTGGTCTCCAAAAAAGACCAAGGATATCAACTGGTGTTGAACCTCAGGGAATTCAATGGCTGGGTTGTGTATCGGCACTTCAAAATGGAAGGCATACACCTCCTACGCAACATCCTTCTAGAGCAGGATTGGATGGTACGCCTGGATCTAAAAGATGCTTATCTGGCGGTGCCCATTTATTCCCCACATCGACGATTACTACAATTTCAGTGGCGCAACCCGTGGTTCGAGTTTTCCGCCACGCCCTTTGGTCTGTCATCCGCCCCTTGGTGTTTCACCAAACTGATGAAACCGGTGGTTCAGTGGTTGAGAGAACGAGGAGTGAGGTTGATTATTTACCTTGATGACATTCTGATCATGGGTCAGTCAGCGGGGTTGGTGTCACTTCACCTTTCATTGACAATCCAACTCCCACAGGAATTAGGGTTTTTATTAAAACTACAGAAATCAGTTTTGAAACCATCTCAGGTGATGGCGTTCCTGGGGTTTCAGGTGAACTCAGTGGCGGCGCAGTTGTTGCTACCCCTCAAGAAGAGGGTGTCGATCAGGAAAGAGTTGAGGAGAGCGCTTGCCTATCCGACAATCTCTTTGAGGACTTTGGCGCGCCTGGTCGGGCTTTTGGCCTCATCAATTCAGGTGATATTTCCGGGTCCATTACACTACAGGGCCCTGCAACGGTTGAAGATAATGCATGTACGCAAGGGTTTAACTTATGCTCAACAGATCTTACTTTCACCAGAGGCTCGTACTGAGATGAGTTGGTGGTTAGAGTATATGGATGCCGGGAATGGCAGAGACATTTTTGCAGCCTCTCTGGAGATAGTGATAGAATCAGATGCCAGTCGGTGGGGCTGGGGAGCCCAATGCGGCTCGGTGGAGACGGGGGGCCGGTGGTCTCGAGAGGAATTGAGTCTCCACATCAACTGCCTGGAACTCTTGGTGGGTTCATTCGCGATTCGTACTTTGTCACTGCGGCGGGCGACTTGTTGCATTCTCCTTCGAATGGACAATGTGTCCGCAGTACGGTATATAAATCGCCTCGGTGGCACCAGGTCTCGCCTTCTGGTGGAGATAGCCAAAGACTTTTGGCACTATTGCCTGGAAGATCACATTGCAGTGACCACGGAGTATATTCCGGGGTCCCTCAATGTGGCAGCGGATTGGAACTCTCGTTACTTGAGAGATGTCAGCGATTGAATGTTGCATCCCAAGATTTTCAAAGCATTGGATCACAAGTGGGGTCCATGTGTAATAGATCTGTTTGCCTCTCGGCTCAATAGACAGTTACCCCGGTTCTACAGCTGGCGACCAGATCCGTTAGCGATCGGATGCCTTTCTTCAATTGTGGACGACGGGCATTCTATATAAGTTTCCCCCGTTCATCATGATTCCGAGGGTTCTAGCTCAAGTTCGGCGGCAGAGAGCAGAAATTGTGTTGATTTCCCTATGTTGGAAGGCACAAGCGTGGTTCCCCGTCGCAATGAGTCTCGCGTGTGCATCTCCGGTGCGAATCGCATCCTTCCCGGATGTTCTAAAAGACCCATTAGGCCGTTAACATCCACTGGTCCTTCAGGATCGTCTGAACCTCATGGCCTGGAGACTTTCCGGCGTCGTTGGCAAGTGCCGGGAGTTTCGCAGGACACTCTCTTTTTACTGTCACAAGCGTGGGCACCTTCCACTCACAAGCAATATGAGTCTGCTTGGCGAAGATGGGTTGGTTGGTGTAACGAACGGCAAAGTGATCCGTTGGGATCCGATGTGTTTATGATTGTGAATTTTTAGTCAGAACGTGCGATTTCAGGTATGGCATATAGGACGGTGAATAACTTCAGGTCGGCAATTTCAGCGGGACATCCACATGTGGATCGTAAACCTGTGGGGGAACACCCCCTAGTGTGCAAGGTTGTCAGGGGGATCCGGTTAGTTAACCCTTCCCAACCCAAGTACACAGAACTTTGGGATGTTTCGGTGCTCCTACGTTTTCTGATGGCTTGGCCAGCTAATGAAGGCCTGTCACAGAAGCAGCATTCGGCAAATCTTGCGGTTTTACTCTGTCTGATTTCATGCAGGCGAGTGTCTGATATTCGTGAATTGGATTTGGCAGGTAGAGTATTTACTCCTTCGGGAGTATCTTTTACAATTTCAAAACGTACTAAAACGCATTCAAAATGTATTTCATACCCTGCTTTTCCTCATCACAGTAAATTATGTGTGGTAAAATGTTTAAAAGTTTATGAGGATTGTACTAGAGAATTTAGAACTGATGTGTTAGGTCAGCTATTGATATCTCTACAGAGACCTTTCCGCCCAGTCACAGTTGCGACTCTGGCCAGGTCGGTTTCCTGGCTTCTGAGTCTGGCCGGTATTGATACCTCCAAATTTGGAGCCCACTCAGTGAGGGGGGCTATGGCCTCTAAATCTTTTGGTTCCGGTTCCCGCCTTCAAGACATCATGACTGCGGCAGATTGGTCGTCTGATTCCACATTCAGGACGTTTTATCATAAACCTATTGTGGATGTGGCCTCGGTGGTAGTAGAGGAACTTTAAACTAGCATAATCAGAGCCTCTGTGGACTGACATAGAATGAAAAATTGTCTAGTAGACGCGACAAAGAATTTTCAATTCTATTATTGACTCGGAGGAGAGGATTATCCCACCCAGGCTTGATCAGTAATGATTGCATTAATGGACGTATTTATGATGTATTGTACCCACCCGATGATTGTAATGGCTTGATGATGTTTTCTAGTTGTGGAACGGCCATTACGGTGTATATTTTCGTTCCAGGTGACCAGCACAAACAGACTTGAGAGGATCAACGTTTGATCTGAGGCGATGTGGGATGCTGGTGGAGATATGGACTCTTCTACGCAGGATGCCTTGTTGCCACGTTGGCGTTCAGGTATAGTTTGGACTGTTGTTGAAGACTCTCAAAGAAAGAGGAGGTCTTGGAGTTTACTGGGACATTTATGTGGTGAAATGGACTATGATTGGTGCAGACTGAGGGAGTGGGTTGTCCTTCCGGGGTCATGCCAGTTTAAAGTTCTTATTGGCTGCTGTTATGTCAGTAAAGAATAGAGAAGCACAATCCTCGCCTCCGTGTCCTTAATAGAATTGAAAATTCCTTGTCGCGTCTGCTAGACAATTTTTCATTCATCTACACAGCATTTCCACGAATAGCACTGTGCATTTGTGATAAGTCCTTCTACACTTTCACCCCAAGTGATACTGGGCGTTGAGGAACTACAAGTTGCGATGTAGATGACGTCATATTGTGGTCTAGTCACAAGATTACGTGAAACTGTGGCGTCCGGATGATTAAAATGGAGGGCTCCAGTGTCTCGGGACCTTCCAGGATGTCAGGGAAAGCCCGAGACACCGACAGAGAGGTAAGCCTCATTTTCAGTGAAGTTTTTTTTGGGATCCTGCGCGGCACCTCCATTTGGTAGTGCAGTTTCCATTTTGCCCGCTACACGCTGTTGTGGTGTGCTGCCTTGCAGGTGTGCACATGTTTGTTTTTACAGCACAAGTGACACATTGTTTTGGATCTGTTTCAGAATGGGGATGTGTGTGTGCGTGCCGTATATTAATCTGACAGTAAGTGTGGGAGGTCTGTTATATTTACTCGTTTACCCCTGAGAATGTCTGTCATTATGCAAGGCATCCTGACTTGGCTACGCAAGCTTTATTTGCTACGCAAGTTTTTTCTGTTAGTAATATAATTTTGTCATGCCTCTTTAAAGCAATGTGCTGGTAGGTTCAGAGCACGGGTATCACGGTGCTCTGGACCAGAACAGGGTTTGGTTTTATAGACACTAACCAAGCACAACATAATTGTGTTATTAAGATGCAGGTGGAATTTCTCAGGCTGCAGTTTCTTTGGCTATAAATGTTCCAACACAAATAAATAAAATAACCTATTTTGAATACAGGCAGACATTTTGCTATATTAAGACCTATGTATAGGAAGACATACATTTTAATGAATCTCACATTGAAAATAAATACATAAATATCGGCTATGAGAAGAACTACTGGTTTTCTGGTGAAGGTGTTTGAAATAGGAATACTTACATCCCAAATAGAGTATATCCATATAGCTTGTTTGATGATGCCCCCTTTAGATTACTGACTTTATTATTCATTACAGGGCGGGGTCTCATATACCTGAGTGGTTACCAGGTGAGGTGAGGCTTGTACCTCATACAAAGTAGGTAAGTGTATCTGGCACATTAGAAATAGCCAACCAATGGTAGTATGACTTATGCGTCAGGGCAAGGATGTGAAACTGGTGCAATACTTCACAACATGTATTTATGTTGCTATCTCTTACAGGTGTGAAGACCACCCTGCTTGTATTGAGGTATTATGGACATGGTTGTAATTATTTTGTGCACAATTGCACAAATTTTTACAAAAATTCAGAAGCCATTTAAAAACGTAGGTCCTGAAGAAAGCCTGGGCAAGTGGCCCACCAGGCTGAAACTAGTTGACCATCTTTGTTAAGTGGCCTATTTGTTAAAAGCCGCTTTTTGCACCTTTTCTAAGAGATATTGTAATAATAATAAAAAGTATTTTTTCCTACTTCCAAATCCTTTTTAATTCTCACTCACTTGCACTTCCACAGCACTAATCCTTTCCATCACCCAACCAAATAGATATCCTATTTGTAGTTCCTCAAAATAAGTGACTAAACTGGTCCTTCTTTTCACCGTCACTCTGTACTTCCTCTTGTTGTGATTTCAGTGATCCGTGCGAAATCCGAACCACATCGTTCCCCGCTGTGATCAGGAGGTGTTGTGGTAGGAAGGAAGGATATCCAAGTGATGATACTGGCCTCTCTTGGCAATTGATGGAAATCCGACTATTTCGTAAAGGTCTCTTTTCTTGCCTATTGAGTATATCTGTTGGATTTTTGCACTCGTCTTATGTGGTATGTAACTAGGTTTTTGCTCTCCTTTTGCCCCTTCTTTAATCACCAGATGTGTTTGCAATGGATATAATTTGAATTGGGGATTGAATCTGTGAGTTTGTGGGTAAACTGTCCCTAGGACCCTCTTCACTTTGTGGATTCGTTTGTTATATTTTTAACATCCTCTAAACATCAAGAGAAGACGGTATTCCCCAAACTGACTTAATTAAAGAAAATAGTAGGATCATTTCTTGTGACAGATGAAATGAAGAACGTATCTAAGTGATGAATGTGTGATTTAGTCTCAAAGCTGCCCTGTCTGGAAAAAAATTAAGATAAGAATATGATACAAACGGGTCACCAAATTTATCCAAACTCCTTGCTGAAGTTATACAATTCAAAATGCCATGTTGGCTGACAATCAGGCAAATTTTGCAGATTTGAAGAGCTCAAAATGGTATTCTTGTAAGCCTCTCAAAACAGTTGAAAGGTTTCATGTAAGGTCAGAATTAGACATCATCTACTTCCTAAGTCTAAAACATTTTAGTAAACTAACCACCAATGGTGTCACTTTAAGATGTTATATCAACCACCTCTCTAAAAGCCCTTGTTGCTCCAGAATTCAAATAATTGAAAGAGATCAAAAGAAGTAGGATTCTGATTCCTTACTGAACACCATTTCTGAAATATGTTTCAGTGCTTCGTGTAAGATAGGAGTGTTGAAGGTTCCCATGATGATAGAATGTTTAAGTCTTGTTTCGAATATCTGAGCTGTTCCAAGCCTATCCTCACAACTTACAAATAAGCCATTAGTTTTAGATGTAAATGTTGAAACGTGGATATGGTCAAAATTGGAAATTGAAGAGGAGAGGGATCTATTGGGAATAAAAATGATCCTCCACCAAAAGGCTCAACAATAGGGAAAACCAAGGTCAACAGGATCAAAAAGATGCCACAGAAATTACTGTCAGCTTCTCTCCCAAACCCTCTGTAGTACCTTCAGGAGAAGGGGGATTGAACGGAAATATCCCCTGTGGCCATGGATCGACAAGGCATCTACTGCCATGCCTGAGGGTACAATATCTCAGTGCAAAAGATGGGAAGCATTTTTTTATGTTGGAAGGAAAACAGATCTATCAACGGAACCCCTAACTGGGAACATACTGAATCAAACTGAGAACGGGTTGTTTTGAACATCAACACTGACGCCAAATGCTGACTCAATCTGTCTGCTTAGAAGTTCAATTTCCCTTGAGTGTAGATTATGCTCAAAGCTCCCACATGTTTCTTCAAACAGCAATACGTTTTGTAAGTAATTAGGTTTACACCCATGCTCTTCATACCTCTCTGTCGATTGAGGTAACATCTTGTTACATGAGTGTTATCCTAACTACTAGATTTTTGTCTCCAATTGTAGAGGGAAAGTCTGCAATGGCTTCCACGCCGCTGACAACTCCCTCCAATTGGAATAACACATCCTTTCCATTTTGGACCATAAGTTTTTTACTTGATGATCCTCCAGGGATTGCCCCTCATACCAAAAACTGGTGTCCAATTTGATTATGACTGGATCTTTAAAAGGAACCCCTATTAGTAAGTTGTTCTTCACACACCACCAATTTATATCTTGGTCTATCAGGAGTTTCTCTGAATAATTTGATCATAAGTCTGAGATTCTGGGACTTGATGATCCAAGAGATAATTTACAAGGAGTTTAGATGAAAGCAAGACAGTGAATCACCACTGTTGTTGCCGCCATCATCCCTCGTGCTCTCAACCAAGTCCTTGCAGTCGCTTCTTGTTTTGATAAGAGATTCAACTGGGGAGAGTGCTGGGACATTTTCTGAGAAAAATGGGTGTATCCAACTTGAGTGTTGAAGAGAGCCTAAACGAACAGTATCTTCTGAGCCAGGATTAGCTCTTATTTCTGCAGGTTCAAGATGAAGCACAACTCTTGTAGGATGCCATGTGCAGATTTACACACTCCTGCACCTTAGATAAGAAGGAGGCAGATAACATTCAACTGTCAAGGTAAATAAAAAATTAAATTCTTTGTAATCACAGCGCTGCCACCACTGGTGCTAATACCTTTGTGAAGACTCTAGAAGATGTTGAAAAACTAAATGGTAGGGCTTGAAACTGAAAATGCATGTCCTCTTCTGTGAACTTTCAAAAAAGACTGCCTTGCTGGAAGCATTGAGACATGAAAGTATACATCTTGCAAGTCTAATGTTGCCAGATAATCTCTTTTTGTTGATCAAAGGGATATATGTCTGTAGGGATACCATTATGAATGATTTTCCGCAAGATACTTGTTCAGGCCCTTTAAGTCCAATACTGTTCGGAACCTTTCGTCCAGCTTTGATACAAGAAAAATAACTGAATCAAAACCTTTTTTCCTCTGGCCTTACAGAACAGGAATAACTGCTGCTTTCTGCAGTAAGGAACTTACTCTCAGAAGACTAGCTTCCCTTTTTCATATGTCTCATGGTGTTAGGAGGGGATTATTTGAACTGTATCCGATAACCTTCTTCTATAATGGACAAGTCCCATGAGTCTTACACCTGCTGATTCCATAGAGGAACAAAATAAATCAATCTCATCCCCCCTCTCCTCCCCACTTCCATATAGTCATATTTGACTTTGATCCTAGGGCTTAGAGAGTTGAAGCTCAGAATTGCTTGCGAACAGAAGCCCCCGGCCGTGGGTCCAGCCACAAAAGGGACACCTGTTACCTTGCTGATTTTGGAAGGAAAGAATTCCTCCCTGCAGATAACTTATAAGGTTTCAATACCTCTTTTCCATCAGCTGATATTGAACCACATTATTTTCTGGCTCAAACAGTTTAGGCTCCATGAAGGGGAGTTTTTAAATCAATGATCTCAGGCCAACACCCAACATCCATGGTTTCAAAAACGGAACTCATTTGTCTGCGATTGTCACCCCTGCTGATGATGCAGTGGACCACAATGCATCAAATGTAAGACCAGAGGGGAACTGTGACCAAGAACTGAAGTATGATCATTCCCTTCTTTCAAGAAAGCTTACGGGAACACCGGAAGGCTTTTAAGAGAATTTAAGAACATGCCCTGATAGTGAAGTAAAATGATGCATAGAATCTCTTGAGTGCCCTTACCACTTTTCTTACTGTAACTTCAAAGAAGAGGCTGAGGCTATTGATGACATAATAATATTAAACTTAGGAATCTGAGGAAAATTCTCTGCAAAGTTCTCACTGAGATATAGTTTATTTAAAAAGCAAGGGATGCCATCTTTGTCTGTATCTTTAAAGTCTTAGAGATAATTCCTTTCATGACATCATGGAGTGGCAAGTCATCCGCAGTTGAGTTTCGTAGAGTGGAGTCATGTATAGTGAAATAGCGTATAGTGCAGTGGTGTACAGTAGAGTGGGGTACTTTGGAGTGCCGTAGAGTGGATTAGCATATAGTGGATTGGCGTGGAATGGAATAGCATACAGTGGAGTGTTGTAGAGTGGAGGGCATAGAGTGGAATGGCATACTGTGGAACATCATACAGTGGAGTGGTGAAGAGTGGATGAAATAGAAAAGAGTGGCTAAGAGTGTGATATTGTATTAGCTTGCAGCATAGTAGCAAAGACTGGAGTGGTGCAGAGTGGAGTTGTGAAGAGTTGAGTGGGATAGAGTGGAGTGGCATACAGTTGAATAGAGTACAGAGGAGTAATGTACAAGGAAGTGGCATAGCGTGGAGTGGCATTTAGTGGAAAAGTATACAATAGAATAGCGTATACTGAAAAAGTGTAGAATGGCATAGAGTAGAGTGGGTACAGTGGAGTGAGGTACACTGAATAGCATAGAGTGGAGTGGCCTAGAGTGGTATAGTGTATAGTGGACTGACATACAGTTGAGTAGCATAGAGTAGGGTAGCATTGACTGCAATAGTGTAGAGTGGAACGGCATAGAATGTAGTTGCATTCAGTGGAATGTTATAGAGTATGGTAGTATAGAGTGTAGTAGTGTAGACTGGAGTGTCGTACAGTGGATTGGTGTAGAGTGGAGCGAGGTAGAGTATAGTGGCATAGAGTGAAGTGGTTTAGAGTGGAGCGGTGTATAGTGGAATAGCGTAGAGTTGCGTGGCATGCAGTGGAGTTGCGCACAGTGGAATAGCCTAGAGTAGAGTAGATTGTAGTGGCATACAGTAGAGTGACATACAGTGGAGTGGTGTAGAGTGGAATGTCGTATAGTGAAATATCATATAGTGCAGAGATGTTGAGCAAAGTGGTGTTTAGTGGAGGTTGTAGAGTTGAATGGCATACAGGGGAGTGGTATAGAGTGGAATAGCACAGAGTAGAGTGGTGTAGAGTGAAATAGCATATTGTGGAGTGACGCAGAGTGGAGTGGGGTACAGTGGAGTAGCATACAGTGATTTGGCATAGCGTGGAATAGCGTACAGTTGTTACACCCAGAACTCTGGCCCCTAAAGAAAACAAGGTGAACACTGTCAGGAGTACAGCAGCCCTGCCCATCAGCGACATTAGTCTATTTAACAAGTTTATGGAAAAAATATATAAAACTCTACAAATCCCTAGCATGGTGGTGGGCCCAAGGGGAACCACAAAGAATTAACGGGTTTATTCTTGCTGCAAACAGTCAGGAACAGTGAGGAATGGAACGAACAGCAAAAAATATGCCTCCCATGAGCACCGGCGAGCGCCTGGCTCGCTAACAATGCTATAATTGGGCTCTGTGATTATTTCCCTTCTGAGGCGGAAGCCGGGAGGTTGCTGTGTTGCGATTCTCTTGCTTGTTTTAATACCTATTATTTTGGCTTGATTTAAAAAGCTTTTAACTTGCTACCACCTCTCCCCATCTCCTCGCTACCTGGGCCACTCTCAGCTGAGTGTTGACGCTGAGCAGTCCGGTCCCGGGTAGACGAAGAATCATAGCGGCCATATTGGGTGTGTGCAAGCACTCTGACACGCTCTAGCTATGCATAAAAGGAGCATTCCTGAGCCCTGCACTTGATTGGGTTGTGTGATTATTTCCCTCCTGAGGCGGAAGCTGGGAGGTTGCTGTGTCGCGATTCTCTTGCTTGTTTTAATACCTATTATTTTGGCTTGATTTAAAAAGCTTTTAACTTGCTACCACCTCTCCCCATCTCCTCGCTACCTGGGCCACTCTCAGCCGAGTGTTGATGCTGAGCAGTCCGGTCCCGGGTAGACGAAGAATCATAACGGACATATTGGGTGTGTGCACGCGCTCTGACGCGCTCTAGCTGTGCATAAAAGGGGCATTCCTGAGCACTGCGCTTGATTGGGCTGTGTGATTATTTCCCTCCTGAGGCGGAAGCCGGGAGGTTGCTGTGTCGTGATTCTCTTGCTTGTTTTAATACCTATTATTTTGGCTTGATGTAAAAAGCTTTTAACTTGCTACCACCTCTCCCCATCTCCTCGCTACCTGGGCCACTCTCAGCCGAGTGTTGACGCTGAGCAGTCCGGTCCCGGGTAGACGAAGAATCATAGCGGCCATATTGGGTGTGTGCAAGGGCTCTGACGTGCTCAAGCTGCACATAAAAGGGGCATTCCTGAGCCCTGCGCTTGATTGGGCTGTGTGATTATTTCCCTCCTGAGGAGGAAGCCGGGAGGTTGCTGTGTCGCAATTCTCTTGCTTGTTTTAATACCTATTATTTTGGCTTGATTTAAAAAGCTTTTAACTTGCTACCACCTCTCCCCATCTCCTCGCCACCTGGGCCACTCTCAGCCGAGTGTTGACGCTGAGTAGTCTGGTCCCGGGTAGACGAAGAATCATAGCTGCCATATTGGGTGTGTGCAAGCGCTCCGACGCGCTCTAGCTGCGCATAAAAGTGGACGGACAGTCTCCGCGCAGCGGACGCGACCAGCGGACGTGCCGGATCTGTGCCGGAGTCGTTCCAGAGTCCTGCCTGTCTGCACCCGTCAGCACTAAGGAGGCGCCCAGTGCCGGGACGGCTGTTCAACCAGTTAGCCACGGCCAGGTTAGTTTCTATTACGACTCACAAACGCTAACTGCACTCAAGGCCCCCGCTAAGAGCTGTCACCATACGCTCACCCCGGAGTTGCTTCTTAATACTCCTTCGTGCCACTGCTTTGAGAGAAATTTTACCTTACCCCACCCTACGCTGCCTCATAAATGCTCTAGGGCTGAGAAAACTGAGCCCTCTCTGCCGACCATTGAGGCTGGGTTCCTCATTAACGCTAGGTCCCCAGTTAAAAACAACTTTGCTTTTAGGGACATTATCTCAGAAAGAAACCCCGCATGGGCATTTGTTAATGAGACCTGGGCCTCCGAGTGCTCTGGGCCTGAACTTTTAAATGCCATTCCTGAGGGATACTCCCTGGCCAGAATGGATAGGCAGGTCCGGAGAGGGGGGGGGGGAACTAGGTATACTTCACAGAGCCTCAATAAAATGCCATATCGAACATCCCCCTGTAGTGCCTTTCCAGGCCATGTATTTTGTCCTCAGCCCCATTCCTACTATCTCCTTTGTGGGCATTTTTACCTACAGGCCACCAGGCCCCAGGTCTAGCTTCAGCCATGACCTAGCGCAAGTTTTGGAACCCTACATGGATAGGCCCAATTTAACTATCCTAGGGGATTTTAATTTCCATCTGGAGGATGACACCCCCAGAGATACTATCCACTTGTTGGATTCCATGACTTCCTGTGGACTAACACAAACTGTGATAGGGCCCACACACTGGACACACGTTGGATGGGGTTTTTTCCAATGACCCCAGAATAAGGATAGGGACCCCCCTTCCTCTGTCTTGGTCAGATCATCTAGCTGTCCCTTTTGCCATCTCTTTCCCCCTTCCCAATACTGCGCAGGGAGACTCCAGCAGATGGGAATTAAAGAGAAACTTTTGGGGGATAAATAATGAAACTCTGGCCCCTTTGCTGTCCAGTCCTATGCTCCTTCTTACCAGGGGAACTGACACCTCGTCCCTTGCCCTCCACAGTGCTATTTCTAAAGCCGTTGATACTCTGGCCCCGCTGAAGCAGCACTATACTGCAAGGAAACGCCCCACAGCACCCTGGTTCTCAGACGTTCTTAGAGTGCTCAGGCAGGGCTGCAGAAAGCAGGAGCGGCTCTGGAGACTCCACCTAGACCTAGGCAACTTGATATTTGGATTGCCAAAGATAGTCAGTTAAGCTTCATGATCAGTTACCAGGGTAAACGGCTTTCCAAATAGAAATACATGGAAATGTTCACATGACCATAGCATTGGCTAAACTTTCTTTCTCCGGTTGTGAGTAGTCATGTTCTATCTGGGACAAACTTCTACAAGCATATATCGAACATTTGGGTGTCTGCTGTGCTGTGCAAGGATATAACCTAACCCAACTTGGCTAGAGTTAAAACAACTACTAAATGAAATTGGATTGAAGTAGGCCATTTAAACACCAGGTAATGGCTTATTGGATTTTCTTAAAACTTCTCTCACATTCTTGTGTCCACTAAAATGAAACATTTTTCCTTGGTAAATCTAGTGATGGAGCGCTTATAGTACCAAAGTCTTGCATATATCATGAAGAGTTAATGGCCATGCCAAAAAATAAACTAACCATAGAAACAACTTGTGGGGGATCAGAATTCAACAGTGCTTGTCATTTTTGCGGATCAGGTGTAACCCCCCATCTGAAAAGAAATGACCAAAAAACTTTAACTTTGTCTTGTAGAACTCACACTTAACTGCATTCGAAGTAAAACTTGCATCAGTAAGTTAACAACATACTTCTGGGAGAGCTTCATCATGCTCCTGTGTAGCTAAGAAAATCAATATGTCATCGCTATAATTGAATGCATTAACAACAGGCTGTATGACAGGCTGAATGATGTTTGACAGGCTGAATGATGTTTTGGAAATGTTTTGCAGCCGGTGACACACCAAAACTGATTCTCTTGTATTGAAATAGCCCAACATGTGTAGAAACGGTTTTAATGTACCTACAATCTACCTTGAGTTGCAACTGATGATTACCTTTATTTAAATCAAGGCGAGAAAAGACCTTTGCACCATTGAGTTGCAATATCATGTCAGCATTGCATGGACCCGGATGTTGTTCTCGTTTCATTTTTCTGTTTGCTTGACATATGTCAACACATATGTGTACAGCTTCTCCACTGTCCTTTTTGGGCGCTACCACTATGGGAGAAACCCATGACGTTGGACCAGTTGAAAGCTCAATAATGTCATGCTTAAGCAATGATTCAAGTTCTTTTTCAACAGCGTCTTGTAAATGATAAGCAATTCATCTATGTCTAAGCAACAAGATGGACATATACATTAAAAAACAACTTTACTTTCATAGTCTTACGTTTTCCCAAACCATGAAACAATGAAGGGAATTGACTTACTATTTCGTGTTGAGCATTCATGTTGTAGTTCACTGATATCAGTACCAAATCAGCAGCAATACTGAAACTGCGCAGACTGGCACTTGATGCTGTACCTTGAAGCGCATGGATGGGTGCTTGCACAATCACTTTCTTGTGTTCTATTGTCACCACACATGAACCGTGACTTTTTTATGCAATGACGCAGCCCATGTATTCACTTTGGTTTTCGATAGCACAAGTTGTAGCAATGGAGATAGTTCATTGTATTTCTCTTCATACATTATGTTTATCGATACACCACGGTTCATGATGGAAGGTATAGAGCAACCATTAATTTCCAATGTTATCTTTGGACAATGTTCATATGACTTTGGTGCTTTGGCAAGTTGACTTTTCATTGACTAACATTTTTCTCACATACAGCCAGTCCAACATGCACATGTTTCTTTGAGGTAAACATCAACATGGCCCAACCATCTTCCTCACTTTCACTTGATATCAAGGCAGAAGAACTGTTTGACGAGGATTTAGATGATGATCAACTTCGTTCAGTGTTAATTTAATTCAATTGATGCCGTCACTTGGCCTTGTGTGTGTACGCCAAACGTTGCTTCTGGAAAGACCTAGTGGCGATTTTGTCTTTGTACCATGATGCACATGTTTTTTCCTTCGCTTTACACACAGTCAGAAAATTGTCTCTTTCCCACAGCCTTTACATATCTGTCCAATGGTGAGACAGTTACCTTTGTGAGGAAACAAAAATTCACATCTAAAACATAACTTTGTTTTATGTGTAAACATCACTGTGTGTTCTTCAGTCTTTTGCTTTGGCTTACTTTTTATACTCATGACTGATTCACTCCAGGCACCTCCTGCCTCTGGCCTCCATGTCAGCAGCTTGTCTTTCAGCACACGTTTCAGCTCTGGCAGCCATTAACACTCACTCCTGACTAAGAATTTCTCTCACCATCATCTGAATTAATATGACAAGCATCCATCAATACCTCTAAGATGTGTAGCTTCTTCATCATTAAATTAATTGAACCTACAGTGTTTGTTGAGTGTATCGAGTCTCTCCACAAGTTAATCAATGGTTGTAAATGTAAATGTGTTTGTATTTATATAGCACACTTCTACCCAGAGTTCTCTTAGCGGTGTATTCATACCGCTGTGGAACCCTTCCAGGCTTTCCTGTCAAATGTCCACTCCTGGGCACCCCCTAGGTGAAGCCAGGCATTCAAGCGATGCCAGGGCCGTTGTGGAGATTAAGCAAGCTATTGCCCAGAGTCACAGAGTGGGACCCATGATTAGACTTGGTACGAGGCGAGAATTATCAGGTCTGGGGAAATTGAGTCCAAGAGCCGCCAAGGCGGGAATTGAACCCTGGTCCCAGGCCAGACCTCTGCATCAGGGTTTGCCACTCTAACCATTGAGCCACGCTTCTCCACCAACCTTTTGGCATTTTTGACAAAAAATGTATCTTTCCTAATCAACATTTGGTATTTGATTGAACTTGAGTATCATCCTTTCTTGGTACTGATGATATGTGGGTTCTTCGTCTGTTTTCTGCATTTTTTTTTGCCTTCTTTCACACCAGCAAGATGTTTGAGACACTTAATAATCTTTTCATCAGTTTTTCAAGTGCATCATTGAAATCATCACATGTCTCTATCCAAGCAGTCGGTCTATTGCTAATATTTTACTTTTTGGCTGCTCTGAAATGTGATTGTGGTTTCAGGAAGGTGGCAGCGTGGTCACTAGTCAAGGGAGTGGCTGACACTGAGGGTGGAGCTCTTTCTGATCCAGGTAACTATCGATTTGAGCCTGCATCATTTGCTCTATTTTTGAAGCCTTGTAATGGATACGCTTCAGAGTCATCCTGGACAATCAGGGAAACTGTGACCACCTCCTATTCTTCCCCCGGAGCCCCTTCACTTGTTGGAGATCTCTGGAGTTGTTCTGAGCCATCAACTGGCAGCTTTGGTGGGGTGTCACTTCAGGTATCAGATGGCTCGGTAAGCACAAGCCACGTTCTTCTTCTTGGTTGCCCTTGCCTGATAGCTTGATGAAGCTCTGGTAAGTGCACTGATAATGCACTTCTTTTGTACTTTTTATGTCAGCCAGAGTTTCTGTTGCCAGCCTTAGTTTGCACGTTATGATTATAAAGGTTGCTCTTTGTAAACTGTATTAAAGCTGCCTTCAGCGTTAATACTCCGTATAGTGTATAACTCTATCTTTCATGGCAGCAGGGCACCTTTATTTATGGCCTGACCAGCAGGTTTTCGGCCAACAACGTGTACATTCTTTTGTACGCTTTTGTTGTCTTTATCTGCTTTACAGCGCCTGGAGCTGTGTTTTGACTCCACATGCATTAGGCATCGATTCCTTACTTCGACATCGACACACGTGGCACACACAAGTAGTTTGTTTGGATAACAGAAAACTCTCTGAGAGAGCACATTCTTCTTTGGGTTACTTATCCCCTATCTCGTCACCAGTTATAGCATCTACCCCAGATTGGGTACCTGCTAATAACTGTGCTACACTGTATTACACATCTTTATTCATGTGTGTGCAACTGCGAACTCAACATTCTAAAACAAACTTTCCGTATGTTCTGCTCTGGCACCTACCTCCCAGCTCTACAGAGTCCATTTGGAGCCAAAAGAGTTCAGTCATAAAACTTGCAAGACACTACAGTCCGCACACATCTGGCTGGTGATTCACCACAGGCCACTTAAATTCACCAGTTACTCAAATGGATCAAAATGTATTAGAAACGCAACCATCCGTGTTACTGTGTAGTAGGAGGTTGTTTGGAATGCAGACACAGTTCAAATAAATTTCAGTTGTTGATTGTTGTATTGTGATGTTAAACTGCTATTACTGAGGTTAAACCTTTACTCATACAATATTAACATGTGTAAAAATGACAAAAGGTAACTAATTCTGCTTCAAATGTGCTGCTTTCCATCACATAGTTTGCATTTTCATGCCGCACAATTTAGCAACCCTAATGCATAATATTGTCTTGATTGAAATACAGAGCACTTAAAAACTCCAGATCTATGGATTAATACCTTAACAGGAAAAAACAATTGACAATCTCCCTAAGGCAAGGATAGAACAGGGTGGAACAAAGTGGGTGGTGGGAACAGAGGGTGACACTAATCACAGATGGAAGAGTGCTTATCATTCACGAACCCCTCATGTACCGTGAAGTCTCATGACAAGTGGTATTCAGCCTCAGCCGCGCACAGTTTGTGGTTAAATTTACCGTCAAGAAACGAAACACTGAGCAAAATTCAGGCGAATACCACCAGAAGTTAAATAATTCTGGATGGCCAACAGTACTGGAGTTAAGCAACTACCTAGAAGAACGGAAACCTTTACAAACAAGTACAACTTTTTCAAGTACCTTTTGTGCCACAGGATAATGAATCAGTGATAGAAGTCTTACTGGCCAAGCTTATGTCAGTGGCTTGGATTCTATAATAAATGTTTCATTTCATTTAACTTCTCTCTTGAATGACTTTAAGAGGGAACGTCTAAAGACCTTCCTTCAAAATGTGACATTCAGCATACGGTCTTCAGCTACCTGTGTCCATGACATTTACTTCACTCTCTCTTTCCAGGGACTACTTTACATATAATGATATCGAATCACTTTAGTATCAGATATCACATCTGATTACATACAACAACGAGAGCAGGTCACTGCCACCTTTTAAAAAGTCCTTCATCCTTGGTGGTAGAGTGCTCAGTTTCTCTTTAGAGACCAGCGTAAAAGCAGTGGTTTAAAGTATGTTCCCCATAAAATCTGAACTAAAACAATTTCCCAGTGTGTTTATAATAAAACACAGTTTCATCAGTGCTCATGAACTGTGGTCCTCGGAGAGTTTGAGGTAAATGAGAGATGTTTTGTTCACAAGGTAAGATGATATGTTAGAAATAATAGAGATACTATTGCGAGATGACTACATTGAATAGTGCTACAGCGACAATTTAGAAACGTGCTGTTATATATGCGTATTATTTCTGTAAATGTATCTTTAACATAAGTAAAGTAACAGCCTTATTTTTAAATTTTGAAAAGTAATTTTGAAAATGTTATTAAATAAAAGTCGAAGCGACAAATTCAATAATCTAGGGCCATATGTATCATACTTCCGTTTTGCGAATTTAAAAAAGCGAATCTTAAGGAAACGCTATTTGGAATTTGCAAAACGGTATGTATGTAGGTAATCTAGGAATTTTAGCGATTCCTTAATATTCATTATTTGCGAATTCGCAAATTGCGAATTCGCAAATAATGAATACTTCCCATTCATTTCTATGGGCCAGGAGGCCCATAGAAATGAATGGGAAATTTGCTATTCGCAATTTGCTAAACGCAAATTGTGCGAATTTTCAAGGGTGCAGGGGGTGTCTCAAGAACACCCTGCTGCATCCCTGAAAATGACATGTGTGTGCATATGGCTCACATACATGCCTTTAAGGGCATGTATGTGCGTCATATGACACCCTCACAAATGCACAATTGTGCATATTTACAAGAAATCGCAAATTACCATCTACTACAGGTTGGTGTTAATTTGCGATTCCTAAACCTGAATTTGCATTTTTAAAATGCTTCATACATAGCATTTAAGGAATCGCAAAATTGCGATTCCTTAAATGCTATAGCAAAATAAGGAATCGCACATTTTTGCGATTCCTTATGATGCTATTTTTTGATACATTGCAAAAAAGCTAAAAAGGCCTTTTGCGATTCGCTATGGCCGAAATTCTGCGAATTTCGGCCTTTGCGAATCACAAAAGCCTTGATACATATGGCCCTTATTCTCTAAGAGGGTGTCATGTTCAGCTTCTGACTTTGATGAAGTTACTTTTGTGATTTACGCAATGAATTAGGTGGGACTCTTGAAAACTTCCTTTATTTGCACAAATCTATGACAAAGCAACTAGTCATGGAGATAAAATGATTGAACTACATTGTGCATACATAATTAAAAATAATGCAGTATCACAATGGATTTATTGAACTACTTCTTTCCTGCGAAGAACACACACTGAGCTTTGGTTGTCTACACATATAAATCTACCTCGGAAGAGAGTGGCAAAGCTCCTGCTGGCTTCAAGAGCAAGGTATAGAGGGCTTATTTAAAAGCCACTTGTGCCGCCTTGTGCCATCATTGCATCACAATTTTAGAGGCAATGGTGCACTTCATTAGCTCCATATTTACATGGATGCAAATGTGTCAATTTTTTTAAGGTTCCGTCAGTTTTTACATGCGTCGGAACTGGTTGTGCCAAGTTAGATTTTAATCTATGCAACGTAGGCGTTCCATCACAAATGCCTACCGTAAAACTGCTGCAGTTGTATTTACCGCTTTATTTTCCTGTTTCGTGCCGCTGCACTGCCAATGCATCACAATCCCTGTGTCTGCTAACACACGGCATAGGGATGACACATTCGCAGTGCCCAAGGGACCACACCAGCTGGAGTGACTTTTTTGCAATATGCAATCAAGTCACAAGGTAAATGTGCCACAGCAGATATGTGTGTGCATGTATTGTCATAATTTGTGACATTGCGTGCTGATGTCACACATACAAGTGGGCACTATGCCATTTGTATGCGTCACATCCAGGACCAATATGTTTGAGTGCAAGGTGACTTTGTCACCTTTTCATGCTCAAACACATTGGTCCCCATTCAATAGGCGATGCATCAGTGAAAACTGATGCATCGCCTCTGTATTATGATGCATTGCTGGAGTTGTGTTGGTTTTCCCACCAACTCTAGCAATGCGCCAAAAAACCCTGCGCCATGGTTGTGTAAATACAGCACATCTATGGTGGTGCAAGGGTTTCTGCTGCAGGCGCAAGTAAACTGGCACATCGCTGCTTTAATGCACCAATGCATCAGTTTCTTGTAAGTGAGGCCCAGAGTGTGCAAAGGATGTCAATTAGGTGTAACCAGGGGTGACACTGTCTTGTCTCTAACAGGAAAACAACCTTGTTTAATCTGACAGGTGATAGCACTCTTGTATGGCTGTTAGAGGTAAGCACATGTGGCATACTATATTAGACAAGGATGTGTTATCCCTTAATTCTTCAAATCCCAAATTCTTTGCAATGGACCATGGCCTCCGCTGAATTTATTTCGAAAGGACGCCATTCAAAAATTCTATTTTTGCATGTACATTTGACTTCCACACCCAAACAGCTTTTATTTCAATGTGAATGCCTCTCTTAATTTAGCAGGTGAGTGGTAGTCCAGCTCAGTTATTCCCTGCATGCATGCAAACACTCAGAAACATGGATTTGTAGATATTCACAAACTCCTCTCCAAGCCTTTTCTACACTAGACGTAGTTGGAAATGTATTCATGGCAACGGCGTTAGGAAATCACATTCCAGTGTAGTAATGGAAAGGAAACTACTTAAAAATTGGTCGGGATGTAGAAGAAGGGGTTTCTGGAGAAGAGAGGAGAAAAAACACTGGCAAGTGCATTTGCACTGACAGTTTTTTCTCTACTGCAAAAATATTTGTGTGTATACATTTCGCTGAGAAAATGAAATTCTCAGGGGCAGATTTACAATTACTGGCGCATCCCTGCAAATTAGCACCCATGATGCGCCACATTTACAATGCGGCGCACCATGGGGCAAAAACGGCGTAGATGCATCACGCATCTGTGCCATAAAGGCAGCGCATTGCTCGAGTTGTGTTGCAAGCGCGACGCAGCTCCAGCAATGCTATGGGAGGCCTATTCTTCCAAAGCTGTGTCAAGCCTTACGCCTGCTTCAAGCAGACGCAGGGTTTTGACGCAGCATTGGCCGAAAAGTGACTGAGTGAAATCTTGTAAATTTCACTCAGCCACTTTTAGGAGGCGTTCCTGTGCAGGAACGCCCCCCCTGCGCCGGAACGCCTCATTATGGCGCAGGGCTTTACAACGTGATGCATCTACCAGATGCGTCACGTTGCAAATACCCCGCACCATGCCGCATCTTTTGTGCCGCCGCTGCATCACAAAAGTGACGCATCTGCGGCGTAAAAGAGGCGCAAGGGACTTGTAAATCCGCCCCTCAGAATTTAACAACCTCAAAAGCTATGAATGGTGAAGATTTTCAGACTTAACATAGAAAGATATTGAGATATCGGAAAACTCAAACACCTTCCCCATGTTGGATTATTAACCTGTGCCCAATTTTCATTAGGATAGTTGAGACATCCTTTGCCAGAGTGACAGAGTATTTTACTCAGTTGCTCTGCAGAGGTTCCAACAGCCAAATTTAGAAATGTATGTTGGGCAAGCAGGCATTTCTAACATTCACAGGAAGCATTGTAAATTTGACGTATGGCTCAGTCAAACTTTATTGTATGACAAAGTTACAAAGTTACAAAGTTTTTATTTTATTTTCAAAAACTAAACCCCAAAGTGAGATTTTAGTTTTGAAAAAAAAGCAATGCCCCCCTCACCATAGTAGCCCTCTCCTCTGGTGGGGAGGGCATTTTTATTTTTTCCCTGCCCCTTGCTGCCAGGGTAGTTCTATTTGTCCACTCATCTAAATTGGGCAGGGAGACATATATCCAGTTCTCCAAAACCTCTTACTTTGAAATGCCATCAGAGACGTTTAGCAATGGCAGAGATGAAGTATCCTCCTCCATCGCCCAAAAATGGTCTGCCTGCTTTTACATTTGGCAGCCGGACCATTTTGTTGATGGGAAGGGTACTCCATGGCCTTTGCGATGGAGTACCCTTTCCCCATACATATAAATCCGGGAGTAATACATTACCAACCTGTCTCCAATATGAGCAGGTGCATTTCCTGCAAACATACTAATCAGAATACGTTGCTGAGTCAAAAACACCTCTCACTAACATGGTTGATTCCTACATAAGTGGCCATTAAATGCAATAGACGTGATTCATCAGCTGCCACTTTATGAAGGTGAAGCAGGCTCTTTGGTGTGATTGATACTTTAGTTACTGACGGATCTGCAGTGCTTACACAGTTGGCTATGAAGTATCAATTTGTTGAATTGTCTTCACACTGAGAGGCTCACATGTTTTTAAAATGTGTTCAGGGTAGTAGACATGCATAACATCTCCATGACTTACAATATTGTCACAATTGTGCACCACAAAATTCATTTGTAGCTGTTAGGGCCACATCAGTCCCTTAACAACCGTCTCAGTGTTTCTCATAGTTTATATCCTTTGTGAACTAGCAAGGAACAACTTAGGTAAACAAAGGGGCATATTTACACGGGCTTATCTCCACCAAAATGATACATTTTATGGTGTTCTGGTGGTGATAAGCACTTTGCCTTATTTGCAAGGTGGAGTTAAGCCACGTTAAGTGAATAAGGCCCTTTTTCACGCAACACTTAGCATGAAAAGGGCAGGCAATGGGTGTTGCAGTGGGAGTTCTGCTGCAACACCCATTGCTTTTGATGATGCTCCCTATTTACAAGGGTGGCGTAATATGGGGCACTGCCAAACATAAGACCAGGGAAAATCTGGTCTTAACCTGGCATGATATAAAAAGGAAAGTTTAGGTCAATCATATACACAACTCAGCAAGTTGTTAGTAACCCTGGGCGTAATACTACGCTACGCTAAGCTACGCTAACGGAGCATACATATCACACTCCACAAATTGCAAGTAGCACAGTTCAAAAACTGTGCTTACTCATGTAGAATATCAGATAAATCAACAACACCCAAAGATTCTTTGATAAAGCAATTTTACATGCTAAAATTCACATAACCAATTCAAAAAAGTTAACTTTTTCAATGAAAACATTAGGCAATGAGAGAGGTGATGATTTTGGGGTCCCCCCTAACCTAGGGTGAATACCAAGCAGATGCCTTGAACACAAAGAGCATAAACAAAAAGCACATCTTGTGGAACTTTGGTGGTGGTGGTCCCATTCTCTTAGGACCACCGCAAGCACAGTTATTGGCAAAAAAACAATTCAAACCAAAGGCCCTGCAAAGCATTATGGGACACAATTAGCAGTGGGCACTGAATATTATAGTATCCAATATCAAAATAACTCTACAACGAGCTGCAGTTCCCCTAGTCGTTACTAGATGTCCCTTATGAGTCAAATGCAAAACCATTGAAATCCTTTCATCAAGCATTTGCATTTGACTCCTGAGGGACATCTAGTAACCACCAATTGAACTGCAGCTCTTTGTAGAATTATTTTGATATTGGATACTATATAATATTCACTGCCCACTGCTAACCTCATCCCATAATGCGCTGCAGGGAATTTGGTTGGGAATGTTTTTTTGCCAATAACTGTGCTTGCGGTGGTCCTAAGAGGATGGGACCACCACCGAATTGTTCAATAAGATGTGCTTTTTTGTTTTCAAGGCATCTGTTTGGTACTCCCCCTAGGTTAGGGAGGATCCCAAAATCATCACCTCTCTCACTGCTTGCTAATTTTTCAGTTTCAGTTTTGTGAAAGTACTATATGCTCTTTTGCATATAAAGATAGAGATACTTATTTTATCATAACTGGCACTGTGCAGGATGCCATTTGCAATTATTTTGCAATTATTTCATAGTGCAGACAAGTACACAGGGCCACCAGCTACGCTACGCAGTACTATGCTAAGTGAAGTTCAAAGTATACTACGTGAAGCTACGTGTAGTACTGCTACGCAAACTACGCCCAGGGTTAGTTGTTAGAGTCCATGAGGATGAGGTAAGACCTGTCAGACCATCTTCTTCCACCATAGTACCTGGAGAAGTGGATTCAGGCAAAAATATTTTTTGAAGAATTCAATTTTGAGAACTTTTCTGAAACTGAGGAAGCAACTTCATCCCTAATTTTAGGGCCCAGGTTTCAGCTTTCTTTATTGTGGATGAATTAAGCCCAATGTTAGCTGATATTTTTAAGGGGAGAAACATTGAATGATTTCCTCCCATGGCTAAAATATATTTTGTCCCGTTTAGGCACACAAAGCTTATATTCCATTCAAAATCTTTGGTTCCTTGAACTTTTGGGTGATGTAATTAAGGTATGTGCCTTTTCAACTTTTCATCTCTACAATCAAGGTTTCTAAACCGACTATGGGCCTGGTTTATAGTTTGTCGGTATGGTTCACCTTCACAAACTGCACAGATCTCCTGTTGACCTTATTATCAGTGCCATAGGATGCAAGGCTGATCCCTAGTCATATGACTGATGGGATACCTGTCACAAATGCGGTGGAGTAACCCATCTGCCAAACTCTAAACGAGGGCCTAAATATATTTTTCATTGCTAGGGGGCATTTAGTTACTGCTGATCATGCCATTTTGTTAGAAGAAATCAAATCTTTGAATAGCACAATGATGCAGTAATTGCAGAGATGTTTGTTGCCATTGTATATTTCCTTCCATCCAACTCCTTAAATATCTATCTCTCCATCCAGGCATTAACCCATCCATCTCATCCATCATTTTCTCCTCTCATCCATCCATCTCTCACTATATCTTTGTTTATGCGCTCGCTTGTTTGAGTTGCTCCCTGATCCCACTGCTCCATTACCCTATTTATTGTGGTAGTGTTTATGAGCTCCTGTTTGGAGGCCACTGTCTCTGAACAATGTCTAAAGAATTAAAAACAACGGGGCATATTATCAAGCCAGGCGATAGAATTATCGCTGTTTTAGCGGCAGAAAACTGCAGCTAAAACAGCGATAATGAGCTTGATAATATACTCTGTGGGATTCCAATTGAAGCCCATGTTAGATGTCCTTCACATTTAACATGGGCTTCAATTGGATTTCCATAGAGCATATTATCAAGCCGATTATCGCTGTTTTAGCTGCAGTTTTCTGCCACTAAAACAGCAATAATTTTATCGCCTGCCTTCATAATATGGCCCAAAATTTTAAAGGTTTTATATTACACACACTGCTTACTGATAGCCACTCACCTGCTCAAGCTGCTAAAGTGGGGGTTCATGGCACCATGACCTGTGGACTGAGAGTAATGCTCTTGTCCTGTAATCATTAACAATCTAACAGAACAAAGATTCCCTTTGAATGCTCCTCTAATTCCAATGTGCCCGGTCCAAATAGAATTACGAGATCAGTAGTAACTTTGCAGAACTTTTGCATTTCACTTTGACTTCAAGCTGTTTGGGATAAACTCTGGGGAGGAAGGAAGAATTACCACATTACAGGGGAATCAGGTGAAAATGTTTCAATCCCCAGGTAATTCCTTATTTCTAAGGCTGACGTACTGATATAACTCATAATCTGCTCCCCCCCATTTACTAGTGACCCTAAAATTGATGATTGCAGATTTGGTATCGGGCTTGATACCAAGACACACATAATGGACTAATAATGCTAAATCATAGGTTGAGTCAACACCACAACCACACCCTGACATTTCCTGAATTTAAACAGTCGCCAGGCAACAGAGAAGCATGAGTTAGCCAGGAGTGACACAGTATTGTAGGAGAGCCTACAATTATTCCAGCCTCTATCTATATTTGCCTACTTTCTAGGTATCATATTTAGTCTATTTGATAATAGCGTTTCATTGATGCACCATCACAAAATCGGCTTAAATTAAAATATAATTTATTTTCATTAAAAAAATGGAAACATAAAATAAAACAGACCACTCTTTGTAGTGGATAAAACAATGTAGTGCAACTTTTGTAGGGAATATTCCTTGTTAAAAAAAAGTATTATGAAGCAAGCCTGTCTGAAACAAATTAGTCCAGGGATACCAAATATTATGTGATTTGAATCTTGTAGATTCGATGCAAATTGGACCCTTATTAGGTTATTTTTCGATACTTCCCCAATCCTTCTATAAAGCAAAAATCTCATATTAAAGATTCAACTCCTTGTTTGCTGCAATAATTATTCTCCTTTTTGGATACTCTTCCAAATGAGGCAATGTGTTTCTTTTACCTGGAAACCTAACCCTTTATTTTCGCTTATTACTAAATCCACATGGGATCTAAACTACATCATCATTTGTTTAATGAATTCCTTGCTCAAAGAGCTATGATAGAGTATTTCATCTTGAACATTTGAGCCCAGGTTTACATTGGTTTTGTGTCATGTTTGTGTTACTTTTTTTAACACAGACCAGAGGCAAAATCTTTTTTTTCATCTTTGCAAAGCTAAACAAATAGTTATTTGTGTTGCTTTGAAGAAAAAAAAAGTTACGGAAAGCAGTACATTGAGCCGCTTTGCTGTACTTTGCATCAGGGATGGGTTCTATGGGTAGTGCATGAGTGTTCTCATGCATCCACCCATGGATTTCCATGCATTACAGAGACTTGTAGACATGGATTTGTACCAAAATCCTGCATCGCCCTGAGGCTGGTATAGCAAGAAGAACTGTCTTTATTGATCTTTATACAAAAAGGAAAAAGCCTCAAAGGATAGTTTTTGTGCAGGAAGTCCCTGTCTGCACACAAATGATCCTAACCACAACGCAGACACCCTCCCACTATGGCGCAATGGTGCCTGTGTTGGTGCTAGGCAGCACAAAGTGCGCCAGCACATGGAGAGAGCAGAAGTGCCATTTCTTTAAAGTTTATGATGCAGTTCTGTTCTCTTCTATGCGTTTCATGCATTATGTCACTTGTTAGTAAATGTTGCTCTTGATTTGATAGCAGCCTTATATACTAATGCGTTCATTACCCATTACCTTGTAATGGTTGGTAATTCAACCCTGGAATTACCAGTTCCTCTGGTATTGGTAACTCTCTGGGAGTAGATCAGAATACCAGGCATATTTCTGGCAGATCGGTAATCACCCATAATGTTCCTTTTCTCAATTAAATTATTCCAACTGGAGCGAGATCAAGCATTAGGAGGAAACGCAGAAAATGCTTTATTGGTGCTTTTATTAAATTACTCTTCAGAAAATGGCTATGCAATGTTAGTATATCTCTATCAAATAGGGTTAAAGGCTTGTAACCAGAAAACACTATAGAAAAAGTGAACCATTGGCCACTAGTAGGTTCCATCATTTTTTGTCAGGTATATGGGAGTAGACAAATGCCAACGTTTATGGGTGAGACAAGTTGTTTCAAACTGTGATGGAACTTCGAAGTGCAGTCATTGGAAAAATGTGATGTGGTCAGGTTTTGCTCATAGAAATAATGTAAATCTCCTCATGTAACCGTCCCCTAACGGAGACGAGATGAGCTTTAGATCTTCCGGCAAGGAGTGAATTTCTATAGTCAAATTGAGAAAGAAAGGCAGTTTGATCCATGGTCTTAAAATCATGTTCTGATATAAGCTGACACTCCAGAAGTTTTCAGTGGGTAATGTGGACTTTCAACGTCTGCCACCACATCCTGCGCATGTACCTCCACAACGCAGGGATCCGCGAAAAAACCCTGAACTGGATCTACTCCGTCCTCAATGGCAGAACCCAGAGAGTCCGCCTCCCCCCTTTCCGATCCGGAGCCACCATGTTTAGCTGCGGCATACCCAAAGGATCATCCCTAAGTCCGACCCTTTTCAACATCTACATGGCACCTCCCACAAACATCGTCTGAGCGCACCACCTCAACATCATCTCGTACGCCGACGACACCCAGCTGATCCTCTCCCTCACCAAGGACCGTGCCACCGCCAAATCCAACCCCCACAAGGGAACAAAGACCATCGCAGAGTGGATGAAGACCAGCTGCCTGAAACTGAACTCTGACAAGACGGAGGTCCTCATCCTCGGAACCACCCCCTCCACATGGGACAACTTTTGGTGGTCCTACTGCCCTGGGAGTTGCACCCACACTCACCAACCACGCACGTAACCGGGGGTTCATCCTGGACTCAATGACCCAGTAAGTCAAAGCTGTCTCCTCCTCCTGCTTCAACACCCTCTGCATGCTCCGCAAGATCTACAGATGGATTCCCACAGATACCAGAAATATGGTCACCCAAGTCCTCGTCAGCAGCCGGCTGGACTACGGCAACACCCTCTACGCAGGAACCACGGGAAACTCCAGAAAAGACTCAATGCATACAAAACGCCTCTGCACGCCTCATCCTCGGAATACCCCGCCACAACCACATCACCGCCCACCTGAGAGACCTGTACTGGCTTCCAGTCAACAAGAGGATCATCTTCAAGCTCCTCACCCCCGCGCACAAAGCACTCCGCAACACTGACCAGCATACCTCAACGAACGACTCACCTTCTACACCCCGAACTGCCAGCTTTGCTCCACTGACCTCGCCCCCACCACAGTCCCGTGCATTCGCCGAACGACCACCGGCAGCAGATCATTCTCCCAGCTCGCCTCCAATACATGGAACTCCCTCCCCACCCACCTGTGACAGACCCAGGACCTGCTGACCTTCAGAAGACTTCTCAACACCTGGCTGTTCGATCAGTGGTTGCTTCTCCCCCTCCCCTCTAGCACCTTGAGACCCTCACAGGTGTGTAGTGTGTTGTACAAATGCTTTGATTGATTGATTGATTGATTGATTGATTGATTGATTAGCACTAGCATTATTTGAGATTGAAAGTTTGGGCTTCAATAATACAATCCAGTGATTTAGTGGGGGCAGGGGGTTTATTGACTTTACTATCTACAAATTTGGTGAAAAACTTCTCCCGGCTCACTGTAACATGTAAATGGCTGCTCTGCTGTAGAATAACTTTAATTACAGTCTGTAATAAGAAAGAAAATGTGCTGATTTTAAATGTATATATGCAATGGGGGGGCAAGGAGTAGTATGGAGTTGAAATGGGTCACTTTAAAAATGATTTAGATTTATTGTGCGAAAAGTACGCTTCAGATTTGATTTTGTTGGTAGGAGATTTTAACCATAAACTTAATCCTAAGCGGCAAGATCTCATGTATCAGGATTTTTTAGAATCTTATGATATAATTCAAGCAAAGTTTCCCGAAAGTCTGTGTACAATGAATGATGTAAGCTTGGGGAATTACCTAGCGAATAAATGTCTCTTCTGTTTGAACGGTAGGTTCCTACAAGATCGCCCGGCAAAAAAAACCTTTAAACAAGGTACACAAAAATGCCCCATAGACTATGTCTTTATCCCAGCATGGAACTTTGATATAATAATGGGCTTTATGATTAACCGCATAGAAGAAAGCGACCACAATATTCTAGAAGTGGAACTGGCATTTTCCCATCAAATCAGTGCTGAAAAAGTAATTATACCACAGATGGACTATCCCTGGAGCATCACAACACGGTTAACCGAAGACAATATAGAGAAATTAACCAGGCTCCAACATTAAATCGTTCTAGGATGCACAGTTGGTCTAGATCTGGCCTGGTACATTGAAAAATTAAACCAAGTGGTACAAAGTATCAAGGTCGAACTTAGAACAGACATAAAGATTTCCAATAGTACACAAACCACTCAAGTTTGGAAGGGAAACTGGTATAATATAGCCTGTTTAAATATGAAAAGAGAACTAAGGCGAGAACAGCGCAGTCTGCGTAAAAAATTTGATAAATCTAGAGCTGAACATCTTGTAAAATTAAAGAAAGAGTATACTATGCTTCTTGATAGCACAAGAAGAGCCCATAAGGATAATTGCTGGAGGAAATTGCTGGAGGCAATAGAATCCAAGAATATACGTTTATTCTGGAATCTAGTCCGCTCAGCAACAGAAGCCTCACCTGGGTCAATGATTTTGTGGAAGAAGAGGGTGCCTGGGAGGATTATTTGAAAGAGCTATACCCGCTGGGGGGTGAATCTGAAGAGGAAGTACAAAGGGACTGGAGAGGCCTGGTAGATGACTTAAAACCAGACTTCTCTGAAAGAAATGTACTTAATACAATCAAAACTTTAAATTTAACAAGAGCCTCCGGCCCAGATAACCTGCCTGCCCTGATAATTAAGTCACAGACATCTTGGTGGGCCAAATTCTTCTCCCAAATGTTCTTAGTAATCCTAGAATTAGGGATAGTTCAAAGTAGCTGGAAGGGTGCGATAATTCGACCGATCCATAAAAAAGGGAACGTCAACGCACCAAGGAACTATAGATTAATCAACCTACTCAATATAGGAGAAAAAATATTTGCTAAAATAATATTAGGTAGGCTAAAGACTTGGGCAGAAGAGAGAGCAATTATTCCAGTGGAACAGGGCAGCTTCAAAGAAGGCCATTCTACAATAGACCACTGCTTTGCCCTATGGACGTTGGCCCGGAAGTCAATAGAACAAAATGGGAAGTTGCATTGTTGTTTTGTTGACTTTCGGGCCGCGTTTGACTCTGTGGACCGGAACAAACTCTGGGAGGATTTGATAGGATATTGAATTCCGGATGGCTTATTGATGACCTTGAAAGATCTCCATAGAGGGAACTGTGCCCAGGTTATTAGAGATTCGCATGGGTCACTAACTCAGAAGATATTGATAGGGAATGGCCTTAGACAGGGGTGCGTTCTGGCACCCCTGTTATTTTCAATCTTTCTGGCAGATCTCCCTGCGGCACTTGAAGTAGAAAGAAGTGCAAGCCCTAGAATGAGCGGGAACAAAGTGCCTTGCCTATTATACGCAGATGACTTAGTGATCCTAGATCAAACAGAAATAGGACTTCAAAGGAAACTAAATGCTTTTAAAGGTTATTGTGATAGGACAATTTTGACTGTAAATATGGAAAAAACCAAGGTCTTATGTTTTGGAAAGAGCAAGAAAAACTTTAATTGGTTTTTGGGTAATAACAAATTAGAGGCAGTTAAGGAATATAGATATCTAGGCCTCTGGTTTGATAGTGCGCTAAATTGGTGCACCCATTTGGAGGCGCAAAGAGCCAAAGCTTTTTCATCCACATGTGGGTTGAAAAGGTTTAATAAAGAATATGGCGACATGACTCATAAACCAATGATAAAGGCATTTGGTGCAATGATCCCCCCCAAGTATTGTATGGCGCAGAGGTGTTATACCTGAGGGGTAAACATGAGTTGGACCAGGAAGAGGGAAAAATCTTAAAAATATTATTGTCCTTATCAAACTTTACTATGGTCCAAGCAATAAGAATGGAGCTTGGGCTAACTTCATGGACCGTACAATCTCAAATGGCCCTGGTAAGATTCTGGAAGCGCCAAGACCCAGGAGTGACACTAAAGGTCTCACAGTGGTGTAGGGATGAGATTTAAATAAGTAACCTTGCCTGGGCAAAGGATGTGAGCAAAACCCTCCAGAAAGTAACTGGGCGCCTTAATGTGAAATTCTCTCAGGACGCCTTGATAGCCGAGTTTACTAAGAAAACCCTTAGGGAACAAGGCCTGTCACTCTCCAGGGCGCAGGACTTAGATTATATGTCAGAGAAAAAATCGGTCCAGTGGTTAAAAAAGTCATGGGTTAATGATGGCTTGTTCCCGTATTTGGACATTCTGCCCAATCGAGTGCTGAGATATGAAATTCTTAGGACTCGGGTTGGGGTTAACCCATGGAAGATAGGTGGAAAATTAAAATCTGCACTGATCGACCCAGAAGGTAATTGTAACTGTGGGCGTGGACTAAGACATGATATGCCGCATATTTTACTTGATTGCTTATTTGTACATGATATAAGGAAATTGTTTTTACGTCCGATATTTCTATCACATAAGATAACTTCACGTGCCCAGGCGATCTGTTTACTTATCGAAATGCCCACGTTAGAAATTGCAATTGGATTGGGTACATTTTTGAAGGGTTTAAAAGAATATGTAAGGGTAATTTCGAAAGAGGGGCACTGATTTTAACTTGTTGTAACCACATGACTGCTAAGGCACTTCCCCTCCTGTGCTGGAAATTGATATAGTCCATGGATCATGACGAGCTCAGCTCGTCATGAGCACACGACCAGTGTACTGCATGACGAGCTGAGCTCGTCATGAGCAGCGAAGGGGTTAAAGTTTTATAAAATGGAAAATTATCTTCTTATCCTTTTAGTGATTTTGAGATTTCTGTAAAAATAGGGCGTATTGTATGTTGTGTTTCTGAGGGCGTCACCCTCTTTTAACGTTCTTTTAACAAGTACTGAATTTTACCTATTTAAGATGTAGTAGAATTTTGTCTGTCTGTACTTTTTAAGCCTAATTGCGTGTGTTCTGTACTGTTTAAAAAACAAGATCTAAATAAACAAGTTTCTCTCTCTCTCTCTCTCAGTGATTTAGTGCTGTCATTAATGGTGCATTTGCTCTTCAGGGTGCTACAGTAGTTGATTCATGTTTGCTCAACTAAGTTTGATTTTCCTATAGAAAGTGAATTGGGAAAGGGCCAATATGAAACCTTGAGGACCATTTTGTTTCAGGCCACCAAGGATAATTGAGTAATTCACAATTTTAACTGAATGAAACCAGTTCTACAGATAGGACGTAAACCAATTTAAATTCCACAGTAATTGCCCACGGGCTATTTAAGGGGGTAGATTTGTGCTGTTGAGATTAAGAGTCCAAATGGCAGCACCCAATGGCAGCAGATAAGTCAAGGACAACAAGTTGACTTAAATGACTGGAGTTGAAGGTGCAGAGTGTATCATCTGGCACACGTAGGAGGGTAGTCTCAGTGCTATAGTCCTGTTTTATGCCCAATGGAAATACTCAGCTTTCACTAAATTTTCCTAGGAAAGGTAGACTGATGCAGGAGGGACGTCGGTTAGACCCTCGTATCAGTTAAAAGCTTTTTCAGGAGTGTTGCAATTTGACAATATGGAGACAGCCTGGGGACGTTCCTTGTGCAAGTTAACTAGCGTGGGCCAGTATGGTAAGAGCGGCTGAGTCACATCTTGGTGTTGCTACTCAGGACTACATCAGTGAAATCGTTTGAAGGTTTCACCTTGGCGTTTGTCATTAGCAATTCACTATCAGAGATTTCCATAATGTCAGACTAGGGCACCGAAACTTTGTAATTACGTTTGCCATCTAACAGAAAATTGAAATTTGTTGTCAGGGAATATTCAGTACATTTGACTTTCTCAATAAAGATCAGGACAAACTCCTTCCATCTTCATTCTTGGTCATCATTAGTGAAAGTTGGTGATGGATTGCTAGCCCATTTTACAGCATCAAAAGTAACTTTGTTACTCCTTTCAGACGATTCTCTCAGAGATTTATTGCAGAGTGCTTTCAACCGAAAAATAAGTTGGCGTTATTGCTTCTTGCTTCTCTAAGCTAATATACATTAGGAGAGGGAGGAGATTGTCTCTGCTTATTCCATAGACCTCTCAAGAATGTTCTTTCTTCAAATAGGTCCTTGTAGAACCATGGAAAGAGAGAGTCAGAGCTTCTTTTTTGCACTGAAGCGGTGCACATTTGTCAAGCATGTCCTTCTTTAATTTTCTAATTATTGCTTCATTCGTTTGTTTTAATAAGCAATGGACCTGTTGACTTGTCTTCCTGGTTCGGGCAAATAGGATGAAGATTGGCCAAGGCCGTCAGTGCCAAAGACAAAGTTCCAATGTTTTTTCGGTCACAAAAATTGAGTAGCTTTCTTTTTGACAGTGTGTGAAGGACAATACTAAAAGCATCTGTTGATGGTCAGATCAATCCTTGGGGTTAGAGGCCTACGATGGCAGTTAAGCATCCTTGGTAATTATTCAGTCAAGTGTAGAGCCTTTAGCATGTGTAGGTTTGCTGCGGAGTTGCAAAAACCTCTTATCCAATAGGAACTATGCAAATGTGGAAACAGTTGGACTCATACCTTTACTGGCTTCCACAATTATAGGGCTAACAATCAGCTTAATGCATTAGAGCTTACTGGCTGCTCCCCGCTCATTTAAAGTGGGGAACGTGGTGAATGATGTCACAAAAGACTTTGCAAATCAAGACTATGTCATGCAACAAAGAGTAATTTGAGAGCCTTTATTGTTGGTTAGTGTTGTTTAAGACTGAGAAAGAGAACAGACTTTTTATCTGCATTGAACGGCCCCTTTAAGAGATATTCACATGCTCATGTAACTAATGTTTGACTTTCCATGGACAAGTATCTGGTGTCTCATTTATGAGAAATGACGCATCGCTATTTGAAAGCAGCGATGCGTCGCTTCTCAGTGCGCACTCCTTGCGTCATGACTGATGCTTCATATTTATAATATGATGCATCATGGCGCAAGGAGTTACAGATACGTCAGTATTTCTGACGTATCTGTAGGCGCAAAAGTGACGCATTGCTGGAGGGTGTCACAAAGGTGGCGCAACTCCAGCAATGCGTCTTTTCACATGGGGCAAGCCCATGTGAAAGGGCCGGCGTCAGTCTTACACCTGCTGTGAGCCAGACGCAAGATTTTGACGCAACGGTGTCCTAGAAGTGATGCAGTGAAATCTCATAGATTTCACTGCGTCACTTCTATGACCCTTCCTTGCGTTAATACGCCTGGCGCAGGTATAATGTGGCGCAGGGGTTTACAAAGTAACGCATCTACCTAGATGCATCACTTTGTAAATATGGTGCAACAAGGCGCAATTTTTACGCCAATGGTGCGTCACAAAAAGTGATGCACCAGCGGCGTAAAAGTGACGCAAGGGCTCATAAATGAGGCCCCTGGTGTCTAATGCATTAGTTTCGAGACTGCTCTTGGTCTCCCATGACACTACTAAACTTCAGAACTCGTGATAGTTCCACTAAGTCTCTGATTCACATTCTTCTGTGAGTAGGTGTGGCTTGCTCGCACTTTCTTATAATTTACCGCTGCCGTTCTGGGGCGTCATGCTGCTCTGCTACATCATGTCTAAGTTGTAAACAAATATTTGCAGACACAATCCTCCATTACCGTCCATAAGAGGCCTTATGAGGTGTGCAGGAACAAGTAAACTTCCTAAGTTTATTTTTCACCAGGAATAAAACAGTGAAATGTGAACATTAAATGCATGCAGCAGGAGGGGAAAACATGCAGGAATCGATATGTAAGCTCCGATTCATGGTGTTATTCCCCATTCCCCTGGCGAATTTCAGAAATTGGCGGTAATGCTGTTTCCACGTGATTCTGGTAATTTCCGCTGCAATGGTTCTGTTGCAGGGGCTCCACCTATACATGTAATAAGGGCCCCAGTAGTTTTGTCCAATCCCTTTTGAAAGCATATGACCTTCATTAAACAAAGAGATTGTTTCGCTTATTAATTAATGACCACTTATCAAGTGAGGAACCCACAATTTAGGAGCAGAGTCAAACAAGCTCGGGCGCATTGAGGGTTCGGCACGTATCCCCCGATTTATTTACTGCACCAGCAGATGCCGATATCTGTCATAGCCGCGCGCGTCGATGGAGTGGAACAGAAGTCTGCTGTAATAATGGCTCATAATGATGGCTCATGATTTAAACGCAGCAATCTTCGCGCTGTTTGTTTTTGTAGCAAGTGAAGTCCAAAGGAAACTCGTTAATTACTTTGCTCGAGTGCATTCCTGCGCCTTGTTCCTAATCTACGCCTGCCCACATCATGGATGTCTTCCAATATCAGAAATAAACCATCGGCATGCGGTGAAGAAAGATCCGTGGCGCGCCCTTGCCTTGCCGGCTTGCACCACTGGGAAAAAGTCACTGACAGCGCACTGGCAAGTGCCTGGTTATTCACGAACAGAATAAAAGCGCTGTTAGAAAGTTGACAACATTCGGTGAAGCACTTGGATGCAGGAGATTTCCAGAAAAATGGCTCTAAACCAAAAACAATCCTATGTTATATCAAGTTATTTTATACCATCTAGGTAATGAATGGCCTGTTATGTAATATTATAATACATCAGGCAATGCTATATCGTAATATATTGTAGTGAGCTATAAATAACAGTAGCATAATTTACTTTGATATCCTGCACTTTGTTGAACTGAATTTGTAATTTTTGAATTTAAAACATGCCATTGTGGCGCAAACCACTCCTATGATCAATGCACTGCACACTAAAGGTAATTTACATGTTTTCACTTAATGACCACTCCAACAGGCAACACCTTATCACTACGGTTCCGAATATTGAAAGTAAATGGCTAAGCTGATGTCCTTCAATATCCTCTGTAAAATTGATTTATATCTTGTTATCTTCTTTTCTTCCTCCCTGTTTCCTTCCCAACAGGCGTTCAATTTTCAAATCAGGCAAAAATAACTCTTTAAGTCCTGAAGATGATCCCTATATAACCAGAGCATGGGATCGAAACGTCGACTCCTTTGAGTAGACATACGTTTTACCTTTTTATATTACTGTATGTATGTGTTACTCCAGGATACACTGATAATTTTGATTCAAAACAGTGCCCTGATAGCTCACCCTGTTTGCCTGAAATTCTTTCACTTTATTACTTTCCAACTTTCTCCTCCCTTGTACGGTACAGGACTGTGCCCTACTGTATTATAATGCTTTGTTGCTAAAATGTACCTTTACCCATAACAATTTACTTGGTTATTAAATTCCCTGTCCGGCTGGATATAGTAGCCTATTGTGGTCTATATAATATTTTTGCATGATTTCCTTTAGGCTGAGGACCTTTTGTTTCCTTAAAAGTACTTGATACCCATGGTCCCTAGCTACCCACTGGGTTCCCCTTGTCTTTTCAAATGTATTGTGGCGCCAAAAGCCAAAAGCTGTTTTAGGGCTGAATTTTAAAGACCAGCACCCGCAGTTCAGTTGCAACGCCTGCGCTACTCCCGCTCTGCAGCTAATAGCCAGAACCCCGATTGGGTTATCAAATTCACTGACAAAGTGCTTCGCCAGCACCTCAGCTTCCCGGACCCGATTGGGTCAGCGATTCTTCTGACAGAGTGCTTCGCAGCACTTCTGCTCTCGATCACCTATTGAGTGAGTTGGGTCAGTGACAGGTCAGCTATTCGGACAAGTCGGACAAATTAACTAGCTAAGTCTACTCTAGTTATACTATTTTCCAAGTCAGTGTACCACCCCCCAATGTTGCAAGTGTAAGGATCCCCAATTTTGATTGGACAAAGTGTGAGGAGAGGTCATCACACTACACCAAATTTTGATACCTCAGTGTTGAATATTAATTTTACGTTCCCGCCCATCAATATATTTTCGCATGACATCTTTATTCCACCCAACAATGTATAATTTATCATTATATACATTGTAATACATTGGGTACGGTTTAGCTTCCTCTGGCAGGGTTAAGGGTCAGCTTCCCAGGCGCATCTTGGCTATGATTGTCTTTGGCTCTCATTCAATGACAAATGTTCTCAGCTTCTCTCTGGAGCTTGTCATGCGCAGAAGGATTTTTAAAATGAAGTTATTATGTCTCCTAGGCCCAGATTTATCGTTTCATAAAAGAATAGAAAGAAACAGTTTTAGAACACAGAATAAATTAATACACTGTATACCATGTATCTCTACTCTATCCCTATTACTTTAATTTTAACTATTTCGTTATGGTTAAGCAGTACGAACAGCTTAGCAAAAGCAGCAGTGCAAGCTTCTAGCATGTGAGAACATAGAGCAGCCATATTAACACTAGTGCGCAGAAGCGACAGATTCCATCCAAAGCAAAGAATACGTCTTGTCACGTGAGTGTGACAGACGCATGCGCAGTAGAAACCCTCGCGCAGCAGCAGCCATTTTAGATGCAAGCGTATTACAGTTAGTAAAACACATAAGCAAGCTTCTCTCGACACCCATTAGAGTCGTGTAATGTAATATTAATAGGACAAACATGTTTATTAATGTTTTAACGTTATTCGAGGTTCATGAATACAAGCAAGTCGCTTCACGTGCGAATCCTTGCTCCATCAGAAACATGCCATTCTCAGACAACTCTGTTTAATTTGCATAAAGTTTCCAACTAACATGCTAAGCTCAAGTGGAAAAAAGTTGTCTCTATATGTTCCCAGACATTGTAACACTTATCCAGACCAACATTTAACCAACATATTTCACGCACTACACTCATGGTACAGGGCAAACATTATGAAATCATATATAAAGACACATATTTTAAGTCCAGAAACCATTACTGCTAAGATTGTATTGCTCTTTCACATCTGTGGGTGTTGAACTACATGTACAGCATCTCCCTCATGCATGTGCAGCCTCTGCGCCATGTGCAGGGTTTCTCCTACACAAAAGGTGTGGTGACTCCGCACCTCAGAGCGGAGCTGCCTGCCAACTGCAAATAAACAGGAAACTACACGCAGTAAGAGAAAGTCAGCCTTGTTTTCATTTGGAGCCATCCTCTACTTCAGGCAGCATACTAGTCCATCCTGCTGCTCCTTGCCACAGTTGTGTCTCCAACATGGCTGAGGGACTAGAAGGGACAGAATTGGGTAACATGAGAGATGGGATCATTGCCTAACCCCCTCAGAAGTATAGTGGACCTGATACGCAGCTGAGAAATACAGATCGGGCCCAAATCTGGTGGAATATCCCTCATGCACTGCACTGGGAATCCTCACCCGGCGGGAGAAGCTGTGCAAGCACAGGGAGGACTTACATTGTTGGGTCCACATTAAGGCAAATTTCATACACAGCACCCTTACATGGTACCACTGTTTGGCATTATTTGACATGGTGATAAATAATATATCATGTTATGCAAATATTATGTTTATTTTAGCGTTCTCTCTGAATTATTATTACAACTGTAACTAAATATTTTCATTATTGCCAAACTACTGACTCAGCTGCTTCTAGGATAACATATCAGCACTTCTTAGGGTATGCCAGCAAGTTACAGAAAACATAGGTGCTACTAGAAACTGTTTAGGTTTAATCTTCCTGACCTCGTTTTGGCATCTCTGCCTGGCTTTGTCCCCCAACCATGGGACGACCCTGTGGCTGCAACTCTAGGTCTCCACAGGATACATTAAATGTTGTCCTTCTGTGTAAATATTTTACCCTCCCAATAAGGCGGTTTCTTTGCCCCTTTTTAAAGAGTCTTTTGGGCAAGCCAGCGTGGCGCTTACATACCTACAGCTGCTGCCCAATGAACTTACACTCTATGCTATGAGAAGTTTCCTGCGGGGTGCCTACAGATCCATATTATCTAGACCTGATTGACCACTTAATGGCCGCCTGTGTTTTAGCAGTGTCTCTTCTTACTCCTTTCTATCAAATAGTTTAAAAGGCTGCAGTTTTCTCACGCTTAACCCAATCTACTGTGTGTAGTAAATTGGGTTTAGCGTGAGAAACCATTGGTGGTTGCATGGGAAAGCCCATGCACCACCCTTGGTGCATCCCCATGGCGCAAAGTAATGCGAAGCAGCTCTTCGCGCTGCTTCGCATTACTTTTACGTTATTTCCAGC
This sequence comes from Lissotriton vulgaris, assembly GCF_964263255.1. Classification (NCBI taxonomy): domain Eukaryota; kingdom Metazoa; phylum Chordata; class Amphibia; order Caudata; family Salamandridae; genus Lissotriton; species Lissotriton vulgaris. The sequence continues at coordinate 335,964,475 of NC_141685.1, read as the reverse complement.
ACTACACAAGTTGAGCACTGAAAAGTAAATTCACCCAATGAAAGGCTCATATTTTGCATCTTGAACACTGATTCCAGGTTAGTCCAGCTTGCTTAACGATGGGATACAAAGCACAAGCAAGAAGAGGCCAGGCTCTCTACCCAACCCTCCTCAAGTATCCACACCTGCTGCGCATGGTCTTTGGGTGGGATTAAGGTGTTATGCTCCAGAAAGGCCCTAAACCCTACCATATGATGGTATCCGACCCTGCCTCTGTCTAGGCCACTAGCCATGTGGGGTAGCCCTCCACTACACACAGTCTTTGGCCATCCGCAGCCGAGTTGGGCTACATGGCCCAGTCAGTAGCACGGTCCTGTAGTCAACCAACTACTATCTAAGCATTTTTATTGTAGGATTTCTTTGTTTTTAATGGTATTTTTTAAAAGGTTTCTTTTTGTAACTTTATTTGTATTGATTTCTTCAGTTTTTGGAATTTTTTCTGATAAACATTTGAAAAAACTTTTTTTGCTAAACATTTTTAACAAAGTTTTAAACTTTCATGAATACTTGAATTTTTAAAAAACTTTGATAAAAACCTTTGTGACATTTCTCTAGGTGAACATTCATTGCCTCTGAAATAATTATGCAAAAGTAATCTGAGTAATTTCGGTAGTTCCGTATTACTCTTTGATGTGGAATCATCAATAATAACGTGATTACTCCTGCACATATAATTTAGAGTAATTTGGGGACAAAAATCCTACTGCAATAACACATTTAGCGAACGCGGACGGCCACTCGCGTTCGCTTTTCTTTTCTGCTGCATTTAGTGCTATTTCTTAGCCCACTTTGGATCCTCGCGTTCATTGTGGATGTAATGGTGCATTTTGCTCTCAGAAAATAGTGCTCTTTGCCAGGAGTAAGTTGGGGGAAATCAATACCTTAAGAGCACTTTTAGCGCCTGGGAGTGGCTGCTCACACTCACTGTTTATGTTAAGTGGCATTTAGCAAAATTTCTTAGTGCAAAATGCATCATTGCATCCATTTTGGATGTGGGGGGGATATTTGTCCTGAGAAATAGTGCAAATTAAGAAGTGAGACTAGAGATTCTCTAGCGTCATCCATTCACAGGCACTCTCTGTTGTCTCCCCTGTACAAGAAGACTTTCACTCTTTTAGTTCAATAGTTCATCAGTTTTTTTATTTCATTCCATCAGGGTAATGTAGGTTATAATCATATTTTGTACTCCTTCAATCAATAATCAAAATATATTCCATATTGCAAACACTGTCATTATCAGGCATCCAATGCATTTCGGGCATTTAACGACATGCCCTTCTTCAGCACCTCTCTTCAGCACCACGTAAGCGCCATCCTCGATTGGACCCAATCGAGGATGGCGCTTACGTGGTGCTAAAGAGAGGCGACGTGTTCAAGGCGGCGCAGGTGCAGTTCCGGAATGTCGTTTTCCCTGATGAAGGGCATGTCGTTAAATGCCCGAAATGCATTGGATGCCTGATAATGACAGTGTTTGCAATATGGAATATATTTTGATTATTGATTGAAGGAGTACAAAATATGATTATAACCTACATTACCCTGATGGAATGAAATAAAAAAACTGATGAACTATTGAACTAAAAGAGTGAAAGTCTTCTTGTACAGGGGAGACAACAGAGAGTGCCTGTGAAGGGATGATGCTAGAGAATCTCTAGTCTCACTTCTTAATTTACACAATTTAGACGTCGTTGGACACTCGACGCCACCTTCCGGTGCACCACTAAATTTGAGTAACATAAGACCAACTAAATTAATAACCAGCAGTGCATTTATCCAATTCGAATCAATTCTGAGAAATAGTGCTACACGCACAATTTCTCTTCTTGCATAATTCCGCTGAATCATGCAGAATTCTTAGGTTATTCCACTACACATAATTATTTGAGTTACACTCACTTATACTTTATTCATTTCTCTTGAACAGATCAACTTTGTGAACTGGTTGTAGTAGGTCAAAAGAACTGCAGTCCTCCAATTGTTGCTGGAATTCTCGGGGCTGGTTTCCTCTACCCCTCTTCAAGACACTGCCTCTGCATTCATGCCTTTTAGTCCTCAATCAAATGCATGACACAGAGATTCTTTATCATGCTGCTCATGCTCAATTAGTATGTGCTAGGATGCCATTACTGCAGGTCTTGTTGTAGCCTAGATCTCTCTAACTGCTCTAACTATAGGCCTTTTTCGCTTTTGCCGATTTTGACCAACACCCTTGAAAAGCAGGTCAATATACAGCTTACAGCATTCATTGACTCTAAAGGTCTCCTCCAGACCTCTCAATTGGGTTTTAGAGCCGGCTACAATATGAAGTCAGTCCTGCTTGGTGTCACTGAACATTTAAGGTTTCAGTTAGATAAAGGTGGCACCACTGCTACTATTTTATTGGACCTGGGTGCTGCCTTTGATAGTATAAATCACAACACACTGCTTCAAAGATTAGAACAGACAAGAGTGCGTGGGAAAGCCTTGACATGGTTTAGATCTTTTTTGCAGGACCGTTCCTTTCAAAAGCACACTAAACAGCACTGAACAAAACTCGACCCATTATCATCTAGTGAATGTCCGGGTTTCACTCTCAGTCCATCAGTCTCATTGTCCCCCTGTCATCTCAGAAGAATCTGAGAGCTGGTGCTTTAAATATCTGTCTGACAAAAGTGTTGGCATGGATGAATGCAAATTCCTCTAAATTGAATGGTGATAAGACCGAGATCTTGCAGGTTGGTTACCAGCTTCATCTCAGAGGGCCTCACTGGTGGCCTGAGGTTCTTGGTGCATTTCCTACTTTAGTGCTGGTTGTCAAGAATCTTGGCATCGGGCTGGATAATAAGCATTCAATAAACACTCAGATTATGATGGTAGCATCCATTTGCTATAGAATCCTTAAATGGCTAGGGAAAAGACTCAGCTGCCTTCCTGCATCAGCTCAAAGAAAAGTGATTCATGCTTTGATCATCTCCAGAATATTCTGTCGGGGTGTGTCCAGAGCTTCACTTAAGCGACTTCAGTTAATTCAAAATGCTGCTGATAGACTACTTTTGAGGTCTCCTAGATTTACATTGACATCCAAAACCTTTTCATGTGCTACAATGACTACCCATTGAGAGGCGAATTTATTTTAAAGCTCTCTGTTACATGTATAAACTTTTGTCAAATATGGGACAACACAAGCTTAGATTTTTGGTGTTGCCCTGTAACCCAAGTCGCATTCTGCGCTCCACCAATTCTAATCTTTCCTCAGTTCCCATACTTAGTCTGCATTCTCAGTTTTCGGGGGAAATATAGTATAGTATGTGTTTTAATTGTTGCCATAATATTTTTTCATGTTTGAAAAGCTTTATTAAGAATAATAATGATAAAAATTGACAACAGCAAAGGAGAATATAAAGCATACAAGTCAAATGAAGTCATATCTTGCTAATGTCAAACTAAGTAACGAAAAGCATTTTATAAAACTTTGAAAGGAAAGGGAAAGGGGAAGAGAGAAGGGAAGGGAATAGGAGATAATATACTATAACAAAACCATACTATAAAAGGTAACGGCAAAGAAAAAGAATAGTACAAGCAGTAATCAAAACATTACATAGTATACGCAACACATTGCAATAAAGAAAAACATGTAAAATAGTATTCAAATACGCAAGTAGGAGAGAGTAAAATCATTCAAGGGGGTTTAAAATTTTCGGAATTGATAAGAAACATTGTTGTTTTAGCTAAATGATCTAAGTAAGTAGTAAGAGGTAACCAATATTGGTCAACATTACGAGGTGGTTTACAGGAGGAAGCAAAGGAAACATCAAGTCTGTGAAAATGACATAAAGAGTTCCACCAATGTTGTATGGAAACCTTTGTAAGAGATTTCCAGTTGGAAGACATATGTTGAAATGAGAGTGCAAGCATAAGATCAAAAAGACCCTGTGAGTGTGGGGAAAAAGTTAGAGAGTCTGAGAGACTACCAAGAAAAAGAAGAGGGAGTGAGTATGGAATAGAGAGTGGGAAAACATGAGAAATGCAAGACCAAACTTGTTTCCAAAAAGTAGAAACCGTAGGACAGAAAAATAACATTTGTAAAAGATCAGCATTAGGAGATTTACAAGTCCAACAGTTAGAGTCAGAAGAGGCTGTAAAACAAGAAAGAGAAAGAGGAGAAAGATGAAGTCTGTGATATAAAAAAACAGAGATTGTGTGAGAGATGCAGATCGGTAAATTTTCAAAATTTTGGACCAGAGTTTATCCCAAATGGTAATGGGCCAAGTGCATCCCAGGTCTGTTTCCCAGGAAAGTTCCAATTTGACTTGACACGGTCTGGATTAGGTGAAGAAAAGAATTTATAGATAAGAGACGCTTTAGGAAGAGTAGAGAGCAGTACCAGAAGATGACGAGGGGTAGTGAGAGAAGTCGAAGAAGGAAGAGAATAAAAATGATCAAGAATGATTTCCATAAGGAGAGTATATTTTTGAAGAAAGGAACGAGGACAATGAAATTGAAGTTGAAAATGCGGAAAGGAACAAGGCTCTACACCATCGAAGATTTGACGGATCCATATGATACCCATAAGTCTCCATGAAGTCCAACAAATAGGCTTATTGTGGAAAAGAATAAGTGAGTTATACCAGATGGGTAAATGTAGGAAAGATTTGCGTGAAATAATCGGTGTGGAGAATAAAGGTTTAAGAAGAGAGGATGTATGCCTAAACAAGGGAAGCGAATCATAGGGGGATTTAGAGGAGAAACAAACTATTTCTTCAAAAGAAAAGGGCGATAAAAAGGATTGTTCAATACAGAGCCAAAGAGGAGAGAGAGGGGAAGGTTCCAAGGAGAGCCAAGGTGAAGCTTGTCGGAGAGAAAAGGATTTGTGATATAAGCGAAAATCTGGGAAATTAACACCACCATTCGATTTAGGTCTGCAGAGAGATAAAAGTGAAATCCTAGATTTTTTATTTTTCCAGACAAATTTTGAGATAGAAGAATCGATGTGTTTGAAATATAGGGCAGGAAGGAATGTGAACAGGTAACATGGAAAGAGTATAAATAAGAATAGGAGCTATCATCATTTTAATGGAGTCAAGCTGACCTCACCAGGAAAGAAAAAGAGGATTCCAAGAAGAAAATAACTGATTAATTCGAGAGAACAGCAGACATATTTAACTTAACAGAGGAGGAAATAGAATTGAAGAACCAGATACCAAGATTTGAAAGAAAGGTCAAGGTGCATAGGTATGGGCGGAAAATCCGTTTCGCTCGCGGATTTTGCGGATTTTCGGGAAATTCGCAATCCGCGAGATTCGCGAATCTCCCGCAAAATCCGCAAATCCGCGAGCAGCGGATTTTGCTCGCACTGCTCGCACTGTTCGCGTGAGTTCGCGGCTTCCCAGTACAACTTCGCGCCCCGCGAATAAGTGCTAAATTGCAGAAATACGATCTTAGCAAAACTGAAACTACTTGCCAGGTTCAAAAGTTCAGGCTCATCATTAGTAGCCATTTCCTGTAGTGCTTCCTGAGGGGCCCCTCCAGAGTTCAGTTGCCAGTTGCAACTATTATGTGACCCTGCTCTGAACCTCAGAATAGTTACACATATGCCACAAAGGTCCTGAATTACAGCTAAGGGAGACAAGCAGGAGCCAGGCTGGAAGTTAAAATCCATTAATCAGCCCCTAATTCATTATTGTCAGTTGGGGCAGGGCAGGTGTTGTAACTAATTTTGCAACAATGAAAGCACTTAGCAAGTGCAAAAGATCACTAATCAGGGCGCACTAAGGAAGCAGGTGCCAGCTAAAAAAATATTCTGTGACACATTAATCAGCCCCAAATTAATTCAGGTCACTTGAGGCAGGGAAGGTGTGCTTTGCATTGCCGAAAATAATGTACACTGGACAACCAGAGGGTGTGGTGATGAAACAGAGGGTGGCATGGGTGGGCCAGAGGGTGGCATGAGTAGTCAGAGAGTGGCAGTGGTGACAGAGAGTGGCAGTGATGAAGAAGAGTGTCCCAAACAGGCTGGACACGTAGAAACAACAAGTTCGCAAAACTTGCGACCCGACAGGTAAGTTCGCAAATTGCGAAATTGTAAAAACCCTCGCGAACTGGCAGAAACACGGGCGAACAAAAAAAAAAAAAAATCCGCAAATTCGCGGGAATTCGCGGATTTTGCGGATTGCGAGTTCGCAAATCCGCAAAATTCGCGAACGCGAGATCCGCAAAATTCGCCCATGCTTAAAGGTGCACCACTTAAACGTATTAGAAAAACTGTTATCTCTAATAAGGTAAACAGTAATGATCACATCAGATTTTTCTTTTGTTCTTGAGAGTTCTTTATTCAATTCAGTTGGTAAAAGTGTGTTGATAAATTCTCTGTCCAAGAAAATGAAGTCAGTTCTAGATACACCCTAATTTGTTGGCATCAGAAATATAGGATCTGGACTAATTTCAATGTTTGTGATGTACTATTGATGAAGCCTGGCAGTTCATGTACTAGCGTAAACGCTATTTTAGAGACTTATTAATTTTAATCTTTTAACTGTATGTCTTGTACATTGTCTTTTTTGTAACAGCCCTGAAGAAGTCCCTTGAGGACGAAACGCGTCGGCTGTAGATCCTGTGTATAGTTTTTACCAACTGAATTGAATAAAGAACTCTCAAGAACAAAAGAAAAATCTGATGTGATCATTACTGTTTACCTTATTAGAGATAACAGTTTTTCTAATACGTTTAAGTGGTGCACCTTGACCTTTCTTTCAAATCCTTTCATAGTTCATGTTTTGAACCTACATTGTAACAGTGGGTGTTTTTGAAGTGTGCACACAGACTGGCCCGTGTACTAGAGGGTGGGCTCAAAAGAAAGATCTTTCTTGGAGAATCTTTGACTAGGTGCTGTTCTCTTGGGAATCTTCCACTGTTGACTTTTCCTCTAACCAGATACCAAGATATTTAATCTTAGTCAATTCCAGGCAAAACCAGTGGAAGAACAGAGATGAGGGAGACAAAACTTAGTTAAAGGAAGAATTTCTGTTTTATCCGAATTGATATTATAACCAGAAACAAGGGAGAAAGCTTTGAATTCAGATAATAAAGGAGAGATAGAGGATTCCGGATCTGAAATGAACAAGAGGATGTCATCGGCATATGCAGGAAGTTTTAATTGATGGTCACCATAGGGAAAACTGGAAATGGAAGTATTCTGCCGAAAGGAGGACAAAAAAGGTTCAAGGGCCAAAACAAAAAGAAGTGGAGAAAGAGGGCACCCTTGACGAACTCCTCTTTGAAGAGTGAAAGAAGAAGAGAGTTGGCCATTCACTAGAACAGAAGCTTTGGGTGAAGAATATAATAAAGAAATAAGAGAAATACATTTGGAGCCGAAGCCATGCCACTTAAGTGAGGCGAATAAAAAAGACCAATCTACTCTGTCAAAAGCCTTTTCAGCATCGACAGAAATAGCAGTTAAAGGTATGGAAAGAGGGGGGGCTTTATTTAAAACGTTCAGAAAAAGACGAGAATTATCAGAAGTAAGTCTCCCTTTAATGAAACCACATTGTTCCTTCCCAATAAGATGGGGCATGAAGGAATCCAAACGTAGGGCAAGTAATTTAGCAAAAAGCTTATAATCAACATTGACTAGTGAAATGAGACAATAGTTTTTACAAAATTTGGGATCACGACCTTCTTTTGGAATGAGACAGATGGTGGCATCTTCAAAGGTACCTGCAGCTGTACCAGAGGAAAAAAAGAATTGAAAAAGTAATACAAGTTTGGGTAATGAAACATCAGAAAAATGCAAATAAAGCTCCACAGAGAAGCCATCGGGACCCGGAGTTTTACCCTTAGTAAGGGAAGACAGAGCCGTAAAAAGTTCATGAAGGGAAAGATCAAGGTCAAGGGTTGAAAAATCAAGGTGGGAAGTAAATGGCTTAGGTAACTTATCAAAGTAAGGGTGAATCATAGAAGGAGTAGGAGGGGATTCTGGGGTATAAAGTTGTTGATAGAAAAGTTGAAATTGTTCAAGGATATGTTGATCTGTATGAAGAAGAACATTATCAGAGGAAAAGATGGATTCAATGGAAGTATGCTCCTTACGAGGTTTAAGGTAATTAGCCAAAGGTTTTCCAGATTTGTTACGACCTCCATAATAACGCGCACTACTACGAAGAAGAATGGATGAGGCATTATCCATGGTAAACTTGTTGAAAGAGATCTTTGCACGCAAAAGTTCTGGGGACATACATTTATCAGAGGAGGTATACAATTGATGTTCTAACTTTTTAATATATGCAAGAGAAGACTTACGTTTTTGAAGAAATTATTTCTTCTTCTCAGAGACAAAATCAATAATAAATCCTCTTGCACCTTAAAGGAATCCCAGAGAATATAAGGAGGAATGTCGGGAGTAGAGTTAGTTTGAAAGAAATTATTAGTAAAAGTACGAAATAAAGAAGAGAAAATAGGGTCAGTGAGAAGAGCAGAATTAAAGCGCGAATGAGAGGGTTTGGGACGAGGAGGAAGTAAATCAATATCAGTTATAATGGGAGCATGATCCGAGATAACAATAAGTACAATAGAGGAAGATAAAAGATTTTGAATGAGAGACTCAGAGAGAAAAATATAGTCTAATCTAGAGGAAGAAGCATGAGGGTGTGAGAAGAAAGATTAATCTAGCATGTCTGGATGCGTCAGTCTCCAAGAGTCGGAGAGATGGGTTTGAAGAATAGTATTCAAGAATTGCTTATGAGGTGTGTGGGGGATGAAACAAACAGTGGATTTACGATCAAGGAATGGATCTATAATCTGATTACAATCTCCTCGTAGAAGAAAGAAATCAGCCTTAGGTTGTATACTCTTACTTGTAATTAAAGGCCAAAAAGAACAAATAATAGGAACATTTAGAGGAATTGAGTTAATCAGTAATTAAACCAAAATCCATCTCCCTTCCCAGTCCTTCTCTTCTAATAATACTTTACATTTCAACTTTTTATGAATTAAAATAACAACACAATTTTTTATTGAAAGAAGGGGAAAATAAGACAGTACCCACCCGATTTCTTTTTAACTTATTCAATATCATTAGGGTGAGTCTCCTGTAAAACAAAAATATCAGGGGCATAGGAGGATAAATGAGAAAGTACTCTCTGAAGTTTAATGGGGTTAAAAAAACCTTTTACATTCCAAGAGATAACTTTAAATTTGCAAACAAGATAAATGTGACAACATTAAAACTTGAGAAAAAGTTTATAAACATCATAAAGCTGATAGGAGAAAACAACAAGAAGCTAGAAAAAAGAAAGCAAAACCGAAGATAAAAGAGAAGGGGAAAGGAAAGGAAAGGAAAGGAAAGGAAAGGAAAGAGGGAAAAAAGAAAGTAGAAAAAAAGACAATGCATGAGAAATGGAAGGAAAGTCGGAGTAAATAGAGAAGTAATGCAAGTGACATCAGAAGGGAGGTAAGGCAAAAGGAAAGCGAAGGAAGGGGAAAGAGCAAGGAAGAAAACGATACAGGAGAAGAAGAGACAGTACAAATCCAAACGGACGAGTGAAGTGAACATACCTGAAGGGGAAAACAAAAGGAGAGATGGGGTAATGGCGACACTCAACAAGACGAACCACCCGAAGAACAGGAGTCCAACCGCACCAGGACACAAATAGGAAGCCAATGGATAGGAACCATACACATTAAGGGATCAAGGAGCACGAACCTGCGTCTGGAAATCTGAAGACAAATAATAAGAAGAAAACAACATTAGAAGAGAGTAAATCAGTGGAAACAACATGTAGTAAATAGTAAACATATATAACGGAATACTAAAAAATGACATTAAATCTGAGAAGAAACACCAACAGGAAACCTGTAAGAAGAAACAGAAAAACAAACAAATGTAAATGCCAAATCAATTAACCAGTAGGAGGAGTAGAGGTATCCCTCCTGCTGTTAGACTGAATATGGATGAAGTCCTTAAGTTCATTAGGATCCAAAAAAGTCCAAGTACGATTCTGATAAGTGACCTTGAAGGTGCATGGATGGAATAAGCCGTATCTAGCACCAACAGTTCTCAAAGGAGCTCGAAGATTCAGGAACTCCTTCCGTCGATTTGCAGTAATATTGGAGACATCTTGAGAAATAAACACTCTCTAACCAAGCCAAGAGACTTGATGTTTGCCGCAGATAGGACTGAAAGTAACTCTGTAAATTTCAAGAAGAGAATAATGACCCCACGTGGTTTGGGTGAAGTCGATGAACGAGGACCACGTCTGTGTGCTCTCTGAATACTAAGAGAAGCAGTAGGAGGCATATCTAGTAATTGCAGAAGAAAAGAAGTGAAAAAGTCACATGATCATCAGTCTCTAGAGATTCAGGTAATCCATAAATACGAAGGTTGTTCCTCCAGTTCCTATTTTTCAAATCCTCTGTATGTTGCTGAAGAGACTGGACAGACTTTTCCAAAGCAGAGATACGTTGAGAATTGGTTTGAATTTCCGTAACTTGTTGTTCCACAGAGGTAAGTCTGCAGTCCATATAAGACCACTTTTCCTTCAAGAGCTGCATATCACTATTAGTTTCCTCTACAAATGGTCGTAAAGCGCAAATTCCCTCCAAAATTAACTCCATAGAGATAGCAGGGGGTGATTTATCAGGAGATGGAGGATCATGTTTCAAGAGCTTAGTCGATGTAGTAGGAGGAGAAGCTTTAGTGGATGTAGAGTGAGTAGATGAAGCGCGATTAGATGTTACGCCAGCCATTTGTATGTCAGCAATTGGGGAATCTTGGGCAGAGTTGGAAGGCACAAAAACAAATTTGGGTTTGCGCAGTTTGCCCATAGATGTACAGTATAGTAAATATGGGTCAAAAGACAGAGCAGTAACAAAGAAGAAAAATGAAGAATTAAACTGCAACAAAATGCCAGAGGCAATTCAGTAATCTGTGGAGCAGCACACAGAAGGAAGATGACCACTGAGGAGATATAGTAGCAATCTGCGATGACAAACCAAAAAATTATGTCAAAGAAACATACAAGAAGCTCCTAAGGCGATGAATGGAGAACAGGAGGTGCACAGATAGTACAGTGGCATCATTGTTGAAGAGAACTTATTAGTATGACCAAAAGTAGGCAAAGTATTCTGTAAAGCATTAAAGGTAGTACAGACAATATTGAGGAAGTTGAAAAAAAAAACAGCATGAGCAGAAGCGTCAGCATATACAGGGCAATTCTGAAAACGTGCTAACTTCATCACATTTTAACATTTACATTGGCGCTGTGAAGAGCTTCAAAACGGCGGGTAATGTCACTGAGGAGACACGGTGGAATAACATAAATTGCGATGCGCTGGAAGGTCAAAACGGTCTCACCCTATGCTCCAGACTATCCACAGCACAGCGTCAATGACAAAGTCCGAAAATCACAAGCACAGTATGAAGAAATTGTTGAACAAAAGGTCAGTGTGGTAAAGCTATTTCTTCAAACAGCATTCATGAATAGCGCTGAAAATACACCCCGTACATCACCATTTAACGTAAAAGCACCGCACTTGTCAGCTGGGGTGCGCCACAATTAAACATATGGCCCTGGCGCTTTCCTCTCAGCAAGGTGTTTCCCTGGGGTAGCACAAATAATCTTCAAAGGGCTTGTATAACTACGTGCGCTCTACTAGGCTGCACACAGTTCCATGGAATTCTGTCCATATAGTGCATGATCATACCGCTGTCTGAACAATAGGAGCTGATACTCAGTACATGACACAACTAGCAAAAGAACTAAAACTGCACAGCATATGTACAGGTCCTGCAAAGAGTCTCACGTGAAGGCGTTCTTTAGTAGCAGCAGCGTCAGTGTTGCGCATGCTACATCAGCCAAACTCCGACATGAGAACTCGCGCTGAGGAGAGTTGCGAAATGGCGGCAATATCACTGAAGGAGACGTGAGTGAGAAAAGATGAAGCGCGAAGTGCTGGCGACTGCGAACGGTTTCACCCTTTGCTCCAGGGAGTCCGCTGCATGCCGCTAGGAACAGGAGCCCAAAAAGACGCTAATGACCAGAAAAAATTACTGACGAGAAGGCCGGTGCGGCGGAGCTATTCTCTCAGGCAGCCATCTTGATCGGCGCCGAAACCACGCCCCTCCTATTGTTGCCATATTTTGTTTTCTCATAAATACTGCTGTTCTTTCCAGGCACTACCGCGGTACTCCATAAACCATATATGCAAATCCGACACGCCTCTCGTTCTGGTGCTCCACTGAAGCCGGCATTTCTCTGTGTCGTGTTGCATGCTGAATGCACACAGTGGCGCCCCCCCGCCCTAGACTTTGTTTTGGTACCGGAGAGAGAGCAGCGTGATTCCAGCTGACTGGGACACCACCGGGAGACGATTGCCGTCAGGATGTGATCGCGCAGCAGAAAGTGGGCAAACCCACATGGCTGACAACTGTTGGGGCATTACTGAGTGCACGGACCGGTCACTGTACCTTGAGTCCACGTGTTTGAAGGATTTGCCTACATATCCTGCCTGTGTGATCTGAACGGACTACGGACCAGTGTGGGGACTCAATCTACCAGCATGCATAGCGAGGACTGCTGCAGAGGTATGAAGAACGGAGCCTCTGATTTGACACGCTTGCCTCCAATGGGAGTATAATGAGCAGGATATACCTCACACCCCACACAGAACTATCGAACCTAGGAACACAATGCTGGCAATGAGGAAGGGAAACGCCGAAACGCGTCTGCCAGGTGTTTTTATGGAACTGTGATGTCCGGATGGTGGCAAAAAAACTTTCCTGGTGTGGTCCCAATGCATGTGTCGGACCCGTTCTTTAGGAAGAGGCGGGGCTGGTGGTGGATGTGTATGCAGCGGTCGGCGCTGCAAATCCGACACGCCTCTCGTTCTTGTGCTCCACTGAAGCCGGCATTTCTCTGTGTGGTGTTGCATGCTGAATGCACACAGTGGCGCCCCCCCGCCCTAGACTTTGTTTTGGTACCGGGGAGAGAGCAGCGTGATTCCAGCTGACTGGGACACCACCGGGAGACGATTGCCATCAGGATGTGATCGCGCAGCAGAAAGTGGGCAAACCCACACGACTGACAACTGTTGGGGCATTACTGAGTGCACGGACCGGTCACTGTACCTGGAGTCCACGTGTTTGAAGGATTTGCCTACATAACCTGCCTGTTTGATCTGAACGGACTACGGACCAGTGTGGGGACTCAATCTACCAGCATGCATAGCGAGGACTGCTGCAGAGGTATGAAGAAGGCAGCCTCTGATTTGACACGCTTGCCTCCAATGGGAGTATAATGAGCAGGATATACCCCACACCCCACACAGAACTATCGAACCTAGGAACACAATGCTGGCAATGAGGAAGGCAAACGCCGAAACTCGTCTGCCAGGTGTTTTTATGGAACTGTGATGTCCGAATGGTGGCAATAAAACTTTCCTGGTGTGGTCCCAATGCATGTGTCGGACCCGTTCTTTAGGAAGAGGCGGGGCTGGTGGTGGATATATATATATGTGCACAAAACCTCCTCGACCAAAAAGAAGAAGAGGCCACACAGGGGAGACAGCTGAGACGTCTTTAATCAGCAGGTAAACCAATCTTTCAGGGCGAATGCATTTCGGCGTTGTATGTTGCCTTCATGAGCGCCAGATGGTTCAAGCAGGAAACGGGTGCAGTCAAAGATTTAAATACCTAGTGCCCCTCCTGCTTAGTGTTAGCAAGCTCCGCCCCCCGGATAGTGAATGTTCACAATGTTCAATATTGTTCACGTAGGACGCCCAATGCCACATCACTACAAGTCCCAGCATTCAGTGCATTGACCTGGTTGAGCCACAGGGGTAGTTGAGAAACCACGTTAGCGGGATACTGTCACTCATGGCAAATTAAAGGCCTCCTCTGCTCCCCAAAACTGCACCAACCTCCTTATCCTGTTGTAACAATCGGCAGGGGCAAGACCGGAACTCCAGCTACCCCGACGTGGCGTGAAATCACCCCAACACTGCTTTTTCCTATTTCCAGGTCAGGAAGTGGCCCCCGGTCATCCGAGAAACCTCGGTCGAGAGAATGCCTCCTGGGCGGATGCCAGCGTCTCGGGGCCAACTTTGAAGTGCAGGGGCCATCTAGCTGCTGCGCAACCGCTAACCCACTTCTCCATTTTCCATATGACACACCCACCAATGGGAGGCTCAAATGAGCGGGGTCCATACAGGACTTGATTATGTGCTTTCCGCACCACACTTCCCATCATACACAGTCTCATTTGAGCCTCCCATTGGTGGGTGTGTCATATGGAAAACGGAGAAGTGGGTCAGCGGTTGCGCACACCGCTTCCGCTAAAGCCCCTGAAGAGAAGCATATGGAGCTTCGAAACGCATCGTGCAGATCCATTACGGAGCGGCATCTACAAGCGGATCCCCGTCCTCACCTACACATAAATCAAGCTGCTGCTTGTGTGCTACTCGAAGGAGGACAACCTTGGAGCGAAAATTTATGCGCGGCCATCCAGCCGCAGAGTATGCACCACCCCGTCATCCTTGGGGGTCACGGAAGTGAAACAGCAGCCGTACACGGGATGGAGGACAGGCCCACTTGCGGGGTCCATACAGGACTTGATTGTGTGCTTTCCGCACCAAACTTCCCATCATACACAGTCTCATTTGAGCCTCCCATTGGTGGGTGTGTCATATGGAAAACGGAGAAGTGGGTCAGCGGTTGCGCACACCGCTTCAGTTAAAGCCCCTGAAGAGTAAGCATGGGCTGAAAATTCATTCCGCTCGTGGAATTTGCGGATTTTCCGCTATTTCGCGGTACGTGAATCTCGCGAAATCGCAGTAAAATCCGCGAATCAGCAGGGACGAATTTTCAGCCAATCACTTACAGGTTACAGCAGCAGGTGCAAAAGTTGAAGCTAATTTTTTGTAACCTTTTACAATAGGGTTACAAAGAAATTAACTTCAACGTGGGAACCTGCTGCTGTAAGCCTGTAAGTGCTTCCTGGCGCCTCGTTGCCTACTTGCAACTATTCTCTGACCCTGCTCTGACCCTTGAAGCAGGGTCAGAGAATAGTTACAAGTAGGCAATGAGGCGCCTGTGGCGAAAATTAAACCTCAACAGGAAGCACTGACAGATATAAAAACAAGCATTTGCAATGCAATAGGTCTCGCATTAGGAAAGTTTGAGCTATTGGTCTTGTAAATAACAATTTTTTTTACTTATGTGTTGGTTTTGAAAATAGCTAAATTAATAGCTTTGTCATTTACAATGACAATAGTTATAACTTTCGCAAATGTGACACCTATAGCATTTGTAATGCAACATGTTTTGTATTTACGTGACTTAGCTGTATTGATATTACAAATTACAATGGCTTTTAATTTTTTTAAATAATTAAAACTTAAATAAAAGTGATTTTAATTCATAATGGCAATAGCTTAAACTTTTGTAAATAACTTTTGTGAAGATTATGTTCAGTGTATTTTATTGTGACGAAAATCCAAGAACAGAAGTGAAATATTAACATCTTTTTGTGGCATTTGTAATAAAGTTTGAAACATTGATAGAACATATTTGAACCAGTGGTTGTTGAATGGTTGCGCAGATTGATGCTGGGGTGGCGCTGAGTGGTGCTGTGGTGGTGCTGAGTGGTGCTGTGGTGACGCTGAGTGGTGCTGTGGTGGTTCTGAGTGATACTGGGATGGTGCTGAGTGATGCTGGGGTGGTGCTGAGTGGTGCTGTAGTGGTGCTGAGTGATGCTGTGGTGGTGCTGAGTGATGCTGTGGTGCTGTGGTGGTGCTGAGTGATAATTTGGTGTTGCTGAGTGATGCTGTGGTGGTGCTCAGTGATGCTGTGGTGGCGCTGAGTGGTGCTGTGGTGGTGCTGATTGGTGCTGTGGTGGTGCTGAGTGATGCTGTAGTGATGCTGAGTGATGCTGTGGTGGTGCTGAGTGGTGCTGTGGTGGTGCTGAGTGATAATGTGGTGGCACTGAGTGATGCTGTGGTGGCGCTGAGTGATGCTGCTGTGGCTCTCAGTGGTGCTGTGATAGTGCTTAGTGATAATGTGGTGGTGCTGAGTGATGCTGGGGTAGCGCTGAGTGATGATGTGATGATGCAGAGGGCAGAAAGGCAAAAAAAGCAGTCTAACAAAGGGCAGAAGGGCAGAAATACAAGGGAAAAACAAGTCTAACAGAGGGCAGAAGGGCACAAAAAACCAGTCTAACAGAGGACAGAAGGGCACAAAAACAAGGGAAAAATGAGTCAAACAGAGGGCAGAAGGGCACAAAAACTAGTCTAATGGGGCAGAAAGGCACAAAAACGAGTCTAACAGAGGGCAGAAGGGCACAAAAAATGAGTCTAACAGAGGGCAGAAGGGCACAAAAACAAGGGAATGCCAGAGGGCAGAAGGCCACAAAAAACGAGTCTAACAGAGGGCAGAAGGGCACAAAAAACAAGTCTAACAGGGGGCAGAATGAATCCCGCCCCGTGTGTTTGTCCACGAAGATGCCACCTTTTTGTGCAATACCTCTACTCAACTGGAGTACTTTCTACTGTCTAATCAGTAAGTGCTCCCTCGTTGGCTAAATGTATAGGGGCAGATTTACAATATTTGGCGCATCCCCAGGGATGAACCAGTTATTGTGCGCCGCAGCTTCGCCACCCATTGCCACCCATTGCCACCCATTGCCACCCATTGCTGGAGCTGCGTTGCGCTTGCGACGCAGCTCCAGCAATGCTCTGGGGGCCCTATCTCCCCAATGCTGCATCAAGCCTTGCGCCAGCTTCAAGCAGGCGCATGGTTTTGACGCAGCATTGGCCTAAAAGTGACTGAGTGAATTCTTGTACATTTCACTCAGCCAATTTTAGGAGGCGTTCCTGTGCAGGAACGCCCTCCCCTGCGCCGGAACGCCTCCTGATGGCGCAGGGCTTTACAGCGTGATGCATTTCTCAGATGCGTCACGTTGTTAATACCCAGCACCATGGCGCATCTTTTGTGCTGCCGCTGCGTCACAAAAGGTCTCGGTAGAGGGTGGGAGTGGTGAACCACAGGGTGGCAGTGATGAACCAGAGGATGACAGTGATGAACCAGAGGGTGGCAGGGGTGAACCAGAGGGTGACAGTGCTGAACCAGAGGGTGGCAGTGCTGAACCAGAGGGTGGCATGGGTGAACCAGAGGGTGGCAGTGATGAACCAGATGGTGGCAGGGGTGAACCAGAGGGTGGCAGTGGTGAACCAGAGGGTGGCATGGGTGAACCAGATTGTGGCAGTGGTGAACCAGAGAGTTGCAGAGTGAACCAGAGGGTGGCAGTGCTGAACCGGAGGGTGAAAGTGGTTTACCAGAGGGTGGCAGTGGTGAACCAGAGGTGCTGTGATGAACCAGAGGGTGGCAGCCGTGAACCAGAGGGTGGCAGTGGTGAATCAGAGGGTGACAGTGCTGTACCAGAGGGTGGCAGAGGTGAACCAGAGGGTGCTGTGATGAACCAGAGGGTGTCAGTGGTGAACCAGAGGGTGGCAGTGGTGAATCAGAGGGTGACAGTGCTGTACCAGAGGGTGGCAGAGGTGAACCAGAGGGTGCTGTGATGAACCAGAGGGTGTCAGTGGTGAACCAGAGGGTGGCAGGGGTGAACCAGAGGATGGCAGTGGTGAACCAGAGGGTGGCAGTGCTGAACCAGAGGGTGTCAGTGGTTAACCAGAGGGTGGCAGTGGTGAACCAGAGGTGCTGTGATGAACCAGAGGGTGGCAGTTTTGAACCAGAGGGTGGCAGTGGTGAACTAGAGGGTGGCAGTGGTGAGCCAGAGGGTGGCAGTGCTGAACCAGAGGGTTCAGTGGTGAACCAGAGGGTGACAGTGCTGAATCAGAGGATGTCAGTGGTTAACCAGAGGGTGGCAGTGGTGAACCAGTGGTGCTGTGATGAACCAGAGGGTAGCAGTTTTGAACCAGAGGGTGGCAATGGTGAACCAGAGGGTGACAGTGCTGTACCAGAGGGTGGCAGGGGTGAACCAGAGGTGCTGTGATAAACAAGAGGGTGGCAGTGGTGAAACAGAGGGTGATAGTGCTGTACCAGAGGGTGGCAGGGATGAACCAGAGGGTGCTGTGATGAACTAGAGGGTGGCAGTGGTGAACCAGAGGGTGGCAGGGGTGAACCAGAAGGTGGCAGTGGTGAACCAGAGGATGGCAGTGCTGAACCAGAGGGTGACAGTGGTTAACCAGAGGGTGGCAGTGGTGAACCAGAGGTGCTGTGATGAACCAGAGGGTGGCAGTCGTTAACCAGAGGGTGGCAGTTGTGAACCAGAGGGTGACAGTGCTGAGCCAGAAGGTGGCAGGGGTGAACCAGAGAGTGGCAGCGCTGAACCAGAGGGTGGCAGTGGTGAACCAGAGGGTGACAGGGGTGAACCAGAGGGTGGCAGTAGTGAACCAGAGGGTGGCAGTGATGAACCAGAAGGTGGCAGTGGTGAACCAGAGGGTGCTGTGCTCATACACGACCGCATGAGTAACTTCGCCATGCAAGCGGCCCGCGAACACGCAAAAAAACCGCAAATATGCAAAAAAAACGCGAACACACAAAAAACAAAAATCCTCAAATTTGCACAAATTCGCGGATTTTGCGGATTGCAAATTCGATTTAGCGCAAATTCGCGAAACGCAAATTCTCAAATTTTGCCCATACTTACTGAAGAGAAGCATATGGAGCTTCGAAACGCGTCGGGCAGATCCATTACGGAGCGGCACCTACAAGCGGATCCCCGTCCTCACCTACACATAAATCAAGCTGCTGCTCGTGTGCTACTCGAAGGAGGACAACCTTGGAGCGAGAATATGTATATATATATATATATATATATATATATATATATATATATATATATATATATATATATATATATATATATATATATATATATATATATATATATACATACATATATTACCTACTGGCAGTCCCCAGTAGGTATTTATTAGAACCTTTAAAAGTTCAGCGAAGGGTTATTAGAGTGTTCAGAAAAGAGATGGTGCTCCACAGGTAGTGGTGAAAGAGTAAGTGCGAGGTCTAGGTGGTTGGTGCTTCTTGATCAGAGAAAACCCTGGTCTCTGAGAAAGTAAGGGGGAGAGGAGCTCTCCCTCCTGTGAAATGCAAGAAAGTCAAGCGCACACAACCTATATTCGTTGATTGATATCGTTTTCAGTTGAAGGAAAGGAATAGATCACACTCCAATGCTATTGCGTTGTGTGTTTTTTAATAGATGATTAGCACAAGAAACCAGCCGACACGTGTTTCGTCAAAAATGGGGTAGACCCGTGACTCTTGAGGGCTGTAGGGTCAGGCTGAAAGCAGTATCGGGGTACCGGTGATATTTCCAACCCGGTCCTAATCGGGTTTCAAAGACAAAGAACCTGAAAAGAAGGTATTCTAAAGCGCGTTGGCACTGGTGTCTCTATCCGTGAAGTCCGCCGTGGGTAGACAGTCGGACAAATCGGGTAAGCGGTCGGCTTACCCTAACAAATAGGCTTGTAGCCGCGTTGAGGGTCTTCGTAGAAGTGCGTTGGTTCTCCGGTTGTGTTGAGTTATTAGAACCTATTATGCATAGGAAATCTGCAACATTCTATTCCGAATAACTTTGGCGCCGATTGATGAATCTTTGCGAAATTTTCCAAACTTTTGGCCAGCTCTGGTCCGCTCCTATATAGAAAGTTTCGGGGTGATTGCTCAAGTGGGGGTCGAGAATAAAGGGGGGGTCCCAAAACGTGTTTTCCCCATGCAATTTCCCGTAGAGCCTTTAGCCACAGCTACAGCTCGAACGGCTGAATGGAATTACGCCAAATTTGGCAAAGATATAGTCCTCAGTTCCGACTTGTGCCTTTTCCTTATATGGTGTAAATGTGTTCAGTAGTTCCTGAGAAAATTGCAGATAAAGTCATTTATATATCTATGGGCGCATTGGATCCACGGAGTGTGCGAGGATTGTCATTGTACCATAAGCGCACCCATCCGATCACGCGCTGAATGCTGATTGGCTGTCAAGTCGTTGTCAACATTTGAAACCATGACCTGTTGGCAGCTATTTTGTGCCTCGGTAGAAGCGAGGCTGAGGAAGTCAGTGGAATATGTGTGCAAAACGGAGAAAGGGGGCAGGGTAGAAATAATTTTACCTTCTAGACCTGCTTAGGGGGTCCTAGAAGGACCCCGAGAGGGCCCACAATTTGTTGTTTTTTTTAAACCTGGCAGGTGCATGTAGGGTGTGCGGACTGTGCCGTAAAATAAATAAAATAAAACAGAGATTTTTTTAAAAATGAGTCCCCGGGGGGTTAAATACCTGGGGCAAAATTATTACATTTTATGTAGCGCCCAGAGGGGCCCCCAGCCTCGGGAATCGTCACCCCCTGGAGCTAAAAAGAAAAAAAAGGTGGGGGTAGGGGTCGAAGGTCCTCAAAGCCGCAGGGACCATCACCCCCCCGGGGCTTTATGTATTGTGGGAGGGCCAGTTCCTGCAGTGTCCGGGAGTGTCCATCCAGCCCTGCTATAGCAAAGAAATCTGTTCTCCCTTTAAACATGTAAATCAGATTGCTTTTCCACATGGGGAGCTGCATGTTAGTAGCTCGCCATGTGGAAAAGTAATGCCAGCTCCCAAATGCGTAGAAGTTGCGCACCAAAGGCACTGGAGTCTTGCACCCTGCAGATTATGAGACGTGCATCCAGCACATGCACACCAGGGGGCCGCACTGAGCGCTGCACTGGGTGCGCAACTTTTATTTTTCTGTAAAAATAGCCCCTATCAGTAATTTCTAATATTACCGGGGACCGTATCCCCCGGGTCTTATTAGAAATGTTGGGGATCATGGGGGGAGCCACAATGTCTCCATGGTCCCGCCGGCTTCCCGCATTGCTTTTAAGATTGGAAAAGTGACGCGAAAGTGGTGCAAGGGTGTTGTAAATCTGGTTTGGATTTTAAAGTGAGAGCAGGGTGCATCTGTAGGGTCAGTGCAGGTTAGTGCAGGGGTAACAAGTACTATTTTAAGTCCAGGGGGTGCATCTGTGGGGTAAGTGCATGTTAGTGTAGGGGTAAATGTAAATGTATAGATGTAAATGTATAGGCATTTATATAGCGCACTACTTACCCGTAGGGTCCCAAGGCACTTCGACCGCTGCGAAACCCTTCCTGGCTTCCCTGAGAGATGGTCCCTTAATGGGTATCTCCAGGGTGAGACCAGGCATCCCCGGCGGTCTGGTGGGGCCGTTAGTGAAGATGAGGCAAGCTAATGCCCAGAGTTGCCGAGTGTGATCGCTGATCAGAGTGGGCACCGAGGCGAGAGAATTATCGAGTCCGCTGACCCTGGTCCAGAAACCTGCCGCGCCGGGAATCGAACCCTGGTCCCGGGCCGTCCTCTGCTCTCGGGTCTGCCGCCTCTAACCAGTGAGCCACACTACTTCACTAGGGGTAACAATTACTATTCTAACTCCAGGAGGGTGCATCTGTAGGGTATGTGTTGGATAGTGTATGAGTAACAATTACTATTGCAAATCCTGGGGGTTGCATCTGTGGGGAATTTGCTGGATACTGTATGAGTAACAATTACTATGAAAAAGAAAGGAGCTAAAAGAGAAGGAGACATGCACTTTCACTGGAACCTGGAAGAAGATAAAGTGACGAGGGAAGATTTCTGCCGTGTTTAGGCTTGAGAGCCTGGTTAATCATTAAATGGGGTCTGGCCGATAAGTGTGTACTTATTCTGCAAGAAGCCTTTCGGGGTCTTGCGAAAGCATGTCATCTTTAATAATAGCCTCTCGCTGAGTGTACTTGCAAGGTCATCTGATTTGCTCGTAAGTTAAAAACAGAAACGTTCTACACCTCTTTTTCATTGGTTGTTAAGCATAGTAAGAAGACTTATTACCGACCAATTCCTTTCCTTGCGCAGATTTTGAAAAACATTTGATTGGCTGTTGTGTGGTTAACTCTACTTTCCCGATCTTAATGTTGATTGGCTTGTTTTTTCTATGTGACGTTTCAATACCCTCACCATGTATGTAGCCCATTTTGTGACGCACTTTATTTTACAATGCGTTTCAAACCCTTCTTGATAATATGCCCCCAGTTGTGGTAGGGTGTTAAACTGTCTACTGTGCTTACGCGTTTGTTGACGGTGATGGTATTTAACCCCTTCCATGCTCATGACGAGCTCAGCTCGTCATGAGGCACAGTGGAGCTGTGCTGATGACGAGCTGAGCTCGTCATGAAAGAACCAAAATCACACTTTCCAGCACAGGAGGGGAAAATGCACAGCAGCGATGTGGTTAAAAATATTATTCTATTTTCTATTCTATCATAATTGTGCTGACTTTTCTCCTTTAGTGTGGAGTACTTTGACCTTTCATTAAATGTATAATTCTTCATACCATCCTTGAAAGAAAAATGCACAAGTTTTAAAAATATTTTTATTGAGTCTTTTATAGTCATCACATGGGTGAAATGCAAATTTTTTTTTTCAATCATTGGTATCACGTGTTGGACCACATGTATTTTATTTTATCATAAGCACTCATTCCTTATGTTTGCATTATAGTGTTGCCCCATCTTCTTTATTTAAGTGGCTTTTTTAACTTTCAGTTAAAGTAGAATAGAAGTGCTACGACAAACACTGCTTCACTACTTCATCTTTCTTTTGTTATGTACATTTCATTTCAATATTACATTTAACAATCATTTTTAAACATGGAAAGAATAATTAACATTCGAGCCACAATTATAATATTTTGTTTTTTAAACGTGCCTGCGAAGAAAATCCTCCTGTTCTTCACTATTGAAAATTGGTGAAAGCACTACTCAATATAAATACTTTTAGCCCATTTTCACTCTTGAAGATAAAGAGTATTCTCTTTTATTCTAAAGTATTTTGTTTTTTCGTCGATAGTTTTTCAATCATTAAGAAATATTTGCATACTAAAAACAATATTATTTATCATGTTTTGAAATCTTCTGTTGAATTTATCCAACTCCAGTTGAAGGATCATAAAGTTATATATAAATTAAAATATACATTAACAATATGATCCCTCTGTGGAAATGAAAGATAAATTCAAGATGATGGTATTGCTCCTAATAATTACTTTGCAATTAGTAATTCCTTAATGAACTTATTTTTCTTGTAATGGTTGTTTCGTCAACTTGTTATTATATTACATTTAAACTTAATCATTCCACATGCTATAATCATTTAAATTGTTTAGCTTTCTTTTTAAAAAAAATCAAACATATTCCCATTCAGATAATTTACCTCTCTTCGATATTCTTTCCTTCATCCGTCGAAATTCATCCAACTCCTCTAGAAGGAAGATAATGTTTCATGTATTTTTAAATATACATTAACAATATGTTCCTTCTGAGGAAATGAAAGATATTCTCAAGATGCTTCCGCATCCCCGAATTATTACCTTGCTTGTAGTTTCTTCGCCTGTAATAATACTATGAAATGAAACAAATTTTCCCACGGGTGTTGTTTATATACTTTTTGGTTACTTAACCCTCTATGGGATCAATTTATTGCTCCTCCCACTTTTAAGTCACGTTTTGCAGTTGACAGGTGTTCTCATTTCCACTGTTTTAGTGCGTCACGTGTTTATGTAAACATGCCTCTTTCCATACTTTTTAACTTTCGTATAATTTCTAAAATGCTTTATTTAAATTCGTTTTTCTTATTAAAGAATTTCTATAGGTTACTTTTTTTTAATACGAGTATTAACATTCATTACCCTTTTTTTATTTTTCGACTTATCATTCCAGTAACTTCCCTTTATTTGTAAAACTTTTTTTATTATTCTTCATTACCCTAAATCCCTATTTTCCCTGCATCCAGTGCCAGAGATACTCTCTATTAAACTTTGAGTATTCTAATTTATATCCAAGTATTAATTTATTTAATTCCATTACTGAGAGTTTTAATACATTTATTTCTGTAATATTTTTTATCTTTCTTTATACACTGCAAGGGTTACTGTTATTTGTCTAGAATCACACTATGAATCAGTGTCCATTTGGCAAAATTGAGAGAGAATGATTTGGTTGGTTGATGTGTTTGCAGTTACATACGTACATACACTCTTGCAGTCAGCCAGGCTTTAGGGTATGCAGTGCTTCAAACTACTATGCAGTATGCATGTAGTGGTGTAACCACCTTCACACTTGTGCTTTATGCCTACAATTCACCGGTCATTATTTATATTCTCCAGCAAACACAGTGTGACTGCTGTTGCAATTTCAAAGTGAGTCTTTCAGTACCATGTAGTAATTAATTCACTAAAGTAAAAATCAACCAAGTAAGAATTCACCCAGTGTCTTTACTTATATTAATGTAATCATTCAGCCAGTAAGCATGTACTCATGCAATGAGTCAGGCTTTAGGGAATGAAGTGATTCAAAGTGCTATGTATTATGCATGTAGTGGTGTAATAACCTTCACATTTATGCTTCAGGACTACAATTCCCCCTCTCTATACATACCAGGGGTCTCCAACTAGTAGCTCAGGAGCTACTGGTAGCTCACCAGCACTCTGAAAGTAGCTCTCAGAGGTGAAGCGAAACCAAGCCAATCTCAGAGATTCTGTGTATATTAAAGAAGGTAGTATTGCTCACTTCACTACTCTTTAGAGTTACAGACAGCCAAACGAACAGCAAGGCCTGTTGATAACACTCAAACACACACTGTGGTGGTGTATCAATTAATCAATTAGGGATGTATAGAGTGCAGTACTCACCTGTGAGGGTTTACAGGCGCTGGGGGAGTATGTGGGGGGATTAGTGCAGCTTTGGTGACTTGAATGCTTTCAGTGTGGGGGATCATCTGATGTTGAGAGGGAGTTCATTCCAGGTCTTGGCCATGATGTAGGAGAAGGGTGTGCCTCCTGTCTGGTTCTGTGGATACAGTGGATTTTGGTCATGGCCTGATCAGCGGAGTGGAGTTTTGTTTTGGAGGTGTAGAAGGAGATTGAGTCCGGTGTTGTGGAGGGCTTTATAGGTGTGTGTGAGCAGCTTGAAGTTCACTCTTTTTCGACGGGAAGCAAGTGGAGTGCTTGTTTATGCTGGGTAATGTGGTCTTGTTGTGGGATGCTGAGGATGAGTCTGGCTGCGGTGTTCTGGACAGTCTGAAGTTTATGGAGTGGAAATTTGTTGATTCCAGCATGGAGGGCGTTCCCGTAGTCCAGCCTGCTGGTGATGACTGCTTGGGTTATGGTCTTCCTTTATTCGGGGTGGGTCTATTTGAAGTTCTAGCTGAGTATATGGAGGGTGTTGAAGCATGTGGAAGCTGTAGCGTTCCCTATGGGCAGTCACATGAAACATGTTTATCCACTTTAAATCTATGTTGGGGAGACTTACTGCTGTGGTAATATCATTTGTGGCACACTGCATGTAATGATTCGAATTATACTTGATTAGAAGTATTTCATATTGATAAGCATTTTCCTAGCATTCTGCTGATAGCTTCACCTGGAATTTTTTGGTGGTTACTACAGATAATTGTGGATTTGGATGGTCATAGTGTAATGGTAATACATACCCCCAGTACAACCCCTACACTTCACAAACACTACTACACTACCCTAAACCCTAAAACACTACCCCCAGCATGAACTTATATATTACATAAACACCACTGCACTACTTTAAACACTAAAACACTATCCCCTACAGTAGACAAACACCACTGCACTATTCTAAACCTTAAAACACTACCCTCATCACGACCCCCTACACTACACAAACACCAGTGTACTACTCTAAATGCTAAATCTACCACCAACACAACCCCCTACTCTTCACAAAGACCAATGCACTACCTTAAATCCTAAATTTATCGCCAGCACAACCTGTTCAGTACACAAACACCACTATACTACCCTAAACCCTAAAACACTACCCCTAACACTTATACAGACAGCACTTAATTTACTCATATAGATAGTAACTGATAGTTAGTGTTATAAAATCACTATTACAAGTATACAGTTATCCATACAGTTACTGATGCAATCACTGAGTCATATGTATACTTCTTTAGATACAGCAAATGTCACACACACGGCCTTTTGTTTTTGTACTTTATTGCACATGTACCATTGAGATGTATATTTGCTCATTATAACACCCATAAAGATATTAACTCACCCAAACAATTGTTATAACATGTAGTCTTAACGTTATATACCTACTGAATCAACTTTTCACACATCTTTAGGCAGTCAAACACCCCCCAGCGAACCACACACACATTCACTCTCCGATAAAAATACTCAGTTAACTAATCAATAACTAAAATAGATTTTCACGTAGCTAGTAACCAACTGGTGCAGCAGTTTACAGAACAACTGAAAAAGTAATACAGATATTCACACAGTTTAGTCACTATCCAATATATTTAATGTGACACTATACATTAATCAAGTAAACAATGAATCACACTGCTACTAAATCCTCCATCCATACACTTATACATACACTCATTCTTCAATGCAGATTGCCATATATATAATACAAATTGACATATGGAACCAAACCACATTCACTGGATGATGTCATCAGTAATGTCATTTGAGATGTCATAAGTGATGTCATCAGTGATGTCACTGACCATGTCATGAATGATGTAATATGTAACATCATCACCAGTGGATTGCGGGTGTGAGAGTTACAGTTAGTACAACTAACTATAACGGAGGAATTTCAAGGCTTTTGTATGAGTGAAATGTCCAGCTAACTATAACACCCCTAAAACCTATGTTTATTTCAGTGAATATCAATGGTTTTTTAAATGATAATTCCTAACTATAACCTGCTTGAAACCTATGTTTTTTTCAGTGAAGATATATATATATATATATATATATATATATATATATATATATATATATATATATATATATATATATATATATATATGTATATATATATATATATATATATCTTCACTGAAAAAAACATAGGTTTCAGCCACGTTATAGTTAAAAATTAGCATTTAAAAAACCTTTGAAATTCACTGAAAGAAACCATAGGTTTTCAGCCACCTTATAGTTAGGAATTAGCATTTAAAAAAACCTTAGAAATTCACTGAAAAAACCATAGGTTTTACACATGTTATAGTTATCTGGACATTTCACTCATACAAAACCATTGAAATATCCCCGTTATAGTTAATTCAGCTAACTATAACTAGTGCGCCCGCAATGCACTGCTGATGAAGTCACATATTACATCACTCATAACATGGTCAGTGACATCACTCGTAACATCACTGATGACATCTCAAATGACATCACCTCTTGGTGGTGGTGGCTGAGATGCTCCTGCTGCTGCTGCTACTGAAGCCATTTTTCAGTCCATAAAAGGTCTTTCAACAGGTCTTCTTAACTCAAAGTGAGAATGAGGAAAAAGGGTGGGGGCTTTCAACATTAGGAAAAAAAACTGTCCTGAACCAATGAAAAGTGTTAATTTCAGGTCACATGACCAGGGCTTTCATCATTTGGAAACCAAAACTGTCCTGCACCAATAAAAAGTGTTATTTTTAGGTCACATGACCCGACGTGCTTACGCTACGCGCCCAGGGGCGCGTCTCGTAAGCGCGTCGGATGCTTACGTTGCGCGATCGTATGCGCTCGAGTACTTCCGGGTGCGTTTACGCCGTGCGTATCATGCGGACGTGGCTATGCGATACGTCACAATGATGTTTTCGTTCGCGGCAAAAGCGCTAATGGGATGCTCACCGGTACGTGCCCTGGGGCGCGCCGCAAGACTGCGCTTTCTGGTGCGCTCACCGGGACGCGCACTGGGAGCGCTCCAGGGCAAAAAAAAACATGAACAATATACATAAAAAATAGTATTACATAAATATACATTATAGGATTCATTATAAAAAATATTACATTTCATAGCTATAGAAATTTGCTATTAAAAAACCTTTGAAATTCAATGAAAAAACCAAAGGTTTCACAACAGTTATAGTTAGGAATTAGCATTTAAAAAACCTATTGAATTCACTGAAAAAAACATAGGTTTCACACCAGTTATAGTTAGCTGGAAATTTTACTGACATAAAACCATTGAAATTCCCACGTTATAGTTAGTTGGACTCACTATAACTTGCGCGCCTGCAATGCACTGCTGATGACGTCTCATATTACATCACTCATAACATGGTCAGTGACATAACTCATGACATCACTGATAACACCATCCAGTGAATGTGTGTCTTTCTGAAAAATAAATATGTTTTATATATGTATTTGTAAAGGTCGATGGAAGAATAAATGTTTAAATAAGTGTGTAAATGGATTTTTTTAAATAAAATATTGATTGGTTAACTGGCTTATTAAGTGTATCTTAGTGAATACATATATTAGCGAGTACCTAATGAACCTGTGAAATAAAGATTACCGTGGACTCCCCTCTGGGCCCCAGCCTGCTTCCTTTGGAATGGGGTGTTTGGTGATAAATTGTGCGCTGGCCAGTAGCGCATTGCTGGGTGTCCCTGCCGCACAAGAGGCCCGGAAGCTGCTGGCTTTGCTTCGTGGCAATTTCAAGAGTCGATGGATCGACTACTCCGGAGTCCACCACAACGCTATGGAGGGACACTAGGTCCGAGGTATCCACCCCGGGAGGCTCGCGTGCATTGCACAAATGGCCCCTGTCAATTTTCCTCCAGAGCCTAATGGTTGCGACAGTACGAGGGGACCCGAGGGAGCGCTTTGTGACATTGGCACAGCTCGAGTGAACCCGTTTGAAGTTCGATTATCGCCCCATCAATTGACATTGTTTGACCTCCGTCATCACCAACCAGAATGTGTATTCTACAGCATTCTGGGAGTTGTAGGCAACATTGGACTGCAGCAAATCCACAGGTGTTGGACATTCTGGCGGGGGAGGAGCGACACACCTCTTTTTAATCTGTGAAGGGAAGCGGGGTTTACATACACTCTTTCAGTGAAGGGCGCTGATGAGGGCACATCCATTCACCCGAAATGCATACGCCGCCACTGTTTCCTGCTGTACCTGTGAAATAAAGATTACCTTGGACTCCCCTCTGGGCCCCAGCCTGCTTCCTTTGGAGTGGGGTGTTTGGTGATAAATTGTGCGCTGGCCAGTAGCGCATTGCTGGGTGTCCCTACCACACAAGAGGCCCGGAAGCTGCTGGCTTTGCTTCGCGGCAATTTCAAGAGTCGATGGATCAACTACTCCGGAGTCCACCACAACGCTATGGAGGGACCGACTAGGTCCGAGGTATCCACCCCGGGAGGCTCGCGTGCATTGCACAAATGGCCCCTGTCAATTTTACTCCAGAGCCTAATGGTTGCGACAGTACGAGGGGACCCGAGGGAACGCTTTGTGACATTGGCACAGCTCGAGTGAACCCGTTTGAAGTTCGATTATCGCCCCATCAATTGACATTGTTTGACCTCCGTCATCACCAACCAGAATGTGTATTCTACAGCATTCTGGGAGTTGTAGGCAACATTGGACTGCAGCAAATCCACAGGTGTTGGACATTCTGGCGGGGGAGGAGTGACACACCTCTTTTTAATCTGTGAAGGGAAGCGGGGTTTACAAACACTCTTTCTGTGAAGGGTGCTGATGAGGGCACATCCATTCGCCCGAAATGCATACGCCGCCACTGTTTCCTGCTGTACCTGTGAAATAAAGATTAGTTTGGAATTAGCATTCAAAAAACCTTGCAAATTCACTTAAAAAACCATAGGTTTCAGGCCTTATATAGTTAGGAATTAGCATTTAAAAAATCTTTGAAATTCACTGAAACAACCATAGGTTTTAGGCCTTATATAGTTAGGAATTAGCTTTAAAAAAAAACTTCACTCAAAAATGTTTTAGGGGTGTTATAGTTTGCTTGACATTTCACTCATACAAAACCATTGAAATTGCTCCTATATAGTTAGTTGTACTAACTATATTCCGCGCACCCGCAATGCACTGATGTCACATATTAGATCATTCATGACATGGTCAGTGACATCACTGATGACATCTCAAATGACATCACTGATGCCCGGGGGGGGGGGGGGTGGCTGAGTTGTTTTCTAGGGCAGATTTTGTTTCTGTGAGCCAATATTGCCAGCCCCTTGTAACAAAAATGGCCCCCAGGGGCCCAAAACTGGCCGACACCCTTACAACCCACTCGGAAAAGGTCGGGTGCTCGGTCACGCCAATCCAGCCCTCGTCACTCCACTCTATGACACATGTATTCACTTTGTGACATGCCACTCCACTGTATGCTATTCCACTCTACAACATCCCACTTCACTCTACACCACTCCAATCTATGCCCATCAACTCTAAGACACTGTATGACACACAACTCTATCACTCACCACTAGAATTTATATTACGGCCCACCACTACACTCTCTGCTACTCCACAACACTCTTCTTCACTCTATGCCCCTCCACTGTACACCACCCAAATCCACTCCACAACACAGTACCACACACCACCCCACTTTATGACAGTCCACTCAACTCTATAACACTCCTCACCAATCTATGACATGCCACTCCACTGTATTGCAGGCTGCTCCATTCTACCACACTCCAATTCACATCATGCAACATGCTACTCCACTCTATGAAACTCCATTCCACTCCACTCCACTCTTTGATATGCCACTCCATTGTACCACACGCCACTCCACTCTATCATATGGCACTGCTCGGTTTTCCCCTCCACTCTACTACATTCCACTTCACTCTACTCCACTCCATTCAACACCCCTCCACTTTAAGGCACTGTAAAACATGCCACTCTATAAATCATCACTCCACTCTACTGCATGACATCCCACTGCATTATATGCCAACTCTACAACATGCCACTCCACTTCACTCAATGACAAGCCACTCCACTCCACTCCACTCTACTCCACTCCACTCCCAGACTTTCTACCCCACACCACTCTACGACATACCCCTGCAATCTACCACATGCCACTCCACTCTATGGCATGCTGCTCTACTCTATGACATTCCACTCTGCTCTATGCCACTCCTCTCTAGGAAATCCCACCTCAATCTATGCCACTGGGTACAACATGCCACTCTATGACAAATCACTGCACTCTGCTGTATGACTTGCCACTACACTCAATGCCACTCCAAAACACTCTACTCCACTCTATGCTCCTCCACATCTCCCTACTCCACTCGAGAACTCTACAACATATGACTCCAGTCTACGACAGTCCACTCCACTCTGATACCCCACTTCACTCTATGACATGTTACTCCATTCTATGACACATTACTCACCTTTACCAGACGCCACTCGACTCTACTACATGCCACTTCACTCTATGCCACTCCACTCTATGCCCCTCCACTTTAAGACACTATACCACACACAGTCTAGGACACGCCATACCACTTCACTCTACTTTACGACATGCCACTTAACTCTACCACATGCCACTCAACTATATGACACTCCATGCCACTACACTCTATGACATGCCACTGTATGCCACTCGATTCTACAACATCCAACTTCACTCTTTGCCACTCAACTCTATTCCCCTCTACTCTAAGGTACTGTACTACACACCACTTGATACCTCACCACGCTACTTTATTGTATGGCATGCCAAGTCACTTCACTTTACAGCACGTCACTCCACTCTATGATTCTCCACCTCACTCCACTCTACAATAAGCCTCTCCACTCAATGACATGCCACTGCCACACCACATGCCTGTCCACTCTGAAAACATACCACTCCGCTTTATGGCACTCAATTGTACGACATCACACTTCACTCTACAGCAGTCTAATCTACACCCCTCTACTGTAAGACATTTTAATAGACCCACTACTACACTCTACGGCGTGGCACGCAACTATACTCAATGCCACTTCTCAACAGTCCACTCCACTCTATGCTCCTTCACTGCACAGCACTCTACTCCTCTCTACAACACTCTAAGACAAAGCTCTCCACTCTATAACACACCACGCCATTCGACTCTATGAAATGTCACGCATTCTACGACAAACCACTCCACTCTACCACATGGTACTCTACGACATCTCACTACATTCTACACCACTTCACTCTGCTCTTACACTCTCAGATACTATACAACACGCTACTCTATGACACACAACTCCACTCTGCTGTACGACATGCCTCTCCATTCTATGTCACTTCCTTCTACAACATGCCACTCCAATCTATCGTCAGTCCACTCCAGTTGATGACACTTCCTGCCATTCCACTCTATGACACCCCACTCCACTCTACAACATGCCATTCACTTCCACTCCACTCTACAACACACCACTTCCCTCTACATCTCATTTCAATCTACATGACTCCAATTTATGCCCCTCCAATCTAAGACACTGTACAACACTCTGCTCTTTTCACACATCACTAAACTCAACTATACAATGCACCACTATATTCTTTTCCACTCCACTAAACTACACTCTATTCCACTCTATGCCCCTCCACTGCCCAACACCATAATCCACTTTACAACACTGAATGACTTGCCACTTCACTCTATGACAGTCCACTCCACTCTATACCTCTCCACCCCACTCCACTATACGCCATGTCACTCCATTCTACAACACTCCAGTCCACTCTATGACATGCCACTCCACTCTGTGGTACTACATGCCACTCTACTCTATGACGTGCCACTTATCTCTACAACACACCACTCTATTCTACCACATACCAGTCCACTCTACGGCATGCCACTCCACTGTATGACAGTCCACTCTGTGACATCCCAATTCACTCTATGCCCTTCCACTCTATGCCCCTCAACTCTAAGATACTATACCACAAGCCGCTCTATAACACACCACACCAATCTACTATATGATAATCCACTCCACTCTATGCCGCTGCATTCTAGAGCAAGCCACTCCACTCTACAATAGCCCACTCCACTCTATTACACTGCGTGCCACTCCACTCTACCCCATTACTCCACTCCATACATTCCACTTCACTCTACGCCACTCAAATCGATGCACCTCCACTCTAAGACACTGTACGATGAGCCACTTTATCGCACTCTATAACAAACCATTGTACTCTAAGCTATTCCATAAAACTCTAGCCTATTCTATGCCCCTTCACTGTACACCACTCTATAACACTCTACAATGTGCCCGTCTACTTTAGGACATGTCACTCCAATCTATAACATGTCACCTCACTCTACAACACTCCCTCTATGACATTTTACTTCACTCTATTAATTTCTAATATATGTCCCTCCACTGTAAGGCACTGTAGCACACTCCACTTTACGACACACCACTCCACTCTAGCACACACTATGCCACTCCATGACATGCCACTCCACTCTACCATACGCCACTGCACTCCACTCCACTCTATTACACTCCATGCCACTCCACTCGATGACTCACCACTCCACTCCATGACACGCTACTCCACTCTACCACACGCCACTCCACTCTATGACATTCCGCTCAACTGTACACCACTCTGCTTTGCAATATCCCACTTCACTCTGCACCCATCAACTCTAAAGGCCCGATTCACAGAATGAACTTAAGACTCAATCCTAAACTTACTACTATTTTGGTATTCACAGAATTAACTTACTACTTTTGGTATTCACAGAAGTTAGGATTAAGCATGGGCGAATTTTGCGAATCTGGCGTTCGCGAATTTTGCGAATTTGCGAATTCGCAATCCGCAAAATCTGCGAATTCTCCCGAATTTGCAGATTTTTTTGTTTGCAAGGATTTCTGCCAGTTCGCAAGGATTTCTGCCAGTTCGCGAGGATTTCTGCCAGTTCGCGAGGGTTTTGTACCAGTTCGCAATTGCGAACTTACATGTCGGCTCGCAACGGTCGCGATTATCTTGTTTCTACGTCTGGTTCATCATCACAGGTTCCCAGCACCCTCTGTTTCACCCCTGCCACCCTCTGTTTCACCCATGCCACCCTCTGGTACATCAATGCCACCCTCTGGTTCATCATCACTGTAGATTATTGGGGGAAAAAGCAAGCACACCTGCCTGCTTCAACTGACATGAATTAATTTGGGTTTGATTTATTAATGTGTCACTGTTTTAAAATTCCAGTCTGGCACCTTCTTCCTTATCTGTAATTTGCTTTCTGTTGCAGTGCAATTTTTTTTTCCAGGACCTTTGTGGCCTACTTGTAGCTATTCTATGAGCCTGCTGTGAGGTTCAGAGCAGGGTCATACAATTGTTGCAACTAGCAACTGAACTCTGGAGGGGCCCCTGTCAGGAAGCACTACAGGGAATGGTTACTAATGATGAGTTTGAACTTTTGAACCTGCTGAATGCTTTCACTTTTGCAAAACTCGTTTTTCTGCAGAACAGCATTACAGCAACTGTAATGCCCCAAACAAGCTTATATGAGAAAGTTGATTTCTAATCCAAAAGTTATCCAAAGAAAATCAAAAGGCCTCAAATTCAAAAAAGTGCAGGCAAATGTCAACCTGAGGAGTTATTCTGATAAAAATCATCATTTTCAGAAGGTCTATGCTGCTTGCTAGTAGATTTCTTGTGCAGAATTGCAATTTTTGTAATTTCGCGAGTGCGAGATTGTTGCGGCCCGCCGCACCAACATGTTCGCAATTGCGAACTTACACCGCACGCCGCAAAATTGTATCACCAAGAAAAAAAAATCCGCTGCGTGCAAATTTGCGGATTTTCGGTAAATTCGCGAGCGTTCGTGGATTGCGAATTTACCGAAAATCCGCAAAATCCACGAGCGGAACGGATTTTCCGCCCATGCTTAGTTAGGATTTTGTCTTAAGTTTATCTTAAGACAGACCTAAGACAGACTTAGGACAAAATCCTAACTTTTGTGAATACCAAAAGTAGTAAGTTCATTCTGTGAATACCAAAATAGTAGTAAGTTTAGGATTGAGTCTTAAGTTCATTCTGTGAATCGGGCCCTACGACACTGCATCCCATGCCACTCTATGACACACCATTCCACTCTACTGTATAGCTGTCCACTGCACTCTATGCCATTCCACTATAGAACATGCCACTCAACTCTATGACAGACCACTCCACTCTTTGACACTCCATGCTACACCACTGTATGACACACCACTCCACTCTAGGACACACCACTTCACTCTATGACATGCCACTCCACTCTATCTACCACATTCACTCCAATCTACCACATTCCAGTTGACTGTAAGCCACTCCACTCTGACATTCCACTTCACTATAAGCCACTCCACTCTATGCCCCTGAACTATAAGACACTCTGCCACTCGTTACTCTATTACACACCACTGCAGTCTACTGTAAGGAATGCCACTCCACTCTACACCACTTCATTCTAGATCATGCCACTCCACTCTCCATTAGTCCACTCCACTTTATGACACTCCACCACACTCCAATCTATGACATGACACCCCAGTCTATGACACGTCACTCTTCTCCACCACATGCCACTCCATGACATACCACTCCACTCTACCACATCCCACTTCAGTTTACAACACTCCAATGTAAAACACTGTGCAACAGGCCACTCTATGTCACGTCACTACATTCTACAGTATGACATGCCACTACACTCTGGGTCACTCCACAACACTTTACTCCACTATATGCTCCTAGAATGTACACCACTGTACCATACACCAACTCACTCTATGATAATTCACTCCATTCTATGACACCCTACACCATTCCAATCACCAACATTCCTTTCCACTCTATGACACACCACTGCACTCTACTACATGCCACTGTACTCTATGACATGCCACTTCATGTCCCCTCACTCTACAACACACCTCTCCACTTTATGACATGTGACTCCACTCCACTCTACCACATGCTACTCTACCCTATGACATGCTGTTCCAATGTAGGACACTCTACTCTACCACACTTCACTCTACACAATTCTACTCTACACCCCTCCTTAACTGTAAGACACTGTACCACACACCACTCTATAACATGCCACTCTACTGTATGAAATGCCACTTGAATCTATGCTATTCCACTCTGTAACACAACACTCCACTCTACAACAATCTATTCCACTCTATGATACTCCATGCCACTCCACTCTATGACATGCCACTCCACTCTTTGACATGCCACACTGCTCTACAACACTTAACTCTACGACATCCCACTTCACTCTACATTACTACAATCTATACTTTTCCGCTGTAAGACATTGTACGCCACTCCACTCTATGACACTCCACTACAATCTACTGTACAACACACCACTACACTCTACAGCACTTCCCAACCCTCTGCTCCACTCTATGCCCCTTTACTGTATGACACTCTACTCCACTCTACAACACTCTATGACATGCTACTCCACTCTACAACAGTCTACTCCACTTTATGACACTCCACACCGCACTACTTTATAACACACCATTCCTCTCTGCCACATGCCACTCGAATCTAGGAAATGCCACTCCATTCCATACCATTCCACATCACTCCACTTTATGACACACCACTCCACTCTTTGACACGCCACTCCACTCCACTCTAATACATGCCACTCCACTCTATGACATGCCACTCCACTTCATGCCACTCCAATCTATGACATTGCATGCCTCTCCACGACACACCGCTTCACTCTACCACACGTCATTGCACTCTGCAAAATGTCACTCCAACATATGCGACTCCACATTACAACATCCCACTTGACTTTATGCCATTCCATTCTACACCCCACAACTCTAAGATACAGTACCAAGTGTCACTCTATAACATGCGACTCCCCTCTATTCTAACACACACCACTCTTCTTTAAGCCACTCTAGAGCATGCCACTCCACTCTACGACAGTCCACTCTATTCTGACACACCACGCTGCTCTACAACATGCCACTCCTTTCAACAACAAACCACTTGATTCCACCAGATGCAACCCTACTCTATGACATGCCACTTCACTGTACACCGCTATACTCTCTGACATCCCACTACACTCTACACCACTCCAATCTATGCCCCAGCACTCTAAGATACTGTGTAGCACACTACTCTCTAGGACACCACTATACTCTACTGTACGACACACCACTATTCTGCACATCATTCCAAACACTCTACTCCTCTCTATGCCCATCCATTGTATGCCACTCTACAACTATGACATGCCACTCCACTCTATGACACTCTACTCTACTCTACTCTACTCTACTCTAATCTATGCCACTCCACTGTACTGCACTCAGCTCCACTTTATGCCCCTCCACTCTACACCACTCTACTCTACTCTGGCTCTGTATAAAACACCACTCCACGTGGTGACATGCCTCTCCACTCTGTGGCACATCACTGCACTCTACAACATGCCACTGTTGGACACTCCACTGCACTCTAACCCACTCCACACTACTTTACTCTACCACATGCCACTCCACTCTATGACAAAGCAATCCACTGTACATCATCCACTCTAAGCCCCTCCACTCTAACATACCCAACGAAACCACACAATATAATATGCCACTCTACTCTACTGTATGCCATGACACTTCACTCTCTAACAATCCTTAGTTTCATCATTAGTGAGGAATCTAGGTATATCTAAAAACACTTATCTCAGCATGTAAAAAGAGCACAATGGCTCAGACCTGTGTGCCACTCACCAACATGTTCATGCCCTCAATATTTAGTCTATCTGGGGCATTCGTCAGGGCTATAGGACCCCCACAAATAGAGAATAAGCTTTACTTACCCTACCTGGCAAAGCTAGTGCATCACCAAATAACACAATCACCCACGTGAGCCCTACCTGAGTTTTCCTAGAAATGATTTTCGCACAAAACCTATTGGAAAAAGTATTTAAAAAATGCATCCAACCATGGGATGTAGTGTAATTCTTCTTACAAAATGAATATACAGAGAGAGGAATTTTATCAG
Organism: Lissotriton vulgaris; assembly: GCF_964263255.1. Lineage (NCBI taxonomy): Eukaryota > Metazoa > Chordata > Amphibia > Caudata > Salamandridae > Lissotriton > Lissotriton vulgaris. Next base: position 335,926,525 of record NC_141685.1, on the reverse strand, counting down.
ATATCTTCTTGAGAACTCACCTAATGTGAGCGATAACCATCCAACACGTGCAAAAAGGCGAAATCATGTTGTTGTACATTGACTCAATCCAACAAGTGTGGTGGGTGAGGGGAGACTATGCCTCCACATGCAAACAGTATAGGTCTGTTTTCCTGGTACGTCTTTTCATTTACCCAACTTATTAGGCTGTTTCTGGTTTATTTTAAAAACTACAACTTATTTGTATAAAACAATTTGAACTACGACCCTTACCCCAGGCTTTATGGGATATCGATAGGCTGGTTAGGGTGCGGGTAGAGTCCTTTGTAGTCACACTCCAATACTGAACAAAAGGGGTAAGTGAAGGCTTTTATGATATAGTTGACCTTTGTTAGATTTTCTTCAAATTGGGGTGAAAGCCCTGCTAGAGCAATTTCTTAGAGGTACACGTACAGCTTGAACATTATATGCTTGTTCTCAATACTGAATGTTCTCCTAGAGTATTCCTTAATTTCTTTAAAGTTATCCTATTTGAATCACCTGTGTACATCATTCTAATGAAGAGCGCATTGACAGCAAGCGTGGGTATTCACAACATTTTACATAACTTATTTCATATGGCCCGTTTTTGTGGGGAAAAAAACTGAATCCCAAATGTTTGTTTCCACGAGAAAAGCTGCAGATGTACTGTTGGCACCATACACTTTGTTTTTTGCGATAGTACCCATCCATACCTTGAATTCTTAAATCACTTAATCACGCAGGGCCCGATTCACAGAACGAACTTAAGACAAAATCCTAAACTTACTACAATTTTGGTATTCACAGAAGGCACTTACTCATTTTGGTATTCACAGAAGGCACTTACTCATTTTGGTATTCACAAAAGTTAGGAGATCTAACTTTAGGACTCCTAAATGCCTTCTGTGAATACCGAAAGTCTTAAAGTTAGGATTTTTCTCTGTTTAGGAGTAGTAAAGTTTGGAGTCCTAACTTTAGGACTCCTAAATGCCTTCTGTGTAAACCGAAAGTCTTAAAGTTAGGAGTTTTGTCAGTTTTGGAGTAGTAAAGTTAGGACTCCTAACTTTAGGGCCCCTAAATGCCTTCTGTGAATACCGAAAGTCTTAAAGTTAGGATTTGTGTCCGTTTAGGAGTAGTAAAGTTAGAACTCCTAACTTTAGGTCTCCAAAACTGAGAAAAATCCTAACTTTAAGACTTTCGGTATTCACAGAAGGCATTTAGGAGTCCTAAAGTTAGGACTCCTTACTTCTGTGAATACCGAAATGAGTAAGTGCCTTCTGTGAATACCAAAATGAGTAAGTGCCTTCTGTGATTACCAAAATGGTAGTAAGTTTAGGATTTTGTCTTAAGTTAGTTATGTGAATTGGGCCCTTAGGGCCCGATTCACAGAATGAACTTAAGACTCAATCCTAAACTTACTACTGTTTTGGTATTCACAGAATGCACTTACTACTTTTGGTATTCACAGAATGAACTTACTATTTTTGGTATTCACAGAAGTTAGGATTTTGTCTTACGTTTGTCTTAAGACAAACTTAAGACAGACTTAAGACAAACTTAAGACAGACTTAAGACAGACTTAAGTTAGGATTTTGTCTTAAGTCTGTCTTAAGACTGTCTTAAATCTGTCCTAAGTCTGTCTTAAGTTTGTCTTAAGTCTGTCTTAAGTCTGTCTTAAGTTTGTCTTAAGACAAACTTAAGACAACATCCTAACTTCTGTGAATACCTAAAGTAGTAAGTTCATTCTGTGAATGCCCAAAGTAGTAAGTGCATTCTGTAAATACCAAAATATTAGTACGAATAGGATTGAGTCTTAAGTTCATTCTGTGAATCGGGCCCCGAATGAGCACATCCACATCCGAACCCAGTGCCCCCCCTCTATGCGGCTACACATACACCATGAGCAAAAAGAAATGTGAGTCCTTCCACCGCACAACCATTGCTCCTTACTACATCAAAAGTTTCACCACTCTAATGAACCTGATCGTTCCCACTCCAGGCAGGTGGTACCGCGAGCTGGGAATGTGATATCGCTTTATTCTCTGCTGGTGAAAAGACACTTCTGTGTGTACATGGGGCATTGGATAAGGCCCAGAAGTGAAAAGTGACTGGAAGTTTGATGTCAATAGGCTTGTTTGCGGTGGTGGGAGATGTAGTCCCAGCTTCTGTGTCCAAGTGCACAATGTTAAGAGGAGTTCTCTTGTTTATTCATAGGTTCTCATATTTCGCTCTCCCCGTCATGACCACAATGCTTATGTTCTATTGCTATTTTGAGGGGCCACAGAGAAAAATGAGACCCTGTACATCATTTATTTATTAATAAAACATTCTGGTGAAGCCATGGACATAGTCAAAAATTCTTCATAAAGGGCTCACTTGATCACTGTAGAAGCAATACTTCATATGATATTTAGGTCGAAGCCAGATCTCACTACTGGACCATCGTTACTCAGCTGAGAGTACGGTGATGTACTTTTAGAGGTCAAAAAGACTTTGGGGCAGATTTACAACCCCCTTGGTGCAAGGGGCTTGTAAATCTGCCCCTTTGAGTCTCCTCGGATGAAGTCCGGAAACCACCAGAATTGAATTGTGTTGTCTTTTATTTTTTTAACTCACTTCTCATTAATGTCCCTTATGATGTATTCCATATCACAGTATGATATTCATTCTTTAACCCCTTCCATGCTCATGAGGCACAGTTGAGCTGTGCTGATGACGAGCTGAGCTCGTCATGATTATAGCAGAATGGCAATTTCCAGCACAGGGGAAAAATAACCACAGCAGCGATGTGGTTAAATGTTTTTTATGCCTACTGTGTTTTATTTCCATATGCCATTCTACCGTTGGTGTTATAAAGTTATGATACATTCTTTTTCCCCTGTCCTTCCTCCCACCTTCCCTCCCTCCTTTCTTTCATTCCTTTATTTTACACAGTATGTTTTCTGATTATGATTGTATCTTGGTTTTATTTCTTTCCTTATAATTTTGTATACGTATTTGAACTGTACTATACCTTTTTGTACATGTTGTTCTCTTCTACTATTTTTGTTATTGCTTAATAAACTCAAACTTAAAGAAAAAAAATACTTGAAGTCCAAGATTTTTGCACTTCTCATGTGCTCATATTCTCAGTCCATTAGGTAAACAGACTGCCCCAGGGATATTGTCGTTAACCTCAAGGGGGTCCGTCCCTAACCTATGTACCCATCTTTGTTCCAAGATGAGGAAGGCTCTTGTCAAATCAGTGTGGTGTGGTTTGAGTTTTTCGAGGACGAACCACTCCATTTCATCTGCACTCTGACCTTGTGTGCAGTGCGCTTTGTTGCATCCTTTTTGCATCTGATGGTGCTATGGTGCTCAGAAATGCGAATGCTCCCTTTTCTAGTCATCATGCCGATTTATGTTAGACCACATGGACACTTTATTAGGTAACAAATCACAAAGGGGGGGAGTAGAGGCAAAAGGAGGTAGGCTTGTCCTCCGAAATACAATCAAATAACCAAAACAGAGTTCCTCCTGCTGGAGAAGAAAGGCAGATGTAACCTCTTTGTAGGACTGGGAAAAAATAAATTTTCTTTTAAATAACCTTAAAGTTATATTAACTTATAATTAGCAATAATGAACATAAAGTGTGAACATTTAAAGTTAAACAGCACCTAATTGGTCTGTATAAATTTCAATAATCAAGTTATTTTTGTCCCACTAGTTTGATATTTTTTATCCTTTTCATGTAAGTAACCCACTCCATAATTCCAACCAATATAGGTGTAGAGGAACATCCACTTACAAAGTACTCCCACGTCTTCATAGGTAGCAGCACATCTTAGTCCATAGAAGGGCAGGGATGAACCCTATGCTAAAGCATGCCACAATGGGGCAACCATGGTGGGTTAGGGTTATTCAAAAGAAAATGTATTGTTTCCCAGTCCTACAAAAAGGTCACGTCTCCCTTTCTTCTCGAGCAGGAGGGACTCTTTTGGGGTTTTTACTTTATTAGGTACACAACATTCATGGTGTTGCAGTTAGTCACTTTATGTCATCTCCAGGGTGCCCCCAATCCCAGATCCTTTGCTCTTCTGGTAAAGGGGCATATGCTGCAACTGCTGTAAGGGGAATGTCCCACAGTTCGGTTTGATGACTTACAGCTCCACTTTGTTTTGGTCTGGTGTGAACTACCAGATATTTAATGTTTCTTGCCCTCCAAAATAAGTGCATTGGCTTGGCCAAGTCCAGACACCCGGATTGGAGGATACATCAGTTCTTATAAATCATTTTTTTACATTTGTTAGTCATATCACAGTATGTGGATACACAAACCAGTTTGTCACAGTTCTTCTTTTCCTTGGGCATTAGTAATTGATCTCTATTATTGTTGACTGCTCGTTTGTTAGCTTTTCTGATGAGCTCTGATTGGTAATGTTCTCTAGTGCCTGAGCAAATACGCTTCAATCGCAGAAATTGGCCCCTCTAGCAAATGTTCTCGACGGCCTCATGGGTGATAGCTCTCAAATAGCAATAGGTTGTTGTGATTAGTTGGTTTATAAAACATTTCACTGCTAAATTCATCATCGCTTTCCTTGATAAGCAAGCCTAGAAATGACAGTTCACTGTCTCCAATAGTGAGGGTGAACCACAGGAAAAGATTTTGTGCGTAAGCCACCTTCCAAACCCTGTACCCCAAAATTCAAACCTACCCCTGAACCCTAAAAATACCCCTGTACCCCAAAACCCAAACCTAGCCCTGAACCCTTAAAATACCCCTGTTCCCCAAAACCCAAACCTACCCCTGAACCCTAAAATACCCCTGTACCCCAAAACCCAAACCTAGCCCTGAACCCTAAAAATACCCCTGTACCCCAAAACCCAAACCTACCCCTGAACCCTAAAATACCCCTGTACCCCAAAACCCAAACCTAGCCCTGAACCCTAAAATACCCCTGTACCCCAAAACCCAAACCTAGCCCTGAACCCTAAAAATACCCCTGTACCCCAAAACCCAAACCTACCCCATAACCCAAAAACTACCCCTGTACCCCATAACCCAAAACTATATCTGAACCCTTAAAATACCCAAACACCCCAAAACATATACCTCAGTACCCCAAAATATTTACCCCTATACCCATACTTACCTTATCCAAACATTAAAAAAAAACATGCTTTTACCATTCATGCATTTACAACGAATTTCGTTGTAAATGTATGCGTGGTAAAAGCATATAAAATGTAATGCCATGCATTATAATGGTATTGCGGAGTCATGGTACTTTCGTAATGAAAGTATGCGGAGTGATGGTATGCGGAAAGAAAGTTGCGGAATAATGGGTGTTTACCCTCCCCAGTAAGTACATTGGTGGCACGGCGGCCCACATCTCCAGCAACATACTCATATTTTTTCACCACCGATTTGAAAAATGCACAGGTCTCTCTCATGAATGGCCAGCACCGACATACACTTTTAGACACATCTCCCGCCACAATTTCTAGAATTGCAAACTTTAGAGCTGGGGAGCTACGTTTGAATCTCGGCATCAGCTCAACATCCTGTGATTCCAGGCAAATCGCTTTGTCTCCCCGTGCTTACCACATATGAATGTGTTCTTCTGTAATGTAAATTGTGCTCATGCCATGTTGTCGAGTTCGCGCTATATAATATTGCAAGGAAAAATAAAGTAGGGAAACTCGAGTTCACACACTACTGAACGCACACTCTTAAGTGCATCAGCAGTGCACTGTGAATCAGAGCGTTTCACAGGCCTCTCACAGATAAGAAATGCTATCAAAACGAAATCCTACAAAACAATATACCGGCAGCAATTCATACCCGGACAACGTCGGGACAGGCTGCTAGTTAACTATAACTCGGCACGCTACTATGCTGAGTTTTCTCATAAATTATTTCATTTGAGATGTCATGACTCTGTTAGGAATCCTATCATTTAACATGCTATAAGTGATGTAATATGAAAGGGTATAAGCAGTGCACATTGAAGGTGTGAGTTATAGTTAATGTAATGTGGCTAACAAGTTCACAACACTGTATGGAGGTGAATGAGTGACTGACAGTACATTAAATGTTTCTGTATTTTGTAGGATCCTTAAAGGAACTGCCAAGTGAACTATAGGAAACCATGTGGTAAAATGAGGATTCATCTTGGAACCAGAAAGGATACAAGGTTTCAAAATAGCTCCATAATTTTAGTTTTTTAGAAAAGCAAAATCTATGTTTTAAATATAGTTGACTGACATGTTTGTTGATGTGTTTTGAGCACAAGTGGTGGCAGAACTGGATAAACTCTTTCAGGGTGCTGACATGCAAACACCCTATGTCCAACCTCTGCAGTGGTGGATGGGCTTCAGGTACTGGCAAGAGGGGAAACTCTGCGGCCCACATCACTGCACTCACTCCTATTCAGACTCACTGGCATTGAAAACAAACAAAATACAATTTTAAAAGTTAGTTCTTCTGAACTGTATCATGTTTTAATGCTTTTTTGATTTTTTGTGGTTTTACTGGTATTTGCGATAAGAAACAAAGATATAACTGGTACAGTGGAAAAGCAACTTGAATAATAGTTTATTTTTTGAAACTTCTGATGTAACAGGGCTTGATCTCATCATGAACATGCACTTTAATCTCCAATGGAGATCACCATCCAGCACACAAGTTAATAATGGTGAAGCATAATTCAAGATCATCTTGATCCTGTTCCGGGGTGTCCTCTGGCAATGTGTGGTCAAGAAGAAAGGCATGCTGTAAGGTGGTGGCAGATATGGATGCTGCCTTTTCAGAGTCCCACTTACTTTTGCCTGTATTATTTTGCCTTTATTGCCAAGCATCAAGATTATCCTGCATCAATGATGCTCTGACTGAATATTTGCCACAATTTCACTGCTTGACTTTCTTGTGACATAATGTACATGCAACAGATTGCAATAACAGCTTTTCCTCTGCAGGGATAGAAAAGAACTGCCACATAATAGAAACAAGAAGTGGAGACCAGGAGGCACATTTACTTTCACACAAAGCAGCATGCAAAGTTGCTTCAGTGCATGAAAGGGAGATAGAAGAAAGTTCCATATTTACAAAGATATGGAGCATTTCTGCGTACTGTGTGTAGCCCAACACCAACGCAGGCACCCTTGCACCAAAGTGTAAGAGTGCCTGCATTCCAGCAGGAGTGTATTCGTGCAGGAAGGTGTCCCTAGGCCTGGTGGTGGTTTAAAAAAAACATATCTGAGTATTTACAGCAACATTTAAATAAACAGGCACAGTCTTCCCTGCTTGTTTTTTTAAGCCCCCCTGGGTGGGCCAGTTACCTGGCAAATACATTTGTATAATTTGAGGGAGGGAGGTGGGCCATCTGTGATGGGGTCTTTGGGCTGAAATCAGCCCTGGGGTTGCGTGGCCTCACTCCCCCTTTCTATATTTGGCCAGGCCCGGGTAATGGGCTCCCCAGGGTCGAAATCAGCCTGGGAAGGAGGCCGCTCCCCATTAAATATTTTGCCAGATCATGGGGGATAGGGTCCTTGGGGTCGAAATCAGCCTGCATTTTGGGGGCTGTGTGCTCCCCACCCCCTGAAATATGTTGCCGGTCCCTGGGGATGGGGTCCCCGAGGATGGGGTCCCCAGAGGCAAAACAAGCCTGGGGAGGCCCACAGGTTAGCTGCTTTTGGGGAGTTGGCTACCTGGTCTGGTAACATGTCAGCCCTTGTGGCTCACCACCCACTGTGCATGACCAAAGGCTATGCGCAGCGTGAGGTTAGCTGAATGCGTGAGCTTGGCCACATGGCCTGTCCGCAGGTGGCTTGCATACTGTATAGTAATTAAATATTACTTTACGTTAAACAAAACACTTGAAATTCACTTAAAATAACAATGGCTACAGGGACGTCATAGTTAAGAAATAGCCTTCAAAAAACCTAGAACTTCACAGACCCAATCAAAGGTTACACAGATGTTATACTTAGGAAATAGAATTTGAAAAATCTTGGAAAGTCACTCAAAACCAAAGATTACAGGGACGTTATCGTTAGATTCAAATTTTACAGACACAAATCCATAGAAATTCAGCAGATATAGTTATCTCAATTAACTATAACTTGTGCCCTAAGGTATCTACCACTCACGCCCTCGGTATGCACTCCTAATTACCCCAAATGTTACATGAGTCATGACATCTTCTATGATGTCATTAATAATATCACTGCAACATTTGCAGTGATATTAATGTTGAGAAAACTGTGCATGGTGGAAGCGCAAGTTATAGTAGGTAAAAGTTTACAGGTGCTATAAATTCAATAATCAATAACCATTTACGCATAGCTATTCTGCAGCCAGGTCCTGAGATCAACCCTTTGTGGGCATCTGACCATGGCTGTACACAACCTTCACCCTCTGTGTCTGATACCCATTGTGCACTGCCTTTGGCTTTGCGCAGTGAGGGTGGGGTGCAGAGTCTGGCCCCTGGACAGTACCTGCAATTCACCCTTAAAGATGTACTTTCATGAAACCTCCACTTCAGGGTGCAGAGCCCGCAGGGTACTGCACCTACTTTCCATGGACTTCCAAAAACCACCCCACTTGGCTTTCTGCTGTATGCAGCAGGGATGGCCTATGATCAGGTCCTCTGCTTAGGACCTCCATGGATTAAACACTCCCTCTGAGAATAACTTTCATCATATACCATGGGTGTTCTGTTCCCCATTCCCCATAGACATCCGACCTCCACTGCACAAGACCTTTTGCCATGTCCATTGAGAGTGGGGCACCCACAACTCCTTTTATATATGGGAGCAGCAGGGAGAGCCCCAGGACCACCATGGCCCCAGCCGGCTCCCCTTCTGGGGCGGGCAGATCTTTTTCTTATTATGGGTGGATGTCCTGGTGCCCACCATTGGCACCCAAATGTTGGGAATTGTTGGGGGATGCAGGAAGAGCCCTGCAGGCACCATGGCCCTAGTCAGCCCTCCAGCTAGCACCATACTGGAAGCAGGTGGGAGCTGGCACCTTTCCTTTGCTCTTGCCCTTGAAGGAGCATCAATTTCTTTCACTACTCCCGCTGGCAGGATAAAAGTTGAGTTCCCTACCCAAGAGAGTGCAGGCAGGGTAGACCCACACTATCCCTGGCAGGGAACCACAGTTTTCCAGGAGGTAGACCCTCTGGACACTGTAATATCATGCCCCAGGAATGGAGTACTGTCATATGGATACTTCGTTACATATATTACGTTAAGTTAGCATGAGTGTATTACATGTTTAAACAGCCGTTTTTCCTTCGGCTTCAGTTTTGCACACGACACCTACTTGTTGTTGTCGCTTTCACCCTAGAAGCGGTGAGGTGATTTATTTGAGAATAATATGTTATTTCTATGCTATCAGCTTTGCCTGGTACACTTGGTACAACTGTCTGCACACTGAGAGCTGCACACTCTAAGAATAACCTAACACAAGGTTGCTGGGAGGCCTGATCCTCGCACCACATTAGACATAACACAAATAATGTTGATGCCAACATTTTGGGCTCTACGCGGGTTTAAGATAGAGTTACACGGAATGAACGTAGACACTTGGTGCTGCGCATGAAGAGAGCTGGTAGCTGTTGATGTGATCTACTCCTACTGACATTTAGAGGTATGGGTTCGCCCTGCTAAAGCCCGAATGAGACCTTCTTAGATATAAAATAATATACTAAATAGGGTGCGCGAAATATAGGTGATATAGATTTATATAGATTTTGCATTATAAAATGCTATCACCTTTTGCTTACTATGGATTAGTGACTATGCTGCTGACTCTGATTTTTATAATCTGCATTTTGGTATTATACAAGATACTGCGTTTGAGAACTTTGCATTGAATAATAAATATTTCAAACTTGCACTTTGTGTTCTTTGACTCTCAGTTTTGGTTTGAAATGATTATATAACGAAAGAGTGTTCATGTGTTCCACGATTCCTGAGGTATTCTAAAGTTCATGTTCTGGTTTGGCTAAGACATGGATCATTACATAATGAGCCATGAGACACTGTAGCTAGCTAGGTAAGGGGATTTCTGACACTGAGATGAGTTTTGGATCATCCTAACTCACTGAGGTTCTAGATCTCTATGCACAGTTCTGTGGGAGAACGGAAACCCTGCTACATGGCGCCCGTACGTTGTTGGCCTTATATCATGACACTCGAGTAGTATATCATTCAAACCTTGACACCTTCATTCCCGTTTCCGGTAAACGGTGGTGTCGGAAAAACCTACCTATTTTAAATAGGTCTTTTCAAGCTTGAATTCTTCTAAAAACGGTTTCTTTGAATTACTACCCAGTTGTGCTACAAAGTGTTCTTTGTCTTTATTCTCTTCCTGTGCTACCATGGCCGTGGACATACCGCAGCATAGCCGCGTCGCGGTTCGCGACCACTTACGGGCATATAATGTCCCTGTGGAGGGCTTAGCTGTGGTTCTAGTGGTGAGTGCGGAACATGCATACCCGTACGAATTGTTTTATTCCTGGGTGACATTTCCGGAAGTGGACGCTAATTCGGGTGTCTTCCATTCATACACTGCCTCGGCTGTACCAGCGGCTTATGCTCCGTACAGGGCACTGGAAGTACCTATCGATGCTTGGCAGCACGGAGTTTGGTTTGGTGGCGCCCTACCCCATTCTTTAACGGCTCCGAGGTTAGGTCCTTTGTCCATTCCGGGCACAAATTGGCCCGCTTTGGGTGGATTTACTCCTCACCCTAATCGCGCTACTTGCAGTGTAGCTGAGCTGCGGCGTCTTCATGAAGTCGCGGTTGGAGTGATTAGGGCGCTTGTTCATTACATTGGTCGTAATGTTCATGGCGCAGCCCCCGCAGGTGCGCAGCTTCGAGCGGAACAGGCTGGTTTGAAAATCAGTCCTGTCTTGGTGAATTCCGTTATGGGCAAGAAGCCCCAGGATAAGGATGATTTTCCTTACTGGCTTGCCGAGAAATTCGACCAGCTGGAGGCTGTGTTTCCTAATACGACTCCGGGTGAAAAACACCGGATTCTTACGCTCAGTTTACTGAAAGATTTAGCCCCTGAACTTGCTGACTGTGAAACATGGGGTAAGACTTTTGCAGCGGTTTACTCGAGGTGCTATGGCACCCCGTCTGTGTCAAACCTCTCTGCGGTCCTTAAACGTGTTCAGGATGATCACGGACCGGAGTCGGCGGTTGAATTAGGTATGCGCCTGAGCGGCTCGTTTGAGACAGTTTGCGGTCTTATCCTTGCGAATGTCAAGGGGGATGCAGTGAACTTTCAGGTGGCCAATGCCCTGGCGTTAATTCCCGATGCCGAGAAACCCCGTCAGCTAGCAAGAATTATTGTGGCGGCTTATAAAATGGTTGGCCGCACTTCTAAGGGTTTAAAGGCTTTTTCTGAAAAAGAGAAGAAGCAGCCCCAGGGACAGTCTTCGGAAACGGGTGGACAACCCAAGTCCAAAAAACAAAATTGGCCTAAAAAGCAGAATCAGGGTAAGCAACAACAACAGCAGACACAGGTTTCTAGTCCGGCGCCTTCACAACCTGCGCAGTCAGATCGAGTTTATGATTTGCGCGATCGCGCGACGATTAAATCGCCTGAAAGATTTCAGGCTTCTGACCAACGCTCTCCTCGTTCCTTTCAGGACTCATCGGTTCCGTCAACCGGTGGTGGAGGGGGCGGCAGAGGCAGGGGTGGCCAGCAAGGACGTGGCCAGCCCCGCACGCGAAGTGAAGGGGATCAGCGGGACGACTCTACGCCAAAGAGACCACAGTTTGCCAAGAAGAAGGTCGCAGCCTTAACGGCGCATCGATATGCCCCAGATAGTGAGAACGCGGCTTCGGAATCTGACGTGGGCTCTGACCTTGCTGGACAGCGCGGCGGAGATTACCATAGTGAGAGAGGCCGTCCGTCCACTGTTGAAGGTGACAGTGACTGACACTTATGTTGTGATTGAAACGGCTGATACACATGTTGCTCCCCCTGAACGACTTTTTGAAATTGTCCTGTTAATTGAAGGTGACATGCAGCGAACTGTAAAAGGGGTATTTTGGGAAAATCTTTCGTCTACGTATGACATTTTGCTTTCGGAGGCTGACTGGCCCCCACCTTTTGTTCTCGCAGCTCCGCGAGGGGAGGAGGTGATCCTCCCCAGTTTCGCGCACACTGTATCGAGAGTGGAAGCGCTGCATTTTGCAGAAGAGTGGGCTCTGGCGCTTGCGCCGGCTGTGTACCGAAATCAGTGTGGCTGGGATAAATTGTCCCCTAGCCATGAGATTCCTTTACGGTCACAGCCGCAGCCACAACCTCAATATCCCGTACGGCGTGAAGCGAAAGCTTCTGTCGCGGCTATCCTTGAACAATTGGAATATCAAGGTGTAATTGAAACGTGTGTGTCACCAATGAATAATCCCCTTTTTACTGTTAACAAGCCAGACGGCTCATATCGTCTGGTTTTGGATTACCGGCATTTGAACTCGCATTGCCGTAACTGTGCAGTACAGAATACTCACGGCTCTGCCCTAGTGAATAGTCTTGAGCGTAAACGGTTCAAAACCACGCTTGACATTTCCAATGGTTTTTATGCACACAGATTAGATGGTCTAAGTTCCCAGTGGACCAGTTTTACGTGCGGAGGCGTACAAAAAATGTTTAAACGACTCCCAATGGGCTATAAGAATAGTCCTGGAGTGTTTTCCGCCCGCATAGTCTCTCTTTTGGAGAGCTTCGATCCAGTTGCTTGTTCTTATGTTTATGACATTTATCTCACAGACGACAAACTTTGGGAGCATCTGTGTCGAGTGAACAGCATAATTTGTAACTTTGCAGACATGGGTTACAAGTTTAACTTTGCAAAATCACACATTGCGGAGTACACAGTGTTGTTTCTGGGTTATGAACTTAACCACGAAGGAAAGGGGTTGGCTCCTCAGTTCCTGGAGAAGTGCGCGCAGTTGCGCTCTCCGACAACGCTGAAAAAATTACAGTCTTTGCTGGGTTTTTTAAATTTCGGGAGGACTTACATTCCGGAATATGCCCGGCGTATCAAGCCTTTGTATGCCTTGATACAACCCTCTTTTTCCAAATCATGCTGGCTGCCTGAGCATTCAGCCATTCTGCAGTCCTTGCAGGCTGATTTGCTCGCTTCTGACTACTTACAGACTCGTGATACCCGGACCAACCTGGTTATAAGAATTATCCCTGGGACGGTGGGTTTCACGTACCTGACTTTTAATGAAGGGGATACTGTACCTATTGCTTACAAGTCACACTTATACACTTCGGCTGAACTGCGTTTTTCCACTGTGGAGAAAGTTTTAACGGCTGTGCAGATGGCGATTCTTATGGAACGTGCCCTGTCGCAGGGAAAGCGCATGTTGGTTGTTACCCCGTGTCCTGCCTTGGAGGCGGTCACGAAAGCCAGTGTACCGAATTCTAAAGCTTTGCACCCTCGGTGGATTCAGTGGGCTACATCCTTGACATCCCAGGATGTCACGTTTATTTTTGACGCCGCTTTACGGTCGCAGGAGTATTTACAGTATGAGTTTGTTCATCCTGCTCCTTTAGCGATGCGGCCGTTGGAGGATTTCCATTGTATCATTTACACTGATGGTTCGGCGCAGGTTGCGCATGGCTCTAAACATGCTTACGCTTCCGCTTGCGCCATTGTGGTCGGTGCCATGGTGAACGATGAGTTCAAGTCCAGTGTCGTGCACACGCAAACGCTGGGGGACTGCACCGCACAATTAGCTGAGCTTCGTGCTCTGATGCTTGCATTGGAGTACGCCGATCCAAGTGTGACGACTTTAATCGTAAGTGATTCTTACTACTGTGTCCAGTCTTACAATGAGAACTTGTTTTTTTGGATTCAGAATGATTTTCGTGATTCCAAAGGTAGCACAATAAAACATAAAATGATCTGGGTCCGAGTGGCAGAACTTAAAGAGAAACTGCCGCTCGTGTTTGTGATTCATACTCTCGGCCACCAGCGCGTGGGGGTCCACGCTGTTGGTAATTCACTTGCTGATGAGGCAGCGAAGTCTGCGGTATCAAAATACTTAGTTGCAGCAGTCACGAGGTCCAAAAGCAAAATAGATGATGACATCTTGGTGGCTGTTGCTGCCACGGAGAAGGGAGGTAAATATCCTGCGGGGTTCCCTTCGAAGTACACATACCACTTAAGTCCCGATAAGGTTCCTTATGTGAAAATTCCGGAAGTTGGTGAACGTCTAGTTCCCAACTCGGATCGCAGGACTTCTCTGATTACAGCGGCTCATGAAGGTGTGGCGTCTGCGCATGCGGGCGTCTCAGCCACTGTAACTCAGCTACAACAAAGGTTCTGGTGGCGGGGACTGTACAAACAGACGCGCGATTATGTCCTTATGTGTGACATTTGCCAGCAGATTAAGCCTTCTACTGCTGCGCGTCCGCCTCAGACACAGTTGTACATCTCTAATAAACCGCTTGGCTGCGTTTATTTGGATCACTGCGGTCCTTTTTCCTCTGATACTGCGTATAAATACATCTTAGTAGCAGTTGACTCATGCACACGCTTTGTGTGGTTATGGCCGCATCGAAGCGCTGATTCGCGGACTGTCATTAAAGATTTGCGTGTCTTTGTGGGAATCTTTGCCTGTGGTACTTTCCATTCGGACCAGGGTCCGGCTTTCGCCTCTAAGGCGTATAAGGATGCTATGGTTTCGTTGGGAGTCCAAGTCAAGTTTTCAAGTCCCTACAGGCCTGAGGGCAATAGTGTAGTAGAACGAATGAACCGCGACTTAAAGCAATCTTTGACAGCCCGAGTTATAGGCACTGGTAGAAACTGGCTGACCCACCTCTATGGCGTGCAGCGTGCGCTTCATAATCTCCCTAGAAGGTCTCTGGGTGGGTGGACCCCATACGAAATGCTCTTTGGTATCAAGATGTACGTCCCTGACCTCGATGGTGCAGACTGCCAGGCCCAGGCCGCGGCCTTTGACGTAGATGAACATTGCAATGTTTTACAGAATCTACAAAAGACCAGAGACAGTCTTGCTAAGGAACACTTGCCCTCCACGTCGGATGATGCGTTGCAGATCCCGGTAGTTGGCTGGCTACCCCAAGTTGGAGAACTGGTTCGAGAGAAGATCGATAACAAGAAAGAGTTTGGTCCCTCATATCGAGCACCGGTTCGAGTCCTTGGAGTGAAGGGCACAAGAACAGTCATTTTACCACCACTTCCAGGTCGTAAAGAAAACAGATTTATTTCTATTGACAATGTCAAGACACACAGGGTGGCCGATTCTTCATAGCATGACACCGGCTGTATCCTGTCCTTCCATGGTGAGGCACTCTGTGCTGGCTATTACATCTGGCGCGGAACAGGAGGTGTCCCTCGAGATGCCTGCCATATCCAGTCCTTTATTAAATACTATTCCTGTTACTGACATTGATGAATTGACCTATGCAGATCCTGCTGATTTATCTATGTCCGATTTACAAGCTCGTTTGGCTAACCAGTCTAGATTCTCTTTTGACTCTGATTCGGAACTTTCAAAGAAACCATCGACTATTGCAAAATATGCCACGTTGTTTAAAAAACATTTTCTAATTCCACCTTGGACATACGTTTGGCTGATACTATTTTCGTTTTATCTTTTTATGTCAATTGGTTTTGTGTTTTATTTTTTCCGCCTGATCGATGGCCATTATGTGAAAGAAAGAACAGGAATTCGGTACCTTAATGGAACATTGGCCCCTCTTTCCTCCTCACATTCAGCACACAGACTAAAAAGAGACTTGAATACAGTAGAGATTACTGCTTGGCCTGTCCTTGATGGGATTGTGTGGGATGCGGTTAGGTTTCAGATACATGGCCCCACAGAAGTTATTAATGTTCCTAATGTGCTTAGAGTAAACATGGGAGATGTGATTAAGCAAGATATTCGTTCTGATGATTGGGATCTACAGGCTGTAGAAGCATTGTTCTCTGATTTGAAATATTATGCGGCCTTTGATGCTGAGGATTTGTACTTAGATTCTGTCAATTATGGTGATTTGTTTTGTTATCAACATTATGGAAATCATTTCTTACACAAAACAAGTTCCAGGAGGGTTCCTGTGAATTACACACAGTGGGAACATTGTCCTGCTCCTTTACAGGGGAGCTCAAGTACTTTTCTGGGAAAATACTCTTATTTTACAGATTTTAATCAGTCAAATCCTGAGTCGTTTTATTTTAAAGTGAAACAGAAATTCATGTCCAAAGTTAGACTTACCGATACAAAATTGCTGTATTCGAAGTCCTTTCTAGACAAATTAGCTATGGATGGTTATGAGTTATGAAAGGAGGCTATTGACCTTAAATCGGTTTGGGGTACCAAAGATTGGCAGGTACAAGGCACTGAGGCTTTGCATCGTGCATGTCTCATCCCGAATCACATGTTGTTTTTAAATTCTACTATTTCCCAAACAACATGTTTTGGATTGGCTACATCTAAAAATTTAAATACACCTACCATCCCTGATTTGGAAGATTACTCAGGTTGGAGTAATTTCACTACATTGTCCATCAGTGGGATACAAGCACTTTTGCACAATTCCTCCTTTAATATTTCCAGTTTTACTCCAGAGGGGTGGCTTTTGTGGCAAAGAAGCTCTGATTCTTGCCAACGTCGTTTTTTGGGTTTGTCTGAAGGTTTTACACACATCAGACCAGATCCCAGGTTTGAAACAGATCACACTGTTACTACTTATTCAGTAGGCAAATTGTGTCAGAACTGGTTACAACATTCCACCTTGGCTGCAGTTAAACTGCATCTGTCCCAGTTGAATGAGAATATAGAGCTAAATGATTTTATAAAAGGCCCGGCTAGGGGTAGATCTAAACGCTGGCTTTATGCTGTGCACAATGAGATTTGGAAATTTTCACAGATTGAGGCTGCTAAACGCCTGAGAGCTATTGATCAAGCAAATTTGGAAAAAGTGCTTGCAGTGGTCGATAACAGTATTAACATGCTTTCTTCCAGGATTTACACGTTGGATAATATTGTTTCTTCTGTTGTTGATATTGTACATGATGAAGTGTCCACGTTATACCATGGTCAAAATCAGTTACGTTCTGTAATGCAGTTTGCATGGACCCTACAGACACTTAAGGCTGGACGAGTTCCCTGGAACTCGTTGAACGTTTCGTCCCTTTTCGCCCCTTTTAATCTGACTGAAAAGCAACGCATGCTTTCTATGCGTGATGCGTCATTTTCTATGTTACATATTGAAAAGTTAGAATCGTTACCTTTCTCTGTTGCTGAAACCACTACTGCCACATGGCTTATTCATGGATTAATTACATTACCATTTCCCTTATACAAATTTACTAATTGATTGCGGTATATTGCTATAGGACGATATGAACCACTAGGCAATGCATTCCTACATGAGGCATGGTCATTACCATATACATACAGATGTCTGAAGGATGGAAAAGAAGTGAATCTTGATGGTGAGGAATGCACACAGTCACCTGACCATTCATTAATATGTAGACACATTCAGTTACACGGTTCTTGTAATCAAGACCGGCCAAATTTAGCATGTGTTTTAAAAGGCACGCCAGTTCCAGCAGTAGTTCCTACATTTACATTATTGACTAATGGTAGTTATTTGCTTTTAAACAACGAGTTATGTTGTGGGTTATTAATTGGTGTGGCTTATGTGGTAACTGTATCAGAGCGTGTGGTGTGTTGCAAGAATGTTCTATACCCACCCACGCATGGGTCTTCAGATGTCTCCATCTGGCCACGGATTCCAACCTTGGAAGCGAAGTTCAATGGTTTAAGCAGAATAAGGGCCCTTTTGTCTCAAAAACAAGTGACCCTGAGTTCGGCCTGGGAAAATTATGTCCTTCACATAGCTAACACACGCACAGAGGTGCAGGCGCTTTTAAATACTGATTTGCCGTTTCATTTCTGTGAGCTGGTGCATCAGATCTTTAATGCATCTTCCACGTCTGGGCTTGCACATTTTTTTAAATTGGTTAGCAGTGGCCTCGTGACTACATTTGAAAAAGTTTTTGGTATCATTCCCACGTTTTTCCACTCTATTTTTTCGAGTTTGTTTGGTGGACTACCTGTGTTACTGGCTGTAGCCGCTGGCATTTTGTTGGTGTTTTTCTTCATAAAACATGGATGCCCATCCTGCGCAAGAAGCCATTCAACGCCTCCTGACACTGTGCCGTAATCGGATGCTCAATTACTATGGAACATTGCCGCTTGCAGCATTAAGCACGGCTTATAGATTGTCATTTCGGTTCACCGACTTCACGTGTGTCCAACCTGTGTTTCACTGCCTGAGCTGCGAGTTCGATTGGGCCAATGATTTGTGCCTATGCTTGAGGACTGCTCCTGACGTCGAGTTTGATCAGCTAATGCGTCCCGTGGTGGCTCACGAGCTGATCTGTTCTGGCGAAAGAGTTATGGCCTTGGCAGCGATAAATGGAGTACTGGGCCAATGGGAGATCTCTGCAGCGGCGCATGCCTTTCTGACACACAGCGATCTGGTGAACCCACCGAGTTGTCCTCTGACGTTACAGGAGGATCCGATGCTGGAGGAGCACGTATGTTCTTTCCCATTGCTGAATTGGATTGCTGAACTATTTTTGGATGATGGCAGTGATTTCATACTGGAGGCTGTTGCAACTTTCTTTGCATATACTGTCCAATCGTGAGATGCCTGGGAGGATTGCTATGAAATATGACTTTCCCCTTGCTGGATTGGAGGGATGGACTATGTTCAGATGATGGAGAGTTCAATCATGTGATGTCGCTGAGAATAACGTCAATGTGGCACATGACTTTGGATATCGGATAAGTGCCTTGTTTTTTCTCTTACAGACATTAGAATTAATGCGACCTGGTCCTACATTGCATATTTTTGAGACCTGGCGGATAACTTTTGGTTCGAAAGTTTTGTTTTTATTTTTAGATTTGAGGCCACTGTAGGCATTCATACATGTTCATTCATACATATTTTTTTAGCTTATTTTAGCTCAAGATTATTGAACTTTGCTTTCATTTTATGTATCTGATTTAGTATTGCCTTTTCCCTTATGATTGACGGTGCTCGGATCAATGGGGGGGGTGTCATATGGATACTTCGTTACATATATTGCGTTAAGTTAGCATGAGTGTATTACATACATGTTTAAACAGCCGTTTTTCCTTCGGCTTCAGTTTTGCACACGACACCTACTTGTTGTTGTCGCTTTCACCCTAGAAGTGGTGAGGTGATTTATTTGAGAATAATATGTTATTTCTATGCTATCAGCTTTGCCTGGTACACTTGGTACAACTGTCTGCACACTGAGAGCTGCACACTCTAAGAATAACCTAACACAAGGTTGCTGGGAGGCCTGATCCTCGCACCACATTAGACATAACACAAATAATGTTGATGCCAACATTTTGGGCTCTACGCGGGTTTAAGATAGAGTTACACGGAATGAACGTAGACACTTGGTGCTGCGCATGAAGAGAGCTGGTAGCTGTTGATGTGATCTACTCCTACTGACATTTAGAGGTATGGGTTCGCCCTGCTAAAGCCCGAATGAGACCTTCTTAGATATAAAATAATATACTAAATAGGGTGCGCGAAATATAGGTGATATAGATTTATATAGATTTTGCATTATAAAATGCTATCACCTTTTGCTTACTATGGATTAGTGACTATGCTGCTGACTCTGATTTTTATAATCTGCATTTTGGTATTATACAAGATACTGCGTTTGAGAACTTTGCATTGAATAATAAATATTTCAAACTTGCACTTGTGTTATTTGACTCTCAGTTTTGGTTTGAAATGATTATATAACGAAAGAGTGTTCATGTGTTCCACGATTCCTGAGGTATTCTAAAGTTCACGTTCTGGTTTGTCTAAGACATGGATCATTACATAATGAGCCATGAGACACTGTAGCTAGCTAGGTAAGGGGATTTCTGACACTGAGATGAGTTTTGGATCATCCTAACTCACTGAGGTTCTAGATCTCTATGCACAGTTCTGTGGGAGAACGGAAACCCTGCTACAGTACCCAGGTCAGATACTTGCATGGGGAAGGAGTGCTTGGCCTCCACCCCCTTTTGTAGAAATGTGACCCTGGAGATGTGGTCCCTAGGGCCCTACAGTGGCTAGTTGGATTGGAACATGTGCCCCCTCCCTTTATTTCACAAATCTACCCAGGGGGATGGGGCCCCCGGGGCCAAAAAGTGCCTCAAGGAGGGGGGCATTCAGCCCCAGACAGGATGGGTTCCTAGGGCCTATCAGTTGCTCAGGAAGGTGGCCCAACTCACACCCCCTCACCAAGTATTTGATAAAAATTACACTTAGGCCCTGGAGCACCCGGGTGTCAACACAACAAAATATAAAATTGTGTTCTGAGCTTTCTTTTTTTATTCCACAAATCTGAGGGAGTCATGTGGGATAGTTACATCAAAAAAACTATTTTTCCCCTTCATATATTTTTTATAAAACATAATCAGAACAGGAAACTAAGTCCCTGAGTCCTGTAATGGATGCTGAATTTACTTTTATGATGCGGCCAGGCAATCAGAACACTTGCTCCTACCTACCTTTTTATGTGCAGCGTTCTCTGCCCCTATTGCCAAGTCTCTGCAGTTGTAAACTTACTATCAAATTGCAATTGTGTGCATACCGAAAAGGAGTAAACTTACACAGGTCCAACATCTTTAGATCTGTGGGCCTTCTATCCTCCGTGGCATAATATATACATGAATTCTGAACCTTAAATCCTTCAAAACCACTGAAAGGATTTGCACCAAACTGCAAAAGGCATGCTTTTTGGAATTTTTTCTGGAAACCTTTGTGAAGATTTGACAAACAGTGCCAAAGTTATTAGCAAACCCAAAAAAATATATTTGCTATTGAAACTCAGTCCTACCCATAACTAACCAGTGGCGGCTACTTGTAGTAATAAAACCCAAGTTTCCATGGAAAACTGTTTTTTTCGTTTACTTTTAACATTGTTGCCGTTTGCCAAATATTCAGGAAACATCTTAAATAAAGTCTCAATCAACTTAAAAAATCATTTTTTTACCTCATTCGCCTCTATCCCCAGCTAACTGGAGATCTGAAGGTCGCCACTGTTACCCACTTTGGAGAGGTAGGTTGTTTGAGGTACCACCTCATCAATCTGTCGCCCCATACCAGTAGCGCACCGACTTCCTTCCTGTTGCTGACCTCTCGTTGGTAATGAGAGGGTGGTCTTGCTCTCTGCTTATTCCAAGGAATCGAAGACTGTTGCTGGAAACCCACCTTAAATCACAATAATCTGAGACCCCAGTGATAACGGCAGGATCCAGCACAATCTGAGAGCTTCCCATGAGGCTTAATCATAGGACAAAATAATTTTTTTTTACAAGAATGATTCATCAAAAACATAATAGTAATGGCTGTCTAGGCTGGAGTCCAATTCAGCAGGCATTCCCAAATGGCTCTCTTCCTGCTATTTTTTAATAATCTGGCAAGATCGGTTTTAGATGTTTTATACACAGAAGAAAGCCAGTCCGAATGTATGGGAGGTGATGCCTCAGCCCATCTCTTGCATATTTCTCATCTGGCCAGCAATATGGAGAAAAATAGAAAACCTCTATTGGGACCTGTGATTTCAGTTTGGATGCCAAAAACTATTAGGCTAAGGGTAATATGTACTGGGTATCCTAAGTGAGGGCCCGATTCACAGAATGAACTTAAGTCTCAATCCTAAAGTTACTACTACATTGGTATTCACAGAGTGCACTTACTACTTTTGCCATTCACAGAAGTTAGGATTTTGTCTTAAGTTTGTCTTAAGACAAACTTAAGACAGACTTAAGACAAACTTAAGACAGACTTAAGTTAGGATTTTGTCTTAAGTCTGTCCTAAGTCTGTCTTAAGTCTGTCTTAAGTTGTTCTTAAGTCTATCTTAAGTTTGTCTTAAGACAAACTTAAGACAAAATCCTAACTTCTGTGAATACCGAAAGTAGTAAGTTCATTCTGTGAATGCCAAAAGTAGTAAGTGCATTCTGTGAATACCAACATAGTAGTAAGTTTGGGATTGAGTCTTGAGTTCATTTTGTGAATCGGGCCCATAGACTTTAAGATAGTCCCAACTTTTTCCCAGTATTCCGAAATGGCAGGGCAAGTCCAAAACATATGTGTGTCAGGAGCGTTTCCATGCTACATATTTTACATCTAGCAGGTGGGCCATTGGATATGTTGGAAAGTCTCGCCGGGATAGATAGGCCCTATGTATGGTGAAGTAATGGTTTCTTTTCAGCCAAGCTGGCTTCACAACTGAGAACAAAGTGCTATAAGATGTCTGCCATAGCTCAGCCCAATCTGCCTCAGGAATGGGTTCTTCCCATAACTCACCCACTAGTCTAAAATCCCCATCAATGGCCTCCTCAATTGCCCAATAGAAAAAAGATACCTCCTTCTTCCCTGCTAGCTTTTTAACAAGATGTTCTTCTAGAGCATTCCCCAGGCCAATTGTTTTTTTTAGGTTCTGGGACCAGCTCTTTAATTGTAGGTATTTGAATCTGGACATGTTTCTCATTAAGTGTTGCCAAAGGAAGGAGAGAACCATCTGCAGCTAAGTCTCCCCATGTTGATAACCCAGCTGTTTTTAAAGGTACGGCCAGCATGTCTTTCAGGCAACTTGGTGCCCCTGGGCTATCCCACAATGGAGCTAATCTTGAATGGTATTCTAGACCCGTTAATGCTTTAATTCTGACCCATATTTGGGTTGTGCCCCATAAAACCTTCAGCCTTACTTTCTTTAAAAAAAACTTTGTCACCATATTTGAAAAGAAAACCTTCAAGTGGAAGCCCCGCCTGATCTAACATGGCTTTAAACATCTTCCCTTTGCCTGACAGATCTGGAGATTTTAGCAACATTCTTGAGTGGGTTAGTTAAAACGCCCACGCATAATACTGAACATCTGGAAGTGTAAGACCACCCTTTTCCCTTCTCCATCTTAGCTTTTTACAGGAGATACTAGTTGCTTTATAGGCCCACACAAATGAATTGATAGATTGCTGAAATCTTTCAATTAATTGTTTCTCGAAATATAATGGGATGGTATTAAAAAGGAATGTTGCTTTTGGTAGGATTGTCATCTTTATCAAGTTAACTCTACCTAAAATGGTCAGGGGAAGGTGGACCCAGGATCTCATTAGTTTTTGGCTCTCTTTTAGAATGTTCAAGAGATTCACCTTGGCTATCTTCTCCATATCAGGGACTATTTTTATTCCCAAGTACCTCATCTCGTCTTTGGTTTGTTATCGACCCTTCGGCAGGTTCCAAGTCATAATCTCTGTCTTTTCCGTGTTAACTTCATAACCGGAAACTCGACCAAACTCCTCGGCTAAATTGATGACTTGAGGGAGTGATGACTCTAGATCTGACAAAAGAATAAGAATGTTGTCAGCATAATACAGGGCTACCTTCCTCTCCCATGTGCCACTCTTAAATGGCAAAATAGCTGACTCTTCCCTAAGACACTGAGTAAAAGAACTCTATGTACAAGTCAAAGAGGAGGGGAGAGAGGCGGCAGCCCTGTCTAGTTCCTCTCTTAATGCTGAAGGCTTTATTCAGTTTACAATTAACCACCAGCCTTGCTGAAGAGTCACTGTATATGAGATTGATAGTTCGACAGAATTTTGGACCAAAATTCAATTTTTTCAAGCACGGCAGCAAGATAGTTCCAATGAACCCTGTCAAAGGCATCTAGCGTCATTGCTGCCAAAGGGAGAGTAAAATTGGAGGCAAAATCAATCGCGCCTATCAGATCATGCGTAAGATCGAAAAGATTTATTTATGCCTTTTAAAAAGCCCTTCTGTACGGTATGCAGCAGATCTCCAGCAACTGCTCCCAGCCTGTCGGCCAAAATCCTGGTAAACACCTTATAATCAGAATTAAGAAGTGAGATAGGTCTATGTGACCCGCAATTGTAGAGGGTTTACCCAATTTTAAAATTAAAGTGATGTTACCTTTTCCCCAAGAGGAGGGTTGTTTGGCCCCATCTACCAGAATTTTATTAAAAATAGTGGTCATGAATGGGATTATCGCTTCACCCAGAGTTTTTTAAACTTCAGCCGGAAGGCCATCAGGCCCTGCCGCCTTACCAGCTTTACAGGTAAGCAGTGCCTTCCTAACCTCCTGTTGTGAAATCACCACTTCTAGATTTTCTCGTTTATTGAATTCCAAGACTGGAAGATGGATCGGATTTAACCAATCCCTTGCCGATGTGATATCTATGCTATTATCCTCATCATATAATTCCTTCAAAAAGGTATGGAAAGCATCTCCTATCTCTTCTTCTTTGCTTGTTGATGTATTGGTGTGTAACATCTATTTGTTTTATCAAGTTACGCACTCTGATTTGGCCTTCCAGGTTAGTAATCTTCCAACCCCGTCGCCATACTCAAAATGAGCAAGCTTGCTCACCTCCCACCTATTGGAAATTCTAGTCTGAACTACATTATCTAAAAAAGCTTTCAGGGATTCCAATTCGCCTATTAATATTTGAATTTGGTCTTGATCAGTTTCTTTAATGATCTTTTTTTCCACCTCCTTCATTTGACACTCCGTAGATAAAAATGTCCTCCCTATACTGCCTGTTTTTATAAGATGTCCTGTTCGTAACTAAACCCCTCAAAAATGATTTTAAAGTATCCCAAACCACAAAAGAGTCAGCTGAACCTATATTGATATTTAGGAAGGATTTTATCTCCTGGGACAAATAACCAATTTTAGCCTCATCTAAGAGGAGTGTACGATCAAATGACCAGACCCTCTGCATAAGATTCCCTGCGAGATTCAAATCCATCCAAACGGCCGCATGATCCGATAAATGGGGGGTCAGATAGCCCATGTCTTTGATGTTGCCTCTTAAGTCATTACTAATTAAAATATAATCGATCCTGGATTTGTGTCTATATTTTTTATTATAGAAAGACACCCACAATTGGGTGCCCGACCTTTCCCTCCAGATATTTTTGCCTCATCATAGTTTTTAAATAAGCTATAGATTTAGACGGCACGTTAGCCCTGCTGCTTGGGGATTTATCCAGTATGGGGTTCAATACTATATTGAAATTCCCTGCTAAGATTGTCGTATCCGGGAACCCCAACAGATTTAGAATTTTTTTATCAAGGTTGAGGGGTCGTTCTGATTAGGGCCATAATATCCAACTACTGTGATGGGCATACATTCCACAGATATCTTAGCTATGACCCATCTGCCACTTGCATCACTCATAACATTCAAGAGGCTAACATCCACTTGTCTTTTAATTAAGATAGAAACCCCCTAACATTGGTAAGGAACAGAGGCAGTGTTCCACCCACCTAAGCTTCCTCCATATTTCAGTAATTTTTCATGTGGGCAGAGAAAATGGCGACCGTGAGCTAAGCGGTCGCTTGCCGGGGCGGGTAGTTCTCAAGCTCTGCCGTCACGCAGCATGCTAAAATCGCTTACACAGTCATGGTAAAACTTTTATAATAATTTCCAAAAGTTAGTTACCATGGTACCTGGGTTAAAACACTCGGGGATGTGTGTAGGTACTTCAACGGACCACCCGCGCTGACTCGTAGCTGCCCTGGAACTAAGGAGGAGCTGGAGGTCTGCTACTCGTTGGCTGCTCTGAGGCAGGGTCTCCCGAGGTGTATCCAGGAGCTTTACAGATAGAGCCAGCACAGGGGAAGGCGGTGGGTGCCACCACATTCATGCTGGAGAGGGACACTGAAGTCGTGGTGTCAGAGAGATTGGAAAGCGAGGTTTTCATTACGAAGAACAGCGGTCCATGCCGGATTGAAGGTTTGGCTGAAGACGGAAAAACGACGGAGGCGGCCATGTTATTGGGGGCCCAAGAACACACAGAGTCAAGGGTGGTGAAGGTAACGCTGAAAGCCTTTGTCTGGGTAAGCTTTATGTGCCTTATTCTGCGCCTTACTGCCTGAGATGGAAGGGGGTCTCTGTCTCTAATAAATCAGCCCACATTAGTAATAATTTGCAGGAAGTTAAGCAGATTGAAACAAGCAAAACAGCTAAAAACCCAAAAGTTTAGTCAGCAAAAAAAGCAAGAAACGCGGGGCAGTACAGGAGCCCAGGACAGGCCGTCTACCCAAAGATACAATAAAGACACCCCCATAAAATGAAGATTTACCTGGTGGGAAGCTGGTGGGAAACACTGAAGAAAGTTATTTTTCCTATCAGGAGTACAATGGGAAGGGCGCAAAAAGTGCAAGAAGGAAAGGTTCTTCTGTAGATCCTAAAGTAAGAGTTACCCCCTCGCTGAGGTCATATTTCAAAGTTCTTCCAAAAGTTTTGGATGTGGTGAAGCAGGGAGAATCTCTCAGGGAAAGTTGTGGTCAGTCTGGTTTGGAAAGGCAGTTGATCTCTCTCTTAAGCTTGACATCAGAGAGTTCCCCGCCCCTGCTCTTGCTTAAGGTCAGCCTGGCCACTCTGCCCACTTTCTTCTTCTTCTTTCAAACCCCGCTATCTTACCTGTGACACTCGTTGAGCCACTGGCTAAGCAGCTCATTCACTTAAATGAGTCTGGTTTTCCAGAAGGTCCAAAGATAATGGGGCCACAAGCTTAAATGGGCAACTAATGGGTACTGATGTAACCAATTCTGAAGGAGCTGTCTTTGTGGGAGTAGTTAAGGTCCGTGCTAGGAGTGACAATGAGGTAGCCGGGTGGCCTTCGGGGATAGACCCCCCTCATGTAGCTCGTTAGAACTGTTTTATTTCTCACAATGTCATCTGATATTAAAAAAGGATTCGCAATCTCTGAGTCAAATCAGGGAGATGTCAGATTTTTTTGCGAGTCCCTAGAGAAAAAGTTTGACATCTTAAGCTCTAGGACGATGGTTTTAGAGAACTCAGTGGAAGAACTTAAAACAGATCTGGGAGCAGTTAAAGCAGATATTTCCACACTAAAGAAGGATGAAGCCGCACTCTGAGACCGAGTGGAGTTATTGGAAAACTACTCTAGGTGCAATAATTTGCGCCGGAAGGTAAAGAGGGTGAGACCTCAAAACTTTTATTGTTACCTTCATTAAAGATGCGGTACAGATTGAAGAATCGGAAGAAGAACTAAGGCGAGACATACAGAGAATACAATGAGACCTTTTTAGGAGACATCCCAATCGAACAAAACCAAGGAAAATCCTAATCAACTTTCTTACATTTGAACTGAAAGAGAAAATACTAACTGTTGCTCTCATGTTATGTTATGTTATGTTAAAATTTACTTATTAAACGCACGTACGCCCTTAGGCTTCATGGCGCTATCAGAGAGAAACATAACACTAGTAATTACTCTGACAGTAAGCCTGTTTAAAAAGCCAATTATTTTAACAGTAAGCCTGTTTAAAAAGCCAAGTCTTCAAAGAGCGTCTAAAAGTAAGAATATCAGGGCTCTGTCTTATATGCAGGGGGAGGGAATTACAAAAGGTGGCTGCAAGATGATCAAAGCAGTTACCCCCCAACCGTTTTTTCTTAAAGGAAGGGACAACCAAAAAGCTTTTATGCGCAGAGCAAAGGTTTAATGATGGATTGTACCTGGAAACAAGATTCCTAATAAATTTCGGTCCAGTGTCCTGCAAGGCTTTGAAAATAATGCATCCAGTTTTGAACTCAGTTCTTTGTTTTACGGGTAGCCAATGTAATCTTTCCAGGCCGGGTCTGATGGACTGCCATCTAGATTGTCTACAAATCAGCCTGGCTGCTTGATTTTGAACAAGCTGAAGTCTTTTCAACTGGCCAAGTGGGAGGCCCAGATAAAGGCTGTTGGAAAAATCCAGTCGGGAAAGAACAAGAGCAATGACTACCTGAAGAAGAGCAGATTGTGTGAGGAACTGGGCTATTTTTTTTTATTTTTATTAAGTTGGAAAAAACTAGCGGAGACTACTGTTCCAACTTGTCCCTTCAGAAAAAGATCTGCGCTCAACGTGACCCCCAAGCTTTTTACAGAGAGGGATTTTGTGGGTGGGGCTCCCATGTCAGATGGCCAAAAACATGGGCCCCAACTCAGTTCACTTTTCCCAGGCAAGATCAACTCTGTCTTGCCTGGGTTAAGTTTTAGATGGTTGAGGTTCATCCATCTCTGTATGTGTGTCATCTTGTTCTGGAATTCTGTCACGGAGTCAGCAGTGTTGAGTGGAAAGACAAGTTGGAGATCATCCGCGTAGTTATAGATGGTAACTTTGGAGTTCTTCAAAGAATAAAGTAGTGGGCGAAGGTAAAGATTAAATAATAAAGGTGATAATGAGGATCCTTGAGGGACCCCACATGTGGCTGGAATTTTGGAAGCTGTAAAATTGCCAAGTCTCACTGACTGTGAGCGCCCTGTTATAAAGGAGGTGATCCAATTTAAGGCAGAACCTCTCAAGCCGGCTTGTTCGACACGGTTGACAAGGATGGTATAGTCAACCGTGTCGAACGCGGCCGACAGGTCAAGAAGTACAAGGGCCTGATGTATGCCTCTATCAGCATTGGATCTCAAAGTATTCTGGACAGCCAGAATAACGGCCTCCGTTGAATGACAGGGGCGGAAACCAGCCTGATTTGGTTCCAAGTATTCACATTTTTCGATAAACTTGGACAGGCAAGAGGAGACATAGGCTTCCAGAATTTTAGATGCATAAGGTAAAATGAAATCTTTGAAATTGAGAGACTTCACCTTTGAGATTAGGTCAGATCTTTCACGTGTTACCTTGGATTGTCAATGGGAGTTGGGAAAGAGAATGAAAGACTTCAAGAAACTGGGAGCTGTTGTCCAACTTAAATTCCCAGCCCAATTGAAAATCATCTTTAATAACAGGATGTACAATGTGCGAACTGTGCAGGAGGCAGATGATCTTCTAGAAAATCTAAAATAATTCACTCTCTGCTAGGATATAGTACGCGGAATTGGATTACATCTTCTAGAATCTGGGGGATAAAAATTGAGCTGTGTTAAGAAACTACACCAGTAAACTCACATTGTGCACATCACGAAACACTTAGCCACATTAGCCACATTAGGACTAGATGAGCTAAATAAGGTTTTTAATAGAATAAACTTACTACACAGTATTAGCACTACCCTAAGGCAAAAATGAGGTAGAGCAGGGTTTACCAGTAGGCAGAATCTGGACTTGTCCAGGTAAATGGGGGTAGGGTTCTCCAGGGTGGAAGAGGAGGGGTTTAAGGGTGGTATGGGGTGAGCACGGATGGGGGAGCAGAGGGGTAAAAAAGAAAAAAAAGTAATTCTCATTCATCTGTTAACCCTATTATGGTCTATTTTCCACTGTTTTTGGGTTGGTGTCGATATCTTGCAGGACGGGATAGAGTCAAAGTGTGGTTTTTATAATCCTCCAATGTTTATCCTGGAACGTGAATGGCCTCCGAGTTAGGAGCAGGAGAGAAAAAAAATGGTAGTACCTGAAGGATTCACCCGCACATATAATTATCTTGCAAGAAACCCACCTTCTGAAAGGAGGAATTACTCAACTCAGCTCCTTTTTGGAAAGTTTCAGGATGATCCATCAAGCGGAGGCTGAGAAAACAGGGAGTCCCAAATTTTCCTCATTAATTTTTCCTTAAGAAAATAGAAAAATAATACCGCAAATACTGCTGAATTACACCAAATTTGCCAGAAAGCTAGATCTTGGTCCAGGAAGCTCACTTTTTGTGAGTCGGTGTAAATCCGTTCATTAGTTTTGGGGAAATTAAGGTTTGAAATTCATGTATATAACATATAGCAGAAGATCCCCGGAACCAACAGATAAAAATATTTGATCTAATAAGCTGTCACCACATCAACAAAGATGTGTTAGCAGCCATTTTAGTACTCGGGGACTCAGTCCCCAGCCCTCTGCGTAAAGTAATGCCGGGCTCCCGCTATTTAAAAATTAGGCCCCTGGCCTGGCGAATCACAGCTGTTATTTTTAGGGGTGGGTGGCATGCAGCTCTCGACTCAGAGCCTGCCTAAATGCCCTGTGGAAGCCATCCCCCAAGGCTGATTGAATACTTATGGGGAGGGTAGTGTGCACCCCTCTCACCAATCCTCTCAAAGGCCCTGGTGACTACATGCCCCGCGGCTGGTACGTTTCTTATGAGGAGAGGGGGTGGTGCAGGTTGTGGGGTCCCTCTCCCTAAGACATTTTAGGCCCCAGGGTTCCAAAACCCTGGGGCAAATTTTTCTTTGGGAAAGAGCAGTCGGGCTCCTCTTTCCAACCCATAGACTGGATCGGAGGCCAATCCATGCTGTGTCCAAAGGAACCCATTCCCCGGAACAAGGCTGTTCCTTGCCCTAATGAGTGCAGGTGTTTCCTGCCTGCGTTCTTCAGGGCAGGGAACACAACTTTGCTCTTACCTGGGTGGGAGCACAGAATAAAAGCTGCTGCCACTCAAGCAAGAGCAAAGTAAGAGAACTGGCTTCCACCCCAGCACCACAGTGGATGTTGGCTAGGAAACCGACAGGGGTTAGGAGCCAGGACAACAAAGGCAGCTCCTGCCAGCACCCATGATTTATGCCGCTGGGGAGCTGTCAGAAGCCATGATGGTGTTTGGGATCCTCCCACAGATCCCAACTATTGACTTGTTGTGGGTGCCCTGGGTGGGACCGGGCCCCAAAAGTAAAACTTTATCTGGCTCCTGCCAGCAGCAAAGACTGCAGGGGACTTGGTGCCCTTCCGGTGGCACTCATCATTAAAAAAACTTGTGGGTACCCTGGGTGGGCACAAGGACACCCCAAAAAACTTTGCTAATAAGGCTTTGTTAAGAAAAATTACTATTATTTTTATTAAATATTGGAATGTGTATATTCATAAAATATACATTTGATTTTAATTCATGGTGTCTATTTGGCAAAAACAAAAACCTGCTTTATATATGTTGATGTGCTGACCACTTGATAAAGCCAATAGGCCCCTTTTTTATATTTTGGAGCTCTGACCCTTTGACAGTCAGTAGGTCTGCCTTACTTAAAATGATACCCTTTATCTTGTTACATCACATGTGCACCCATGTGGGGGGGGGGTGAGGGGGAGCAGGGCCTGACTGCAGGCTGACCCTGTTCCAAAAACCATGCCCCACATGGCAATGGGCATCTTAGTTTACATTAAAAAACCATAACCATTCCTTGTGCCCAACCTCTTGCTGGGCACATACCAAAGCTGTGTATGGCAGGGCAGTGCGTGCCACTGTGGGTTATGCATGAATGGTGGATTGGGCACAGGGCCTAGCTGTGGGTCAGGCCCTTTACCCAACCAAATGCCACCCATGGTCGAAGGCAATGGCTACAGGTGGTAGGGTACCCACAGAGTGTTGAGCGCAGGGCATAGCCACAGACACCCAAACCCCCACCATATAGTACAATAGACATCTTACGTTACGTTAGAAAACATAGAAAGTCACTGATAAAACAAAGGTTAAAGTGATGTTTTAAGCTAACAAAACAACAAAAGTTCACACGTGCCTACAAAATGCACTGCTAGTTACCACACATATTACATCACTCATGACGTTGTATGACACCATTGATAACATCAATGTAATATCTGAAATGGCATTATGGATGCCAACACTGTGTATGGCGGGGTGCAGGATATATTAGTTACTTTAGGGCACAAACTTTAGTTACGTGCAATAACTATAACTGGTAACTTGCAGGGGTTTTGTTAATTTGAAAATGGTACATCCTCACCAAACTATAGCGTATCTTTAACCTTTAATGTCGGAAATCGAGTTATTGATCGATGGGGGGTGGTAGCCCCACTCGGGCAACAACCACGAACCTTGCCAAGGTGAACCACAAAAGTCACTACATTAACTTGTACTTAACCCTCTGGTAGCTTGAAACAAAAGTCAGGCTTAACTTAGAAGCAAAGAGTAAATCCCATCATTAGAACCCCAAAATATTCAATTGAAAAATGTAGGTATATGTAGTGCCCAAAAACACAAAGCGCCTATTGAACCTATTTGGTGCCTGCAGCCTGGTCCTGGATAACACGATTAAGTGAAGCTGGCAGTTAGTCTTTGTATATTGCTCCCAGGCACTGAGACAAAAATAAGATAAGTGTTGGCAAGATTTAATGGGTTGGGAGGGCTGTCACCTACTACACTTGCTCGTCACAAAGGCCCGACCTGAGCACTCTCACTTAGGGCCATATGTATCAAGCTAATTTCGGCCTTTGCGAATGCTAATTACCTAAATGGTATGTATCAAACATTTTTGCATCAAAATAAGGAATCGCAAAATTTGCTATTCCTTATTTTGCGATTGCACTTAAGGAATCGCAAATTTTGCGATTCCTTAAAAGCAATGTATCAAACAAAAAATATTCAAAAATGCCATTAAGGATTCGCAAATTACCACCAACTTCTAGTTGGTGGTAATTTGCAAATTCTTTTCAAAAAGCTTTTTTCCAAAAAACAAAAGGTGCCATATGACGCCCATACGTGCCCTTAGGGCATGTATGTGCGCCATATGCCCCCAAATGTCTTTTTCAGGGGTGCAGCAGGGTGTTCTTGAGACACCCCTGCACCCTTGAAAAAATTCCTAATTTGCGATTAGCTAATTGCTAATCGCAAATTGCACCTTCATTCCTATGGGCCTCCTGGCCCATAGAAATGAATGGGTAATTTGCGATTAGCAATTTGCTAATCGCAAATTAGGAATGGTAAGGAATCGCTATTTAATAGCGATTTTGTACATACATACAGTTTTGCGAATTCCAAATAGCGATTCCTTAATATTCGCTATTTGGAATTCGCAAAACGGAAGTATGATACATATGGCCCAAAGTGTTTGTCACTAGCTATTGTGACTCCAGACAAGCTGAGGACAGGACAGGAAGGAAGAGGAATACCTGACACACTCAGGAGCGTGAAAACCTCTAGAAGCTTCCGACACTTCAAAGTAGGCAGCAGGTATAAATATTGGACCTCAGACCCCAACTATTCAGTACGCTTCTGGACCTCTGGGCACTACAAGGAAGAAGGACTGCTGGGCTGCTGAAAGGACTGTCACTCTGCTACACTGGTGCTCTGAAGTAGCGCTTTCCTGCTGTGTTGATCTGGTGCCCTCTTGCCTTCATGAGAAGGACAAGACCTGCATCTCTCAACCCATAACCTGAGTGCCTTCAAGGGCTAGTTGGTTGGCCTCCTGATCAGAAGCCTTAGGGACAAAACAGGCATCCAACAACCTTGAACCTAGTACCTGGACTCTGGCATCTGTCATTCCTGGCATCCCAAGTGGTGCTATCCCAGTCATTTGACCCTTGGAATTCCGCCTGAAGGTGCTCTGCCAGCCCTTCTGTGGATCCAGTAGAACCAACGCATCTCCACTGTGGTGCGCTGCATCTCCCGTAGAACCATTATATTGCCTTAGCTGCTCAATGCATCACCCTCGGAACTGATGCATCGTCTTTGTTGCATGGACTTCCCAATGCAAGGACTTCTCATCGTCATTGCAGATGAACAGAGCCAAACCATCTCCACCATCTCCACCCAAAGATATTGACTTGTCCAAAGCAGCTCTCAGAGCCACTGTTGCACAATGCATCTGCATGCTAGGACATTGCATCCTGCTTAGCAGTTCAGCAGAACCGCCAGTACGCAATGCATCTCCTTGCCTGGACCCTGCATCACCTCTGATGCATAACGCATCCTTGATAGGGGAATTCACATCTCTTTACAACCAGGATTATGGTACTGTGTTCGGCTGGCCTAAGAGGGTCCCTGCAGTGGGCCCACGCTCCATCGCAGTCAGCCTGAACTTGTGTCTTTGTCCCAGTATGACGTGACCAAATAACCACAGTTGGTGCTTTGTGCTTTTTAGTGCAACCTTCACTTAAAAATCTAAATTGCATATCTCCAGTTATACTGATTGGACATTTGCCAATTTGGTCTTGAATTCTTTATTGGTGTGGGGTTTGTCTTGTGTTGTATTTTCATTTCATTACTATTTGACGTGTTGCATAAATACCTTACACATTGCCTCAAAGTGAAGCCTGACTGCTCTGTGCTAAGATACAAGGAAGTTCAACACAGGCCAATTTTGGGGGTCTGCTTGTGACTTCACCATGTGATTGCAGCTAGAGTATGGTTTCATACCCCTTAACCAGTAATCCGATTTTTTGCAGCACCACTTTTGGTGACCTGGTTATGCTAGTCACAAGTTCAGGCCAACCACGATTGATCGCAGGCCAGATACAGGGACCAGGTTAGTCTGGTTTAAAAAGTTACCTTCTCAAAGTCTGTAGCATAAGTTCCATTTGCAGTGGAGGAGGCCATACGGAGCAGGGAGAGTATCGCAGATTGTTGTCATTGTAGTGCGAAGAGCAGGCCTGGCATAGTGGATGATTTTTGCTGTAGCACCAAGTTCTGGTAGGATGTTGCGGACAGTCATTGCTGGAGCTTCCTGTTTGCATCACTGTGCACTGTCGGTGCTGTAGGGCAGATCTTGCAATACCGGTCTTTGCTGATGGTCGCTGTGGCATGAAGAGCTGGGTTCACTGGAGCTTTGCATTAGCGGTCGTTGTGGGCAGCACAGTCGTATTGCACATGGGCCCATTTGTGGTCGTGAAGAGCCCAAACCACCAGGTTTACACATATTTTTGTCTTTCCAAAGGAATGCACTCTGAAGCCAGCCAAGGGTCCAGGAACTGGGGAGGCACCTCTTGTAGGCCAGGGACTCACTCTAGCAGAGCCCAGCAGGGATCAGACAGGTCCAGTTGCAGGTCAGTGGTTCAGCTGGGTAGTTGTAGGTAGGCCTCTGGACCTTGCTGAGTCCCTGTAGCTCAGACTAGGAGGTCAGCTTACTGACCCTTGTGGTCACTCTGGTAGCCTGGGATGAAGGGAGAAGGTCCAGTCTTTCTTCTCAGAGATCAAGGCAGGCCTCAAGCAGCAGGAAAGTCTTAAGGGGGACAAGACAGGCCTCAAGCAGTAGAGCAGTCCATCCTCTTGTAATGTCTAGATGTCCAATGGTGTACTGAAGAGTGTCTCTGGAGACCCAATATTTATCCCTGGTGCTAGGCTTTGAAGTGGGAAGATTCCCTAAACTACCCTCACAGTTGGTTCTGGAAAGTCCTTCCCTTACCCTGTCAAGGCTTCAAGAAGTGAATGGTGACTAAAGACTAGTGTCATGGTACTTTGTGTGGGCTGGATCCAGCTCTGTTCCCAACCATGCTGGCAGAATTGCCCCTCCTGTTTACACCCTGTCCCCTCCTTCTCACTGCCTGGCAGGAATACACAAATCCCAACAGCAGACCCAGAATACTGGTAGGAGGCACAAATGGCTTGTAGAAGAAAACACAAACTTTCTAAAAGTGCTGTTTTGAGAACTGTAACTTAAATTTCAACTTTACCATTAAAGATTATTTTAAATTAAAATTAATTTGTCTAAACAGCATATTTCCATCTGCTTCTCATCCACAGTTGTCATCTATGTAATGTAACAAGTTAACAAACCCCATGTTAGGGAATTACTTTAGGCATTTTTCACTACCATCCCTGTAAAACTTAAACCCACATGTACTAGTTTGTGAATACAAGACACCCTGCCCTATGAACCTTTAGGGTCTATCTTAGGGGTGATACATATGGATTAAAAAGGAGGGTTTAGCTTGGCAAAAGGTTTATTTGATGACTCGAAATGACAGATTAAACCTGCACAACAGCCTGCAGTGTAAGACATGAGACATGTTTTAAAAGGTTACTTTAGTGGGTGGTGCAATGAGAACGGTACACCCACTATTAGCATTTATTTTACAGGCCCTGGGTACATGTAGTACCATTTACTAGGAGAAGGACAGAGGGAGAAGGAGGATAAACAAAACTAGGTTGGTCTCCAAGTAAACCTAACAAAAAAAGTAGGAATCCAAAGTACTGGATTCAGAGACCTAGTTTGTGTGTTATGGTCACTGCTCAAGTTTTGTCAGAACAGACCAGAAGAAGAAAGAAAAACTTATTTCTAGAGTCCCCTCACTCACCGGGGTTTCCCCACGGTGACATGCTTCATCATTGGGGCAATCCCAGTTCTCTACGAAAAGGGGCGTGCTGCGACTAGCGGACTACGCAGGAGCACTATTGTTGTGAAAAGACTATGTGTGGTGTAAAGTGATGTGGTGGTGGAGTGGGTGTAAGTGAATTAAAAATACTGTGCTAGTGGGCCTCAACAAATTTATTTAGCTCCTAGTTTGGTATGTTAAAATGGGGGTGACACTGCTATTTAGCCTTTAATAGGGCTAAATCAGTGTGTGGTCAACATGTTTCAAGCTCCCCAGGCTTTTCGTCAGGACCATACAGGGACCAGCCCCGTATATACCACTGCTATATTCAAATGAATAGGAAGAATACAATTACCATGCTACTTCTAACGCTGTTAAAATTAAACATGCGTGTTATACATACGATTGTACTTTCTCGTTGTTTCTGTTGAGAGAAAATGACACATGATTAGTGGCAAGAGTCCCCTCCTTAAGAGGAAGGGTATCACACATATAATTCACGCCTTATCCTAGGGTAATGGTGTCCCTTTTGCACCATATTGGTGCGTGCAGGCTTACCAGTCCAGTGCATTCATAAATAAAGTGGTGTGAGACTTGTGGTTTTGTGAATTCACACATAGAAACAACACAGGACTTAATGTGACTATAGAAAAGACACACAACACATATATATTTCATCATGGTGAAAGCAGCATATTTACATGTATTGGTGCTTAATAGCACTTCATGGTCTCTGGTGGGGGCAGGATCACCTCATGGAAACATTGCTGTTGGTTTCAATGGAAGTTATTAGAGATAGCGTGGCGCGAAAAATTTGCGTGCATTGGGTGAGTGTGGGACCATCATTTCATAAGAAACGCGATCTTCCCACCTGTCTGTTTGCGCAAGAGTACTTACTTCCTTATCGGCGAAACCGCACCGTGTTACCTACTCGTTCCCCTCCGGACCGCATATTGAAGACGGTACGGTGAACGGTATATTTAAGGTTGCCGCGTTTCTGGGTTTGATGTTGTGAAACTAGA
Organism: Lissotriton vulgaris; assembly: GCF_964263255.1. NCBI lineage: Eukaryota > Metazoa > Chordata > Amphibia > Caudata > Salamandridae > Lissotriton > Lissotriton vulgaris. Next base: position 335,889,460 of record NC_141685.1, on the reverse strand, counting down.
CCGCTCTGTGTATGGCGGCCATCTTGGAAGGACGTTACGGGCATGGACAATAAAGACATTGGCATCATGACGGTTCTGAACATTAGTTCGTATAGTTTCCCTTGAGTTAGTTTATCAATAAAATCAATTCAGAACGGCTTTTCGATATTTTACTCATATTATTTACTGATTGTGAATTCACGCGGTAACAGCAAACATATTGTTCGTTTTTTGTTAGGGGTCTTATTATCATAAGTCCTGCACTTCAGTCATAGTACGAGCTTTTGGTAACTTTTTAAACAATGAGGAAAGCTTATTTTTAGAGCGGTATTCGGCCAGTTATTAGGTTGGAAAAAACGGGCTTCTTCCTTTGATGAAAGGATTGTGATGTTATCACTCAACTTTATTTATACTCCTGTTGGTTATTAGTATACAAAACGGCATCTTCCTTTGTAGAGAGCATTGTGATGTTTTCACTCAACTTTATTTATACTTCTATGAACAATTTTCAATAGTCAGAATGTGCTTCCTATCTTGTGTCGGGCAGAAGTGAATTTGTTCGTTTTGACAGTATAGAATGTGTTTGTATTCGGATATCATTGCCTCTTGTGACTGACAGGTCCATGAGGGTACCTTGATGGTAGGTATGTGAGGGGGCAATTTTAATTCGAATATCTGTTCAGGATCATAGTTAGTCTCCAAATACGCCCTAGGGAATGTCATCGTTTAACCCATGGGTGTCTGTGTGCAGCTTGAAAACCCATCTTTGTTCACGCTCATGTAGAATCTTCTCTTGGTTTTCTTTGTTTTTTTATATTCTCCAGCACCACCCACGTTAAATCATTGGGTGTGTGGTTGTGCTCAATGAAATGACTCGTCATCCTGGTTGTTGCTCGTTTGCAGCGGATGTTACTCCTGTGTTCCACAATGCGGGTGCTGACCTTCCTGGTGGTCATACCCACATAGTGTAAATTGCAGGTGCATGTGATTAAATAGATCACCCCACAGGTATTGCAATTTGAAAAACTCCTTAGTTCCCATTTGGCCTTGTTGTTGAAAGTGACCAATTTCGTCACTGATGTTAAATGGCAGACACTACAATTGTTGCAGGGATAATGCCCACTCGGTAATGGTTGTAGTCTCATTGTGGGGATTGCAGGTGCTGGGCGGGTGTGAACCAAAAAGTCTTTTAGGTTTTTTCCCCGGCGATAGCTGAACATAGGGGTTGGTATGTTTAATCCACCACTGTTGATCATAGGCCAATGTTTCTTGACTATTTTGGTTACTGCGTCAGATACTTGATTGAATGTTGTGATACAGATTGGTCTTCTGTTTTCTGTTTCGGATTTCTCCTTTGGTTCCAATAAAGCATCTCTGTCATTGTTGCCAGCTCGTTTCTTTGCATCCTTCACTAGTTTCTTAGGATATTTTCTGGATTGCAGTTTCTTACTCAGATCTTCTGCTTGTATGATGTAGTCTTTTTTGTGGCTACAATTTCTCCGTCTTGGAGAAATTGTCCACACTCACCCAATGCACGCGAATTTTTCGCGCCACGCTATCTCTAATAACTTCCATTGAAACCAACAGCAATGTTTCCATGAGGTGATCCTGCCCCAACCAGAGACCATGAAGTGCTATTAAGCACCAATACATGTAAGTATGCTGCTTTCACCTTGATGAAATATATATGTGTTGTGTGTCTTGTCTATAGTCACATTAAGTCCCGTGTTGTTTCTATGTGTGAATTCACAAAACCACAAGTCTCACAGCACTTTATTTATGAATGCACTGGACTGGTAAGCCTGCACGCACCAATATGGTGCAAAAGGGACACCATTACCCTAGGATAAGGCATGAATTATATGTGTGATACCCTTCCTCTTAAGGAGGGGACTCTTGCCACTAATCATGTGTCATTCTCTCTTCACAGAAACAACGAGAAAGTACAATCGTATGTATAACACGCATGTTTAAAAGTTAAAAGCGTTAGAAGTAGTATGGTAATTTTATTCTTCCTATTCATTTGAATATAGCAGTGGTATATACGGGGCTGGTCCCTGTATGGTCCTGACGAAAAGCCTGGGGAGCTTGAAACATGTTGACCACACACTGCTTTAGCTCTATTAATGGCTAAATAGCAGTGTCACCCCCATTTTAACATACCAAACTAGGAGCTAAATAAATTTGTTGAGGCCCACTAGCACGGTATTTTTAATTCACTTACACCCACTCCACCACCACATCACTTTACACCACACATAGTCTTTTCACAACAATAGTGCTCCTGCGTAGTCCGCTAGTCGCAGCACGCCCCTTTTCGTAGAGAACTGGGATGGCCCCAATGATGAAGCATGTCACCATGGGGAAACCCCGGTGAGTGAGGGGACTCTAGAAAGACATTTTTCTTTCTTCTTCTGGTCTGTACTGACAAAGTTTGAGCAGTGACCATAACACACAAACTAGGTCTCTGAATCCAGTACTTTGGATTCCTACTTTTTTTGTACAATTTACTAGGGACATGCAAGATAATTAAATGGGACAATTAGGTATAAGTCAATTTTACAATTCTTTAGGGAGGGAGCACAAGCACTTTAGCATTGGTTAGCAGTGGTAATTTGAGCATAGTCCCAACACCAACAAAAACAAATTCAGTGAAAAGGAATAGCGAAGGCAAGAGTTTGAGAGAATACCATGTCAAGGATCTCAGGCCTAATGTTAGAAATTGGGGTCTCTAGTTGGCAATGGTTTGCATCTTTGTCCAAATAGTGACCCTTCCTTCTAGTCAGGACAGCACACCAGTTTTAGAAAAATAACCAACAGTTCCAGCTGACCGCATCAGTGCAGGCCGGCGTTAGTGTCTAAGGAACTCATAAACAGTACCTTAGGTTTGGGCTGATCGCATTGGTGCGGGCCGGTCGTGGCAACCGTCGCTGATGTGAAGTGAAGCAGTGCAGCGTGCAGTGCCCTCAAGTTGCAGTTCAGGCAACTGCTCGGTGACAGTCGTCCAGCGGCATCAGTGAGATCCGGGCTGCGTTGTGGAGTGAGCAGTGCTAATGGCTGTGCTGACAGGTCACGGTGCCAGCGACAGTGCCGGTTGATGGGAGCTGGTGCCAGTAGGCCCACACTGTGGTGCAGGACGGGCGGGGGGGGTGGGTGCGTTGTGTGACTTACAAGTGGTGACCACAAATCACAGTGTGGTCATAGGTGTTGGGGTCAGCAGGCAGGTCTGAAAACCCTTTAAACAGCTGCTCATGTGGGTGACACAATCCATGCTGCAGATCCACGAGCAGCATTTAATTTACAGGCCCTGGCACACTCAGTGCACATTACTAGGGACTTACCAGTAAATCAAATGTGCCAATCATGGAAACACCAATCGATAATTTATAATAGGAGCACTTTAACATTGAACAGCAGTGAGAAAGTGTGCAGCAACACTAAACCAGAAAACACAGAGTCAACACTGGGAGGTCAGAAAGCAAAAAGACATGGAAAACACGCCAAAAGATGACAGGTCTAATACATAACCTTTGTTTTTCCAGTGGATTTCTAAGGATTTTTACAATCTAAAGTATGACATTATTACAATTCCTAACTATAACCTCACTTTGTTCTTTGTTTTTCCCACAAGGACAAAGGCTGAAAAGATTGTAAATGTCACCAGAAACCCGAGGTGGCAATATTGGACCCTTCTGCACACAGCAGTTATTGAGTGCGGCTCCTTCAAGTAAGGATATGCTTTCTCTTTCCATAAAAGAGACAGCCTGTTTGTGAAATGATCCTTGTCAGGGTGGATGTAAATAGCAGTCCTCCACAGCAGTTTTGTTGTGCACCATTAAACAGTGTATACAACCACATGTACACTGCCTGCGAATGAACACTTGTGTTCTTCACTGATCAGGCTCACATTTTCTTTCTGCTGTTTTCAAAGGCCTTGGAAGCGTATTCAGATAGCAGCCTTGAAAGCAGCGACTGAGTCCTATGCTTCAAGGCAATGTAAATATTTTCTGAAACTATAGCTCTTATGTGCAGATGCATTAACACTGACGTTAACTTGCTTTACTAAAAGAAAACACATTCACTGTAGCAGAGAAACACAAAAGCATATTGGACTTGGGCCCAAAAATGACCTTGTCTTGGCTCATGTTTTTGATAGTCGTTCTTGAATTTTCCTTTTCAACTAATTCACGTTTTTTTGTTACTTGTATTTAAAATGTGCACTTGTTTATTCTTATAAACAGCTAATATTGATCTCAGAAGTAATTTTTCTTTGCATAGAATAGCCTGAGGCCAAGAAGACTATGCCAATGGACTTTCCATACACAGTACATCAATGTATTCTTCATATTTTTATTTGACTTTCTGCCAAATGATGTTTGGAGTTGACTAATTTATTGGACTTCTTGACAGCTTTCCCATGCATTTTTTCAAGGCGGCTTTGCTGCCAGTCCTCTCTTTTTTGCGCTACAAAAAAATCACTTAAGGTGGATGTCAGAGTGGTGAATGGAATTACAACGCATTTGTTAACTTCCGAGTTAAAGTATGAACATTGGGGCATATTAATTACCAAGCAATAGCGATGATTATCGCTATTGCTTGGTTAGAGACAAAAATTTACCGCTAAACTGTGGCGATTTTATCGCAAATAAACCTTGGTATACCAAGGTTTATCGCAAATGCGATAAAATTCGGCTGCAATGCATGAATATCGCTGAAAAGTCAGCGATATTCATGCATTACCGAGCTAATGCTCTTAGCCATGTTATCCACCTCCCATTGGATAACATGGCTAAGAACTGCTCAGGGCAGGTGTTAGCTTTTGGAGATATTCGCGCTTAGCACGAATATCTCCAAAAGTTGGTAATAGGAGATAGGGATGTTAGCGACTGTTTTCAGTCGCTAACATCTTGGCACGCCCACTTTGCATGTCATTAGTGATAAATATCACTGACATGCAAAATGGGGCCCAAGATGGTCGCTATCTCCTACTAGCTGTCGCTAACTGGTGTTAGCGACAGCTAGGTAATAGGGAGATAATTTTATCTCCGCTTTCTTGGCTTTTAAAGCCAAAAAAGCAGAGATAAACCCCTTGATAATATGCCCCATTATCTTTAAAAGAATACGCCCATGCCTACATTTCAGCTCAAATGAACGAACATTCAAAACCAGCACCGTGGCGCCACCAGTCCTGTGTAACACGATACACAATGTAGCGTATCACAAATTTCAGCTCCTGCTCCCAACGAATTATTTTAAGTCTGTAAGGTGTTCTTAAACCTAGTTCTACCGAGCACGTACCAAGTTCTAGTTGCTATAATTACCAGTCAGTATTCATGGACCTCCATTCAAAATGCCCTAATAGAAAAAACCCATGGGCCTCGCCAGCTTTCAAGTGATATAGGGGCAGATGTATCAACATCCATGTTTGCGATTCTCAAATAGCGATTTTTTGAGAATCGCTATTTGAGAATTGCAAAATGGGATGCATGCAGCAAATCGCAATTTTTTTGCGATTTCTTAATATTCCTTAATTGCGATTAGCAAATTGCGAATCACAATTAAGGAATATTTTCCCCTTCATTACTTTGGGCCAGGAGACCCATAGGAAGGAATGGGAAGTTATTCCTAATTTGCTTATCGAAATTTTCTAATCGCAAATTGAGAATAATTTCAACGGTGCAAGGGTGTCTTAAGCACACCCTGCTGCACCCCTGAAATTTACATGTGTGCTCATATGGCGCACATACATGCCCTAAGGGCATGTATGAGCGCCACATGGCACCTTTACAAATGCCAAAAAGTGCATTTGTAAAAGAAATCGCAAATTACCACCAACTACAAGTTGGTGGTAATTTGCGATTTCTTAGTGTGAAATCGCAAAACTTGATTGCTTCTTACATAGCATTTAAGGAATCGCCTTTTGCGATTCCTTAAATGCTTGCGCAAAATTAAGAAATCACAAATGTTAGCGATTCCTTAATTTTGCGATGCGATTTTCTTCATATATCGCATTTGCCCATTTCTTTGTTGCGAACGCTGCTTTTTTTGCGAATTGCAGCAGTTGCGACAAAAAAACGGATGATACATCTGCCCCCAAAAGAAGTAGCTTATGTACCGTACACATGAAGAACCAACAAATGATAATACAGTAAGTTCACTGCTTCAAACATATATTTGGGGGTAGCCAGTCCCAAGCCTGAAACATCACGCATTGCCAGACCTCACTGGAATTCCAATCTTTATTGCCATGTTTCAGGGTCTAACAAGAATAACAATTTTTCTTTAGTATATTATAATGAAATATTACATCTACAGTCTCTCATTGGGTGCATCTGTTTGAAACGTGTCTATATTCCTTTAGGCGCATTAGGCAGGGGCGTCTACTGCCAAAATAATGTGGTAGGGCAGGGGGTGGAGCTCCCGCTGCCGGCTGCCTCGGTGCTCCTCTCTTCCCAGAAGATGTCCTGGGGCCAGGACAGGCTCCCAGACTCCCCACCCTCTCCAGAGGCTGCTCTCATGCTATGAGAGTGGTGCCAGGTTTGGTCTGAGCAGCCTGGTTAGGCGCTCACTAAGGGACTGAGAGCCTGTGCCATTCCTGCATCCGAGTATACAATACAGCTGGGTTAGATAAATCTAAGTGTGCATATCGGTTTGGCCATCCTAAGACAGCTGGCCAAACCAACATTGGACCTTACAGTGCTGCTGTCTGTCCAGAGAGGACGGCCCGGCCCGCCTCCGGACTTGGCAGCATTGGCTGTCAGTGAAAAATAAAACAATAATAACATTGTTGTATTATAGTTTTATTTTTCATCTGCAGTGGGACGATGCTCCTCCACCATTACAGTGGAGCCACTCCAGCCCTTCTGCGGGATTTAGAGCAACCCGCTTTCAGTTCCTAGAGATATAGATATATGTGGTGTCCTTCTATCATCCGTGCTTTAGAAAAGATTAAGCCACCATTCATCATCAGATATTTTAGCGGTTCATGTTGGGACTCACAAGGATCTGGCTACCTGACAATGACCTCAATTAGCCATTCTCCAAAACCACCTTTGACTAACAGTTAAGTTCTTACCTGACGTTGGAAAACCTCATATTTTATTCACCCTGCTGTCCCCAGAGACGTGCAGCCCTTATCTTGGGTTGAACACTTTCTAGGTCCTGCCTTTCAATCACCCATCTAAGTACTATTAAGCATGCAAACTTCCTACCTTGACACTTGTATCCTTTTAGCCTTTGAGCTGGCCTTCCATGCTTAATTCAGAAAGCTAGAGCTCGCTACACTGCTCTAAATATCTGTGCCCTAATCTTTTCTTCATTAAATCACTCTCGCTCAGCTATCTTGAAGCGTCTAACTTGGTCCAATTTCACATTTATGCCTTTGCGTGCCTGGTGCCAGCAATGTGCCCAAGCCTCCTGTCAATCTGTACCACTGCTGGACTTACTAGCCCCTTGATGTACGGATCCTTCTACTTGAGATCCAGAGGACCAGGGGAAAGGACCATGATACAAGCACACAACTTGTTTCCCAGACAGTAGAAGGGATTTCCCATCAACAGTGAAGAAGCAACTGTGGCAAAAAAATCCAATCAGTAAAAGTGAAAGCAAACTGTCTTGCTTAGTGAATGCCTCTGTATACATGTCTGTAAAGACAATACAGTACCCCAACAGGTAGAATTCAAAAGACAATTTTTGTTGCATGCACGAAGCATTACACAGACATGAGAAAAGGAGACACTTATTCGGATGATTTTCATGTAGAAATTATTCTTGTATTATAATGTTTAAAGGAGGGTAAGGTCATATTCAAACAATTTGTACAGCACAAAGTTGGAACATTCATATGACAACCGACAAAACTTGGTGCTCAATATGTACAAGTGGTAGGTGGCGACGCAAATGAGAAGGTGGACAGCGTGAACGGCGCAAGGTGAACAAGGTGAAATAATTATACAATGAGTGGCTCGGTGTGTGACAAAGTTATAGTGACTTTACATCACAATTCACAATTTCAGAGGAGCCACAAAGAAGGATGCACCCATAGTTGCGCTGTGGAGTTGACAACGTTTCGGTCCTTAATCATTTGAGACCATCTTCAGGACATGGTTATCTCATTTTCAGTGCCGTGCATGAGCGGAGTCTCGATCCGGGCAGGGAGATCCGGCGAGGTTCGTGTGGCCGCAAGGGAGCTGATGAATCCGGGGAGACGGAGAGGAAAGGGCGAGCGTCAAAGCAAGATCACAGCAATGCTGGTCGATCCGGCGGTCAGGGACCTGGATTAGTCTAGGAGCTGGGTTCGGAGTGGATCCGTATGGGCAGACCGGCCGAGGGTCAGGCTGTCAGCGGCTTTCGTGTTGTCTGTATACATTTCAACATTAAACAACTACAACTTTCTGTATCTTCTTAACACTCTTCTTTGCAAAGCATCACATTCACCTCCTTGAGTCAATCCACTGAGGTAGTAGACGTCTTTCTAAAAAAACAAAAAACTGTTTTAATATAAATGTGTTTTGTTGAACATAACTCTCAGAACACTCTTACGCAGCCTGGATCATAAGGGTAGGCATCAAATAATAAATGTTCAGGGGCTACAGGCTTGACATTAGGGTTCTTTGTTCACTTATTTTCAAGACGGTCTGTAGCAATGGGGAATACATTTGGGAGACACACTGTCCTTAAAGTAAAGTGGGTTACAATGATTTACCCTAACAGAAGGAGCTTGTGGGGCTGCAGTCAACATAATTTGAATTTACATAATTATAAAGTGAGCTGGGGATTGCAGGACTGGAGCTTCAGGAAAGACGCAGTAACGAGGAACCCAAAGGCTCAAATATGCATGCTGGCAAATGTTGTGGCATGATGTACCAATGTTAGCAGGATACTTCAATACAGAGGTCGAAGTGGGGTAAAAAAAGCATGGGAACTGTGGGCAGGGAATCAGAGGGCCAGAATAACCCGGGGATTGGGTCAGTGGGCAGAGTCAGAAGTATGGCCAGAAAGCGCAAAACATCCAATTATTTTGTATTTGTTTGGAATATAACTGACCAGATACAGTTTATTATGTTATTACAGTATTTAATACAACCAATGGATACACATGTTTATTTAAGGTTTAATATGAGTTATTGATATTAAAATACATTCACAGAGCAGGATACATTTCCAATCACAGAATGTCCCAAATATGCTTGGAATGGCACGCCATTTATTGCCGAGCCATACAGTTTCTGTTATCAACACTTCTCCCTTTTTCCACAATAGCAGTTCAAACATGAAAGGCAACATATCCTAGTTTGCATATGTTTTCCACATCATTATGGCTCTACCATATTTGCCACTTAATACACCATGGGCCCGATGTAGGTAGGGCTTTACCGATCGGTATCGGCCGAAAATACCGATTTTTGGCCCTTACCGATCGGTAAACAGCCATCGAGATGTAGGGAACCAAAAACAGAACGAATCGGATAGAAAACCGATTCGGAATGAGTACCGAATGGGAAAGAATCCGATACGTACATACCGAAAATCGGATATGTAACGAATCGGAAAAACACCGAATCGGTTACAAAGACCGAATCGGTCCATGTACCGATTCGTTAGTGACACCGAATCGGAAAATCACCGATTCGGTCCAAGAACCGATTTGTTAGTGACACCGAATCGGAAAATCACCGAATCGGTCCAAGTACGGAATCGTTAGTGACACCGAATCGGAAAATCACCGATTCGGTCCAAGAACCGATTCGTTAGTGACACCGATTCGGAAAATCACCGATTCGGTCCATGTACCGAATCGGAAAAAATACCGAATCGGACATGAGCCGAATCGGAAAACATGCCGATTCGTATGAATCTCCGATCGGGAAATTCCCCGATTCCGACAGTTGGGGAGATGTAGGGAGGCACAGAAACACCGAAATCGGCTCAAAATCGGTAGAATTCACTCGGTATTTACCATGGATTGCAATCAGGTGGTAACCAACTCCAACCCATATAAACAGTCCCAAAATGCATTGCAACTTGCAGGATGGCAGCTTTCTATGTCATTGCGAGGCGGCTACGGATACAGCAGGAAGGACAGAGGGAATGGCTAAGAAATGAACAGGTCTACAGACAGAGGATAACCCTGTTCATGCTCACTGAGGCTGAGATCCTACAGAGATACAGGCTGGACTCTGACACCATACTTGAGCTCATCAGGGACCTTAAGCCATACTTGGACCACCACACCCCAAGGGCACACGCCATCCCTGCGCACGTCCAGGTGCTATGCAGCCTACACCTGGTAGCGTCTGGCAGCTATCAAAGTGGAGTAGCAGCAGCAGGAGGGGTGAGCCAGAGCAGCCTGTCAAGGTTCTTCCACATATTCCTTGACGCCATGATAGACAGGATGGACCAATACATCTCATTCCCTGCAACCCACGCAGAACTGCTACAAACCAAAGCTGACTTCTACCAGATGGCACAATTTCCCCAAATCATCGGTTGCATAGATGGCACGCATATTCCGATTTGCCCACCAGCGGACACCGAATACATATACCGCAATCGGAAATCTACACACACCATCAACGTGCAGGTGATCTGCAATGCCAAGTGCACCATCACAGACCTGGTAGCAAAATTTCCAGGAAGTACCCATGACTCCTATATATTCCAACAGAGCGGCATATATGCACGGCTGATGGCTGGCGATTTTGGAGAAGGATACCTCCTAGGTGAGCCACATCATCAGACCCCCATAACACATAGTAGGTAGGTGTAATACATGTATGCATGTGTCTAATGTGACCCCTTTCTCTTCCAGGCGACAGTGCATATGCCCTCCGCTCATTCATACTCACCCCCTACCTCAACCCCTCCACACCCAGCCAAAGGAGGTATAACCGGGCCCACATACGCACCAGGAATGTTGTTGAACGGACCTTTGGCATCTGGAAAAGTAGATTCAGATGCCTGCACAAGAGTGGAGGTGCAAGGCAGTATACCCCCATCACCTGCTGCAAGATCATAGCTGTATGTGCAATGTTACACAACCTTGCGGTCAAGAAGGGCACTGAGGTGGAGTTGTCTGACTACGAGGACTATGACGACGACGAAGCTGTGCCACTGACACAGTCAGCTGGGGTGTGTACGCCAAGTGATGGCAGATACAGACGTGAGGAGATCACTGAGAACTATTTCTGACTGAGTACAGATGCAAAGACAGCTAAATGTTGCTTGGAAATTTTTTTTTTAATAGTGATGCACCACAGTTACAGCACTGATGTGCATCAAAAAATGGAGATTGTAAACTCAAATAAAGTCCAGGGTTCTGGTTTGCTCATCCCCCCTTGCCAGGCTATTTTTTGGCCCGCTTGCCAGACCCACTGGGGTGTCCCTCGGCCCCCTCCGAATGCCCAGCAGCATCAGCGGATCGCCTGGTGCTTCTCCGTGGCTCTGATGCAGCGCTGGCCGGGCTGCTGCGGCTGCTGCTGTCTCCAGCATCACCCAGGTCCAGGGCAGGATTGGAGGCGGTGTTTGATATTATCATGGCCTCCATGGCCGTGGTGATCCTGGCCATCCCCCTAGTCAGCTCAGCCGTATGCTGACTGAGCACAGATTCTTGATTGGAGCTGCGATGGCACAGTTGTGCGGTCGCCGCTGCAAGGCGGGCCATGGCCCGGTTGAGCACCCGGGCATCCCTCCTGCGCGCAACCTCATGCTCCTCCTGTCTGGCAGATGAGTGGGTGATGGCAGTGGTCAGCCTGCCTAACCCTGCTGCCACCTCCTTGTTGCTGTCCACAACAGCCTGGAAACCCTTCACCAACTCCCCCATCTGCATGTTGTGCTGCAGGAGCTGGCGTTGGCAGGCCATGGTGGATCTGGCCTGTTGGCGCTGGATTTTAACCATCTGTCCCTCCAGGCCCAGGAACACACTGCCCTCCCGTGCTGGTGCAGCAGTGGTGGTGGTGGTGGTGGCACGGCGTCGGGCACTGCTGCTTCCGGCCTGCTGAGTGGGCTGGGGTGCCACTGGTGGGGGTGTGGTGCTGGCCGGTCCCCGAGCCCCTGCTCCCAGGACTGGTTGGACAGGTGGCAAGGCCACGATTGTGGCAGGAGCTGGTGTAGGCGGAATGGTCTGCCTTGTAGGGTAGTTGTCTGGTGAGAATTGCAAGGGGGGTGTGCTGGGCAGTACTGGGGAGTGCACTGCTTGGAAGTCAATGACCAGGACTCCCTCCATTCCTAGCCCTGGGGTGTCTCCTTCCTCATCCTCCTCCTCCTCCTGGCCAGCCTGGCTGGTGCTCGGCCCTGCGACTGCAGTGTTGGACGTTGCTGCTCCCTCTGCTGTCACAGTTGTGCCGCCTGATGGTGCCCCTAGGTACAAAGAAGCATTTGTAAACTGAGTGCCGATGTATTACAGTCAGTACAATTATGGCATTCCACATGTCCTTGCATCTCCTTACACCGTGTCACACTGTTTCCTGTCTTGTGATTCTGCACTGACATATTTGGCTAACTTCTGCTGACTACATGTACCATGATGCTTGTCTCTTGTATGTTGGTGACAGTACAGTGCTGGTGTTTGCCTATGCATTGTGTCTAATGGGGAGGTGTCTGGTAGGGTGTGTCATGATGCGCATGCTTCTTACCTGTAGCTGTGGCTCTCGCAGAGCTGTCCAGGGTCCCGATTCCTACGATGCTCTCCCTCTCGATGGTGCTGGAGACAATTTCCTCCAGCTCGGTGAGGGGTGGCGCCGGGTTGTTGCCTCCTCCGGTGTGTCCAGCCTGCCTTTGAATGTCAGCCAGCTTCCTCTTCGTGAGGCTGCGGAGGTCGTAAAACCTTTTCTTCAGTTCCTCAATGGACCTGGGGGTGACACCAGCAGCATTGACCTTCTGGGCGATGTCGGCCCACATTCTCCTCTTGGTGCTGTCTGGCACGTTGAGGGACAGCTTGCCAAACAGCTGGCGGTGCACCCTCACCACCTCCTCAACCAGCACCTGAAGTTCGGTGGTGGTGAACTTGGGCTTCCTCTTTTGGGAGGACTTCTGGCTTCCTGCCTGATCTGCCATTTTCTCCTGTTCAGTTTGCAACCTCCTTCTCCCACTGCTGCTAACTGTGTGTGTTGGGCTCAGGCAGGCTTTCTAGAAACTTCTTAATTAGCTGCACCTGCCAGGGTTGCCACTCCCTGTTTGGGTGGGGGAGGGGGAGCCACCTCATTGGCTGAATCGCCTATTGCCGAATCGGCTTTTACCGATTCGGTAATATCCGAATCGGTAAAATCCGATTCGGTATTATCCGAATCGGTAAAAGCCGAATCGGTTCATTCAATGCATTCCTATGGGCTTTTTCGCCATGGGTCGGTTTTCATAGCTACGAATCTATGATTGCCGAATCGGATTTTACCGAATCGGCTTTTACCGAATCGGTATTCGCCGAATCGGGAATATCCGAATCGGTGGTAGCCGATTCGGTGATTTCCGAATCGTTGTTGGCCGATTCGGTACTTTCCGATTCGGACCGAGCAGAATCGGAACGTACCGATTCTCATTACCGATGCCGACCGAATCGGTATTCATTCGGTATTTTTTTCCTACATCTCGTTTTCCGATTTCAGAATACCGATTCGGCCCGCCTCGGTATTTTGAAATCGGAAAATCGCGTTTACCTACATCGGGCCCCATATGCTGCATAATCTGATGATTTTAAATATTGTTTGTAGCTCAAACGCATCAAAAGTTACTCAAAATGTAACTTGTGTTGCTGCGAAGTGGAGGTCCCTTTGCAAAGGTTGAATGTTCACCTTTCTCACTGCTGCATTTGTATGTTACACTGGTATTAGTGAGGCAGAATGTTTGCAGCGACTGTTAATCTGGGTAAAAATGTCACAATAATAAAGCTAATAGGGCGATGAAATTATCGCCGATAATTTCATTTCTCCTGCCATGGTAATATGCCCATCTGTGACTAAAAGCACAAATATTACCTGAATGTATCTTACTCATACAAAGACTGCAACTTAAATATCGACAGTCAGTTATAACTTTAGCAAAAATGTACATCAGATCTGAGCCTATGTTATTTTTTTTAGCTCAAATACTATGTTTTTTAACAGTTTTATTTTCTTTATGAAATGGGAAAAGTGCTGGTAATGCATTTCTCCTGGTGGCAATTCTACCCTAATGGTACTCTACCAGAGGTCTGATGGAATGTTTTTGACAGTCAGAGGTACATCCCCCTTCTCCAATAGGTGGTATTTTACTGCCAAGGAGGACCCAGATCTTGCAGTGGCAGGGTTGACTGGAGGCATTATCATAGGTGTCACTCAGCAGTTCGGCTTCCCGCTGTGACATTCCAGTTGTGGCGCGTCTAGGTTTGAGGTGGTGATGAATGTAGGGGATGGTTTTGCAGGGGGTGAGGAATGGGGGATCAAAGTGAGTGTTTGTGGCAGGGTGGGTGTTCACGATTGAGACCTGGGGTTGGGGCAGTGTGGAGCTAATTGTTGCGCACAAACAAAGTGACAACATTTCATCCAGACTCAGTGTAGGCAATGAGTAACAGTATCAACATAAAGTCATAGTGTATGCACAGGGAACCCATTTTAGAGTAGGGTAGGCACAATCATTTTATAGTCATATGTAACAAAATGTGCATATAAACACAATACATGTGCAAGATAAAAATGAGGGCACACTATACCAAGTTCTGTCATAAATATGTTTGCGCATCAAAATATTCTTGTATGGCATAAGAAAGGCAGAAATCATCACCAAGTCATAGAGTAATAGTGAGGACATAGAGACTTGTGCTTGGTAGCAATCCTACTGATGAAGTAGCCCAAATGCATTTAAATTGTGGATGTAGCTCAAATAGTAAACATAAACTGGCGATTGGTAGATATCCTACTAAGGAAGTAGCTCAAAAATGTGTTTCAACTGATGAAGTAGCCCAAACAGCTTCCAACTCAGGAAGTAGCCAAACTAGATAAAGCCTGAGTGGGTAGCCCAAACATTCCTCCTGAGTTGTAACCAAAAACGAAAGGGTGCTGAACAAAACTTAAGTGGGCCTCCCCTGTAAAGTGCAGGGAGGGTCCCCCCTGGCCCAACACCACTATGGTTCCAGATCCAATCAGGGTACTGTGCTGAGGGGGCCTCCTGGAGCTTGGACCCCCCCCCCCCCCTGCACTGCGGGGGCTGAAGGGGCTAATGTGGGCCACACTGTGTAGGACTTTTTGGCCACCAAAGGGAAGATCTTGTATTCAACTCCAGGCGTGGTGAATGCATGCCTGCTGTTCCACATAGTTAGTGGCTCTGGGAGGGTATGTTACCATTAAAATTAATATGTTTCCACAACCTGCATTTATGATGCGTAATTTATAACACTTAGGTATTTACTTTATGCTTTTACAATGCATGAATATAGAACATATAAGGTAAGTAACATTGTAAAAATAATTTAAGTAAAGAGATTTAACAATGTTAAGTATTTTCAGGAATGTATTTAAAAGTATTTTGAGAATGTTTTGTGTGTAAAAAAGGGTTGGGATCCCATGGTCCCCCCATTTCCTTAATATTCAGATGGGGGTGATCATGACACTTCTTCTAGAATAAGGACACTAATCTTTTATTCTGCTTGTGCTCAGATGGTAACATTTGGATCACCTCTTCTCCTTTGGTAAACGTCATGCAATAACGCATGGCATTGCAACCACAAGAAAAGCAAACATCCTCTTTTTCCATTAATCTGCTCATCTTCAGCACAGGATATTAAACCCCTATCCCTAGACTAACACATGTAACTACAAACAAGGGAATAGCTCTGTAGCCAGGCTTGTGGTAGAATAAGACATTGCATCACAGTGCCTGTGGTCTTCTGATTACGCACAGTCACAGTGTGGCAAACTTTGCAAAGAAGGACCACTTTCAGAAACCTAGCAAAATGCCAACAGTTTTGGGCTTGGAGAGAGCAATATTTGCATTACTCATCCAGAGAGACATAACATACTCTACGACACCATCAATCAGCCAACACATTTCTCTTTGCTTCTTCCAGCTGTAACAGCATTTGTTTAAGTTGCAGGACTTACTAGACAAGCTGGTGACACAGGATATCACCATGTCACAAGTGATGAACCTCACAGACAGTTCACTCAGTATTTTAGTTGTCTACTTCAATAAAATGTATAGTTATTCCTCCACTATATCCCAGTCAACAAATTCCTAGCTTCCCAGTGCTTGTGCTAATATTTACTTTGAAACCTCAGGGGCATTCCACTTCTAGTGCCAATAGCATCATGTGTGAGCCCATGTTCCCTTTCCTTTTAGGCTTTTATTTTTATTTGAAGTTGTCTTTAATTTTGCGATGCACAACTTAGCCAAGATACACTAAAGGGAGGTAGTAAAAGTCATCTAGCATGTGGGATACATTCTTAGTTCAAGATGCTCTACAAGGTGAAATAAGCCACATTGCACAGAGAGGCAAATCGAGGTAATCTTCACTCAGATATCACTCAATATCTCTGGTACAATAAAGGTGGATTACAAGACACATCCACGAATGAAGAAGATGATTTCTTCCAGATTATACACCAAGTTAACAGTAAATTCACCGCATATGTGATCAAGTGGATTACTATTTGGTAAAAATATTAAATAAAGCAAAACCTATATCTCGAGCACAAGCCTAAGACTGTTAAATACACATACACCTGTGCATTATTTATTATTTCAGGAATACTCCACACATAGTTATTAAAAGAGTTACTGGGCTGCTAAGAAATAGTAGCAGTTGACCAGCATTTCACTTCCAGAAACATTGTGGTTACGTCAGGTAAGTCACCCAACTGCCTCCAAAAAGCACCCTGTTTGGCAGGGCCATTGATATTGGGGTTGTTCTGCTCCTAACCCTGTCTTTGGACCAATTTGGCAAAATTATCAGCTTTTCCAGCATCCACCACACTGGCAGTTTAGAGACACGTTAGGGAGATCCGCCACATAAACCGGGATCCTCTGCCAGGGGAGCTGAGCCAATCACCTCTGCTAAATTTGTGGACCAGGCTCTAAATGAACTCAATAGATGAGGAATCGTGGGCTGCCTATTTTTTACATTGTCAATAAGATATAGGCTAACATAATGGCCTGTCTTAAGATCCCTGTTAATTACAGTGATAACTTCATTTATATATCTTATGCTCCATGCAAGTCAATGCAAGGAAATGTTAGTTACATGTGGCATTAGTAGACCTACCTAGGGATTACACTGTTTCTATTCTGTCAAGCTCTGACCCACTATGTGTGACCTGGGCAAAAAGGAGCACTTCTTCGTATTATAAATATTTTGCATAACAACGTTAATGCTTTGGTTAGGTTCATGCTCATAATGTCTGCTCAGAGTCATAAGTGTTAGAGAGAGAGCCATCATATCTTAGTCCAAACGCTTGGGGAGATTGGTATCAGAGATAATGCTCTAGAATGGATGAAGAACTTCCTGTCTGAACGTACCAATTCTGTCCAGCTGGGTGAATTTTCATCGGCATCCGCAGTCCTTGATAAAGAATGCCACAGGGTCAATCCTGAGCCCCAACCTGTTTAATGTGTATGTGGCCCCCCTGGCAAGACTCATCAGGTCATGCGGGTTAGAAACCATCTCTTATGCCAATGACACACAATTGGTCATCACTATAGAACATGACCCAACACTGACCAAAGCTAAATTTAATAAATGTCTTTTGAGAATATCGACATGGATGACTAACAACTTTTTACAGATGAACATGACTAAAACAGAGATACTCCTGTTCGGGGAAACATATTCAGCCTGGTCAGCTAACTGTTGGCCATCGGAGCTGGGCCCTCCACCTATGCCTAAAACGTATGTAAAGAACCTAGGAGTTCTTATTGACAACAAGCTTTCTATGAGTGAGCATGTCAAAAGTTGTCTCTGGAACCTGTATTGGCCTCATGCGAATGCTCAAGAAGGTCTTTTAATGGACCCCTCTACTGGCCAGGAAAACTTTGGTTCAGGCCCTATGCCCTATTGGTGTCAATCAATGAAAGCCTCAGGTGATGCAGAATGCTGCTGCATATTTAGTCCTGAACCTTCTCCCCCGCTCTCCTTCTGAGCCCTCTCCCCTCTCCCTCCACTGGCTTCTGATCAAAAAGCGCACCGTTTTTAAACTTCTTTGTTTGGTTTGCAAGACCCTTCATGGAAATGGCCCACTCTTCTTCAGGTACAAGCTGCAGCCATACATCCGGGGCCTTCAGCTCAGATCCAGTGACCTTATCATTTTACACCCCAAGAGCATTCGAACGACCAGGTTCGTGAGCCGCTCCTTCTCATTCTTAGCCTCCCATCACTGGAATCAGCTACCCCTTTCTATTTGAGCATGTCCAGACTTTATCATTTTAAAAAAAAACCTTCTGAAACATGGTTATTCACTCTATAATCTCTCTTCGTACAGTGTTACTCTCCCTGCTGCAAAGGCGCCTAGATATCCCCTTGGGAGGATTTGTGCACCTAACAAATGAATAAACATAAACATACATCAATATGTATTTACACCTCTGTGCACAGAGCAAAGGGCATGCCAGTGTTCATTGAATGTGTTGTATACCTGTTTGTAATACCAGTTTTCAGGTCACTCAGGGCCTCATTTATGAGGAATTGTTGTAGGACAGTGCCGCAAGCCTTCTTGCTGCGCTGCCCTACACCAATGTTAAAGGGCAGGAATGCACAGTATTTATGAAATGTGGTGAATTCCTGTCCTTTCCAATTGCGCTGGTGCACATTTTTCTGCCTACCACCAATGTCGGCACCCTTGCACCACGGTGCAAGAGTGCCTCCATTGTAGGCAAGATTATTTTGTGCAGGAAGGGTCTCTTTCCTGCGCAATAACAATCCTGACAGGCATTTTCCTCTTTATATGTGTGCTGCATTAATACAAATATTTCTCCTCGTTATGCCTGCTCTGAGGAGGCATAGGGTTTCGGCGCTGCCCCAGGTTTACGTGATTAAGTAAATCTGGGACAGCATCAAAATCCATGAGTGTTGTGTGGGAAAACCCACTTCTACGCCCATGGAACGCCTCCTTGACACAAAGTGAGGTAAGGCAGCGACTTGAGCTGCTTTGTCTTACTCCATATCTATGAGACCATGGAAACCCATGCAGAGTAGCTTTGCGTCGCCTCATAGATATGATGGAGAGCCTTGCGCCACAGGAGAGTAAAAAAAAGGGACACTTCAGCGACGCAAGCCTCTCATCAATACGCCCCCCAATTTCTGGCTGTTTCCTGTGCCCTGCCTTTAGTACCAATATATAATGGCACAGACATGCATTGCACTCCAGGCCAGGGCAAAGTCATGCTGTCTCTGCAATACCAGTAGGTGTGGGTTATAGTTTGCCTGCAATATATACTAGTATTAGTTGATGGTTGCATTGTGGAAAATGTGTACTCGAAGGTCATGCTTTGCATGAAATACAAGCATGATCTATTGCCAGCTTGTATTTTATACAAAGTGTGAACCTTGCCATCGCCTATCTAGAAAAACGGTATATAATGTTATCAGTATGTATTACCCTAAATGAAAGTCTTTGCTCTGTAAGACGTATCAATATGGTGTCAGTAATTGTATGAGTGTATGGTAATGCTACTATCTTTATGCCTATAGTAATAGCATGCACTGGTAGCAGTTTTTATCAAATGTGTGACATAACCAAAGTAATAAACATAAATGCAAACTTGACTTCATCATAAAGCCAAAAGCATGGAGGATGTATATTGGGGCCTGAGTTATGCTGCGCACACGTCACAAGGATATTGTTCTAAGTAAAAATAAAATGTACTTGAAAACAAGGAAACAGACCGCTCTTGTATCTTTATAGTGGTTTTAGCAATTTAGGTGCATGAATTACCAGAGAAAGTTTGATTCAATATCAATTCATAAATTTTGCCACACACATGATTGTTCCTGAAAAATGCCCCTTCTGACCGTACTCCCTTTCAGGTGGCCTGCGCTGGTATACACCTGTTACAACGCAACTTTTACAACTACCTACCATTACAACGCAACTTTTACAATGCATACCATTACAATGCATTGCGCTGGGGGGCGCTCTAGGATAGGGAATAAGTTTAATTTACTATCCAACACCTTCCCTAGTGTCCACGGGGACTGGAGTTGGGATAGTAAATTATACTTACCACTATCCAGCACCTCTAAGCGCTATGCGTTGTAATGGTATGCGTTGTAATGGTCGCGTTGTAATGGTAGGTAGTTGTAATGGTATGCGTTATAACGTCATACATCCGCCTGCGCTAGACCGTTTATTACATAAAGAGCAAAACTACTTATTTATTTATTTATTTATTTATAGATCGCCTGAATCACCCCGGGTGGGGTATCTACGCTGAGGACGTGTACGAGAACTTAGAAGTATTTATACCTATAAAATCAATATGGAACAAAAACAAATATTAGAAAACCATGCCACTAACTAAAAAGTGCAAACATTAACAAGATAGTGGTCCACAAGGAAATATTAGCAAACGTTTGTATTAAAAAGAAAAACATTTAGACTCCAAGCAACAGAACTGTCCAAAACAAAAATAGAAGGAAACGTATAAAATAGCAAAGGAAGTGTCTTCAGATGTGGTGTAGTAACATTTTAACAAAAGGATACATTACGATAAAATCTCAATTTAGGTAAGTAGAATAGGCTGACTACGTAGATGAGACAACTAGAGAAGGTATCAGTGTGTGAAGTTAAATAGGTCAAACATTTTTACTTACTTAATATTTTTTCAACTTGCATGGGTAGAAGAAGAGATCAAATTGTTCTTGTTGGAATTAGAATGAAAAGTATAAAGCATTGGTTAGGAAATAGCCAGCAGTGTTTCCACTCATTGCACCACAGCCAGGACAGACCAGTCTTTCAAGGCACGTCCACTGTATTATAAATCTACTAAATTCTAAAACATTAGACAGCAAACAAATATGCAGATGTTGTAGAGAATGGGTCCATGTCTGTAATGAAGGACACTGGGGACCCGATTCACAGAATGAACTTAAGACTCAATCCTAAACTTACTACTATTTTGGAATTCACAAAATGCACTTACTACTTTAGGCATTCACAGAATGCACTTACTACTTTTGGTATTTACAGAAGGTAGGATTTTGTCTTAAGTTTGTCTTAAGACAACTTAAGACAAAATTCTAAGTTTTGGGAATACCAAAAGTAGTATGTTCATTCTGTGAATGCCAAAAGTAGTATGTGCATTCTGTGAATACCAAAATAGTAGTAAGTTTAGGATTGAGTTTTAAGTTCATTCTGTGAATCGGGCCCTGGGTCATTAATAAATGAAATTCCTTTAATAATGTAGATGAGCTGAACCGACATCTGTACAGCTTCAATCTTCGACAGCAACTGCCCCAATTACAAATAATACATTCTAAGATGACACACATACATTCCAACATGACATGTAAAAATTCTGTAGGAACCTGCATCATAGGGAATACTCAACAGAATAAGAACACAACACATCCCCCTTTCATTGGAAACAACAACAAAACAAATATAAAACAAGGAAATAAAATATATATCTAAAAAAAAAAACTTTTGTAAGCATTAACAATATATAATTACTAATTATTTGTTACTAACAATGTAGTCTTTCAACCACACTGGTACCATCTTCTTCCTCAACGAATGATGAATGTTATCAGATTCATCACTTGAAGAAGGACAGGAAGGAGTGCAAATAGAAGTTTCAGAAGTACCAACAACATCACTTGACGATGAGCTGGTACTATCAGTAAGATTAGCATCAGACACCTCATTGGTTATGTCACTATTGATTTGAGTGCCTGCAGGAAGAATATCCCCAGAAACACCATCATTTAGATCATCTGGCATCCAATTATGATTGACAAGTTTGTGGTGAGATTTAGCAACCCTGTTTAAATTCCAAACTCTACTGTCACTAGCTCTTACAGCATTAAGCAGTACTTGAATTACTTAAATAGGATCAGAATACTGAGTATCACCTTTGGGAACCAAGCCTTGTTTTTTAATACGTTCCCAATCTCCAATCTCTATAACAGCTTCTTTTGTACCATGTTTAACATCATAGTGTGCCTTACTTTTTTCATGTATGAGTTCCATACTTGTACAAAGTTCACGTTTAGACCATGGTTGCATCATTAGAAAAGAACCATGTAGAAATAGATTTACAGCGAGGATTCTTCTCCTTCATAAGTACAAAAGGAGAAAATCCTGTAGACTCATTGACAGTAATGCAATAAGTTCACACCGTCTTCCCAATCTGAGTCGGCCAGCAAGATTACTGTTAAGAGATAATTGGTTGGGGTTCCTTAGGATTCGATAAAACATTTCCACCATACCATTACAACTTGGGTTATAAAGAGAAGTGGTTTTGTGTGTGATGCCCAATTATTTTAAATAGGTTCTAGCTTTGGATGATAAGAATTGTACTTCATTGTCTGTAAGTATACATGAAGAAATACCATCCGGAACAAATGTTTCATCTAAAAATTGTAAAACAGAGTCAGTATCTGCATTTTTAACAATGTTCACAACTGGCCATCTGGAAAATAGATCAATTAGAACAACGAGATAGCATTCAGAACCATGAGATTCCCTGACAGGTCCCATAATGTCAACCGCAACAGCTTCCCAAACAGTTTTAGGTAAAAATCATTTAGACATAGGAGGGCGAAAAGTTTGTAATGACTTATCAGTAGAAGAACTAGGGATAACATTTCTTTCAACTTTCTCAACTTGAGAATCAAAACCCGGCCACCAAAATAGTCTTTTAACCTAGGCTTTGGTTCTAACTATTCCTGGATGGCTTTCGTGACAAAGATCGATAATTCCTTTACGTACATTTTCTGGAGGAATTATTCTTTCACCTCTCAAAAGAGTATTGTGCGAAATAGACAATTCCCAGCTAACCTCCCAAAAAGGCCTGTTAGAATTATTCAAGCTTTCTTTCTTTTTAGGCCAACCATTAATGAGAAGTAACAGTTTGAAGAATATTGTCATTACTGTATTCATTATCCTATTCTTCTCTTCCAATGGCAGAAGACCCATCATGTACAAATGCTATCTGTAATTCATTCCATTCATTATTTTCACACTGCTCAAGCATTATAGGCATTCTTGACAGGAAATCAGCAATTACATTGTTTTTACCAGCAAAATAAATCATTTTGTGAATAAAGTTTTGCATCCTCATAGATATTTATTTATTTATTTATTTCAAAGGTTTTATATAGCTCTGCTGTACTCAAGAGTGTCAGAGCGCTTTACAAGGAAGGTAAACATAATAAGATTGAATAAACAATATGCAGAAAATTCAAGAGGGAATAATATATTGCATTCAGAGTACTTTACAAGGAGGGAACTAAATAAGATACAATTAACAATAGGCGAAATATTCACAAGGGATATAGTGTTGCACTCAGACGAGCTAGGGTGGACCAGAGAAGAGAAAAGAGTGGACATGATCAGAGTCAGTAATATTAGATACCCCAATATTTGTTGAGAAGAAGTACTTTGAGTTCTTTTTTGAAAAAGAGAGTAAGAGGGGTTGCAGCGAAGGTCCTTGGGGAGAGAGTTCCAAATAGTAGGAGCATTACCAGAGAATGCACGGGATTGGGCCTTTTGACATTTTAGTTTGGGTGGGATCAAGAGAAGGGAGTTGGTGCTCCTTAGGGACCTGGAGCAACCTCCTTTTTTTAGTTTGATTGCAAGGTAAGAGGGGGTGTTTTGGAGAAGAGTTTTGTGAGTGATACAGGCAATCTTGTAAGTGGATCTTCCTTCAATACGGGGTATATGTGGTCAAATCTTTTACAGTCAGAGATAAGATGAGCAGCTAGATTGAGAACAGATTTAATCGGTGCAAGATGGGTTTTAGGGGTGCCAGGAAGTGTGGCGTTACCATAGTCAATCCTGGAAAGGACAAGCGATTGGACAACAATTTTGAAATCATCAGCTGGAATGAAAGGTTTAATTTTCTTGAGGTGGAGAAGGGTGAAAAGAGCACTTTTGGCTGTATTTTTAATGTGGGGGATGAGATTAAGATTCTGGTCGATGCTGATGCCTAGGGATTTGACAGAATTAGAGGTGGATAGGGAGCAATTAAGAGCTTTGATATCATCGACCCAGAGTCGAGGAAGGGTATTTTTTTGGGGGGTGAAAAGGATGATTGCAGTTTTTTTCGGGTTCAGTTTGAGATGGTTGAGATTGAACCAGGCTTGTACTCTAGTCAAGGTGTCATTGAGGTGAAGGATGTCTTTGTGGGATTTGATCTTGTAGTATAATTGGGTATCGTCGACATAGAGGTGGTAACTTATTTTAGCTTGTTTGAGAATGAGGGTGAGTGGTTCCATGAAAAGATTGAAAAGGGTTGGGGATAGGATGGATCCTTGAGGGACACCAAGAGAGACAGGTTGAGGTTTAGAAAGGAAGTGGCTAAGCTTGATTTGCTGTGATCTGTTTTTGAAGTTATGTTATGTTATACGTTTTGTAGAGCGCAACAGCTGCCCCAGCGACGGGGCGTCCCGGCGCTAGAACCATAACACAATCAACTGGAAACGAGAGAGGGGTCTACGGGGTGGGAAAAAGATGGGTTTTGATCGCTCTTCGGAAGGCTAACAAATCATCCATGCAACGTATGTGGAGAGGGAGGGAGTTCCACAGTTTGGCCCCCAGGAGCTTGAAGGAACGACCTCCGATGCGACAAAATTTCGTCTGGGGTATCTGGGCTAGATGTTGCCCCATAGACCGGAGGTTCCGTTTGGGTTTATAGGGGGTCATCAGAGGACGAAGAAGCTCTGGGCCTTCATTCTTCAGGATCTTAAAGGCAAATAGGAGGGCCTTGAACTGGATCCGGGCTTCTATGGGCAGCCAATGAAGTCTGTGCATAGTCGCTCTTACTGAACATCTTCTAGGGAGGCCTACTATCGCTCTGGCTGCCGAGTTCTGGATTCGTTGGAATCTTTTTATCTCTGCTTTATTAGCTCCCAGCAACAGGACGCTCGCATAGTCCAGTCTTGACAAGATGGTAGACTGCACTATGAGTTGTCGTGTCTTGGAGTCGAAATAGCCTAGGATGTGGTATAGGCTTCTCAGTAGTCCAGTGCAGGTTGCGGCAACTTTTTTAGTGTGTGCTTGGAAGCTCAGGGTCGAGTCCAGCCACACCCCTAGATTTTTTACTAAGTTTTTTGGAGGGGGTGCAGGGCCCAGAGAATGAGGCCACCATAAATCGTTCCAGTTGTTGCTGTTTTCCCCGTTATCAGTACCTCGGTTTTGCCACCGTTCAGCTGGAGGCAATTTGCTGTCATCCATTTGGCGACGGCAGACAGTCCATCCCTGAAATTGGTGGCCTCCGGGGAAGGAGCCTCACTAAGGCTGATGACTAGCTGAGTGTCGTCAGCATACGACACCATTGTGAGGCCCCATCTCTTAGCAACCTCCGCCAAAGGTTGCATATAGAGATTAAACAGGGAGGGACTGAGAGCTGAGCCCTGTGGTACCCCTTGCCCTATGTCTTGGGGTTTGGAGATAAACGGGGGGGCAGACACCCTGAATGATCTGCTGGTTAGGAAGGACCGAAACCATTGGAGCGCTGAGTCCACGATTCCTATATCTTCCAGGCGTTTTAGGAGAATGGCATGGGACACCGTGTCAAAGGCCGCGCTAAGATCAAGCAGTATCAGCGCGGCACATTTGCCGGTGTCCATGATTTCCCGCAGGCTCTCAGTGGAAGTGAGGAGCGCGGATTCCGTACTATGGCCCGGCCTGAAGCCATGTTGGGAGGGGTCCAGGATGTTATTTTTAGCCATATATTCACTGAGTATTTTATTCGCGTGGGCTTCTGCCAATTTAGCGACCCAAGGTAGCAAAGAGACAGGCCGGTAGTTCTCTGGTTTGGCGGGGTCTAGGGAGGGTTTTTTTATAATCGGGGTTACCCAGGCCTGTTTCCAGCAGATGGGAACCGTGGCCGTAGCAAATGAGAGATTTAGAATCGCGGTTAGGGGTGGGAGGAAAAATTTCAGGGCTCCTAGAAAGTGACTAGGTCTCATTGGGTCTGTGGGTGCACCCGACTTCACCTTCCTACAGAGTTTAGCAAGTTCATCACTGGAGATGGCGGGTAGGCAAGTGAGCCTCGCATCTCCGAAGGTGGCTTTAGGAGAGTCGACGTCTCCTGGGATGTCCTGGGTGAAGGTGTTATAAATTTTCTTCACCTTGTCTGTGAAGAAGGTCGCTAGGTCTTCACACTGTTGCGTGGAGGTGATATGAGTGGCTGGTTTGGCTCCGTTCTGTATTTTTTGCACTATTTGAAAGATAGTTTTCGTAGGGTTTGAGCTGGATTCAATTTCAGAGGCGTAGAAGGCAGCACGGGCTATCCGAATTGCCTTGTGGTATGCTTTCAGCGAGGCCAGGTATGAGATTTTATCATCCTGCTTATATTCCTTCCTCCACTGACGTTCTATTTTCTTGCAGGCTTTCCTCATTTTTTTCAGGCTGTCGTCAAACCAGGGGTTGGAAGGAGTACTACGTCCTTTAGTCCACTTGGCTGGTATGATGGCATCCAGTCCCTTGGTGATCCAGTCCTGGAAAGACGCATAAGATTTTTCTATGTCGTCTGTGGTCTCCAGGGTAGGTTGGCCCAGGCTGGCCGCAAGGTCACCTTGTTGGAGTTTATGCCAGGGTCTTTTTAAACAGGAGGTGGGTAATTTTTTCTTGGGCGGGGAATTGTTCGGAATGGAGAGGGTTACTAATGAGTGATCCGTCCATGCCATGGGTTTAGGGTCATCCGTTTTGGCATCGGGAATATTAGTAAATATTGGATCAAGTAAGTGACCTGCTACATGTGTGGGAGATTTGACCAGCTGGGTTAGTTGTAAGGCGGCTAAGTCTGCGACAAAGTTGCTAATTTTAGCGTCAGTTACATTGTCTAAGTGGAGATTGAGATCTCCTAATAACGTGAAATTCGCCGAGCCAGTGATCCAGGCATGTGTAGCATCGATAACCTCTTCCGTGAATTTAGTAGAAGGCCCCGGGGGTCTATAGATAAAAAGACCCGAAAAAGTGCAGTGGGGGCTTGTGGAAATTTTAAAGCGGGCACATTCGCAATCTGCGATACTTTCCTTTTGGAAGGAGCAGGTAAAGGGAGTTCTGTAGATGGCAGCAATGCCGCCTCCTCTTGAGTCTCTATTGATGCACGTCATAGAGAACCCATCAGGTATTGTTAAATTAGGGAATTAGGAGAACCATTTGTATACAGTGCCTTCCAAGCCAAATCGATTTTTTAGAGTGTTGTGAAGGGTATAGAGACAAAATATCGACTCCAAAATATCGACTGGACATAATATCGAGTTTTAAATATAGACTGGACAAAATATCGACTGGACATAATATCGACTACAAAAATATCGTTTTTCAGGTAAGTGAAGTAATATCGACTGTATAAAATATAGATAGCAAAAATATCGATTTTTTAATAATATATAATATGTTATAGTGTATTTTTATGTAATAATATGTGTGGATAGTGTGTATTAATGTTATAAAATATTTTATTAAATGAATTTTGTTTTTATAATAATTGCGTAATGTAATTCTGTAGCGGGTTGTGGGTTTATAGGGGAATAGGGTGGGAAGTAATTTAATAATTAATTAATTAATATATGTTTGTTAATATTTTTAATTAATAATTAATTGGTAATTAAATAATATTGATACATTTTGGGTAAAGGAGCATTTTTAGGGTTCAGGGTCAGTTTTCAGTTTTTGGGTAAAGGGGCATTTTTAGGGTTCAGGGTCAGTTTTCAGTTTTTGGGTAAAAGGGCATTTTTAGGGTTCAGGGTCAGTTTTCAGTTTTAGGGTAAAGGGGTATTTTTAGGGTTCAGGGTCAGTTTTCAGTTCATGGGTAAAGGGGTATTTTTAGGGTTCAGGGTCAGTTTTCAGTTCATGGGTAAAGGGGTATTTTTAGGGTTCAGGGTCAGTTTTCAGTTCATGGGTAAAGGGGTATTTTTAGGGTTCAGGGTCAGTTTTCAGTTCATGGGTAAAGGGGTATTTTTAGGGTTCAGGGTCAGTTTTCAGTTCATGGGTAAAGGGGTATTTTTAGGGTTCAGGGTCAGTTTTCAGTTTTTGGGTAAAGGGGTATTTTTAGGGTTCAGGGTCAGTTTTGGGTTTTTGGGTAAAGGGGTATTTTTAGGGTTCAGGGTCAGTTTTGGGTTTTTGGGTAAAGGGGTATTTTTAGGGTTCAGGGTCAACAAATAAGATTGTAAAAAATTATTTTTATTATTTTCATTTATTATTTAATTATTATAATTTAATTTAAGTAGTTTTAAGTATATTTTAGTAATTAAAATTTAATATTAATTTAATTTAACACTGTTTTTAATAAAGTCGATATTTTTTACATCTATATTATTGTTAACGATATTTTGTACTCTATATTTTTGTACTTACCTGTTTGTAGATACAAACTCGATATTTTGACTGTCGATATTTTGTCCACGATATTTTGGCAAGTCGATATTTTGTCCCTCGATATTTTTTCAGTGATCCGTTGTGAAGGGTGGGATGGTGGACAGTATCAAATGCCGCCGAGAGGTCAAGGAGGATTAGTAGTGAGGATTCATCTTTGTCTAAGGAGCGATAATTGTCATCTGTAATATTTAACATAGCAGTTTCTGTACTACATCCTTTTCTAAATCCTGATTGGAAAACATCAAGGAGAATGAAGTCGAGGATGTGGTTCTCTAGTTGTGATAGGACACAATTTTCCAGGGCTTTAGAGAGGAAGGGAAGGTTAGAGATAGGGCGTAGGTTGTTAAGGTCATTAGGGTCGGCAGAGGTGTTTTTCAAGATGGGAGAGATTTGACCAAGCTGAAGGGAGGCTTGGACAGAACCAGTTGAAAGGGAGAAGTTGATGATATTAGTCCATCTAGGGGCGATGATAAATTTGAGATCTTGGACCAAGTGGGCAGGAAGAGGATCTTTTGAGTGGGAGGAAGGTTTGAGTTTGGCAATGATATTAATGATCGAGGACTCTGAGACTGGACTAAATTCGCTCTATGAAGCATTGTTTTTAGCTATGAAAGCTTTAGGAGAGGGGTCTAGTTGGGCGAGAGCAGGGAGGGTTAGAGATGGATCGAGAGGTGTGGGAAAAGTGGTTTAGGAGTGTTAGGGAGGGTGTGTTGGATGTAGGGAGGTTGGAGTGAGAGGGGGAGGGAAGAGAAGGATAGTACGATCTTATTGACTTTATTAATAAAGAAGCTGGCAATTTCCTCGCATTTGTCAATAGAGGCTAATATTTTAGGAGGGCCAGTGAGGTTTGTTTTTTAACAATGTTAAAGAGTTCTCTAGGTCGGTTTCTAGCCTGGTCAAGTTGTGACCGGAGAAAGGAGGTTTTTTCATTGAAGATGTGCTTTTTGTATTGGGCTCTAGCAGTTCTGAGGAGAACCGGATTATCTGCGGTGGGATGGTTCCTCCAAACAAGTTCAGATTGTCTGAGGGACCATCTTTCATTTTTGAGTTCGGAATAGAACCAAGACTTGGGAGGGTTGTTTTTTTGTTGTTTGAGTTTAATTGGAGCAATTTTATCAAAAGCTTCAAGTATAGAGTTATTATAATGGTTAGTTAAGTCATTGGTGCTGTCAGAGAGAGGAGGGAGAAGTAAGCGGGTTTTAATTGTGGATTTCAGTTCGCCAGGTGGAATAAGGTGAAGGTTGCGTGTAGGTTTCTTAGGTAGGGTGCTGATGGGGGCGGGGCGATTAATGGGTCTATTCAAGGTGAAGAGGATAAGGTAGTGATCAGACCAGTCTACAGGAAGTATATGAGAGAGGGAGGCCATATTGTTGCTAGTTATGATAGCATCGAGGGTGGAACCTTTGTTGTGGGTGGGGGAATGGCAGAGTTGGGTCATGTGGGTGATGTCCATGGCATCCTTGAATAGGATGACAGCAGGGTCATAATTTTTGTTCCAGTGGATGTTGTAGTCACCAAGGAAGATATTCTTAGAGTGTGAGAGAGATGCTTGGATAATAAAATCGGACATCTCTTCAGTAAAGGAGATACAATTTCCAGGGTGGTGGTAGATAGTGTGCAGCCAAATGGTGGGGGAGTTGTGAATAAAGAGATCTGCGCAAAGGTATTCAAAGGATGAAGGGTCTTGTAAATGGACAAGCAAGATGTTAATTTCAGCTTTGAAAATTAGTGCAAGGCCTCCTCCTGTTTGCTCGATTCTATCTTTCTTGATGATAGAATAACCTGGGGGAATAAGTAAGTCGACGATAGGAGTGGAGTGGGCGGTGAGCCAGGTTTCAGTTAGGAATGCGATGTCAATGTTTTCAATGAGAATGGTTTCCGCAATCTCAGTGGCGTGGCAGGTGGCAGATCGGCAGTTGAGTGGGATGGGTATGCTCAGACGTGAGTCCCGTGCTCTCCACACCACTGGAGTCAAGCTATCACGGCTGAAGACGGCTGATAGTCAGAAACCGGTCCTAGGATGCTTGATTCCAGTCAAGGAAAGACATGGCTTGGCAGTTCGGGCTGGACTGTTCCCATGAGGCACAGGGTCAAGGCTGTTTTGCATATGGCTATGTCTGAACTGGGGTGGTGTGGAGTGAAAAAAATGATGGATTTAGGCCCAGATCTCTGCACTGGGATGAATACATGACATTGTTCTGCATTCTGTCCATCAACTGTTGTTTTTGCAGTTGATCAACGTGCAACAGAGGGGTCAGGTCATTGAGTGGTGGGACAGGGGGGGATAGGTCTCAGTTGTTGGGGAGGATTAGGGGATTTTGGAAGAGGGGGGAGTCTGCTTGTTCCTAGGAGAACTGCTATAGTAGACTGATGAGTAGGGGGATAGTGGATGAGGATGGACAGGGAGAGATGGGTAAGTTTGTGAAAGAAATAATTTCCGAGGTTATTGGGCTAGTATCACGTTGTGGTCGGGAGGGCGTGTTGGCATTGTAGGGTGGGACGATTGAGGAAGGTTGAGCGGGAATGGAACTGGTTGTGAAGTCATTAGTGAGGGGAGGAGTGTTGATGTTGGTAATATCGATTGGCGGGCAGTAAGTTGATGGGTTGAGATTGGTGTTGATGTGCGACGATAAGGTGTATCGTGAGGGGATCGTAGAAGGGGTGTTAGTTGAGGAGATGGCTTTAGTAAGGAGTGAGATATCGCTTCTGAGTGAGGAGAGTTCTGAAACGAGGGACGAAAGGAGAAGTTCAATGTTAAGGGGTGACAGTGTGTAGATTGAATGCGGTGGATCTGTTTTTATTGGGTAGTTGGTCGGGTTAGGTTTGTCTCTGGGGAGATAAAGTGAGGAGTACAGGGGGGAAAACCAGGAGGAGGGAGTGGGTGGAATTATAGTGTGGGGGAGGATCGTTTTTGGAGAGTGGGTGTGCATAGGAAGTAGATGTAGGAGAGGCATTCTTTTTTGGGCTGACAGTTAGGTGGAAGTGGCGTAGGGGCAGTAGGAGTTGGCATAACTGGTAGATTGTGGGTTTTTGAAGATAGCAAGGGGGTGTGAGAGTGGGGTAATGTTTGAGGAAGTGTGGGAGCTGTTAAGGGAGTTTGGGGGATGCATGAGCGCGGGGGAGGGGACGAAGTGAGTCAGATGGAGAGGTGGTATGGGAGTCAGAGGAAGGGAGGTTCGTAACAGAGAGTGTATTTTTGGAAAGAGGAGATTTCAGGGGGTAAGTGGTAGAGGGAGAAGTGATGTGGTGTCAGGAGGACGGAGGAGCATAGAGGAGAGGGTATAATTGGAAAGGGGTAAGTGGTAGAGGGAGAAGTGATGTGGGCATCTAGGGGTGGGATGAACATAGAAGAGAGTGTATTGTTAGAATCTGGGTAGACAAGGGGGTAGGTGAGGTGGGCTGGAGGTAACATTGAGGGGTCGAATAGTGTGTGGGAAGGGTGGGGGAATGTTGAAGAGGATATTGAAAGGAGAGGAGTGTGTGACAGAGTATAGAGAGTTCAGGGTTGGAGGCGAAGCAAGAGTAGGCATGAGGGTCACAGGGGAATCATACAAAGTGGAGGGTTCATGAGTGGAGAGGGGGGTCAATAGTGGAGGCGGATGGAAGGCTGGAGGCTGGGAGATAAGGGAGTCGTAACAGGTTATAATGTTGAGAGCGAGAGAGGTAAGTAGAGATTGGGTATAATCAGTCGGATTGGTTGAGGAGGGGGAGATCGTGAGAGGGGATAAAGCGGGAGGGGGTGAGGGGATTCCGTACTAGTACTAGTGATGTAGGCAGGGAGGTCAATTGTGGTTGGGAAGGGTAGCGGAGTAGGAAGTAGGAGAGGAGGAGGGTAAAACTGGAAGAGGAGATAGGGGGTAGGAGAAATGAAGGGAGAAGAAGGCAATATAACTTGGGGTAATTCAGAGAGACGAGATGAGGGTGCAGGGGATATGTTGGCGGGTGATGCGTCAGGGGGTTGAGGGGGTGAGAGGGCAGGGTTCAAGGATTGTGTGAGGGATTGGGATATAGCGCTGAAGTGTTGTTCAAAGATAACAAGGTTGTTTTCAGGCGCTTCGATGAGAATGGTTCTGGATTTGAAGATGGAGATATCTATTTCACCCTGAAAGGTGGGAGAAGGTGTGGTGGAGAGTTTCAGGTCGTATGGAATATTGCGTGAATTCGAGATAGGGAGATGACTAAGAAATAGGCTTTTCCATTTAGATGGGCGTTTGGTGAAGAAGATGAAGTTAGTGATAAGTGAGGAGTTGAGGCTGTTGTGATGATCAGCAGAGTTTCTGGGTGGAGACAGAGAAGTTTGTGCTTGAAGATGTTCTTGCCATATTTGGAGAGATGGGAGGGGTAGAGGATGGACCAAGAGTTAGGGCCGAGTTTAGAGATGGGTGAGTTTGAGGTCGGGGGAAAGATTGGGGGGGGGGCATGATTAGGAGAATAGGGAGAGAAAGAAGAGGCAGGACAGAGTAGAGAGCAATAATCCTTGAAGTGAAGATAGGAGGTGGAAATAGGGGGAAGTAGGGGTCAAGTTGGGAATAGTCAGAGCAGATTCAAACAGAGATAGGTCTACGTGAAGTTAAACATAAGAACAGTAGGTGATGGAGCGATGAATTCAAATAAAATACATATCATAATATAAAGTGGACAACCAAGAGAATAAAAGACAGATCTAAGTGAGTGGGGAAAGAGTTACAATCAGCTCTGCAGAAATTAATGATAAAAAATGAGGGTGAACAAAACAGAAGCTTCAAATGAGGAGGAGCAGGCAACTACAAAATATACATAAAACAAAATATACATCAAACAAATTACATAGCAAAAGAAGGATATATCATAGTAAACAGTCCAGGAATTAAAGAGTTATAAATAGATGAACATGTAAAGCAAGTTAAACAAACACAAAAATAAAATAAAATATCTAAACGAAAAATTACTAAAGTGCATAAAATGGCAATATAAGTTGTAGGGGATAGGTCAAAGGTCAGTTAAGGAGGGGGTAGGGATAAAATGAGGTATACAGTGATGATAATTGTTAAAGAGGTTGGGTATAATTGAAAGGTAGATTAGATAATTGGAAGGTAAAATAGAATAGAGTACCATTGGGTTAGACAAGTAAAAACAAACACAGCAATAAAATAATATATCCAAACAAAAATTAATAAAGTGCATATAAAGGTATTATGAATGGTCAGTTAAGGAAGGGGTAGGGATAAAATATGGTATACAGTGACGATCGTTGGTAAAGAGGGTGGGTGTAGTTGCAAGGTATAGTAGAATAGAGTATCATTAGGATGAGTAATAAATTTAAAGAAGCGATAGACAAAAGATAAATGCGGAGAAAGGTAGCTAGGAGAGAAATTAAATAAGAGATATGGGAGCAAGTGCATATAAGAAAGTTAGTAAATATACAGTGTAGAGACAGCGGGCAGGAGTTTACAGATGTAAATTGTGATCAGGGCTACCTTTTCAAGATGGCCGCCGAATTAGTAGAGGTGTAATCAGTCCTTTTTCAATGTCAATGTCCCAGCAAGGCAAGGGGACAACAGGATAAAAGAGCGACAAAATGGATGCCAGCTACAGAGTGTTATTGACCAAGAAAAAAAAAACAAAATGGGAAGGCAAACAGAGAGATCAAAGTGTTAAAGAAGAAACAAAAAAAAGCGTCTGGGAAAGTTGCGTAAAATCACTGGGCAGAGGTGTACACACAGCCGAGTCCAAGATATATACTGGTCTCCCTTGCAGTCAGCCGGATCGGAGCTCCAGGCTCAGGGAACGGCGGGAGAGCCTGAGGAAATGAGGCGGGCGAGGCAGTGGACGACTCGGTCTCTGGTCTCCTGACCTTATGTAGATATTTTAGGATGAGGGGGCGGGGATCCATCAAGCTGAGAGCACATGACGGCCGGGGACAGTAGGAGCCCGAGAGTGCCTCTCAGATGGGTAGCAGATGGCAGAGCCCCATGGAGTTCCAGGGACAGCGAGGTGACTCCAGGACAAAGGTCTGGTGAGAGTGAGGGGTGAGCTGCAGCGTCAGCCGTGTGGGTGGGCAGAAGACAACAAGCGGCGGGCTATGAAGAGGTCGTCCAGACCCCGAGCAGTGTCGGCTGCGGTGTGCATCGATTGGGCATCCGTGGGCGGAGGCGGAGGACAATCACAGCAGGACTTTGGGAGCCAAAACCCTGATTCTGAGCAAAGCTCGAGGAGCTGGGCGGCACCGTGCAAAGAGGAGCGGTGGTGGTACAAGCAGCGAAGTCTCCTCAGATCGTGAAGCAGCAAAATCTCTGCATAGGCTCCAGTTCCATGATGCAACGTAGCCAATCTTGCTGACGCAGTAATAGCACCCTCTGTTGTTAATAAATTCACTAATGGCTTGTGATCACAGCGAAGTGTGCATGGTTTGCCCCAAATAAAATATTTAAAGTGTTCCAACGCCCATGCGCAGGCTAGCACCTCCCTCTCAATAATTGGATATTTTTACTTACAAGTAGACAAAGATATTGATTCTTATGCTATAATATTTTCTTGACCATGGTTTCCAATTTGTGACAAAACTGCACCAAGACTCTTATTGCTAGCATCCATTGTGATTGTACGTGTGGATTTGTATCCCATCCTCGTCGCCAGTGTACTGAAGGACATTGGTTCACTAATAAATGAAATTCCTTTAATAATGTTGAGGAGCTGAACCGACATCTGTACAGCTTCAATCTTCAACAGCATCTGCCCCAATTACAAATAATACATTCTAAGATGACACAAATACATTTCAACATGACAAGTAAAAATTCTGTAGGAACCTACATCATAGGGAATGCTCAACAGAATAAGAACACAACCATTTAATATACATAAACAGAGAGGATAGCATTGTAAGTCTATGAGACAAAAGGAAGATAGGCAGGATGGTTGCTTTCCGGAGTACTCCTGTTAGCCCCTTCGCTGCCACACCTTTTATTGGCTATTTGGAGTAGTTCATGACGTTTTGGCCACATAAGGTATCTACACCAAATTTGTGTCCTTTTTTTCCAACATCCTGTGGATTCTAAAGGCATCCAGAGTTTGTGTATTCCCCTGAAGGGGACAGCGAAATTAGCCAAAATAAGGCTAAATTTAGCTTTTTGGGGGAAAAATGGGAAAACATGCTGCAGAAGAAAGCATGTTTTTTTTTCACTGCACCTGGTATCCATAAAGGATTTCCAGCGCTAAAATCACCATCTTCCCAGCTTTCAGGAACAGGCAAACTGTTGTAAGAACCAGAATTTTCTACACAGTTTTGGCATTTTACTGAGACATGGCCTATTTTTGTGCTTTCAACCTGCTTCCAGTTAGAGGTAGAAAGAGTGTGAAACCAATAATGGATCCCAGAAAGCTATACATTTCTGAAAAGTATACAAAATTCTGAATTTAGCAAGAGGTTCTTTGTGTAGATCTTTCAAGGTTTTCATATAGAAAGTAACAGTTGAAATAAAAAAATATTGAAAACGAGTTGAAAAATACAGCCATTTGTCCCTACATTTTCACCTGTAAATTCTTCTAACTATTGCAGATTATTTAAAGCAATATACTGTTATGTTCACAAGGACAAGGAAATATTAGCAAACATTTCTATTAAAAAGAAAAACAATTCTGGTAGTAGAGATATGTAGGCCTTGTAGGTTCACCAAGAACCTGAGGTGCCCAGTGCCAATAACTGAGCTGCACCTTGCAATGTTTTTTCATAGTGTACTGAGTATACAGCAATTAACTTTAAAGAAAGAGTGAAAAATAGGTATCAAGGAAACCTATGCATTTCCAAAATGAGAACAAGATATGAAGTTCAGAAGCAGTAGTTATTTGCACATCTCTGAATTTGTGGGTACCCATCATAGCATGTGAATTAGATGCCATTTTTCAAAATGACTTCCTTTTTACACCCTTTCTTACATTTGGAAGGCAGAAATGCATAGATAGACAATTTGTAGTAACCGTTGTTTTACTATTCTGTGCTCTCCTCAGTCTCCTGATAAAAATGGTACCTCACTTGTGTGGGTAGGTTTAGTGTCCGGGACAGGAAATGGACGAAAAGCAATGTGGACACAACGCATTTTTTCATTGAAAACTGACAGTTTTTTTGCAATGCGCCTAGGTGGGAAATTTGGGTCTTAGCTCAGCCGGCACCTTAGTAAACCTAGCAAACCTGTACATTTTTGATAACTAGGCACCCAGGGGAATATAGAATGTGGTGACTTGTGTGGCTCTCACCAGGTACTGTTACCGAGAATCCACTACAAACCTCAAATTTTGTCTTCAAAAATGCATTTCCATTACATTTCTGAGAAGGAAAGCTCAGGAAAATTTTATGTGGGTAGGCCTAGTGCCCGTGACAGGAAACGGCCCAAAACACAATGTGGACACATCACATTCTTCCACTGAAGACTGGCCCTTTTCTCTGCAATGTGCCTAGATGTTGATTTTGGACCCTAGCTCAACTGGCACCAAGGTTATCCTAGTGATCCTGTACATTTTTGAAACCTAGACACCAAGGGGATTCCAGAATGGGATAACTTGTGAGGCTCTCATCAGGTTCTGGTACCTGCTCTCTTGTTTCTCCTACCCCTTGTTGTAAAGCGCTCTGATATCTGCAAAGATCTTGTTCGCGCTATATAAAACTCTCAAAATAAATGAATAAATAAACCTTCGTCAAAAAAACAAATTTTCCTCACATTTCTGTGGTGGAAAGTTTTGGAATCTGTGGGGAGCAACACAATTCTACCCACCTAGCATTCTCCCAAGTCTCTCTTTAAAAATGGCACCTCACTTGTGTGGGTAGGCCTTTTGCTCTTGACAAGAAACTACCCAAATGCAAAACATGGACACGTCAAATCTTTTCACTGAAAACAGACCCTTTTTTTTACAATGTTCCTTGCTGTGGATTTTGGGTCGTAGCTCAGAAGGCACCTTGGTAAACCTAGTAAAACCTTACATATTTTAAAACTAAGCACCGTAGGTAATCTAGGATGGGGTGACTTGTGTGGCTCTCACCAGGTTCTGTTACCCAGAATCCCTTGCAAACCTCACACATTGTCTAAAAGAACTCATTTTCCTCACATTTCTGTGATGGAAAGCTCTGGAATCTGAGGGGAGCCACAAACAACCTTTCATCCAGCATTCCCCCAAGTCTTCTGATAAAAATGGTTTCTCTCTTGTGTGGGTAGGCCTGGTGCCTGTGACAGGAAATAGCCCAAGACGCAACATGGACACAACCCATTTTTCCACTGAACACTGACACCTTTTTTGCAATAGGCATGCTCTCCGAGTGGCATCTAAAACAAAAGACTCTTCAGCGTTCTGGAAAGCGGTTAATGCCCCTTTTCTAGTTGATAAAGGGAAGGCAAGTATAGAAATAGCACTCACTAGGGAGGAATGAGTTGATCATTTCTCCCAACTATATTCTATCCCTGGCCCTGAACTAAGTCATAGCGACTTGGCAGGGGCCAGGGCAGAACTCCAGACTGCAAATCACCATTCTCATCTCCAACTAGAACCTAATGAAATTGAGGAGGAAATCGCACAGAGTAAGAGTGGTAAGGCCCCATGGCCAGATGGTATCCCCATGGACCTCTTTAAACATAATATAGCTTCCTGGGGAAATGCATCCATTTCAACCAGCCTTATTCCTACCTGGAGCGAATCGATTTTGGTCCCGATTTTTTAAAAAGGGGGTCAGGCACAACCCAGCTTGTTATCGGCCTATCTTGCTTCTAGACGCCACGGTCAA
Organism: Lissotriton vulgaris; assembly: GCF_964263255.1. Lineage (NCBI taxonomy): Eukaryota > Metazoa > Chordata > Amphibia > Caudata > Salamandridae > Lissotriton > Lissotriton vulgaris. The sequence continues at coordinate 335,851,225 of NC_141685.1, read as the reverse complement.
GATAATCGATAGAGTACTCCTTTCCAGACTGCATGACTGGGCAGATGATCACTCTATCATTAGCAACATCCAACACGGGTTCTGTCGGGCCTGGGTACGATAGGCCTGAATTTACAACTAACTATTGTCAAATATACTAAGGACAAAAGGGTCCCTCTCTATCTGGCCTTTGTGGATTTATCCGTGGCCTTTGATTGCGTTATCCCCAATAAACTCTGGCCAATTTTGGAGAAGATGGGAATGGAATTACCTTTAATCTCCTTAATGAGAGAATTTTATAATGGGGCCAGGGCCAGGGTGCGATTTGGCATAGAGGGCGAGAGCACCGATTCTTTTGCTGTTAGAAGAGGGGTAAGGCAGGGCTGTGTCCTGGCACCCTTTCTATTTACCTGGTATATTAACAACTTGGATCTGGTGTTGAGAGAGGAGTGCCAGGACCTCCTAAGGGTAGGGAAGCGTCCACTCCCTGTGCTCATGTATGCTGAAGACGCAGTGCTCATGGCCCGCACCCCAAATACTCTCCAGAAGTTTTTATATAGATGTGTACATTTTATGTCCAACTTGGGTCTCTCTGTTAATGCATCTAAAACATTTATTTTAATATGTGGCATGGAGACCAACAAGTGCCGCTCATTCTTTTTAGAGAAGAATTGTATAACATGCACCAATACTTTCTCATATTTGGGGGTCTTATTTGATCGTACTGGATCATGGAAACAGGCCGTTTATCAAAGGAGAGCGCTATTTTCTAACGCACTGGCAGCCCTGACTAACTTTGATAGGAAACTGGGCAGACGGCCCCAGTAAGAACAACTTCACATCTACAAAGCTAAATGTGTTTCAATAGCTATTTATGGGACGGGCATTTGGAGACACAAAGACGTGCCATCTTTGCAGAGGGCTCAAAGCAGATTTCTTAGACACCTGCTTGCTGTCCCGGTCAGCGTCCCCATTTTTAATTGTCATTCAGAACTGGGCTTATCGTATTTAGAGGATGTCATTGCCATTCAACCAATCCTTCTGTGGCACGACATTTGGACTACAGAGCAGACTATCTTAAATCGCAAATGATTAGCGACTGTTGTGGACTCGATGGGGCTTCTCACTTAGGATGGCTTAAGTACGTCAAGGTATTTCTGTGCAAATTCGCTCATCAAGAATATTTAGATAACCCCATCAATCTAACTAAAATAGAAAGGAAAGTTTTTAAACTCAGCTGCTTACAATATCTTGAAAACATCAGATTAAATACAAAGATAAAAAAAACTTCAGTTTCTGCCCACCAAAATATTCTGACTACCTTTAAGATACCGCCGTATTTAACCTATGTAACCTCTGATTTTGTAAGATTTTTACTAATACGATTTAGGATGGGCATTGTTCATAGGTTACTTAGCTTCCCAGTAAACACTCAGTTAGTGGTGTCACTCTCCCAAACGGTGGAAGTCACAGCGGAGCGCTTTCGTAACTTTCTCCTAAGCGTAAAGAGCTGGATGAATATGAACTTTTTGAAGCTCAACACCGAAAAAACGGACGTGATTGAGTTTGGACAAAAACCCTCTATCTGGAGTCATTTATGGTGGCCTCCAGAAGCTGGTACATGCCCCGTCCCAGCACAAAAAGTTAAGAACTTAGGTTTTATGATTGATAAAGAACTAACCTGTACCGCACAAATTAGTCAAGTCACATCGGCCTGTTTTTTCACAATTAAGGTCCTCCGGAAAATCTTGCTGTTTATACCTTTTACATTGAGGAAAACAGTAGTTGGAGCGCTGGTACTGTCCCACATGGACTACTGTAACGTGCTGTACTTAGGAACTGGCGAAAAACAAATTGCAAAACCCCAGTCAATACAAAATGCGTCAGCCACAGTATTGCTAGAGCTCCCTACGCGTCACCCAACATTGAATGCCACATTGGCTCCCTGTCAGGAGAAGAGTGCAATTTAAGGCCCTTTGCTTAGTCCATAAACCCCTCAATGGTAGGGTGCGGAGGACATGACAAATCTTTTTCCTCGTTATGTGACGTCCCGCACATTAAGATCTAGCAGACTGGGCCCGATTTGTCTGCCCAAAACAAGGAGAGTCCGATGGCGCGGCAAATCCTTTTCCTACCAGGCAGCGAAACTATGGAATAACCTACCCACTGTGCTACGCTCGGTTACAGAAAGGACCTGATTTAGAAAAGCTTTGAAAACTTGGCTTTTTTCTATGGTATAACTGGTAGTCCCGTTCATCTCCCTCCGACAGTGCCAAGACGCCTCGGCATAAGCGCGCTTAATGAATAATTCAGTCAGTCAGTTAGTCATTGGACTAGTCCGCTGCCCAATTGCCCATGTGATGATTTGTCAGCACAATCCACCATACATGTTTTATTTTCCTGTAAATTTTCTACAGCCCAGAGGAAAAGGTGGTTACTGCTAGTTCTCAGAACACTTGGGTTGAGACAATGTCGCCCAGCTTTCATAGTTATGCAATCCCTGGGGTAAGAACTTGTGACTTTATCTGTTACATTGTTTTTAAAGACTGTTTTTAATTGTAGAAGGACTATCCCCATGTAAGAATCTGTACAGCATAACTTATTTTTTCCTTCTAAGTGTTCTTTTAAATGTGCTTTTATGATAATTCTATTAATCGAATAAAGCTTGATTGAATTGAATTGAGTATACACTGCCAAGTGGTGCCACCCCAGCCCTGGACCATTAGAAGTGGGCCTAAGGTGCTCAGTCAGCCTCTGTGGATCCAGTGGACCCAACCCATGTTCTCTGATGTGTGACACAATGCCAAGCAGAACCAACATTTCACCACCGCAGCTTGGATTTTCTCCTCACAAAGGCCCGCAACTCATTGCAGCCTGTCGCCTCTTCAGGACTGTTACTACACGATGCATCCTGTGCAGGCTCTCGCATCTCTCATCACTGGCAGCCTCACCAATAATGCTGAACTCCAAATCGCAGCCTGGCAACTACTCTGAACTGACGCATTGCTCCAAGTGTGCGATGCATCCTTGCCACTTGACTTCGCATAACAAGCCCCCGTTGACAGGATCCTCAACAATGGTGCAGGACCTCGCATCTCAGAACTAATGCATTGCATCGGCTACATGACGCATCTTTGACGGGTACCTTCGCAACTGTCTGCAAACTTGGATTTAAGGTACTTTGATGTAGCGGGCCTAACTGGGTCATCGTGGTCAGTCTGAACTTGCAACTTTGTCCCTGTCTGAAGTGATTAGATATCCACCGTTGGCACTTGTTGCCAGCTCTTCCACGGCAGCGTTACAGGAACTCCACTGGCTGCCGGTCCATCTACGCGTTCGCTACAAAGCAGCGTGTATTGTGTTCAGGGCTATCCATGGCCTGGGCCCAATCCCTTTGCGGAGAATGTTTGCCTGGTACCTTCCATCCCGAGCTTTACGTTCCTCTTCATCCAGGCTACTAATAGTTCCGCGCTTCCAGAGAGTGAGGATGGGTGGCCGATCGTTCAGAGTAGCGGCGGCCAAACTCTGGAACTCCCTGCCAATATCCCTGAGAAGTCTTGAGGATCTCTTAGCCTTCAGAAAGGCGCTGAAAACCTACCTCTTCCCTAGGACAGGCTAAGCTGCTGAATTTGCTGGATCATGGGTCAAAGCGCCAGGATGCCCTTGGTGGTGACATGTTTGCGCTATATAAGTATACCACAATACAATACAATACAATACTATTTTCACTGCACAAATAGTTCACTCATTGACTCTGAGTTATATCTGACTGCTCTGTGCCTTGCTACCTGAGGGTTGAGCAAAGGATAATTTAGGGTTTTTTGTGACTTCAGCCTGACAGGGGTTGTGGTTCCTGGCTGCTTGAATAGGGTTTTGTGCCCCTCAACCAATAACTCAATTTCGTAAAATAAGTAATTAGTAACTCAATTCGTAATTATGCTTAATTTGGATATGTTGTCATATGTTTAATAATATTTAAACTATCCTCATCAAATGTGAAAGAGTTGGGTAACCACATTAAACAGCAAAATGGTATCTTCCATTTAGATAAACTCAATAAGTCCATTGCCTTAAACACGAACCACACCGGAACCATGATGAATCCATCAAACATAAAAAGCTGTATTTTGTTAACAAATATTTCTTTCCTGCTATACCTTGTAACGGTGTTTATTGTTATCTTGGGTCATAAATCATTTGATATTAAAGTATTATTGCAAGAGCATGATAATGAAAGTTGTTGAATATTATTAGACTTTGCAATTAATAATTCAACAGAGAACTCATTTAATACATTTCTAACCCTATTGTTGTATGGTGTTATTGTTTTCTTGTCCATGTATGTGTGCTGTTGCCATTGTTTTTTTATTGGAATGGTATTTGCATAGAACTGAAAAGGCCAGTGTATGCCATAGGTTGCCTCTGTTGGGCTTTCTTATTCCCTGTGGCTTATGGGTCGGACTGTTCTTTTGATTGCTCTCCTTGTGGGCCTTATTGCTGTTTCTCAATAAACTAAAACTTCTTCAACATTCCTGCTCTTGTTTCCTGTGCTTATTGGAAAGACGTAACTACTACTATCCAATTCAATCCTACGTTTTGGTTGCTTATTAAGTTACAAATCACTGATTGTTTCAGGACCCTGTAATCAAACCTATGATCCATTTCTTGATAAGAATTCGAAGTGCAAATTTGTTTCTGACAAAAAGTGTAAATCTTTTAAATCTGCTATCGAATAACACTCTCAAGTATATAGGTGGGTAACTTGTAACCCTGGGTCTAGAGCATTCTCTTTTTATTCCCTTCCAGGCAAATCTTAAGCAAAAGCTGATCGTATTTATGCTTATAACCCTCTTATTTCTAATCCAGTTAGATATGAATTTGGGGTTCTTTTCATATCAGATCCTGCTGATTGTTGTAACTGTGCTAGTTATGGATTGTGATACTTACCATAACGTGGGAATAGCGGTGTTTTGGAGGTTTTAATGTGTAACCACAACAGCACTTCAACTGTGATTTATACGTGAGTCACTGAGCTCAACCCTCCCCATGTTGCCAATCCCAGCTACACTCGTCCTTCAGCTATGTGCCACAAGAGGTTGGCAAGAGGCTGAAAGCCAGGCCATATGCCCAACCCTCTACAGGGAGCAAACCACAGTGGTGGATGGCCTTCAACTGTGCAGAGCCTGGGTTTGACCACAGGGGTTGTACTCCTGCCAGATCCTTCTCCCATCACGCCACATTTGGCCAATCCACACTTGTGTACTTTGGCCAAGTGCATCAGGAGCCAAATTACAGAAGGTGCCCTGGGGGCTCAACAGACATTTGTGCCACTTTGCGAGCACCCAGGGCACTTTGGTAGTATTACAGAAGGGACCACAGACGCTTGTGCATTCCCTTATGTAATACTGAAAGTGCTAGCTCACATAAAGCTCCAGTGCTTTCTCAAGAGGGCATTCCCTCATTTGCGTAGAGGATTGTCCCACGCAAATGAGGGATTCCCTTTGCCTCTTTGCCCACGCCATATTACAGATGAGGGCGCAGAGCCAAAGAAGCTCAAGAGGTGCACTGCAGGGGGTAAAGTGGGTCCCATGGACACCCCAGACATCCCCTTCCAGGCAGGCGCAGTCACTGACTGCACCCGCCTGCAAGGGGATCTCTCTCCCCTCTTAAAATTGCAGGCAGGTTGCCGCCTGCTCTGTGAAACATGGAGAGGCTGCTTTAAAGCTGCTCCGTATTTCACTTGAATGTGCTGCTCCCAGGGCAACACAAGTTTGCAGCTGCCCTGAGGGCAGCGCATTCTATGTAATAGGGTGCACTTTCCCTGTTTGCGCCTGGCACACCTGTTTTAAGGTAAGCCGGGCACAAACAGGGAAAGTGCACCCTTTACATAATAGGGCCCCAGTTGTGTACTGAACACTGTTTTTCCTTTTTTTCATGATTCAGAAATTCTACACTGTATTGGCAAATCCTGATGCCAAGGATAGTCTTTGGGGACTCAGGGAGGTTCCTGGACTCACAAATCTAGCAAACTCATTGTGAATCCTGCAATAAACATTTTTTCTTGATAATTATCTTATTGCCAGGAGGATAGTTTGACTCAGTCCCTCATTGGTCCGGACTCAGGGTAGGTTCACTTGGTACCCTTTTGTCCTTTCCATTTTTATTTTTTCTAGCATGCTGCTTTTGTTTGCTAATTATGGATGCAAAATAATGTATTCAAGCTGCAGACCCACACACAAAATGATCTAAAAATTCCACCAACCGTCTAGAAGACTACGCTCTGCCTCCCTTTGACTTGCTCATACTTCCCGCATCTACTGAAGCAGAAATGAAGGACACTCCTCCTACATACCAGCAAAGACCTGGAACAGCCTCCCCACGCACCTCCAGACCATCACCTCACTTTCGTAATTCCGAATGCCCTTCAAGACTTGGCTGTTCGAATAAACCTCCGGGAACTGCAAGTGCCTGGATACCCTATTGGGTGATTAGCCACGCTTTATAAATCCTGATTGATTTTGCAGTCAGCCACTCAGAATGTGGCCTGTTTATGAATCAGTAGTCAGATTTGTGGATCCGCTATGCACACCAGGAGCTAAAGCTCATAGTCCAAGAGTATACATTTAATTTTTTCGTGGATTTCCTAATCCTCTGCAAATTTGCAAATCTGCAGAAAATTGGCTAATTAACGGTCTGGATATCTCCAAAATGTAACATTTTCATGCACAGATGTGAACAATTTTAAATGAAAAATTTCCCAAAATACTACTGAATGGATTTGAATCAAAGCAAATAGAGGTATTGCCTTGACTTATGCTCCAGTGACTTGCCATGTTTGGTATCAAGGATCAAGGATTCCTTGGTAGGTAAAGAGGAAAATGTCACTTTTTGGACTGTCCCTGTTTTAATGTCCCTGCCTGATGACTCTGCATAAAGTTGCTTTGAAGACCAAAACATTGATGGATGAAGTGTAACTAGTGCTCCCACCATGCACTGCTTTTGACCTCATATATTACATTACTCAGAACATGCTTAAAGACATCTCTGATGACATCACTGATGACATCACTGATTACATCTCAAATGACATCATGGATGACATCACACAATTATTGTGACACCGTTCTACAAGGTTTGTGGCACTGTAGTGATTCAAAATACTACAGGTTAGGACCATTTTCTATTCACCTTAATGGGATTAAACACGTGAGTACTTCACATAAGGAGCAATTTTAAGTCAAGAGGTTAACAGGTATGCATTTGCCACTGTAAAAAAACTTTCTTCCAGGCCCTATGAACTACACTCTGTAGTTTAGTAAGATTCACTATACGCTTATCTCAGATGTGGACAGTCGCGTACAACCTTAAAGTCATGCTTATAGCACCAGTGAGAGATAAACCACCTCTAAGTGGGATGCCACTACTTTTTTCATTATTCAACAACCGCTAAAGTATCAAAACCTTCAGCTAGTCTCTCCCTCCTGCTCTTCTTTGCACCGCAGCGCTGAGATGCCCAAGGGTAGTCACGCGCTTTACAAATCAAAAAATAAATGTCATCAATTAAGTTATTTGAGATATCATCAGTGATGTCATTAAACAGGTCATGAGTGATATTATATGTGAGGTTATAAGCAGTGCACAGAAGGGGCGTAAGTTACAGTTAGTTCGGTCAACTTTAACTGATGAATTTAAGTGACCGGTGATCCAATAAGATTAAAGTCAAAGCTTCCAAGCTGGTATATCTAGTCAATGTAGTCATAGTTTCACTGGAGGAAATAAAGGTCGAGAGGCTCAATGAGAGCTGGAGGAAGCGCTGTGGTCACTGCTGGAAGATATTGGACTGCTCGGCTTTATCAAATTCTGATTGGGGTACTCTACCCATCCCATTTAATCACAGAGGATGTGCTGCTGAAGTTAACATCTGCAAAGACTAACGGATAGATTTAAATCCTGTCACATGCTTAATTGAGCCTCTGGACCTTTATTTCCTCCAGTGAACCTACGAACACATTGACCATATATACCTGCTTGGAAGCTCTGACTTTAATCTTATTTGCAAACACAACAGGTGATGGACAGAATGAGGATCAATATCACACACTCACCCCAGTCCAAAGATCTGGGCCCAAATCCATCGTTTTTTTGCACTCCACACCACCCTGGGTTAGACAATGGCGATATGCAAATCAGCTCTGACCCTGTGCCCAATGGGAACAGTCCAGTCCGAACTACAAAAGCCATGTCCTTCCCAGAACGGAATCAAGCATCCGAGGACCGGACCGGTTTCGAGGTAACACCTCTCATCAGCCCGGCTAGCTTGACTCCAGTGGTGTGGAGTGCCTGGGACCCACGTCTGGGCATCCCCAGCGCACTTAGGGCGGAATATGCAAACACAACAGGTGATGGACAGAATGTGGATCAATGTCACACACTCACCCCAGTCCAAATATCTGGGCCCCAATCCATCGTTTTTTTGCACTCCACACCACCCTGGGTTAGACAATGGCGATATGCAAATCAGCTCTGACCCTGTGCCCCATGGAAACAGTCCAGTCCGAACTACAAAAGCCATGTCCTTCCCAGAACGGAATCAAGCATCCGAGGACCGGACCGGTTTTTAATCTTATTTTATCACCTGTCACTATTTCTGCGGTGCTACTTTGTTCAAGCCACTACTTATCACCATCGCTTGAAACTTCGATTTACTTATATAAGCCCTGAGTTGAAATAAAGAAATGAAAATGAGGAACCACATTTTTCGTGATTTATTGAAATTTGTGAGCTAAATGACTAAAAATTGTGGTGGACCTGTGCTGTTGTAATTTATCTACTAGGTTCCATTGGGAAATAGCACTGTTACAGTGGGTGCTTTTCAGTGTGCACACTTACCCATCTTCAAATATCGGGTGCATCAATTATCAAATTGGGGTTACTTTTTTGTTAGGTGTTGTACCAAAACAATGCTGAAAAACAAAAATAAACCACCTTCTTTTCCTCTTTTCATTTTTTGCACAATTTCCACAAGAACCTTTAAACTAAACTGCGGGGTTTGCCAGGGCTGCATTTTAGCGGCTTTTTTATTTATTCTCTACCTCAATAAGTTAGAATTAGCACTGACTGACCCCCTCTTGAACATCCCTAAAGTTGGTGGTCGCACAATACCCTGCTCTGCGCAGATGACACTATTAATTGCCCGGACGACCAATGGGTTACTGAGACTTTTAGATCATTTCATTGATTTTATGAATGACCTTGATTTATCCACTCATTTTTTAAGTCACACTTGATGAAGTTTGGCCTACAGAAAACACAAACCATGACATTTTCAGTAGAAGACCACCATATCAGACAGGTTGATACATTTCATTATTTGGGTGTTCAATTGGACTCTGGTCTTGATTTGGCACTCGCTAATAACTTATAGCGTGATGGCTTTCAACAGGGCTACGTTTAGCATAGGAGACTTTACCCGTCAACTAGGGTGCACCCATGTAAAAATTGTTGGACATATTTAAGGCTATGGGCAGTCCGATGGCCAGTTATGGATGTGGTAACTGGGGATATGGGCCTGTCGTCCCAATTCAAATAGCTAAAAACAAATTCCTCAGGGTTCTCCTAGGGGTTGCACAAAGTATACCCTCTGAGGTTGTGCGAGAAGAGTAGGGCGTGGTCTATGTTATTGATTATATTCGGCTTTGCCCCTTGATGCTCTGATTTCAGTTTGGAGAGAGGAGAAGTTAGGTCTCAACAAACTGATCATGCAAGATTGCATGAACCTGGATCTTCCTTGATCCCCTGGTTGGGTTATGTTTCCTCTAACATGAAAAGCTTAGGGAGACCCAAACTTTAATCTGATCCGAGATGTATATTTAAAACTGACCATAGATGTTCTACAGAAGCTTTCAGAGACAAAATGGCAGCAGATCATGAGACTTTAGTATTCAATAAACACTTTATGATGTTAGGGGGACTACAGTCTGCCCGACACCATTGCTGTCTCAGGCCCGACCAATCTCCGGTCAGCAGTTCGGACACCACTATTATATTGCGACTGCTCATGGTGTGGTCGCATACTCCCATTTCTGCATGGGAGCTTGTGCTGAGGCCGAAAACCAGCCATAGCACAAGCTCCCATAGAGAAATGGAAGTTTCTGTTAATCCCTGCACCAAGTGGCGGGCACTAATGGTGCCCCCTAGGCAACCAACCAGAGGCCTCAGGGAGAAGGGGGCCATGCTAGGGTCCCTCAAAGTCACTTTCCGACAGACATTTCATGACGGAAAGCCTTACATGGAAAGCATGTCAGAAACTATATTGTAATCGTGACAGCAGAAATGCTGTCCATAGGAATTATGGTAAGGCCTCAGACTGGCCGATGGGCTCCTTGAGCATGTCGGAATCCAGCTGGAATGACCGGTTGGTTTCACTTTTGACCACCTGCATTGTGATGCACTGTCGAAAGTGAAACCTACAATGTGACTCCAAAAGCCTCTGACCTGTTGTCAGAGGCTTTCCAAGTCACATCGTAATGAGGCTCTTAGTACTTAATTTGACACTGGTGAAAACTGTTAGTAGACCAGCGCTTTCTCTGACGGAATATGTCTTGCCAAATGCAAAAACCACAGTTGATGGACAGAATGCAGAACAATGTCATACATTCACCCCTATACAGAGATCTGGGCCTAAATCCATCGTTTTTTTGCACTCCACACCACCCTGGGTTAGACAATGGCGATATGCAAATCAGCTCTGACCCTGTGCCCCATGGAAACAGTCCAGTCCGAACTACAAAAGCCATGTCCTTCCCAGAACGGAATCAAGCATCCGAGGACCGGACCGGTTTTTAATCTTATTTTATCACCTGTCACTATTTCTGCGGTGCTACTTTGTTCAAGCCACTACTTATCACCATCGCTTGAAACTTCGATTTACTTATATAAGCCCTGAGTTGAAATAAAGAAATGAAAATGAGGAACCACATTTTTCGTGATTTATTGAAATTTGTGAGCTAAATGCCTAAAAATTGTGGTGGACCTGTGCTGTTGTAATTTATCTACTAGGTTGCATTGGGAAATAGCACTGTTACAGTGGGTGCTTTTCAGTGTGCACACTTACCCATCTTCAAATATCGGGTGTATCAATTATCAAATTGGGGTTACTTTTTTGTTAGGTGTTGTACCAAAACAATGCTGAAAAACAAAAATAAACCACCTTCTTTTCCTCTTTTCATTTTTTGCACAATTTCCACAAGAACCTTTAAACTAAACTGCGGGGTTTGCCAGGGCTGCATTTTAGCGGCTTTTTTATTTATTCTCTACCTCAATAAGTTAGAATTAGCACTGACTGACCCCCTCTTGAACATCCCTAAAGTTGGTGGTCGCACAATACCCTGCTCTGCGCAGATGACACTATTAATTGTCCGGACGACCAATGGGTTACTGAGACTTTTAGATCATTTCATTGATTTTATGAATGACCTTGATTTATCCACTCATTTTTTAAGTCACACTTGATGAAGTTTGGCCTACAGAAAACACAAACCATGACATTTTCAGTAGAAGACCACCATATCAGACAGGTTGATACATTTCATTATTTGGGTGTTCAATTGGACTCTGGTCTTGATTTGGCACTCGCTAATAACTTATAGCGTGATGGCTTTCAACAGGGCTACGTTTAGCATAGGAGACTTTACCCGTCAACTAGGGTGCACCCATGTAAAAATTGTTGGACATATTTAAGGCTATGGGCAGTCCGATGGCCAGTTATGGATGTGGTAACTGGGGATATGGGCCTGTCGTCCCAATTCAAATAGCTAAAAACAAATTCCTCAGGGTTCTCCTAGGGGTTGCACAAAGTATACCCTCTGAGGTTGTGCGGGAAGAGTAGGGCGTGGTCTATGTTATTGATTATATTCGGCTTTGCCTCTTGATGCTCTGATTTCAGTTTGGAGAGAGGAGAAGTTAGGTCTCAACAAACTGATCATGCAAGATTGCATGAACCTGGATCTTCCTTGATCCCCTGGTTGGGTTATGTTTCCTCTAACATGAAAAGCTTAGGGAGACCCAAACTTTAATCTGATCCGAGATGTATATTTAAAACTGACCATAGATGTTCTACAGAAGCTTTCAGAGACAAAATGGCAGCAGATCATGAGACTTTAGTATTCAATAAACACTTTATGATGTTAGGGGGACTACAGTCTGCCCGACACCATTGCTGTCTCAGGCCCGACCAATCTCCGGTCAGCAGTTCGGACACCACTATTATATTGCGACTGCTCATAGTGTGGTCGCATACTCCCATTTCTGCATGGGAGCTTGTGCTGAGGCCGAAAACCAGCCATAGCACAAGCTCCCATAGAGAAATGGAAGTTTCTGTTAATCCCTGCACCAAGTGGCGGGCACTAATGGTGCCCCCTAGGCAACCAACCAGAGGCCTCAGGGAGCAGGGGGCCATGCTAGGGTCCCTCAAAGTCACTTTCCGACAGACATTTCATGACGGAAAGCCTTACATGGAAAGCATGTCAGAAACTGATATTGTAATCGTGACAGCAGAAATGCTGTCCATAGGAATTATGGTAAGGCCTCAGACTGGCCGATGGGCTCCTTGAGCATGTCGGAATCCAGCTGGAATGACCGGTTGGTTTCACTTTTGACCACCTGCATTGTGATGCACTGTCGAAAGTGAAACCTACAATGTGACTCCAAAAGCCTCTAACCTGTTGTCAGAGGCTTTCCAAGTCACATCGTAATGAGGCTCTTAGTACTTAATTTGACACTGGTGAAAACTGTTAGTAGACCAGCGCTTTCTCTGACGGAATATGTCTTGCCAAATGCAAAAACCACAGTTGATGGACAGAATGCAGAACAATGTCATACATTCACCCCTGTACAGAGATCTGGGCCTAAATCCATCGTTTTTTTGCACTCCACACCACCCCAGTTCAGACATGGCCGTATGCAAATCAGTCTGACCCTGTGCCTAATATGTGTTTTTTTGCAATTTTCACTCCGAGTGGACTGGGTATGCTCACACGTGAGTCCCAGGCTCTCCACATCACTGGAGTCAAGTTATCCAGGCTGAAGAAGGCTGATAGCCAGAAACCGGTCCTTGGATGCTTGATTCCGGTCTAGGAAAGACATGGCTTGGTAGTTCAGGCTGGACTGTTCCAATGAGGCACAGGGTCGAGGCTGATTTGAATATAGCCATTGTCTGACCTAGGGTGGTGTGGAGTGCAAAAAAATCGATGGATTTAGGCCCAGATCCTTGTACTGGGGTGAATGTAAGACTTTGTTCTGCATTCTGTCCATCAAATGTGTTTTTTGCAATTTTCACCTGAGTGGGCTGGGTATGCTCAGACGTGAGTCCCAGGCTCTCCACATCACCGGAGTCAAGCTATCCAGGCTGAAGAAGGCTGATTGCCAGAAACCGGTCCTTGGATGCTTGATTCCGGTCTAGGAAAGACATGGCTTGGTAGTTCGGGCTGGACTGTTCCCATGAGGCACAGGGTCGAGGCTGATTTGCATATAGCCATTGTCTGACCTAGGGTGGTGTGGAGTGCAAAGAAACGATAGATTTAGGCCCAGATCTTTGTACTGGGGTGAATGTAGGACATTGTTCTGCATTCTGTCCTTCGACTGTGTTTTTTTGGAATATGTCTTGCCACCAGCGCGGTTTATTGACATTCTTCAGGTTTAATTTATTTCCTCGGCTATTGCCTAGGTCGTCTTTTATCCTACATACCATAACCCAAATTTATGTAACCCAATTTAGGATTCAAAGTAGTTTCCTGCCGATAAAACTGCGATCATTTTAACACCGGTCCTTGATAATATGCCCCATAGTTTTTTTTACCCAAAGTGCCCTTTGTGGCAGGGAGGTCCAGTGGGGATTTGATCACTTTCGGAGCAGTGGAATTGAGGGGGCATGTTTTGGGTTTGTGCTGGGAAGCACAAATGCTGCAGGGGTTAAATATATTGGTGCCGGGCACTACTCCAATAGTACTGGTTAACTTTTATAATGCCAGAACTGGGCCTGGTAGGGTTTTCAGCCTTCATCTCTTAAATATGGCTCTGAATTTCCTGTCGGAGTCTGGTACCGGGAGAGAGATGTTAATATTTGTGGGATATTTTAATTGCCACTTTTGTGAAAGCCCTCTAGCACCTGACGACTCCAAACCCAAATGCATGTTGTCAGGGGGCTCCACCCTGCTCACAGTAAAGAGGGCTTAGAGTTAGGCACTATTTTAGACTCCCATAATCTTGTGCATGCCTTCGTAATTAGTTCACTCCACCAATCCTCTTATTTTTCCAACTTTCAAGGGGAGGGGGTGTATATCAATCATTGACATCATTTATGGTCCTGCACCCCTGTTTTTGTATATCTCCAGTTTTTACAGCATTCACAACCCGTTTAGTGATCACAATCCTTGACCCTAGACTTCAGTGGGATAACTGTTGTTAGCGCAAGGGTGGGGGAACTTGGGGCTTTCCATTTATGACCAAGGCAGAAGCTGTAAATGGACTCAAGTGGACCTGATGCACTTCAAATCCTCCCTTTTCACTGGTTGTGTACAGTAGATCTCCATATGTCTAGATGCAGATCCCCTGAGAGGGATGGTTTGCTAGCATTTGAGGGCTTCACCCAAAAAATGTTTGAATTACTGTCAGTACAGATGTTTAATTTGGGATCTCAAGACACTATGTGGTTCATTAGGGACTGCTCAAGGAGCCTTTGGCAATTGAAGGTGGCTCTGAAGCATGCCACATGAGACAGAAATCTTTTGCAGCATGCAGGCAGGCATATAAGGAGGCACTAGCAAGCCGTAAAACCACACTGCTGGAAATTGCCGGGGAAGAGCTAAGCCAGGCGAAAGAGTGTGGATATCGCTCTCTTTCTTGGAGGGTGGTAAATAGGCCCTGCTTTGCAGAGGGAGCTGGTCCATCAATATACCATCATATCACTTTAGGGAGGTGGTGGAAGGCAAGGTCAGGGTAAAAGCAGGGATGAGGAGTACAACTGTAGTTTTTGCATTAGATGAAGTTACCCTTGGCACCTGCACATTAACACATAGCAAGGCTCCGGGCCCTGATTGGTTCCCCCAGACCTGTGTCTGGCTGATATTGAGTTTTGTGGACCCCTTCTGACTCAGGTGTTAAAAGCAGCTGCACGGACTGTGGTGTTGCTTTTGTGGTCAATGGCAGTGATCGTGCCAGTGTTCAAGAAGGAGTATAAGGACAACTCCCATGTTACAGCTCCATTTTATTGACAGATACGGTAGTGAAGGACTTGGGGTGTTATCTGAAGTGAAGAATAACTGGAAGCCCCTGATTGAGGGAAGGAGAACCAAACTTGTTTAAACCACCGGGCATTGGCTACCTTTGCACTCAGGTTAGGTTCCTGGTCACCGTGTGATCTACCAGGCCAAATGTGTGTCTCAGATCCGGTTGAGCAGCAAGGTCTGGGGGTATGTGATGAATGATAAAATCTAGGAAGCAGGAAATAAATGCAGGTCTCTCAATGTACCCTGGCCTTTTCAGTTTATGCGTAGATGGGAATAAGTCATCTAGCTGACAGAGTTGCCCTTAGCCCACTGTTGTGTTTGATCAAGATCTGGACCAGGGAGGATATAAAGCTTAACAGACTGATTCTCTGGTACTGTCTGTCCCTTGGCTTTGAGCATAGAATCCCATGGATAGCTAATGTGAAGGCAGCCTTTGCCTCTCTAGGAAGAATGGACATATATTCTGAGCCCCACTCATTGTTGCCACAAGAATTGAAAAAAAGTAAAGGTGCTGTTCCTCAAGCAATCCTCGCTAACCAGAGAACACGTTGAATGGATGAAATCCTTGGTGAGGGGATGCTGCTTTTAAAGACTGTTCAGGGTATGGAGCATTACCTAGTGAGACAGATTTCTATTGACCAGGTTTAGATTTAATTTGATACTTTATCTCCTGGCCTCACCTAAGAGATGGGTAAAACCAGGTCATATGTTGACGTGCAGTTGTGACAATAGGTCCCTACAGGACACTTTACAGTTTGCAATGTTCTGTAACTATTTTAGTAGGTGCTGAAAGCAGTTTATAGTCCCACTGTTGAAATCCCTGAACTTCACCCAAGTACGTCCCATTCTGGTGTACCTGCATATACACTCCAATTAACACATTTTGGGCCATATGTAGGTAAAAGGCAAACACCGATTCCTTAATACCGAATTTTACCGAATCGGTATTAAGAATTCGTAAAACAACGATATAGGTAAAAAATCGGTAAAGTTTACCAATTCGTTAAGTTTCGGTATTAAATACCAAATCTGAAAGTATTGGTAAAAAAATCAAAAATCCAACAATGAAATACCGCATCGGTGTTACCGAATCAATTACCGAATCGGTAAAAACCGATTCGGTAATTCAAAAATCCGTACGTAGGAGAATCAGCCAATCCAGATCAACCAATTACCTCACAAACAGGAAGTGGCCACACCCAGCGAGGTGTACAGGACCAGGAGCACACAGTGAGGCAGGCAGGCAGGCAGGCAGTCAGCCGGGAGAGCAGAGGAGGCAGCAGCAACACAGCGACGAAGCACGACAGAACCCGAAAGCAGTGAAATGGCAAGCCAGGATTAGGAGAAGGAGGAAGGTGACAGAAAACGAAAACTGAAGTTCAGTGACAAGGAGCTGGAGGTCCTCATCCAGGATGTCAGCCAAGAGCACCACAAGCTGTTTGGAGCCCAGTCCCACCAAGTGCCAGAGTCACAGAAGAGGCAAATCTGGAGTGACATTCGTGACAAAAACAATGCCATAGGTGTCACCCAGCGCACCATAGAGGACATCAGGAGGAGGTGGTACGACCTCAGAAAAGCAGCAACACAGAGGATGGCAGAGAGACACCGGCAGGCTGGCCTTACAGGTGGAGGCAAAAGCCGAGCCCCAGCACCAACACCACTTGAACTGATGGTGCTGTCCACCATCCAGCCGGAGAGTGTGAGCGGCGTGGGAGACACAGACAGCTCCGCCCGAGCAGCAAGACAACAAGGTAAGAAGCTTGCCCAACATGCTGTGCTACCCCCTCCCCAACCCCAATCCCCCTAGTGCCAAAGGGACACCCACTCCACCCCATGTCTTACTGGTTACCTTCAATGCATGATGGGTGATGTAGTCAAAGGGAACACATGACTGGGTCAGTCAGGCTATCAAGTACAATGCCATGTGAAAGGAATTGGCTACGTCAGGACAACCACTGTGCACAATAGGCATGTTGTTTAATGCAATACCATTGCTGACAGAGCATTGAGTTCATGTACATTTGTGTCATTACAGGCGAGTCATCTCGCAGTGCAGCAGAGGCCAGCAGAGGCAAGTCAGCCAGGCCAGAGGGGAGCCAACATGAGGATGACAGCATGTCCTCAGGGACCACAAGCATGGCGCCATCACAGCCACTCATTCCTCCAGCACAGCCATCACCACTGCGCCAGGGAGGGCCGCAGTCCCCATTCAAACAGTCCCCAGAGCGACGATCACCTACACCACCACCACCACAGTCAGGCAGGAGGCATGGCGTGCCAGCCTCCATCAGATGAAGGGGTCGGAGGAGGAGGGCAAATTCGGCGAACAAAGTCCCATTGCTGATCAATACCACAGGGAGAGGGCTGGTCCAGCACCCGATGGCTGCCACATCACATCAAGACGCCGCAGGGTGAGGCCGGACAGTCCAGTTGCATCTGAGTAGGGTGACAGTGTGTTTGCTGGACTGGAAGGCAACATGCTGAAGGTCCAGCGCCTGCAATGGAGGGAGATGAAGTCAATGCACAGGGAGGTGGTACACATGAACAAGCATATGCTCAGGGTGGAGAAGGGCATCAGTGCTATGGGTAAGAACTTTTGTGCGGGAATGGAGAGAGTAGCTAACTCGGTGGACAACCTCTGCAGCCAGCTTCAGCAGGACCATCTTGGCAGGCGCGGGGAGAGACAGAGGCTCCAGGCCTATACCAAGTCGGTGAACCGGCTGGCCACTACAACTTGTGTTGTGCCGCAGGTCCATCGCCATGCAGGAAGAGATGACGCATTTCAGCAGGGATGTGGCCAGGGGGATGGTCTCCATTACCTCTGTGCTACAGCACATGCAGAATGCTAAGGCGGCCACAATGGAAGGCGGGGGGACAGTGAAGAGGCTACCAGCTGTGGTGGCATTACGCCCTCACCCACTGAATGCAGGAGGCGTAGTGAACGCAACGTGCCTGCACATGAACAATCGTCCACACCAGACAGTGTCGAAAGGGAACAAGGACGAGGAGCGCGTGGACGCAGGAAGTAAAGAGCTATGGCTGTTTCCATGAATGAGATGGGTGATGTAACCCATGTCCAATTGGACATTGCTCACTATAGTGGAGGTGTGCACAATAAACCCCTTTACATGTAACAGGTAATAGCTCAGTGTCGTTACTCACTCAGAAATAGTTTGACGTAATGTCTGACCGCCTCTGTCTCCCATCTTGTTCAATTGCACCACCAGCTGCGCAGGGCTCTGGCTGAGGGTTGTCGTCGTCCTCGTCCTCTGAGTCAGTTAGTTCCACTGCTGTACCTTTTTTTGTGGCTAGATTGTACAGCATTGCACACGTAGCAATGATCTTGCAACATTTCAGGGGGCTGAACAGACGTGCACCTCCAGTTTTGTGGAGGCAACGGAATCTGCTTTTGAGCAATCCAAATGTGCGCTCCACCACGTTGTATGTGCTCCTATGTGCCACATTGTACCTCCTCTCCCTTGGGGTGGTTGGGTTGAGATATGGTGGGAGCAGATAAGGCCGGAAGGCATATGCACTGTCACCTATGTGAAGAAGTAATTGGTATTGATTACTGTGCACAACAGCTTGAGGCAGGGTGTACATCAGGGTGTGGCACATGTACTTACCCAGTATGTATCCGTCTCCAAATTCGCCAGCAAGCAGACGTGTATGGATGCCACTGTTACGGAAGATGTAGGCGTTGTGGCTACTCCCGGGGAATTTGGCCACAATGTCAGTAATGATGTGCTTGGCATTACAGATCACCTGCACATTGATGGAGTGGGTAGTTTCTGTATATGTATTCGCTTGCTGCAGGTGGGCAGATGGGTATGTTATGTTATGTTATAAAATATTTTATTACGCGCTCTGCTACTACAGAGTATCCTGGCGCGATATGTAGGCACTAAACTGACCCAGTCCAAAAAGAAAGAAGCAGAGAACTAAATACTAAGGTTAAAAAGATGGGTTTTTAGCCCTTTCTTAAATCCTGCCAATGTAGTTGATGATCTCAGAGAGAGCGGCAAGGCATTCCAGGCCCGTGCTGTTTGGACCGAAATTGACTGACCGCCCAGTCTCGCATATCTGATTTTAGGCATAGACATCAGACGAAGATTGGCCGATCGAAGAGCACGATGAGGCGTGTAAAAGGAAAACCTCTTGTGCAAGTATTGTGGGCCTTGTTGGTGCAGGGCCTGAAAGGCCAAAACCAATGATTTAAACATAATGCGATGCGCCACAGGGAGCCAGTGGAGCTCACGAAGATGGGCACGTGCACTAGTTCTTCGTGGAAGATGGAACAGAAGTCGCACGGCCGCGTTCTGAATGATCTGCATTCGCTTTATAAGGTATTTAGGGTATGTGCGTTCCATCGATGCATCCAATGACTTGTGGGAACTGTGCAAGTTGGTAGAACTCAAGCTTGGTTCTCTGCAGCTCCGCCTGTGTACTGGAGAAGGAAATGTAATGTTCCATTCTGTCCATCATGGCATCCAGGAAGGTGTTGAAGAAACGGGATAGACAGCTCTGTGACCTTCCACCCACTGCAGCTATCACACCCTGGAAACTTCCTGATACAAGGAGGTGCAGGCAGCAGAGTACCTGGACATGGGTGGGGATAGGTGGGGCCTTGGTGTCTGATGCTCCAGATAGGGTCTTAGGTCCAGGATGGTGTCTGGGTGCAGTCTGTATCGGTCATGAATTTCAGCTTCTGTCAATTGGAACAATGTGATGCATACTCTGTACACCCGCTCTTCACGTCTCCAGATCCTCACTCCTGCTGCTCTCAAGCATAGCCACCTTGCAATGACGTAGAGGGCTGCCATTGCGGTTACACAGATGCATTTTGGGCCACTTTTTATGCATGCACCTCATTACCACATGCTCTTGAAACGTGGTAAATACCGAATCGTTATTTCCGATTCTGCTCGTTTTCGGTGTTAACACCGAAAAAGGCCCTTTTTCGGAGTTACCGTTCGGTATTCGGCCACCTACATATGGCCCTTTATTTGCTGTTTCTTGTTTCATATGCGCAGCACTGATGTCTATGCAATAGAGATCTGATTGTCCATTGCATTGTTCCATGTGGGGTGCTTTTTAACTGTTTTTATTGCTACCTGATTTTTAACACGTGTGTATTTTATGCACACAGTTATATAGGTATGATTTTATGTGTTGTTCTTTGTGCTCTTTTATGGTTTTTGTTGTCTAATGAATAACATTTTTATGATGATGAACTCTATTTTAATAAAAAAACAATAAACTCTACATAAATCAATACATCATCTAAATACATTATTAAATTATTAGATCAATAAAATATAAAATCAATACATAAATAAATAATTAAAAACATCTTAAAACTTTAAATAAAGAACACACAAAAATACTTTCAGCAATGCATGTCGTATAAAAAATAAACATTAAAAAGAAATTTAACATATATAATACATCCAAAATTACACAAGAACGGAAATATATGTTTCACATTAATACAAAAACACTAAAGGCTCGATTCTGATCTCGTAAGGAAAGCATCCTGACTGAATTGGATCCGGAACACTTTCCGTACGATCGGAGTGCTGGAGTCTGACTGAGCGAGTACGATGCATCTGTATGCTTACTGACTCAGTCCACTTGAGATCCAATTGAACTCTGTGGGAGCCTGTATACTGGCCTGTATACTGAACGCATACACAGGCTCCCATAGCAAAAAGGGGTGGGTGTTGAAAATCATACACCCTGTGGCACACTGTGTGTGCTTGGATCGTGAGGAACCATGGGCACACCAGTGACAGATTTGGAGGGCCCCGGGTGAAAGCGGGGTCTGCTACGGTCCCCTGAAATCCAATTCCAACAGACGTTTTATCTCGCTGAGACCAAGTCAATATAGCTGTCCGAATTGTGCTTGTACTTGCTTGTTCGGAATCTGGCTCCATTGCACAGCACGATTCAGCTAAGGACGAGTCGTATGAACAGGATCAGGTTTGCAAACGATTCGGTCGACGCAGACGAGATGTTCGCATCGTACATGGTAGTTCAGACTTGTGTACGATTCGGTCAGAAACAAGGGCTGCGAATTGGATCCGGGAAAGCCGAATCCAATTTGGAGGCCTTCCGAACGACATCGGAATAAGGCCCTAAGTAACGTACTCCATAAAAGGTAATAAATGAAAAGAAATCCAAAGTAAATTATTATTAACCAATAAAAATACCTGTAAAGCAAGCTGACAAATACAAAGGGAAATTAAATAAACATACATATTGTCACAATCACCTATATCCATCGGGTCACTAGGAAACAGTCTAGCCCTATAAAAAATGCAAAGGCATTGTTGAGTTCCATAGAAAGCGTTTGAACACCAGAATTCCAAGCATGGAGAAAGCGTTGAATGCATGTAACTGGTTATGGCCACAGATTTATGACCACCTGTTTGTTATAAGTGTGTAAACCTGGTTGACAAAGGGGAAATACTGAGCACCACATAGTGCTTCACACATGGCTATCTCACCACACTATATCAAATCATTTGAGACTCACTTTGAATTTTAGATTTTTCCAGCAATCAGCCTTACTCGCAAAAGTAAATTTACACTTTTGCTGTAAGTTTACAATTTTTTTGCTATTCACAAACAAAAAGTGTAGCTTTGATAGTAATAGTATTTTTACAATTGCAGAGACTGTCCTATCTTTTAATGTGCGGAGTGCTCCACAGTCATAAACAATCTACATTTAAAACTACACCCATAGTTTGTGAATAGCATAAAAATAGTAAACTTATACCAAAAGTACGAGTTTCCATTTGTGAATGTGTCCCATAGTCGGCACGATTCTGTAGCCTGTTGGATTCCTCCAGCTTTTCTTGCACTCTAGTCTGATATACTATTGAGCAGCGATGTTTTGAGGGGGCAGGGAGGTGCCTCTTTGTATCCACTCCTGAGGATACATCTGCCTCAAACAGCCATAACTGGAGAGATCTCCAGTACAAATGCACTTTTTAAAATTGTTTTTTCTCTGTGATGTAAATATTTATTGCTGTGGAGAAATTATTCACCCTACTCCCTGTGCAAATCTGGAGATGATCAATTCCCTCCCTGGAAGGGGACTGATGACATCCCTGTGCGGAAGTGAAAATATCACCTTTTTCACTGTAGAAAAAGGAGGCAAAGGTTCTTGGGATTGCCAACATAAGGACCAGTTTGTGGGTATTCTGAAACCTCCAAGGCAAACCACGACTTGGAACTACCACTTTTCCCACCCCTTGAAGGGGATTAACTGCTGCTGAGATTTCCACACTTGTGACAGACCTCTCTCCCCACATATGTGGTTTATGTCTTTGTGAATTTATGGCAGAAGTAAAAAAGGTACATTTGGTCACAAATGTACATTAACTGGCAAATTTACCTTTCTGAATAGGTCCATAGATGTTAGTGAGCTACAGATGCCCATCTATTTCTGGATATTCATCACTTGGTTTTCCATGCATCATATCTGTGTTTAGCCTGTTTTTAGTTGCCTTCTTTGCCAAAGTTTGTTGGGCCTCATTTATGAGAAATGACGCATCGCTGCGTGAAAGCAGCAATGCGTCACTTCTCAGTGCGCACTCCTTGCGACATTCCTGATGCATCATATTTAATGTATGACGCATCATGTCGCAAGGAGTTACAGATACGTCAGTATTTCTGACGTATCTGTAAGCGCAAAAGTGACGCATTGCTGGAGTGTGTCAAAAAAGTGACGTAACTCCAGCAATGCCTCCTTCACATGGGGCAAGCCCCAAGTGAAAGGGCCTGCGTCAGTCTTACGCCTGCTATGAGGCAGGCGCAAGATAATGATGCAACGGCGTCCTAAAAGTGACGCAGTGAAATCTCATACATTTCACTGCGTCACTTCTACGACCCTTCCGTACGTCAATACCCTCCCCCTTGCATACATTATACCTGGCACAGGTATAATGTGGAGCAGGGGTTTACAAAGTGACTCATCTACCTAGATGCGTCACTTTGTAAATATGGCGCAACAAGGCGCATTTTTTACGCCACTGGTGCGTCACAAAAAGTGACGCACCAGCGGCGTAAAAGTGACGCACAGCCTCATAAATGAGGTCCTTTGAGTTTCTGTACTTCTATGTTTACATGAAAATGTATGTAAAATATATGTATAGTTTATAGTCAAACTCAAAGATCCGATATAAATGGTTATTTATAATCAGAGCCATAATAATTTGCAAAGTCTTGAGATACAACATTTTTTACTTTTTTGGAAAACCATATAAATTCCTTACGTAAGTGATCATTATTATATGCAATTATTTTCAATTTATTTAATCAAAGAGCTAAGTATATTTCCTACTGCTCACATTCATTCTGATTTGTAAGGATGAATCATAACAATCATTTCTTTGTACATGAAATGTCCCTATTTATAACGAAAACTCTATCAGAATGTATTATCAGAATATAAATGAAAAACTACCATATGATGATGGGTTACAATCAGACCAGAAATTCAGTGCTTGGGAAAATATAATTTCTTTGCCCTTGAAATTCCACTCTGAAACATATTTTAGACATTTCATTTAATTAGCTAACCAACATTTCAAATAAATGGTCAATGTCTTCAAACCAAGTGCAGCTGAGGTTTCCTGTCTGCAGGAAGGCATCTTAGCAAATGTTAGCTGCTGAAGCAGTCTTTAAGAAAAACCGCCCATGCACATTGTGCATTTGAATCCAGCATAAAATATTGTTTTTAAGTCCACCTCCTCCTCCTCAGAGTAATTCCCCCACTCCTCTGTTGCAGCTTGTATGCACCACAAAGGCTCTGAGGGTTAAATGAAATTCCACTTTCCCTTGGTCAGCACCTTCTCCCTACCACTTTGTGGGCATCAATACTACTGAGATCCAAAATCATCTTTGCAAGCAAGAGTCACAGTTGCACAAATGTGAAACAAGAATTACATTTGGAAAAAGACAAACAAATATGGCCAATCAATGAGAATTTAAAAATAAATCAATTCTGGTGGCAGATTATTTATGCTGGATTTTTTGTGTTATACAAATCACTGAGTGGCACTGCACAAACACAAGTCATGGATCTCACCACTGAACACCAATGTAAGAAATGTAATTATTAGTTGAGAGGGGTGAACGACAAAAGTCTCTAAATAAACCTGTGCTTGACCCTCTGTTAACTTGGCATAGAACAGTTAGGCTTAACTCTAAGGCACTGTGTAAATGATTTATGCAGCAATCAAACAGTAATAATGTGGAAAACACAACCCAAGAAAAATCGCAAACCAATTGAGAAAAATAGAGTAATTTAATGAATAACATGATATAAAAATAACAAAGATCCAATCAGCAGACTTGGAGATAATTTAATTGAATTGAAATGGTATTTATATAGCGCATAGCTACCCAAAGGCATCCCAGCGCTTGTAGACCCCCGTGCAAGTGATAAACGAGATTTACGGGAATAGCCACGTCTTGAGGGATCTGCGGAAAGAAAGATGATTGGGTTCGACGGGAAGGGGAAGTGGAAGAGAATTCCATAGTTTTGCGGCATTTAGAGAGAATAGTCGACCTCCACTTCTGGTTTTCTTGATTTTAGGAACGGAAGCCAGGAGTAAATATTTAGAGCGGAGGGTTCTATTAGGCTCATACCGCTGTACAATGTTCTTAAGGATGGGAGGTCCTAAGTTGTGGAAGGATTTATGAACAATGCATAGTGATTTGAAATTAATGCGCTCCTGGATAGGAAGCCAATGTAGAGCCCTAAGAGCTGGTCTGGCTGATTGAGATTTGGGAACATTAAGTAATAATCGGGCAGCCCGATTCTGGGTGGTTTGTAGCCTGGCGATGGTAGCCAACCCCAGATACAGCGCATTGTCATAATCCAACCTGGACAAGACCAGAGCTTGTACCATGATTTTCCTAGCCCCAAATGGTAGAATGGGAAGAATTTTTCGCGCAGTTTGAAGAATGCCAAAACAAGTTGCGGCTGTCTTTCTGGCTTGAGGTTTGAAGAAAAGGTCTTGGTCCAACCAGACACCCAGGCTTTTTAGCTGGGGTTTAGGCGAGGGGGCAGGACCTAAAATGGTAGGCCAAATATCTTTCACTTTGAGTGGCGAGCGATTTCCCAAGACCATGATTTCACTCTTATCTCCGTTAAGTTTCAAGAAAGAGTCCCTCATCCAAAAGGCTATCTCTTGAAGGCACTTGTAAGGATCAGGAGAGGTACTGTCAGATTTGTTAAGTCCAATCACTAGTTGCGTATCGTCAGCGTAAGTGACGATGTGGATCCCAAAAGGAAGAACTGCCTCGACTAGGGTGCAGGTATATGCGTTAAAAAGAGTAGGGCTCAATGACGAGCCCTGTGGGACTCTACAGCGGGGGGGGGGTTCTCTTAGAGATAGCTTCGTTGTGAAAGACTTGGAAGGGCCTATTCTCAAGGAACGACTGGAACCATGCCAGCGCGGATCCAGAGATACCTATCTCGTGCAGCCTTTGAATTAGAATCTGATGGTTGACGGAATCAAAAGCGCACTGAGGTCGAGCATCAAGATTACCGCTGTGTCCACTACTTTCCTAGCTTCCTCTACAACCGATATCAGAGCAGTTTCTGTTTCCTGAAGAGGGCGAAAACCTGTCTGAGTTCGATGTAGGAGATTGTGGGTCTCCAAAAAGGCAGAACGTATCCCATTGACATGTTTTTCCGTGATTTTACTGATCCCAGGTAAGAGTGAAATTGGACAATAGTTTCCCAAAATCGAATGGTCAAGGGAGGGTTTCTTCAACAAAGCCTTCACCATTGCCTCCTCCAATGCAGGGGGGACCACTCCCAATGCAAGTGAGGAGTTGACTAGGTCTAGAATCACTGGGAGCACTACCCGTGCTACTTGCGCGAACTCTCGTAAGGGAACCAGGTTTTTAGGTGAGCCGCTCTTGATTTTAGCAAACAGGATTTCTAACTCTGGTAGATCTAAGAGTGGAAAAGAATCAAGAAGCGGCTGAGTTCTACCTGGAGAAGAGGGTACCAGAACTTTATTTGCAAGGGGGAAGGCGTGAAAGATGGTGTCAATTTTGGTAAGGAAGAAATCAGCAAGAGTATCACACTGAGCTCCTGAAGTCTCCGGAGCAATGGGGTTGGGGGGGAGATTTGAAAGTGTTTTTACAATATTACAATTATCACGAGGGGAGTTGGATGAGGCTAGAATTTTTTCTCCGTAGAAGGTGGCCTGAGCGGATCTAATTTCCGTCTTATAGATATTAATACACTTCCTGTATTGTTCCTTTATTGCTGGGGAAAAGTCTTTCCTCCACACACTCTCTAGTTTTTTAAACTTCAGTTTATGCTCATGGAGGGCAGCTGTGTACCAAGGTTTTTTATGGATTTTAATCTTGACTTTTATTTCCTTTTTGGGAAAAAAAGTATCTACAGAGTTTTTAAGCCAGTAATTGAAGTTCCTGTTGGCTGTAGCTACGTCGGCCGAAAGTGCCGGTATAGGGGATTCCCAAAAACTTGGCCCATTGCTCCACCGGCAGTTTGGACCAGGGCCTGGACTTCAGGAAGATGGTAGCTCTATGTGGCGTATTGGCAGATGGCGACAAAATGAATGATATCAAAAAGTGGTCCGACCAAGGTGTAGGGATGGGGTTTACAATGACCAGAGTGTCCAGATTGGAAAATATTGCATCCAGTAAGTATCCCTTCCTATGGGTAGGTTTATTAACCTTTTGTGTGAGCTGATAGACCAGAAGGACTTTAATGAGTTCAACACCAGGAGTCTGTGCAGGGTCATCAAAATGGAGGTTGAAATCTCCCAATATTGAGCAGTTACCAGAGGAACTAATTAGATTAGCAACCACCTCCGGAAACTTTTTACAGAAAGTTGCTGAGGGTCCTGGGGGTCTATATATCAGTAAGCCTGAAAAAGTTAGGACAGGACTGAATTTAATGGAGAATGCAACGTTCTCACAATCCGAAGCAGGGCTACCCAGTACTCGGCAGATGAGTCCATGTTTATGGATTATTGCAATTCCACCTCCTTTCCCTTCAGGGTGGTCCAATCTGGTAATGGCATAGCCCAGGGATAGCGCTTGAACGAGATCAGGCTCAGAATTGGACGAGAGAAAGGTTTCTGTCAGAAACATTGCCTCCGGCGCAACATCCTGGAGCAACATTGAGATTTCGGCAGTGTGGCAGGGCAAAGATCTACAGTTGATTAAAAGCATCTTAAAGCTTAGCTGTTTAGTGTAAGGGACAAAGGCATCATTACCAATGTGGAATCTACACTGTGGGCAGAGGGTAGGGAGCTTACCGGGTATAAAAACATGTTTACAGACCTCCAACACTGGGGTGTCCAAGGCACGAAGGGCATCTGAGCGATAGTGTATAAGTTGGCTTGCACAGGAAGCAGGGTCTCTGGCCCCGTTCGGCCGTGGACGGCCGCGGACGGGCACAGACAGGCGCAGACGGGCGCAGACGGGCTTGCCCGTGGCGCGCCCCCGCTGCACGGGCGCTTAGGTGTCATTATTAGTAGCAAGCAAGGAGGTGGCCAGGCAGGCGAGGATACAGACACTAGTCCGCTGACCTCGTCAATTCCTTTTAAAGTTTTAAATGAAAATAGGATCAAAAACAACAAAGCACTACTTGCAGTTATCTGCTCATGCTAGACTGATGGAAAGTCACATGGTCAGGCTGACAGTTATGGAGTATTGGTTGGGTACAGGGACCAGGTTAAATGTAAAATTGATACTTGTA
Organism: Lissotriton vulgaris; assembly: GCF_964263255.1. Classification (NCBI taxonomy): domain Eukaryota; kingdom Metazoa; phylum Chordata; class Amphibia; order Caudata; family Salamandridae; genus Lissotriton; species Lissotriton vulgaris. The sequence goes on along the minus strand of NC_141685.1, from coordinate 335,823,202 downwards.
TAGCACACTACTCACCCGCAAGGGTCTCAAGGCACTTGTACGAATACCGCTGTGGAACCCATCCTGGCCAAGGTGGAGGCCAGGCACCCTTAGCGTTGTGGGGGTCATTGTGGAGATTAAGCAAGCTATTGCCCTGAGTTGCAGAGTGGGACTCAATGATTGGAATAGGCAGCGAGGCGAGAATTATCAGGCCCGTGGAAGTTTTTTAGCCCAAGACCCGCCGTTGCGGGGAATTGAACCCTGGTCCCAGGCCAGACCTCTGCATCAGGGTCTGCCGCTCTAACCATTGAGCCACACTTCTCCACTTTAGTCTCAATGAAGAGTTACATTTTAAAGTCCTGCACGAAGGGCGGTGTTCGTGTAGGGTGAGTAGAAGGAGCCTTCTGATGCACCTCTGAGGTCGAGTGTTGCAGATGATCATTGCTGTAGTGCAAAGAGCTGGTCATCTCTGGAGCTTCATGTTTGCTTATCATCACAGAGATGTGCAGATCTCGGATTGCTGGCTGCAGTCAATTCTCAGCATGAAGAGGTCACTTCCTGGTCCTGAGGTGGCCAAAATACATTTCTGTAACTTCACCTGTTCTTGAGAAGGAGTTTTCTCTGATGCCAAACAAGGGCCCAGGAACTGAGGGGCACCTCTTAGGGATCAGGCCTCACTCCAGAAGTGTGTAGCAGCAAGCCCCAGGCAAGTCCAGGCAAGGCATTTACAGGAAGGCCTATGGAAGCTTGTTGTGTCTCTGCAGGTCACACAGGAGATCAGCCAACTGACCTTTAGAGTCATGCTGGGCAGCCTTGGATCAGGGATCAAGGCAAGCAGTAGTAATATTTTATTCAGAAATCAATGTAGTCCTTTCAGTAGTAGTACAGTCCTTCTAATTCTCAACAAGTCCAGGAGTGTTCTGAGGAGAGGTTCTGAAGGTCCCACTTTTATACCTGGTGCCATGTTTGGGAGAATTCCATGGCTTTTTGGCTATGCCTCATGGTGCTCATGCTTAACATGTTATTTCAACTATTTATATCATTATTAGTATCTCTGGCATAATAGTGGCTTCAGAATATTAGTAAGGAGAATACTCCCAACAGGCTGGAATCTAAAAATTTCAGCCTGTTGTCAAAATTCTCTCCATCAAACATGATTATATTTCCTTCTAGTCCGCAACATGGTGCAACCTATATATACACTTTTCACAATTCCCAAAGCCAATTCATGACCCCCAGGTTATTTACATCTAGGATCCTCAGCAATATCTTTAAACTAGAAGTGTATCAGTTGGGTTAAACAATGTTATTACAGGGTCTATAGGTATATATATATATATACATTTTTTTTAACTTTTCTGGGGGTTAATTCTAATTATATATATATATATATATATATATATATATATATATATATATATATATATATATATATATATATATACTGATATAATAAAGAGAGAGCCCAAACCTACGAGGCGGGTAAGCTCAGGGACCACAGCACCAATCACAACACCCAATACAGCGTTGGAAAGGGCAGTTGCAGCAGAAGGACATGGGCTATGCAGATGCCCACCATATACATTTGAAAGGTAAAAGAACCGTGCCAGCAAGGTAGTCCCTTGTGGGCGTGTCTGCGTTGTGCTGTGGGCGTGTGCTGGGGGCGTGACAAACACTAGGGGCGTGTGGTACGTTCCGCTCTTCATGCCATGTCTCATATCGTGTGCTGTGGATTACGGAAAAAAAGCGAGCGTTGTGCCCAATATTTCATTGTTTTTTCTTCCCAGGTTCTGTACATTCCAGCTCCGGGTGTGCTTGCCCCGCGCTCCCAGTGACGTGCACCTGCTTTACTGTATGGAGGTCAGGCATGGCGCTATTCCCAAGGGGCGGAAGGAGCGCAAACAGGGGCCAAACAGGGGCCATTGTGCAGGAAATGTAATCTCGCCTTATCTTCCGGTGACGCCTGAAGCGCAAACAGGAGATTTTCCACTTCTGTTGCGCACAGGCCTTGCGCCACGCACATCCAGACACAAGGCCCGCCTCCAAGGAAATAGCAAGAAAGGGATTATCCCTCCCCCGGAAATATGTGATGATATTCCACAAACCAACTTCCCGCATACCATCGCTCTGCATTTTTTATAACGCTGGACTATTACTCCGCAAAGACATCATTTCTAAAACTTTTACAACGCATATGCCTTTATAACGCAAACACATGTGTGGTAAAGTCATATACATTGTAAAAGTACGTTATTAAAACTTCAAATATATGTATGTATATATGTGTATTTATATATAGATATATATATATATATTCAAAAGTACATTTCTCCATTTGGAAAAAACGTCGCCAACACACGAAAAGTTGCTTTGCACGGTAAATTTAATAGGCAGGAAAACAAGACTGAGTACTAACCGGAACTTGGTGTTCTTTGGATATATATATATATATATACACAATTTTTTATTTAATTAAAACATTTATTCTTTTAAATTGCATTATTTATATTATTTTTATTTATTATTTTATTTCATTACCCTTTACACCCTAAAAACTAACCCCACCCTGCTCCCTTTAAATACGCATGCACCCCATAATCATAACCCACCCATACTCCTTAAAATACCCCAACACCCTTAAACACTAACCCATCTTAACCCTATAAATATACCCTGCACCCCAAAACCCAAACCTATCCCTAAACCGTAAAAATACCCCTATACCCCAAAACCCAAACTTAGCCCTGAACCCTATAAATACCCATGTACCTCAAAACCCAAACCTAGCCCTGAACCCTTAAAATACCCATGTACCCCAAAACCCAAACCTACCCCTGAACCCTAAAAATACACCTGTACCCCACAAACCAAACCTAGCCCTGAACCCTAAACCTAACCCTGTACCCCAAAACCCAAACCTGCCCCTGAACCCTAAAATACCCCTGTACCCCACAACCCAAACCTAGCCCTGAACCCCTAAAAATACCCCTGTACCTCAAAACCCAAACCTAGCCCTGAACCCTTAAAATACCACTGTACCCTAAAACCCATACATATCCATAAACCGTAAAACTACCCCTGTACCCCATAACCCAAAACTATATCAGAACCCTTAAAATACCCAAACACCACAAAACATATACCTCAGTACCCCAAAACATATTCCCCTATACCCATACTTACCTTATCCAAACATTAAAAAAAACATGCTTTTGCCATTCATGCATTTACAACGAATTTCGTTGTAAATGTATGCGTGGTAAAAGCATATAAAATGTAATGGCATGCGTTATAATGGCATTGCGGAGTCATGGTACTTTCGTAATGAAAGTATGCGGAGTGATGGAATGCGGAATGAAAGTTGCGGAATAATGGGTGTTTACCCTCCCCCGGTAAGTACATTGCTGGCAGGGCAGCCCACATCTCCAGCAAGATACTGCCAGCACCGACATACACTTTTAGCACACCTCCTGCCACAAGTTCTAGAATTGCAAACTTTAGAGCTGGGGAGCTACGTTCAAATCTTGGCATCAGCTCAAGATCCTGTGATTCCAGGCAAATCGCTATGTCCCCCCGTGCCTACCAAAAATGAATGTGTTATGTAAATTGTGCTCATGCCATGTTGTCGAGTTTGCGCTATATAATATTGCACGGAAAAATAAAGTAGGGAAATTCGAGTTCACACACTACTGAACTGCACTGTGAATTGGAGCGTTTCACAGGACAGTCAAAGATAAGAAATGCTATCAAAACGAAATCCTACACAACAATATACTACTGGCCGGCAGCAATTCATACCCGGAGAACGTCGGGACGGGTTGCTAGTTTATATATATATATATATATATATATATATATATATATATATATATATATTACCTACTGGCGGTCGCCAGTAGGTAGTTATAGTTAGGATAATTTTCAATGTTAAATCTCAACATTCTATTTTGAATAACTTTGGCGCCGGTTGACGAATCTGCCTGAAATTTTCAGGAAAATGGTCTCATGGCGGTCCGGTCCTTCCCTGAAAGTTTGGGGGGGATTCGTCAAGCGGGGGCCGAGATAAAAGGGGGGTCCCAAAACGCGTTTTCCCCATGTTAATTTCCATAGGGCGGTCGATTTCACTTTTAGCCCGAACGGCTGAATGGATTTCCACCAAACTTGGCAAAATTGTAGGGACTGGTAGCCCGATGTGCCTTTGCTATGTCTCAAGATATGTGCTCCAGTGGATTTTGAGTAATTTAGGTTCAAAAAAATATATATATCTATAGGCGCTCTCCCGTGCGCGCACCGGAGTGCGCTCCAGGCGCGACACGCGACTTGCGCGCAGGAAGCTGATTGGATCTCAGTTGTCTGTAAACATTCTAAACAGTGCGGAGCGGCCGCCATCTTGTGTCTCGGTAAAATCGAGACACAAGGGGTTTGAAAAAAAAAGGGGCAAATGACCATAAGGGGGAAGAGTAGACCCCCTCTGACCCCCTAGGTTTGATGTAGGGACTAAAATAGGGTCCTGCAGGGCATTAAAATTTTTTTTTCGTTTTGCGCGGGGGAAGCGCATGGTACGCGCACCGGCGAAGCACGGGGAAAATCCAGGACCATATTTATGAAGGCCTTGCGCTGTTAGTTTTGCGCTTCCTGTGCGTCAATTTTTGTGACGCACCAGCGGTGTAAAAAAATGCGCATTGTTATGCAATATTTAAAAAGTGACGCATCTATCTAGATGCGTCACTTTTTAAATATAGTGCAACGAGGTACATTTTATTACACTGCTGGTGTTATGCGTCACTTTTCTGTGCGCACTCCTTATGACATTCCAGATGTGTCATATTTAATGTATGACGAATCATGTTGCAGATACAATATGGCGCAGAGTTTTAAAAAGTGACCCATGTACCTAGATGCGTCACTTTTTAAAAATAGCGTCAGGTATAATGCATGCAGAGGGGGTGTTCTCCCGCAAAAAGCTTTGTAATAGCGACGCAGTGAAATCTTTGAGATTTCACTGCGTCAGTTTTAGGATGCTGTTGCGTCAAAATCTTGTGCCTGCTTTACAGCAGGTGTTAGACTGAGGCAAGACCTTTCATATGCTGCTTTCCCCATTTGAAAGGACACATTACTGGAGTTGCGTCACTTTTGTGACGCACTCCAGCAATGCGTTACTTGGAATGTCATAAGGAGTGCGCACAGAAAAGTGACGCATTGCACCAGTAGTGTAAAAAAATGTGTTGCGTTGCGTTATATTTAAAAAGTGAGGTATCTAGGTAGATGGGTCACTTTTTAAAATCAAGCGCCACATTATATCTGCGTGAGGTATAATGCATGCAGAGGGGGTGTTCTCCCACTAAAAGCTTTGTAATAGCGACGCAGTGAAATGTTTGAGATTTCACTGCGTCACTTTTAGGATGCTGTTGCATCCTTTAAATATAGTGCAACGAGGCACATTTTATTACACTGCTGGTGTGATGCGTCACTTTTCTGTCCACAGTCCTTATGACATTCCAGATGTGTCATATTTAATGTATGACGAATCAAGTTGCAAGGAGTTACAGATACGTCAGTATTTCTGACATATGTGTAAACATAAAAGTGATGCGAGGCCGGCGCAAAATTTTGACGCAATAGCATCCTAAAAGTGACGCAGGGAAATCTCATAGATTTCAGTACGTTGTTATTACCAAGCTTTTTGCGAGGGATTGCCCCCTCTGCATACATTATACCTGATGCAGATACAATATGGCGCAGAGTTTTAAAAAGTGACCCATGTACCTAGATGCGTCACTTTTTAAAAAATAGTGTCAGGTATAATGCATGCAGAGGGGGTGTTCCTTGCAAAAAGCTTGGTAATAATGACGCAGTGCGTCACTTTTAGGATGCAGTTGCGCCAAAATCTTGCGCCTGCTTCACAGCAAACCTTTCACATGGTGCTTTTTCCATGTGAAAGGACACATTTTTGGAGTTGCGTCACTTTTGTGACGCACTCCTGCAATGCGTTACTTTTGTGTTTACAGATATGTCAGAAATACTGACATATCTGTAACTCCTTGCGAATTGATTAGTCATATATTAAATATGACATATCTGGAATGTCATAAGGAGTGCGTCCAGAAAAGTGACGCATCGCTATTTTCACGTAGCGATGCGTCACTTTTCAGAAATGAGGCCTCCAGTTTATTCACTGTGTCATAACTTTCTTTTCTAACACTCACCTTCTTTCAGTCCTCCTACTTCACTTCCTTTCACCTCTCATACCTTTCTGTTCTTTCTTACTCATTCTCCTTTCAATTATCAATGCACTATATTTCACTTACTCTTCATTTTTTAAGATTATAGCTCTTTGATGAGAATTGGAGGTAGTTCTGAAAAGAACTTTTGGTTTTCTTCTTTTAACTGAAGAGGAACAAAAACAGGGAATAGAAACTGCTCAACAGGAGCAAAAAGAAAAGAAAAAAATTAAGGGTGGGAAGGGCAGTGATGGTTCTCCAATGCCCGAACCATGAGCAGGACACTTTGCTCCCCATAGGTGAGGAGTTGATTGCAGTATCTGCATTTGACGACCCCATGGTTGAATGCAGGTTGAATGTTTGCTACCTGCCCCTGAGATTGTTCTCTTCCAGAAGAAGTTGCTCCTCCTGTTGATGTAGAGGCCCCATCTCTGGGAACCTCCTGTGCCAGAGCCCTGACACTTTCCCGGGCAAAATTCTGGGGGTGCCTCCTCTCCACATGGCGAATCATGGTGAAGTTGCCAAAAGAATATTTTTTTGGGGGGTTACCCCGTGACAGGACCTGTTTGCAGATCCTGCACTCTACTTTTGGTGCATTCACCTTCTTCTGGCCTTCTGGAAACTTAAAAAATTTCCAGATGAAATGTTCCTTCACCTTTGGGGTAGGAGGCTCTTCATCAATGAAATCATCTTCACTGCTGGATAGTCTGGCAGCCATGATGAATCCAGGAATATGGAGCAGCAAAAAAGGCAGGTCTTTCAGTCACAAAAGTGAAAGAAGAAGTGAAGGAAATGGGTGGGGATTTCATTCATTGTAAAAAAAAACTGTTAGCAACCAATGAAAAGTGTTATTTTAGGGTCACATGACCCGACGCGTTTACGCTGCGCGCTCCGGTGCACTTCCGGGTGCGTTTACGCAGCGCGATCGTAGGCGCTTCCGGGTCGCAAACGTGGCGCGATCGTAGGCGCTTTTCCGTGCGTTTATGCGCCGCGCACGTATGCGCTTCCGAGGGCACTTACGTTGCGCGCCGAAGTGACGTCATCAATCTTTTATAGAAATGCATAATCATTTTCCATATTAAAAAAAACAAATTTTATTTGTATGGTACGAAATGTTTTGCATTATTATTAACTTTTCATTCATATTTTTTTTTCACGAACGACAGTTGCGCTCTGGGTGCGCTTTCAGATGAGCTCTCGGAGAAGCTTACAGGAGAGCTTAGCTGAAAGCTTCCCGGAGCGCGCACCCAGAGCGCAAAAGAAAAAAAATATAAAAAAAAATAAATACTTAAAAAAAAACAGCAAATTGTAAAAAAAAAAAAAGGTTAGAAATTCGATATACAAAGGAATTAGCATTTAAAAAACTATGAAATTCACTGAAAAAACCATAGGTTTCACACCAGTTATAGTTAGGAATTAGCATTTAAAAAACCTATGAAATTCACTGAAAAAACCATAGGTTTCACACCAGTTATAGTTAGGAATTAGCATTTAAAAAACCTATTAAATTCACTGAAAAAACCATAGGTTTCACACCAGTTATAGTTAGCTGGAAATTTTACTGATATAAAACCATTGAAATTCCCACGTTATAGTTAGTTGGACTCACTATAACTTGCGCGCCTGCAATGCACTGCTGATGACGTCACATATTACATCACTCATGACATGGTCAGTGACATCACTCATGACATCACTGATGACACCATCCAAAGAATGTGTGTCTTTCTGAAAAAATAAATATGTTTTATATATGAGTGTGTATACATATGTTTTATTCTAGTATATGGAGTATTGATTTATATAAGTGAGTAAATGTGAGAGTGAGAGATTGTAAGAGTTCCTGTTTAAATAAGTATGTGATTCTATAAGTGATTGTTTAAGAGAGTAAGTATGTGTAAGTTTCCTTAGGAATAAGGTGGTAGTGTGTGTATAGCTGTATATGCAAATAAATGGATGTTCAATAGTTTTTTTGCATGTGTGAGTATATGTGTGAGTAACTTTTGGAAGACTGTCGGTGTGTTAACGGATGTAAAGGTGTTTCACTACATATGATAAGTGAGTATATGTATGAATGACTATATAGAACTGTTGGTGAATGAGTAAATGTGTATATAAATGGTTGAATTACTGAATTGGTTGTTGTAACTGGTATAGGTATCGCCACTTTTTTGTAAATGTTAGTTTCTATTTTTGAATATGTGTTTCAGGGGTTACATTACACTGAAAGGAGGTCAGTCACTCTGTCACAGGGATGGTGTCATCAGTGATGTCATGAGTGATGTCACTGACCATGTCATGAGTGATGTAATATGTGACGTCATCAGCAGTGCATTGCAGGCGCGCAAGTTATAGTGAGTCCAACTAACTATAACGTGGGAATTTCAATGGTTTTATATCAGTAAAATTTCCAGCTAACTATAACTGGTGTGAAACCTATGGTTTTTTCAGTGAATTTAATAGGTTTTTTAAATGCTAATTCCTAACTATAACTGGTGTGAAACCTATGGTTTTTTTCAGTGAATATATATATATATATATACTCCTCCAGTCCTGCTTCAATTAAAAAACAGGTCTGACACATGCTGGGGTTGCCAAACATCAATTTTATTGCCCCCAAAGTGCCCTTGCCAATCTTCGCGATGTCCACACTTTCAGCCCCTGGCAGATGCGTTTCGGCAGATGCCTTCCTCAGTGCCGGGTATCTGCTGAGTGTGCCAAGCTGAACCTTTTCGCGGGGCTTCCTTTAAAAACCAACCGAGGGCTCTTATTGGTTGGACATCGTTGTAATAGACAACGGACAGGGAAAGTTCCTCCCGATGATGTATGGCGCCATTTAGCCCACCAATGAGCCTCGTGTACAGCGCACTAGGTCCCGAAATGTGGAACAGGGCAAAACATACCAGAACAAGGTACAGTGACCAGTCTTAGCATATGATAATGCCTTTTCGTTTTGTTTGCTCCTTTAATTTTGCGGGAACAGCATGGTGGATTTCGTTGTTGCCGGTCATTCCCTTAGCAGGCAATCTGCTCCCTCTCCCCAGTACCTTCAACACACTCCAGGCTGGGGGGGGCGCCGCGTTGTGCTTTCGAAGCACCACAATCCACAAAGTTTGTCAGCATTCGCAGAGCTCCTGACCGAGCGGTGTGTCAGATAAGCAGAGCCGACCTCCGCCTACACATACTCCTCCAGTCCTGCTTCAATTAAAAAACAGGTCTGACACATGCTGGGGTTGCCAAACATCAATTTAATTGCCACCAAAGTGCACTTGCCAATCTTCGCGATGTCCACACTTTCAGACCCTGGCAGACCCGTTTCGGCGGATGCCATCCTCAGTGCCGGGTATCTGCTGAGTGTGCCAAGCTGAACCTTTTTGCGGGGCTTCCGTTAAAAACCAACCGAGGGCTCTCATTGGTTGGGCATCTTTGTAATAGACAGCGGACAGGGAAAGTTCCTCCCGATGATGTATGGCGCCATTTGCCCACCAATGATCCTTGTGTAGAGCGCACTGGGTCCCGCAATGTGGAACAGGGCAAAACAAACCAGAACAAGGTACAGTGACCAGTCTTAGCACATGATAATGCCTTTTCGTTTTGTTTGCTCCTTTAATTTTGCGGGAACAGCATGGTGGATTTCGTTGTTGCCGGTCATCCCCTTAGCAGGCAATCTGCTCCCTCTCCCCAGTACCTTCAACACACTCCAGGCTGGGGGGGCGCCGCGTTGTGCCTTCTAAGCAACATAATCTACAAAGTTTGTCAGCATTTGCGGAGCTCCTGACCGAGGGGCGTGTCAGATAAGCAGAGCCTACCTCCGCCTACACACACTCCTCCAGTCCTGCTTCAATTAAAAAATAGGTCTGACACATGCTAGGGTTGCCAAACATCAATTTGATTGCCACCAAAGTGCACTTGCCAATCTTCGCGATGTGCACACTTTCAGCCCCTGGCAGACCCGTTTCGGCGGATACCTTTCTCAGTGCCGGGTATCTGCTGAGTGTGCCAAGCTGAACCTTTTCGCGGGGCTTCCGTTAAAAACCAACCGAGGGATCTCATTGGTTGGGCATCGTTGTAATAGACAGCGGACAGGGAAAGTTCCTCCCGATGATTTGTGGCGCCATTTAGCCCACCAATGAGCCTCGTGTACAGCGCACTGGGTCCCGAAATGTGGAACAGGGCAAAACATACCAGAACAAGGTACAGTGTCTAAGCATGGGCGGATTTTGCGGATCCACGATCCGCGGATTTTGCGGATTTGCGGATCGTGGATCCGCAAAATCCGCGGATTTTGCGGATTTGCGGATCCGCGGATTTGGGGAGGGGGCGGGGCTTCCATGCGAGTGCACATGCCTCTTGTGAGGCCTCTATCCAGCATCACAGCTGATTTTCCATGGTAGAGTTGGGAAGAAGGCACACCTGTCCAGCCTCGATGACGCTCACGATTGTTTTTGGGCTAATGAATGAGTCACTGAATTTGAGCATCAACTAGTTCGAGCGACCATGTGTGTGTTACTATGCAATCGCCCCGACGGGCGCAGGGGTCCCTTGAGTGAGATGTCCATCATAGTGGGTGAATGGCGGGAAGACAGTGCAAACCGCGAGTGGGTGGGCGGGGCCAAACGGGCAGGGCTACCATGCGAGTTCACACATGCTTCTTGTGTGTATAAAAGGTCAGAGAAAGATCAGTTCAGCAGATGAAGAGAAATAAGCTCCTGGTCACAGAAACAGCATTGATATTGCGCTCGTGAAAGTCAAGGATGCAAAAGCCTCTATCCAGCATCACAGCTGATTTTCCACGGTAGATTTGTGAAGAAGGCACACCTGCCTCGACGACGCTCACAATTAGGGCATGTTGTAACTATTTTAGGATGGCGCCGGCAAGCTGCCAGTGCCATCCTAAAATACTTACTAAATTAGCTTCAACAGGAACCTCTAATAGATAAAATAAAGCAGGTGCGAGCACCTGCTTTATTTTATCTATTAGAGCTTCCTGTTGAAGCTAACTTAGTAACTATTTTAGGATGGCGCTGGCAGCTTGCCGGCGCCATCCTAAAATAGTTACAAGTTGACAGGCCAGCCAGGCTTCATCTTTTGCCCCCGGAATCCGCCGCTCGCGGATTTGCGAATTCGCGGTAAATTCGCGGGAGTTCGCGGATCGCGAATTTACCGAAAATTCGCAAAATCCGCGAGTGGAACGGATTTTGCGCTCATGGTTAACAGTGACCAGTCTTAGCACATGATAATGCCTTTTCGTTTTGTTTGCTCCTTTAATTTTGCGGGAACAGCATGGTGGATTTCGTTGTTGCCGGTCATCCCCTTAACAGGCAATCTGCTCCCTCTCCCCAGTACCTTAAACACACTCCAGGCTGGGGGGGCGCCGCGTTGTGCCTTCTAAGCACCACAATCCACAAAGTTTGTCAACATTCGCGGAGCTCCTGACCGAGGGGCGTGTCAGATAAGCAGAGCCGACCTCCGCCTACATATACTCCTCCAGTCCTGCTTCAATTAAAAAACAGGTCTGACACATGCTGGGGTTGCCAAGCATCAATTTAATTGCCACCAAAGTGCACTTGCCAATCTTCGCGATGTCCACACTTTCAGCCCCTGTCAGACGCGTTTCGGCGGATGCCTTCCTCAGTGCTGGGTATCTGCTGAGTGTGCCAAGCTGAACCTTTTCGCGAGGCTTCTGTTAAAAACCAACCGAGGGCTCTCATTGGTTGGGCATCATTGTAATAGATAGTGGACAGGGAAAGTTCCTCCCGATAATGTATGGCGCCATTTAGCCCACCAATGATCCTCGTGTACAGCGCACTGGGTCCCGCAATGTGGAACATGGCAAAACAAACCATAACAAGGTACAGTGACCAGTCTTAGCACATGATAATGCCTTTTCGTTTTGTTTTCTCCTTTAATTTTGGGGGAACAGCATGGTGGATTTCGTTGTTGCCGGTCATCCCCTTAGCAGGCAATCTGCTCCCTCTCCCCAGTACCTTCAACACACTCCAGGCTGGGGGGGCGCCGCGTTGTGCCTTCTAAGCACCATAATCCACAAAGTTTGTCAGCATTTGCGGAGCTCCTGACCGAGGGGCGTGTCAGATAAGCAGAGGCTACCTCCGCCTACACATACTCCTCCAGTCCTGCTTCAATTAAAAAACAGGTCTGACACATGCTAGGGTTGCCAAACATCAATTTGATTGCCATCAAAGTGCACTTGCCAATCTTCGCGATGTGCACACTTTCAGGCCCTGGCAGACGCGTTTCGGCGGATGCCTTTCTCAGTGCCGGGTATCTGCTGAGTGTGCAAGCTGAACCTTTTCGCGGGGCTTCCGTTAAAAACCAACCGAGGGCTCTCATTGGTTGGGCATCGTTGTAATAGACAGCGGACAGGGAAAGTTCCTCCCGATGATGCGTGGCGCCATTTAGCCCACCAATGATCCTTGTGTACAGCGCACTGGGTCCAGCAATGTGGAACAGGGCAAAACAAACCAGAACAAGGTACAGTGACCAGTCTTAGCACATGATAATGCCTTTTCGTTTTGTTTGCTCCTTTAATTTTGCGGGAACAGCATGGTGGATTTCGTTGTTGCCGGTCATCACCTTAGCAGGCAATCTGCTCCCTCTCCCCAGTACCTTCAACACACTCCAGGCTGGGGGGGCGCCGCGTTGTGCCTTCTAAGCACCACAATCCACAAAGTTTGTCAACATTCGCGGAGCTCCTGACCGAGGGGCGTGTCAGATAAGCAGAGCCGACCTCCGCCTACACATACTCCTCCAGTCCTGCTTCAATTAAAAAACAGGTCTGACACATGCTGGGGTTGCCAAGCATCAATTTAATTGCCACCAAAGTGCACTTGCCAATCTTCGCGATATCCACACTTTCAGCCCCTGTCAGACACGTTTCGGCGGATGCCTTCCTCAGTGCTGGGTATCTGCTGAGTGTGCCAAGCTGAACCTTTTTGCAAGGCTTCCGTTAAAAACCAACCGAGGGCTCTCATTGGTTGGGCATCATTGTAATAGACAGCGGACAGGGAAAGTTCCTCTCAATAATGTATGGCGCCATTTAGCCCACCAATGATCCTCGTGTACAGCGCACTGGGTCCCGCAATGTGGAACATGGCAAAACAAACCAGAACAAGGTACAGTGACCAGTCTTAGCACATGATAATGCCTTTTTGTTTTGTTTGCTCCTTTAATTTTGCGGGAACAGCATGGTGGATTTCATTGTTGCCGGTCATCCCCTTAGCCGGCAATCTGCTCCCTCCCTCCAGTACCTTCAACACACTCCAGGCTGGGGGGGCGCTGCGTTGTGCCTTCTAATCACCACAATCCACAATGTTTGTCAGCATTCGTGCAGCTCCTGACCGAGGGGCGTGTCAGATAAGCAGAGCCGACCTCTGCCTACACATACTCCTCCAGTCCTGCTTCAATTAAAAAACAGGTCTGACACATGCTGGGGTTGCCAAACATCAATTTAATTGCCACCAAAGTGCACTTGCCAATCATCACGATGTCCACACTTTCAGCCCCTGGCAGACGCGTTTCGGCGGATGCCTTCCTCAGTGCCGGGTATCTGCTGAGTGTGCCAAGCTGAACCTTTTCGCGGGGCTTCCGTTAAAATCCAACCGAGGGCTCTCATTGGTTGGGCATCGTTGTAATAGACAGCGGACAGGGAAAGTTCCTCCCGATGATGTGTGGCGCCATTTAGCCCACCAATGATCCTTGTGTACAGCGAACTGGGTCCTGCAATGTGGAACAGGGCAAAACAAACCAGAACAAGGTACAGTGACCAGTCTTAGCACATGATAATGCCTTTTAGTTTTGTTTGCTCCTTTGATTTTGCGGGAACAGCATGGTGGATTTCGTTGTTGCCGGTCATCCCCTTAGCAGGCAATCTGCTCCCTCTCCCCAGTACCTTCAACACACTCCAGGCTGGGGGGGGCGCCGCGTTGTGCCTTCTAAGCACCACAATCCACAAAGTTTGTCAGCATTCGCGGAGCTCCTGACCGAGGGGCGTGTCAGATAAGCAGAGCCGACCTCCGCCTACACATACTCCTCCAGTCCTGCTTCAATTAAAAAACAGGTCTGACACATGCTGGGGTTGCCAAGCATCAATTTAATTGCCACCAAAGTGCACTTGCCAATCTTCGCGATGTCCACACTTTCAGCCCCTGTCAGACGCGTTTCGGCGGATGCCTTCCTCAGTGCTGGGTATCTGCTGAGTGTGCCAAGCTGAACCTTTTCGCGAGGCTTCCGTTAAAAACCAACCGAGGGCTCTCATTGGTTGGGCATCATTGTAATAGACAGTGGACAGGGAAAGTTCCTCCCGATAATGTATGGCGCCATTTAGCCCACCAATGATCCTCGTGTACAGCGCACTGGGTCCCGCAATGTGGAACATGGCAAAACAAACCATAACAAGGTACAGTGACCAGTCTTAGCACATGATAATGCCTTTTCGTTTTGTTTTCTCCTTTAATTTTGCGGGAACAGCATGGTGGATTTCGTTGTTGCCGGTCATCCCCTTAGCAGGCAATCTGCTCCCTCTCCCCAGTACCTTCAACACACTCCAGGCTGGGGGGGCGCCGCGTTGTGCCTTCTAAGCACCATAATCCACAAAGTTTGTCAGCATTTGCAGGGCTCCTGACCGAGGGGCGTGTCAGATAAGCAGAGCCTACCTCCGCCTACACATACTCCTCCAGTCCTGCTTCAATTAAAAAACAGGTCTGACACATGCTAGGGTTGCCAAACATCAATTTGATTGCCACCAAAGTGCACTTGCCAATCTTCGCGATGTGCACACTTTCAGCCCCTGGCAGACGCGTTTCGGCGGATGCCTTTCTCAGTGCCGGGTATCTGCTGAGTGTGCCAAGCTGAACCTTTTCACGGGGCTTCCGTTAAAAACCAACCGAGGGCTCTCATTGGTTGGGCATCGTTGTAATAGACAGCGGACAGGGAAAGTTCCTCCCGATGATGCGTGGTGCCATTTAGCCCACCAATGATCCTTGTGTACAGCGCACTGGGTCCAGCAATGTGGAACATGGCAAAACAAACCAGAACAAGGTACAGTGACCAGTCTTAGCACATGATAATGCCTTTTCGTTTTGTTTGCTCCTTTAATTTTGCGGGAACAGCATGGTGGATTTCGTTGTTGCCGGTCATCCCCTTAGCAGGCAATCTGCTCCCTCTCCCCAGTACCTTCAACACACTCCAGGCTGGGGGGGCGCTGCGTTGTGCCTTCTAATCACCACAATCCACAATGTTTGTCAGCATTCGTGGAGCTCCTGACCGAGGGGCGTGTCAGATAAGCAGAGCCGACCTCTGCCTACACATACTCCTCCAGTCCTGCTTCAATTAAAAAACAGGTCTGACACATGCTGGGGTTGCCAAACATCAATTTAATTGCCACCAAAGTGCACTTGCCAATCATCACGATGTCCACACTTTCAGCCCCTGGCAGACACGTTTCGGCGGATGCCTTCCTCAGTGCCGGGTATCTGCTGAGTGTGCCAAGCTGAACCTTTTCGCGGGGCTTCCGTTAAAATCCAACCGAGGGCTCTCATTGGTTGGGCATCGTTGTAATAGACAGCGGACAGGGAAAGTTCCTCCCGATGATGTGTGGCGCCATTTAGCCCACCAATGATCCTTGTGTACAGCGAACTGGGTCCTGCAATGTGGAACAGGGCAAAACAAACCAGAACAAGGTACAGTGACCAGTCTTAGCACATGATAATGCCTTTTCGTTTTGTTTGCTCCTTTGATTTTGCGGGAACAGCATGGTGGATTTCGTTGTTGCCCGTCATCCCCTTAGCAGGCAATCTGCTCCCTCTCCCCAGTACCTTCAACACACTCCAGGCTGGGGGGGCACCGCGTTGTGCCTTCTAAGCACCACAATCCACAAAGTTTGTCAGCATTCGCGGAGCTCCTGACCGAGGGGCGTGTCAGATAAGCAGAGCCGACCTCCGCCTACACATACTCCTCCAGTCCTGCTTCAATTAAAAAACAGGTCTGACACATGCTGGGGTTGCCAAACATCAATTTAATTGCCCCCAAAGTGCACTTGCCAATCTTCGCGATGTCCACACTTTCAGCCCCTGTCAGACGCGTTTCGGCGGATGCCTTCCTCAGTGCCCGGTATCTGCTGAGTGTGCCAAGCTGAACCTTTTCGCAAGGCTTCCGTTAAAAACCAACCAAGGGCTCTCATTGGTTGGGCATCGTTGTAATAGACAGCGGACAGGGAAAGTTCCTCCCGATGATGTATGGCGCCATTTAGCCCACCAATGATCCTCGTGTACAGCGCACTCGGTCCCGCAATGTGGAACATTGCAAAACAAACCATAACAAGGTACAGTGACCAGTCTTAGCACATGATAATGCCTTTTCGTTTTGTTTGCTCCTTTAATTTTGCGGGAACAGCATGGTGGGTTTCGTTGTTGCCGGTCATCCCCTTAGCAGGCAATCTGCTCCCTCTCCCCAGTACCTTCAACACACTCCAGGCTGGGGGGGCGCCGCATTGTGCCTTCTAAGCACCACAATCCACAAAGTTTGTCAGCATTCGCGGAGCTCCTGACCGAGGGGCGTGTCAGATAAGCAGAGCCGACCTCCGCCTACACATACTCCTCCAGTCCTGCTTCAATTAAAAAACAGGTCTGACACATGCTGGGGTTGCCAAGCATCAATTTTAATTGCCCCCAAAGTGCACTTGCCAATCTTCGCGATGTCCACACTTTCAGCCCCTGTCAGACGCGTTTCGGCGGATGCCTTCCTCAGTGCCCAGTATCTGCTGAGTGTGCCAAGCTGAACCTTTTTGCGGGGCTTCCGTTAAAAACCAACCGAGGGCACTCATTGGTTGGGCATCGTTGTAATAGATAGCGGACAGGGAAAGTTCCTCCCGATGATGTATGGCACCTTTTAGCCCACCAATGATCCTCTTGTACAGCGCACTGGGTCCCGCAATGTGGAACATGGCAAAACAAACCAGAACAAGGTACAGTGACCAGTCTTAGCACATGATAATGCCTTTTCGATTTGTTTGCTCCTTTAATTTTGCGGGAACAGCATGGTGGGTTTCGTTGTTGCCGGTCATCCCCTTAGCAGGCAATCTGCTCCCTCTCCCCAGTACCTTCAACACACTCCAGGCTGGGGGGGGGGCGCTGCGTTGTGCCTTCACACAATCCACAGCCTTGAGCACCACAATCCACAAAGTTTGTCAGCATTCGTGGTGCTCCTGACCGAGGGGCGTGTCAGTTAAGCAGAGCCGACCTCCCCCTACACATACTCCTCCAGTCCTGCTTCAATTAAAAAACAGGTCTGACTCATGCTGGGGTTGCCAAACATCAATTTACACATATATATATATATATATATGTAATATTTACTGGCGGTCGCCAGTAGATAGTTATAGTTAGGACCTATTACCCATAGGGAATCCGCAACATTCTATTTGGAATAACTTTGGCGCCAATTGACGAATCTGTGTGAAATTATCCAAACTTTTGGCCAGCTCCGGTCCGCTCCTATCCTGATTCACGATGATTCATCAAGCGGGTCCCAAAACGCGTTTCCCCCATGCAATTTTCCATGGGACCTCTAGCCGCAGCTACAGCCCGAACTGCTGAACGGAATTACACCAGATTTGGCAAAGACGTAAGCCTTGGTTTAGACTTGTGCCTTTTGCTTATTTGGTGTTAATCCATTCAGTAGTTCCTGAGAAAATGACAGTTAAAGTCATTTATATATCTATGGGCGTGGTGGATCCGCGTACCCTAACCACACCCTGCACGCACCTTGCCGTGCACGAGCTGTATTCTAATTGGCTGGCAACAGTGAAAATCAGGAAGTGCTGGCAGCCATCGGTAGAACCGAGGCACAAGAAAACCAAAACAAACACCGCAAAACGTGAAAATGGGGCAGGGTAGACACACCCTGACCCACTAGGCCTGCTCAGGGGGTCCCACAGGGCCCCAAAACATTTTATTTTTTTTAAATTGCGGGATGCGCGTAGGATCAGCGCATCCTACCGATAACAAAAAAAAGAAACGCTGTCTCCCACCTAAATATTTTATTTTGCCCCAAGGAGTCCAAATCCCGGGGGCATTTTTAAAACAATAGTGTGGGGGTTTCTAATCCCCCCCACACTGCCCTGGGGACCGCCACCCCCCAGGGCGGTAACTTAATATATGCGGGGGCTCATGGGCCCCTCCTGCATCCCCGGGGACCACCACCCCCCGGAGCTTGATTAAAAAGGGGGGGGGCCCTCGGGGACCACCACCCCCCGGGGATTTAAAATATTAGCTGGGGGTCTCTGAGGCCCCCCCAGCCCTGGGGACCGCCGCCCCGGGCTCAAATTTAATATAGGTGGGGCTCATGGGCCCCCCGCAGCCCTGGGGACCGCCATTCCCGGGCTACTTTGAAATGGGTGGGTGGGCTCTGTGGCCCCCCCAGCCCCAGGGACCGCCCCCCCCCCCCCGGGCTTAAAAACATTTGAAAAGGGGGGCTCTGAGGCCCCCCAACCCCGGGGACCACCACCCACGGGCTTCTAAAGAATGTGAGAGGGGGGCCGTGCGGCCCCCCCTCCTGGAGCCTTCGATCCCCCAGGGCCGGCTCCTGCAGTGTCCTGGGGTTTCCAGGGCTAGTAGTGGCCTGGGAGGGGGCCACGTGGCCCCCCTTCTCAACAGGAACTTTAAATAAAGGGCGGGCTCTGTGGCGCTTACTGGTTGTAGCTGGTGGGCTAGTTGCACCCCAAGGACCCTCAGTATTCAAGGGGAGTTAATCCCCCACCTTAAAATGTGCGACAGGGTACGTTTGCACAGTGGTGAAAAGAGGGGGCGGGGCCTGAGTTCACATGTGTGCAAACATGCCCTGTGGCACGGTTTAAGTTGGGGAATTAATTCCTTGTCAATACTGAGAGTCCCTGGGGCCAACTAGCCCACCCGGTACCTCTAGTAAGCGCCACGGAGCTGCGTTTCAGAGTGTTGTAAAAAGGGGCGTGGCCTCTGAACACCTCTCAGTGTTTTTGCACTTGGTGGTCCTTCTGGGACCCCATGAGAAGGGCTAGGGGGTCAGGGGGTCTCAGCCCTGCCCCCTTTTCGCGTTTTCCACTCTTGTTTTGTGCTCTCTTGTGCCTCACTTCTCCTGAGAAACAAGATGGCTGCTCAGGTGGTCCCAGAAGGATAATAACATATATAAAACGTATCCGCTAATAGAATTAGAATTTACAAAACCTTTGAAATTTATTGAAAAAAATATAGGTTTCACGACTGATATAGTTAGGAATTAGCATTTAAAAAACCTTGCAAATTCACTGAAAAAAACATAGGTTACAAGCCTTATATAGTTAGGAATTAGCATTCAAAAAACCTTGCAAATTCACTTAAAAAACATAGGTTTCAGGCCTTATATAGTTAGGAATTAGCATTTAAAAAACCTTGCAAATTCACTTAAAAAAACAGGTTTCAGGCCTTATATAGTTAGGAATTAGCATTTTAAAAACCTTGCCAATTCACATAAAAAACCATAGGTTTCAGGCCTTATATAGTTGTCAGTAATTTGAGATCAGTGATGTCATAAGTGATGTCACTGACCATGTAATGAATGATGTAATATGTGACATCATCAGCAGTGGATTGCGGGTGCACGAAATATAGTTAGTACAACTAACTATATGGGAACAATTTCAATGGTTTTTTAAATGCTAATTCCTAACTGTATAAGGCCTGAAACCTATGGTTTTTTAAGTGAATATATATACAGATGTTAGTGATCAAAGCGGGAGTAAGAATATATATATATATATATATATATATATATATATATATATATATATATATATATATATATATATACATTACCTACTGGCGGTAGCCAGTAGGTATATATAGTTAGGACCTGTTTCCATAGGAAATCCCCAACATTCTATTGGGAATAACTTTGGCCCTGGTTGATGAATCTTCGCAAATTTCTCAAAGAAGATGGCTCGCTCTGCTTCGCTCCTTCCCTGAAAATTTGGGGGGGATTCGTCAAGTGGGGGCTGAGAAAGAAGGGGGGTCCCAAAACGTGTTTTCCCCATGTTAATTTCCATAGGACCTTTAGACTCGGCTACAGCTTGAACCACTGAAGGGAATTACACCAAACTTGTCAAAATAGTAGTGTCTGGTACGCAGATCACGCTTTTGGTAAAATCGTGTAAATCCCTCCAGTGGTTCCTGAGAAAGTTAAAAGAGAATCAAATTATATATCTGGGCGGAGCCTAACCACATATCTCTGATCGTGCGATCTGATTGGCTGTCAGCATCTCATCGTGAGATCTGATTGGCTGTCAGCAGTTCATCCATGAAGTGTTGGCACCCCGCGATTTTGCGCTGTACTCTGCCACTAGCGCTTTGGGAGCGCTTTATGCTTTATGCATCTTTCAGGCCGGTGCCCACCCGGCATTGCCCGCTGAAATTGTCCCGCTGTCCCCGCTGTTGCCGCCCGGCCGCGACCAGGAAGTCAGGCAGGCCGGGGGCGGAACTGCGGGACATCACGTGACCTTATTCCCCGGGCCGCGCTCTGATTGGATGCCGGCCCGGGACAGGACAGAGGAAGCCGGAAGCTGCAGGGAGCCGACCCCGGGATCCGGTGAGTGCACCGGCGTAGCTAGGGGGGGGCGGGTGGGGCGGTCCGCCCCAGGCGGCACCATTGTTGAGGCAGACGCAGCTCTGGAGGCCCGTTGCGGCCTCGGCGGCCTTTATAATTTATTTGGTCCAGTCCCAAATAAATTATAAAGGCGGCCGCGGCCGTAGTTTAAAGGTGCAAATCCGCCAGCGTGAATCTCGCTCTAATAAAGTGGAGGCTGCAGGATATTTACAAACAAGCAATCTATGTTGCATTTCCTCAGCCCCTTGGTCTGAGAGACGGCGTAGGACGAAAACTGTCACTGTCGGATGACTCGGCTCGAGTAACCTGGAGACAAGACACTGACTGAGCTTTGCATTCACTAGCGCCTTGACACCGAGGCTCGGAATGAGTCATGAGTTCTACAGGTAATGGGTTAATGCCGGCCTGCACGGAGCAACTGCAAAGGCTTGGACCATATCGTGAACTCATGGCACAATGTAAAAATGTAAATTCATTTGGAGTGCGTGTAGGTGGAGACAATGCTACCCTTACATCATCGGATGTCTGTCACGACCCGAGCTCCTACAACATGATCATGCCTGTTAGAGCTCTGCTGACTTTTTAGATTTGTTCTGTTGGATGCACCTGACTAGGCTTCACATTGTGTGGTGCCACAAAGCCATCGGTTCGCACCGGATCGGATTCAGTGACAGGGCTAGCAATTGTGCTACACACGTAGCGTCATGACCCCAGCCTCATTAGCAGTACACTGTGTTAGCCAGCCTAGAAAGGGTCGGAGTCATTGACTGGCACCAGGAAGTTTTTTTTAAAATTAAAAATCATGCCGGCCTGGCCCCCAGGAAGGCATCACTGCCGCCTGGCCTGCCTGCAGGAATAAAACAAAAGAAAACAGCTGATCGAGTCTTGTCGACACCTACTACCCTCAAGATGTTAATTTTACAAAATCCTGCCAACTCGGGACCCGTGTGTGTGTGGTGAAAGAAAAGTATGCAGCAACCAGGCAAGAGCTGCCTGAGAGACACTGTGAGACGTCATAGCTAGACAATGGAAGCATATTAATCTGTAGCATTTGTGCCAGCATTTGATTGATATTATATAACTTTTAATTCTAAATACCAACATAATGCAATAATACCATGTCACACTCTTAATGGCAAATAAGCTCTATGCCTCATCCGTATACAGACTAAAGGGCCAAATGAAGCATGGCTGAATTATATATAAATGCTGATAGGGACAACAAAGTCCATGGTGAGTCTCTGCTACCACTTGCTGGAATATGACAAGGGCAATATTTTACGAGGCAAGTTGTTTCCTAATGAAAATAAACACTAAGCACTGAAGCAGGGACGGTGAGCTGCAGACACTATATATACTACTGGAGCACCTCCAGCAAGCTCTCTTGAGCGCCTGTCAAAGGGCCAATATATATATATATATATATATATATATATATATATATATATATATATATATTAGCTTTTAAAAAACCAATGAAATTCACTGAAAAAACCATAGGTTATACACTATATATAGTTAGGAATTAGCCTTTAAAAAACCAATGAAATTCACTAAAAAAACCATAGGTTTTAGGCCTTATATAGTTAGGAATTAACATATAAAAAACCATTGAAATTCCTCCTATATAGTTAGCTTGACATTTTATTGATATAAAACCAATGAAATTCGACATATAGTTAGGTGCACTAACTATATATTTCGCGCATCCGCAATCCAATACATATATATGTATTGGACAGATTAAAGTTGGATTTATTATCAGCAATTTTTGGGAACTGCCATTGGCTACACCTGTCATCTCAGAATCCAGTCCTTTTTTGACAATTGTCCAGACTTATTGGGCATTTAAAGTAAGGGTGGGCGTAGTTGGCGGAGTACCACCACAAGGAAGTCTGCCAAATTGATCAAAAACTCAGGGAATTCCGCTCCGCAACTCCATTTCATCTCACAACAATTAATAAAACTTAAACCTCACATACTCTTGTTAAAACGACAATTAACTATTATTGCATTCTAAAATGCATATAATCATCTCACAACAGTGAAAATGAAAATACAGCAAGCAGTGAGAGAGGTGATGATTTTGATGTCCTCACTAACCTAGGGAGAGACCAAGCAGATGCCTTGAACATAAAGAGCACATCACGCTGAATGTTGTCGTATACTATTAAAAGTTGTAAACAGAAATCTCACATACCTTTAATTAAAAAAAATATATATATCTTTGCATGCTATAATACATTTAGCCATCTCACAAAAATGAAAATATAGCAAGCAGTGCCTTTAGTTGAACAATCATTAATTCTATCTTTACATGCTAAAATGCATATAGTTATCTCACAAAAGTGACAATGAAAAATAGCAAGCAGTGAGAGACGTGTTGATTTTGGGGTCCTTCCTAACCTAGGGAAAGGACCAAGCAGATGCTTTGAACACAAAGAGCACATCATGATGAAATGATTCGGTGGTGGTCCCAACCTCCTAGGACCACCCCAAGCACAGGTATGGGCAAAAATACAACCGCAACCAAAGGCCTTGTACCTCTTTCATTGCCTGATGTTTTTCAAAGTTCACTTTTGTAAATTAGTTATATACTTTTTTAGCATGTAACAGTGATTTACGAAAGGGTTGTGAGCACAGTAGGTAACTTCATTGCATAGTGGAGTAGGATTTCTTGCATGATTTCTGTGTTTTCAATGAAATGTGTAGTTACCAAATTTCTGCAAATTCTGCTAGCGGAGCGCAGTTCATTTACCAGGGTTAATTTAAAGAAATGTTTGACAAACGAAACTAATGCAAAGGGCACAAGAAGATCTGCAGGAAACTCTCTAAGTGTCTAGGGATTTGCAGACCTAAAAACTCAGTTCAAGGCACTTGCAAGAGAAACAGACTGGACAGATGTAACTTTGTTTACCTTATATCAGAAGGGTTTAATGGATAACAGCAAAGATGAATTAGCCTACATAGCAAGATCCTCACACTTGTAGAGTTTGATTATAATAATATTGAAAGTCATGTTCAAGGGTAAAGATCTGAAAAGAAAATACTTTCAAGTCTTATTAAATTCTAACACTGGTGGTCCTAGCAAGTATTTCCCTACAATCCCTATTCCTTAGTCCGCTGAAATAAAACCACATGAGATGCTGATGCAATTAGAATTCACTCAAAGGCCTTTATTTGAGCAGAAGAGAAAACGATGGTGGAAGATGGGGCTTTGTCCATACTGCAGTATTATGGGCCATCTTGTTTGGAAAGCCCTTCATAAGTTTAGGAAAAACTTGCCACAGAATGAAATCTCTTACCAAGGATCTGAAATGTAACTAGTATCAGGTTTAATTATTGTAATTTAAGGAAAACATCAATGTACCAGTCTCAGTAGGTAGCGGAGCACCCATTATCTCCATAGAGATTCACTGGTCTAAACAAAACTTAGTGCCCGATTATGATAGCGGTGGAACTCCCACCGACAGGCCATCGGTGGTGGTCCCACTGACATCCAGCCCATCGGTCCAACCGCTGCATTAGGATGCAGCCAGTTGGATCTTGGATGTCGGGGGAGAGATCACCACCTCCGAAAGTTGTCCACCATAGGAGTATAGGGCTCACATTTAGGAGCAATAATTTATCATTGCAAAATTCATTTGAATTAATCTTATTGACAATTTTACCCTGTTAATGTGTGGACTCTTGCCGATCCATGGCTAGATTTTTGTGATAACCAAGTGAGGTTGACCACTTTGATGATCTGCCATGTGGAATAATGCAGATATTTAGATGTATAACATAATGAGTACATCATGACCCTATAAATCCTTTGTGCATGCATTACCTGTATTGTAACATTGACTATGTTAAAATGGCCGCCAGTTTGGTGAAAGGTTGGATGATCGGACCCGTCATCACTGTTGTTAGGTCAGTGACGCGGGAACATTTAAAATGGTGTCTGACTAACATACTGATGTAACACTGACAAAGGAGCAATCCGAAACGCGTCTGTTTCTCCTACCCTTGCTGAAATAAATCATTTTTCGATGAAGGCTTCCTGAGTACCCGTATTTCTGTTCAGATTTGACGGAATTGGCAGCGTGAATTTATTCGCGGCAGGCACCGCCACGTTCAGGCACCCGCCCGGGAATGCAGAGTGTTGGTGCAGTTTGGAGCGTTGATTATATGAACTCTGCACCGCCATAGTGAGAAGGAATTTCAGTGATCTTCGGAGGACACAACACCTACCACGACTGGGGAGGAGTCTCGAGTGGTGGACCGATGTGGTGGCGTTTTCTCGAAGTAAGCATCGGAGCGACACGGAGCTACGGCAAGGTGGGTGAAGCCACATCGACACAGTGAGTGAACATTTAACTCACTTTTTCAGCTTAAATTGGGGTATGTTTGACGAGTCAGACTGCCGCGAAGCGGCGCTTGACATTTTCAAAAAGAAATCAGTAATTACGAAATCAGTGGCGGCAACCACAGGAAGCGATGGCCGTAACCAGCTACAACAACAATTTCTTAAACTTGAGAGACTATGCGAGAGGGGGATAAGGAAATGGTGGGATGCCACCTCCCTCCAGAATTATATGGATGTTGATAGAGTCCCACGCGGGCTCCGCATCTATACGGTGCCCGCATATGAGAACCCAGACCCCCGTCTGTTGGAACAATGGGCGGAATACATCGCTGCATCTTGTAAAGGGATGTTGGACATCCTCGTTAAATTCACATGGAGCGATAGGGCTGCCGCCCTCGAGGAAATTGGTACACTTGAGCAAGAAATTTCAAAGGAAACGGATACTAGCAAGGTGGATCAGCTTAGAGAAGACATGAAAACACGATTGAAGAAATACGAAGCAAAAATACGCCAGCGGAAACAAGAAAAATTCGAGAGGGATGAGCGTGATTACGCGCAAGGTAGAATCATTACCTTTTCCCGCAAGTTCGATGCTCCCCGTAAAGAGATGAACAAGAAAAATCTTACACAGCCTCCAACTAGAGTGGAAACCTCGGAGTCTGAAGTGACTGAGGGCGAACAATCGGGAGAAGAAACCGTAACCCCAGGAACAGAGAAAGGGAAAACTCCTTTTCAATTGGAGTTCAATTTGATCAGAAAAACCTGGCTCAGGGGCTCAAAATCAAACCACCAGAAAACGAAGACGAACTAGGAGAGGCGACGGGAAGGGGAAGAGGCAGAGGAAAAATGGCACAGTGAGCGACTCGCAGCAACAGGGGCAACAGATGGTAGAGTCAGATGTTGGGACCAATCTTACCATCATCAATCTGACTCCCAATGAACTTTCGGTTGCAGAAGAAAAGACACTGCAACTAGGACTAACGTTTTGCCCTGATAACAAATTTGTATTCACCCAAACTAGAATCGACTTGTTCAGATTCACCCACAAAATGAAACTACACAAATGGCATAAAATGAAACCTTCCATAATTGAAGCCAGGAAACTGAAATTGAAATCTTCAGTTAAAGATACTGACATTCTGGCCATTAATGATCTAAATATGGCGGAACTTTTGGGAAATCTGCGCACGGAGAATGAGAGTGATGAACAATCACTGACGGATGTAGCCATAAGATCGAGAAAAATAGGTGTTGACCAAGAGGCACCAGTGACCATCTTTAAGCCTCCTTCTCAATTTAACCCGAGGCTGCCATATGACGCTATCGATGCATTCTCTGAGGCTGTCCAACGTGATCTAAATAAACTCAGACACAGGAATTACACCACACCTCTGAGAGGCCAGAATATAACGAAAGAACAAAAAAACATCCTGAGTGCCATCAGTAAAAATGAAAATATCATCTGCAAACCCTCGGACAAGGGGGGTAATATTGTTTTCTTGACTAGGGAACAATACTGCCGAGAATCATTACGACAACTGAATGATGGCAGATACTATGAGAAGACGACGAAAGAACAATATTTGGAAAGTATTTCTTCCTATCATGAATTAATCACTAAGTGGAGAACTCTTTCCATGCTCGAAACAGATGAATTCCTGTTCTTGAAAAACTATGAACCGGTGATCCCGACATTTTATCAACTTCCAAAAGTGCACAAAAATCTGACGGATCCACCGGGTAGACCCATCGTGTCATCCAAAGGAGGACTGACGGAGAACCTCTCTAAATACATAGATTCTTTCCTTTTTCAGTTGGTGATTGAACTTGACTCTTATGTCAAAGATTCCAAGGATTTAGTGGTGCAACTGAATAATATTGACTGGGATCCAGCATTCCTACTGATCACCCTTGACATCACAAGTCTATATACTTGTATAGACCATTCCCTGGGCATTCAAGCTATTGCCTACTTCCTGAGAAAGAGACCTTTGAAATTCGCAGAACACAATACCATGTTACTGGAATTTATAACATTTTGCCTACATAATGACATTTTTTTGTTTTAGGGCGATCTGTATAGGCAAATCTCAGGGACGGCAAGGGGCACCTGCTTCGCCCCCAGCTATGCAAACTTGTTCGTAGGCTGGTGGGAGGAGCAGGTGACGCTTGCTGGCACACGTGCCAGGTGGGGTGAGAATGTGGTTGTGTGGCATCGATATATCGACAATCTTTTCCTGATTTGGAAGGGCTCTGATCTGAATAGTAACTCCCTCAATCTCAAATTCACACATGAGATCAGTGCTACTACAGTCAACTACTTAGACCTAACAGTCTTTATTAAAGAGGGCATTCTCAGTACAGAACTCTATAGGAAGCCGACGGCCGGCAATTCTACCCTTCATGCACGGAGTAGTCACCCCCCTAATCTAATCAAAAGTATCCTGTACGGGGAACTTCTCCGTTTGAAACGTAATTGTACACATGGCTCAGATTTCGAGAAAGCAGCAAACAACTGCATATCGAGATTCAAAGTCAGAGGGTATGTGGAAGGGCTTCTAACATCAGCCTACCGGAAAGTTCAGGCCATATCTCGGGCTGATCTCCTGAGAGATCAGGATGAAATGAAATGAAATTTGATTTGTAAAGCGCATGGCTGCCTAAGAGCGTCCCAGTGCTGCCTAACAAATAACAGAAAACTCAAAAGGAACCGAAATTTAAGGAGTTTTAGGAAAAATAAAGTTTTAAGCAACTTTCGGAATTTCAGATAGCAAGGTTCAGTCCGAATATGCCTAGGGAGAGCGTTCCAATTTTTTGCCGCATTTACAGAAAAACTGCGGTCTCCTGTGCGGACCTTCCTCACTCTAGAAACTATGGCAAGATTGTCCAGGTCCAATCAGAGGGCCCGAGGAGGTCTGTAGGAACGAATCAGGCTCCTCAGGGCCGGAGGACCTTTGCCTTGAAGTGTCTTGTGGGCAATGCAAGATGATTTGAAGGCGATTCGCTCACGAACTGGAAGCCAGTGGAGGGCTCTCAGCAACGGTTTGGCAGACGCTCTTCTTAGGGCCCCCAAAAGCATCCTGGCAGCAGCGTTCTGCACCCGCTGCAATATATTAATGGTGGCTTCTGGCGCTGCCAGTAGTAGGGCGTTGCCATAGTCCAGTCTGGATAAAATTAATCCCTGGATCAATAGTTTCCTGGACTGAAAGGGCAAGAGAGGGAGAACTTTCCCCGCTGCCCGAAGCAGGCCGAAGCACACGCCCGCAACTTTCTGGGCATGTGTCCTAAACGTTAGTTTGGGTTCAAACCAGACCCTTAGGCTTTTGATTTTCTCTTTTGGTTGAGGCAGCTCACCCATACAGGGCATCCAAAAGGCTTTGGGCAGAGATGTAAATTGGTGTCCCAGGATCAAGATCTCAGTTTTTGCTCCGTTCAGTTTGAGCTTTGAGCTGGTCATCCAGGAGAAGATTCCAGTGAGTCAGGCCGAAAGGTTATCTGACCATCCCACTTGTTGCGTCAACGAGACGACTAATTGGGTGTCGTCTGCGTAGGTGATGGATTTAATCCCGAAAGGGGCTACCATCTCCTCCAGTGGGGCCATATAAACATTAAACAAGGTAGGGCTCAGAGACGAGCCCGGAGGAACTCCACACTGGAGGGGAGTAGATTTAGACATGACACCATTTTCCCAAATCCTGAATACTCGTTTGTTCAGAAAGGATTCCAGCCATCTCAGGGCTGATCCTGCAGTGCCTAGTCTAGCAAGACGGTGGACCAGTATTTTGTGGTCCACCATATCAAATGAAGCGCTTAGATCCAGGAGGATCAGAACTGCCGATCCTCCTGAATCTAAGATGCATCTTGCCTCCTCAGCCACCACTATAAGGGCTGTGTCGGTGCCCTATCCTGGGATGATGACACAGGGAGGGTTAGAGCCCCCAAAAAGGGTCATCAAGCTCAGTTTCGGATGATTACTGGCTATTCTGAGGATGCACAGAACGTGAGACGCATTTTCAAATGTAACTGGCACATCCTACAGACTGATCCAGTTATAGGCTGTGATGTCCCGGAGGCACCATTGATGATTCCGGAAATCGAGGTCCCTAAGGGACATCTTAGTGCAGAGCGATTTATCACACGTACTGCCATGGATGGGAACACTCAAAGACATGAAGGGCTTTTTCCCCTGTGAGAAATGTAAGGCCTGTGCTACGAGCAAAAGAGTCCTGCATTACACTATCCCAGGGTGTAGAAAACCGAGAACCATCAGTAAATTCATTTCCTGCCTCACTCCTTAATTTGTATACTGCCTGGTTTGTCCTTGTGGACTAAAATACATAGGAAGCACGGTCCACAATGTAAAAGTTAGAATTCTGGAACACCAGCGGGCAATAGCTAATAAGGACGAAAATTATACTGTAGCCCACCATTTTCCCATGAAGCATCAAAGCAACAGAAAACTGCTACAATATTATGGCATTGACCATGTTCCAACTAATCCCAGAGGGGCAATAGGCTGCAACGACTTAGAAGACTTGAATCCCGCTACATTATAGACCTGAAAACTAAGACACCTAAGGGGTTAAATAGGAGTGAAGAGTTAACTGTACACCTAGGATAGGCATACGTAAATCTTGTTCAAGTTCAAGTTCAAGTTCAGGAATTTATATAGCGCACTACTCACCCAGAGGGTCTCAAGGCGCATGAGGGAGGGAGGGAGGGTGAATTACTTATCGAAAAGCCAGGTTTTTAGCTGCTTTCTGAAGGAGAGGTGGTTCTGTGTAAGGCGGAGGTGAGTGGGGAGAGAATTCCAGGTCTTGGCCCCAAAGTAGGAGAAGGATCTTCCTCCCATGGTGGATCTGTGGATGCGTGGAATTGTGGCGAGTGCTTGACTGGATGATCGTAGTTGGCGGGTGGGTGTGTAGAAGGACAGTCTTGTGTTGAGGCATTCGGGTCCTAGGTCGTAGAGGGCCTTGTGTGCGTGGGTGAGGAGACGGAACGTTATTCTCTTGTTGATGGGGAGCCAGTGGAGGTCTTTCAGGTGACCGGAAATGTGAGCTTGAAGGGGGATGTCCAGTATAAGTCTGGCTGAGGCATTTTGGATGCGTTGGAGTTTTTTCTGTAGTTTGGTAGTGGTTCCGGCGTTTAAGGGTATTTCCATAGTGCAGTCCGCTAGTAACCAGTGCATGGGGGACTGTCTTTCTTGTTTCGGTGGGGATCCAACGGAAGATTTTATTGAGCATGCGTAGGATGTTGAAGCATGAAGATGAGACGGCGTTGACTTGTTTGGCCATCGAGAGGGAGGAGTCCAGGATGAATCCCAGGTTACTTGCGTGATCTGTAGGTATGGGTGCTGTGCCCAGGGCCGGTGGCCACCATGAGTCGTCCCAGGATGAGGGGGATGATCCTAGGATGAGAACTTCCGTTTTGTCTGAGTTCAGTTTTAAACGGCTGTTTTTCATCCATTCCGCTACTTCTTTCATTCCTTCGTGTAGATTGGTTTTGGTGGTGTTTAGGGTCTTTGGTAAGGGAGAGGATCAGCTGGGTGTCGTCTGCATAGGAGATGATGTTGAGGTTGTGTTGCGATGGAAGCGAGGGGACTCATGTAAACGTTGAAGAGGGTGGGACTGAGTGATGATCCTTGTGGTATGCCGCAGATGACTTCGGTGGCCTCTGATTTGAATAGGGGGAGGCGGACTCTCTGTGTTCTCCCAGCGAGGAACGAGATGATCCAGTCCAAGGCTTTTCCTTGTATTCCGACGTTGTTGAGGCGTTGTATGAGGGTGCTATGACAGAGTGTGTCGAAGGCGGCGGAGAGGTCGAGTAAGATGAGGGCGACTGTTTCTCCGTTGTCCAGTAGTATTCTGATGTCGTCTGTAGCTGCGATGAGGGCGGTTTCGGTGCTGTGTTTGGCTTGGAAGCCTGATTGTGAGGGGTCGAGGGAATTGTTGGATTCAAGGAAGGTGGCGAGCTGACTATTTACGGCTTTCTCAATTACTTTGGCAGGGAATGGGAGGAGTGAGATGGGGCGGTAGTTGTTAAGTTCTGAGGGGTCTGCTGTGAGTTTCTTCAGAAGTGCACTGAGTTCGGCATGTTTCCAGCTTTCCGGGAAGGTGGCGGAGTTGAAGGAACAGTTGATGACATTGCGAAGATGGGGTGCGATGATGGAGTCTGCTTTGTTGAAAATGTGGTGGGGACATGGGTCGGTTGGTGATCCTGAGTGGATGGAGTTCCTCAGGTGGATGGTATCTTCAGTAGTGATTGGGTTCCAGGCGCAAAGTTCGTGAGAGTGCTGATTTGGTTCGGAGGTCCGTGGAGTGGGCTGTTCTTCGGATTGGTTTTCAAAGCTGTTATGTATGTTGTTGTGGAAAAAAGTGGCTAAAGAGTCGCAGAGGTCTTGAGAGGGAGTGATGTCTAAGCATGGGCGAATTTTGCAAATTCGCGATCTGCGAATTTGTGGATTTGCGAACTCGCGATCCGCAAAATTTGCGAATTTGTACGAATTTG
The DNA here is from genome assembly GCF_964263255.1 of Lissotriton vulgaris. Lineage (NCBI taxonomy): Eukaryota > Metazoa > Chordata > Amphibia > Caudata > Salamandridae > Lissotriton > Lissotriton vulgaris. The sequence continues at coordinate 335,791,513 of NC_141685.1, read as the reverse complement.
CGGATTTTGGGTTTTTTGCGTGTTCGCGGGGATTTTTGCGTGTTGGCGGGGTTTTTTGCATGTTCGCGGGGCTTTTTGCGTCTTCGCGAGCCGCTTGCATAGCGAAGTTACCCATGCAGTCGTTTATGGGAGAGGGAGAGATAGATAGATAGATAGATAGATAGATAGATAGATAGATAGATAGATAGATAGATAGATAGATAGATAGATAGATAGATAGATAGATAGAAAGAGAAAGAGAGGGAAAGAGAAAGGGAGAGAGAGAACGAGAGAAAGAAAGAGAGGACAGATCTCTGAAGGGCCAGATTCCTGAGTTGCCCCTACAGGACATACAGCTTTTTATTTTTAGCAAAATGCATATGAAAATTGTGCTGTAAAGGTCTCTTTTAGTTTAACCCCTCCTGACAACTCAAAATGGGTGTATTTGCCATGCTCTCCCTTCTTCCTCTTTTTTATATCTGTAAGTGCTTCCTGATGAGGTTTAATTCCTTGGACAGGTGCCTTGTTGCCTACTTGTAACTATTCTCTGACCCTGCTTCAAGGGTCAGAGCAGGGCCAGAGAACAGTTGCAAGTAGATAACGAGGCACCAGGAAGCAATTAGCAGCAGGTGTCCAAGTTGAAGTTAATTTGTTTGTAACCCTTTTGTAAAAGGTTACAAAGAAATTAGGTTCAACTTTTGCACCTGCTGCTGTAACCCTTGCTTGGCTGAAAATTCGTCCCTGCTGATTCGCGGATTTTACCGCGATTTCGCGAGATTCGCGTATCGCGAAATCGCGGAAAATCCGCAAATTTGCCCGCGAAACGGATTTTACGCCCACCCTTAGTGATGTCATTGGTGCCGGCGGTTGGGTTGGTAAAATCTTTGACGATGTTGAATAATTCCTTACTGTTGTGGGCGTTGTTGTCGAGTCGATCCTTGAATGCTGATTTCTTGGTGGATCGGATCAGTTGGTGGTGTTTGTGGGTGGCGTCCTTGAAGGTGGTCAGGTTGTCAGTGATTGGGTTTTTTCTCCATTTTTTCTCGAAAGTACGACATAATTTCTTGGATTTCTTAAGGTCATCGTTGAACCAGGGGGCCTTTTTGTTACCTTGTCTGGTCTGGTGGTTTTTCAAGGGTGCTAATTCGTCAGCGCTGTGGGTGATCCATTGTGTGAGTTTGGTGGCAGCATGGTTTGGGGCCGATGATATGGCAGGGGGGTTTTGGTTAAGCGATGTGAAGAGTTGGTCGGTGGTGATTTTGTTCCAGTTTCTTCGAGGAATAGGTGGTGGGGGGTTGTGGGTCGTGGTCTTTTTGTAGCTGAAGTGAACGCAGCTGTGGTCCGTCCAATGGAGAGCTGTGGTGTGATCGAATGAGATGTGTTTGCTGGAGGTGAAGATAGGGCTGAGCGTGTGTCCGGCAAGGTGGGTGGGGGTCGCAACAAGTTGTTTGAGCCCGAGATTGGCCAGGTTGTCCAGAAGGGTGGTGGTGTTGCTGTCGTATTTCTTTTCCAGGTGAAAGTTGAGGTCTCCCAGTAGAATATAGTTCTCGGAGGTGAGGGCATGAGGGCTGATGAAGTCAGTGATGTCTTCGTTGAAATGTGTGCGGGTTCCTGGTGGTCCGTAGATGTGGGTGCCTCTAAGTGTGGTCCTGGGGTTGGTGTGGATCTGGAAGTGAAGGTGTTCAGCGGTCGCGAGGTTATCGTCGGAGTTGGTCATGATTCGGATGGTGTTCTTATGGACTATGGCAATGCCTCCTCCTGTTTGGTTGGTGCGGTCTTTTCGGATGATCTTGTAAGCGTCCGGGGTGGCTATGGCGATGTCGGGCGCTGATGAGGCGTTCATCCAGGTTTCTGTAAGGAAGGTGACGTCCGGCGATGTGGTGTCGAGTAGGTCCCAGAGTTCACTGGCGTGTCTGTGGACTGAGCGGGTGTTCAGCAGGATGCACTTCAGGTGGTTAGAGTGGGAGCTGTGTTTGGAGTTTGAGGGTTTGGTGTGGGTCCTGACACAGGCGAATTTGCAGGAGTGGCAGGCGAAGGGTCCATGGGTGTGTCCTGGGGTAGCCTCGGAGCATTGTGGTTTGCGGCCGGGGTTAAGAGCAAAGAGGGCAGCGGCATTGTACGTAATGCGGGTGGAATGGGTTTTGCGAGGGCCAGGGGGTATGGCGCTGGGCGCGGGCCAGGCGCGGATGGGCGTAGACGGGCTTACCTTTGGCACACCTTCGGCGCGAATGGGGCGCGACCGCTGCGCGTGAACGCTGCGCGCAAAAGCATCTGTCATAAGTGATTAGTGGAGGGGGAGGGGCGAGGGAGGAGCAGCTGGGAGGCGGGGGAGGTGCGGAGGGCCGGGCTACAATGCACAATAACAACAAAATGGCTGAAAATGAAAAGTGAAACAGGGCGATGTGGTAATGGGCAGAGGCACAATCGGGCACAGAAGAGTTAACAAGCAGTGCGATCAGTGGGATGCAATGTGCTTCACTGATCGTACCAGGTAGCTCCTAATAATGATACTATGGGCAATGAGAGCACAACAATGCAGCGCTAAGATCTCGGAAAGCAAGCACAAGCAATTTACAAAATTAAAATGGAAATCCAGGCAGAGCAAGCGATGCGATGCGCAAATCAGCTGATAGCAGACAGTAACAAAGCATCGTGATAGCGCTACGATACCAGGGTCCAGGGAGCGTGGGGAGCGACCGTCTCTGAGCGAGTCAGGAGGGTCACAGGACAGGCAGGGACGGCACGAACTACCACTATTTGTGGGAGGGAGGAGCAGCTGGGAGGCGGGGCGGTGCGGAGGGCCGGGCTACGATGCACAATAACAACAAAATGGCTGAAAATGAAAGCGAAACAGGGCGATGTGGTAATGGGCAGAGGCACAATTGGGCACAGAAGAGTTAACAAGCAGTGCGATCAGTGGGATGCAATGTGCTTCACTGATCGTACCAGGCAGCTCCTAATAATGATACTATGGCAATGAGAGCACAACAATGCAGCGCTAAGATCTCGGAAAGCAAGCACAAACAATTTACAATATTAAAATGGAAATCCAGGCAGAGCGAGCGATGCGATGCACAAATCAGCTGATAGCAGACAGTAACAAAGCTGTACCGATTTTGTAGCTGTTTATGATACATCGAATTATGGAGTATGAGTCTTGAATGCTTCCTTTACAAAGTTTGTCTTTTAATGCATGGCATGGGTTTATCAGTTTTGAAAGAACTATGTCAATTTGACACTCAGTGGTCTACTCGCAGCCTGTAGGTTTGCCGATTCACGGCTTGATTTGATTTGTTGTCCACCATAGGGGTATATAGCTCACATTTAGGAGCAATAATTTATCATTGTAAAATTCATTTGAATTTATCTTATTGACAATTTTACCCCGTTAATGTGTGGACTCTTGCCGATCCACGGCTGGATTTTTGTGATAACCAAGTGAGGTTGACCACTTTGATGATCTGCCATGAGGAATAATGCAGATATTTAGATGTATAACATAATGAGTACATCATGACCCTATAAATCCTATGTGCATGCATTACCTGTATTGTAACATTGACTATGTTAAAATGGCCGCGAGTTTGGTGAAAGGTTGGATGATCTGACCCGTCGTTACTGTTGTTAGCTCAGTGACGCGGGAACATTTAAAATGGTGTCTGACTAACATACGGATGTAACACTGACGAAGGAGCAATCCGAAACGCGTCTGTTTCTCATACCCTTGCTGAAATAAATCATTTTTTGATGAAGGCTTCCTGAGTGCCCGTATTTCTGTTCAGATTTGACGGAATTGGCAGCGTGAATGTGTGTATATATATATATATATATGTATATGTAAAAGGAATGTAATTTTATCTTAATGAAATCTGCTGACAATTTTATTTGAGGAAAATTGGGATCAAATTCTGCAGAAGTTGGCACATGTTTACATTAGTGCAATTGTTTGCATGCTGTTGCATTATCTGTTGCACATTTAATGAAGACTGCAGTCTTATCCAGCGTTTCTTGGTATGCCTCACTTTTGGCACGATTGTGTAACATTCTGTCTGACTTGTGAGTTAGTGTGCGTGGAGGTGCCATCAGCACAGCCTCCTGGAAGTCCACTAATTAGTGTTTGACTGTTTCAGCAGAATTTTGTGAAATTCCACGTATTGCCAGGAAATTAAAACTGCTATTTGTCTTTGTATTTTAGACCAAAATTCATCATTTGGACATGAGTATGCAAATAAACAAAAGCACAGCGAGCAACAACTCTGTCATGACGTGGAGGCATAATAGACACATTTCTGGAATTTCAAACACCAAAGTAATAAGAAAAGATCCCAATCAAGCCAGGGTATCACAAAATTTGCCCACACCTGTTTATTGTATATTAAAATATAACTTGAATGCTGCTTTTTTCTAAATCTTAAATATTTGTTACTACCTTTGTTGCTGATATGTGCAAATAGTTTAGAAAGTTAATATTTCTAAAGTTTTTAAATAAAGTGTGTTTATTGCTGCTTCATTGACAAACTGAAGTTTTCTGAATAAAATGTGTTGGTCAAAATGCACTCTAGAACTGAACTTTGAAATGATGTTCTAAGCACAAATTATTATTTCTTAAAATGTATATTTAGAATGTAGAGAAATAATTTACCACCGTAATTAAATAGTTAATAGAATCAATATCAGACGTTCCTGAGAATGCTTCAGTAAACTAAATGCTCTCAATTGTCTCTTTAGTCTGGGTGGGTTAAGATGAGGGTCCCCACTGCTGCTCTTGCTTCCTTTCTCTTTCTTATTTTTCTCTTTTTTTCTTTCTGTTTCTTTAATAGATGAGAGTAGTTCATACCACTGTTTTCTTATTTCGTCAGCGCTACTCCACACAGGTGCGGTCCGTGCAGGTAGGAACGGTGAAGCCGAGATGGGGGGAGATTCAACAGGTGACCACGAAGGGAAATTAAATAATTCATTTTACCTTGTCGTTGTTTGTCGAAATCCCTCCCCACCCAGCCCCACCGCTCCTACCTGCGCAGGCTGTTTCTAACTCCACAATACCCCCACAGCAATTATGTTCTTTTGAATTTGCAGCCAAGTTGCTCATTTCACGGCCTCTGGCATACAGAGTGAACTTTTACCAAAAACCTGTCATTATGTCACGCGTGCTTTACGTATCTTGGTAGAACCCTTTGTTTCCTTTATGGGTAACTTGGACATGACCATTGATTATGGGAAATCTCACATATTGGCTTATGGACCAGGTCGGAGAAATTTGACATCTTTAAAGTTTCAAGACCATTCTTTGAGTCTGTACAGAACTTTTGTTAACTGGGTAGAACGTGTGACCCCCTACAGCCCCTGGCAACCCTATGTGAACTAATCCTGCATGAAACTAGGAAGGGTGACTGGCTCGCTTTTTAATCTTGTATAGAGGGAATAAGGGGTTACATTTTTCCTTATATGAAGATTTATAATTTGCAGTACGTCCAAACAGCTTCGTATGGAGCAGGGTATGGGGGTACCACAATGTTTCCTCTTTACAAGTTGAAGACAATAGGCTTTATAGACCAATTTCTAATCTCCCTCCAATTAGCCCTCTTTACATCTTACACTCCGAACTTACCTTTGATTATGTTTCTGATAGAATCAAACTGTCTCCTCTCTTGCTTTGGGTGAGGGTATGGTCAAACCTGGAAGTAAGTTTTAATAGAGATGTTGGGGCATATTAACAAAGCGGCGCTATAAAATTATCACCGCTTTTGCGGCCATTTTCGGACAAAAAGCACCGATAATTTTATAGCCTTATCAGCAAAGACAAGCTAGCGCGTGTTTTGATGACTTAGCACCCATTTCCAGCACACCTAGCTTTGCATCGCTAATAGGATGCAAAGTAGGGGTGTCTGTGAAACCATCAGGGAAAATATCGCGAAGGCAGCTTCGCGATATTAACAAGGAAGGGTAGCGATTATTTAAATTGTGTTAAGTATGCCTTAACGCAGGAATTTAACACCTGTTAAATTCCCGACTAAGGCATACTTAACATAGGGGGTGGATTCTGTCGTTAAGGCCACAGGCCCTATCATCTAGGATATCGTCGTTTTACACCATGCAAAACGGCGATATCCACACAATCTCTGGAATTGTTATCGCCTCGGTGATGCACGTTGTTGATAACGCGCTAACCGGGAGATACATTTCAGAGATAGCCGGCGATAAATATCCAAGCGCGCTTTGTGATATTTATCTCCGGTCCTTGTAAATATGTCCCATTATCGGTGACTGTTTTAGTCTAGAAAGGGGGCTTTCCATTCCCTGGTTGAAGTTGGTCAGCAAATCATTTAAGGATATTGGTCTCTGTTAGATCTTGAGGTCTCTAGTTGGCAATCGTATTTACCTTTGTCCAAATAGGGACTCTTGCTTCTAAGTCATGATAAGGAGATTAGACACCTAGATAACCCCTGCTCACCCCCTTGGTAGTTTGGCACGAGCAGACAGGCTAATCTCAGAGGCAGCGTGTTAAGCATTTGTGAATATACACAATAATACAGTGAAAATACTACAGATGGACACAACACAGGTTTTATAAAAATAAGTATTCTTTATATAGACTTTAGACAAGACCACAAACGGCAAAAAGCCACCCTACTGTACTTAAGATTGACTTAAAGATAGTAAAAGTTACTTAGTTCAAGTTGGTGATAAATGCGACACAGTTCTCACAAAAGTACCTGTATGCGTAAAGCAAAACAAACAAAAGGCTTGCAAAGGGAGATGCGTTGGTTCCGTGCTCCGGGGGAGATGATGCGTTGCGCCTCTATGCTTGCGTAGAGAAGGGGATGCATTGTGATCCTTACGGGTGCGGGATTGCTGCGTAGGTTCTCGGCCTGCGGCCCGGTTGCGATACTCAAGATGGGGCCGCGATGCGGCAATCCTGGTGCGATGCGAGAGGATGGCGCCCTTGATGCGACGATGATGCGTTCATGCCCTGGCAGCCTTGGGACAACTCTGTACTTTGGAGCCGCGACAGGCCCTGCGACACGCTTCTCCAGCGATGCGATGGTGATCCTCTTGATGGCGTCACGCTTCTCCAGTGTTGCGACAGCAGACAGTTTCAACGAAGACACGCTTCCTGGGAGATGCGGCGGCGGCACGCTTCTCCAGCGATGGAATGACTACAGCTGCGGCGGCGCCATGCTTCTTCTCGTTGCGTCGCACTTCAAGCTCCCAGCGAGAAGCAGGCTTCTGCAGATGGAATCTCCAGCAAGGAAATTCACAGGGGAGCTGGAGATGTAGTCTTTTGTCCCTGAGACTACAGAAGGAGGCAAGCCCAAGTTCAAGCCCTTGGAGAATATTCTGTAAGATGATGAAAGTCCCTAAAAAGTTCCTTCTCCTTTTCCTTGGCAATAAAGAAACCACGTCAAAAAACGAGGTTGGTGGAGGGTCTAAGGGGAAAATTATTTAAAGACCAAAGGACAGACAAACCCCTTATTCACAGTATAACAATACAAAAGTAATGTCAATGGTCTGTACAACTAATGGGGCAAAGAAAAATGTGACAGACTCTGTGTCTACTTATAAAGTGTGTACAACAAAAAGGAAATGAATCCCATCAGCCCACCCATATGGCAGAGCTTCATCATCTGGGATAGAATCAAAGATGGTCCGGTTAAGGAGCCACACACCTGTTGGAATTATGTGCTTCTCGAAACCCATGCAACCACCAGTGATGGATCATACCAAAAGTCAAATCAGTTTGGAATGGTGTGGGATGTTAAATTGCAGTGAGAGAAAAGTGTGCAAAAAGAATAGAAAAAAATGAGATGTAAAATTGGATACCATGATTTACGGAAAACTTTATTAGGGAAAATCATGGTGTCAAGATTAAAAATGAGTGTGAGACAGGTTGACACAATAACTGTCTATTAAGGATGGTATTTGGTCAACATGTTTCAGCCATTGTAGGAAAGTGTACCCAGCTTTCGTCAGGACCTCTTGAACACTACTGCAATTAAGCTTGACCTAAGTTTAGTGAAAAAAGCAAAAATTAACACAAATTAATGATACAAAACATCCTACCATACATTGGATTTTCCAGACGGGGGATGTCTGTTTCATAAGGACCTCCCCCTCTGCTAAGGATCAGTCCCGGGGCACCGACGGACAGAGCGGGGCCTCCAACCCTGAGTAGTGGCCAGGAAGAGGTGAGGCTTTCTCCAAAGCATTTTTGGGAAATAATCCTAAATACCTTATGAAACAGACATCCCCGTCTAGCAAATCTCTTCCTGCTTGTGAGGCCATCATTTTATGGCACCTTGACGGTCAGAGATTACAGATTCGCAAATTGTAATTGCTAACTAGTCAAAAAATATTTGGTGCAAGTTACCAAAACACTGCTTGGAAACTGGTAAGCAACAATTGTATGTAACCTAATCAAAATCTTAATAACTGAATTCTATTATTCAAAGAGCCGGGTCTTCAGCTTCTTGCACTACTCCAATAGCCAGGGAACGTTGTTCCATGTGTTGGGTGTGATGTAGGAGAACAACCGACACCCTGCACAGCTTACGTGAAAGGGGACGTGTGCAAGTGAGAGTGAGGCTGTGCCTAAGTGCCTTCATGGGTTGTGAAAGTGTATGCTGCCATTGAGTTATGCTGTCCGGTGTTGTATAGGGCTTTGTAGGTGTGAGTGAGAAGCTTGAACTCGCTCCATTTTGAATTGGGAACCAGTTAAGCTCCATATGTGGGTGTGGCTAGGAAGGTTGAATATGGGGTTTGCAGTGGTGTTCTGAATGGCCTGATGTCTGTTCAGGAGCTCCTTTGAAATTCCAGCATACAGTGCATTGCTGTAGATGAATCTGCTCATGATGAGTGCTTGTATGGCACATGAAGATTTTTGAAGCATCTGCAGGATGTGAAACCAGCCGGAGCCTACTCCATTGACTTGTGCCGTCATCTTGAGCTTGTCCTCCAGAATGATCCTCTGGGGAGTTTCTGTTACTAAAGAGTAGTTCTTATGTTTTATCGCAACTTCATCTATTCGGCTACTGAGTGCATGCAGTTGACAAAGTTGGTTCTGGTGTTGTATATCCAATCTGCCAGGGAGAGGATGACTTGGGTGTTTTCTGGGTAGGAGATGATGGCGAAGCCTTGAAATCTGATTATGGTGGTAAATGGGGCGCTGTATAAATTGAACAGGGTAGGGCTCAGGGATGATCCCTGGGAGACTCTGCGAATTGTTTTCTTAGCCTTGGATGTGAAAGGTGGCAGACTGACCTTTGGGTTCTACCTGTGATGAAGGAGCAGATCCAATTGAGTGTTCGTCTTGGGATGTTGAACTCAAGGAGCCATCTCATGAGTGTGGTGTGGGAGACTGTGTTGAATGCCACTGAGAGGTCGAGTAGTTTGATAGCAGCTGTCTCTCCTTGGTTAGGATGGTCCTGATCTCATTGGTGGCTACGATGAGTGGCGTTTCCGTGCAATAGTTTTTTCTGGCGCCTGATTGTGTGTTGTCCAGTAGATGGTGGAGGTCAAGGTGGCTTGTGAACTTGTGTTTATGGCTTTCTTCGATAATTTTTGTTGGATAGCAAAGCAGATGAGGTAGTAGGTAGCCTGTTGGTTTGGTCTGGCTGAAGATTTCTTGAGGAGGGCTTTCTCTGCTGTGTGCCTCCAGACTTCTGAGAAGGTAGCAGAGATGATCGAAGAGGTCAGGATGTGAGTGAGGGCTGTGCTGATTGGTGATATGCTGAGGTGATAAATGTGGTGGAGGCATCAGTCCGCTGCGGCCCCAGCGAAGATGATCTACATGACTGATGAGGATCTCCCATTCAGTCAGGTGGTTCTCTTGATTAGAGATGGGTAGGTTAGCCAAGAGTTCACTGAGGTCTGGTTGGTGTACAAAGTTGCTGTAGATGTTCGTGCTTTTGCTGTGGAAGAGGTTGGATAGGTTGTCACACAGTCCTTGAAATGGGGTGATGCTGACGGGGACTGTAGGTGTGGTGAAACCTTTGATAATCAAGAAGATTTCTTTGCTGCTATTGGAGCTCTCTTCAATGTGTTCTTTCAATTTATAAGGGGTCCACATTACAATTCATAAGACCCACAACATGACATTTCTAATTGTTCACAAACAAAAGTTATCACTTATTAAATGTAATAAGGTACTTCAATGTTATCCTATGGGAGAGGTAGGTCTTGCAGTAGTAAAACATTAATTTAAGAGTTTTTCACTACCAGAACATGTAGAACTTAAAAGTACATGTCCAACTTTTTAAATACAATGCACCCTGACTTAAGGGCTGTTTAGGTCTTACTGTAGGGGAGACCTATATGTATTAAACAGGAAGGTTGAAGCCTGGCAAATAGGACCTCACCGTGTGTATGATTCCCTCCTGAGGCGGAAGCCGGGAGGTTGCTGTGTCACTCTGCTCAGAATTTTATTATTTGTTATTCTGTTATCACCGCTTGACTCACTAAGCTCTGAAATCGTTATTATCCCCATTGTCTGTGCCCCTTGTATCTTAATTTGTATTTGTACTACTCAGCTTGATTCACTAAGCTTGACTTTTAAATTGTTTGCTACGATCTGCTTGACCCACCAAGCTTGATTTTTTTAATTGTATGTTACGATCCGCTTGATTAACTAAGCTTGACTTTTAATTTGTATGTACATGATCGGCTTGATTCACTAAGCCTGTTACCCTTCGGTAACCAGGAATTGCACATTGCACTTTGCTCTCCTCCCGCCCCGCTTGAATCACTTAGCGCGGTCTCAGCACCTCCCCACCCCCGTATTTTTACACTCACCGGGTCAGTCTCAGCCGATTCAGACGCAGCGGCCATCTTAGGTGGGGGAAGCGTCAGACGCTTTCTAGTGGCTAGCATAAAAGGGGACAGGCATGCCTCCGTGCAGCGGACGCGATCAGCGGTCGCGCCGGATTCACGCAGGAGTTGTACCAGAGTCCTGCCCGTCTGCGCCCGTCCGCGGCCATCACGCGGCAGTGGCAGGCAGAAACTCTGTCCGTCTCTGCCTTCCTCCTATCATCTCCTACGGAAGGGAGACACTTCTAAATCTCGATTCTAAAAATTGTACCTTTACGCATATTCCTTTTCCTGACCACTCGTCACTACCTTACAAACCATGTAGCGCACGAAATGGTGACAATGACCCTAGGACACACTGTCCCCTCCTACAGGCTCCCACTCGTCACCCCCCTGCTCTTAAAAAACATAACCATAAAAGCGGGCCTGATCAACTGCCGATCACTAGTGAAACACTCCGTAGATATAGCTCAATCACTGGAGGACAACAAGTGGGATCTCCTTTTTCCCACCGAAACCTGGCTAGGGGATGAAACCAACCCTGCCCTATGCCTAGCCATACCACCAGAATACAACATCCTGTGTGCCAATAGACAGAACCACCATCCTGGTGGAGGAGTAGCCATAATTTACAGATCACAATGGTCCATCTCCTCCTTTCCCTATGCCCAACTAGAATGCATTGAAGCACTACCTTTTTGTATTAAACTGGCAGCTAACCTCACATGCTCAGGCTTATTAGTCTACCGCCCCCCCAAATCCAAGACTGCCCATCTCCCTGCCCTCCTTGACTATGTCCTGCAGGCAACCTCCCGCTACGCAAACTTTACTTTGATTGGGGATTTCAATCTCCATGCAGATAATGCCAATGACCCCACCATTCTCAACTTTCTTTCTACCTTATCGGATGGCGGTCTAAATCAACTCATCTCCGGCCCTACCCATAAGGCTGGACACACTTTTGACCTTATCTGTACTAATATAGACGATATTTCTACGAGTAAACCTCTCCCTGTGATCTGGTCTGATCATTTTTTTATCCCTTTTTCGATTTCCTTACACCACCAAGACCGACCTAGACTTGCGGCCAAAACAGTAGGCCGCAATTGGAGCAAGATCTCCTCAGACAGCTTAGCTGCTCCCCTTCCCTCTGCTGCCCCTAAGGAAGCCACAGATTTGGACACCAGATTGTCCAACTTTAACTGTTGGATTTCCTCCGCTATTGACCAACTTGCCCCCATCAGGCCCATTAAAACATTCCGAGCCACCCCCACTGCACCCTGGTACTCGGACGAACTCCGCAAATGCAAATCGGCCTGTAAATAGCTGGAGAGATGCTGGAGACAATCCTATTCCCCTGACAGCAAACTTAAATACAAATCTGCCCTTAAAGACTATAGGAAGAGGATCACCGACCATAAAAGAATCCATCTAGAGGACAAAAAATTAACCGGGCACAAGGCTCGTCAAGAGAAATTTTTAATACCGTCAGAACCTTCACTGACCCACTGGCCCTCAAACGTCAATTCCCGGTGTCACAAACCCTTTGCGATCGCCTCTCTGACTATTTCGAAGACAAAATCGCCAATATATATGATTCCTTTCCCAGTAATACCAGCTCAGGCACTAACGAAATACGCACTCATTTTGACATGATTACCCTAGATCGCTCTATGGCAGAATTATTAAAATGCAGATCTGGCTCCCTCACGGACCCCTGGCCGGCCAAACAGGACAAATCCCTGGCGCCCTTGCTCAACCCCATTCTAAATGGTATATGGAACGACTCCCTGCAGACAGGCATCTATCCTGACTCTTGGAAGCACGCCCGACTGGTTCCCATCCTTATAAAATCCAATGCAGACCCTAACGAACCAGCCAATTACAGACCCATCTCTCTACTTCCTGCACCTGCCAAACTACTCGAAAAACTAGTGCAACAGCAACTGGCTAGCTCTTTTGAAGCCCATGGCCCTTTTCATGACTCACAACACGGGTTCAGACCCGGATACAGCACCGAGTCCGCACTAATTGAGATGGCCGATTCCGTACGGTGGAAAATGGATGAGGGATCAAGGGCGATGTTGGTGCTGCTCGACTTGTCGGCAGCATTCAACACTGTCTCCCACCCCGTCCTTCTCTATCGTCTTCAGGCAAAAGGCATTCAAGGCAAGGCCTTGGAATGGCTTGCTTCTTTCTTGTCCAATCGGACACAGGCATTGTTTACCCCCCTTATACCTCAGACAGCCGCCCGCTTAGGTGGGGAGTGCCCCAAGGTTCCTCACTAAGCCCCCTCCTGTTCAATGTTTATTTCTCCCCCCTGGCCGAGATTATTGCTCAATCAGGAATCAAGGCTACCTCATACGCTGATGACATTCAGCTTTTGTTCTCCTACGATAACCCCTCTCAAACTACCTTTGATCCTCTAAAAAACTGCCTCCGTAACATCGCATGGTGGATGGATAACAACTTCCTCTGGCTTAATGCCGGTAAAACCTAGGTCCTCTTTTTCCACTAGCCCACGCCACTGGACTCCAACCTGTGGTGGCCCCTCGACCTGAGTATGCCCCCTTTACCAAAGGAATCAGTAAAAAACCTAGGGGTCAGATGGGATTGCAGCCTCTCATTTCATAATCAAGTTCAGACGGTGTCAGCTGCCTGTTTTTCCAAAATCAGGATGGTGAAAAAGTTCATCAATTTCCTCCCCAGCCACACCAGGAAAACAATTGTTCAGGCACTGATCACCTCTCACTTGGATTATGCCAACCGCCTGTACATAGGACTGTCCTCGGGCCTCTACCGTCGCCTCCAGACAATCCAGAATGCTGCAGTACGTTTGGTCTGTGGCATTTCCCTCCGTGAGCACATCTCACCACATCGGCGAAAATTACACTGGCTGCCAATCCAAAAAAGGGCAGAATTTAAAGCGCTAACTCTGGCCCACCGGGCAGTAAAGGGAAAGGGGTCTGCATACCTCTCCTCCTGCCTCCGTCCCTACAGCAATGCCAGAATTCTCCGTTCCAGCTCAAAACATCTTCTTACCACCCCCAGATTTAAAAAGTACGCTCTGGGGGTAAAACCTTCCAAGTCTGCGCCTCTTCCCACTGGAACAAGCTACCCATCTCCATTCAGACAATACAGGAAGAAATCCCCTTCCGTGGAGCTTTAAAAACCTTCCTCTTCTGATAGTTCCTTCTGAGTTAGACTGAGCTTAAGTACACACAGGAGCGCCGGGACACCCCGTTGGGGTAGCTATATAAAACACACTAAATAAATAATAAATAAATAAGGTTATTTTGCCAGGTTCAAATGCCAGTTAAAAATTGCAAACAGGCTGCAACAGCAGACCTGACTCTTGTTTAAATGGATACTTATGAGGGGCGTGGCCAAGATGGGCTACGTGGGACGCACAATCGTGTCCTGTAGTGTAGTTCCTATATTCCCAATAGGCTCTGCGCATTGGAATAATATATTCAGCAGTGTAGGCGTAGGACTGAGGTCGACTAGGTCTCTACTGACTAAATTAGACTTAAGGTTTGCCAGCTAGCTCAGAGGTCACTAGAAACTTTCTCGAATAAACGAGGAGGAGTTTAACCTCCCTGGATAGACAAGAAGGGATTAGCTTCCGACAACCATAGAACATGACAACTTTGCTCCCTCAGAATAAGAGTAAATCTCTAGAGTTGTGTGAAAACAATAGACAGCTATTTCACTCAGTCAATTGTGCATTCTTAGTTTCACCAGAGTGAAGAGAAGAGAAAGACGGGTGTTTTCAATAAAAGGTATTATTTATTGAGCAGTCTTCCTTCTCATGCAAGAGAAATGAATTGCCACAATTGCAATACTTAATGTAAAGTAAAGTACGTACAGTAAAAGGAGTATAATGAAATAATACTGTAAAAGCATTGATATGGTTTCTTAGCCATAAAATGCTTTAAAATGGATAAAATATATACATACATATATACATTGACTAACGTGCTCAACTGGTGCTTCTAAAATATGCCTACCCCGGTGTACCTGACCTAAGCCTAATACGTGGGAAGGAGTCAGTAAGTAGCAGTTTTAGTTAAGTTGGTTTTGCCAAGAATCTGATTCAAGAATTCTCTTTAAGGATTTAGTCAGCAGCGTACCTTGGGAATAGAATGTAGGAGGTCTGGTATCTCTTTCCTCAGGACTCGATAGCCCAGCAACCCGCAAGGGTAGGCTGGAAACGCCGGAGCTGGATCTTCTCAGCAGGAGAAAAGACAGCGTCTTTCTCAGCCTGTCAAAGAGGAGGGGCAGCGTCCGTGGGCTCTCACATCAGCTGGGCTCTCCGGCAAGTAGATAGCTGCTCTGCTCCAAAACCACCACCGTGTATTTGCTTAAGGCAACGTTGGTATATTTATACCTGAAAGGTGCTGAGTTTGACGTAAGGTTTGGACATAAGACGTCAATAAAGATGTCACTAAGAACTGGCCGTTCTTACAGTGCTCACAGGAGTTCTATTACAAATCAAAACAAAGCAAATGGAGATTTCCCAGGTTGCTGGAGGTTTGGTGTGTCGAAAGAACTCGTTGTGCTTTCTAGGAATCCAAGGAAGTAGCTTTTGCCGTGCCTTGGACTGCAAGGGCTATTTACTTAAATATGGATCTGATTTTTATGCCATTATAGGGATATTATTGTTTATAGCCGTACAAGGGCATAAAATAGCAATATTGATTCAGGTTCCTAGATAAAAACACAATAGTCCCTCCAGCATCGCTATTCTGTAGCTTTGATCTGCGGCCCATTCCCGGTCCTCAAGTGCATGTATGGAGTTCCGGGTACCGATGAGGAGCAGAGTAAGTTTGGCGATTTTACCGATCCTGCTAGCCCGGTCCACAAGACAGCAGGAAAGAGACCAGGCTGATAGAGGTGAAAGCGGGGTTTTGAATATCGGTGGAGCTTGGTGCAGCTGAGCGACGTGTCCCCACTGCGGATCTGTGGAATAAAGTGGGGATGCTCGAGTGAGGATTGTATGTGAATCAAATGAGGCACAGATTCACGTCTGTGAACCTCGGGCCAAGGGCTTAGACTCGGCTGATAAGATGCGAACTGACATGAGCACCATGGCTCGCTTTCAATCCGATTAACCCGTCACCTCGTCTCAATTCTCCCCGCCCATAATACTCTGGCGTCCTAATAGAATTGAAGTGATACTTGCCTCCAGGTAATTTCTAAGCACATCCCACGTTTACTGCAACATCCCAACAGAAAAGTAGGCAGAACAGTCCTGGTGTAATGGTTACAATCACAAGCCGGTAGTCACTGGGTGATGCTGAATATCTCACAAGAGGTACTGCAGCTGCAGTGCAGTGAGCTGCTCTCCCAGTCATAGAGCCACCAACTTTCACATGAGCAAACTTTTGGGGGGAGGAGACCGCGTGACGTAACAACCTGTTCCTGACAAGCTCTCATTAGCATAGAAGGGCTATCATCCGATCAACCCCAGCACGCGGGCAGGGTTGGCATCACCCTGCAGTGTCTATCACTTGAGTTGAGAGGGAAAGTGCCGTTGCGCTGTGGGGTCTAAGCGCGGACTCTGCTGCTCTGTTGATCTATGGGGGTCATGTCGCCAATCCAAGAGGCGAACCTTGCTGGGGGTTTGAAGTAAGGAAGGAAGCAACCTCGCCCCGTGCCACCCTGCAAGCTGTGTGGGACCGAAGGACTATGAGTCCCATCAGCCCCTGGGCACGCCACAGCGCCGGGAGCACCTGAGGCTCGTTAGCCTCTCCGCATTTAGCAACTTGCCGCACCCGCTGGCGCGGGCGATGCTGCGCTGTGGGGTCTAAGCGCAGGTGATGCTGCTCTGTTGACCTGTGGGGTTCGTGTCACCGATTCAAGAGGCAAACCTTGCTGGGGGCTTAAAGTAAGGAATGACGCAACCTCGCCCCGTGTCCCCCCTGCAACCTGTGTGGGACCGAAGGACTACGAGTCCCATCAGCCCCTGGGCATGCCACAGCGCCAGAAGCACCTGAGGCTCATTAGCCTCTCCGCATTTAGCAACTTGCCACACCCACTGGCGCGGGTGCCGCTGCGCTGTGGGGTCTAAGCGCGGACTCTGCTGCTCTGTTGACCTGTGGGGGTCATGTCGCCGATCCAAGAGGCGAACCTCGCCCCGCGCCCCTCCTGCAAGCTGTGTGGGACCAAAGGACTACGAGTCCCATCAGCTCCTGGGCACGCCACAGCGCCGGGAGCACCTGAGGCTCTTCAGCCTGGTCCCCCTGCCGTCATATAATCAACTACCTCCTATGTGACGTGGGACGCGCACGGGCAAAGCCTGGGCCAAGGGCGGGCCGGGTTGAGCCCGTCCGAGACTGTTGAGGCTGGGCCGATACTCTTGGTTAAAATATTTAATATTGTTGGTGTGACTTGGACACGGCCTAAGTGGCAAAGAAAGCAAACTATACAAGTGGTCTGTGGTAAGCCCCATCTTAACTGTTCCAATTTAGGATTGTTTAGTATAGAAGCTAGTAGCTGCATGACACCATTTTATTATGTTGTTGACCGTAATTGATAATTGTGTATAGTCATTTCTAAAGCTTTACTTTTATACATATTTCAGTGATATTTTTAAAGTTAGAAATAACACTAAAATGGCACGGCGTAAGGGAAGTAAAACCCCAGCAAAGCTTGTTAGCTCTACACTTGACAACTACCTTGTTAGAGCTGTGAGCGCTATCAATGATCAAATCCCTAGAACAGAGCGGGGACTCTCGCTTGACTTAAACAGCTCATTGGTATTGCCCGCAGCGCTATCAATAGCTGTAGAAGAAAACAGGGAAAATATCAGTTCTAATTTGTCCCTGCATACTAGTGTAGCTGAGCCGCCTATAGTACCAACTATTACACCCAATACATCAATCCCGGGATCACGCGCCCCTAGAACTAGAAGGGGATACAGAAAAGCACAATGTAAGCAAGGCACAACCAATCAAAGTAAGGGTGTAAAAAAGAAAATGTTACAGTAGCAGATGACCATATGGGCAACTCTATTGTAACACTAAACAACGCACAGCTTGCAGGCTTAGTGAACCTGTTTGTGGCTAAATTAGAAGGATCCATTAGACCACTATCAGATAGATTGGATAATCTTTGTAGCGAGGTCAAAAGAATAGGGGGTGAGATTTCAGCTCAAAAGGAACTGTTAAAAATCTGCATGGACATCCCGGGAAATACGGCTGCTAATACAGCAACAGATGAAGAGACCAAACCTATTGCCCAAAGTAGCAATGGGAGGCCTCAAACCCAGGGTGCTAAACCATCAAGGCAAACCTCCAATGTAGAAAAAAGTAAGGCAGTTCCTGATTCAAGGGGGGAAATAGGACGCCATAATATCCAGCGCAGTAGGGCTATTAATCTACCGCCTGACTGTGCGCCGTATGTGGCAGTCTTAACCAACGTCCCACCTGTAAACGTAAATGTGCCCTCAAGCCAGCTAGAGACCCATGATTCACTGAAAAATAAAACCATCTCATGGCTAAATCGGGAATGTGGGTTCCCGGTGGAACTTTCTGACCAGATCCTCACTACCAGAAGAGTGAACTGGATAGGTAAAACACGCAAAAATATCAATGGGGATTGTGTCATTCTAAACTTTAAAAATCTACACTCCACCTCCCTGATAAGAGCAACATTGTTACCTTATAAAGATCAGGGACTTATATTACGTCCTCTTGGCTACTTTTATAGCCATCTAATGTATCAAGCCTATGATGAACCTAATAGAGATAGAGGCAGTAATATTGATATATTTAGTAAATACGAGGTCCCAACTTTTAATCGGTTTCAATCTCTGAGCGGCCTAGATACAAATGATTGACTCGAACAGGATTACCCTGACATAGGCGAGGAGGTCACCACCAGGAAGGTTGGGTCGGAGAAGGACATCTCTGGAAAGCCAGAAACCGAATATGTATCTGAAAATAGTAATGATGATGGTAAAATTGGGGACAATTTAGGAGTCTTGGCAGTGACGCATGTATCCGACTATAGCCATGATGAGGAGGATGTGGTTGGGCCTACTAACACTCAAAGTACCGAGGAGGACGAATCAGGCGGGACAGTTAATGGTCAGACGACTACCATGTTAAATAAAGGTAATCAGTACCCGCTCTGCTCCATCGCCAGCTGGAACATAGCAGGGTTAGCTGCTAAAGGTGATACCCTGGGATGGACAGAGTTTATTAAGTCGTATGACATTATCTGCCTCCAGGAAACCTGGTGTAAGGAAATGGTTAGCTATGCTGGTCACGTTTGTTTCAACTTACCAGTGCTGGCTTCGTCATCCGGAAGAGCCAAGAGAGGCCTCCTGAAACTGGTTTCTGTAAACCTCCCTATTACTGTGAAAAGATATTTAATGGTTGGGGCCCATTCCCAGATCTTGTGGCTACACCAGAAACAGGCACGCAATATTTTAATAATAAACCTTTATAATAATGTTTTTGATAGCACGCGGCACCAAGTTGTGAAACCGCTTTAGACGATTTAATTGCAGGGGCAAATGTTGTTTTTGATTTTATTTGGTTAGGTGATTTTAACACTCCCATCTGTCCTTTGTCTACCCTGGGGGCTTGTGGGGTCAAAAACAATCTTGAGGAAGATGACCTGCACTTCCCGCATAATCATTATGGTGAGTCATTGAAAAAAATAATGGCGGTCATGACCTTGAAATCCTGGCTTATGCCAAGGATGAACATGGTGACACTATCCCCACATTCACGGGAAGAAATGCTAACACAGTGATTGATCATATATGTGTGTCATCTAATTTTATCCTACCGTGTAAGGGTCCTAAGGTTGTTGATACTATGTTAAGCGACCATATTTGTATCACCATTGAAGCTACCATTTGGAAAGATAGGTCTCTACCAATTGTATGTTCTGTAATGAATATTAAACCTCACAGAGCCAATTGTGTTAGAATAAGATGGAAGGGTGAAAAAGCTGATGGGGTACTAAAATATATTGTCAAAGGGTGTCTTGGTGAAATTAAAGCTATCTTGGAGAGTGATCATGAAGCCGCCGATATTGTAAGGGATTTTTTAACTATCAATAATTTCATTGATACCAAATTTACTAAAACTGTCCCGGGAAAATCAGTTTATAACAAAGGGTGGTTTGATCACACATGTACCGCGCTGCTAACGGAACTGAAGCAGGGCTTGGCAGCCAGGCCGAGAGACAAGAACGCGGTTATCCAACTTAGACATGATTATAAGTTAGCTGTTAAACGTGGGAAGACAGAGCTACAGCAAGAGGCTTGGGAAAAGTTAGCACAGGCTGCAGAAACCTCTAACTGTACGTTATTTTGGGCAACAGTCAATTGCCCCTTCCTTAAAGACGACATGGTCCCAGAACTTACATCCAATGTGAATATGGCAACCTGGGTAACCCATTTCTCCAATATTTTTAACACTGAGAAACCGCATGGTGATGACCACAGATCTTGGCCCATAGTACCCCTGGATATCACCATTGCTGAGATCTTACAAGGAATTAGTGTACTTAAAGGGAGAAAGGCCCAGGGACCTGACGGGGTTCCCATTGATGTGTATAAAACCGTTCCCGCGATGTGGGGGCCCGTGTTAGCTAAAGTATTTAATGCTGCAGTATGCAACTGAGTCCCACCGACTTGGGAGGAATCTATTATAATTCCGATCTATAAGAAAGGGAATAGGGGGGACGTTAAGAACTATCGTCCCATATCCCTCTTAGACTCCTCAGTCAAAATTATGAGCAGGGTTTTACTGGTAAGGCTGAAAGAATGGGCAGAAGATAACGGTATCATGGCCAGCACCCAGTACGGTTTTAGGAAAGGGCGTGGAACCCTGAACCAGTGTTTAAACCTAAAACTCCTCATCGGGAAGTATACACAGGCCAAAAAGGGCTCTCTCCACCTCTGCTTTGCAGACTTAAGTAGCGCCTTTGACCTGGTAGATCACTCGATTCTTTGGATGAAGTTGTTAGAAATGGGGGCCCCAGAAAGTATTGTCTTTTTCCTAGCACGATTATATGATAACCTTCGCACCAGTGTACGGTACGGTACAAATGGGGAGTGTACCCCAAAGTTTAAGGTTGGGCGAGGGATAAGACAAGGCTGTGTACTTGCCCCCCTGCTTTTCACCCTTTTTATTAACGAGGTAGATGCGGTTTTACAAACGATCAGCTCTGATGCCCCAAATGTTAATGGTCTAGACGTACCGGTATTGGTTTATGCGGACGACGCCGTGTTACTGCCAAGGACCCCAATAGGGCTTCAACGTTTGATGGACAGGTTCTCCACTTTTATTAAGGATAGGAAACTACTTATAAACAAAACTAAAATTTATACTATGACCTGTGGGGATGGTCGTAGGAGACCCCATACCAATTTTATCGATGGGCACAAGGTTCATCAAGTTGACAAATTTTATTACTTGGGAATTATATTTGCAAAGGACTGTACATGGGCACATGAAATCACCAATGTGCTGACTAAGGTGGCAAAAAGTGCCCATGGGGTTTTCAAATTTGCAACTAAAATAGGGGATAGACGCATCATGGACATGCTACAGATTTATCAATCGCGATGCGTGTCTATCGCCCTTTATGGGGCTGGGGCGTGGGGACACGTCTCCAACAGTAGCCTGCAAGTTGAGGAAAATGTTTTTCTCAAAAAACTTCTGTGTCTACCCAAATCTGCTTCAAATGACTCAACCCACAGAGAACTAGGGATCAACTATCTGTCAGATTTGATATCTTTAAGGCCGCTAATGTTATGGCGCTCGATCTGGCAGAAGGATGAGACATCCCTGAATCGAGCTGTTATCAATGATTGTCTCTCTGTTGATAATCACCTTAAGATCCCGTGATTAAAATATATTATTTGTAGTTTCCAGGAAATTTTTGGCATTAACATTGTCGTTGATCGCTATGCTGCATCAGCATTGTAAAAACAGGAAATGAAGAGTACTTTCATGAATCATAGGGTAGAGGGGCGGAAGAGAAGGAATGGCCAACTATCCACCTGTATGTTTTATAATAAATTCAGGGGTAACGAAGGCTTTCAAGTTTATCTAAGCCAAGTGACCAGAGCCTCCCATCGATTTATTCTAACCAGGTTGAGGCTTGGGATTGTACATCAGTTGGTAGCCTTTCTGTCTCCTAAAAAACATCCAGTTGGCCCTTGCCCGTGTGATGGCACTTCAGTACAATGCACACTGCACTTTCTTCTGATATGCAATTTGTACAGAAATTTGCTCATAGCTTATCTAAAACCAATTTTTGTAAAATATGGAGTTCGCACTGTGAATGATTCTATGACACTGCTTTTTAACATGCATCACCCCGATGTCTACTTTTTTACTGCTACCTACCTATACAAATCAATTCATGTAAGAAAAAGTATGGTGTTTTAACTGTTTTTAATATATGTTTGAACGTAATAATCACCCCTGTAACTTTGCTATTTGTAAATATTTGTATGCTATTATCATGTGCTTTTATGGTCATTGTTTGATAGGCACTGAATAAAGCTTTATGAAAATAAATGAAATGTGGGGTCTGCCTCCCTTTCGGCGGTCTGGGAAGCCTTAAAACTGCTATTATGATGAGAATTTATTACAACCTAGGAAGCAGAGAATAAGGTCTGGAAAGAAAAACGACTAGAGCTAGAGCAGGGGGTAGCGGAGATGGAGTCAACACATAAAAGAACTGTGACTCTGCGGGTATGGAGAGAATTGGAGAAGAAAAGGCTTTTAGTGACGCGCTTAGACCTCGACAGGACAGAGCATGCGCTTCTCAGACTGTGCCATAAATTCCGTCTTATATTTTTATTTATTTATTTAATGCGATTTTATATAGCGCAAACATTACCCGAAGGTGTCAGAACGCTTTACAAAAGAACCAGTTGTGATACATAAGGACTTAGGATTACATGAGTTACATAAAAGATACAAACAGAAAAAATTGCACGTGTACAAGTTGTAAAGTCACACAAGGAAGAGATACAAACAGAAAATTGCAAGTGTACAAGTTGTAAAATCACTCAAGGAAGAGATACAAATGGATAAGCTCTAAGAATCACATAGGAATGGTAGTGAGTACAAGGGTCTACTACATATACTAGTGGTTAGAGTTATCTCTGTATACATATATATACATATAGTAGATTTGCTCAGGATTACATTTTACTAGCGATTAGGCTGTACAAGTATATATCACATATTTACAGAGTTAACAGGGAAATTAAAAGGGGTAGAGAGCGGTGGGTGGGGGAGAAAAGTCGGAAGCTGAAATTGGTGAGAGGTGAGAGGGGGACCTGAGGGCGAGAAAGAGGTAAGGCAGTCCAGCAAAAGAGAAATGACTGAGGGTCGGCAGGATGGAATCCAATGGACCAAAGTAAAGGACAAGAATCCACAAAATGGCAGACCCGGGTCGTGGGCATCGATGGAAACTATCTCAAGATGGCAAGATGCACCAAGGTCAGGACCCAAAAACTATGAGAGAAGAGTTCCATGAAGTGGGGTCGGAGGGGGGATGCAGTCACAGCACCAAAGGAGGGCAGTAGAATGTCTGCTGTTGCGTGTGTAGTGTATTTCCTATATTCCCAATAGGCGCTGCGCATTGGAATAATATATACTGTAGTTTAGACGTAGGACTTAAGTCGACTAGGTCTCTACCGAATATATTAAACTTAATAGTGAGTGCCAGCTAGCTCAGAGGCCACTAGAAACTTTCTCGAATAAACAAGAAGGGATTAGTTTATGATACCCGCGTAAACATGACAACTTTGTTTTCCAAGAATAAGAAATCAAATCTCTAGCGTTGCAGAAACAATAGATAACTATTTTACTCAGTCAATCGTGCATGCCTCGTTTCACCAGAGGTGCTGAGAAAATAGAGAGACGGGCGTTTTCAATGTATTTATTGAACAGTCTTCTTTCTTAAGCATAAGAAATGTACTGCTACAATCGTAATACTTGTCATAAAGTACAATGCATATAATACGAACAGTATTATAAAGTAGTACTGTAAAATCATGATATGGTTTCTAAGCCATAAAAGTGCATAAAATGTATAAAATACATACCGTAATAAATCATGACTAAACGTTCTCAACTGGTGCTTCTAAAATACGCCTACCCCGGTGTACCTAACCTAAGTCTAGTACAAGGGAAGAAGTAAGTGAGGAGTAGCTTAACTTTAGGAGTTCTCTGCCAGGAATCTATTCCAAGAATTCTCTAAGAGGTCTAATCAGCTCCGTACCTTGCTTTTAGAATGAAGGAGGTCTTGTATCTCTCTCTCAGGACTCGATTTCCCAGATACCCCCAAGGGTAGCCCGGAAATCACTGGAGCTGGATTTCTCGGCAGGAGAAAAGACAGAGTCTCTCAGTGCGTCAACTGGAGGGTCGGCTTCCTTTGGGCACTTGCTGCTGCAGGGCGTCGGGCAAGTAGATAGTCGATCTGCTCCAAACCACTGTGTCTTTGTCTGGGAAAACCTAGGCATATTTATACTTTGAGGGTGCTGAGTTTGACGCATGATTGGACTTAATAAAGTCACTCAAAGACTAGATTCTTTGAAAACTCCAGGATTTCTTGGAGAACTCAATATTCAAGCAGAGGGAAGTCCCTAGCCCCTGGAGGCGGGTTTTTCAAAGAAATCGTTGTTGATTCTCGGAACCTAGTGGAAGTAGCCATGCTGTATTTGGGCTGTAAGGCGTAGGCCAAATATGGTAGTGATTTCTATGCCTATATAAGGATATGATAAAGTATACCTATATAATGGCATGAATCTGGAAAATTTACACTAGGGTCCTAGATTCATTTACAACATGTGCACAGGCACAGCCCGACAAGGGCATCAGGCTGACGACCCGTGCAGCAAGGAGAGCCGAGAACTGGAGCGAGCCTCAGAATAGGTAGGGGCCACAGAGACCGAAATAGAAGAGTGTCCCACACGTTGCCTGCCCCGCTGGGAACAGTGACGAATTCAGGTCAAAATCCATGACTGAGGAGGGAAGCCGGAGCCACCATTAAACAGCAAGCACTGCCAAGGAGCATTCCGCCATCTTGTGCTCAGCAAGCGCACATCTGACCAGGAGAGTTCGAGGCCAGTGGGGGGACAGATCATCGGAGCCCCCCACAGTCAATACCAGATCATCTGGGGGAACACCAGGGTAATTAACAGTGCCCCTGCTCACTGTCTACCATCCCACAGTGCCTAACAGCAGACAGTGGAGACCCCATGCATCCAGCGCTGCGCTCACCCCTCAAGAAGCACAACTCCGTTCCGATCTCCCACACTGCAAATGGCTAGGCGAGGCTCGCTGAAGTGCTGGGGGTCCCGGAGAGGCCTGCGCTCACGGTGTGTAGTGTGGGGAGGTGCCGGCAGCCACGGGCAGTGGATCAGCCTCGGCAGCAGTAATGGCGGGTGGCGTAGCTCCGAAGATGCCATCTACGGTTCCTCTTCATTACCAGCAGGGACGGCAGCCAGGTGCCTGTAAACTCTGATCCTCTAGTGTTATTCCGTGAATTTAGGTAGAGGGCGGGAGTCCGCTCACACGTTTTGCACCTCTGTGATAAGTGTGGCAAGCTGCTGGCACAAGGACTATGGGCTAAAACGCAGACATCATTGATTCAGGCTATCAAAGGGCCGACTGGGGAGGAGGTCAGTGCAGATTCGCAGAAAGTAGATGTCTTCAGAACCTTTTACCATACTACCATACTGCCGGTGTTAGACCCTCTCTCTTTCTTGGAGAACTGTACAGTCTCCCCCTTGCCAAAATCTACAGAGGATCAGCTTAATCAAAACATACACATAGAAGTCCTTCGGGCAGGATCTGGCTCCCTTCTTGACTAAGTTATTCAACTCATTCCTGGACTAACGTCTGATAAAATGCATTGGCAGCCTTGTAAATATCAAGATGTGCACATCAGCTATATTTACAAGGTTGTCCTCCCCAGTGACGCCCACTTTGCATCTCATTAGAGATGCAAAGGGATGGGTTGGTTAAAAGGGTGCTAACATGCGCTAATGCATGTTAGCACCCTCTTATTAATAGGGCGATCGTTTTATCTCCGCTTTTTTGGCTTTACAAACCAAAAAGCGGAGATAAAGCCCTTGTAAGAGTTTTATCACATGCACAGCGAACAAAAGCGACTAGTGTTCTGCTGCTCCCAAGCATTCACAGTGAATTTGTAATTACATGAAGTGTTGTAATGTCATAATTCTGGGATTTTCTCGTAACATTCATAATGTTAAATTACGTAAATTACAGTGGCATAACTTAAATTGAGTATATTGAAAAAAGGGCCCCCCTGCTATAAATATATGTCTCTAGGGCAGGGAAAATATAACAACATTGTAGAAAAACATTGGGAACCACAGTCGTCCATATATCAATTCATGCAATATATATGGCTCAGAGAAAAAAAAATATTTTCTTTCATATCTTTCATATGTTTATTGACAATACACAGTGAAAAATGTAAACATTCTCTTACATATGAATACACAGTATCTCGTGAATCAACAATCTCACCATACATACCATCTTTTATACCTGCATGCTTATACATACATCCTCATCTTACAATAAAAAAATTATATCACTATCAATATTTTCACATATATAAAGCGACCTTCTGTTCGAAGACGCACTAGAACGGTGACACAGAACTGTGCGCAGTCTGCCAAGTGACAAAATCAGACGGCATAATTACAGCTCACCTTGTACTGGGGAGGCCCACTGGAGGGCGAAGAGAATAAGCACATGATTTGTCTAATCGCAAGACCCACTGCGGTAAGTAACGACAAAGTAGCACAGGAAGCCTACAAAGGCATACCTACTAAAGGGAATATTTACAAGAAAGACCAGCATGCAGCATTGGATGTATTCACCTGTTGTCCATTAAAGGAGGTAATAAATTACATGCTGAGTCAAGTGCGTCTTGTTTTTGCGATGCCACATGCGTGCCTGTGAACAAGGAGCAGATTGTACAAGGCCGAGTGCTAAAATAGCGTGCGCCGCCTTTATGGCGGTCGAACCTGTCTGCGGGGGGAGGAGGAGGTGGGAGCACTCCCCCATAAGCGTCCATTAGGCGGGTTACTGCGAGGCGTGAACCGGAAGCACTTTAGTGCCTCCGGTTCACACGGAAACCCAGCAGCGGAGTCCAACCAGTTTAGACTGGCCCGTGACCCCCCTTTTAAAAGGGGGTGTGGGGAGCAGAACAGTCTCTTGTTCTTATGCTCCCCACGGGCACTACACCCGTGCCACCAGCGGCCCGTAATTTCTTTTATTTTTTCTCCTACTGCAGGTCGCGAAGTCATATAGATGGTATGAGGCGGCTTCGAGGGCGAGGAGAACCGCAGTGAGGTGTCGTGATGGTGCTCAGCGGCAGACACTTCCTGTCTCGAGGTTGATCTTGCCGGAGGGCTCGAAGAAGAGCTTCGAGCGGAGTAAGGATTTGCAGTGGGATTGGAGTGCCCTATCAGTGGAGGACCGTGGACAGCGGAAGACGGAGATCGGCAGATGTATCCGGCCGTGCACGAGCAACTGAGTATTTGTGCCGTTATAGCCATCGCTGTATGTAGAGAGGAATTGGGCGGTTTGAGAAGGCGACCGTTCCGTGCCCTAGCGATGTGGCAGTGTGTGCAGAGGGTCAATAGACAAATGTATGCGGGGATTTGCAAAGTCGGGCTACCAAGTTTTGCTAAGCTGCTCCGCTCCTTGCCCCTTTTTTCCCTGTGGGACAACGGTGCAAACGTGTAGAAACTGGAGCTTTTTTCTGTTCAAGCACCACTGGGTAATTTGAACCGAAACCGATGGTAGCTCGGTATGTTAGTCGACAGGCAGTAGTGTACCTGAAAGCATTGTAAATGCTAAGAGGTTTAGGCGTTGCAGTAATTTATGCCTCATTTTATCATAAGGAATGTAGATTATTTTGTACGTTGTTTAGCTGCGAGTAGAAGTGATTAACTGAGGAAGGTGTTGCATTTTTAAAGTTAAAATTACATTTAAGACTGTAGGAATATTTCGTGCAGAGGAGGGCCTAGGGGATTATGTAGTCTTAAACCCCTTGCTATACATAAGGAGTAGATGGGACTCATACATAAATCAACCCTTCTCTCGATATTTTGACAGACAGATGCCTTACCAGAGAGAGAGGTAAAGGATTTATTAAAGAATTCGAGAAATGGAGCAGCTTTCTCTCCTTATTACCAGGGGTCCCGGAAGATGACCAACAGCCCGTACTTTGAATACCAGTGCACTCGAAGTCCGCGTCTGCAATCCTGTGGGATAGTATGCATATTTATAGAAAGACCTCAAAACTTACACCCCTTTGGGCAATTACTTGGAAGGGAGCCCAATCACTGACAAATTGTCCTTTCCACGTGCTTAAAAGTCTTAAGAACAATACATAATCCATCAGCAGATCTTTGCATGTAAACGCATTAAAGATCAAATTCTCTGGACTAAAGATCGCTGCCATCTTGTCATTTGGGCGACGTATAGTCTGGACCGCTGAAATATGTGAGGCTGTGGTAATATCTGCTTAATTACGGTTTGAATGCACTTGCCACAAAACCAACAGTCTGTAGATTTCATGCAATTAAATTGGCTTCTGGCTAAAAATAGATCTAAAGTTACGTAAATAACTTTCACACATGGGACTTTGCTCAATGAGAGACCCTTTTCAAAGGGTGGCTGGTCTCCTTTCATTTGCTGCTGATTGCTGTATTCAAATGTTCAATTCGTAATATTAAATTGAAACTTTGTTGAGACCATATCATGTGTAGAAATAACAGCATTATTGCTGCATTATTTGCCTTTTCTGACAGCGTGATTTATCCAACCCCATTGTATAATTGGGCTCTCCAGTGGCTCTGCCATAGGCCACCTTTACCATTCAGGAGTGAAGATCACCCGCAGGGATCGCGCCAACGGAATCGGAGGATGAATAGCTATCGTCCACAAGTCCACCCTCAAGGTCGCCACCCACGCAGATGACACGCTGAACACCGCCGTACACCTCCACTTCCGGATCCACACCGACCCCAACACCACCCTCAGAGGAACACTCATCTACAGACCCCCGGACCCTGGACTCAGTTCAGCGACTCCATTGCCGACCTCGCCAGCACCCATGCACTCGCCTCCACGGAGTACATTCTCCTCGGGGACCTGAACTTCCACCTCGAGAACAACAACAACGCCAACTCCGCCACCCTGATCGACAACCTCGCCAACCTTGGCCTCAGACAACTCGTCACCTCACCCACCCACGCCGTCGGCCACACGCTGGACCCCGTCTTCTCCACAGGTACCCACGTCGCCTTCGACCACACCACCGAACTCCATTGGACCGACCACAGCTGCATCCATTTCACCTTCAAGAAACCAACCACACACCTCTGCACCCAACAGCTGCCTCGCCGCTGCTGGAGCAAAGTCACCGAAGACCAGCTGATCACCACCCTCAACCAGAACCCACCCGCCGACCCCACCAACCCAGACGCCGCAGCCTGCAACCTCAGACAGGGGATCGACGACTGCGCCAACACCCTCACCTCGCTCAAGAAACCCTCCAACAGCCACGCCAGCAAGAGAGCCACCTGGTTCACCAACAAGCTCCAGATGTTAGGGTTTGTGGACAGCAAAGAGCATGTCCCCTCTCATTGCACGAGTGGTCTCTTTAATAGCTCTCTTTAAACATACTACTGAAAGCCTTTCTTGTTATCTCAGCCCCTACCTAAGACTTCTGTGTATGTTGCTCAATGTATTCGCAAGTTTGGACATTGCTGTCTTGTTTGCACATTGGACCTTGCTTTTACCAAGGCTTATTTAGAAAACATTGAACCTTGCTTTTACCAAGGCTTATTTAGAACACTCCTCCCTAGGCCATGTGTTACTTCAACTCATTAGCATAATAACTGAAGCTGTACACACCTGCTTGTAAGAACCACACCCAGTTATTTGAACCACACCCAGCTCTTCGAACCACACCCAGCCCTGTCTATAAAAGGCAGCCCCTGAGCCTCACTCAGTGCTTGTGCTCGTCTACCTCCCACTTACCTGAGAACAGATCCTTCGGCGCTGGCACTCCTGCTCTCTCCGGACCTTCATTGACTTCAACGGGCGCGGCTTCTGGCTCTTCCTTTCTCTGGTTTCCGGCTACTTCTTGCCTCAGCCCCTCTTGTGTCCACTGCAATCGACCTGCAAAAGAGAAAGAGGTCAAGGTTAGACTGATCAGTATCCCTTTTCAACAACAAGTAAGTGCAAAACCTTTTATTACCTGAAAGAACTTTATCGGCGATTTCTGGATTCATGTAAAGACAATTTAGAACAAGATATCTCCCACGAACTTTGTGGTTCAAACCCTTTGTTACAAGAAAACTTTGTGGAACTTTGTGAAATAAACATTGTTTTACAAGGAACTTTTTTTAAGAATCGAACAGAGGAAACCAATTGACAGCAAGACAAACAGTAAATCAAGGACTCGCACAAATTACCTGCTGTATTTTGATGTAAAAGTACAGTATTTGTTTTATAAAAAGTCTGGAAATGTGTAAAAAGTGAGTTTGCTATTAAGAATTTAGGCTTTAGTTATATTAAGGTGAATGTTAGACGTTGGTAATTCTAATAATGATATTCGTTTGATTTTACAGAAGTTTTACAGTGATAGAAAGCACATCCCAGAACAGTAACACATTCCAAACCTGGAAGCTTGAGACCTGGATAAAAGAGTTACTTTTAGAAGAGAATTTCTAATAAGATTAAGGTTTAGTCAGGAACACATTTAGGGATAGGTTTCACTTATCTGTTCTTTGTTTATGTTTCATTAGGCACCAGTTTCTACAGAAGTCAGAGAGGGCCGCAGATTTTACCAGCTCTTCTACAGTGGAAACGCAACAACGGTGTTGTCTCTCTCTTTTTTATTTTATCCACTTCCCCCCTTCCCTTGAGCTTCTGGTTCTTAGTGCACTGTTTTAAAACTAGTGTGCTGGT
Organism: Lissotriton vulgaris; assembly: GCF_964263255.1. Classification (NCBI taxonomy): domain Eukaryota; kingdom Metazoa; phylum Chordata; class Amphibia; order Caudata; family Salamandridae; genus Lissotriton; species Lissotriton vulgaris. The sequence goes on along the minus strand of NC_141685.1, from coordinate 335,760,719 downwards.
ACAAGCAGTTTCAGGGTGGGGTCGGACTGTCTTCAACCTCTATCCGAACTGAACAGAAACTCAGGTGAGCTGGGCTTTGCAAACGCGCATGCCGGAAACTGGAGAAGATATGGCTCCACGAACGCACACCGGACAACCACGGAGCCCACAAGGACGCCACCCGCAGACATCACCACCTCATCAGATTAGCCAAGAGATCCTCCTTCAAAGACCGCTTGGATAACAACGCACATGACAGCAAGGAGCTCTTCAGCATCGTTAAGGAACTCTTCAACCCCCGCGCCAACGCCAATGACATCCCGCCCTCACAAGAACTGTGCGACTCACTAGCCATCTTCTTCCACCGCAAGATCGCTGACATCCACAACAGCTTCAACACCATGACCACCCCGATTACACCTAGCCTGTAAACACTACCAGCGCCAACCGCCTGATCTCCTGGTCCAACGTTAACGACGACGAGACACGCAAGGTCATGAACTCCATCCACTCAGTAGCTCCGTCAGACCCATGCCCACACCACGTATTCAACAAAGCAGACGCAGCCATCGCACCCCAACTACGGAAGGTCATCAACATCTCCTTTGAAACAGCGACATTACCGGAAAGCTGGAAGCACGCTGAAATCAACGCCCTCCTTAAGAAGCCCAAGGCGGACACCAAGGACCTCAAGAACTTCCGGCCCATCTCCCTGCTCCCGTTCCCGGCAAAGGTCATCGAGACAATCGTCAACATGCAATTGGCCCGCCACCTGGAAGACAACAACATCTTGGACCCGTCCCAGTCCGGATTCAGATGAAACCACAGCACCGAGACAGCCCTCATCGCCACCACAGACGACATCAGGCGCCAACTAGACAACGGCGAAACTTCAGCCCTCATCCTCCTGGACCTGTCAGCCGCCTTCCACACGGTCTGCCATGGCACTCTAAAGACACGCCTCCTAGAAGCCAGAATCCAAGAGAAGGCCCTTGACTGGACCACGTCCTTCCTCTCTGGCAAAACCCAGAGCGTCTGCCTCCGACCCTTCCGACCCGAAGCCACCGACATCATCTGCGGTGTCCCCCAGGGCTCATCTCTCAGCCCGATGCTGTTCAACGTCTACATGGCCCCTCTCGCACAAGTGGCCCGCCATCACAACCTCAACATCATCTCCTACGCCGATGACACCCAGCTCATCCTCTCTCTCACCAAGGACCCACACACCGCTAAAACCAACCTCCGCCGACTGGATGAGGAGCGGCCGTCTGAAGCTGAACTCGGACAAGACGGAGGTCCTTATCCTCGGACCCACGCCCTCAGCCTGGGATGACTCCTGGTGGCCGACCACACTGGGAACAGCACCAACACCCACTGACCATGCACGCAACCTAGGATTCATCCTCGACTCCTCCGTCTCCATGTCTAAGCAGGTCAATGCCATCTCCTCCTCCTGCTACAACACCCACCGCATGCTCCGCAGGATCTACAAGTGGATCCCGACCGAAACAAGAAGAACGATGACTGGACTACGGCAACGCACTCTACGCAGGAATCCCAGCCAAACACCTACAACGACTACAACACATCCAGCCGCAGCCACATCACACCCCACCTGAGAGACCTACACTGGCTCCCCGTCGACAAGAGGATCACCTTCAAGCTCCTCAACCACTCACACAAAGCACTCCACAACGCCGGACCAGCCTACCTGAACAACAGACTCAGCTTCTACACTCCCACCCGCCCACTCCGCCAGCCTTGCCCTCGCCGCTGTCCCCCGCATCCAACGCACGACCTCCGGCTGCAGATCCTTCTCCTACCTCGCCGCCAAGACCTGGAACACCCTCCCTACCCACATACGGCGGACCCAAGACCTACTTGCCTTCAGAAGACTCCTCAAGACCTGGCTCTTCGAGCAGTAGCAGCACAACCCCCTCCCCATAGAGCCTTGAGACCCTCACGGGTAAGTAGCACGCTTTGCAAGTAGTCTGATTGATTGATTGATTGCTAATGTATGTTTATTTACAAGGTGGCAAAGCTCCCAAAGATGGCCATCAAGGTTTTTTTTAGTGGAGGGTAACATTGCTGCATCAGAGTTCCAACCCGTGGCAGACTATCTATGATCATCAACAATGCCAAACAACTTCCCTAAAGGGTCAACTGTAAACAGGGGAAGTCATATTTTTACAAATCTCACTGCAGGAATACCTAAACCTTATCTTAATGGAATCTTGTATAGCGCGCTGACACCGAAAGGTTTCCTGGCGCTGGCTGAGTGCAATGAGATGGAGAGACGGGGGTCTAGCCAGTCTGTGTGAAGAGGTGAGTTTTCAGGAGTTTTCTGAAAACCAAGAGGGAATTGGCAGATTTGAGAGAGAGGGGCAACTGGTTCCAGAAGGTGGGGCAAGATGGGCGAATCTATGACCGCCGTTTTGTTTTAGTTTGGTAGCAGGGACAGCTAGCAATAGGCGATGGGAGGAACGAAGATTACATACCAGACGGTAAGGGACGACCAGTGATTTGAGAAAGGCAGGGGAGGTCCCAGACACAGCTTTGAAAGTCAGACAGCCGATCTTAAATGCAGTCCTCTGCTCCACTGGCAACCAGTGGAGTCTATGAAGCAGTGGTCTCGCGGATTGCCACTTCGGGGTTTTATAGGCCAGTCTTGCTGCTTGGTTCTGTACAATCTGGAGCCTATTAAGGAGGAGTTTAGGTAGGCCGTAGTACAGGGAGTTTGAAAAATCCAGGTGGGAGAGCACCAGGGCGATCAGGACTTGTATCAAGGCCTCTGGTGTCAGGAGGTGAGAAACTTTCCTGATTTTTCTGAGCTGGAACATACATGAGGACACAACCGCCCCTTCCTGAGGCTTAAAAGAGAGCTCCGAGTCGATTATGACCCCGAGACTCTTTGCCAACTTAGCCAGGACGGGGGGGGAGCCAAGCTCAGTTGGCCAGAACTGTGGGCCCCAGTGAGTGAGACTGTTTCCTGGGAGAATTAACTCAGTCTTCCCTGGGTTCAATTTAAGCTGGTGGGAGTTCATCCAATGTTGGATGTGTAGCATCACTGCTTGGCAATCGAGGGCTGCATTGGGGGTATTGAGCAGAAAGATGATTTGCAGATCGTCTGCATAGTTGAATACGGTGATATTCCACCTCTTCAAGGAGAAAATAAGCGGCTGAAGGTAGAGATTAAAAAGCAGAGGGGACAGGGAAGATCCCTGGGGTACTCCGCAGATGGATGGGACCTTCGCGGCCGTGAAGGGACCAAGCCGGACCGCCTGCATTGTGCCCAACAAGAAGGATTTGAGCCAGGCAGAAGCCAAGCCTCAGATGCCGGCTTGCTCGGCACGGTGGATAAGAATGTTGTGGTCCACCGTGTCAAACGCAGCCGACAGATCCAGTAAGACAAGCGCCTGTGATGTCCCTTTATCGGCATTAGCCCTGAGTGTATCCATAACTGCCAGGATCACAGCCTCGGTGGAATGGGATGGTCTGAACCCAGACTGATTAGGTTCGAGAAAGTTGGAACGCTCGATGAATTCAGATAGGCAGCTAGTAACATGTGCCTCCAGGAGTTTGGATAGATAGGGCAGGAGAGAGTTAGGCCGATAGTTGGCGAGGTCGTCCGGGTCAGCTCCAGGCTTCTTCAGTAAGGGCACAAGGACAGCCTCCTTGAAGGAATTAGGTACTGCTCCTGCCTCCAATGAGGCGTTTAATAAAGGCAAGATGCAGTCCGGTAAGGACAGGCAGATGTCGCGAAAGACAGAGGGAGGACAGCAGTCGTTAGGCGAGCCAGATTTGACTTGAGCAGCAAGTTTAGCCAGGGTGCTGGGGTCGAGGGCAGGGAAAGAAAGCAAGGAAAGCGGGTTTTCAGGAGGGGAGGCTGGCATATCATCGGGGAGGACTGAAGGAATCGTATTCTTGATCTTGGCAATTTTTTCAATAAAGAAATTATTTAAGGCATTACAAGATTCTTGCGTCGGGGTCTGAGAGGGAAGAGTCCTTGCATCAGATGTAAGCTCCCTCATGATTGAAAAGATCTCCTGAGGTTTGTTATGAGCAGTGAGGATCCTTTCCGAGATGTGAAGAGCTTTTGCTGCAATGATTGTATCTTTATATTTTTTTCTCGCAGCAACATATAGCTCTCTGTCGATGGGCACATAATTGCGTCTCCGCCTATGTTCCGTTTGGCGCAGTTCGAGTTGCTGAGCTTTCAGGGTGGAGTTGAACCACTTGTGGGACTTACTGTGCCGGGAGCGGGGGAAGCTGGAGGGAGGGGCAAAACGATCACTGGCTTTGACGATCCGGCCAGTAAGATCTTCCTCCAGAGTTTGGACAGTCGCAGTTTTAGACAGCGAACGACGAGTCTCAGCCAAGAATGAAAGGAATACCTGAGAGTCAAGGGTACTCCATTTATGGGCAGTCCCACCGTCGAGGGGAGAGATCTTAATACAACCCTTTACTGTGATCACTGTATCGATCAAGTAATGGTCGGACCAGATACAAGGGGTAATCACCGGGTAGGAGAGAGTGAGATTATGAGTCCAGATATGATCTAAAATGTGGCCCCCAGTATGAGTGGGGGAAGTAACGTGTTGGTTCATGTTGAAGCTGGTGAGGACTTCAACTAGCTCAGCCGCATGAGGGCCAGTTTCCTTATCATTATACCAATAGTTAAAGTCGCCAAAAATGGGTACTCGAGCAGATGAAGTAAGTAAATTAGCTAGCTGTTCACTAAGGGCAGCAGGGAACGAGGGCATAGTGTAGGGAGGACGATAAAGGATGATGATGGTAAGCGCACCCTCTCCAGTCTCTAGCTTAATGATGAGGTTGTCCACGTCAGTAAGAGTGAAAGAGGACGTGGAGGTAAATTTAAGCTCCTTATGAATGACATCTGCCACCCCACCACCGGCACGGCCAGAAGGTCCGTTCGTGTTGAGTAAGTATGGGCGAATTTTGCGAATCTCGCGTTCGCAAATTTTGCGGATTTGCGAACTCGCAATCTGCAAAATCCGCGAATTCTAGCGAATTTGCGGATTTTTTTTTTTTTGTGTTCGCAAGGATTTCTGCCAGTTCGCGAGGGTTTCGTACCAGTTCGCAATTGCGAACTTACATTTCAGCACGCAACGGTCGCGATTATGTTGTTTCTACGTCTGGTTCATCATCACAGGTTCCCAGCACCCTCTGTTTCACCACTGCAACCCTCTGTTACATCAATGCCACCCTCTGGTTCATCATCACTGTAGATTATGGGGGGAAAAGCAAGCACACCAGCCCTGCTTCAACTGACATGAATTAATTTGGGGTTAGTTTATTAATGTGTCACTGTTTTAAAATTCCAGTCTGGCACCTGCTTCCTTATCTGTAATTTGCTTTCGGTTGCAGTGCATTTTTTTTTCCCAGGACTTTTGTGGCCTACTTGTAGCTATTCTATGAGCCTGCTGTGAGGGTCAGAGCAGGGTCATACAATTGTTACAACTAGCAACTGAATTCTGGAGGGGCCCCAGTCAGGAAGCACTACAGGGAATTGTTACTAATGATGAGTTTGAACTCTTGCACCTGCCGAGTGCTTTCAGTTTTGCAAAACACGTTTTACTGCAATTTCGCGGGATTTGCAGGGCGCGAACACTCGCGAGATCGGATTCGGAAGCCGCAAATTCGTGCGAATATGCAATTTGTTTTTTTGCGGCGTGTTAGTTGGCAAGGTTTTGTGCATTTTTGCGAGCCGCTCGTAGCGCAAGGCGCGAAGTTACCCTCGCGGTCGTTCAAGGGCGCGGCCATCTTGTTTGCCTGACGTATTTCCGTTTCCGGGCGCGAAGTGTAATCTCGCAAAGTCTGCGGCCAGTACAGTTTCGCGCGTGTTCGCAAGCAAAATCTTGCGCGAACTTACCCGCGCGGTCGTGAACGGGCGCGGCCATCTTGTTTCTCATTCATTGCTATGGTTCTGGGCATGGTCTTTGTATCCTCTCTAAATCTCTGCCATCCTTTGCTTGTTTGAAGTTTTTTTTGATCTATTTTACTTATTATCTATCCCTCTATTTTTCTAGCCCTATATTTTTTTGTTTACTGCTACTTTTGGTTAATTTTAAACTACTTTTTTAAACTTTTTTCTTTTCTTCTCTTCCCTATTCTATTTTCTTTATTCCTTTCTGCCCAGACCATGGTGAAGGGAGCCGGGAAGCATCCCGAGAAGGGGAAGGGTCCCGCACCCCGTGTCCGGCTCCCGTGCGGGCGTTTGAGTGGGGAGGAGGTCGTACCCAGGGAGATCTTTACCCCGGAGGAGGTGGGCCAACTAATTTTTTATGTTCAGCGCCGCCTCCCCAGGACCATCATGGGAGGCGGCAAGATCAGTGCCGGGTACGTGGTCCGGGAGCGCCGGAAGCGGTGGGAGAAGGTGTGCCAGGCCATTTACCACCACTCTCGGGTCTGGCGCACCTACAACCAGGCCACCCACCGCTGGACGAATGTCCTGACCCGTGAGCGAGATCTGCTCGACCTCCTTGGCCTTGAGATCCCCGGGCTTGTTGAGCAGTAGTATCTATTTCTTTAATACTACGTTTTCTCCTGCTGTGTTATTATATTGCAAATTTTTGTTTTTTACCAAGAGCAATAATGCTGCTCATTACATTGTAGGTAAATTATATTTCAAAATCTTCTGTGCATTTCAGGTACACTGCTCTCCTTCTTCTCAGTAGTGTTGCTACTATGATTATTTGTTTTAGATTTTGTGTTCATTTCATTGGCCTGTGAAATTATGTATGAGTGTAGTTTAAAGAACTGCGTAATGCTACACACTAAGGTTCAGATTTTTAATTACCGGCGCATCCCTGCAAAGTAGCAGGGATGCACCAGTAATTGTGCGTCACACCACCATCACCCATGGTGCGCCGTATTTACAATGCGGCGCACCATGGGCCCAAAATGTCACCAAAGCGTTACGCATCTGTGCCGTAAAGGCGGCGCATTGCTGGAGTTGCGTCGCAACGATGGTGCAGCTCCATCAATGCTCTGGGGTGCCCTATCTCCCCAATGCTGCGTCAAGCCGTACGTCTGCTTCAAGCAGGCGCAGGGTTTGAGTCACGCATCATTGTCCTCAAAGTGACTGATTGAAATCTTGTAGATTTCCCTCAGCCACTTTTAGGATGCGTTCCTGCGCAGGAAGGCCCTCCCTTGCGCCGGAACGCCCCCTATTGGCGCAGGGCTTTACAACGTGATGCATCTCCCATATGCGTCACGTTGTTAATATACCATTGCGCCTCTTTTGTGCTGTCGCTGCGTCACAAAAGTCACGCAACAATGGAGCAAAAGAGCCACAAGGGGCTTCTAAATCAGCCCCTACAGACTCAAGTCCAGTCCTTCCTTTGTACACATGGCGATAAGAAGAAATAGTGGTGGTGGATTGATAGTTTGAGTATTTTAATGACTGGTTAATGCAGTAGGAAACTTTAGTGTTGTCGCTGATCTTCAATCACGATGGACTTTGGCTGTCACTTCGAGTGCTGCGGACTGCTGCCTGCCAATCCTAGGCAAACCTTTTTAGTACTTTGTTTAGTGAGTTACGTAAGGTAATTTCCAATTCGACGGTCCGCAAATCAAGCAATACTAAAGTAATAACGTAGTCGACCACATGAGATTGGTCAATAATATATTCCGTGGAGTAGTTGTCTATTTGCTATTTCGCAAAAATATTTTGTTAGTTCTTTTGAAATGTTTGATTTGGTTGACAAATATCATCCATGTTTTCTGTTTTTCTTTCTTTCATGTTGTACATCAGCTTCCCCCAGGGGCAAGAGGAGGACACAGGAGGAGGAGGAGGGTGCTGTTGACGATGCAGGCCAGGACCAGGCAGGCGAGGGCTCCTTTGCTGGCCCCAGTAAGTTTTAATTTTAATATAGAGTACTTATTTTTTCCTAGCGTTCCTCATTCGATTTTTTCTAAATCGTCTTTGATCTTCTTGTAGACAGGATCTAAATTCTTATCCTGCCTCGACTATGACTCCGTGTAGTATTACTAGATTATTCTTATTAGTCTGTCTGTGTAGCTAACTAAGATTGCACATTTGGCATTTCCATTGGACTCCCATTCTAGTCAGCAATAGCTCTATGCACTGAGTGCAGTCCTCTGGGATTGTCCATAATGTCTTTTCAAGTATTCTAAATGTTTATGCTTTGACAATTGCCAACAATAAAAAGGTGAATGACCACCAAGAAAGAATAAGATACTACTTTACTTTTGGTTTGGATAGGAGGACAATCCATTCTATTACTGTTGCAGGGACAAATCTACACAAACAGAACTATGGACACTAAATAATGCATTGCTTAGCTTATCAATTATAATAGGTGCTGTTAGACTTTCCACATACCTCAGTGATAACAGACTTGGTAGTTAAACCCCCAATCTCCTTACTGACTAGATAGTGTGGCAGAGTCATTTAGCTTCCAAAGTCACCGATGGCAGAGGCACGAACTTATGCTTGCAAAAATTCCAAAACCTTTAGCTCATCCACTCTAGTCTGGAGGACCAAAAACCACAGAGTCTATTTGAGTTTAAAAGCTTTATTAAAAGTAAACACATTTATTGAAATCAAGTTTGTCATAAAAGTAAACTTTTAACTGGAAATGGAAAAGTGCTTAGTGCTGACGATTAATTGGACACATTTCTTGTGGTCGAGCCGAGCTCTCACCTGGTTTGAACTTGATCCTGCTCGTGTTCTTAGAAGTCCAGCTTCTGTCTGTTAGGAGAAAAAGTGCTGCGTGATAAAAATAAAAAGCAAGCATTCATCAGTTGTGCCAAAAAGTGCAGCAAGACAACAGCCTTCCATGGAAAAAGGGACATTTTTACTTTACAGTAGACAGTCACAAATCATTAAATTGTATACAGTTTTTTCCACATTTCTTTCTTCCTCCTAGACCAAATAATATATAGTAGTGAGTGGTGTATTCTAACATTATTAAATATACTTTGTAGGTGGAACATCTGGAGGCGGGGCCAGCGTCGAGGTGGTGGTGGCATTGGACGAGGAGGACAACTCTGGGGAGGAGGCGGTGCAAGTGCCGGACAAATCTGTGGGGGATGACACGGTGGTGGCGGGCAGAGGTAAGCTATACATTCCTTACTCATTTGAGATTGAAGACTGCAGAGTGTGCTTTCTGCACGGGTGTATTATAAATAAACCAGGTAGTAGGCTCCTCTAAATGTACTTCGACTTAGCTGTGAAGTTTTTGGCGAGAAGAATCCCAATCAGATCTGAGGTGAACTTGATGGAAGGGCTGAATGAAAAGCGAAAGAAGGGTGTAAGTAAGTGTGGAAGGACGAGAAATGTAATGATGACTGGCAAAGAAGAATGATATGTGTTTGCTTGGTGCCCGAGGTGGCTGGGAAGGAAAGAATATGGTATGGTGCATGGCTGGGTGAATGATGAAGCAAGGATGGGTGTAAGGAGAACAGCCTGGGTGGGTGAAACAGAAACTGTATGTGTGCATATACTTTGAATGGATGGATGCCTGGATCATTCATGGTACTATTTGACTCTTAGATAGCATATGTGTATCTAGAGAGAGTAGACGGTCACTGGATGAACAAGTGTTACTTTGAAGAGCATGTAACACCGCACCCGCACGTCCGTTCCAGTGTAGGAAAGGGAAGGAAAAGAAGTTGTAATTTTGTCCAAATACTACCATGAATAGTAGCAGTAGTTTGTATTGCAACTGCAAGCACAGCATATATCCGGTTATTACGGTGGACACTCCCTACCTCTCTTAATAACTTTAGTTTAGTAGTAGTACGTCATTCATGTGTGGGGGTATCACTGTTCACTCCATAATAAGCAAAGCACCTAAAGTCATCCCATATGTCATCAAATACATCCCATGTGAAGTGATAGATAATCAGATTATTTAGCTTCTTTATTTTCCTTTTCTAATACTCATTTGCACTGTAGGGTGAAAGCTAAATTAATTAAGCAGTAGCCCTTTTAACAGAGTATTCTCAGTGCCACCCGTAATAGAAAAGTAAGAGCTTCACCACCTGCATGTACTGGACCGGTACAGTAACGCAAGTCTGTCTCACTCACCATGGTGTGCGTCTGTTTTTCTCGGGTGCAAGTTCACTGCGCTGGCATTATGCCGGCTTGCATAAGATAACGTACCAATTTTCCTAAACAAGAGAGAAGAAGAAGAATAAGACTGGTGTACTGTCATAGTTGACTGTAATGGAAGTCCATAGTGCTTGTAGAATTTGTCCCTTAAACTCCCACTAATGTTAGAGCAAGGATGAAGAAGTCGGAGGTTACATAGATACTGTCCTCAATAGTTATGTACTGTGCTTTCAATTTGCTACTTGTACTGTGACAACTTTCTGCTCAATCATTTTGTGTTAATCTTAAGGAGCATTGGTTACAGACTATATCTTTCTTTCTTCATGTAGTTGCTCCTTCCAAATCCAAGACACCATCAAGGAGGAAGGAGCTGGCTCGAATAGCCCGGCAACGGAGGCTGGATGCCACTGTCGCTGAATATCGGCGGCTGGTGGCCCTGGAGGAGGAGGAGACACAGTCTGGTACAACAACAACGTCCACGGGGACAGCTGCATCCTCCTCCGTGCGGGCTGCCAGCCAGCGCAGTGCTCCAGCGGTACGGAGCCGGGCTACCAAAGCCCAACGCCAACGCCGAGCAGCAAAGACAGCATCTGCCCCCCACGGGATTTGCAAGGCACACCGGCGCCGCTTATCCCTCAGACTGTCCTACCTGGAGCAGGAGGTCCTGAACTATAAGAACTTGGTGGAGGGCCTCCGCTTCGAACTTGCCACCCTCCGCAAGGAGCATGATGCCCTGGCTGCTAAATGCAACAGCACCCTGTCATAGTGTCCCTTGCCCCTTTTTTAGAGACTTTTGGGGGTGGGAATTGGGAGTTGGGTTTTTTGGGGACTTTTGAAGGACAATCGTTGGGGTTAGGGAGGGTCTTGCGGGAGATTATTTTGTTAGGGTTATAAAAATATAATTTTTGAAACTTTATCTGACCATACCTGTTTTTTACAGCTTTTGAGTCTGGTGGGTGGGGGTTTAACAGTATGTTTGTTTTCCTGAATAGTCCTGTGACTTTAGTAGTACTACCGTCAATCTCTCGTCTCTCCTAATACTCCATTATACTACCTCCAACCAAACGCCTATCTTACCTGTAATTTCTGCTTGCAAGTAGGGCTTGGCCCAGGGCTGGCTCCACAGGAAACAGCGAATAAGGTTGGCAATCCTGGGCGGATACAATTTCCTCATAGCAGTGGTACTAGTGGTGTGACACAGTGGCAGTTGCATGCCTATGAAAAAAAAGAAAATGAAATCTGGTTTGTCCTCCTGAGCAATACAACGGTACAATAGAGAATATAGCAAGTGACAGTACACTAGAACAGTGCCACATTGTAGCCTAACAAATGGTAAAGTATAACTACTAATTCGGTTGAAGTTCTTTGACATTAGCCATGGGTCTTTGTCAAGCAGAGTAAGAATATATCCTCGGATTTCTTCACCAGCCTGTTGGTATCACCTTATCCTCCCCAGCAAGTGTGTGGATTTATTGCTGTAATTTAGTCACACATCAATCAAAACCACATAGCCCGGGGGAAGAGGGTTAGGGTTTGAAAAATGGATGGGTACGGGGGTTTTTGGGAAAGGTTTTGTGAGACAAGAAAAAAAAGCACAGCAAGGACAAACAATTGTGAACATAAACAAATCTTTGGGTACAAACCTATCCATCAATCTTTGAAAGTGCATGCACTACTGCATGCATGTCAGTGAAAAGTCAGTAGTTCTTTCGACAGCTGTGGAAGAAAGAATGCTACAGTACAGGGTGTGTGTGGAAATATTGATAACTATATTCAAGATAAGGTCTCTGTTGCTAGATACCTGAGAGCATTGCTGGTCACTATAAATTCATTCACAACACTCAATGGGGTTGGTCTGGAAGGTATAGTTGATAGAAAAGGAGAAATTACTCTTTTTCTAGGTGTCCCCTCACTCACCAGGGTTGCCCCTTGGTGACATGCTTCATCATTGGGGCCATCCCAGTCCTCTACGGGCTGGGGCGTGCTGCGACTTGCAAATTACGTAGGAGCACTTACAAATGACTATGTGTGGTGCAGATGTGATAGTGGAGTGGACTAATTGATGTGTTAAAGGATCAATTTAGAAGCAGAGAGAGATCCAAGAAATGCAGTCACAGTCCTAGAAAAACACAATGGATACTGTATCTGTATGTTGTTGTAGTTGTCCTGTTGAATTTGGTAAGTAAGTTGCATGCAGAAAAAAAATCCTCTTATTAGCGGCACTCCTCCATTCCATCTGACGCTTCGTCCATCAATGTTGGTGACCAGAAGACACCCTGTCCACTGCCTGCCTGGCGGATGCTGAATTGCGGCTCGCTAATGTGAAGCCTGACTCCATCCTTTTTTCCCCATTGCACAGACTGAAACCCGGCCTGTAATTATTCAACGAAAAACAGGAAGTGATATAATATTACAACACCACTGATAAATAAATATAAGGTATGTAGGCTGTGGAGTGCAAAAAGTCACACTTTGATTTTCCTAGTAGACAGTACAATATTTTTGACAGTGCGTACTCTGTCTGAGTCACCTTTTGAAGGATAAATAAGTATGGGCAAATTAATGTAGCGGATCTTTCCCCTCAAGCTAGATGTACTGTAAACTGTGTTTTAGAACAAAATTAGATCTTCCCAGCAGTCGCAAAAATGTAGAAGACCCCCAATCAAATCGCAAAAAACGAGGCCTAGCAGAAAACTGGTGACAAAACGTACTTTGAAAGTAAAAGTAGGCCCAAATACCCCCTTACCATTCGTGGATTGCATTCAAACCACTTGCAAGCAACCAAGCAAAAGTATCCATAGCCAGCATCGCTCCAAGACTCGAAAACCCCCACACCCAAACACATGCAATCGAAATACTGCTAACCCTAACGAACCCTAAGTTAAAAATAGTGGCAAAGGCTTTCTTTAACTATGCCAAATCCCCCCTTTCCCACCATGGATTTTCTTCAAATGACTTGCAACCAAAATTACACATTCTCACGAGTGCTCTAAGACCCCAGAACTCAGTTGCAAAAATGTAGAGCACCCCGAAACACATGCAATCCTGCTGCTAGGGCTAACAAACCCTAAGTTACAAAAAGTGCCAAAAGGCTTTTCGGCGTGGATTTTGTCCCAACCACTTCCACCCGGTATTAGACCTTCCCAGGAATGGCCCAAGACCCGCCAACCCACCCGCCAAAAAGCATAACACCCCCAAACAGGTCAAAAGCAACATCTCCTACTTACAATATTTCTCGGCCTTCGGTCCAAACGCGCTGCGTTGCTAGGCCATAAGTCCGGTTTGCCACCACGGATTTCCTGAAAAGCAAATGCAATCAAGATTAGAGTGTCCCAGCAGTGCTGACAGACCCCGAAACTCACCCACAAACAGACGGAACCCCCCCTAAGAGCACCTCAAAGGCAAGCAAGTCAGCAAAAACACAAAAAAATGTGCGCCTCGGATTTGGTCCAAACCACTTTTATCCGGTATTAGAGCTTCCCAACAATGGCCCCAGAGCCGTCAACCCAAGAGAAAACGAGTAGAAGACCCCCAAACAGCCAAAGAGCAAAAGTACAAAAATGGGGACTTAGTCATTTTTTCCCAAATTTCCCAAATCACTCCGCGCGCGCTCTGCAGCTAGGCCCTAACTCCCCTCTGCCACCATGGATTTGCTTCAAACCTCTTGCAAAGTAAAGTATCCATAGCCAGCAGTGCTCCCAGACCCCGAAACCCACCCACAAACACCAGGAAGCCCCCCAAACCGGCCCCCGAAAACGCTACATTGAGCAAAATGTCAGAAATAGCACAAAAAAAAATCGGCCTGGATTTTGTCCCAACCACTTCTACCCGGTATTAGACCTTCCCAGGAATGGCCCAAGACCCGCCAACCCACCCGCCAAAAAGCATAACACCCCCAAAACAGGCCAAAAGCAACATCTCCTACTTACAATATTTCTCGGCCTTCGGTCCAAACGCGCTGCGTAGCTAGGCCATAAGTCCGGTTTGCCACCACGGAATTCCTGAAAAGCAAATGCAATCAAGATTAGAGTGTCCCAGCAGTGCTGACAGACCCCGAAACTCACCCACAAACAGACGGAACCCCCCCTAAGAGCACCTCAAAGGCAAGCAAGTCAGCAAAAACACAAAAAATGTTGCGCCTCGGATTTGGTCCAAACCACTTTTATCCGGTATTAGAGCTTCCCAACAATGGCCCCAGAGCCGTCAACCCAAGAGAAAACGAGTAGAAGACCCCCAAACAGCCAAAGAGCAAAAGTACAAAAATGGGGACTTAGTCATTTTTTCCCAAATTTCCCAAATCACTCCGCGCGCGCTCTGCAGCTAGGCCCTAACTCCCCTCTGCCACCATGGATTTGCTTCAAACCTCTTGCAAAGTAAAGTATCCATAGCCAGCAGTGCTCCCAGACCCCGAAACCCACCCACAAACACCAGGAAGCCCCCCAAACCGGCCCCCGAAAACGCTACATTGAGCAAAATGTCAGAAATAGCAAAAAAAAAAATCGGCCTGGATTTTGTCCCAACCACTTCTACCCGGTATTAGACCTTCCCAGGAATGGCCCAAGACCCGCCAACCCACCCGCCAAAAAGCATAACACCCCCAAACAGGCCAAAAGCAACATCTCCTACTTACAATATTTCTCGGCCTTCGGTCCAAACGCGCTGCGTAGCTAGGCCATAAGTCCGGTTTGCCACCACAGAATTCCTGAAAAGCAAATGCAATCAAGATTAGAGTGTCCCAGCAGTGCTGACAGACCCCGAAACTCACCCACAAACAGACGGAACCCCCCCTAAGAGCACCTCAAAGGCAAGCAAGTCAGCAAAAACACAAAAAAATTTGCGCCTCGGATTTGGTCCAAACCACTTTTATCCGGTATTAGAGCTTCCCAACAATGGCCCCAGAGCCGTCAACCCAAGAGAAAACGAGTAGAAGACCCCCAAACAGCCAAAGAGCAAAAGTACAAAAATGGGGACGTCATTTTTTCCCAAATTTCCCAAATCACTCCGCGCGCGCTCTGCAGCTAGGCCCTAACTCCCCTCTGCCACCATGGATTTGCATCAAACCTCTTGCAAAGTAAAGTATCCATAGCCAGCAGTGCTCCCAGGCCCCGAAACCCACCCACAAACACCAGGAAGCCCCCCAAACCGGCCCCCGAAAACGCTACATTGAGCAAAATGTCAGAAATAGCAAAATAAAAAATCGGCCTGGATTTTGTCCCAACCACTTCTACCCGGTATTAGACCTTCCCAGGAATGGCCCAAGACCCGCCAACCCACCCGCCAAAAAGCATAACACCCCCAAACAGGCCAAAAGCAACATCTCCTACTTACAATATTTCTCGGCCTTCGGTCCAAACGCGCTGCGTAGCTAGGCCATAAGTCCGGTTTGCCACCACGGAATTCCTGAAAAGCAAATGCAATCAAGATTAGAGTGTCCCAGCAGTGCTGACAGACCCCGAAACTCACCCACAAACAGACGGAACCCCCCCTAAGAGCACCTCAAAGGCAAGTAAATAGATAAAGGAAAATATAGATCTGCCCCGTATTTAATCAAGTATAGGCTCTTATAGAGTCCAGATTTTTACAATAATCACCCATTTGAGCGCTCACCAATTATTCAAGGCCAGATTAGATTTAGACAGAAACAATTTTATAGAAAATATATCATTTTTATTCTTATTTTCTTCATATATTTTTTATATAGCACAATTATACATGATCATTTTTTTGAAAAATTTCACAATAACAAGGTAAAAAATATATAAACAACCCATCAACCTTCCAGCATTCACACTTCAACAAATTCATACATCACAACCAGTCTTACTCATACAAAGTTCATTCGTATGAGTAAGACTGGTTGTGATGTATGAATTTGTTGAAGTGTGAATGCTGGAAGGTTGATGGAAGGTTGATGGGTTGATGGGGGAGCGCTCAAATGGGTGATTATTGTAAAAATCTGGACTCTATAAGAGCCTATACTTGATTAAATACGGGGCAGATCTGTATTTTCCTTTATCTATTTACGTTTTTTTCCCCCGCAGATCTGCCTCATATCCTACCTCGGGGGGCCCCTCATTTTGTGATTCATT
Source organism: Lissotriton vulgaris (assembly GCF_964263255.1). Taxonomy (NCBI): domain Eukaryota; kingdom Metazoa; phylum Chordata; class Amphibia; order Caudata; family Salamandridae; genus Lissotriton; species Lissotriton vulgaris. The sequence continues at coordinate 335,744,549 of NC_141685.1, read as the reverse complement.
AGACACCTCAAAGGCAAGCAAGTCAGCAAAAACACTAAAAAATCTGCGTCTCGGATTTGGTCCAAACCACTTTTAGAGCTTCCCAGCAATGGCCCCAGAGCCGTCAACTCACCTGCAAAGAGGTAGAACAACACCCCCACAAGTGATGAGTCTTTCTTCATTGGGCGTAAACCAGCCCTCTGCTTTGATGGATATAGGAGTCTGGAGGAGGAGGATAGAGGAGCATGTTCTTCTGAACTTGTGAACCTGAGGAATGCAGACTGCGGCACCTTCAAATCAATTAGCAAACAAGTGAAGACAGTTCTGCTGATGGGCTTGTTTTTGTGATTATCTGATTAAAGTTTGAATTATATTAACTGTGCACAACAAAGAAAGACAGACACACAGGAATAAAAGTGAATAAGGACGAAAAAGAAAGTTATTGATTCGTTGTCTCATTTTCAGGGCTCGGTATCACGGTCCAGGAATGAGAATAAGGCTTCGTCATCATACTCTGCGAATTCAGGCAGGGTGAGCTCAGTGTCACCTGACAGAGAAGAAATTCCCTCATCTATGTTGCTGGCCACCTCGTCTTCATCCGGCGTGCTTTCTCGTACTCTGAAATCTGGTGGTATGAGGTGCTGATTCATCTTGATCATTGTTAACCTCTCCACATTTTTGGGCGAGAGGCGGCTCCGTTTGGAAGTTACAATGCCACCAGGAGCACTGAAAACACGTTCAGAAGACACGCTTGCGAGTGGGCAAGACAAGTAGTTTAAAGCCAGGTTGGTGAGCTGAGGCCACAATTCTTTTTTCCCATGCCAATACGCCAATGGGTCAGCATTAACATAGACCTCTGTTGAGTCATTCAGATAGTCCTTGACCATCGAATCAAGGTTCTCCTCCAAGGTTCCTCCACTTTGCTTAGCTGTTGCTGTGACCTTTTGAGAACCAAACCCAAGCCGAGCTAGCCAATCCTCTTCAGCCTCCAATGTTACTGTTGTGTCTGGTGGTGCAGATGATCCGGTTGCCGGTCTTTTTAACAGCTGAGAGGTCACTTGTGCCGCAGCCACAGGTGCAGAAGTGGATTTTTTTGACTGGGGATGGCCTGCTGATGCTGATGCAATGCCTTTTCCTTCAATTTGCTGCCGTTCTCTTTCAAACCTCTTGGCTGAGGAGGCTATCCACTGTTTGTACTTTGTAACATCTTCATCAGCAAAAGGAAAGAATGCTTGGCCTGCCAGCGCCTTTTTGTAGCGTGGATCCAGAATAGTTGCACAAATGTAATGCTGGTTTGAGTGGATCATTTTAAGACGTTCATCACCTTGTAGGTGCTCTAATAATTTCTCAAAAAGGGGACATATGTATGTACCTCCCTCGTGCACAGCTTTATGCCGCTCATTTAGCGTCGTCTTATGCGTGTAGATTTGATCCAATTCATCATTTTTGTTTGATCCACTTAATTCAGCATTTTCTACTTATTTTTCTGTGATTATCATCCACTTGCGGAATTCGTTGCCTATTTTCAAATTTCTAATATTTAAACTGTGCCCAACCGGACCTCTTGAATAAATACGAATGATGCAAGGCTCGTCACAGGCAGCATTTATTCATTTAAAAACCCAATGCATTTCGGGCTGCTCAGAGCCCTTCTTCGGGGGTCACTAGAAATGATAAAACATTTACCAATTACTTATGTGGTCTCAACTGGCAACATTATTGTGAATGACATTTCATAGAAAAACATTTCATGAAAAAAGCAACAGGCATTGTACATGTTTTATAAAGTTCCATAGAACTTCCTTATATGCAAAAAACCGTGTTTAAATAAATCACATGTTTGAATAAACAACATTTTCATTAAGCTCAACAGACCGGTTAGTTCATCTTTCCCCTTGGTTATTCACACAATTTCTTAACTGAGCATATTACCCACATTCACCTTCATTTTCCAATGCCACTAACACCCTGTCTCAATTCCATCTAACCTTGAGATCATCAGCTCTGTACCCACGCTAATTGAACCCCTCAAACCGTTGATAACATCGTGTTTTCTTGCAAACCTTATCCTTCTAGTGTGCTTGTAAATGCTCAAACATTCCCCGTGTTAAACCCAGTCTTGTAAACAGTCCAAGGAATTTACTTTGATTAAGATCACCACTCAAACACCCTTTAGTTATCACATTAAAGGTTCAAATTACTTAGCGTACCTGCCGTGCGTTTTCACAACCTCCCGTCTTCTCCATTACTCCCATAGTGTTAAGCACCCATTTCAAACTCCCATTTAACTCTCACGAGACCCCTCCTTCTGACTACCTATTGGCTCAGTGTTGTTTTTAACTAACACACTTTTCTCGCTCCGCATCTACTAGAAAAACTCGGTTCCCCACAATGCAATTATTCATCTTTTGCATGTAATCAATGTCCGTGTGAAAGTTGCTTGCTTTTAACAGTGACGCTAAAAATGTTGCCTCCGTGCTAAAAACTCTCATATGGTATTCGAATTCAAATGTCTGTGGTGAGCCTGATGTTTCACCTGCAGTGTGGATTTATCAGATTCCTTTTAGTTCTCAACCTTGTTCCATGTTTCTTCAAGAGGGTGCAATCCCAAAGTCGGGCAATTTGTAAATATACGATCAGAAGAGATGGAATGCACACCATTATTTAATTCTTTCTTAAAACTTGACGTATGTCCAATTTTATCGTTGTATGCGTGCAACGAGGTACGATGGCTTGCCCTGGTGCCACCGAATTCAATAAGACTAAAGAAGGGGACATATGTATGTACCTCCCTCGTGCACAGCTTTATGCCGCTCATTTAGCGTTGTCTTATGCGTGTAGATTTGATCCAATTCATCATTTTTGTTTGATCCACTTAATTCAGCATTTTCTACTTATTTTTCTGTGATTATCATCCACTTGCGGAATTCGTTGCCTATTTTCAAATTTCTAATATTTAAACTGTGCCCAACCGGACCTCTTGAATAAATACGAATGATGCAAGGCTCGTCACAGGCAGCATTTATTCATTTAAAAACCCAATGCATTTCGGGCTGCTCAGAGCCCTTCTTCGGGGGTCACTAGAAATGATAAAACATTTACCAATTACTTATGTGGTCTCAACTGGCAACATTATTGTGAATGACATTTCATAGAAAAACATTTCATGAAAAAAGCAACAGGCATTGTACATGTTTTATAAAGTTCCATAGAACTTCCTTATGTGCAAAAAACCGTGTTTAAATAAATCACATGTTTGAATAAACAACATTTTCATTAAGCTCAACAGACCGGTTAGTTCATCTTTCCCCTTGGTTATTCACACAATTTCTTAACTGAGCATATTACCCACATTCACCTTCATTTTCCAATGCCACTAACACCCTGTCTCAATTCCATCTAACCTTGAGATCATCAGCTCTGTACCCACGCTAATTGAACCCCTCAAACCGTTGATAACATCGTGTTTTCTTGCAAACCTTATCCTTCTAGTGTGCTTGTAAATGCTCAAACATTCCCCGTGTTAAACCCAGTCTTGTAAACAGTCCAAGGAATTTACTTTGATTAAGATCACCACTCAAACACCCTTTAGTTATCACATTAAAGGTTCAAATTACTTAGCGTACCTGCCGTGCGTTTTCACAACCTCCCGTCTTCTCCATTACTCCCATAGTGTTAAGCACCCATTTCAAACTCCCATTTAACTCTCACGAGACCCCTCCTTCTGACTACCTGTTGGCTCAGTGTTGTTTTTAACTAACACACTTTTCTCGCTCCGTATCTACTAGAAAAACTCGGTTCCCCACAATGCAATTATTCATCTTTTGCATGTAATCAATGTCCGTGTGAAAGTTGCTTGCTTTTAACAGTGACGCTAAAAATGTTGCCTCCGTGCTAAAAACTCTCATATGGTATTCGAATTCAAATGTCTGTGGTGAGCCTGATGTTTCACCTGCAGTGTGGATTTATCAGATTCCTTTGAGTTCTCAACCTTGTTCCATGTTTCTTCAAGAGGGTGCAATCCCAAAGTCGGGCAATTTGTAAATATACGATCAGAAGAGATGGAATGCACACCATTATTTAATTCTTTCTTAAAACTTGACGTATGTCCAATTTTATCGTTGTATGCGTGCAACGAGGTACGATGGCTTGCCCTGGTGCCACCGAATTCAATAAGACTAAAGATGGGGACATATGTATGTACCTCCCTCGTGCACAGCTTTATGCCGCTCATTTAGCGTCGTCTTATGCGTGTAGATTTGATCCAATTCATCATTTTTGTTTGATCCACTTAATTCAGCATTTTCTACTTATTTTTCTGTGATTATCATCCACTTGCGGAATTCGTTGCCTATTTTCAAATTTCTAATATTTAAACTGTGCCCAACCGGACCTCTTGAATAAATACGAATGATGCAAGGCTCGTCACAGGCAGCATTTATTCATTTAAAAACCCAAATGCATTTCGGGCTGCTCAGAGCCCTTCTTCGGGGGTCACTAGAAATGATAAAACATTTACCAATTACTTATGTGGTCTCAACTGGCAACATTATTGTGAATGACATTTCATAGAAAAACATTTCATGAAAAAAGCAACAGGCATTGTACATGTTTTATAAAGTTCCATAGAACTTCCTTATATGCAAAAAACCGTGTTTAAATAAATCACATGTTTGAATAAACAACATTTTCATTAAGCTCAACAGACCGGTTAGTTCATCTTTCCCCGTGGTTATTCACACAATTTCTTAACTGAGCATATTACCCACATTCACCTTCACCTGCGTTAAGCTTTGCTTTAGCCCCTGATGCACATGTAATCAGCGCCTGCGCCACTGGTCCACATGTCTGTTGTCAGATGTATAGTGTGAACAGCACTCTTCTGCAAAGCTGCCCCAATCACCTCCAGAACATCTTCATGTAGTGCTGGAACCGCAACTCGGGAAAAATAGAATTTAGGGCAGAGCGCTGCCACTAATTCTAGAAAACCAACCCCTTCTACAAAAGAAAAAGGGAGAAGGTCCAGAGCTAGCATTTTAGCCAGCTTAGTGTTATACAGACGCGTCAGTGGGTGGTTGCGTTCATATTGCGCTTCTGTAAACAACATCTTTTTAATGTTGCCCTGGACCAAGGATTTACGGGATGATGATGATATCTTCGACCCAGTTACGCTCGCTAATGAACTTTTTCGCATTGATGTCTCACTCTCTCCCACACTCTTAGTGTGGCTCACATGGGGTGTGCTGCTGACAGGGGTACTGGGTGTAAGTGAAGTGTTTGAATCGTCTTCTTCCTCCTCGTCATCATCAGATGAAAAATCAACGTTTTCATTACGTGCAATTCGGGCTTCCTTGACCGCCTCTAGGTGCGCAAACCATTGGACAGGGTGCGCTCTCCTAAGATGACCTCTCTGGCCTCCGGTACCATAGTTGGTACCAAACTTACCACGACTAACTCGAAGCTTACAAATGCTACAAATGGCTACGTTTTCCTTTTTTGGGCAAACACTAAAGAAGTCCCAAACTGGAGACTTGAAATGTCTTTGGGGGCCGGAGGAGGCGGCGATACTGGTGGTGGTGGTCCTGCTGCTAATGCCAGATGAAGTGGAGGATGTGGATTGCCGAACTTCAGTACGTTTTGCACTTTCACCACCACGAATTGAGGTCGAGGTGGATGGAGGTCCCTTCTTGCGAGAAAGAAATATGGAAGCGGTAGGTGTTGGTGTACTAGTTAACTCCAAATCTAATGATTGTTGTGTTTCCATTTCCATTTCCATTGCCTCCTCGTCGACATCATCATCACGCTCAGCAGCTTCTCGGCATAGGGTCAAAATGTCTCTTTTCTGCATGCCCGCTGGGGCTGCAGTGACCTTTATGATGACTGGCTCGTCGTCATCGTGAGAGGCTTTACCAGCAGCAGTATCCGTCACTTCTTGTTGAGCCTCATCACACTCCATAGCAATGAGTTTTTCGACGACCTTCCTTTTACGCTTAGGTACCTTTGTCAGATCATGGTGTGCCTCGCTCTCAGAGTGCCGTGATGATGGTTCCCAATCTTCATCCAGAATGGGATCATCAGAAGGAGGTGGGCTTGAAGAAGATGTAGACACCAACCTTGATCTTTTCCTTGCTAGGGATGTGGAAGACAATGAATGATCATCAGGAGGAGTGGCTTCCAATGATACCTCGGCTTGATTGTCGATTTCCTGATGTGCCCCTACTTCGGGAGGAACAACTATTGTGGGCACTTGTGACCCTCCATGCACCTCTGCTTGCGCTGCCTCTCCTTCCACATGTACTTGGGCTTGTACTTGCACATGGTGTTGTTGTTGCGGCTGTGGTTGTTCAACACTTGTCAGATGAGTTACAACAACCTGTGTTGATTCAGGGACATTGCTGCTACTTTCTTGCGATGAGCCAACATCACTGGTCGATGGTGATTGGAGAAGTACACTGACTGCCTCTGAAGCACTCAAGGGCTTTGACTTAAGTTGGCGTGGTGGTGGAGGCACTGAACCCAATGGAGCGGGGGTGCTGCTCCCAGCTTGGTCCCCAGCAGATCCTGCTGCTGCTGCAGGCGTACTTTTTTTTTTTGCTCCCAAAAAACGAGGCGGCCGGCACACCAGCCTCCTTGGTAACTTGCTTCTTCTGCTCCTTACTAGCAACTTTCTTGCTAGAGGAGCTACGGAGACCTTTTTTTGGGGCCATCTTCTTCAGAGCAGGTCAGACAGCAGGCCGCAGTTGCACGAATTGTAGAGTTATCTGAGGCCAGACGTGACGTCGCGTGACGTTATGCTGCACACACACACCGCTGCAGGACTTCTTCCTGGCACTGGTGGTTCTCTTGAGTCTTGTGCACCTAAAAGCAATGGAAGACAGAGGAACATTAGTTCAGTTATACACCCCAAAAAAATCGAAGAAAAACAGAAAAATCAGCACAATCCCATGCCCTCCATAGTGCTTAAATTCAAGACACCCCACAGAAAGACTAGGCACATGCAACACTCACTAGTCACTACCCCTGGTGAAAAGGCCACAACAACAGGCCCAAAAAACGAAAATCACAGAAAAATCACCACAATCCCATGCCATGATGTTTAAATTCAAGACAACCCACAGAAAGACTAGGCACATGCACCACTCACTACCCCTGTGCCCTGGGCATAATGGATGAAAGCTAGGCAAAATGGGTGCAGGCCTGAGAACACTCCCTACATTCAAAATGGCCCCCTCCATCACAGCACATGGCCAGGGCCTGAGCAGCACTCAAAATGGCCCCCAACCACATGGCCTGTCCATCCACAACAGGCCCAAAAAACGAAAATCACAGAAAAATCACCACAATCCCATGCCATGATGTTTAAATTCAAGACAACCCACAGAAAGACTAGGCACATGCACCACTCACTACCCCTGGGCCCTGGGCATAATGGATGAAAGCTAGGCAAAATGGGTGCAGGCCTGAGAACACTCCCTACATTCAAAATGGCCCCCTCCATCACAGCACATGGCCAGGGCCTGTAGCAGCACTCAAAATGGCCCCCAACCACATGGCCTGTCCATCCACAACAGGCCCAAAAAACGAAAATCACAGAAAAATCACCACAATCCCATGCCATGATGTTTAAATTCAAGACAACCCACAGAAAGACTAGGCACATGCACCACTCACTACCCCTGGGCCCTGGGCATAATGGATGAAAGCTAGGCAAAATGGGTCCAGGCCTGAGAACACTCCCTACATTCAAAATGGCCCCCTCCATCACAGCACATGGCCAGGGCCTGTATCAGCACTCAAAATGGCCCCCAACCACATGGCCTGTCCATCCACAACAGTCCCAAAAAACGAAAATCACAGAAAAATCACCACAATCCCATGCCATGATGTTTAAATTCAAGACAACCCACAGAAAGACTAGGCACATGCACCACTCACTACCCCTGGGCCCAGGGCATAATGGATGAAAGCTAGGCAAAATGGGTGCAGGCCTGAGAACACTCCCTACATTCAAAATGTCCCCCTCCATCACAGCACATGGCCAGGGCCTGTATCAGCACTCAAAATGGCCCCCAACCACATGGCCTGTCCATCCACAACAGGCCCAAAAAACGAAAATCACAGAAAAATCACCACAATCCCATGCCATGAGCCAGCCCCTCCATGATGTTTAAATTAAAGACAACCCACAGAAAGACTAGGCACATGCACCACTCACTACCCCGGGTGAAAAGGCCACAACAGGCCAAAAAAACGAAAATCACAGAATAATCAGCACAATCCCAAGCCACCCAGCCCCTCCATGATGTTTAAATTCAAAACACCCCACAGAAAGACTCAGTGCACCCACCACTGAGTACCCCTGGGCAAAAGGCCCCAAAACAGCCCAAAAATCGAAAATTCCAAAATTGTACTTGCAGCAACTGTAATGCCCCAAACAAACTTACTTGTGAAATTTCTAATCCAAAAGTGATCCAAAGAAAGTCAAAAAGGCCTCAAATCCAAATATCCAGCAGCATCCACAAAAGGTAATCCTTCCAGCTCCAGATCCAAATGAAAAGTGACCAGGAGATGGACAAAGCACTGGGAGGAGCCTGCTGGACAGGAACAGGAAGTTGAAGACTGTGGGGCACTTCCTTCCTCCCACCCCCCCCTCCCCAAAATGGACTCCTCGCAAAAAAAGTGCAGGCAAATGTCAACCTAAGGAGTTATTCAGATAAAAATCATCATTTCAAGAAGGTTTATGCTGCTTGCTGGTGGATTTCTTGTGCAGAATTTCAAATTTTATATTTTCGCGTGTGCGAGATTGTTGCTGCTCGCCGCATCTCAAAGCTCGCAATTGCGAAGTACCGCGATACGTGATCACGGCGTACTCGCGTTAGTTGGCAAGCCGCGATTACGTAATCGCGCTTGCCAAATGCCCGCGGGATCTTGCAGCAAGATCCAAAATGGCGCAGCACTCGCAAAATATCAAGAAAAATAACTCGGCAAACGATGAGAAACGCCGCGCGCCGCAAAATTGTATCACTAAGAAGAAAAAAAATCCGCTGCGTGCGAATTTGCGGATTTCGCGGGAAATTCGCAAATCTCGCGGATTGCGAATTTACCGAAAATCCGCAAAATCCGCGAGCGTAACGGATTTTCCGCCCATACTTAGTGTTGAGCAGGTAGTAATCGGGGGCAGGGCAGCTAAGATGTCAGGGAGAGAATCATCATTCAGCCTGGTCTTGGTAAGTAAAAGAATATCAGGTCTTTCGTCGGTGAGAAGGAGGAAGAGATCAACCTCTTTTGTGCAAGGGGTGGGAGGAGGTGCATACCACGCAATGCCAATAGCCGAGATAGTGTCTAGGGTCTGCGGGGGTAGTGCAACAGATACACAGTCCAGATCCCTAAGGGCCTGAGAGGAATAAACAAAGGGGGAGGTGGCCTCCAGCGCCTCCTTAGCGCGGACGGGCGCAGACGGGCAGGACTCTTGCACGACTCCGGCGCAGGTCCGGCGCGTCCGCTGCCCGCGTCCGCTGCGCGGATGTATGAACGTCCCCTTTTATGTGCGACTAGAGCGCGGGGGATTGGACACACACCCAATATGGAAGAGGGGGAAGGAGTCAGCAGTAAGAGCTTTTTAAATCAAGCTGATGGGGAAGTGTTGCAGCGAAGTTTGAAGAGCGACGATTTTACAGTTTTTAAAATTCCTAGTGAAGTTAAAATAACACAGCAGCACAACCTCCCGGCTTCCGCCTCAGGAGGGACACAAATAACACTCAATCAAACGAGCAACGGGCTCGGGAACCCCTTTTATGCGTGACTAGAGCGCAGAGGATTGGACACACAGCCAATATGGCCGCCGCTTGTCTGAACCTGGGACCAACTCCACAGCGTCGATACTCGGCTGGGAGTGGCCCAGGGCGACAAGGAAGAGGGGGAAGGAGTCAGCAGTAAGAGCTTTTTAAATCAAGCTGATGGGGAAGTGTTGCAGCGAAGTTTGAAGAGCGCCGATTTTACAGTTTTTAAAATTCCTAGTGAAGTTTAAATAACACAGCAGCACAACCTCCCGGCTTCCGCCTCAGGAGGGACACAAACAACACTCAATCAAACGAGCAACGGGCTCGGGAACCCCTTTGATGCGCGACTAGAGCGCGGGGGATTGGACACACACCCAATATGGCCACCGCATGTCTGAACCTGGGACCAACTCCACAGCGTCGATACTTGGCTGGGAGTGGCCCAGGGTGACAAGGAAGAGGGGAAAGGAGTCAGCAGTAAGAGCTTTTTAAATCAAGCTGATGGGGAAGTGTTGCAGCGAAGTTTGAAGAGCGCCGATTTTACAGTTTTTTAAAATTCCTAGTGAAGTTAAAATAACACAGCAGCACAACCTCCCGGCTTCTGCCTCAGGAGGGACACAAATAACACTCAATCAAACGAGCAACGGGCTCGGGAACCCCTTTTATGCGCGACTAGAGCGCGGGGGATTGGACACTAAACTCTACAGAAAGCAAGTGAATTAACACAGATAATACCTAGCAGTGCAGATAGCGTATGTCCTCTATTCTGGTGACAGTTGTAACACAACAGAGGCCATGCTAAGCGGTCAGAATTAAAAGTCTGATGCCCTACGGTTCCTAACTTAAAGGAACCGGTGCTATGCTAGGCGCTCTTATTGATAGTTCGATAGGCACTCTCACTGAAAGTCACATGCAATGTTCCTTAAGTATCGGAACTGAGGTTATGCTTCGTGGTCAAAATCAATAGTCCGATTTTAATGTTCGTCAGTTAAAAGCAACAGGTGATTTGCTAGGCACGTTCAATTGGTAATATGATTTTCTATGTTCCACACTTAAGAGAAATGGAGCTAGGCGCTCTCTGTAAAAAGCACATACAATGATCCTTATGTAATGGAACTCAGGCGATGCTAAAGCGGGCGGAATTGAAAGTCTGAGTTCAGTGCCCCTCAGGAGAATGCCACTGTGCTGGGCGCTCTTAATTGGTTATGATTTTCAATGTTCCTCACCCAGTGCACATGACGCAATGTTAGGCGCTCTCATTGAAAGTTGTTTCCATTGTTCCTCATGTAAGGAAACAAAGGCTATGCTCAAGTGGTCGGAAGTGAAAGTCTGATGTCAATGTAAAGTTTTAAACGGCCAGTTTCAGGTCAGCCAGCAGGGTGTGTATATATACAGTACTATTACCCATTATTCTTGTAGTTCCACAAACAATTCCTTGCGAGTGCGAATATATCCCTGCTTGTTACAACGTAGGCCTGATTTTCACACCTTCAGTAAGGCAATAGGCACGCGGGTGGGTTTACAAATATAAAGTAGGACTCTGTCATCAGAAATAGCCATAGGCATGCGGGGGCTGTTACAAATATGAATTAGGGGTCTGTTGCAAATAGAAACTATGCACCAATCACAGGCACACGTATACTTTGGAAGCTGGTTATGTCACACAGTACCTATGCACCCTCATGCGCATACACTTCTGAGGATTAATGTATTATTTTACACAGTATTGCGGCCCCCGACATAGGCATTGGGATGCCTGTGTTGTATCACACGGTACCTGTGCTTCTTTTGTGTTTGTACAATTGAGCTTTAAATGCCTGGGGTTCATCACTCCCTTTGTGCTCGTACACTTATACTATTAAAGTATTTTGCCACACAGCGCCCGGTGCCTGAATATTTATACAGTGGATGTCCGTGTTTGTGTCACGGTGCATATGCTTGGGGGTATTCCGGCATTAGATGCCTAGGTCGTAGCATGGTGGCACACAGTACCATACCAATGCAGACTGGGCTGAGGGTGTGGGCGGAACAAGAGGGGTGCAGTCTCATAAGGTAGGCAATAGGCCTGGCATACAAACCGCACCCCTCATCCAAAGGCTAGGAGCACTAATGATCTGTGCTGTAACTGCTAGGTGCGGCTGCACATGCTGTAGCCCAGTGGTTCTGTTTCATGTGAATTGCAAGCTTCTTGACCCTGTGACTCAGGGAGAAGTTTGCAGCAGTACACTGTTACATGGTATCATGTACGGTTTTTAGCCTGTCAGTAGGGCAATACACTGACGGATGTGCTATTTTCATGTTATTATTTTTGGTAGGGAAAGTGGGCTTTGGGGAGATCAATGGTGGCCATCTGAACTGGGCCCTGTTCCCACCCCCGTTGCCGAAGTTAGAAATCTTGGGGTGTGGCTCGACGACAAACTCTCTTTCACCTCCCACACTAAACATGTAGCTGGTACATGTTTTGGTGCCCTGCAGTGCCTTCGACCTATCTTCAAGTTTTTTGATGCGGACACCAGACAGATCATAGTCCAAGCTCTGGTTCTTACCAGATTGGACTATGCCAGCTCTCTGTTTCTGGGTGTGAATCAGGCAGAACTAGCTCGTCTTCAGAGGGTGCAAAATGCGGCGGCCAGGATGCTGGTCGGCCTTCCGAAGTTTGTCTCTGCCCGTCGAACTATCCAAGATCTCCACTGGTTGCCTGTAGGGCAAAGGATTAAGTTTAAAGCTCTATGCTTAGCTTTTAAAATTCTTAAGTCAGCGTCCCCCCTATCCTTTCGCAGACAATCCGTCACTATGTCCCCTCCAGAGCCCTTCGATCCTCAGGGTTAAATCTTGCCATCGTGCCACGCTTTAAAAGAGCTAGAATGGGTGGACGTTCTTTTTCAGTGTTGGCAGCAGCTCTCTGGAACTCTTTGCCTGCCCCTCTCCATTCCATCCCTGATCTGCTCCCTTTTAGGAAGGCATTAAAAACCTTCCTATTTTCCACAGTTTAGTCCCATTTCTATCTGGTTATTTTTGCTGTGTTGTGTTCTACCATCTCTTAAAGCGCCGGGACGCCACTTGGCTGCGGCATCTGTGAGCTATATAAAATAAAATAACAGAACATAACATAACATAACATAACATGTTCACTTGCAGTTTCCCTGAGTCCATGGTGCATAATTTGGAAACGAGAGCATAGTTTCGTTGACATACACCTGGGGGGTAACAACCCGGTTCGCCTAGGATGAAGGGTTGTTGTTGAGTCCAGGGGCAGGCAGATTACAGGGCATGACATTCCTAGTGGGCTGAGGGGGAGGACAGATAGTCATGCAACCATGCTGTCCTGTGGGGTAAGGTCATGATTGGTAAGCATAGTCTTCGGTCCTTAGCGGCCAGAACCATGTAACTCCAGGGGCAGTGACAGCTAGTAGGTAAGCTGTCGGGGTGCGGGGCTGGGGGAGTCATTCTTCCCAGTGGGCCTGTGGCCACCCCCGCACATGCATGCACATCAGGGCGCAAGTATGCAGACTTTCTGCAACCCCCGTTATGGAGTTTAAGGCACAGGGCGTAGGGGGGGCCGGGAGAAAGTATCCATCTGATAAGCTGTACCCCCTGCGGAAACCGACTCAGGTGGAGTCATTTCTCGCAGTTTGCTGGGATCAGGAGGCTAACAGTCATTGAACTTGCTATAGGCTCTAGAGGGGACACGCAGAAAGTGTATATATGCATTGTTAGATTTACAGTAGGAGTGTCGTGTGTATTAGAGTTAAGGTTAGCCATGTGATATCATTGGTCTAACAATGTATCTGGCCTTTCTGAGTAATTGTACATAATGTTAATAAATAATGTTTTTAATGTGTGTAATAAATAAATACATCCGGGGGTTACAGCCCTTAATCCAAATTTGGTGTGGTCTCAATACTTGCCTTGAAGGAAGGAGGGAGACCCAATCTGTGCAAGTGCTGGCCGTGGGTAATACAGGTAAAAAAGAGGACTCAGGGGAGTACCAGGCCATATGGACATGGCCGAGCGCTAAAATAGCGTGCGCCGCCATTATGGCGGTCGAACCTGTCCCCGGGGGAAAGGAGGAGGTGGGAGCACTCCCACCTCCCCCATAAGCGTCCAGTAGGCGAGTTACTGCGGGGCGTGAACCGGAAGCACTTTAGTGTCATGAGTGATGTAATATGTGACGTCATCAGCAGTGCATTGCAGGCGCGCAAGTTATAGTGAGTCCAACTAACTATAACGTGGAAATTTCAATGGTTTTATGTCACTAAAAATTTCCAGCTAACTATAACTGATGTCAAACCTATGGTTTTTCAGTGAATATACATATATATATATATATATATATATATATATATATATATATATATATATATTATATATATATATATATATATATATATATATATATATATATATATATATGATATTGAGTTCTGCAACGAAATGGGAATAACCACGAATAAGGAAGGAGAGAGTGGACTTAAAAAGCAATCTAGATTTTGTCGACAGTTACAACCGGGAAATAAAATTGACTTATTCCAGGAGATCATGGTAGAGGAAATAAGGAAATTTGCAGCAGGATTGGCTGATAACAAACATCAAAACAAAAATCGAAATTTATTTAGTTTATGTTCTTGTAAAGCGCCTGAATAGACCCCCGAAGGGGTATCTCTGCGCTGTCGCTGCAAAGGGAGTGTTCTGGATAGGTATGTTGCAATGGTGGTATGCAAGTAAGAGGGGCATTAATTACTAGGATACAGGTATGTTTTTAAGGTTTTCCGAAAAATCAGGTGACTGGTAAGTGATCTTAGTTCTGGGGGCAATGAATTCCAGAGTACTGGTCCAGCATGGGCCAGCGCACGGCCTCCTTGTCTGGTCTTCTTTACTCTAGGTACCTGCAGTAATTGCTGGTTTCTGGAGCGTAAGGAACGCCCGGGGATATAGGGCTGGAAGATTTCAGTCAAATATTTAGGACCTTCCCCTATCATACTCTTGTGGATAGTGCATAGGGTTTTAAACTGAACTCGCTTCCTCACTGGAAGCCAGTGGAGTCTAATCAGCAGGGGACAGGAGGGAGTCCTCGGTGGAGCGTTCAGGACGATCCTTGCTGCTGTATTTTGGATTACCTGTAGTTTGTTAAGTTGTTCCTCGTTTGCTCGAAGGAGCAAACCGTTGCAGTAATCCACCCTGCTGATGACAAGAGCCTGCACAAGCGTTTTCCTGTGATGGTCCGGTAAGTAGGGGAAGACTCTTCTTAACATCCCGATAGCCCGAAAGCAGGTACCGGCAACTTGATTTACATGATCTTTAAATGTGAGTTGCTGATCAAGTAGCACTCCCAAGTTCCTAACCGTACTCTTGGGGGTGGGGACGGGGCCTAACTCAAAGGGCCACCAGTCAGATGACCAGTATGTTGCCGCTTGCCCGAACAGCATGACCTCGGTTTTCCCTACGTTACACTGCAGACAGTTTGATGAAATCCATTCTGCAATGGCTCTCATGCCGTCTGCAAAAGATCTTTGTATTGCAGGAGTAAGGTTTTTAAAGGGAAAAAGGAGTTGGGTGTCGTCAGCGTACGACACCGGGGTGAATCCGAAAGATCTTGCTAAGTTGGCTAGGGGGGCCACATACACGTTGAAAAGTGTGGGGCTTAAACAAGAGCCTTGTGTCACTCCCTTGTTGAGCTCCCTGTGGATGGATTTATGGGAGCCCAGCCTAACTTCTTGGGATCGACCAGATAAAAAGCTCTCCATCCATGCCAGAGCCCCTCCCTCCACGCCTACCTCCCTCAGGCGGTTGAGAAGCACCGTGTGAGACACCGTATCAAAAGCGGTGGAAAGATCCAGCAGCACCAGAATCATAGAGCTGCCATCATCCAGTGCCATTTTGATGTTATTGGTCACTGTTTGAAGGGCTGATTCTGTGCTGTGGTTTGGCCTGAACCCTGATTGTGAATAGTCCAGGCCTTCCGTCGCTTCAAGATGCTGGGAAAGATGGGTGTTCACATGCCTCTCCGCGACCTTGCCTAAGTAGGGTAGGAGAGAGATAGGTCGTAAGTTAGAGAGGTCTGTCCATGGAGATGCTGCTTTTTTTCTTATCGGGTTCACCACCGCCTTTTTCCAGTCTGCTGGGACCTGACCTTTCATAAGGGAGGTGTTAATCACTTCCAGTATAGGGAGTCCCAAAAGAGAAATCAGGGGGCCAACCATTTTGGCAGGAATGAGGTCGTTGGGAGACCCTGATTTAATGTGACTGCAGAGGGAGAGGAGCTCTGTATTGTCAATCGGAGGGAAGGATATCAGAGGAGGTTTATTATATATTGGCGGGGTCTGAGGAGGGCATTTGTTGGTCTTATTTGTGATGTTATTAGCTGCTACTATTCTTTCGTAGATAGTATTTATTTTGTCCTCAAAGAATAGTGAGACTTCATCGCATAGGGCCTGCGAGAAATCGTCAGAGCTCTCACATGCAGTTGGTTTTATAAAATTCTGCAGAATTTTGAAGAGCTCCTTAGAGCAATTGCCCGCTTCTGCTATCTGTTGCGTTAGGTGTTGTTCCCTAGCTAGCTTTATATTTTTGTAATACTCTGATTGGGCATCTAGGAAAACTACATGGCTATCCTCGGTTTTCCTTTTCCTCCATGCCTTCTCAGCTCGTCTGCATTTTTGTTTTCCTGCTCTTAGTTCATGGGTATACCAACTTTCTTGTTTAGACGCAGGGTACTGCTTATGCCGCTTTAAAGGAGCTAAGATGTCAATGGCTTGCTTAATGGAGACATTGAGCTTAGCTAAGGCCATATCTGCTGTGTCTGTTGCCAGAATATCAGGACTACTCCAGACTTCCTGTACTTTGTTGGCAGTCACTTTGTGCCATTGTCGTCGCCAGATAGGGGGGAGAGAAGCCCTTTTAACAGGTCTTGTTGGAGTCAGTAGTGAAAATTCTAACATGGAGTGATCTGTCCATGATATCTCTTTTGTCGGGGAACAGATTACTTTGGCGCAGTTGCAAAAAAGTAGATCAAGCATATATCCTCCTTTATGGGTAGATCCATAGTTTTGTAGTTCTAGACCTAGGTTGGAAAGGTCCGTGATCAAAGCAGTTGATTCAGACAATATTGGCAGATCTACATGCGTGTTAAAATCTCCCAGGAGAATAAAATCTTCTTTGGATTTGAGATGGGGAGCTAAAATTTCCTGGAGGGTAAGCGCAAAATTAGGGTTTGGTCCCGGAGGCCGGTAAATCAAAGCACCTTTCCAGGTAATGTGGCTAGTTAAAATGATTTTAAAAATCATTATTTCTAACTGTGAGTGTAGATGTTGTTGAAATAAGAATACCAATGCAAAAAGAAAAAATTGGAACCTCACACCAAAGGAATATCAAGTAATAACCGAACTGAAGAATGACCCTTCAATAATAATCAAAGCCTCTGACAAGGGGGCAACATCGTGGTCCAAAACGTTGCAGACTATGTAGAAGAAGCAGAGTGGCAACTAGGAAGTACAGATCACTATCAACTCTTGAAAGAAAACCCTATTGACGATGGACAGAGGAATATCATACTCTCTTGACCGGCTGGAAAGAAAGAGGCTTGATAGACTTTGACGAATATATCTATTTAAAAACAGACAATCCAATTACGGCTACCATTTACTTTCTGCCGAAAGTACACAAGTCTATCAATAAGCCACCCGGCAGACCCATTGTGAGCTCAATTGGGTCATTGTTGGAGACCACATCAAGATTCATAGACATCTTCTTAATGAATTATGTGACCGCACTACCCTCGTATTTACGTTACACCATGGATTTCCTGAACAAATTGAACGGAATAGCATGGAACATGGGATATCTAATGGCAACAATAGATGTCTCATCGTTGTATACATCCATATGACATCAGGATGGAATAGATGCTGTTCAGGAGTTTCTCAACCAAAGATCGGTGAACTTTCTAGAACACTCAGCAATGTTAATTGAGATGCTGACCTACTGTCTGAGACATAATGTTTTCCTCTTCCAGGGCAATCTATACCTGCAGAAGCAGGGGACAGCAATGGGGACATCTTTTGTCCCAACATATGCGAACTTATTGATGGCTGTATGGGAAACTGGGGTTTTATTGGAAGAAAACAAAAAACAATAAAAAATAAAAACTTGGTGTCGATTTATCGACGACCTATTTGTCATTTGGGATGGAAATTAAACTGAATTACAGAACTTCATCAATTCCCTCGAAACAAATAATTACAACTTGCACTTCACATCAACAATCAGTAATACGAACATCATATTTCTAGATGTGGAAGTTGGTGTGAGAAACAACAAATTATGCACCAAAATGCACCCGAAACGGACGTCCTGCAACAGCACCCTCCACGCCAACAGTGGTCATCCTCCCCAATTAAAATGGAGCATACCATACGGCGAAATGTTGAGGGCGAAGAGAAACTGCTCGGAGGAAGAGGATGTAACAGCAGAAATTGAAAGGATGTTCGGTCGATTCCTGGAAAGAGGGTATCCGATGGAGGTTCTATCAACAGCGAAATCCCGAATGAACATGAAGAATAGATCTGATCTTCTAATTCCAGTGGAACAACAAGAACATAGATTGCCGGATGTAGGAACCAAAAATGCACAAAAAGAAGACTCAGAAAACGAAACGCGTCTCATTTTGGATTTCAACAGCCAGAGTCAGGTGTTAAAGGGCGTCTTTAAGAGAAACTGGGAGATTCTTCTGTTGGATCAAACTTTACGTGAACACTCAACACCATATCCCAGTATCACTTATATAAAGACATCCTCTTTAAGGGACATCTTAACTCAAAGTCATCTGGAGCCCAAACAACAGAAAAACGACAACAAGACATCGTGGCTGAACACCCCAGGATTTTGGAAGTGTGTGAAATGTAAGGCCTGTGAACATGCTCAAAACATCACGGAGTATAAATTACAGAATGGAAAGATTGAAAAAATCATGGATCACATCAACTGTGAGTCAAAACATGTAGTCTATAGACTCAAGTGTCTGTGTCAAAAGTACTATGTGGGGAGCACAATTAACAAACTGAAGTTACGTATTCTCCAACATCTACGTGCCATAAAGAACAAGGATCCAAACTACCCTATGGTGAAACATTTTAATGAACATCACCAAGGAGATTGCTCTCAATTAACATACTCTGGGATCAGACTTGTGAAAAAAATCGGAAAGGGGGGGATCTAACCTTGAAGTTGCGGAAAATGGAAAGCTGAATGATCCTTGGGATGGGCACAGAATATCCACATGGACACAATTTGGACGCCGAACTACATGTACATCTCTAAAAACTGGACAATGTAAACAAAATGAAAAATGAAATATTAATCAGAATCTGGACAATCATCTCTGTGTAAATAAAATGTATATAATGTAATGGAAGAAATAACCCTCTCAAATTGTGAACTCGAATTTCATCATCATGAAAACAGCATCATTTGGACATAAGGAAAAAAAAAGAAAAATAGAAAAACAAAGATAGGGATCAAGAAGGGAAGATGGAAGATATTTATTTATTTATTCATTTATTTATTTTGCATCTTGTACCGCGCAAACTAAAACCCGAAGGTGTCAAGGCGCCTATCAAAAAAGATCAGAAAGCGGGCAGTCATGCACTTACATGTACGCTTGGACAAAGAGGCGTGTTTTAAGGGCTGCTCTGAAGGTTTGGAGGGAAGGGAGGGACCTAAGTTCTAGTGGAAGATCATTCCACCATTTAGGGGCCAGAAGGGAGAAAGCCTTACCACCCCATCTAGCTTTCCGAATACGTGGGATGTGGAGGAAAGAATGATTTGAGGAGCGGAGGCTCCTGCCAGGGTTGTAATGTGTCAGGATGGCTCTGATCCCTGTGGGGCTGCTTTTGGCCAAGGCTTTGTAGACCATACACATGGACTTGAAAACAATCCGCTCCTTAATCGGAAGCCAATGTAGCTGCTTCCTGGCCAGTGTGGCCGACGTGCGACGGGGAAGATCAAGGACAAATCTAGCTGCCGCATTCTGGACTACCTGCAAGCGCTGCATCTGACTCTTATTCAGTCCAGCATACAGCGCATTGCAGTAGTCCAGACGCGATCCCAGAAGGGCAACAGCCAGTTGTCTTCTTGCCGGCTGGGAAAGGTAGTTCCTTATTTTCCTGAGAACATGAATTATGCCCCAGCAGGTCGATACCGTCCTGTTGACTTGCTGACGCATGTCAAGAGTAGGGTCAATCATTACTCCAAGATTTTTAGCTACAGAGGTAGGTTTGGGGCACAGACCAAGCGAGTCAGGCCACCACTCCGTGGACCAGATATCTTCCCTTCCGCCGAACACCATCACCTCGGTCTTCTCCCCATTCAATTTGAGAGAGTTGTATATCATCCACTGGCCGACGGCCTCCATACAGGATCTAAATCTGGAGGCGGTCAGCTCAATTGACTGGGAGAGAGACACGAGGATCTGCGTGTCGTCCGCGTAGGAGACTACCTCCATCCCAAAAGATCTGATAAGTCTGGCAAGGGGGGTCACATAGATGTTAAAAAGGGTGGGACTAAGCGCCGACCCTTGAGGGACCCCACATTGCACAGACAGGGATGGAGATAGAAATTTTCCCAACATTACCCTCTGCTCCCTATGCTCGAGAAAGGAAGAGAGCAGACCCAGGGCTGCCCCCCGAACTCCAATCTCACCCAGTCGAGACGTTAAAACCTGGGGAGATAGGGTATCGAAGGCAGCTGTGAGATCCAGAAGGATCAGGAGGGATGTCCGGCCCTCATCCACACTCATACGGATGGAATCGAGAACCAGGGTGAGGGCGGACTCGGTGCTATGTTACCTCCTGAAACCATGCTGGGAAGGATCAAGACAGCCTGAATTCTCCACAAAGGCAGCTAGATGCTCGTTAAGATGGGACTCGAGCATCTTTGCAGGGGCCGGAAGCAGTGAAATGGGGCGAAAGTTTTTTAAGACCCCAGGATCAAGGGAGGGTTTCTTAAGAAGGGGCTTGACCACAGCCTTTTTCCACTGCTGTGGGAAGACACCCTCCCTCATGGCCCCATTCATGATCTCAAGTAAAGGGGGTAGAAGAGATCCCCTGCACTGCTTCAAGATCTTAAGAGGGCAAGCATCTAGTGGAGACCCTGATTTGGTTTTATCAAGCTGCTTGTCGAGATCTTGTAGGGAAAGCGGGGGGAAGGATTCCAGATAACCGGCCAGGGGAGGCTCTGCCGATGGAACATCCGAGGCTGCAGTAACTGGTGGCTCCGCCGTAGAAAGCCTTTGAGACTCCAGAGCAGTGTAAATGTCTGCTATTTTGGACTGGAAGAACCGAGCGATGTCATTACAGAGCTCCTGGGATGGAACAACTGGATCGGGGACCTGAAGAGATGTAAGGGAGTCCACGATACTGAAGAGCTCTTTGGGAGATGAAAGAGAGGAAGTCAGGGCCACAAAGTGGTCTTGCTTGGTCCTGATAACTTCCGATTTATATCTCTTGAGCAGGGTTTTGTGAACTTCCCTGTCTTTGAGATCCCAGCTGGCATGCCATTGACGCTCCTGTCTCCTTACTTCCTGCCTAAGGAGTCTGAGTTGTTCAGAGAACCAAGGGGCGGATGGTCTTTTCCTTGCTGAATAGCAGGACCGAGCTGGCGCCAGTTCGTCCAAGGCCTCTTTCAGAATGTTATCGTAATGCGGCACCGCTGAGGAGGGATCCATTTCCCGAATAGAAGACAATCTAGAAGTCCAAGGGTCAAAAGAGTGTTCACCGATGTTTTTAAAGCTCCTGCGTACTTCAAAGGTACTCGGGACTTTCCTGACACTTTCCTGACTAGGGAAGGTCACTTTGAAAGGCACGGCCAAGTGGTCTGACCAGGAGAGGGAGAAAGGAGCCGTAACTGAAAGTCTCTGATCATTAGAGAAAATGCCATCGAGCGTATGACCAGCTCGATGGGTGGGTCCTTTCACCAGTTGAGTGAATCCACATGCTGTCAGGGCTTCCAGCAACACGGAGGTGTCATGTGATTCCAATAATTCCAAATGGAAATTAAAATCACCCAGAATAGTCAGATTCTCCCGACCAAAGTAGGGCTCCAAAAGCTGAAGCAGTTTTAGACTAAAGTTTGCTCTGGGACCAGGCGGACGATAGACCAAAATCCCGTTAAATGGGGCGATATGGGAATCATGTAGTGAGAAATAAACCACCTGAGTAGCATCCTTGGGGTCAGATAAAAGCGTGGTATGACATTGAAAGTTGTCCCTATGCAGGATGGCTAAGCCGCCACCGACCCGGCCGACTCTATCCTGCCGGGTCAGACAGTACCCATCAGGGACTGCTTCAATAAGGTCTGGACCAGAGGAGTCCTTAGCCCACGTTTCCGTAATAAAAGCCCAGATCGGATTCTTCTCCAAAATCAGCTCCTTAAAAATAATATTATTTTTGATAAGTGAGCGTGCGTTAAGGAGCAAGCATTCTATCCCCAGTTCACTAGGAAGGACCGGTGAGCAGGACTTCCGAGGAGTGACGGACAAAGCAGGAATCATATCGACCGTGTCTGTCAAACAGCGCCCACATCCCTTGGACACGATGAGGTCCTCTGGAGTGAGGCTGTGAAGGCATGGAGCAGTTTTGGGTCGAAGGCGTAGCATATCCCATAAGGAATATTTCAATATTCCATGGCCCACAGTGGTCGACCTATAGGTCGGGCGCAGACGGGCTGGACTCTGGCGTGACTCCGGCGTAGCGACGGCTTACACGCTGCGCGCACACGCTGCGCGTCATTTCCTCTGGTTAATGTAGGGCTCTAGCCAGTCCACCTGACTGCTAGAGCGCGCCGAATGTTAGAGCTCCCTAGCACCCACCCAAGATGGCGCTCGCCAAAATCCTAGCGCGAGGGACCGGCCCGCTAAAATAGCGGTGAGGGGCACAATTATAGTGCAGCAATGCGGCGGTGACAATTTCTAAAAACAGGGGATAAGCAGAGTTGAAACAACCAACTAAAAGACAAAAAAAGGTAGTTTTAAAATACAGTAGCGCGATAAATGCAAGCGCAGTGCAGCATGGCAATGCTATGAACTAAAACTGCACATAAGGGAAAATGAATGTAAATATGACATAGAAATGGGGCTTGATAGAAATTTTCAAGGGATATGATACAGTACTTTACAGACACACCCTTTGAAATGAGCAAAAGAAGAACACAGAACTGCATTATAAAAACTAAAAATGAAAGTATTAATGTACTTCAGTGACTGTTTAAATCCTGGTTAGGAAGTGGTTATTTTTGCTCTTATCCACTACTCTGCCCTCTTTTCTCTATTCCCCCCTTTCTTCTTAAAATATGTACAGTTTTCCATAAAACCTCCTCCGCAAGACATCCCTACTCTTCCTTGTGAATTGATTTAGCACTTTGCACTTTATTAATGTAGTTACATGCACAAAAAAAGAGAAAAAAGTACTTTACATGTATAGAAAAAATGCAAACAAAGTGAAAGCTATGTAAAAAAAATGGTGATTAGTTGGCGCCTAAAAATGTGAATGAAATCGGCATTCTAGTTGTTTTTAAATATGGAAACAAATGATGGTTTGAGCACTGAGCACTCTTAAAAAAACGTTCTAGACAGCCAGGACTCTATGGTCCAGTTGAAGACTGCAGTCGAAATGCGTAGGCCGTCCATTTTGCACTATTTGCACATGGTGTATCTAAAATAAAATAAATTATACTATCTTACTGTTGTGGTGCCGTGACTTCCGTCGAGAAATCCAAGAACGTGAAGATTCGAAGTGATATATATATATATATATATATATATATATGTGTGTGTATATCACAATATCAATTCCTATTGTCAAATGACTCTTTATAGCGGAATCTAGATATATGATGTTTTCTCCAGATAGTAACTTCTGCTGTTCAATCATTGTAACTTGAGTTCTTTTTCCCTCTTATTTATGCAATGTATTTTCACCAGATTTATATCTCCAAAATATTCAATCACTGCGTCTTATACTCTTTATCTCTATATGAGTGTTTTGACGTACAACCGCCTTCTTCAGGAAAGCTACTTCAAGACAAATATACTGTGAGTAACCTGCAAGCATATATATAACATTCTACTGAGCCATAATATAAAAACACAATAATGAATCTCAAATATCAATCATGATCAATGTGGTCAGAACTTACACCAGATAAATGCTGTCACCTTGTGTCATTGCAAAAGCATACTTCATGATAGACCTGCACCAGTGTGGCCACTGATATTCCCGTGAGTGTTAATACAACACACTTGATCATCTATTCGGTTCAAGATATATCATCTGTGCTCACCAATATGTGACCAATTGGTAGCATGCCTATATGCCGAAGAAACACTAATGACCAAAAAAGAATTTATACAGAATACTTCATCTTAAAGTAACCTATACCAAATATGAATGCCCCATACTGGAGCTGCCCAAGAACTATGAACATACCTAAGACAAAATGATGGACGATTGTCTCTGTTAGTAAATACAAGGAACAATGGCTCTACATGAATTCACTCAGTCCCATCAACTAGAAAACAAACACAATACAGCCTCCTTTATAATTATTGAACTAAACAACCACAAGGAGTAACCTTGAAACAACGTGGCATTTCAAACTGTGTTGACTTGAATGACATGCATGCGGACCATTAGTTCATAAAAAATGGGGCATATTATCAAGATCCAACGTTAAAATTATCGCCTCTTTAACGGTAGAAAACTGCAGCTAAAGCAGCGATAATGGGCTTGATAACATGCGCTTGAGAATTCCAGTAGAAACCCATGTTCTGGCGTGAACATGGGCTTCTAGTATCCACAAAAAAAGGGGTTTTAGTATAAAGGGAACAATTGCCCTCAGCAAGATAAACGGCTGTCAAGTCGACATAGAACTAGGTATAATGGTGCTAACAGGAAAGGGTTGACCCTAATAACCCCTAAACTAGTGTTTGGAACTACAAACCCATACAATAATAGCCAAGGACCTGTGCACACATAAGATCAAAAACAGGGTATGTTCATATTACGTACAAAATAGAATGAAATCGCCACGTCTTTTCTTTCTGCTTTTAATGCCTATTTGCATATTGACCAGCCGACATGCGATTTTCGTCAGAGTACAGTCAACTCTGACTCTTCAGGGCTGGAATAGGAACAAAAGAAGGTCACTCAGTAAACCACACATCCACAATATTGATGCTGTAACATAACATAATAACCGGCTGCAAAAAGGAATATTAAGCATGAGTGGAAAACATGAAAGGTAGTTCCTGTAATGGGAACTGCTAGGCCTACATTTGGAAATGCTGTATCCACAGAGAAGAATGGTGCGACAACAGTGCTCAAGTGAATGACAACATTAATGGGTGATTCGTAGACAAAGATCACACCAGGGATCAGAATTTAAAGCCAAACAAGAATTCCATGAATATTGCTGGAAACTAATACAGTCAAGAAGAGCCCATGTGCATAGAGAAAGTGTAAAGGACATCAAGATATTAATACATCCGCACACAAGTGCTACCCTAATGAAAAAAAAAGTAAAAAGTGACCAATAATTATTACTGAGAAAGTGGCATGCAAAGCACATACCCAAGTCGTAATAGATGAAATGGGTAATCTATAAAAAAGAAGAAGTAAAATGAGAGTAGAGATTAATTAGGGACAAAAATTCTAAATAACCGGAGCAAAAAACACTGGGGTTGGTTAATCCAGCTCCACGGACTTACCCCTAAACCGGTAATAATTCCAACCCGGTCGGGGTCTGTGAAAGCGAGGATATAATTGCAAATATGATAAAAATGTGAGGTACTCAACTATAAAGGGGAGGAAGGGAAGACATTAAACATGTAGTCCAGATTAAAGACTGGTGGAACACACCAAAATTAGTAGTTGGCAATACCTGATGTAACGCACTGATAATTACAAGTCCAATGGCAAGAAACGTAAAGATGACTGTATTTGTCAATCTGAATTCAACCGTGGAATTGTAACACTGTGTGGGAAAATTCAAACAAAAAATAGAGAAAGAAAAAATAAAAGATATCGTGAAGCCAGTTTAAGGCAAATATTACTGGGAGAAAGGGGACAGTCACTACCACCACTCTTCTACCCACCTGAAAGATAATCAGTGAGCAGAGTCAGGCCGATATGGGGTCTATGGAGGACGGATACGTCTATCTGGATAGATAGAGCTCCATCAAAATAAAAGTCAGTGGTTACCGAACTATGAACACCCATAGTAGAAAAAAGTAAATTTAAGATACACTCAAGATTGAGTCACTATTATTCAAGTCAAAAACCCATCTGTGTTCGACAAAATAAATTTAATTAGTGAACTCCAATGTAAACGGAGCAACGAAGGGCCAAGATATGTAAATCACAATTCAGAACGGAGCAATCCATTCCAATAGTACTAAAAAATTACTTACAGCGGGATAAAATAGACCCCACGTCTCAGCATTGATCCAATATACCCGGAAGATGGGATTGCCACAGGACCGGAGATGAGGTAATGGGCATTTAAAAGGACTATAGAAAGACTAGAACATGGGCTTCTATTGGAATTCTCAAGGGCATATTATCAAGTCCATTACCGCCGCTTTAGCTGCAGTTTTCTGCCGCTAAAGCGGCGATAATTTTAACGCCGGATCTTGATAGTATGCCCCATAGTGTCTCTCGTGTTCATTTAATCTCGGTGAATGCAAATATCAGTGCTGGCATAGGCCCATGTGAAATATTTTTGGCCATCAAGATGTTTAACATTACTTCGATTTTCACTGGATTAAAATAGCGCTAACACGAGCCATTAGGCAGAAATAAAATGAGCACGCTCAAAGCAACTCTCTAACAAAGGGACCGGTAGACCATAAAATACACCATCTATCCGGTTTGTTCAAAGCAGGTAAACACAGATGTGCAGACTAGTATGGGCCCAAGGTGCATTTATGTGGACCCAAGCTGTTTACCTTTATTTCAATATTAATCGATTGAAAACGCTAACACGAGACAAGAGACGATGGTTACATGAGTGCTACGAGGAGAAACTTTCTAAATGGGGGGTCATTAGCACACAGTCAAGCCGAACATGTAACCGCTCACCGTGTAACAAAGCCTGCATTAAAAGTATATGGCCCCACTTGAATATTAGTTAGATTAAACATGTGACACCAGGGCAGAAGATGAACGTTAAATGAATGCAATGCTGAGCCACAGGCCGTTCATACAACTGTAAAAACGAACACAACACCACTCACCATGTATAATCGAGCAGGGGGAAGACCGAGGAGGTGGGATATTAGGGCCACCCTAACTCCAGGGACTCTCAAGGAAATAATATTCTGTAAAAAATGACTGAGACCCTGAGACACGTGGAGTTGCCCTGGACAAAAGTTTTTAAACATTGATTTTTATACCATTTCTTAGTCGCTGAGCAGCAACAAGTCCAGAAAAATGTATAAACTTTTGTACTGTTATTTTATTATGTGAAATTTGTAATAATTTTAATTAATTATGCAATAAACCTTTTGACTTTGACTTTGACACTCACCATGTGATGAAGCATCTGCTATT
Organism: Lissotriton vulgaris; assembly: GCF_964263255.1. Lineage (NCBI taxonomy): Eukaryota > Metazoa > Chordata > Amphibia > Caudata > Salamandridae > Lissotriton > Lissotriton vulgaris. The sequence goes on along the minus strand of NC_141685.1, from coordinate 335,717,191 downwards.
TACAAATATTTTGTGTGGCTGAGAGAAGTATATGTGCCCTGCGTGAGCTTTGAATGGCAAATTCAAGACGTCTCGGGGAGCTGTCGGCCTCAGCTGTTTTAAAGGAGCCTCCATCCCCATGGCACATAACTTCCAGTTACGTGCAAGCAGTCTGGCTGCTATATCACAAAAATCTACAAAACATGCCAGCCATATTGGCAAGGACTAAACAGATTATGCCCCTCTATTAATTACAAGAGTGTCGACACAGCTGATTATAACATAGCATATGTGCCGCACTTCTCCCAAAGTATTTCACTATTTAGGCCTCTGGCATACGTGTCTAAAGTGAAGATCCCAAAAACTTCCCTTATTTTGCTTATTTTTGTTGAATCCTCTCCTTTCTTTACTTCAATTTGTTCTGGGATAAGCCATCAAATTTCCCTCTGGTTTATAAGTTTTGTCCAGCTAATGGTTTACTAGAGGTGCATTCTTCTTGACTGTTCTGATTTTTAATCTATGTTCTGTGAATTGAGTTGCAAAATTAAGTCCAGTTTCCTCCGCATAATCCGTATTACAGGGAAAGATAAGGCGATAGATAATGTTTTCAGTTTTACATTTTTTGAAAGTCCCCAGGTGCACTGTATGTTGATTCATGCAGAATGTCTCTGTCTCAGTAGTACTATCACATGCCTTGAACAGAGTGCATTTATGATTCCTAACAACAGGCGTGCTCCCAGCAATGGTTTTTGCACAAGCGGTACTAATGTCTGTAAACATGATTTTACTATATGGTATTTGAGATTTGTATTGCGTCTATGTGCAAACATGGGTTTCAGGATCTTGAAATTCTGATCGGCATCACTGTTTAATATGTGCCAATTTAAATTTACAATTTAGCAATTTTTTTTATTCAGGATTGAATGTCTGGTGAAACATACCAACTTTGGCTCAATTTGTGGGCCTGGTTATGAAACATGCCTCTTTTAAATGCTTCTTGCACAAGCCTCTTGAGATATCCTCTTGTGATGAATTTCTCCTTTATTACATCGGCTCTCATGTCATAGTCTTGTAAGTTGGTACAGTTACGTAAAACGTGTGACTGCGTACTCCTTGCAACAGGTTTCACAAAAAGGTATTCCTCCAACAGTCCATTGCTGTGGCGTATCAGAATGCCTAGAAATTCCTTTAGATGATGACTGCTATGTGCTGGAAATTTCATATTTCAATCACGTAGATTTAACCATAGGAGCAACTTGTTCAGATCTTCTTGGGTACCTACTCAGATGAAAAAACATGTCATCTATGTTCCATGACCATTGGGACATTTCATTATGAATATATTTGTTTTCAAATAGTGCCATATATATTAGCTATACTGAGTGCGCAAGAGGCACCCACGCTAACTTCCTTTGTTTGTTTATATTGTTGGCCTCTGAATTCAAAAGTATTTTCATTGAGCACAATTTGGAGACATTCTCTGATAAAGACCTTGAGGACATAACTCATGTGTTCTTCCATGAACCAATCTACTGTTGAATGGGCTTCTAATGAGGGATATTACTATATAAGGCCTCAATGTCTAACATGATGATAAGGATTGAAAGTAAGACCATCAACTGAGGTAATCATGTGTCTTTTATCTTTTATGTAAGATTTAATGCTCTGGACCGTCGGTCTTAAATTGCAATCTAAATATTTGGAAAGCAGTTCCGTCATGGGGAATTCTGTGTATCTTTGTGTATTTTTGGGACTCTGTCTATACTAGCCATCTCGGGAATTTTGACACTGAGGAATTCATATATCTTCTTGCATATCATCCCAGCATGCAGAACTCGATTTGTAAGGCTGTCGATCTATTTAGCTACTCTGCTTGTGGGATCTGACTGAATTTTGATGTAATGATCGTTGTTATTTAGAAAAGTCATCATCTTGGTTAAGTTGGAGCGGAGGAGGATATGGCCTGATGGCCAGAGCAGTCGAACTCAGAGCAGGGGAACTGGGTTTGAGTCAAAGCAGGGACGCTCAACATCCTGTGATTCTGAGCAAATCACGTAATCTTCCTGTGCCTAACAAAAATGAATGTGTCTGCCTGTAATGCAACTGATGCTCAACTAAAAGTGCTCTGATACCTGTGGGTCCAGTTCGCGCTATGTAAAACTGAGAGGCTGTCATTAGCCATGGCATGTTGGGATATCCCGAGTCCCCTACATGGAAACATCATGTAAATAAGTGGGTCAGGAGATGCCGTAAAGCAAAAGATACTGAAACACATAGGACAAACAGAGTTTACCCACCAACAAGACATGCCCGCTCGTTGTGCAGCTGCAGCATCATTTGTGGCACCCTCATGATGAATGCATCATGTGCCGATCCTGGAAAACGTGCACAAACATGGGAAATCAGCATGTTAGCAAGACACACCACAAGGGCATTTATTAAATGGTAATGTTTACAGTTGCGGTAAGCCTGCTCCTGTACCTGTGGTGGCACCAAAGCCACATGTGTCCCATCAATAGACCCAATGACATGTGGCATCCCTCCCAGGGCATAGAAATCACCCTTGACATCTGTCAACTCTTCAGGAGTAGGAAATTTGATGAATTCATCAAGGTGCTCCAACATGGCTGCCAAAACATCACGCAGGACACGGCTGAACATCTTCTGTGACATCCCACCAACATCAGCTAAGGTTAATTGAAACATACCTGTAGCAAAAAAATGTAGGGCTGCCATCACCTTAATCTTGGGGGTTTTGAGCTCCCATAGAAAAAGAGTCATATGGAGTGTCGCAGAGACGAATCGTACTTGCTGGGCCGGAAACTGCTGCTTAATTATGTACGGACATCGCGTACTGCGTGTTCCGGATACAAATCACACATATTTTTAAGTCGGAAGGTTTTTAGTACGATTCGTACGGAGATCTGCTTTGGATCCGAATCGTACTTCATGGTACGTAAGGAGACGTTTACGGGTACGATTCGTATGGGAAATATGCTCCATACTGCTATTTGTAAAGGGATTTTACCGAATCGGAATCGGCCTCATAGTGTAGCTTGTTTCAAATGTTTAAGGACGACCTTCTCACAGATCACCACCACAGGACCCAATTATTCCAGAGTTGGAGTGAAAGTGGCTTGATAGGTTAAATTGAGCCCTGGCCTTTTACATACATTGAATAACAAACAGACATCAGCAAAAGACTGTTGTGTCATTAATGTTTAACATGGCATCCTTAGCATTGTGTCCCCCTAACTTTGGGGCCAATTACGATGGCAGATGGACTAGAGTACGTCCGCAATCATGGTGGTGACCGGGACCATCCACAATACATGCGGGGGTCCTGCACACCCAATTAGGATGTGACCGTCATCGTAATGTGGCAGGGAAATTCTTAGTGCAATGGCACAAGGGCCGCCACCGCATGGCTGGCAGTGACGGTCTTTCCACCATCGTAATCGGACCCTTTATGCTTTCAACCCTCTTGATTTGCTGAATTCATATTTGCTGGTCTTAGGTCTCTGCACACCTTAATACTACTAAGCAGTTCTAAAGTGCTTGTGCTCTCCGCTTAAAACATGGTAGAATTGGCTTATTCCTATTTGCCATATTTAATGAAATTATAAGTCCCTAGTAAAGTGCCACTACCTGTGCCCCGGGTCTGTACATTAAATGCTACAAGTGGGCTTGCAGCACTGATTATGTCACCCACTTAAGTAGCCATTTCAACATGTTTCAGGATTGTTATTGCAGCCTGTGAATGCAATTTTAAAACGGGCATGTTGACAGGGCAAAATAAAGCTTTTGCCAAGCCCTAGAACTTCCTTTTTTAATGGACAGCCCAACAGGCAGAGTTCAGTGTATTTAAAAAGTTGGATATGTACTTTTAAGTTTTACATGTGCTGGTAGTGAAAAAACTCTTACATTTGTTTTTCATTACTGCAAGGTCACCCATCCCGAAAGATAGCAATTACCATATTACATTTAATCCGCTGTAACTCCCAAATGGGAACAAGTAACCAGTTCATGTTCGGTGTGTTCAGAATTGCAATGAAAAGTCCGCTCTCATGGTGAAGTCGGATTTTAAATTACCAATTGTAAAATGCCACTTTTAGAAAGACAATATTCTTCTGCTTTAGCCACTTAGCCACTGCAGCCTGTCTCAGGGTCACATGACTGGCTGTAGCTGGCAGTTGGGCTTTGTGTATTCCTCCCAGCAGCCACACACATTAGGTTGCTTCTGGTGTACTTGGATGGGCCATCACTGGCAGATTAGAGGGCAGATCTGGGCACAGTCCTACTTATACTTGAGTAGGCTGTGTCCTGCCTCCACACAAAGGACTGCATACACCCTGTAGTTAGTCTGGAGCCAGGGCAGGGAAGGGAGGACACTGGTACACTTCAAAGGGGACCCTCTAGAACCTTCTCTCACTTCAACCGAAGGCCCAGGTATAAATGTTGGACTTCAGACACCAAGGGCCCGATTCACAGAACTAACTTAAGACAAAATCCTAAACTTACTACTTTTGGTATTAACAGAAGTTAGGATTTTGTCTTAAGACAGACTTAAGACAGACTTAAGTTAGGATTCTGTCTTAAATCTGTCTTAAGACAAAATCCTAACTTCTGTGAATACCAAAAGTAGTAAGTTTAGGATTTTGTACTAAGTTAGTTCTGTGAATCAGCCCCCAACATTTCAGTACACTTCTGGACCTGAGGCAATCTGCCAGGAAGAAGAAATGCTGTGCTGTTGAAAGGGCAGTCACTCTGCTGGCCTGCTGCATAACAGGCTCCCAACCATCTGCACCAGCACCCAGATCCAGTTGGAGTAAGCCCCTGACCCCCATGTGGTGCCCCTCAGGCCCTGGACCATTGTTGTGGCCTCAAAGATAATGAATTGAGGTTTTTGAAATGTTTGTAACTGTGAATGGGCCCATTGGTGCCGAACCCATTACTTGCACAGCCCGCCAATGCGAGGTTCCGTCAGCCTGACCCTTCGTGCTAAAGCATCGACCACTCGCAGGGAGTGTCGCCACGAAGTAAAGGCCAACCTGCTCGTGATGACAACAGGATCTTCATGGTACAGAAATGATGGTCCAAGATGCTAGGCTTGCTCTTCACGCTGCATTTATGATCATCCGCAACGCTTCTCTGCTCCTCGTAACCCTCTCCACTGCAAACGGGACTGTTTGCATTAGACTGAGAAAGTAACTTTTCAGCAGGACGAACTTGATCCTGTATCCGACCAGCACTCCATTGCAGCCTGCCTGAACATGTGAGTTTCTACCGGTCTTGCAAGACCAGATAGCCACGAGTGGCACTTTGCGTTCTTTGGTGCTATTTTAATTTAAATCTTTAAAATTGCATTTCTCCGGTTCTACAGATTAGGCTTTTGTTGTTTTGATCTTTTTATATTTATGAAATGTTGCTCTATTTTTCTAAAATAGGGTGGAATTTTTCTGGAGATGGGTTTTCACTTTATTTCTATTTGAAGTGTTGCACAAATGTTTTACACATTGCCTCTAAGCTAATTCAGACTGCTCTATGGCACGCTTCCAGAAGGTTAAGCACAGGTTTATTTGGAGTTTGCTTGTGCCTTACCCTGACAAGGATTGTGGTTGCTGCTTGTGTAGATATTAACCCCCCCCACCAGTAAAACAATTTCCGACAATTAGACTTGATTTTTGTTGTCATGCTCTCTGTCACCAGTGCATGCTTCAGTGTTTTTGATTAACTAGTAAATGTTGTGAATATTAAAGATTAACTTGAATAAAATCAGCTGCAATGAGGGAACCCTTAGCTCTAAACCTCCTAGACCCACTAGAATTTATCATCAACTCCCAGTAGTATTTCTCCTATTTTCCCTTTTTCTCACTGATTGGTAAGTATTTTGAATTCAATCACCATTAATTATGGTTTATTATTTTTTTGGTTCAATTGCCAATTTGTAAGAAAGTGAATTGCTAAATGAGGTGGATGGTAGTCCACCACAAGTTATAAAGTCACTAATCTGTTAGGTCAATCAAAGGTTTCACTAATTTAAACCTGAGCTCAACCCCTGGTAGTATGACACAGAGCAGGCAGGTTTAACTTAGCGAAAATGTGTAAAGCATTTAGAAGAACCAAACAATTAAAAACTCAAACAAAAACACAGCACACTAAAAATCCTACTCCACTTTAGAAAAGTATAGCAAAATGTAATGAACAAAATGACAACAAAATGACGAAGATCCAACAAGATGAACTGGTGATATGAATTGTAAAATATTTATGAGAAAAAGTGCCAAGAAAAATGAAAGCAGCTACAGAAAGTACTGTCAGGTGTGACCTGGACCTAGACGTGATTTCAGGTCGATAGTGATGGGAGGCAGGTCGGAAACCTCAATCTGGTTTGTCTCAGTCAAAGATTTTCCTTTCCGACTTAGTGTCAGATATGGAGGTCAAAGTTCTCCAGCGGGGCATGTTTAGAGACTGCATCGAAAGAAGCCAAATAAGTGTTGGGCGAAGTCCAAATTATGCCATTGGCTTTGTGTGAAGAGGCCATGGAGCGAAATGGTAACATTTTGCACATAGACAAGTCATCTTACCAGCCAGCTCTTTGTGTGCTTTTTGTCCGTTCAAGATTTCTTTGAAAAGATTTAGTCTCTTTTTGGAGCTCGGATGTCTGAAGTAGGGAAAAGCTGCAGGCTGTATCCAGAAGGGTTGTAAATCGGATAGGCTTGTTACTAGGGTTTGATGGACAGGTTCTGGTGAGTAGCAAAAATCTCTGAGCTGGACCAGCTTGAAATCTTCACCTGCCTCTGTCTAGCCTTAGTTGAATTGACTTGGGATGTCTGGAAGTCCAAAAATGCCCCAACTTTTTGGACTTTCTTCAGCACCTCCTCTTTACCACTTTTAAAGTTCTCAGTACATCAGTGACTGTGTTTAGTGACCAGGACTCACTCCACAACAGGCCACCGGCAGGATCAAGTCCAGTTCTTTTAGTTATCGGTCAGCTGGGCAATTCAGGAAAAAGCCCTCTTGTAGCTTTTTGTATGCCAGTAGCCAGATAATGTACAATAAAACAAACTACACTAACGTCTGTTGTTAAAGATGTTATAAATAATCTCTAAAACTCTATGCAAATGAATTCTTCACCTCTCTATCACTTCATTTACGGCCATTGCATTGTCTTGGATTACTAGGTAGAAGATAGATTCTAATTTATTTTCAATTAGAGAACCATGCACTCCTGCCTGTTGGATGGCATTTTAAATAATTAACTTTAGCTGACACAAATTGAAAACTGCAAAAGATAAAATCTGAGGTTCTAAATGAGGGCAATAGTTCTATTGTAATTTCTGTTTCAAATTTGGGTGGAACCGTCCAAGCAAGCCCGATGATACAATCCACCTTGGGCCCGATTCACCAAGGTTCCCGAAAAGTTTGAATTTACCGAATATGTTTGTTATGCTTGTGTATATCAGCATTTTATCACTTAAACCTAATAGACTGTCATTTTGATCAGAATTCAAGCTATGTTTTAATCATGTAAATGTAAATTGATACTTGTATAGCGCACTACTCTCAAGGCGCTTGTACAAATACCGCTGTGGAACCTATCCTGGCTTTCCCTGTGAGGCGTCCACTCCTGGGAACCCCCAAGGTGGAGGCCAGGCATCCTTAGCGTTGTGGGGGCCGTTGTGGAGATTAAGCAAGCTATTGCTCAGAGTTGCAGAGCGGGACTCCATGATAGGAATAGGCACCGAGGCGTGAATTATCAAGTCCGTGGAATTTTGAGCCCAAGACCCGCCGAGGCGGGGTATTGAACCCTGGTCCCGGGCTAGACCTCTGCATCAGGGTCTGCCGATCTAATCATTGAGCCACACTTCTCCACTCTGCCGCTCTAATCATTGAGCCACACTTCTCCACATTATTGATGCATTGTGTGCCTAACTATGTGAAATGTATGGTGCTCATTCTGGGCCCGATTCACAGAATGAACTTAAGGCTCAATCCTAAACTTACTACTATTTAATATTCACAGAATGCACTTACTACTTTTGGCATTCACAGAATGAACTTACTACTTTTGGTATTCGCAGACGTTAGTATTTTGTCTTAAGTTTGTCTTAAGACAAACTTAAGACAGACTTAAGACAGACTTAAGACAAAATCATAACTTAAGTCTGTTTTAAGTTTGTCTTGAGACAAACCTGAGACAAAATCCTAACTTCTGTGAATACCAAAAGTAGTAAGTGCATTATGTGAATGCCAAAAGTAGTAAGTGCATTCTGTGAATGCCAAAAGTAATAAGTGCATTCTGTGAATGCCAAAATAGTAGTAAGTTTAGGATTGAGTCTTAAGTTCATTCTGTGAATCGGGCCCGGATAAAGGTGTCCGACACCAATTTGTCTCACCATACAAGAAGTTGACTTTGATCCGAAGGCTAGATAAACATTCACTCCTGTAATACATATATGGCCGAAGGACTACTCAACATTTAAGATTCACAGAGGAGTCCAAGTAAAGTCTGTGAAAAACAGATTTTCCCTATATAAAGTAGATATAATCCATGACAAAACTGCATTCACTAGGTAATATCATATGAAAAATGTTGGTGACACAGTGCATGCTACTGTGGCTTACATTTCATGCAACGCACGGCTGAATGCAACGTTACTGCGATGTGTTGCGTGAAAGGGAGACTGCAGAAATACGTCATATCTACTAAGATATGGTGCATTCCTGCTCTCCCTTCTTACTGGCACCCTGTGTGCTGCCTGGTGCCAATGCAGGCACCCTTGCACCATGCTGCAAGGCTGCCTTCATTACATGCAGGAGTGTTTTTGTGCCGGAAGGCATACCTTCCCCCACAAAAATAACCCTTAGAGGACTATTCCTCTATCCAGGCATGCAACACAAGGAAAGATGAAGTAAAGAGAATAAATAAAGATACTTCTCCTTGTTACGCCTCCTGGCGAATGTTAAGTGAGAAATCATAAATAAGACTATTCGAGAAAGTGTAAGTGAGAAGAAAAAACATTGCAAAATAGTCGAAGCCCATTATTTGAGAACTGCATGCCATTATGTATGTATCATTAAAGGTTTCAGCATAGCCCCGTCCAAGGCTCTTTCTTTTAGAACTATACTTCTGTGCTGTCACATGTTGTGCCAAATTGCACGTATGAGCATAAAATGTGGCCGTGTTACCAAGAGTGGCCTTCAAAATATAACTTTGTCTAGTGGACAGAACACCTTGCACTGGCTGTGGCTCTGGCATGCCTTTCCCTTGTCTAATCTCCCATCCATCCACCTGTCACCAGAGGTTTGACCCTACATTTCGGGGCCTCATTTTGAGTAGCCCGTCATTGACCATGGTACTGCTGCCCCTGGTAAATACCAATACAGTGTTTAGTGGGTAATGTCTAAGTTTCACATGTCGGAATGGGGCTAACTCAGTAACAGTACAAGTTTTTCCCCCATCTTTAGTTATGAACACTTGGAATGTGTTTTTTTTTGTCTGAAAGAATTCTACCAGAATTTACCTCGATAAAAATCAGCAAGAGCGGTGATTACTGCAAAATCCTAAATCATGATTTGGGCGCAAATAGGGATTACCATGATAAGAGGGTTCGTTTACCCCTCTTAGATAACCATAACATATCTCACACACCATCGGAGGACTCATGAATGCTGTCAGGGGCCTGAGTCAAGCGATCATGAAAGTATAGAACTGCTGCACAGCCCTGAGAGACAAATCAGCAACCCATTCATCCTTGGTTGTCTGCTCTTACATACAAGGAAAGGATTCAGTGCAAGTGCCAAGCGTTTAACACATCTCTTGCGCCCACGATACCCATTCAAGCATTTTACAAGTTACAGCTTCTCTGGCACAGTCATCATGGCCAATGTTTGATGTAAAGTGAAATCTATAGGCGTGCGTTACATGCAGGAGAGTTGATTGAGGGAACGCATTTCTGCAGTGTCCTGCTGCTTTTAAGCATTAATGTGTCACTTGTTCCTGAAAGTTATAGTCTCGGGCGCTGCAGGTGACCATGGAAAATGCTTTATTTTCCCAGAAAATTTGGAAAAAGAATGATTCAATGTACAACTGGCATACATTCGTAACATAAATGATCCTTTTCTGATGCTTGAATGATATCATTGCATGGAAAACAATGTCACATTGTTGTTATTCTCTGCTATATGATGACATCATACTTTTCTTGTAATTCTACCCCTCTTTCTGTTTTCAGCTCAAGAAAGTAAAACAGAACTCCTATTCAGATTTATGAGCCGATTGTAGCCTTGTGCTTTAGTGGAATGTAAATGTTTCACTTACACCATGTTTTAGGTATAGTGTAATATGTCAAATACTTGTAACTACTAATGATTTGTTCCTCAGAGCTGTGCAACAGTTCTACTTTCATCATCGCTTGGCTGCAGGCCAAGAAAGTTGGGACAGCTCCAGCAGCAGCTTGCTGAATTTGCTAAGCTTTAGTGTGAAACTTGGGGGAATATTTTACAGGCCCCTGTCGCCACAGGAACATCCCTTTTAGTGACGTTCCTGTGGTGACATGTGCTTCTTATTTACAAGGCAGCGTTAAGCCACATAACGTGGCTTAACACTGTGTTGTAAATAAGGCACCCTTTCACGCTGTACTTAGAGTGAAAGGGGAAGGCCATCAGTCTTGTCTTAAACAGGCGAAATAAGGAGAAATGCTTTATTTCTCCTCGTTTTTACTGTATCCATGTGTGCTGCATTGTGCAGCACACAAAGAAACAGCAAAAGGCCATTGATTGATTATGTGCAGGAAGGCATACTTTCCTGAACATAAACAATCTTTCAAAGCAAATGACATTTTGTAATTTCTATGTGTGCTGCATCAAGGTGTCCCTTCCTGCACATAAACAATCTTCCCCTCATTGTAGAAATCCTTGCACATGGTGCAAGGGTGTCTGCGTTGGTGTTAGGCTGATAAATTTAGTGCCAGCGCCGGGAGATTGACCAATTGTCATAAAGTGATGGAGCGTGGCGTTAAACCAAGGAGGCTAACGCCATGCTCCGCCACTTTGTTGTAAATATGCCCCAAAGTGACCTGATAGCAGTTCTCTCCTGTTCTATTTTACCAATGGAATGATGGTTGCAGTTAGATTTGACCCTCTCTGCGGGTTCACCCCAAACCTTTTGCCTTCTGCTACGATTTTTCTGAATTTGTTTTTCTTGACCATAGGAATCTATGTAATCTCGGCGTCTGGTTCGACGAAAATCTGAACTTTGTGATGCAAGTAAAGAAATTGTCCGGCACTTGTTTTGGCATGTTGAAAAGCTTGAGGAAGTTTTTTCCCTTATTACCAAGTACTTCCAGAGAAACAGTGGTCCGTGCATTGATTCTGTCCCGCTTGGATTATGCCAATGCCCTCTCGGTCGGTTGTCCAGGTTTCCTTGTGAAAAAACTGCAGGCGGTGCAAAACTCGGCAGCCAGACTTCTTGTGGGTCTGTCATCCAGGCACTGTGTTCGGACTCATTTGCGTTCTCTGTATTGGCTCCCAGTTGAATCTCGCCTGAAATTTAAAATGCTGACAATTGCTCAACGGGCCCTTTATGGCCTAGGTCCTATCGATCTGCAAAAGAGATTCACCTTCTATACACCAGGGAGACAGCTAATCTCCTCTGCTCAGTTGCTGATGCAGACCCCGAAGTTCATGCGCCAGCGTCTTGGTGGAAATTCCTTTGTGCGCAGGGCAGGTCTGGCCTGGAATAAGTTGCCCCTAGCCTTGCGGGGCATTCAAGATCCATTGCTGTTCAAGAAGAAACTTAAAACGTTGCTCTTTTAACCAGATGAGTGTACATTTCTTTCCTTTCTGAAGCAAGTGCAGAGACACTTTCGAGTAGCCGTGCGCTCTATAAAGTAAATATAACATAACATAACATAACATAACATGTACTTTACCACTGCTAACCAGTGCTAAAGTGCTGGTGTTCACTCCTAAAATATGGTAAAATTGGCATAAACTTGATTGACGTACCTCTTTACTAGGGTCTTAAATCTAAATTAAATGCTGCTAGACAGCCTGCAGCACATATTGTGCCACCCCACTTAAGAAGCCCTTTAAAACATGTCTTAGTCCTGTCACTACAGCCGGCCAGTACTTTAAGCTATCAGTTCAATTTCGAAGTATAATCCCTCGGGCAACTGTAATACTCCCTTTTTGTTACATATGTCACCACTAAGGTAGGCCCTAAACAGCCAAGTGGTCAGGGCACATTGTAAGTATGATGTGCACTTCTAAGTTTCACATGCCTTGGTAGTGAAAAACTCACAAATTCACATGTTACTTCTATGAGACCTACCTCTCTAATTGGATAATACTGGATTGCCTTGTTACATTTAATCATTGCTTACTTTTGACTGGGAGCAGGTAGGATAGTCGTTTGGTGTCTCAGGCATTATGTAGTAAAAGCATCTTTAATGATAAAGTCAGATTTTAAGTCACAATTCTAAAAATGCTGCATTTATAAAATTGCCTTTTTTGTGCTCTAACCATTTGGTGCCTGGTGCCTGTTCCTGAGTCACATGAATAGTTGTGATTACTTGTTGGCCTTTGTGTATTCCTCCCAGGCAGCATCACACTAGATGGTCTGGGTTTGGCAGGATGGGCCATCTCTTACTTGATGGGGGGAGCTGTCACCTACCATAAAATGCAATTCTAAGGCACTGGCTTAGGTCACACACAATTTACTTCAGACTAGCCTATTGTACCTCCAGACAGACTAACATGGCAGAGAGGCAGGAAATTCCAGACACCTGTGTAAGGGGAACCTAAAGAAGCTTCTCCCACTTCACAGTGGGCACCAAGTATAAATATTGCATCCAAAGACCCACTCTTCAGATCACTCCTGGACCTGTGGATGACTTTGAAGAGGGACTGCTATGCTGCAAGAAGAAATGCTCTGCTGCCCTGGTGGTCTGCTGCGATACTGCCTGAGTCAGAAGGACAGTTAGCCTGCCTCCTGATCAGAGCTTCAGGAGCAGAAAAGACTCCAACCATCTTCAACCCTGCACCTAGACTCTGATGTTAGTCCTGACCCCCTCAAGTGGGACTAAGGTGGTCTGCCAGCACAACTGTACTCCCAATCAGAAGTACGACTCAACCCAACACATCCCTAGTAGCTCCTCATTGGAACCGAAGCAGCGCAATGCAACTCACAAAGCCACCTTCACAGCTCCTCATCAGAACCAGCGCAGAGTGGTGCAACTCAATGCAACTTGATGCAGGACCCTATATAGCTCGTCGGAGGCGCAGCTGCATGCTGCAATGCCCCACAACAAGGACATAAGGTAGAATTCTCGATTGGCTTAACCTTTTTTTACGTATCCAGCCCATGCACAATCATAGTAAGTCTGAACTTGTGACTTTGTTCTGTTCTGCTGTGACCAGATAACCACAGTTGTCATTTGGCGCTTTAAAGCACTATTTTTACCTAAATCTTTAAAATCACATATGCCCGGTTATATTGATTGGATTTTTGTTCTTTGCTGTCAAATAATTTATTACAATATACTCTATTTTTCTAACTTGGTGTGGTTTTTTTCTTGTGTGATGTTTTTACATTTTTTTGTTTAACTATTATTTGTTGCGAAACAAGATATAATGATAATATTTTGAAAAGAGATTATAAGAATATCATTCAATAAAGGACTATATAAGAAGGTGTATATGCTCTTCAATCAAGCATAAACAGCAAAGTATATAAAATGTAACACGTTAACTTGCATAACAGTATTTCAATTACATACATCATAAGCATTGAACAAATATTACACTATGAATTTACAACATACCGTTAGTAAAATACTTTGATGGTGGATATTCAATGAGATTTAAGAACTACTTCAGCACCAATATCAGTCAATTTGGTTGAAGAACTAGACTTGTTAAGAAATGTTGTTACAGGAATCCATAAGTGTCCTTTCTTAAACTCTCTGGGGCCGATTCACAGAACTAATCTGAGTTAAAATCCTAAACATACTACTTTTGGTATTCACAGAAGGCATTTAGTAGTAGTAAAGTTAGGACTCCTAACTTTACTACTATGGTGAATGGAGGTGAGTGGCGGCACAAAGGGCTACTTTGAAATGGCCCAGGAGGGACGGTGGCCATGGTGGGTCCCTCAATATCCCTTTCCGACAGCCTGTACATGGCGGTGTTCCGGCCTTGAACAGGCTGTTGGAAAGGGATACCCAAATCCCGATGGTGGTGCCAGGCTCAGCACCATTGCCATTCTGGGCCACAACTGTGACGCTACCCCATCTGGATCTGAGATGCTGTTGGAAGCCGCAGTCTGGACTCTACCCACTGTGAATCCAACCAGCAGCATTACAATGTGGCGCTCAGACCAAATGGATATCGGCAGTCGGACACCATCCGACAGCCTGCTAGTGTGATGTCTGACCATCATCCTAATGACGGTACAAAAGGGGGTGGTGATGGACAGAGCATCTGAATCAATCAAACACTCACACCCAGTCAAAAGATCTGGGTTTAATCCATCACCGTTCTTTAGCCCACTCTGCCACCCCAGTTCAGACATGGCTATATGCAAATCAGTCTGACGCTGTGCCTCATGGGAACAGTCCAGCCTGAACTGCCAAGCCATGTCTTCCCTGGACCGGAAACTAGCTTCCGAGGACCGGTTTCTGGCATTCCAGCCGTCTTCAGCCCAGCTTGCTTGAATCCAGTGGCAAAGTGAGCCAGGGACTCACATCTGAGCATACCCTGCCACACTTATGGTGGCCAAAAGCGATACAAATGAGGCCCATAGTTCTGTTCTTTATTTTAAGATGTCTATTATACCATAAGGAGGAGGCAAAAAAATGTGTTTTGTGTAAGGGTTTAGTTAAGCGGATGGGTCATAAAAATGAGTATGATAGTACAATACATGGAAGGTTTAGAGGGGATCTTTTAGTCAACATAGATAAAAAATTCCTTAAAAGAAAAAGGTAAAGCAAAAGACTTCTCAATAATATAACCATAATTGTTTAGGAAAGTAAGAGTTGCACATATGCCAATGAGTCAATTGTCCAAGAAAGAAAGCACCATGGAACATTTGAACGTTGGGAAAATTAACACCTCCATTCTTTTTAGCTAGTTTTGGATGAGATAATGCTGCTTTAGATGACTTGCTGTTTCATACAAAAACATGAGAGGATAGAGTCATGAAAAATAAAGAAGGATTTCGAGTACGGTTCATGGAAATAAGATACATCATTAGAAGAGAAAGCATAATTTTAATAGAGCTAAATCTTCCCCACCAAGACAAAAATAGTGGGTTCCATGAGGAACAAAGATTTCCTAGTTTTTGCAAGGAGTCTTCAAAGTGTATCTTAATCATATCATTGATAGAATTAGTAAACGTTAACCATAAATATTTTATCCTAGTGGGGTTCCAGGCAACCCTAGGTCCTAACAATCATTTGTGACACCGCATTTATGGAGTAGTAATATCTAAGACTTCTTATAATTAAATTTGTATCGCAAGACATTTGCATATTTCTGATTCTCTGTTTGAAATGCTGGAATAGATATAATGGGTTTGGAGAGGTAAAACAGAAAATCATCAACATATAATATTAGTTGCAATTGGTCTTTATTATATGAGAAATCAATGTCGTTATTCTGTAATATTAGATAAAAAGGTTGAGGATGAATAATAATGATGATAGGAGGCACCTCTATCGTACACCTCTTTTGAGGAAAAAAATAGTCTGATAAAACTCCATTTTATTCATTTAATATTTATTTAAACTTCTAAAGCGCGCAGCTACACGCAGTGGGTTTCCCAGCGCTCGGGGACAGACTGAAGAAGAAAAACTGGCGAGCTGATTTTTACTGATTTTACAGGGCTACATATTACTGCTGGAAGAGCCAAGTTTTAAGTCCCTTACGGAAACGAGGCTAAAATGGCTGCTTTAGGAGAAGACTATAATAGTGTTATAAGATAAACCATTGCAGCGGAAACCCCAACCATTTTAGAGTTTCAAACAGGAAGCTCCAGTCTACTTGGTTAAATGCTTTTTCAGCATCTAAGGTAATCACCCCTAGAGCTTGATTTGATTTGAGTTTCTTACTTATTACATTAAATTGACATTATCAGACAAAAAATGACCCTTGACAAAACCAACTTGTTCTAAGGCAATTAATTTGGGAAGAATAGTATTCAAGCATAATGCTAAAATGTTTGCAAAAATTCTATAGTCAATATTAACCAATGAGATAGGCTGATAATTACTACATAATTGTAAATTATGGCTCTCTGTAGGAATGAGACAAATTATAGCCTCTTTGAGTGTTCCAGAGCACACAAGGCACTAGTAAAATATTTAAAAAGTTGAAGAAGACAAGGAAATAAGTGACTTGAAAAATAGGCATAAAATTCATAAGTGAAGCCATCCGGACTTGGTGTCTTTCCAGGCTTTAAATTAGAGACCGCAACTACAATTTGTTTTAGAGATATATCTGTTCCTAAATCTGAGAAATCAACATTGTCTGTGCTAGAGTGTGGAATAGAATGTAAAAAGTCATTAACATGAGGAAGAGAGGGGCTACGTTCAGGTGGGTAAAGGGATTTATTGAAATAAATTTTTTTTTTTTTACATTTTTCATTCTTAGATGGCAATTGAATATTCAAGGTTAAAAAAGAATCTATTTTCCTTTCTTTTTGAGTTTTAAGGTAGTTTGCTGAGAGTTTGACGGTTTTATTTTGATCACTGTATTACCTAACACTCTGAAGAAGTAGGAAAGATTAAGCATGCTCTGTAGAGATTTTATTAAAAGCTCATTTTGCTATGGGAAGATCATTAACAGAGGTATGAGAAGGTGAGTTGTAATATTTATCTTCCACTTTTATAATGTTGTTTACTAAGCCCTTAGCATTTTTACAAGAAGGTTTCTTTTTACTTTTTCCATACTCCAAAATGAAACCTATAGCTGAAGCTTTAAAGGCATCCCACAACGTTGGGAAATAAATTTCATGGGTTATATTAAAAGTAAAGAATTCTGTAATAACAGTTTTTAATTGTTTTACAAACGTTGAGTCCAGCAGACGGGCGTTATTGAATCTCTATCTACCTGGATAAGGTTGAAATGGTATGAGATAAAAATTGAAATAAAAGGTGCATGGTAAACATTTCAAATAGAACCATTTTCTGTCTGTAGAAGATGTTGAGCTAATGAGTTACTTTCAAAAATGTAATCAATGCATGATTGAGTATGGTGTACTGGAGAATAAAATGTGTATTCTTGTGAAGTGGGATTATCTGTGTGCCATGTATCAATAAAAGAGTTTGAGAAATGGCAGAACAAAATGACGCATGCACCTGCCCAAGGATTTCGAAGGTGGATTTGCCCGCTGGCAGTGGCCCCCTCCTTAAAACGTGGTCCAGCCCAGGGAAGGTGCGGCACCACCTTTACCATCGTGGTGCAGAGTGGGAAGTGAAGATCGGCACCGTGGCTGCATTAGTTGATGGCTGTGGAGTACGAGCCCTCGGCGTAATCACAGAGGCGGCCGAGGTTGGTTGGGTGCAGCCTGCGGTCCCGCCCTTTGTGCCCAACTTGCCCCCGTGCCCCAAGCTTAATGTTAGGGGGTGACAGTGATTACCACAGCAGCAATCTGAGAGGGATAGATAAGTTCACTGGCGGTGTGAGCCAGGGACACTAAACATGTTCTAGCCTGAGTTTTGTTGATACACCCCTGGAGCCTGCCTGAATAGGACTCATGTTTAAGCAACCTTGCACATCTAAGGAAATATTTGTCCACACCTCGCCGAGTGTACAAAATTTCTGCATTGTGCTTCCTGAAGATCCTTCCAAAAGAATATGAAATCCACCATGAGGAGGTAAAATGTATAGATAATTCTGTGCTGCATTGACCATTTTTGCCTTATATACTGTAAAGTTACAATTTTGAGCTCTAAAGTTAGTTTTCATAGGATTTTGTGACATAAAGCCTTTACATCATTAGGATAATTTAGCTTTTATTACCTTAATACCTTCAGTTCACCTCAGCTTTCGTAGTAGGCTTCCCTAAAGCACACGCCCTGTTCTCCAGCGAATAGGATACGTTACAATGCAAACTTATACAACGCATGCCTTTACAACGTGGTTTTTACAACGCAACATCCATTGCAACGCATGATTTTACAACACATGCCATTACAACGCATAATACTTTTAGGGCAACAGTAGTGTAAGTGCTGGATAGTGTAGGGGTAAAAATTACTATTCCCACTCCAGTGAGTGCAATAGTAGGGCAAGTGTTGGATAGTGTAGGGTACAAATTGTTGTTTCCCGCTTCTTACCTTATAATGCATTGTAATGGCATGCGGTGTAGTGCATGCATTATAATGGCATGCGTTGTACTGACATGCATTGTAATGGCAGCACTGTAATGGCAGGCAATGTAAAGGATGTTGCATTTCAATGAGTGCGTTGTAATGGTTGTTTCCCTTCTCCAGCAGATGCGGCCTGGCTAGAGCTGGGAGAGAAAAAACACAAAAGAGCAGACCAGGTCTATGAATGGTGTGTGACTGCAAAGGCGACCGTGAGGTACTGGTGGTGAGTGCATAAGACATAGGGTTGCAAAGTTGTAAAGACTATAGGTCACAAAGGGCTGTAGAAATTCCCAGCAGACCACCCATGTGGTGGATTTCACGTCACGTGGGAATTACTGATCTTACCTTCCCAATTCCGACCATATAGTGTCGATGTGGGAAAGGTTGTCAGTGACATAGTCTCAATGTGACACCCTCAAGTTGTGTAAATGAAAACAGTGCAGTGCTCAAAAAAATTTGTAATAGGTAAAATTGGCTACCTGGACTCCAAAGAGCATTAGAATAGAAGTCCAAGTGTCAAAGATTAAAAAACACGCCGAGTAGTATTACTACTCTTTGGCGCTGTGTAGTGTGGTCGACATGTTTCAGCTTTAGAGGCATCTAGCCAGCTTTCTTCAGGACCTATGGTAAAACCTAGGCTACTGCAACTACAAATAATATGTTTCAATGTAGAATGACAAAGATGTACTGATACAAAGTTACATATATATACCAGGAACTAGAATACTTAAATGTCCACTGGAGGGAAAGAAAATGTCTTCTTCCTATCAAGAGACAAAAACAGAAAAGCAATATGTCAAACAATACCACTGTCAAACACACCCACCTACGTGCACACACAGAGACCGTGCAGACACACCTGCAAGAATAATTTACATTCTGCATTCTGAAAAGCATAATAGCTTGATCACATTGAGGCATTTCCTCTAAGTGATACTCACCCAGCTTTGTGTGGGTGATGGCCTCACCTCACCCGGCGACCGCTCGGTAGTGTAAGGCCCCGCTCTATAGTGTAGAAATAAAAGGCACAGTGAGCACACAACTTCCCTGTGCTTGACCCAATGGTTCTACACATTTAATCCAACAGACGTGTGGTAGCTAGCAAACCGTAACACCCAACACCGATCACCACAAAGATTCATACAAGGTACTTAGAAATCGCATGGCTTGCGATCCTAAACATGCCCTAGTTACTGACATTTCTGTATGTCTCTCAATGACTATATGAGGGATAATGTATATCCTAAATCTTTACCTAGAGGCTTTCTTTAAAAGCCAGATGTATTTCTAGGGGGGGTACACTAAAGACCTAATATAGGCTGCAGCGCTTATGCAATGGTGGGGAGTTGGTAAAGCAAGCCCCTGGATTATTGCCCAAGTCACCCATGTTCAAAGGCTCCCACCCTGTATTAAAATAGCAAAAGGAAAGCTATTCTGGCACTGAGTGAAAATGGAAAGAGGTAGAAACTCGGGATCATACCGATTCCTTCTGAGCTGGCTACCTCCACGAGGGATAGATAATCCAGTATCTTAAACAGGCCCATATTAAAATAAAGTACAGGTACTCTGCGACTCACCTGTCCGTCGGTACCTATGCTTCTGACACGAGCGGAAGTGGAGGTGAAATTAATGCCGCCCCTCCTCTTTAAATAGGTAAATCCGCCGTGAAGTGCTGAATCCACATAGTCGCGAACAAACGCGTGAGGAAAGGTACTACTTTCTGGCGCATGCGTGTAGAATGTAGAAGGCTCCTCTGTTACTGCGCATGCTTACAGAGTTCCGAGCGCTGCTTACTGACGCATGCGCGATAACCCGGCGTCACCAAACAGTGAAAATGACACCGATCAACACTCCCACATTCAAGAGTGAAAGCTGATGCGGGGGTAGGGCTCAGACATCTCAGGATCCGGATCACATACCCAAGATGGAACATACCCTAAAAAAATAACTTCTCAGCTCTCCAATTATCCAACATAATTGTGTTTGTTGCTTCCGTCCACCCTCACTGACACTCAAAGATCATCAGACCCCCCTCCATTACTGTTGAACAATAATTACTCCCTTAATGAGGTCCTGTCACTTGGTGATCACACAGTACCTATGGAGGCGTTCATGCTCCCTAATTAAACTCACAGTCTTATTTTTGCCTCAGACACCGCCCGTCTGCCTACCGATAATTGGAGAGCTGAGAAGTTATTTTTTAGGGTATGTTCCATCTTGTATCATGCACCTAAACTCCACCCCACTCCCCCTTTATTCGATGTAGCCCTCCATCTAGGATAAATATTTCTAATGCGGAGGTCACTACTTTATACTGAAGAGATGGAGGATCACTTTTATTTTCATCTAACATCAGGTTCTCAATCACGAGAGCCCGGTGTTATAAGTTCCTCCGGTCTGGTATTAGGGAAACAGTGCCTTCCGTGAAGGTATGTGATCCGGATCCTGAGATGTCTGAGCCCTACCCCCGCATCAGCTTTCACTCTTGAATGTGGGAGTGTTGATCGGTGTCGTTTTCACTGTTTGGTGACGCCGGGTTATCGCGCATGCGTCAGTAAGCAGCGCTCGGAACTCTGTAAGCATGCGCAGTAACAGAGGAGCCTTCTACATTCTACACGCATGCGCCAGAAAGTAGTACCTTTCCTCACGCGTTTGTTCGCGACTATGTGGATTCAGCACTTCACAGCGGATTTACCTATTTAAAGAGGAGGGGCGGCATTAATTTCACCTCCACTTCCGCTCGTGTCAGAAGCATAGGTACCGACGGACAGGTGAGTCGCAGAGTACCTGTACTTTATTTTAATATGGGCCTGTTTAAGATACTGGATTATCTATCCCTCGTGGAGGTAGCCAGCTCAGAAGGAATCGGTATGATCCCGAGTTTCTACCTCTTTCCATTTTCACTCAGTGCCAGAATAGCTTTCCTTTTGCTATTTTAATACAGGGTGGGAGCCTTTGAACATGGGTGACTTGGGCAATAATCCAGGGGCTTGCTTTACCAACTCCCCACCATTGCATAAGCGCTGCAGCCTATATTAGGTCTTTAGTGTACCCCCCTAGAAATACATCTGGCTTTTAAAGAAAGCCTCTAGGTAAAGATTTGGGATATACATTATCCCTCATATAGTCATTGAGAGACATACAGAAATGTCAGTAACTAGGGCATGTTTAGGATCGCAAGCCATGCGATTTCTAAGTACCTTGTATGAATCTTTGTGGTGATCGGTGTTGGGTGTTACGGTTTGCTAGCTACCACACGTCTGTTGGATTAAATGTGTAGAACCATTGGGTCAGGCACAGGGAAGTTGTGTGCTCACTGTGCCTTTTATTTCTACACTATAGAGCGGAGCCTTACACTCCCGAGCGGTCGCCGGGTGAGGTGAGGCCATCACCCACACAAAGCTGGGTGAGTATCACTTAGAGGAAATGCCTCAATGTGATCAAGCTATTATGCTTTTCAGAATGCAGAATGTATATTATTCTTGCAGGTGTGTCTGCACGGTCTCTGTGTGTGCACGTAGGTGGGTGTGTTTGACAGTGGTATTGTTTGACATATTGCTTTTCTGTTTTTGTCTCTTGATAGGAAGAAGACATTTTCTTTCCCTCCAGTGGACATTTAAGTATTCTAGTTCCTGGTATATATATGTAACTTTGTATCAGTACATCTTTGTCATTCTACATTGAAACATATTATTTGTAGTTGCAGTAGCCTAGGTTTTACCATAGGTCCTGAAGAAAGCTGGCTAGATGCCTCTAAAGCTGAAACATGTCGACCACACTACACAGCGCCAAAGAGTAGTAATACTACTCGGCGTGTTTTTTAATCTTTGACACTTGGACTTCTATTCTAATGCTCTTTGGAGTCCAGGTAGCCAATTTTACCTATTACAAATTTTTTTGAGCACTGCACTGTTTTCATTTACACAACTTGAGGGTGTCACATTGAGACTATGTCACTGACAACCTTTCCCACATCGACACTATATGGTCGGAATTGGGAAGGTAAGATCAGTAATTCCCACGTGACGTGAAATCCACCACATGGGTGGTCTGATGGGAATTCTACAGCCCTTTGTGACCTATAGTCTTTACAACTTTGCAACCCTATGTCTTATGCACTCACCACCAGTACCTCACAGTCGCCTTTGCAGTCACACACCATTCATAGACCTGGTCTGCTCTTTTGTGTGTTTTGTACTTTGGTATAGGGAAGCGAGCAGAAAGGTCGTTAAATATTCCCCCCGACCCTCCACACACCCGTTGTTTTTCTACTAATTCTAGAGCTGGCAGAGGCCTGTAGGGGTAGGTTGGAGCACCCCTTGAATATTGTAAAAACTGTGTCTCAACGCAAGGCACAACAGGGACAATATTTGGCGGCAACAGCGGCACAAATAGAATAGGTAAGTCGCTCCAACATACCTCCCCAGTCCTCAAGGAGGGAGGGAAGATCCCAAGGTACAGAGGCTCTTGTTGGAAGGACTAACAGACCCGAAGCCTATTAAGGGAAAAGCTGACAAAAGAGAAAGTACGAGGGGCTAATAAGGGACAGAAAGATGCCCTACCAAGAAAGTGCAAAAAAGACCAACACTGTAATTTAGTAGAAAGTATTACAACTGACTCTCTAGAAGAGAATTCCATGCCCAGTATGATAGATAACCTGGTACATAGTGTGGAAGAAGCAAGTGGAACACCCCTGGGACAATCTATAAAAGAATTTGTGGGGAAATATTTTAAAAGGAATCCCGATGCTCTCGAATACCCTTCTTCAAGTCTTCAAGGTAATGACCAGAAAGAGGGTGAAAAGAATGGAATGAGTGTAACTACCAACTCTATTATTCTTGAAGTACTACCAGATATGGACCAAGTACTGGAGGATGAAGGGGGTACCAATGAAGAGGGGTTGTTTCTATCTGAACCTAGGCTATCATTGTCACCCTGACTTTCCCTCAGTGGAATTGATTGCCCCATGGAAGATAAAGAAGTGCAGCAACAAGCAGTCACTAGGCAAGGAAGGTATACGTGAGAATCCTTATTGCTGAGGGAGAAGATGCACAGCCTGAAAATCCCCCTAGGGCATGTATTTCAAAGTGTCCAATGCTAGTAATAAGGGGGCAGCACTGGAGTACAATGAGGTATACACCCCAGAATAAGACAAGAGGGGAAATAAAGAAGATGCAGAAAAAGAAAGGGGTTATATACCAAATTTGGAGGAAAAAGCAGTGTGTGATGAAACAGCAAATAAAAAAGGGATCCAGAAGGGGAAACAACCTGTACAACGCAACTTTTACACCGCACTACCATTACAACGAAACTTTTACAACGCAACATCCATTACAAGGCACGCATTTACAATGCAACCATTACAACGCATGACACTACAACGCACACCACTACAACGCATGTCATTACAACGCAGTCATTACAACGCATACCACACAACGCATAGCATTACAACACATAGTACCCTTACACTATCCAACGCTTACCCTACTGTTGTACCCCCTTGGAGTTAGAATAGTAATTTTTACCCCTACACTATCCAACACTTACCCTACTGTTTCACCCCCTGGAGTTAGAATAGTAATTTTAACCCCTACACCATCCTACACTTACCTTACATGCAATGTAATGTTATGCTTTGTAATGGTATGCGTTGTAAATGTAGTATGCGTTGTAGTGGAATGCGTTGTAAAGGTAGTTTCAAAGAATTCGTTGTAATGGCATGCGTTGTAATGGTATGCATTGTAATGGAGTTGAGGTGTAAAAATTGCGTTGTAAAGGTAGGCGTTGTAAAAGTATGCGTTGTGACGTCATACATCCATCCAGGGGGAATGTGAATAGAGTAGGCGTAATAAGCCAGGAGGAGAACATCACCCTGCTTGGAAGTACGCAACCCTGAAGACCCATATAAGAGAGGAAAAAGGAAAGAGCAGGCCGCAAAAAAATGGGTAGCAGAGTAAATATTTGATATTTATGAGTTTTTATAAAGCGCGAACATTCGCTCCGGAAGGAGCATCTTGGCGCTGTGCATGAAGTAGATAGGTGATTGATGATACATGGTGAGGATCTGGATCTAAATGGCTGCCAGTACAGAGGTGTCAGGTTGTTCATGAGCTACCTGGTATATTAAAAGTGGAGAGACGTCGCCAGATCTACCTGGGAAAAGAGAATGCCTAAGGTCGGATAAAGTACCCACAGATGCGAGGAGTAAAGGGAGGTCTACTAACAGAGATAGTCTATGGGTATTTATGGAACCATGGGTGAGAAGAATAGGGAGAAAACGTCAGAGGAAGCTAGAACCCCTGAACAACTCACACCTGCTACAAATACTGGTTAAATGCCCTACCTTGGGGGAGGTAACATCCGGCCATATAAGGCAAATAGGTTTTACATCAAATTTGGAAGGAAAGGAGGTGACAAAGGTCCTTTTCTATTCTGAATGTGTAAAACAGATGGTGGTAAGGGAGGAGGAAGAACTGGAAAAGGAGGGAATAAGACTTGTGCAGGTTGACAAATTGGATACAGAAGGGGAGTAATCCTGGGAACATTGGGGCAATCACCTACCATGCAGGGTTACACCCAGAGCAAATACAGTATGGCTTACCAGGGGATCAATATAGAAGACTATACACTGATAGAAATAAGGGAGGTCTACAAGTAATCATAGCAAATGCTGTAAAAGGCCCATCATTGATCAACCAATTTGAATGCCTATCTAACTCAATAGTAAGTCGTGATGATAACATAATTGGAGGGTTGAGTGATCTGGATTAGGAAAAGGTGTAATCGCACAGCCTACAAATATTGACATGGAATATAGGGGGATATAAGAGACAGTTCACTCATGATACCCTTAGAGAGATCTTGGGAAACTATGAAATTATGTGCTGCCAGACGTCTTGGCTGTGCGAGGCGCCTGAACAGATAGATTACTTTTTATGCTCACTAAAGAGACAGTGCCCATGAACCCAGGATGTCCTTCAGTGGGGTTGATTACTTTAGTATCATCAAAAATAGCCAACAAAGTACCCAAACTAAAAGTGAAATGTAGGTGGCTATTAGCTAGCCAGATAGAGCCCTACATTGCAAGAAGGCAAATAACTGTGATCGATATATACATTCAGCCTGGGGCTACAACTGATTATGGAGTGAGGTTGGAGCTAATCTGTACTTCAAATGTGTCACAGTTGAAAATTATCCAAGGGGATTCTAATCATAAATTGGATCCCTCTTTTAGAGATAAATTGTTTAAAGACCTATTAACCATGGCACAGGTGCCCCCCACTGTCTTTAATAGAGCAGGCGGTTCTGCACGAGGTGAATCTCTAGCAAAGTTGCTAGGATTTCTATAGGGTTATTCTGTGCCAATGAACATGTAGATACCGACCGCCCAGCAAGAACAAATTTTCGCAAAGGTAATCCGAACTGCCCAATTGACTATGCCTTCATAAATGCTTGGAACTTATACTGAAGTAGAAGGGTTTGAAGTGCTGCGAAGTGGAGACAGTGATCATTGGCCTTTACGATTGTTAGTCAGGATAGAACAAGGGTCAGAAAGAGGCAGAGTGGTCACTTTGCAAATAGAACATCCTCGACGCTTAACTACCCGTATAACCGTGGATAGTTTTAAATTGGTTAACAAGCTGATGATGCACTATACTTTCCTCTGTAAATCAGAGGAAAGAGAAAATGTCCTAACACAATATGATCAGGTGATTGAGCAGGAGGTAAACTGTTTAAGGGTACTCCTAAAACCTAGACCTGAAACCAAGAAAGGCCGTCATGAGAAGGGGGGGGGGTGGATGGTTTGTTTAATAATGAGAGTAAGAGCCTAAAATTGAGCGTATAGAAATGGGAAATCCTGCTTAGAAAAAGACAGGAGAAGGTAACATTGAAGTTTCTCCGCTTGGCAAAATTTGAGTATAAAATAATTTGAAGGAAACGAAATCGAAGTATATAATTAAAATTTGTCAAACAATGATTGAAGTGATGGCACAAATAGTATACGATTATTCTGGTAATTGGTACTGGAGGGAAATGTGCCAGGGGAAATGCGGTGCTTAGTGGGGGAAGTTGATTGGATTAATTATTTGAGCAATCTGTATGATAGCAAGAGGTTAGACGAGAATCTGGAGAAAACGATTAAGGTTGGGGAAGAATTGTATTTGTATTTCTCTTTCAAAAAAATAAAGGAAACCATCCAATCCCTAAAATTAACTTAAGCAGCAGGGCCAGATAACTTTCCAGCAATCATATTATAAAATAATGTGGATTGGTGGGCTAGTCTTTTAAAGTTCACCTTTCAAAATGCTTTACCTTCCACGATTTTCCCGGAAAGTTGGAAAGGGGCAATAGTTAGACCAATATATAAAAAGGAGGATGCCACACAGCCCAGAATTATTGCCTAATCAGCTTGCTGGATGTGGGGGATAAAGTATTCTCTATGATATTGCTAGGCTTAATGAAGGCCTGGGTAGAGCAGAATTACTTGATCCTGATAGACCACAGTGGCTTTAAAGAGGGCCACTCAACAATAGATCATTGTCTTAGCTTATGGGCAATGGCAAAACAGGCAATCGAATTACGAGGCAGCTTGTTCTGCTGTTTAGTTGATTTCTGAGCTGCCTTTGATTTGGTTGATCGTAAGCTATTGTGGAATATGTTGGGGCAGTTTAGAATCAATAAAGCAGTACTATCACTAATTCAGGAAATGCATTCACAGATCGGAGCCAGGGTAATCCTAGACACCTTTGGGACGCTATCAAAGAAACTACAAATAAAGAATGGATTACGCTATGGCTGCGTTCTGGCCGCACTACTATTTTCTTTGTTCCTGTCTGACCTACCCATTACATTATGTATGCTGGTGGGTTAAGCCCTAAGTTGGGGGGACACACATAACATGTCTGCTATACGCTGACAATTTAGTGATAGTGGAAATGACAGAATTGGGGTTGCAAAACATTTTTTTTTATGATTACTGTGTAAAGGAATGCCTCACAATCAATTTAGAAAAGACCAAAATAATGGAGCAGGGGAAAGGAAAGGTATAATTTAACTGGAAATTTGGAGAGATCAAAGTTGAGGTAGTGGACAAATTCCAAACTAAATTGGAGAGACCATATAGATTCACTTAAAGCAAAGGCTCGCACTTCAGTATGGGGGCTAAAAGAGTTCAAACAGAAATATGGAGACCTGTCTCTGTGACCAATTCTATAAGCGTGCAATGCAATTGTCCGCCCACAATTCCAATACAGAGTTGAGTAAATGTGTGAAACAGCTCCTTGCACTCCCAGCATCAACAATGATTCAGGCGGTGAGAGTAGAATGTCAATTTACAGCCTGAAATTATCAGGGATTGTAAAATACATTTAATTGTTGGCAGAGACTGAGTTGAGAAAGGACCCCCAAAATGTCACACCTTTGTAAAAGAGAAATAGAGGAAAGTGAACGAAACTGGGCATCCCAAGTTAGACATGCGCTAGGTAAGATTTGCATTATCACTAGAACCAGAACAATGGAAACTAGGGCAGCAGATCCCTAAATAGGAGCTAAGGGATATTATAGCCAAAAAAGCTTGAGAAGAAGATCTATTTTTTGCTGGGGAGCAAATTGTCCACTCAGTTCCTGGTAAAAGGGTGGAGCAATGATCATATGTTCTCCTACACTGAGTCCTTGCCAAGTCCTAAGCTTAGAAATGTGATCCTGAAATTTAGCATTGGCTTGAACCTATGTAATGCAGACAGGAAGATAATACCTGCAATCAGAAATAAACTGCACTTGTGTACATGTGGGCTAAATGTACAATGAAGTGGCCCACACATCTTGCTGGACTGTTTTTGGTTCCTAGCAGAATGGTAGAAGTTTTCAAAACCTCTCTTTATTATGTATAACATTATTAATAGGGATCAAGCTCTTAGTCTGTTGATAAATATGACATTTCTAAATGTATTTGCAATAGGAAGAATTTTAATTGCAATACAGGACTCTATGAAAGACTTTTTAATATAAATTAAAAAGGGTGAGAGGTAGAAACAAGATTCTCCACACTCGTTGAGGATGTTCTGGACTTCCTATATGTATATAGAAATATACATTTTATCTATATGTATTTCTTCCCATAATTGGTTATGAATTAAGAGCTGTGTGCTACTACTCCCACTGTAAGTTTTATTAGGCTTTTACCATGCTTTGTATTGTTTTTATAGTTACACTTTTTGTATTATTTGTATTAATATTTGCATTTTTTTACTGTGGCATCTCTTATGGCTATATTTGCCGAAAAAATTATATTGATGATGATGACCTATGCATTCAACTTTTAATAAATTTTACTTTAGATTTCCTATCCAAAAAGGGGTCTCACACCTGATTCCCATCACCACTAAAGTTCACTTATTTTTTGGTAGTTTAAGGTCAAAATTATTAACCAATGTAGGTTGGTATCTATTAAAAATTGTCAGTGGGATTTTATCAATCAGTAATTCAACGACAAACCTTCTTTATCATTAGATTGTGAAATAACAGTGACATTCAAGTTCTTACTAACAAAAAACTGTACCATTCTTTTTCTGCTATTCAGGGGAAATAAATATCTGACAAACTCAGGATCATTTCAGTATTACTGTTTTTTTTACAGGTAAATGCAATTCTTGTAAATGAGCAATATCAGCATGGAGAATAGCAAGATGTGAGAAAACTCTTTGGGTGCGATTCACAGAACTAACTCACTACAAAATCCAAAACTTACTACCATTTAGGTATTCACAGAATGCACTTACTCATGTTGGTATTCACAGAATGCACTTACTCATTTTGTTATTCGCGGACCCTTTGTCTTTTAATTGAGTTACCTAAACCTATAACATTCCATGAAATTACACTGAATTGTAAAACACTTTAACAAATATAAAAACCCAATGCTCATAACAATGAACAATATCTGACATATTATTAAATTGACATATGTAGGAAAAAGAGGAGATCAGAGGAGGAAAGGAAGAGAAGGAGAGGAACAAAGAAACAATGAAGAAAAGGTGAAGAAAAAAGAGAAGACGAGAAAAGAAAACAAAACACTAGAAAGAATAGACATAGCAAGTCAAGTACATGATGATTGTAAGACATACCTAATGAGGAAGGTCGTCAAATTCACAAGGGTGACAAAGACAAAACACCAGCAGAACCCCAAATGGTCAAGACATCAGATGAGCACACCTAATATAGACAGGAAGCTAAAAGGGAAAAACAAAACTTGCTACAATCATATATAAGCAGGAAGGTGTAATACCACATAAACATTAAACCATATCACATATACAAAAATCATGACAAAGATAATTCCATGGAGTCTTCTTTGCATTGGTAAAGAAATATTTTAAGCTGCATAGGATCCTCATATGTTACAGTTTTGTTCGTATAAGCCACTTTGAATCAGCAAAGGTGAAAGAGGCAGAATCTTGCATTAATAGCTTTTAGCTGCAGACGAAGATCCAACATTTGTTTCAGTTATTCTGTAGTAACTTTGCAAGATTTTAAAAGAAGAATAGTTTATGGGAAGACCAGGTTACATGTTTCTTTGACTTAATAGCATTAATAACTTTGAGCAAATCAGGCTGCTCTAAAAATAGAAGGATGACACCTCTAGGTTTATAACTAGATTCTGGGCCCAGCCTGTGTGCAGTTGAATGTTTAACATTGGAGAACAAAGACGATCCAAGACCTTTGAAAGAAATTCCTTGAAAAACTGAAGGGGATCAAACCCTTCCACATTTTCTGGTAGGCCTAAATTCCAAGATTGTTTCTATGGTTTATGTTTTTTCAAATCCTCCATATACCTCCTCAACTCACTTATTTCTAGTAGAATTGCAACTAATTTGATAGTATGATCTTGTACATCACTGACTCTCTGCTTTATCTCTGAAACCCGTTTGTCCATAAATATCCATTTAGCTTCAAGATCATGTGGAGCATTGGTAGTATCTTCCATAAAAGTTTTTATGCCTATAATTTCTCAAATATCAATTCCACTGAAATAGGCGCAGTAGAATTACCTTGAGAAGGAGGATCTTTTTTTGGCCTTTTATGAAACTATAATGAAGATTTATTTACTGGTATTGAGGCCCCATTTAAATATTTCTCCTTATCAGCTAGAGCTTCAGTCATTGAGATAGTGAGGGGTTTATGTCTTAAAGGTTGCAAGGTACGCTGGTCCGTATTATACACAATAGACTTTGTATGTACAGGCTTCCACCGGCGTATTCTTCCCATACACTGAGATGTGAGCAGTAATACTATAAAATACAATAACTTTAAAACAATTAAGAGAGTAGTGGTGGGCTATAGTTGATGAAGTAATCAGACAGAAATTACTGAACTAGCCATTTAGTTTCAAAAAGTGGAAGTAAATATGAGGGAAAAAGTTTTAAAAAGTGCCTTAGGAAACATATGATGACGTCCTGTCTGAAATTGGGTCAAAGTGGTATCCAAATATGCTTTGAGGAGTAGGGGTTAGGAAAAACTACAAAACTTTCCTAAAACAGGATGAGAATTCAAGGAATTAGTATTTGTATTTGTAGTTACATTTATAAGGCACACAGCTACCCACAATGGGGTCTCCCGGCGCCGCTTGAGGTGGCGCTAAAATAAGTCCAGAATTATCATTGAGGGAAGAGCCAGGTTCTAAAGTCTCTGCGAAATTTTGTTAGGGATGGTTCAAGTTTCAGTGCAACAGGGAGAGAATTTCACAGTTTTGGAGCCAGACAAGAGAAGGAGCGTCCGCCCATTCTCATCAATTTAAAACGGGGAATCAAATAAGTCCCTTGAGATGAGGATTTAGGAAGGAACATATTGTTGGACAAGAGATTGGAGATAGGCCGGTGCTGACCCCTGCTGGATCTTGTGCATGAAGCAGAGGGCCTTAAATTTAACTCTGCTTTCGATGCGGAGCCAGTGTAAGTCTTTAAGATGGGGGGAGGCAGGAGCTCTCCACGGGACCCTGCATAAGAGGCGGGTGCAGAGTTTTGAACAAGCTGGAGTTTCCTCTGGATCTCCGAAGTTCCTCCAAGGTAAAGCACATTGCCATAGTCCAGGCGAGAGGTGACCATCATTAGAGAAGAACAAATCATCCAGGACAAAGCCTAGGTTTTGTACCTGCGCAACAGGAAGAGGTAGAGGGCCAATGTCCGGGGGCCAATGTTGGGGGCCCCAAAGATGTTTATGCTTGCCAAAAATAAGCACCTCCGTCTTGTCTCCATTCAATTTTAGAAGGTTTGTGTGTACCCACTCCGCCACTCAGCTGAGTCCCTGTTTAAGAGCAGACAGGGCACACAGCTTGGCCGAAGATAGAGAAAAGATGATTTGAGTGTCGTCTGCGTATGAGTAGAGGGAAAGACCAGCATCTTCCACGATGGTAGCCAGGGGCCTCACATGGATGTTAAAGAGCATAGTGCTCAGTGAGGACCCCTGAGGCACCCCATGTGCAGACGAACGAAAGGAGGAGGAAGTGTTAGCAGAA
This sequence comes from Lissotriton vulgaris, assembly GCF_964263255.1. NCBI lineage: Eukaryota > Metazoa > Chordata > Amphibia > Caudata > Salamandridae > Lissotriton > Lissotriton vulgaris. The sequence goes on along the minus strand of NC_141685.1, from coordinate 335,685,322 downwards.
ACAACCTGAAATTATCGACAGCTCAAAAAAGAGGCCAACCAAGCCTGGGGAAACTGTGGTGGCTGAGTGAATACTCTGGAATAGAGCCTCTCCCCATTTAAAGTGTGGGATATAGCCTGGAAAAAGAAACAGAGTGGTAACATTTGCAGGGTCAAACGTTTGTTCTTTGGCACAGCTGCTACCCAGTTATCTCTCCAGACACTACTAATACAACTCCCTTCCTTCCATTTTTATGCTCTCCTATGCTCTTTAGTCTTCATCGGAATGGGCAGGATAAGAGTTAAAGACTGCTTTTTCCCATCCTGTGTTGGGTATGTCCCTGTGCCATTTTATCCGGATGTCAGTTCCTGATGTGCAAAGGATTGCATTTATAGGGCTGTGTATTTCTCCTGATTTTCGAATTATGGATTGCGCTGCTTTGTTTATCTCCTTGAGGTGCTGAGGAAATGTGCATCATTCACTCTTGGTGACCTGGACATTAAGGCTCAGAGTGTTTGTCCAGGACATACCTTGAGCTGAATCTTTCCCAGGAGGGGGTAATACCCACTTAAGGATTAAGGCTTTCAACTAATAACCTGAACATGCTATGTTCAACGTTTAGTTGAGAGAGAACAGTCAGACCCTTTAATTCTACAAGAAAGTGAGAGTAGAGCGTTTGTTACCTGCTTTGTTTTTCAATCAGATATAATTATAATTGGAACTAATTTTTTGTTAAGACATGCCAGGGTCTAGTTGGAAGAAAGCCCCTATCTCCATCAGTAAATGAAAAACTGGGAGGACCTGAGTCAAAAGGGGACATCAACATTTGCTCTCTCGAAGGTGGGGGAATGCACTGGGTCCAACCTAGAACCCCCTACCTCCCACCCAATATAAATTTGATTTCTCCTATCTCTCAAGAATTAACAGCCACTGGTATCATCCATGAAAGAATTTGTGGGGAAGCATTTTAGGAAAAGGGTGGGGCAAGTCCTCTACCAATGGCTACGAATGTCAGTCAGTCAGTCAAAAAGCAACTTTATTAGGTTTATCACATCCATAAAGCATAGAATAAAATTTGTAACAAACACAATTTAAAAAACATCTTATTTTCAGTAAAGCTTTTAGATATTACCAATTCTAGAACAAACCCTAAGCAGGTCCACCCCTTGCATTTATTCATTATCTGCTTTCAATAGGAGGGTGTACACTTGGGTCATGAATTTTACTCCGAGACAAATTAAGATATTGGAAGAGCCTCACATCCAGCTTGTTACCACCTGCCTTCCTGCAGGTACGAATTTTTAAGTCCTTAAAAGGTACCATTAGTAGCTTCCTTCATTCTACTTTTAAAGGGTCACAAACGCACATCAAATGACATATTGATTCTTTGCGATATCCGCACAGACGGCAATTTTCAGATTGTTGTTTCCTTTTCCAGGTAGGGACCAAATCCTTTGTATTGTAGTCGCCCACTCTGAAGGCCGTGAATCTCTTTTTTAAAGATAGCCGAAAATGCGCCACTAAGTACGGTTGCTACGAATGGAAATAAGTGCAAAGAATCTGCAAATCAGTTCCCTTAATTTGGAAAGAAACACCTTTTTTCACACCAGGAAATGGATTTGCCATGTTTGTTAGAGCCTCAATTATCTTCTGCCCCAGTAATTTGGCAGGCAAGTACATCTGACCTTAAAATGGAACCTGCCCACATGGAAGCTTATATTGGTAGCAGGTCATCTAAGCCCCAGAAAGAAGCGTTATTATCAAAAGAGAAAATGGCTAAAAGCAGGAAAGATATCAACAGCTTTAAAAATCCTTTTCTATTGGACCGGTTGAATCAGCTCCTGTCGAAGGTTGATATTGGCTGCACCTGGGGGGGTCTCTTGTTGATGTATTTATTAGTGACACAGAAAACTCAGCATGGGATCTTGGAGGCAACAGTTATAAATAATGAGGAACCAAAAAAAAATTGGTCTTCTCAACTTTATTGCAGTGGAACTGAAAGCTATTGAGTGTATGCCTTTCTTAGTGTAACCTTTGGAGACTACGAATGATCCTAAAATGCCAATACGTCATTCAGGAAATGGATCAGGGGAGATTTGTGCTCCTGACATTTTTGTGTCAAAAGTCCCAATGCTTGTGAGAAAAGGATAAGGTTGTATTTCGTAGAAGACGAGCCTTGACAGGAAGGGGAAAAATAGAATAATAAAAGGGTGCCAAAATCTAGGGTTGGCAACTTGCAATTAAGGTGAACGGTTACAGCTGTTAATAAAAAGAAGGACATTTCTGAAAAAATACTCAGGAGGTAAATGTACCCACAGGAAAGTGGATTTGAAAAAGCCTCCTCCTGTGGAGAAAACCAACAAAATTGTTGAACCCCATGTTTCGTGTGTTATCCGAAGGAGCTGCACAGCTGTTGGGCATTGGCGAGCTCACTAATACAGGCACTTTCAGTCATCATAACTTGATCACAACATCTATTGAGGCATGAGGGACTAGGTATCAAACCAGAAAGGTCTAGGGAAGATAGATGGGGTTCCAAAATCTCCAAAAGCAATGACCCTATTAAATCGGATGGAATTTCAAACACATGATAAGGTGTTAATAATTTACATTGATGTTATCAAGCAAGGAAAGAGAGCCAGTAAAATGAGACCATTAAAAAGGAATTAATTAAGGTTTTTCATTTCTAAAAGACATAACCAGTCGTGAATTTAAACATATGGGATTTCGTTATGAGATATCCTCCAGAGAAATAACTGTGGTCACAATTTTTGTCCAGACCAATAAAGAATGCTAGAGAGACTGCTAGGGAAGAGCTGGTCTCAAAATTAATAACATTTGTACCTGTCCCGGAACACTTACTACATGGATAAGTGCTCAACATATCAAGGCATTAATGAACTAGCAAATGAGATAATTGATCCATATTCCTTTCATTCCTATGAAGGGGACCCAGTAAATAAGTATGTAGACACATTCAAATCATTGATTGTATGTTTAGTTAAAGACTGGAGGAAGAAGTCTAAGAAAGTAATGTCTTGTAGCTCAAAAGGGAGAATGTTGAATGTCAATTGTTGAAACTAAAGTTAAAGGAAGTAATGCTTTGTAGGTCAAAAGGGAGAACGTCTGAATGTCAATTGTTTAAACAAAAGTTAAGGAAGTTTCGGAGCTCCCAGAATGCGATTAAAAATAGCGTGGTTACTGAAAACTGGTAAAACAGTATGAATCAATCAAGGGTTGGAAAAGCACAACTACTCACCTATGAGTGTCTCAAATAAGTCTGGGCGGTAAACTCCGCTCCGCTCTCGGAGTTTGCAGAGTTTTCCGAACTCCGCATTACACAGAGCTCACGGCGTTCCCAAAAGACTTCCCTCACTCGTGTTCATCAACGTCATGCTGGAGAGGGCAAGCGAGGAAAATCCACCTACCCGATAGATTTTTCCTCATTCGCGATCTTCAACATCAAGTTGGTGAACACGAGCGTGAAAAATCAACCTCCTGGCGAGATTTCTCAAAGCAGGCAGTTAGATTTCTCATTGCGAATGGAAACGTACTTTCCGTATGCGTTGAGAAAGCTGCAGCTCGAGTAAAGATCTACTGGCGCTGCAGAAAGATAGCAGCGCCTGCTTGCGTTGAGAATGGTGCCGTTCGCGATGATTGCACAGTGTGGACAAGCACCTGGCCCTGGAACTCACCACAACAGCATTTATCTAAAGAAATCGAAGATAAGGCAAGACTCTTGGCAGTTAATGGTAGGTAGGAGTTAAGGAAGTTGTAGAACAGAGTAGAGAGAAGACAATAGGTACATAGTTAAGGTTGTTGTAATTTCCACACAGGTTTCAAGCCAGAGAAGGTCTGAAGGTCGGACTGACGGCGAAGCCATCCAAGAGGATCTCTTCTTGTTTTGTTTATTTTTTCTTTTATCCATATTTCCCCTTCCCTCAGGGGTAATGGTTTGGAGACCTATTTAATGTAGGCTCCCGGTTGTTGCCTATGGTGGGATTGGGAAGCTAGCATCTCAGTTCCCGTGCAGTTCTACGTGTATCCTTTTGTTAAAGTCTGACATGTGGTTGGATCACTGGTAACACTCCAGTTGACGAAATATCAGAATATCAATGTTTAGGAATAAAGTTTACTACACCGATCTCCTGGAGTTTACACATTGATATGTTTAAATCTAAAGCACTCTCAACCATCAGAGCTTTGGAAAAATGTAAAAGTGATTATGGCGGACCCTCAGTTCAACCAGTCCTCGCTGCATCCAGGGTTTGAGTGGGTACCACAATTGAGAAAAATGGAAGGTTTGTGCTTAAAAAATCTACTTTCCCTTCTGAAATGCGCAATGGACCAAGCAATTAGGAAAGAATCTATGTTGATACCATGGTCAGTGACTGCTCTTGTCCGTTCTATGAGATTTTGGGCTAAATTAATACAGTCCGAGCAACTAAAAGTAGATAACTTATGTAGAGCTGAAATAATGAAAAGTGATCTAAGATGGGCCAAAGAGGTTTAGAAGTTATTGCATGGCAAAGCAAAAATGTTACAAATAAATAATTATATTGTTGCACTCCCCACAGCGCTTTTAAAGAATGAATTAAAGAAGCCGGCGTGTGGGTTGAGAGAGACAAAGATCTAGTGTACCTAAGACAAAAGCCCTCTGCAAATGATTTATTTGTGGCTTGGTAATCCAATACCTACTTGCAGTATTCACACAGGTTACCCAATCGTGAGATGGGCAATACAATTTTAAGGTTCAGAATTGGACCTCATCCACTACAATCTCACCCAGCCGGCATGCTATAATTTAGGAATTTAGAAGGCTTATGTAGCTGTGGGTGTTCTATATTGGACTGCCTTTACTTTTTAAATGCATGCAGTAAAATTTTAAAACCGATTTAAAAAATAATAATAATAATATAAGGGAGATCGGTATCCAGAGCTTTTTTGTTTTGTGCGCAATATATGGATGTAACTTGTGCATTGGCATGAGTTTTAATGGGGTTAAAACAATTTTTTGCCTTTATAAGTGAATTATAAGTATGTATAGATTTCATTGTATTTTGAGATTTTATATTTGCAAGGTTTTTGTAATATTGTGCTTTAATGATTAAATATGATCTGGTTTAAGGGACATAGTACCAAATAAACCTAGATTTCTGAACTGAAAAGAGTAGCAACAATCCTACCTTTTGCATGGTAATGAAACAACATTCACACTGTGGGTCCGATCTAATGGCTGATATTGTAGGAATAAAAGTCTGCGATGGAACATTTGCGGTTCAGTTATTTGATCCGGCTCTAACAGAGTGTCTGAGTTCAACTTCCAAGCAAGACGCCCCTGGGCAATTCTGCGTTTTATAAATGTACAAATCAAATCAACTGGGGTGGAGGGGTCGCAATAACTATTGTAGAGATTTCCAGTTCAACCTACTGAGGGCAAGGTAAGAGGTTACCCAAACGTGGAGTCATGGTCAAACGCCCAGAAATGAAACTGTCCTCAGTCACGGAGGGACAGCGCTCTGAAAGTTCTACCTCCTCTGAAATGACCACCAAGGCAAGTGCCAAAAATGCATCAATGGTCCAAGTTCTCATGGCAACACAAGTTACTTGTAGCTGCCTTTTTTTTGGCCATCTATACTTCAGGCAGGCAAGAAGCTGAACAATAACAAATAGTTAAGTAGACAACCAAGACAGAAGTACCTGCCACAGCCCGTAAAAAAGGACCAAGGTAGTGGCCGTCCCAGCCACTGTTGGGTGATGACGGGCAAAGACGTGGCCGCCCGTAGCCCGGGCTTCACCCAGGTATGGCCTGGGAGCATCCTGGACTGCAGGAGCTATGAGCTGCTTTTCAGGTCACTGTGCAGCCGGCGGGAAGATCTGGCCCCTCCTCCTGAAGAAAACTGCTGGGCAGGATGGGATTTTGAGTACCCAGGATGCAGGAAATGTTTTCTGTGTCCCTTCCCGTGGGACTTATGCTCCACTTCCAGGGTGCTGGGAGACTGCCTACCATGAAGGTCTGGTCCCTCCTCCTGTAGAAAAGTGCGCTGCAGGGTGGGATTTGGAGCCCCACCTGAAGCTGGCCCTGCTTTCTTTGCCGTGTGCCATGGGAGTTATGTGCCCCTTTTCAGGGCACTGGGCAGCTGGTGGGAAGATCTGACCCCACCTCCTCTGGAGAAGCGTGGTGCCGGGTGCGATTTGAAGTCCCCCCCGACCCCTGATGCTGGCAATGCTTTCTGTGTCCAGCGGCTTGGGAGCCATGCACTGCTTATCATGGCACTGGGTGGCCAGCTGGAAGATCTGGCCCCTCCTCCTGTAAAGAAGTGCGGTGCAGAGTGGGATTTGGAGTTCCCCTTATGCTGGCAATGCTTTCTGTGTCCCAAACCATTGAAACATCACATTGCGAATCGCTAGGAAGAGGGATGCACATTGCATTCCCCAGACCCCTTTTTTTAACCAATTTGAAAGGAGCTGCAGAACCTGCATTACATGTTGCAAAGACATTTGCCACTTATAATGTACTTTTAGCACAAAAGAGTAAAGTTTTGTGTTCACAAAGCCTAAAACAAAAAATCTGGAGTACATCTGAGCTGTAGATTAGGAAACAGGAACTGTCCTGATAACTGCAAATGTTGGCAAGTCCTTTCACACTTTTATAAAATATTTTTTATTTATTTTTAACTTTCAAGATAGTTTTGTGCCATGCCTAGCTCTGAGTGCAGTTTGTCTCACATTCTAAAGACAACAGGCTTGATTAAAGAACAAAAAGGTAAGGGTAATGGCATATATTTATTTCTCCAACTAATTGTCCTTTAACATTATTTTCCAATCCACAAAAATCTCAGAATACACCTGGAATTCTGTGCCAGGAGCAGGTTTCCAAGTGTACTACTGAGAATGTTATGTGGCAGCTCCTACGAGCTCGTAGTCCTCCTGTGCAAAGCAAAGGTATAAGTACAGAGGAATGGACCTTACCAGGCAAATACACATTATTTTCTCTCTTTTATTTTGTGGGGAAAGGCATGCAGAGAAAGCCCTTCCCCTAAAACCCCACTAACCCAGGGCTGATCCGTTCCTCTTCCAATCCTGAAAGGGAGTTATTCTAATCATTGGCCGGAGTAAATTACTGCCCACTACTAGGTGGGAAGGGGACTGAGTGGACTTTGTAAATGCCCATACACGTTTGTGGGCATTGACAAAATTACAATGTACACTACTCCTTATAATTCTCATTTCCTACTTCATGAACGGGATTTACTACCTTAAATTTTTCCACACTGTGGTGGAGAAACCCTCTTACCCCAACTGACATGGGCAGCTTACCCCACACAGTCAAAGCTTAGTACACTGACCTTCCTCCCCCTTAGGGACATTGACTTGCTCTGCACCCATCAAGAACTGTAGCGCCGGGACACCCCTTCGGGGGTAGCTGTGCGCTTTATAAACTACATAAAATAAATAAATAAAAATAAACTGTGCCACCTCCCGGAATCCCCCTCCCTGCCACACTACATCCCACCTACTTCCCTCTTTAATCTGTTACTGATGGCCGAGACACAGGAAATCTCCCCAGCTCTGATATGCTAAAGGGATACCTTCCCTCGTTCCTACCACCCCTCTTGCCCCGCACCCCACTAGGCCCGGCTCCAGGAATTTGTATTTGAGTGGGCCAAGGGTGCATTCGGGTGGGCCACTACCAGCCCAATTTGTCAATTCCGGAGGTAGTCTACAAGCCAAAGATTACATCATATCTACATGCAAACAGTCACAATGATATAAGGATTGCTTCTGTGTGTATACAGAGCATGTGGAGAGTTATTTATTGGCGCCCCAAAACTGACCTCTTTCTCTGTAGATACCTTTACTACAACCCTGCAATAGTGCACTCCATATTTCCATAGCCCTTCCCCCTCAAGACCTCCTCCTCAGACTCCCTCACTTCCACCCTTCACCAGTGCCCCTCATCTCTCTGTATCTCCCACCCTCCCCCATGACCTCCTCCTCGGATTTCCTCACTGCCACTCTCCAACAGTGCCATTCATCTCTCCAAAGCCCCTCCCCCTCATGATCTCGTACTCGGATTCCCTCACTACCACCCTCCAACAGCACCTCTCCTCTCTCCAAAAGCCCTCCTCCTCATGACCACCGCCTTGGATTCCCTCATTGCCACCCTCCACCAGTGCCCCTCATCCCTCTGTAGCCCCTCCCCCTCATGACCTCCTCCTCGGATGCCCTCACTGCCACCCTCCAACAGTGCTCCTCACAAACTCTCCATAGCCCCTCCCCCTCATGACCTCCTCCTCAGACTCCCTCACTATCACCCTCCACCAGTGCCCCTCATCTCTCTCTATCTCCCACCCTCACCCCATGATCTCCTCCTCGGATTTCCTAATTGCAATGCTCCACCAGTGCCCCTCATCACTCCATAGCCTCTCCTCTATTGACCTCCTTCTCGGATTCCCTAATTGCCACCCTCCACCAGTGCCCCTCATCACTCAATAACCTCTTCCCCAAGAATCTCCTTCTTAGATTCCCTAATTGCTACCCTCCACCAGTGCCCCTCATCACTCCATAGCCTCTCCCCCTATCGACCTCCTCCTCGGATTCCTTAATTGCCACGCTCCACTGGTGCCCTTCATCACTCCAAAGCCCCTCCCCATGGCCTCCTCCTCGGATTCCCTAATTGCCACCCTTCACCAGTGCCACTCATCGCTCCATAGCCTCTCCCCCTATTGCCCTCCTCCTCAGATTCCCTAATTGCCACCCTCCAATAGTGTCCTTCATCTCTCTGTAGCCCCTCTCTCATATTGGATTTCATTTATTATATAGTGCTACTCATAGTATAGGGTGTCACAGTACTTTACATCATGCACACATTATGCAGACAATGAATCATACAAGTATACGTAATGCGGAAAGTTTACTGCTTGAACCTCCCACTTTCAAGAAGGAAAGATCGATGGCCCAATCTTTTTCAGGCAATGCAGTGAGAATCTGGAACTCACTTCTGCCTCAGCTCCGGACCTCCACCTCCTCCCAGGCCATCAAAACTGACCTCAAAGTTCTCCTCCTTCAGAGACACTTCCAAATTTAATTCAAACCCTCTCTACTATCTGAAGGAAGACCTTCCATTATAGAAATTCTATTCTCCATGACTATGGAAGTGCCTTCCCAGTGTGTTCTTATGGTTTGAGTGGCTGCCATTTATTGCAGTATTATCCTTCTACCTGTGTTTGGTACTCTTTTGTAACATGCACACGTCACTTTTCTCTTGTAACACACTGTTTGCTACCTCTTACATTTTGTTTGCTTTAGATACTTGCACAAGTGCCACCATTGCCTACGTAACGTTTGTTCTTGTGTTTAAGTGTCTGCCATTTATTGCAGTATTATACCTCTACTGGTACTTTGTACGCTTTTGTAACTTGCACACATGTCACTTTTTTCCTCCTGTAATGCACCGTTTGCTACCTCTTGTATTTTGTTTGCTCTCAATTGTCACTTTTGCCTCATGTAATTTACGTTTGCTTTTGTAATTTGTTCACTTGTAATTTTCTCCTCATGTATCATTACAGTTCCTATTGTGAAGCGCTCTGACACCTTCTGGTAAAGCCTGGGTTATATAAAAACGCATAAATGAATAAATATGTCAATCAGCCTATAGGGAATGTCACATAAGCCAATGAGGATTACAAGGTGTAGGAATCACATGTAAGACATACTGGTGAGCAGGATGTTTTAAGAGGGTTTGGTCTGGAGAAGCACAAACACAGGATTTAAAGCATACCCCAGTGTTTGCGGGGTTGGCTATACTGATTAAAATGTATATCTGCAAAAACAAACTCTTTATTGCAACATTAGAGTGATGAAATACTGGAGAAATTCTAACTATATTGCAACACAAAAAAAATAAGTTCTAATTATACCATTCAGGCTTGTATGCAGCTCTTTGAGGTCAGTTCGTTGGTCACTGTCCTATTTTAGGATTGTAACTTCTGTACTTCAAGTAACCCACTGAGCTATCCACATAAAATACAGTTTATCTGCATTTAAAAATTACAAACAGACAAAATATTGCTCTCCAGCAGGATCATTAATCACCAGAGTTATCTGTAAATTTTAGTAGTTCTGTCTCGCATCCGTCGTGATAACGATACAACCATATAAATTAAATATACACAGCAGCGACGGCTCGTGGAGGGAGTTACGGTGGGGCAGGAGGGTGGGGAGGGGGAGGGGCAGGGTGGAGGTTGCTAAAAACTGGCATATGGATAATTGCAGGTAAGTAAACAATTTAATTAATAAAACGAATTTCGTAGTGCGCCTTGTATCGCAAAATGCAATGCAGCGCGAGCTACGAAATTCGTTTTATTAATTACATTGTTTACTTACCTGCAATTATCCATATGCCGGTTTTTAGCAACCTCCACCCTGCCCCTCCCCCTCCCCACCCTCCTGCCCCACCGTAATTCCCTCCACGAGCCGTCGCTGATACACAGCATCAGGCATGCACGCCCATTGGGATGAAAGGGCTTCAGCCGCCCCCCGTCGTGTGTGGCAGCCCGGGCTGAGACAGCTTCCCAGGCACAGAAACAGCCTTTCACAGGTCTTTAAAAGACCATTTACTTACTAAAGAGGTTTTTTTTGTTTTTTTAACCCTTTTTAGAGCTACTGCATCTCTCCACTTTGATAATCGCTGGAAGAATTAGCTCCCACCCCTGTAATTTTTAGTAGTCCCCCCAAAATGTGGCTCTAGTTGCACCTCTGCACGGCATACACAAAGTATGTGTCTTTCTGGGCCCTCACAGACTTTTAAAATATGAACTTATATTCACACATCCTCGAAGCATACACAAAGTATATATCTAGCTGAGCCTTTGTAGATTTAAAGAAACGGAACAATAGCCACACATTCTCTAACCTGCTCCGTTCAAACTCTGTGTCACCTGCCGGATCTGATAAACAGCTGAAGGGGTCAGGAAAGATGAATCAGGATAAACAAACTCTTTTTCTCCAGTGCTGAAAAGGATATGTCCATTTTGCAGGACGGTACGCACAGATTACCGTGTGCCAAAGAGGATTTCTCCCCTTTGCCATGCCCCTGTAACTGCACGAGTGGGCGGGGACACAACCCACATTTCTAAAAGGAGATACATGATTGGGGGTGCCTGTGAGAAAGAGTCCAGGCCCAATCACGCAACTCTTAGAAAAAAAGAAAAAAAAACGTTCAGAGGAACGTTTTAAATTGCAGTGGCCATTTTCTGTAGGCCTTCCTGACGTCACTTCGAGGGCCAAGGTTCATGTTTGGGTGGCCAGGCTCATGTTTTGGTGGGTCAGGCCCCCCCCAGCCGGCCCGCTAGAACAGGGCATGCATTCCACCCTTCCCCCTTCTGGATTTTCAGCCCAGACAGGAGGTCTGCGCCGACTCGCATCCCCTTCACTTACCCCAGTTCAGGGAACTTGTCACCAACGTCTATATATATATATAGCTACCAAAGAAGCTCCTGGCTGCAACATTAAATATAGTGTACAATATTCTGATCCATAATACTGCATATTGCATATAATAATGCTGGAACTCACTTGCACACTAATTTGTAAAAGGTCTATAGCAAAGTAGAACAGCAGCAAAATATACAATGAAAATGAGAGTGATAAAAATAATAAAGCTAGGTGACTGACCAAAATGGAATAGAGAAAGCCCACGTAGAAGGAATTAGTTACTACATGGGTAGAAAATATGTATACATTTTATTAATCAATTATTGATTTTATACGAAAATATCTTTGATGAAATCCATATACATTATTTTTTGACTGTAGGGGAGCGATAAGACTATTTATAGAACAACATCATAAAAACTCCTAAAAAACATGACAAACATAGACAAACCATGTAGACAAGAAAACGATGGAGGCAAAGCGGTAGATAAGACTACGCGCGTTTCGGCTTCCAGGCCTTCATCAGGTAACCGTCTATTGCAACACACGGACCAAGATAGGACACACAAATCTGATAACCAAGTATGAAAAACCGACCATCAATCATAGATGCTCCAAAAACTAATAAGGAGTGAGGGAATTGACAAATAATGAATTGGAACAGATCCTGGGGTACTGAAAGGGTGTCCTTATCACGAGTGTCTGATTGCCTTGAAGGATGAAACACGACAATATGAGCGACCAGAAGGATATATGATGAAATAGTGGCGATAATCTGAATTAGAATATTAAAGGTGCCCAAAGCTGGAGAGGAGACACTTGTGGAGAATGGGGGGGGGGGGAACGCATCTTAATGAACGCATCTTAATGTGACATGTGTGCCGATAAAGCAAAATGATCGAAAGTGCAAGGCATTCTAAACATCCCGAGGATCCGATGGTGGCGAGTGGAGCGGCTGTTATGTCACGCGAATTAGCAGGAATAAAACGCACGCTCTTTGGAGTTTCTTGGTTAGCCCGATGATGATGGCCAGACACCTAACAATAGAATCCCTAGAGGAGGCCGAATTAAACAACAGAGTTTGGCTGTGTTTCCCTACTATCACCACTGAAAAGTGCACTGTAACTATTGATTCTACCGAGTTTCACAGAAGTAGTTAGTGGTACATAGGCAACTTTGCTAATGGTACCCTTATTAAAAAAAAAGGACATTTAAGACAATAATATTTTGGTTTTCCTTCAGGGACTAATATTTATCTGTTTCAGAAAAGTAAAAAATATTGATCAAATTTCCGAGAAATAAATAAAATTACTTTTCACTTCATATCTTAAAAATCGAAAAGTGATAGAGTTTGCATCGATCGTTGATAAACCAAAATCTACATCATGTTGGCCATTATGGGATGCTCTGGTGAATTTGGAATCTTGTACCACGGTTTCCTTCCAATATGGTCCCCTGCTAGTGCCTCCATTGGCATGAAGCATCATTCGGTTCACATCCCAGCCGAAGCTTGATTGAAGACTCCATTCTTTCTGACACAGACGTAGATATACCCTATAAGAACTGGGATGTGCTATTAATAATGCAATGGCCTTTTTGACTATTTGGCAGCCATTTTAAAAATATCACAACCTCTTCCTAGTAGTGGTTAACCAATTACAAGCTTGTCCATAACTCGCCAGAGTAATGTTCGTGTTTCACGAATTTGTCACCTCAGATCTGCGTGCGCCCCGAAGCAGCTTGGTGCTGCATATGGCACCCTGAAGGAAAGCCAATGACACGATTTAACAACATATAGACTTGATATGTATTTGTGACAACGTAAGTTGAAATTCAAACTCATGTCACAACACAGTACGCACCAACACGCACAGTCTCATGAAACTCCGTACGACAGAACTGTCGGTTTGACTGCAGTGCGAATAACGTGCATTTTACAGTAGATTTTCAGCTTCCGGTGTCACTAATAGAGGTACAGAGAATAATTCCGAGCGTCCTTGTCTTTGCAGGTACACGCAGCTGCGAACTTGGCACTTGCCTTCTCCTTGATGAGCGATGCTATAATTGATTCCCGTTCATCTGAATTTACTTGCCCTACTGCCTGACTTCTGCAATTCTCGAGGCTTGCCTTACAAAAAGGCAAGAGTTACAAACATGCCTTTTTATTATCACGTGTATTCAAAGCCGCTATGCATGCAGGCGCCTGCGCTCAAGGTTGCGTTGCTCACGTACAGAAAAGGGCCATTTCATTGCGTTTGGTGTCAACTGCTTCATAATTGCTTACTATAAAGAGGATCCTTAGCCTTTTATTGAAATCAGCTGCAGCCCCATCAAAGCTATAGGAAAGCCAAGAAGGGGCACGTGGTTTGACTGGCACGAGACATTTCTATAGATTTGAAGTATACAACGACTCACTCATGTCTTGTGCTAATAGAAGTGTGTTTTTGCAAATAAACACGCCCACATTTTAGGAAAAATATAGATAAAATAAAAACACATATGGAAACAAACATGTAATAAGGCAAAACAGAATTGCCTTGTTCACAAAGTGCATTTTGTAGTAAGTAAAGGAGTACTACAGTAGCACTACTTACTACAGAATGCAGTTCACAACCCTACGAGTGTAAAGCTTCACCTTAACCTCTTCCTTCTTCTCTCTAGAGAGCTTCTCAAACATGTAAATTCATTAATTAGTTACAAATGTGTGAGGGAGTAGGTGGAGTGGTTGGAAAAAAGGAATGCTTCTTGCGAAATGGAAGGATTATGGAGAAGTAGAGAGGGGTGCAGGTAGGTAACATAGGCTTTGGAAGGCACTAACACCAAACCACAAAAGAATAAGGCCATTACTAGCTACAAGCTGCACTTCTAATGTTACTATAGCTAGAAAGGACACAAGTTTCAAGTTTTTTTTTAATTCAAGTTTATTTTATTTGTTTTGATTAATTAAAATCTTACAAAATAGCTAAAATATCAACAAACTTTAAAATTATAATACAGTACATCGTTCCAATTTATATCCAAAGACTAACAGCTAGATGCATCAAACAAAAATCCGCTCTCAAAGGGGCAGATTCTCAGAATCTGCCCCTTTGCTACCGGTATTTTTGCATTTGGGATGCATCATTGCAAATGCAAAAATCGCAAATTAAAAAATCGCTTCATTGCGATTATTTACATTTAAGGAATCTCAAATTGAGATTCCTTAAATGCAATGCATGAAAGTTTTAAAAATAGTGATATTTATATAGGGCACGCAAATTACTATGAAGTCCAACTTCATGATAATTTGCAAAAACTTTGAAAAATGCACTAAAGAGCATTTTTCAAAGTTTCATGTTGCGCACACATGCCCTAAGGGCATGTGTGTGCTCAAAATATGTGCACAGATCAATTTCAGGGGGGCAACAGGGTGTCCTTTGGACACCCCTGCACCCTTGAAATCGCAATCTCAATTTGCGATTCGCTAATTGCGATTCGCAAATTGAGATTGTCTTCCCATTCATTCCTACGGACCTCTAGGTCCATAGGAATGAATGGGGAGGTAGTCCTTAATTGCGACTCACAAATTGCGAGTCGCAATTAAGGAATTCTAAGAAATCGCAATTTCTTTAGTGATTTCTTGATGCATGCCATTTTGCTATTCCTTAATAGCGAATCAGTATTTTTCGCTAATAAGGAATCGCAAAATGGGTTATTGATGCATCTGGGAGTTGATTATATATCATACATATTAAATTATAAAGCAATTGATCATTTAGCATTTTTTCCAAAGACTTGATTATATTATATACACAGTAGCTCAATCCATAAATAACTCAGGTAAAAGTTGAATTCATTGCTAAATCTTCAGGGTTTAAACATGCAATCAGAGCTTGCCTACATGTCCTTACACCACGTATATTAAGCAGTCTCTTAAGTGTAGTTTTTCTTTCACCTTCCAAATCCGAGCAGAGACACAGTACGTGAATAATGTTTTCTTGTCCTAATTTACAAAGCCTGCATAGATTTTCTTCTTCCGGTATCTTCCATGGTAGTAAGTGACATAGTCCTGGCAGACAGCCAAATCTAGCTTTGAAAAAAATCTGTTTATTTTTCTTGGACTACGATGTTTCCAAGTATTTTTGCACCTTTTTCACCTTAAATCCATTTACGATTGGCCATGCATGGTTTATTTTTACTAACATATCTTTGTCCTTTATCAAGGAAAGGCTGTTGGTAAGCTTATTTATCTTTTTTAAGCTATCCTGTGCGATAGTGGTATTCCAAATCAATGTTATACCAAATTCTTCTATTGACCTATTTAGATAGGAACAAACATATACATTTCTGTTGTTTTTTACTTCTTGCCACAGTAAACAAGACATTTGGCTGTCCTGAACATTTTTTATTCTGTTCCAAACTTTCAGTATTTGTCCTCTCCTTGCATATAGTTGGTTATTAGCCCACATTCCAACCGCACCTGAGCTTGTGAGGCATTCTTTGGCAGGGAGAATACAATTCTCTATGTTTTAGCAACAGCAGTTTTAATGATCTCAGCATCTTTTCAATTTATTGCCTCACTACCATATATTAAAATAGGGAATAGTTTTGCAGCGATTATTTTTAGGAAAGGGTGATAAGACAAGTCTCCTATAATTTTCTGAATGACTAAATGCCGCAACAAGGGTGTTTGCTTTTCTTGTAATATACTGTTTTTGTGGCAGGTAGTTTCCCTTATCGTTGTAAATAATGCCAAGGTATTTGTATATAGCAACTTGTTCCAATTCTTTGTCTTCCAAAAACCATTGATGTTTAAATTTAAGTCACACTTTTTTTGTAATAACCATTACTTTGATCTTAGCTTCGTTTATTACCAAACCGTTTACTTTTGAATGCTTAAAAATGCTATCAATTAATCGTTGCATGCCAATTTTGGTATGACTTAAGAGTATGATGTCATCAGCATACAACAAATTAGATATCTGTTTGTATGCTAACCTTGGAGGATGTGCATTGATTTCATTCAACGTAGTAGAGAGATCAGCTAAAAATGAATTAAAAAGCAAGGGGGCCAAAACGCACCCTTGTTTCAGACCATTTGTTGTAGGAATTTCATCAGTTAGTATGCTTCCATCACCAATCCTCACCCTGACTCAGATTTCAGAGTGCAAAAGCCTGATCATTTTTAGCAAAGTATCTGGAATTCCTTGTTTTTTTAATTTAGCCCACAGACGCTTTCTGTCGACACAATCAAAAGCAGATTTGAGATCTAAGAAACAGAGGTATAAGGGCTGTTTCCCTAATATTGCCTTATCAATTAATACCGATAATGTTAGTATATTTGTAGACGTTCCAAGGCCTTTGATAAAGTCTGTTTGGTTTGAGGGCAGTACCTGGTTCTCCTTTGCCCAATCTGTTAAAAGCACCAATAAAGTCCCCGCAAACAACTTTGCATCCGTATCTTTCAAGGTAATTAGCCGATAATTTTCCAGCATTTGCCAATTTCCTTTTTTAAAGATTGGTGTTATTAGCGATCCTTTCCATGATTTTGGAATTAATCCACTACGAACCACCTCACTAAAGACATCGGTCAAGCAGGTAGACCAAAATTCTGGTACTTCCTCGTATAGTGCAAACGGAATACCGTTGGGACCAGGGGCTCCATCCTTCTGTTTCATAATCAACTTGGTCACCTGTGAGTTAGTTATATAAATTTCACAGTCGCCTTCCGGGTCATCTTTTATCCTCTTTTCCCGATTCGTACATTGATTATATGCTGTGGTTTCTGTTTTTAAATGATTTAAAAGAAACGTCACCCATTCTTCTTCAGATAAGACTGACCCTACAGCCTGTTTGTTTGGTCTTACTAGACCGTTAATCAATTTCCAGAAAAGCAGTTGTGTGGAAGATTTTTGTCCACAGATCTTGCCGTGATTTTTTTTTAAATTCCATATCAATTTCCTCGGATTGTAATTTGTGTTTTTAAATAATACCCATAATTCCTCTTTAAACAGAAACTTAATTAACTGTTTCCTAAGGCTATTTCGCATACGTCTTAGTTTTCTTACAGTATACGGGAGGTTGATGCTAGGTGCACTTGTTTCACTCTGTGCAGTTTTTTTTCTTTCTACGCAAGATGTTTGTTCATTATAACTCACTATCTTCCCTGTAATTTTTTCCCATTGGTCTGTTACTGTTCTCATCCTTGTTTCTTTAAAACATTCTTCAACTACACTTTCCACTTTTGCCATAGTCTCCTCCGCATTATTGGGTTTCCATATAAGTTTCCTGTAATTGATGGTGCAGGTCTGGCCTTGCATTGTTTGATACTTTTGAGATTTTGGACAGGATAGCTTTATCTCGATAATTTGTTGGCTATGGTCGCTGTCTGGGACTTTATTCAAACAGTAGGTTTTCACCTTGTTGAAAGTACACAGTAATGTCAGTGTGTAGTCAATGCGTGAATTATTGTTACATGAATGTAATGAGCAAGCAGGTGGACTGTCCATTGAGAATCTACCATTTAATATTCTGAGTCCCAGAGCTTCCATGTCATTACAAACTTTCTCCCTGTTCTAGTATATTTATTAGTTGTTCTAGGTTCAATTGTCGGTTCCGGTATTTCCCATTGTTGATTTTGTGACTGAACAGAGTCATCCAACATAAAGGATATTAACAAGTTTATATTGAAATCCCCTATTACGATGTAATCAGCTAAGGGCTCTTCCAAAATTTGCTCAAGAAGGAAATTATTAAGAGTGGCACACATCTCTTTCTTGGAGGTCTGTTTTGGAGGTATATATATGTTGACTAGAATTAGAGGTTTGTATGACCTGTTTTTGCAGGCTTTATATCGTAGCTCATCTACCGCAAGCAGATTTGAATTATTCGTCTGTATTTGGTCGTGTTTTACTTCTAGATCAATCCGTACGAATATTGCTAGACCACCAGAGGGACAACCACATTTCTTGTATTTGATTGCAGGCTCGAAGTATCCCTTGTAGTGTTTTAACATGAATGGGTCCATTGTACATGTTTCCTGCAATAGTACTATTTGGTTGTTGTTTGATAATCCATTTATTTGAGCATCAATTATTTTTTTACAAATCCCATTTATATTCCATGAGCAAATCTTTATTATAGAAGTGACCGTGCTCTATTCCTGTTGGATTACCTGTGATGAAGTTTGTCAATGCTCTTTAGTACCATGTAAAGCTGTCATGGTCCATTTTCCATTCACTCCATTTATTTTTTCTCTCTTTAATATATTAGACGTTTTTTTTCTTCAGGTTTTGTTTAGCCCAGGGGATTTTTTAATATGGAAAAAACAGAGTTGTTTTGTTCAGGCTGTGATTGTTTTGATGGGCTTCCTCTAATTAAGAACGGTGTTGGATAGACCTTTGGAAGCAGTGGGTTGATTAATATCCCCCAACTGTGGAAGGATCCATACTCTTTCAAGATTACGTCTGCTATAGGCCCGGTGGCCACTGTTACCAATGTTAGTGGAAGTCTTCCTTCGGGGTCAGGATGAAAACCTACACATTCAATATCCTCAGATGTTATCTTTTCAAGTGATGTTATAGTTTTCATTAGTTGGAGGATATTTCCTCTATTTAGGATATCTTGTGTTCCCCTTGATTCATAGAGGTGTTTAAAGATAATTGGAGCAGGCTTTTTTTTGGAGCCTTGTTTGACTTTTTTTGTCCTCAGTTGTTCCGTATTCCTCATAGGTAATCAGCCTGTTCTGTCCACTTCTTTCAATTACTAGAGTATTTCGGGTATTTGTATACATCGATTCATCTGGCATTTCTTTTATTTTCCAAGAATTTGTCGTTGTTCTATCAGCCCCCATTTTGCTTTTTGCAGTGATATCTTCTTTTTGGATTGTATTCCTAAATAATCTGTGTGATGTTTTTTGATCTTGCTCTGTTAGGTTCCGGGTTGTTGGGCCTATGGTATTTTTTGCAAGGCATTCTGATTATGCACTGTTTTTCAAAATTCCGGTATATTCCATGGCGTCAGTTCTTTTGTCATACATTTAGTTTGTTCACTTTGGACGTCACAGCCGTTTCCGTTGGTTTAACGTTTTTCTTCTTCTTCGTGGACTCTTTGTAATTCAACTTCAGGAACAGACGGTATTTGGTTGGAGTTTTCAGCTACTGTACTTACATTTAATTTGTCCAATTTTTCATTGCATTGAGGGTTCATTGGTTTAGCAAAAATATTATAATATTTTTCTTTTCCATGACTAAGTAGTTTGGCATTTGAAGATTTCATCCCAGTAACCTTACTATCTATTGATTTTTTTCCTTAGCTTTCCTCCTACTTCAATTGAGTTGGGCAATAAATCCGTTTTGGTATCTATTGTTGTTCCTCTTTCTTTTTTTGATGTGTCCAATTTCATGTCAATTTTTGACAAACTTTCCTTTTTTGCCTTATTTCTTGCTTTACGTAGCTTTTTCTCTGTCTTTTTGTTATTTCAAAGTCTACTGAGTCGTCATCATTTGAGCCTTCTTTATTCAATTCTTGTGGAGAATCCAATAATATTTTATTACCTTTTATGTTATTTCTGTCTTTGGTTTGAATTCAGTTGTATTGCCATGCTCGATATGCTAGCATCCTTGGTATCCATTTTTTTCAGTTGCTCAGCTTTGTCTACTAATGTGAGTTCCCTTGCATTAGGATGATGACCGTCCTCCTTACAGTAATCCTTTTCCTTATGCAGACAATATCTTTAACGACCTCCAAGACTGGGTTCACAACCTCTGGAATGGTTACTAGTTTGTTAATTATGGGAGCACATGTACACTCGATTTAACTTGGCGCAACTTCCCTTTGTGCTTTTATTATGAGAGTTTTCAGCTCCGCTAATTTATTCTCAATCCGGGCAACTGCATTGGCCATAACTCCAGGAATGTCTATTTGAATGTCCATTTTATTTGATTGTGCTGTTAGCGCTTCAGGGGTCAATACTGATGTTTGATAGAATATGTCCCATATATTTCCTGGATCCTGATTTTCTAGTTTTTTAGTTTTTTTGTTCATGTATATTTCTTTAAAACTTGACGAGGTATTGATATCATCGTGACCACTTTCTTTATCTGTAAATTCCGATACATATTTTGGTTTAAATCTTTTATTGAAATTTGGACAAGACAAACAAAGGGCACAGGAACATTACGGGCGTGCATGCGGTCGCCCGGTAGGTAATTTCTGTCCCACCCCTCCCAAAGAGTGGGGCCCCTTGTTGCAGCACAGAATGTGTCCTAGGGAAGCTCCGAGGGCGAAGCGAAGCTCTGATCCAGTCCCATGAACATCCAACAACCCCCCCCTCCCAACTCCCACCCGTATCCCACCCTCATTCCTCTTTCCCCGGTGTGGTAAGTGCGTTGATATTAGATATCACTAGGCCTATAGGAGAGGCATCATTCAGTCGGGAGAACTGGGCTTTCCTCGGAAATCGTCTGGCAGCCGGAGCACCCTGAGGTATCTTGGGCAGGTGATCTCATTGAATTCCTCCGACAGGAGAGAGACGAGGGGCTGCCATGTATCGAGGAATGTGCCCTGTTTGGGTAAGAGAGGCCTGTATTTTCTCCATCCCCATTATATACCACAGGCGGTGGAGCCATCCCGTATGAGTCGGTTTCCTTGGGGTGCCCCAAAGAGATAGGATGTGGTGAGTGGCTGCCCCCATCGCTAGCCCCATCTGCCTTCCTCTGATCGATTTGAGAGGGAAAGTGATAGCATTGGGAAGGCCTAGGAGCGTGTATGCTGGAAACCGGGGAATTTCCGTGTCAAAATGTGTGTCAAAGCTCTTGAGCACTTCCTCCCAGTACCCCTTGACTTCTGTGCATTCCCACAGGATGTGAGTGAGTGTCCCAATTTGACCACAATCCCTCCAGCACCCAGGGTCTCTATGCGGATTGCCTTGATGTAGCCGTGCTGGTGTAAGGTGCCAGTAGTATGCTATTTTCACCGCCGCCTCTTTACTAGCCACGGTGCGAGCGGTGTGATGAGCCCTGAAATATATGTCCTGCCATTCCTTGACTGTGAATGTGTGACCTAGTTCGCGCTCCCATCAGTTCTGACTCGCGGATCGCGCAGCAGGGGGCGGTGGACTGAGCATCGTGTAGAGGTCTGTGATCGCGTGTCTGTCTGTTCTTTTCGTGTGGAGCCATTTCTCATAGTCTGTTAGGGGCCTGCTCACATGGGGCAGCATGTCTTTCTCTGTGAGCCAGTGTCTGATCTGGAAGTACTGTAAGCGTTGGATCTGTGGGAGTGTGTAGTAGTCTTGCAAAGTGCGGATTTGCATGAAGCCCATGGGATTGAAGAGGTCGCCAGCTGCCTTGCATTCCGACCCCTGCCATTGCGAAAAAGACCCGGGGGCCAATCCTGGAGGGAACGCCGGGTTTCCAAACAGAGGGGTCATCGGGGACGGGAACGTGGTAAGGCCCTTCGGAACTGCCACTTTGTCCCTCACCTGCATTATCATTCTCGTGATGGGTGATTTCTTGAGATACGAGGGTCTGTCCGTCCGTCTCAGGAATGGGACCTTCCATAGGGACATCTGACCCATAGCCCGGTCTTGAAATAACCACTGTTTCTCCGATTCAGGCCTACTCCATTCCAGGAGGTAACGGAGTTGCGATGCGTGGAAGTAGCGGAGCAGATCAGGGACCCCTCTGCCGCCCTCCACCGTACTCCGCGTGTTCAGATCTCTGCGCAGACGCGGGTGCTTACCAGCCCACACAAATTGTGTGATGGAGTCTTGCATTTGTTTGAGCGTGCCTATCGGGGGGGTTACCGGAATGGTCTGAAACAAGTACAGAACCTTCGGCAGGAGGGTAATTTTTACCGCCACCACTCGCCCCAGCCACGAAAGCGGCTGGCAACGCCATCTCGCAAGGTCCCCCTTCAGGGCCGTCAGTAGAGCCGTATAGTTCTGTTCAACTGTTTGGGTCGTGCTAGGGGTCAAGGAGATGCCTAAAAAAGGTATGGACATATGAGTCTGAAGATCCCCATATTGCCACTGGCCGTGCCTCGTGGCCCTTGCGTTCCGTCCCAGGGGCAGGATTAGTGATTTTTCCACATTCATCTTGAACCCCGATACGCTCCCGAAGGTCTCTATCTCTGAGAGGAAAGCCGGTACCGACGTCGAGGGGTTCTCCAAGGCCGCCAGGACATCTTCTGCGTACAGACTTATGGTCTGTGGTTCCCCCCGAATCGAACGCCTGTAATGGACCTGTTGTCCCATATCCGTTGGGCCAGTGGTTCGATATACAGGGCAAATAGCACGGGCGAGAGAGGGCACCTTTGTCTGGTGCCCCTCCGGATGTCTAGAGGGTTTGAGCGTATTCCGTTAACTGTGATCTTGGCCTGCGGGGCGGCGTAGCAGCTAGCAACCCATGTGCGGAACCGATCACCGAACCCAAAGCGCTCCAGGACGGCGTCCAGATATCCCCAGTCCACTCTGTCGAACGCCTTTTCGGCATCCACTGACAGTAGGACCGCATCAGAGTCATTGTAGTGGGATTTATCAATGACATGAAGCAGGCGTTTAGTGTTGTGTGCGCACTGCCTGCTGGGGATAAACCCCGATTGGTCCGGTTCAATGATTATTGGCAGGCACGGGCCTAGTCCCGCCGCCAATACGCTCGTGAACAATTTTAGATCCAGATTAAGCAGGGAGATGGGTCTATATGCTTTGCATTGGGATGGGTCTTTGCCTGGCTTGGGGATGACCACGATGTCAGCTTCCAGCATGTCCTGAGGGATGGAGCCTCTGACCTGGAAGGAATTGAAAAGTCTGGTTAACACCGGTGCAATTTGGGGGCAGAAAGCCTTGTAGAAGCTTGCCGAGAAACCATCCGGGCCTGGGGCCTTCAGAGGTCTGAGACGCGCGATCGCAGAGATGACCTCCTCCGTTCTGATGGGAGCTTCGAGGGAAGCCCTTGCGGGCTCGTCTAGGGGCGTTATTTCTGTGTCCCGAAGATAAGAATCCGCGGAAATCCGCTCGGCCGGCGGTTCCGCCGCATACAGCGAAGCATAAAACTCGCGGAAGGCCTCCGCAATTTGGTCATCCTCACAGACTACCGTTCCATCTTGGGTATGGATAGAGGGGACTTTCGTCCGCAGGGTCTTCGCTTTGAGGCAGCTCGCCAGTAAGCGCCCTGTCTTATCGCCACCCACATAGTATGTGTGGCGTAGTCTCAGGGCTGCATATTCGGCCCTATCTAGATCTAAGCTAGCGAGTTGGGCCCTGACTGCCTTAAGCTGCCGCCAAATCCTGGGAGCCCCGGTGCGGCTATGGGCTTGCTCCAAGTCGAGCGCTTGCGCGGACAAAGAGTGCCTCTTATCCCTCCGTTCCCTGGCTTCAGCCGCGGCTATAGAAATCAGTTCTCCCCTCACTACCGCTTTAAGCGCACCCACACCGCTGCCAGGGAGACCTCTGGGGTGTCGTTGGTCTGCAGGTATTCTTTGATGCGCACCTGGAGCTCTTGCGTCACCCCCTCGTGTTGCAAAAATGCATCATTGAGGTGTCATCTACCTTTCCGCTGCGAGACCCTAGGGGCTTGCATGTGTAGGACGAGTGCATCGTGATCAGACAATGCTGCTGGGAGCACCTCTACATCGTCTATCAGGGGGGTCGCATCTGAGGTGCAGAAAAAGTGGTCTATGCCTGCGTAGGTGCGGTGTACGTGAGAGTAGAAAGTGTATCCCGGGGTGACGGGATGGTGTTTGCGCCACAGGTCCACGAACCCTTCCTCCAACAACCACCGGCTCCCCTCCGGCATGATCGCCCCGGCAAACCCTTGTCGATGGCCAGATCTGGCGACGTTGGGGTCCATTACTAGGTTTGTGTCCCCACCCACTAGCACAGTCTTAGTGTTAGGTCGCAGCGCGTCTGCCAATGCCCCTTTGAGAAATGGTTCTTGCTTGGTGTTCGGAGCGTAAAGGGAGCCCACGACCATTTCCCTCCCGCTGATGCGGATGATGTGGGCTAGGAACCTCCCCTTAATTTCAGTTACCTTGTCCCCAACCGACCCCTTAAAATGACGTGCCACCAATAAGGCCACCCCGCTTTCTTCTGCAGGGTGGAGGAGTAGTATTGGAGCGGGAAGGCCCTTGAGCGCATTCTGTGCCAGTCTTTGGAGAGCAAGTGCGTTTCTTGGAGCAGGCAGATTTCTGCTTCCGAGTTTTCTAAGAATGATAGGACAGCCCTGCATTTAACGGGGTTGTTAAGCCCCTTTACATTCAAGGTGAGAATCTTCAGCGCGGAGTTAGCCATGCATGGAAGGTATGCGAGTCGGGCAGCGTTCTCGGCCTGCAGGGGTCTGCCAGCTCCCTGTGTCGGCCCGTTCCGACATTAAAGTACCACACCAGGAGGGTCCAGATTTCCGTCTCCTCCCCCACCCTAGTCCCCAACTTCCCCAACTAACCCCCTTCCCCCCGCAACCCCCTCCTCCCTCACCCACCCTAACCCCAACTCGTGGCCCCCAATCAAAAGTCATAGTCTCAGGCCTATTCAGGGTCAGTTCAGGCCCGTAGTTCCAAAAGAGAAAAGGAGACTGTGGCAGTGGCAACCCATGTGGCCCCCCGCCCCTCCTCCTCCCCCCCACATCGAAAAAATGCTTCAAGTATGGCCCCTCCGGGTCAAAACAGGCTTAGGTCGTAGTAGCGGTGTCCTTAACCACTTCTTCGATGGCTGCGGCCCTGTCTTTGGCGATTGTCCCCGGATCCGGGTGGAGGTGAGATTTCGGTGTGCGACGTCTCCGCACCTGTTGCCAGCCGCTTCCAGAGGGATTCGCTTGGGAGGATCTCGGAGAAGAGCCTCCCTCCGAAGTGTCATCTGGTAACTCCAGGCCCAGCAAGGCACAGGTGTCCTGAAGCGAGCGGAGCTGATGCAGGGCACCCTCCCATTTAAAGATCAGGCGGAACGGGTGGCCCCAGGAGTAAGGCACCACTTTTCCCATCAAAAACGTGGTGACTGCTTTGAATTCTTTGCGCTTTTGAAGCGTTATAGCTGATAGATCCTGGAATAGTTCAACAGGGCAGTCTCAGAAGAGGAGGGGTTGTGTTTGAAGAGCTTCCCTCAGTATCCTTTCTTTCAGGGGAAAGTCCAGGAGGAATGCCAAGATGTCCGGAGGGGGGGCGGGAGCCCGACGGGGCAGTCCCACCCGGTGTGCTCGATCAATGCGGATAGGAAAGTCCGCTGGTTCATTGAGGATCTCTCGGAAGAGGTCTTGGAGATACAGGGTGACGCTGTTCCCCTCCGCTTTTGATGGTACTCCTCGAACCCGTATGTTATTCCGCCAAGAGCGGTTTTCGAGGTCCTCCGCATTAGCCTGGAGGTCCACCTGCTGTTCCCGGAGACGGAGGACCTCTTGTTGGAGATGCACCAGTTCCTCGCAGCGTGCTTGGGTAGACTCCTCCACCGCCACTACCCTTTCCCCCAATCCATCTAGGTCCCGGCGCAGTTCCCTTTGCTCGCTCACCAGTTCCTGTTTTAAGGTCTGGAAGTCTTCACGGAGCGTGTTAAAGAGTGTTTCCAGAAACGACTTCGTGATGGGGGCGTCCTCGGCATCCTTGTTAGGAGTAGCCGCCGGCGCCGATTGCGACGGAAGCATGTGGGTTTTCTCGCTTTTTGTGGACGTTTTCATGAGGAGTTTGTTAATCGGTCGGCCTCCTCTGCGGTTAGTGTTGGACATTGCGCTGAGGTCTGTCTGTCTGCCCATATCCTCTGTCCTGCCTGTCGAGAGGGCCGCCTCACCTGGCCCACAGCCACCAGCTGCCTCGATGAAGGCCCGCTACGGTGTTAAGGCAGTGCTGTAGGCGTGAGGAAATATAAATTTTATGGTCAAGTTGTGTTCCCTAGCGCGTACCCCACCGACTCCATGTACCAGCTTAAAGTGCATGTAACTTCCCTCCTGTGCCAGCTATGAAGACGCAAATACATTTGCGTCCAACGTCAACATGTCCTCTTTCAGATCCACCCTGAATGGATTGAATAGTCCGTTCCTAAGTATACTATGCCAACGTCTTTTTGTAGTGTACCTTACATGTTTTTCCGCTCTGGCAAGGTAGGCCCTGAATTTCTGCCATCGAGCCTCTTTTCTGGCTTCTGACTCTGAAAGCCTCAGCCCAGGCAGCCTCTGTACCCGTGAACTCTGACTTACTTCCAGCACGGCCCACCGCGCTCAGCTCAGCCTGCTGCCTGCCAAGACTGACTATAACCTTCGAGTTATCTGTTCCGCTCCTCGAAAATGCATTCCTGCCTACTAGCTTCAGTAAACATCTCCCTCAGCTACAGGGCCAAAGGGCCGACCTGTCTCCGTGCAAGTAATTCATAGCCTCTGTTACCATGCTCCCATGGAAGGCCCCTTGCCCCCACGCTTCTCATGCAGACACTCAGGCGCTTATACACACACGCACAGCTAGTATAGAATAGCTTCTGCCCCAGAGACCTTTCCGTTCAGATAATATGGTTCCCAAACATCAGATATCAGATATGATAGAAGTACAAGTTGATATGACATGCCAGACTTTTGTCTCTTTCCGTCAGAGAAAATGTCAAGTCCCCTGCACCCTCCAGTTTCACGTCTATCACACGTCATGCAGCTGCGCGCGCATCCAAGCTTCCGATTTCTGCTGACATTGCAACATTTCTGTTAAGTGCCACCCCTTGGTGACACCTGTCTGTGACGTTTCTAGCACACACCTCCAGTTCACGCCTAGTCCACGCCTTCTGATTACGTACTAGTAACACGTGGATACTGTTATCTTGTCTTCTCTCAGCTGTTATGCCTACTGTACTGTTTTCTATGACATGAATTAAGTATATAAGCTATGTACTGTCAATAAAATGTAGCGCGCTCCTTCTATCCCTTCTTCCACCCCTGCGGTGGGAAGAACATGATATTCTGGTCTTGACCATTCCTTTTTAAGGAATAAAACCCCTAAGAACTCTAACACCACGGACTCTGGTTTTTTCTTTCCGATTGAGTTATTATTGATTAAGTACTTACCTGCATAGAAATTAAGAGAGTAAATTATATATATTTACATCATTTTGGCGCCCGAATAGGGACCCCTCCCCCACCTCACGCGCCGGTTGGTGCGTTGCAAGCTCTGTCCCCTGCCATCAGTTAGACGGAAACTACGCGTACCGGCAGGATTTCCTGTATCTCCCTCTGGCCCACGGAGGTGACGAAGACTGCGATCAGTACCCAGACGAGGCGGTGAGGAGTGCGGAGGATCCCGACCAGAGCCTAGCCGAAAGAAGCAAGGTCCGAGGTGTCAAGAGGCCCACCAGTTTTCCGAAGTTTTCCGAAGTTTTCCGAAGTCGAGCCGAGTCGAGTCCAGTCCAGTCGAGTTTTCCGAGGCCTTCTGTTTCCGTGCTTCCCGGTGAGTACCATTGCTGGGACGTATCTAGACGGGTTTGGGTACACAAGTCCGGTCTGCACTGTTTTTAGGCAGTGTATCTGTACTGTTTAGCAGTATATCTAGTATTCTGAATTTCTGCACTGTTACATCAGTGTATCTGTACTGTTTAGCAGTACATCCAGTATAGAGGGTAGTCATATATGTCTCAAATGTCTTCTTTCATGTGATTAATGTCGTGGTATGAATGTGATCGTTTTTAATGTGCATTATTGTGTTTCTTGTATAACTAGCTGTATCCAGTATTAAGTAGTTAGGATTAAGCATTCAGTACCAAGTAAACAAGATGCCGTTTTTCAACAAGTTAAAGCAGATAGGAACTAGGAAAGGAATACTAGAAGAAGAAATTCCTATCCCCCCTAGGGACACTCCAGGTAACTTTATGTACCACAAGCACGGCATAGATGCCATATTATATCTCGATTTATGGGCTGACTATACTAAACATCTAGACGAAAGGCACAGATGGCCTGTTACCGGAACATGGGATGCCGAGTGCATCATGAAGGTGGAGGAAGTACTATGGAAAAAGAAAGCCAGACAATCTCAGAAAGACGCCATAGAGTTTTGGCGTAAGGAATCGCATAAGCGTGCTGAAAAAGCACTACGTAGAGAAGACAGACTTAAAGAATCAGAAAAGGCCCAAGAAAACGAGTTAGTTAACGAGGGGATCCGAGTAAAAACAGAGCAAGTAGACCGCGCACGAAATAACCTCGTAAACGGTATGTATCTCGTGGCCGAGGGTTCGCCTGAAGCCATTTCTGAAATACCAAAGAATCTGCCGCCACCATTAGTTCCGACTAAAGTAATGCATAAGACTACTAAAGACATATTCCTGAATTCCTATCTAGAGGATGTAGCACCCGCTTACACCAATCTGCCTGTCCGCGCCCTGCCTAACGACAGGGACGGGGGTGGTAACCCGCCCCAAGATCAAATTCCGCCAGTACCACAACAGAAACCTCCTGTTCCACCACCTCCACCACTCCCCGTACTTAAAGTTGATCTACCGAAACCACTTCTACCTGATCCTACTAAAAGACAAGTTCAAGTTCAGATACAGACTCCGCGGAGAGAAAATGTCCAAGCTCCCGCCTCAGGGGGTGCGAAAGGGGGTCTTCAAACACCGCCATTGACACGCAGGTTACAGCTCGCGGATTTACGGAATCCCTTTGTGTTCAAGTCACCCCGCCTTGACGCACTCAAAGAAAACCTTTCAATTTGCAGATATGATCCAGTACCTGGAAAAGACGATATAATGATGTTGGCATCACTACGGTTAAGATCTGCTACTGATTTCCTGCTGTGCTATGCAGGAATGAAGGACCGCCTAGATAGAATATATGAGTTTATTCAGACAGGAAAAGACCCTGACAGTATTCAGGAGGCCATGGATCGTCAGAAAGTCGACGTTCAAGCACAGATACTACGTTTTTTCATAAATTGCCTAAAAAAGAGAACGAGACAGGCCTGGAGCAGATCAGAGTGAATTAGATGCACTAAACCGGTGGGGTCAGAATATAGCTGATGGAAAACACGACAAGGGGACTTGCATAGCCAGCATGTACAAGAAAATTAGAAAAGCACTGATAGAAATTCACCAGAAAGAGAAAGAGAAGGCTTCCTCCGAGGAGGAAGAAGAATTTGAAGAATCAGAAAAGACTACAGATACTATGGCGTATGTAGGTAAGGGAACTTACCTTAGGAAAGGTATCCGCCCAGAAAGCAAGAGAGTTTTTCTCTCTGCCTTAACGAACCCGAATTCTGCGGAACATCAGTTCCAGGAAACCGATAAAAGACTCAGAGACCGAGTGGGGTACCACATACTCAATTCGATGGATGAACAAGAACTAGCCCGGTCAGCCATATTATGGGCTGAAAATCCGGATATGTATAATGATGACACAGTAGCACAGACATTTCTGAACCTCTCCCCAGACGAACAGAAATTAGCAGGTGTATACATGATGCAGCACCTCCTCACGAAATACAGAGACCAACATTCTGATCCAGGTCCCTTACACGAAACATTAGAAGCACTACTCGTGGATAGATGGAGAGGTTTAAGTACCAAGTTAATACAAATAATTCTAGAACAGCGACATAGATATAACACTTTCATAAGCTCTGAATATGTTCCTGCTCCGCCCCCAGAAAGGAAAATGTATCACATGCAACGCCTGAGTGGTGTTGACAGTCAGAACCCCTTACGGGAAGTACACCCAGTTATGGGTGAGGATCATATCTTGAAACGTGTATATGTACACACGCCACTGACTAAGTTAGAACTGTTAGAAATGAAGAAACTAGTCCCGAGTCATGATAAAGACCCTGCAGGTTTTCACAGAGAGCTTAAAGACATGTTACTGATGGGGGATTACACGTATGATGATATCATGAAAATGTTAAAGGTACTGCTGCCCACGGGCATCTACGAGAAGCTAAAGGAAAAGGAATGGGAGGTGGGAGAGAAAAAGATAGTATGGGCAGAAATAGAAGACGAAGAGAGCAAACGTGTCCCAGGGGTAGGCCTTGGGGACAAAACTAAAGCATTACCAGGTTTGATAGTACAGGTTCTGCCAAGATTATTGACAACTAGAAAAGAAGACTGGGATGCAATCTCAGCATGCAAGCAGAAACCCGACGAAGATACTAGTGACTTTTATTCAAGATTCGAGAAATGTTTTATTATTAATAGTGGTCTTAAACCCAGTAGCGAATCGTATCCGCATCTTTTTGTATCAAATTTAGTTGAGAATTCCCTGTTAGCAGTCAAGAATCGTGTATACAAGGTTGAGAGTACATGGCAAGCAAATACGCCATCCCAGATGTTACAAATGTTACAATACCATCAGAATAGAATTAGAGAAGAACAGGATCAAGAACAGAAACGTATGAAAGACACGAAAATGAAAATGTTAGTAGCCCAGTCGGTCCATACCGACGGAAGCAGAAAGGGTACGAACCAGACAAGTCACGTCGCAGGTCCCGTTAAAGGGACATGCAATTATTGCAAGCAGCCAGGTCACTACGTCCATGAATGTCCGGTTCTGAAACATAACATAGCGACAGGTAAAACTAAAGAGAGACCGCATCCACCTAGACAAGATCAGGTTCAGCAACAGACTTCACAGAATGTACAGCCCATGCAGAATACACAGCCTATGCATGCTTCATCTCATACAGCACAGACAGTAGCGGTACCGCAGCCCACTGCCTCGACTCAACAAGTTTCCCAACAGATGTACCAGTATGCCCAATCTGCTTACCCTGAGTATCAACGATACACATGAAACAGCCTAGAGAGGGAATTTGGCTTGCCTCTTATTGAAATTCCTGTAGATCAAGAAGGTCCTTATGTACACAGTCAAGTATTGGGAAAAGACAGAAAGTTTTTAATTGACACAGGGGCAAGTCGCACCACAATCAGTCATAATGAAGTCCCAGGGGCACCCCTCTCAGGCTCACAGAATGTTTCCCTTGGTTTTTCAGGACAGCCCATTGTAAATGAAGTATCAGAACCAGTACCCTTGGCTGTGGGTCCATTATCACGAGTTACAGACTTGTTACTTACGAAATCATGCCCAGAAAATCTGTTAGGAATTAAAACATTGAAAGCTCTAGGAGCTATAATCTGCTGTTCCCCGGAGGGAGTTAGACTCTTTCTACGGGATTTCAAGGGTCATTATGTTTTGCGAGAATTCGATGTCAGATTGAAAAATGTACCAGATCACCTGTGGGCAAAAGGCCCAACTGATGTAGGTTGTATGCATATCACACCATACCGTGTTACACTCAAGACAGGAGTTGTACTACCACGAATCAGACAATACAAGTTACCACCCGATGCTGTAGTGGCTTTACTGGAAATCATTGAAGAGCTCATAGAACAAGGAGTGGTCGTAGAGACTGACTCCAATATCTGTAATTCACCTATCATTCCAATTCTTAAACGTACTGACCCCAATGCACCGCCAGTATATCGGCTGGTGATTGATCTTCGAGAACTAAACAAATGTATTGTACCACAGTACCCTGTGGTCCCCGATATCTCTTCCCTATTGACTGCTATTGATTCAGAAGCAACGTTCTTTACTGTAATTGATCTCAAGAACGCTTTCTTCAGTGTACCTATTGATCCGGAGAGCCAATATCTCTTCGGATTCAGTTTAAATGGACGAAGTTTCAAATTTTCCCGCGCACCTCAAGGATTCACAGAAAGCCCCAGCATCTATAGTCAAGCACTGAAAAGACAACTAGATTATATAAAAATGCCAGTTAACACCGCCTTACTGCAATACGTCGATGATCTATTGATCACCGCACAAAGTGAGCCTGAATGTGAACAAGCATCACTGACAGTTTTACATTTCCTGGCCGACAAGGGACACAAGGTGTCTCCTTCGAAGCTACAATTCTGTGTTCAGCAAGTTGTGTACTTGGGTCACTTGCTGTCCAAAGTGGGGAGACAGCTCACTCCTGATCGCATTCAGTTAATTATAAATATGCCACGACCCCAGACACAAAAGGAAGTGCGGGCCTTTATAGGCCTCACCTCGTACTGCAGACAATGGATTCCTCAATATGCATTTCTAGCTAAACCACTCATTCAGTTAACGACGCAGGAGGCAGCGACTTCGACTGCCCTTCCTTGGACTCAGGAACATACACAGGCCTTTGAGGAATTAAAGAAAGCATTATGTCAAGCACCAGTTTTAGCGACACCATGTTACAGCAAACCGTTTACACTTTTTGTTACAGAACGTGATGGTACAGCATTGTCTGTCCTCACTCAAGATCAAGCAGGTTCACATAAGCCTTGCGCTTATTTTTCAAGTACATTGGATTCAGTAGCCCAGGCACTCCCTGCGTGCTTAAAGTCAGTAGCAGCAACAGCGTTAGCAATACGACAGAGCGATTCAATTGTTTTAGGCCATCAGTTAACAGTACAAGTTCCACACTCTGTAGAGGTTCTGTTAAACAGAACCCAGACTCAACACTTGACTATAGCACGACCGACAGGTTACGAATTAACGCTATTCCAGCCACACATAGAAATCAGACGCTGCAGCATTCTGAACCCCGCAACACTGTTACCTACAATTATGACAGATCCAGCCCCGCATGATTGCATAGAGATCATTAATGCAGTAACAAAACCCAGACGAGACTTAACAGATGTTCCATTGACAAATCCAGATCTGACACTTTATGTGGATGGTTCATGTATGCGAACAAGTACAGGAGAATTAGTGGCCGCATATGCCGTGACCACTGAAACCGAAGTAAAAGAAACACATCGTATTGACACACTGTCTGCTCAAGCGGCAGAGCTTATTGCTCTGACCCGAGCCTGTATTCTAGCCAAGAACAGAAATGTCAACATATACACTGATTCCCGTTATGCGTTCGGAGTTGTACACAACTTCGGTATGTTATGGCAAGAACGAGGTTTTCTGACCTCTCATGGTGCCAAGATCCAACATGGTCCTCTCATTCAAGCACTGTTAGAAGCAATACATCTGCCTTCAGGCATATCCGTCATGAAGTGTAAAGCACATATTAAAGTTACAGATTCTGTTTCCCAGGGTAACGACCTGGCAGACCAGACAGCAAAACATACAGCATTGACTCACACTCAGACAACAGACATGACAAAGACAATAGGACCGACAAATTGTATGACAGTCAGAGATCCCACACTAGATGTTATTGATATTCAGACACATGCTACCCCGGAAGAAATAAAGAAATGGATTGAACTAGGAGGGATCCAGACAGATCAGGGTTGGATGACGAAGGGAAAATCTACATGGTTTCTCCCTGATTCTATGGTTCAAGTCATGATTAATACAGCACATAGTCCAGCACATCTAGGAGAAAAAGCGATGTTAGACAGTTTACAAAATCTTTGGAGCATAAACACTTACGAGCAGCAGCAAAACAAAAAGTGCGTACTTGCATGATCTGTTGTCAGTTCAATCCAGGTAAAAGCGTCCCTGTAGAGCAAGGTGGATTTCATCCTCCCGACCACCCTTTTGAAGTCCTCCAGATGGATTATATCCAGATGGACCGTTGTCGAGGATTCAAATATGTCCTCGTAGTTGTTTGTGCTCTGTCCCGTTGGACCGAAGCATACCCAGTCCCAGATTACACTGCTCCGACCACTGCCAGGCAGTTGGTTCGTGAATTCTTCCCACGGTACGGCATGCCTCGTGTCGTGTATTCAGATAACGGTCAGCCATTCTCCTCTGAATTAATGAAGCAGGTTTCCTTACTGCTGGGATATCAATGGAAATTCCATTGTGTCCGACATCCCGAAGCCGCAGGCCTTGTAGAAAGGCATAATCAGACACTAAAGACACGCCTTGCAAAAATATGTCAAGAAAAGGGGGTCGACTGGATAGTCGCCCTGCCAGTGGCACTGTTCTATATGAGAATGGTTGCCCATTCGAGATCAGGACTATCCCCGTACGAAGTGGTCTTTGGTAGACCACCGAATATGTGGGGGACGCCCATTCCGAAGAAAATAACTGATGTTGATTGCAATATGTTGACAGATTACCTTGCCTCCTTGATGTCTGCACTCCAATCATGTCGTTCACAGGTTGCCGCAGCTTTCCCTGACAACACCGATGTAAAGCCACATGATGTCCGTCCAGGTGATCTGATCCTCGTGAGGAACTTCGACCGGAAAAGTCCGTTGGAGCCCCGCTGGAAATCGCCGAAGACCGTTCTACTAACTACGAGGACAGCGGTGAAGGTTGAGGGCAGGAAGGGGTGGGTCCACATGAGCCATGTTAAGCTATGTAATGAACTGAAATCCGACCCAGGCTCATCCACCCCTTCCAAAGACTGTATCGAGCCCAGTGACTTTAAAACTTCAGAACGAGAAAAAACTCCCCAAGAGGAATACAGACTCAAGCTCCGATCTAGCAAGTCAATTGTTTAAGTCCTCCCCTAGGTGAATCGGTTAAATAGTTTCTGATATGTATCCCCTAGATCGAGATATAGAGAGAGAGAGAGAAGTCAAGAAACGTACATACTGTAAATCACTGCGTAGTCACTGTATAGTGACATTGTTAATAATGTTTTTTCTAAGTCTTCTGATAATAGTTGCAAGTATAGTTCTCCCTCTCTACTACCCTATTTTCAAGCGTGAACAATCTGCTTACAATGCCTCTGCTGAACACACTTTTAGCGAGTTACCTCCACATGAACTCTCCTACAGACTTGCGCTGCGCAACAACACATTCATTAGTATGCTACATCATTCCCATCAGACTAACAATGCTACAGACTGCTGGATATGTGGCCGACTCCCTCCCTATCAGAATTACAAGGGAGCTCTGCCCCTCTTTCCGTACCCGTTCACTCGCAATGGTTCCTGCGGTGCATGGTTTAAAATAATTAATTCCTTAGATCCTGATATTGCTGTTTTCGACGGGGGCTGGGTTTGGGGTAACTTGAACTTGGTCCTGCTCAACGTCTGTTACCCTGATAAGGAGGGACTCCCCACTCGAATAGGAACTGATCTAGAAAATGAAGTGTATGGATTAGGTAATTACACAATTACCCTTATGATTCTTACTGTTGAGTCTGAAGATACACCAGATATGCCCATTATGTCAGTACTACCAGTTACTGGTGAATTATGTATCAGGAAGAAAGGTTCAGTACACTTAGGTCATAGTAAATGTACTACTGTGGTCGAATTCAGTGATCATGGTAAATCGTCCTTTAAAGCTATTCGTCATTCCTATTTTGTTTGTGGTCATACCGCATACATACGCCTACCTCCAGATTGGGATGGTACCTGTTACATTGCATTCCTTCTGCCACCTGTTTTCCTAGCTCCTCCTGATTACCACAGAAATACAAATCTAGTGAAGAATAGACTCAGAAGAGATATCCCACTTGTCGACTACACAGAAACGGCATGGGAACAGTACACCGATTTTAATAAAGGATTCTTTTTCTTTTTAGGACCTGTTCAAAATAGTAAACTAATACGCAGATTAACTAGAACACTTGAAGCAGTAGTGAATGAAACTGCCTCCGCCCTAGGTAACTTAACAGAAGAGCAGTCCGCCATGCGGGTTGTTGTTCTTCAGAATCGTATTGTTATTGACGTCATCTTGGCAGATAGGGGTGGAGCCTGTAAGGTCATCGGGTCAAGTTGCTGTGTTTTCATTCCACAAAACGCACCATCTGTATATCAAGCTATTACACGTCTCCATAAAATTGCAAATCAGATACATCAGAATCCAGGCACCTGGATTTGGTCCGGTTGGTTCTGGACAACGTTAACGGCTTGGGGATGGAAGATCCTATCCTTCCTAGGCATTGGCCTAGTCCTAGTATTCAGTTGCTGCCTGTGCCTGCAGTGCGGGCCAGCGATTTGTGGACTGTGTGCCACCTCTTGTATTGAACATTCCAGTTTTCTCTCAAGGCGTAAAAGAAAGAAAGAAGAGCAAATGATGTTACAAGAACAAACTGATCGATTCATGAGGATCGATATATCATGAAGGGTCCGTAGGGAACAAGGAGGGAATGAGGAAATATAAATTTTATGGTCAAGTTGTGTTCCCTAGCGCGTACCCCACCGACTCCATGTACCAGCTTAAAGTGCATGTAACTTCCCTCCTGTGCCAGCTATGAAGACGCAAATACATTTGCGTCCAACGTCAACATGTCCTCTTTCAGATCCACCCTGAATGGATTGAATAGTCCGTTCTTAAGTATACTATGCCAACGTCTTTTTGTAGTGTACCTTACATGTTTTTCCGCTCTGGCAAGGTAGGCCCTGAATTTCTGCCATCGAGCCTCTTTTCTGGCTTCTGACTCTGAAAGCCTCAGCCCAGGCTGCCTCTGTACCCGTGAACTCTGACTTACTTCCAGCGCGGCCCACCGCGCTCAGCTCAGCCTGCTGCCTGCCAAGACTGACTATAACCTTCGAGTTATCTGTTCCGCTCCTCGAAAATGCATTCCTGCCTACTAGCTTCAGTAAACATCTCCCTCAGCTACAGGGCCAAAGGGCCGACCTGTCTCCGTGCAAGTAATTCATAGCCTCTGTTACCATGCTCCCATGGAAGGCCCCTTGCCCCCACGCTTCTCATGCAGACACTCAGGCGCTTATACACGCACGCACAGCTAGTATAGAATAGCTTCTGCCCCAGAGACCTTTCCGTTCAGATAATATGGTTCCCAAACATCAGATATCAGATATGATAGAAGTACAAGTTGATCTGACATGCCAGACTTCTGTCTCTTTCCGTCAGAGAAAATGTCAAGTCCCCTGCACCCTCCAGTTTCACGTCTATCACACGTCATGCAGCTGCGCGCGCATCCAAGCTTCCGATTTCTGCTGACATTGCAACATTTCTGTTAAGTGCCACCCCTTGGTGACACCTGTCTGTGACGTTTCTAGCACACACCTCCAGTTCACGCCTAGTCCACGCCTTCTGATTACGTACTAGTAACACGTGGATACTGTTATCTTGTCTTCTCTCAGCTGTTACGCCTACTGTACTGTTTTCTATGACATGAATTAAGTATATAAGCTATGTACTGTCAATAAAATGTAGCGCGCTCCTTCTATCCCTTCTTCCACCCCTGCGGTGGGAAGAACATGATATTCTGGTCTTGACCATTCCTTTTTAAGGAATAAAACCCCTAAGAACTCTAACACCACGGACTCTGTTTTTTTCTTTCCGATTGAGTTATTATTGATTAAGTACTTACCTGCATAGAAATTAAAAGAGTAAATTATATATATTTACATCAGGCGGGTGCAGCATCTCCAGTTCCCGTCGAGACACTCGCGGTTCTGCGTGTTATGGTAGTAATGGGGCTTAACGTAGTTGATCTGGGCAGTATCGGGTTGTGTCCGCGGATCGTCTTGCCACCCGTCTCTGTATACAGCCAGTAGGCCGCACTTCTCCCACCGGGGGCACGATCACCAGGCCCCCGAGCTCCCCCACTCCTCACCTCCGGTTCTGCGGTTGCTCTGTAGTCCTCTGCTTGCGTTCTCTGGGCGTCTGCCGGGCCCCTCGCAGTGGGCCCCTTATGGCCAAACCGGGGCCCCAACTTCGTGATCCGGGTCGGCCCCCGGACACCCCAGGCGCTGATGTGGGGGACAGGTCTTCTTTCGCCAGGCCCCCGTGGCCGTCCCGCCTGCCGCAGCTCCACGCAGGCCCAAGCCGGGGCTTTAGGTTGGTGCTCCAAGGCAAGGAGCCCCGTAGGATCAAGGCCCAGGCACCAGGAGGGCTAGCGCGGGACCAAACGCACTCGAAGTGCTCAGGCGCTCACCCCCAGTGCCTACTCCTGAGTCTCTCAGTCCGCCGACGGGTGCCCAGCGTTTGATTCACGCCACAGTGTAGGCCTTTGTTGGAGGTCAGGGCCTCGCGTACCTGGGCCGCCATTCGCCCTGAGTTTTGCCGCTGGGGTCTGTGGCCCTAGTGTAGCGTCGGCAACAGCAGCTTCCCTGTGTTGAGTGCGGCGTTGCAGGGACCTGGCAGCATGGGGCAGTTCACTTCAGGGTCCACCTCGGTCTGCCCTCGCCGGCCCCGCTCCCGGTGTAGGCCCAGACCGGGGGCTGGATTTGTTGAGTGCCGGGTCTCAAGCCGCCCCAGTCGCGGAGCGGAGACTGTCCCCTTAATGGGCCCTGATGTCTTGGGGGGGTCCCCGGTGGCAAGGGCCCGCCTCGGTCTGTATCTGCGGCTCCCGCAAGCGGATAGGAGGCCCCGGGGCAGGATCAGGCCCGATCCACCGCCGATCCCCACTGCAGCGCGCGTCCGCTCCGGTCAGCATTCGTGCCGGCGATGGCGGCGGGGAAGTGCGTTTTCGCTGTCTGGGTCTGCACTCCGGGCCTCACCGCTCCCCGCGGGTGCAAGGGGGACCAAAGTGCTGATTTGGGGCTACTGTGGGGGGTCACAGGGGATTAGGGCGAAGAGCTCCGTGGTCAGACCTCCGTCTTGGTCGCCATCTTGGCCACGCCCCCCCGATACATATTTTAACGATAAAACACGGCATTTGTTTATGGCAAGTTCATTTGCAGATACAGGTTGTTCGTTGCTTCCTAACAGACTATTTGTTCTAACTGATATCTCTAATTGATTACTAGCGGCCTGTTCTAATTGTTCTCGGGTGTCGTATCCTTGTTCTGTTGTAGTTTCTCCGCCAGCATTTATTTGCCCAGTTGGGCCATATTCCAAGTTAAATTATCCAATAGGGCCTTCTGGCTGATTTCCTGATATATGGTCGATTTTGTCCTCCTCATTGGCCTTTCGATGAAGTGCTTTAGAATCCGGTGTTTGTTCGTTGACTACTTTGTCCTTTTTTTCCTAATATCAACTTTAACTTCTAGTGGAAGCGGTACTCCTCCGTTGTGTGTATTCTTGATGTTATCAATTTGTTTACACCCATTTGCTATTACAACCATCCTTGTCTTATCCAACACTCTACATTTCGTTTCTTGTGAGAATATTTGATTCGGAGGATTTACTAGCTGTAATAAATCCATTTCCTCTGTATGTACATTTCTTCGTCCTTCTTGATCTTTCCATTGCTGGTCTTTAGTTTGGTCGAAAACCCAATCTACGTCAACTTCATTAAGAACAACTAAGTTCTGTTTTGACTCATTTGTTGGCTTGATTGAGGTCTGTAGAGTTTTCAATTCTGGATCTAAATGCATTGCCGTGAGTGCTGTTGTTGGATCTCTTATAAAATCTCATTTCTGAGGGATCTTTGTAGATCTTTCAAACATCCTAGCCATTGGTAAAACTAGAGTCTGATTCACCCCCTTAGTTTGAGCTTTAGCTGTAGCCTTATTTAGTACTTTAGGTGCTTGATTTTTTCAGACGCTTTTTTTGGAGTACCCAAAGTTCTTTCTTTTCCTGAGCGCAATTCTAGTGGCTACCTCACTTAATTTACAGGGAAGTGCAGATTTTTTTGTATGCCACGGTGTGCGCGATTATATGCGGAAGGGCAGTACATAGACAAGTGTGTACAGTGAGGAAAAGATTCACTAAGTAGATTCCAGCTATAGTATTATGCAGCTCAAGGCTCCACAGGCGCTGGTTCGTGCAGACGCTTGAAACAGTCCTTACACTCTGGCCGGTCGCCAGTTGCACACTACCTTTCTTAGAGTCCTGTGCGCCCTTTTGAGTCTTTTGGCGCTCACTGGATTACACTCACTGCACTTTGCTGTACCTCAGGGGCTTGTAAGATCAATGCCTATAAGTCCACATGACTCAGTGCTCAGGGCTCGAGGCACTGACACTACCTCCGTCTCAACCTCCAATCCTTCCGCTCCTCGTGCGCCACCGCAACCAATTCATACCGGGTCCCAGCACTGATAGTCAATCTCCAACCATTCTTGTCAGGGTTATTATTTGTTTGTTAGTAAGTTAAGGTGTTTGATGGCTTATTAGCTTTTTCTGACTAGATGATCAGAAGGGCCTCGCAACTCTGAGGCGGGAAATCAGCTGAGAGTCAGGTTAAAGACTCATTCTCATTCTTATTACCTCTAAAAACAGTACATTTGTGGCGCTTGCGGCATATGCGGAACACTGATGGCACACGAGGCAAAGCGGGACTCACAGAGCTCTCACAGAGCACACGCGGTCACTGCAATACCTGCAGCACCTGCGTCGCCAACGGCACAACAGCTCTATGTCCCACAGTACACCGCGGCTTAGGGCTTATGGTCCCTCTGATGTGCATGAGGTGTGTACAGTGCCTACACAGTGCCTACCTGCTCGTGGCGGCGCCCATGGTGCTCAATCACGCTGGTTGTCCCGCTCACAGCTCAATTGTAATGGCGCTCCAGCGCGCCCCCCCCGGGTGCACATGTGGCTCGTTTGGCTTGTGCGGCCCGTAGCTGACTGCTCACGGTTTTCACTAATTAGCGGCACAAGTTAGCGGCAAGCTGTTGCAGATTCGGTTCTCTTGGGCCTCCTGGCCTCCCGGCCTCCCGCTGCTCCGCTTCGCCATCTCCGCCGTTACCACCACTACCACCACTACCGCTGACGAGCACGTGCTCGCTCAGGTCTCCTGCAAGGACATGAAAAAGCAATAAATGTATTCCAGTGAAGACCTGGAGTAAGTCCAACACAACACATGACCAACCACTGGTACTGCAACTGCTTGCCATAGAAAATAATGGATGCAAAAAGAACAATTGATGGGCAGAATGCTTATCAATGTCAAACATTCACCCCAGTACAGAGATCTGGGCCTAAATCCATCATTTTCTGATCCCCATGCCATTCCAGTTTTGACCCAGCCATATGCAAATCAGTCTTGACCATGTGCCTCATGGGAACAGTTCAGCCCGAACTGCCAAGCCAGGTTCTCCCTGGACTGCAAACAAGCATCCTAGGACCGGTGTCAGGGTTCCACCCTTCATCAGCGAGGCTAGCTTGACTCCGGTGGTATGGAAAGCACAGCACCCAAGTCTGGGCATACCTGTCCCACTCGAGGTGACAAATGCAAAAAGAACAAGTGATGGACAGAATGCTGATCAATGTCAAAAATTCACCCCAGTACCCTGCTCCCCATGCCATTTCAGTTTAAACTAAGCCATATGCAAATCAGTCTTGATGATGTTCCCCATGGGAACAGTCCAGCCCGAACTGCCAGGCCAGGGCCTCCCTGGACTGGAATCAAGCATCCTGTACTGGTTTTGAGGCATCACCCCTCATTAGTCAGCCTAGCTTGACTACAGTAGCATGGAGAGCAGGGCCCCCTGTCACTGCACCACTGGATCAAGCTAGCCTGGCTTTGCAGTTCGGGCTCGATTGTTCTCATATAGAACAAGGTCAAAA
Source organism: Lissotriton vulgaris (assembly GCF_964263255.1). NCBI lineage: Eukaryota > Metazoa > Chordata > Amphibia > Caudata > Salamandridae > Lissotriton > Lissotriton vulgaris. The sequence continues at coordinate 335,643,656 of NC_141685.1, read as the reverse complement.
TTGACTAGCATGGGGGGCGTGGCTTAACAGGCGATGTGATGGATGTGCTTTGGAAGGGCTCCCGCTGTCACCAGCCACCAGCGGCAATTAAAGCGGAGCTGGGGTATCTTTGAGCACGACCCCCGGGCCATATCGGGAGTGCCTGAACGCCAGGAGCCTGTGGACGAGCTTTGAGCCCCTGGGAGATAGCCGGTGGGCAAAGAATTGAGGAGCTGAGAAATGGGCTTTGAGCGGCGATCCGCCATCTTGGGCGACTTCTGACGGAGCAGGTCGCGTGGTCGGTGGCTGAACGGCAGAACCTGCAGGGCGAGGAGCAGGAACGGCCCCCAGGATGCGGGGAGAGAACCTGCGGATCGGGTGACAACGGGCAGACTTTGGTCCCCCGGGGGCAACCAGTAAGCGGGTCAGGAGGAGCTTGGCTGCAGACTTGGAGAGGCGACCCGCCATCTTGCGTGGCCTGGTACAGTGGGGCCCGCGCCCGGAGACTGGCAGACAGGGCACTTACACGCCGGGGACAGTGCTTCACTCCAGGATACAGGGAGGCAGACAGTGGAGTCCGGACGGAGGAAACAGCTCCTGGCTCGGGGACAGTAGAGCATCCGTGAAGGGCCCAGTCGTGGGCCAGAAGAGGTGACCTGCCATCTTGGGGGCAGTGTGGTGACGAACTGGGCCTGCGTCCCCAGGCTAGATGGTGAACCGAGCAGTGTGGGCCGAGCCGGGAGGGCGGATAAGGGCTCAAGGGAGGATAGCTCCGATCCAGGGGCCCGGGACCCGAAGGCAGAGGCAGCCTGACATTTTAAGTGCTGGACTGGCGTGGTGCAAGCGCCTTACGGGAGCGACAGAGAGCTGCTGGACTGCCCCTGTGTGAGCCGGCTGGAGATTCAGGACCGCCGGGTGGGGAGCTGGCCCATGGTCCATAGGCAGCAGGGGAGGAACTCGGCGACGCGACCGGTGAAGCGGCTCTCGGTAGGACTGGGCCTGAGCCTTGAGGCAGCAGACATCGGTTGCGGGTGAGGCCCTAATCTCTAGTGGGGCAGCGAGGTGGAGAGCTGATTTGGGGCAGAGCCGGACATCAAGGTGAGCGGAGCTGGTCCAGGGAACCGGGCGGCAGTGGACAGCGCGGCCCGGCATTTTAGGGCGCGAGGATTACATTGAGAGGCCCAGCATCGTGAGCGACGGACCTCTGGCGGGGGAAGGTGTGGGCAGCCTGTCAGCCCTTGTGTGATCCCCCTGCGCTTTTTTGGCTAGTTGAACAGTGGGGTACATGGCGCAGCATGGGGGCTTGCTGTAGGGGCCCTGAGTGACTCGTCGGGAAGCTCCACTCACCTGACTGTTTGGGACTTGCCTGAGGTGTGAAGTTGCGACATCAGTGGAACTTGGCACGATGGCCTGGAGGTATAGCGGCCTGATCTGCAGCCTGGAATTGGGGATGTGCTAGCTGTTGGCTGGGGGAGGCCTGCGGGGATTGAGTGACTCTGGAGAGACAGTTACTGGCGAGGCCGCAGAGGCCTTCTGTAGATGTGTTGTGGCTGGTCGAAGCTCGCTTTTGCCATTTGAGCGCCCCGGGATTAGACTGCGACTGGAGAGGGGTGTGATTTAGTGCACTGGGCAGGCATCTACTCTCAGTGGCCTGAAGCAGGGGGAGCCCTGTTGACCTGTTGTGATCCTTGCCTCCACCACCCCAGGGTCGTGGGAACTATTCGGGTGTTCTGTGCTGTAAACTTGCCCCTACCCTCCCATTGTTGGTAGCCTGGGCCCCTGGCTGCGGGCTGGTGATCCCCACACGTAGCCTTGAACCCCACGGGTGGCAGGGTGGGTCTGTCTGGGTAGGATAGAGTGGAGGAGTTGGTGAGGGAGTGTGGACCTTTGCTTGGTTTCTTGCCCGGCGACCCGTGCCCTGGCCCCCCCGTGCTTGCATCTGCGGATCTACTACCCGGGGTACTGCAGGGACCACCCGTGCCTCTCAGCTGGGAATAGGGAAGCTGGCAATGACGTGCTCCAAGGGAAACAAGGCCGACCCGACTGCAACCCCCAGAGACAATACTGTTGTGGCAATGTGGGGAAAGGCGGGTGCGCCTGCCACCGTTGAGGGCTCATCTCAGGCCACTGGGGACTCCCCGCCGGTCACCCAGGCCTTTATGAACACCTTCATGTCGGAACTGAAAATGGAAATTGGATCGCTGCGGTCTGAGGTGCACACATGTGTGAAGGAACTGCGGAAGGAGGTCACGGATCTTGGGGACAGAGTGGACGGGCTGGAGAGGACGATGTACACCCGCACAGAGGACCAGGAGCAGCTATGGCAGCGTCTGGTAGCCCTTGAAGAGCAGAATATCGAGCTTCAAGTAAAGCAGGAGGACTTGGAGAACAGAAGCCGCCGCAATAACCTCCGCACTATCTCCTTCGGCAGAACCCAGACATCTTGCAAGCTGACACCAAGCGCATGCACACCCTAGGTACCCTCGCCAGTTCTGGGCTGCAGCGGAACCAAAGACAGCAGGAGTGGCAATACTGTGCAGGGCTGGCATCAGGCGGGGGGCGACAGGACCTATCGGAGTGGGGATGGGCGCTTCCTAGAGTGAGTGTGAAGGTTGGGCGACGCCATTTCACTTTGTGCAATATTTATGCCAGGCACAAGACCGCTACCTTTGGGATCTTTTGAGGGAGCAGGTACCACAGGGAGGCCCCTCGCTCATCTTAGGGGGAGACCTCAATCTGGTCTGGAGCCCGAGATGGACCGCAGTGAGGGTTCTTTTAGTGGCGCGGGAAAGAAGCTTCCTAGGACCGGTTTCTGGCTATACAGCCGTCTTCAGCCAGGCTTGCTTGAATCCAGTGGAAAAGTGAGCAAGGGACTCACGTCTGAGCATACCCTGCCAACTTATGGAGAACAAAGCAGTACAAAAGGGGGTGGTGATGGACGAAGCATCTGAACCAATCAAACGCTCACACCCAGTCAACAGATCTGGGTTTAATCCATCACCGTTCTTTAGCCCACTCTGCCACCCCAGTTCAGACATGGCCATATGCAAATCAGTCTGACCCTGTGCCTCATGGGAACAGTCCAGCCCGAACTGTGACTGGGGGTGAATGTTTTGCCAATGTGCAACATTCCGTCCATCACCTTGTGTGTTTAGAAAATAATGGAGGCACACAGTTAAAATAGAACCCCATTAGTAAATTTTTCAAATTAATTAATTTATTTCAACTTTTAAAATATACATTTCGTTAAAGGGAAACAAAATTACATTCTATGGACAAATATTTCTTTAACTATTTTTTCATTAAAAAGTCAATATAATTGATTGACATAGTCATTTTTATAGCTCAGGATAGATGGCAATATGCTAATCCCATGTTTAAGACCTCTGCTAGGAAAACAGACATTTGTGGTGAGTAATGTTAATGTGTTGTCAGTGGTGTTGTAGAGTGTTCCATCTGAGAGAGCTGCTCTCCACCTAAAACATAGGAACTTCCCAGGGTTCCCAGCTTCCTTTCATATGTAAGACCTACTGGTGATAGCGAGTAGTTGGTTATAGTTAGGATTAAGTTTTCCCGTAGACAAAGTGTTTTTTGTTTTGTTAATAATTTTGGTGCAGAATTACAAATCTTCACAAATCTTTCAAACCTAGTGTCCCAGTGACTTAGCTGCTGTTTACGAAAATTCTGGGTGATTATTCAAGTGGGAGCCAAGAAAAAGTGGGGATCCTCAAATGCCTTTTCCCCATGCAATGTCTATGGGGATTTTGCATTTTTTTAACTCTACTACAGACCGAACCGCAGAACGAAATTACACCAAATTTGTCAGAAAGGGGATCTTGGTCCAAAAAGTGACCTTCATGTAATGTGGTGTATACCGCTCAGTAGTTTGGGGTTATTAAAGAAAGAAAGTTATAGATATCTAGGAATGCAGTGCGAAGGCCATGCGCTTCGGGGGTTGTATTAGTATAATATATAATATATTACTTTACGTTAAAAAAAACATAGAAATTCACCGAAAAAAACTATGGTTACAGGGATAATATAGTTGGGTGGAAGTTTTGCCCACACAAAACCATATAAATTCAGCAGTTATAGTTATACTTATCAGAGGAAATTATAACTCGTGCCTGTTAAGCAACTTTTGGCCACAAGATATAATTTCTTAACATAAGTATGACTATAACTGCTGAACTTCTATGGTTTTGTGTGGGTAAAACATCAGCCTAACTATAACGTCCTTGTAACCTTTGTCTTTTACAGTTAATATATATATATATATATATATATATATATATATATATATATATATATATATATATATATATATATATATATATATATATATATATATATATATATCTCTGCAATACCTCGCAGTACTTTCACCGTTCCTAGGTGAAAATAACAAGGCAAGGACCACTTCCTGTAGTTTTCTGCAGTGTTTATTAACCCCAACAGCTAGTCATGACGCGTTTCGGCCGTCCCTGCGGCCTTGGTCACATCAGTAGGTAATATATATATATATATATATATATACATATATATATTCACAAAAAAAAACATAGGTTTCACATCAGTTATAGTTAGCTGAAAATTTTACTGACATAAAACCAATGAAATTCCACGTTATAGTTAGTTGGACTCACTATAACTTGCGCGCCTGCAATGCACTGCTGATGACGTCACATATTACATCACTCATGACATGGTCAGTGACATCATTCATGTTTTTTTGTTTTTGGAGCGCTCCCGGTGCGCGCCCCGGGGAGCGCCCGGGAAAGCGTTTTTCTATAAAGCGCACCGGGGCGCGCTCCGGGGAGCGTCCCGTGAGCGGCAATATCGCAAACGAAAACATGATCGTGACGTATCGCGTAGCCGCGACCGCGTGATACGCACGGCGTAAGCGCACCCGGAAGTACTCGAGCGAATACGATCGCGCAACGTAAACATCCGACGCGCTTACGCTACGCGACCCGGAGCGCGCCCCCGGGCACACCCCGGGGCGCGTAGCGTAAGCGTGTCAGGTCATGTGACCTGAAAATAACACTTTTCAATGGTTCATAACAGTTTTAGTTTCATAATGATGAAGCCCCTGGTCTTGTGACCTGAAAATAACACTTCTCATTGGTTCAGGACAGTTTTTTTTCTAAATGATGAAAGACCCCACCTTTTTTCCTTATTCTGACTTTGTCCTTTGACTGAGGAAGACCTGTTTGTACATCTCTGTACCTTTTTGATCTTTATAATGGCTTCAGTAGCAGCAGCAGCTGGTGCATCTGCCCCACCACCACCACCACCACCACCAACAGGACCAGCTCAAGATTATATTGGTGGTCAAGAAGAGGAGGAGGAGGAAGAGGAAGAGGAGGAGGGGAGGAGAAGATGGCTGCCTGAAGAAAATACCCCATACAAGCCCAAGCCACACATTGTATGGGAGTTTTTTTCACTCCCAGAGGGCAAGAAAAAAGTGAATGCGGCCAAGGTAACTTGCCTAATCTGCAATGAAGAACTCTCAAGGGGCAACCCAAACAAAAAATATTCCTTTGGTAACTATACCATGATTCGACATATGACCCGTAAGCACCCTAACAACTATTCTCGTGCAGAGCTCAGGGAACTGGCCAGTAACCTCCCCCAGTCTTCAAGGACCACCTCCCAAAGAAACGAACCCACTTCATCGGGACCAGAAACATCAGAGATGATGCCTTGTATTCAGCCAAGATGTGCTGATTTTAAAATCACTTGTTCTGCATGTGGCAAGCTTATCGCCTATGGTGAAAAAAGCGTAAAGCTCATCGTCCTTGCAGGTGATAATCACAAGTGCCCCAAAAAGAAGTAATTTTTTGGGTTTTTTGTTTTTTTGCTCCAGTTGAGCCAGTTTCAATTCCCTTTTTTTGTTTCTCCCCCTAAAAAAATACAAAATAAATATAAAACTGTTTTGAAAAGCCAAAAAAAGTACAAAATGTTCAAAAAACACAAAAAAATATATAAAACAACAAAAAGAAGAAAAAAAAAGTTCTTTTTAGAACTACCTCCAATTTCTAAAAAAAGGCTTCATTTTTTAAAAACTCGGTCATCTTTTTTCCTCATAGTACGCTCCCCGGTCCGCTCCCCGGTGCGCGTACCGGGCGCTCCCCCCGCGCAAAACGAAAAAAAAAATATTTTAAATGCCCCGCTGGGCCCTTTTATAGCCCCCACATCAAACCTAGGGGGTCAAAGGGGGTCTATCACTGACGCCTTATGGTCATTTCCCCCTTTGATTTAGCCACCTCTTGTGTCTCGATTTGACCGAGACACAAGATGGCGGCCGCTCCGGACTGTTTCGAATGTTTACAGACACCCGAGAGCCAATCAGCTTTCCGTGCGCACCTCGCGTGGCGCGCCCGGAGCGCTCCCCGGGGCGCGTACCGGGGCGCTGCTATAGATATTTATATATTTTTTCACCTAAATTACTCAAAATCCACTGGAGCACATATCTTGAGACATAGCAAAGGCACATCGGGCTACCAGTCCCTACAATTTTGCCAAATTTGGTGGAAATCCATTCAGCCGTTCGGGCTAAAAGTGAAATCGACCGCCCTATGGAAATTAACATGGGGAAAATGCGTTTTGGGACCCCCTTTTATCTCTGCCCCCGCTTGACGAATCCCCCCCAAACTTCCAGGGAAGGACCAGAACGCCGCGAGGCCATTTTGAGGAAATTTTCAGTCAGATTCGTCAACCGGCGCCAAAGTTATTCCAAATAGAATTTTAAGATTTAACATTGAAAAAAATCCTAACTATAACTACCTACTGGCGACCGCCAGTAGGTAATATATATATATATATATATATATATATATATATATATATATATATATATATATATATATATATATATATATATATATGTGACAGGCACCTTGAGCATTGGGGGTGTGGGTCATTCTATACTCACTGCACGAGGTGGCAGGAAGGGGCTCAGGGGTACAGTTTCACCGGGCTGCAGTGGTTTTAATTGCTTTGGAGACATAGTGGCAGCATAGAGAGGTGGTGCAGAGTGCATGTAGATATTGGTAGGGATGGGCTCTCAGCATGTAGCCAGAGGCACTTCCCTTAGAGTACTCTCTTGGAATGTGAATGGGCTTGGAAACAAGCTGGGGTGAGGGGTGGTGCGACGGTATCTGTCTTGACAGGGTATGGACCAGATCCTGTTGCAAGAAACAGACCTAAAGGGTTCCAATTGCGATTTCCTGGGAAGGGGTAGATTTCGATCTTTGGGCATGCAGGATACCCCAGCGAGAGCCCAGGGGGTTGCAATCTTGGTTCGTAGGTCCATGGTATCCCAAATAACACATACATGGGCTGATCCGTCGGATTGTTGGGCGACAGTCAGTGGCTTGTGAAATGATAACAACTGATGGTGGCCTCCTAGTAACTTTCTCCCAGTCTCCAATGGCCTGGCCTGGAAAGTGGCTGCCCAGAGGTTGTGGTGTTGGTCGGGGGGACCTTCACCTAACCCTGCATGGTGCTGAGGATCATATGGTACAGATGGGGTGATGCCCAGGGATGGCCCAAGACTTCGCTCCATTCTGAGATCCATGGGGCAGGTGCCGGTGCATCCGGGGCAGCGGCAGCTATCATATGCAGCTAACACTTCTCATTTGTTGGCTGACTTGGATTAATTTCTGGTACCTGGGTCACAAAGTTCTAGGTTCAGCAACACCACCTACCAGACTAGACAAATCTCAGATCGCTCCCCGATTGCTAAGGAGCAGAGAGTTCCCGGCCCCATCCTAGTTCTGATTAGTGGTTGGACACATGGGAGCTAAAGGGCTGGGATATTCACCGACGTATCTCAGAGGTGTCTGGCCATTACTTCTGGAAGAATGCGGACTCGGTGTCCTCAGTAGTGATACTTGAGAGGGGTATTCGGCAGTGGTCAGTCGAATGTGCATGTGCTGGGGAAGGACAGGGAGTGACTTCATAAGGTGCTGTAGCTGGAGAGGGAGCTGTCGGATGGGGAGACTGAGTATGTGGAGCAGTCAGACCTGGATCATGAACAGTTGTTGGCCCAGCTGCATTAGCAATATAAGTGGCTGGTACATTGGGAGTTGAGGACCCTTCACCGAGTGTGGCACAACAGGCGGGGATCAAGGTGGGCAAGATGTTGGGCTGGTTGACCAAGAAAGAGGAGGGCCAATGATGGATCCCGGCGGTCTGTACACTGAGGGGGAAGCGGGCAGACATGTCTGCGGTGATTGCTTAGACCTTTGCTCATTATTTTCATATGCTTTATACTTCCTGCTTCTCACAGGAGGCAGTGGTGGGCATGCATGGGTTTGTGTGTGATCTCCTGGTACCAAGTTTGGGCAGGGAGGCCTGGGTATTGCTTGAAGTTGCGATTATGTAGATGCAAATTGCGGGAGCCCTTACTTGCTCTGTTTTATGAAGCGTCCACTGGATCTTTGGCAGATGCAAGTTGTATTGATCCATAGGGACGTTGCCTGTTATCAACCAATTACTTTGTTGAAAGTGGAGACTAAGCTCCTCATAAGGTCTTGGTGAACCACTCCAGATCAGTCAAAGTTATTGCCACATATGTCTATGCACCACAATCTCTAGTGGCTCTCTGAATGCCTGGCTCAGGAACTTAGCATTGGGGAACTGGCCCTTCTCTTGGTGTTGGACGCTGAGAAGGAGTTTTACTCTTGGAGTGGTCTTATCTGTGGGCCCTTCTCGAGGGCACGGGCTTTGGCCCAGAGTTCCAGGCATGGGTGGGGCTCCTATATCATAGCCCTAAATCAAAGGTGAGGCTCAATGGGACACCATCAGAGGAAATTGAGCAAGGTTGAGACACCCGGCAACAGTGCCACCTTTCCTTGCTGCTCTTTGTGGTCGCGACACAGTCATTGGATGCCTGGATTAGGTAGGATACACAGTTGAGGGGTCTCAGCTGAGGCGAGGACTGGGAGGATGTGGTCTCATTGTTTGTGGATGATGTCTTGCTCTACCTTTCTGATCTGGACCACTTGTTGTCAAGGGTTATGGCAATACTGTGGGTCTTCGGGTTATTCTCAAGTATAGCGGTCAACTGGGGTAAATCCATCTAGCTGGATGCCACAGGGTGACTGGCCCTGCAGTTGGTGAGATCAGATTTTGGCTTCACCTACTTTGGTCTTTGTGACTGAGGACCACACACTTTTTTATGAGAGGAACACAGGGTGGACACTGCAGAACTTTCATAGGGATGTGGAGCACTGGTGGTGGCTGCTCCTTCCCCTAATGGGTAGGGTAGCCTTGTACTAAACTATCTATCTCCCTAAGCTCCTCTATGTGGTGCAAAACTCGCTGTTTGAGGTGCTGGACCATTTTTTTGAGTGGTGGAGGACGTCTTGGTCCTTCTATGAAATGGATGTGCCCTGAGAATCGCTTTCAGGACATTGGCAAGGTGCCCAGCGATTGTGGATATCCCCTTCCAGATCAGCATTTGTATTACTGAATGGCCCGCTTGCAACTGGTCAATGATTTGACATTTGCAGACCAAAGGCAACTGGCCCAGATGGCCAACAGGCAGGCATTGGAACCATGCAGCAACATGCAATGGATTTATGGGGCATGAAAGTTGACGGACCTCGTAGCATGTGACGCGCAAGTTGGGCTGGGTGAGCGGTTAACCCTGGAGATGCCGTCAGGGGACTCATGGGATTTGGCTGAGCTCCGAAGGGTATCGGGCACCAGTCGCTGGGATTTGATAGTCATCTCCAAGGTTGGAGACCTGTGGGGGTGGGGGGTAGGATTGGCTGACATTTGCAGCCTGCAGCACCAATACAAGATGCCGGAGGGCCAGTTTCTGTGATACTTACAGATTAGAACCATCTTGAAACAGATCTCCTATCCCCAGGACTTTGAGGACGAGAGCCCACTGGAGTACTGGCACTGACCACCCTGCTTCACCAGTATGCCATTTTCCAGCTGTAGTCAGTCTACACTACTCAGTGCCACACGGGCTCCACTGCAATGGCTGAGGGAGCATCGGGAATGTGTCTTGGCTCGCTTGGAGGATGAAGAGTGGGGAGCGGCCTGTGGGTATCCTGTGAAGGTGGCTATTCAGGAGGGGTTCTGGCTCATCCAGCTGAAGCTGCTGCACCGGGCTTACTACTAATGTACTCAGATCCGGGCAATGGGTTAGTGATATTCAGACAGGTGCCTGCAGGGATGTGGACAGTGGTATACATTCATACACATACATATGTGGATTCCTGCAACTGCTGTGAGGAGGTCTAGGATGGGCTTTTGGAGGTGGGTGGGGAGATCCTGGTGCTCATTCCTCGGTTGGTCTGCATGTGCATATGGGATCAGGTGATGCTGGATAGATATACAATCTTGCTTTGCAGTGTGGCACAGCAGAGACCAGGTGGTACATGGTGACAGGTGAGGTTCTGAGAGTTGAGTGCTTCCAATGGCGAGGAGCTGGGAGGCCAATAAGGAATAGTGCCAGCGGGTGGAGTAACGCGTTTATCGGGTGCTGGGTTGCCCCTAGAAGATTCCAAAGATATAGGATCGGTGCCTTGAGGAGTAAGGGGAATGAGGGGAAGGACTCGGGTGGAGTGGAGGGAACCGGTACATTTTGGGAGCTGTATGGGCCTGCTGTGGGCCTCTGGGACCTATGAACTGAGTGGGGTCTCTTGATTTTGCTTTGATGTTTGCAGTCTCGATCAGGCTGGTACTGCCATGTGTTGTTCATCTGTATATATGTGCTGCTGCTCCCTGGGGGGGTTGGTTGGGGTTATGCATTTGTGGTTGTTTATGAGTAACCACAATCGAAATGTTTTTTAAAAATCAGTGAATGACTCTCGAGTTACAAATGATTTGAAAGTCGTGCCAGCTGCCTTTTTAGGTGCCGCAATCGATTGTCATATTATGATTAACTATCGAATCACTTCTGAATCAAAATTATTATGCCCCTCAAATCCCTTCTGACTCAAGAGATTCCAGCTGTTATAAAATGAAGGGACAGAAAAACACTTTAGAGAGTGTCTGACCACACACAAAGACCATGCCCCTGCCGCTTGCGCGCAAATGGTGTGTACTGTGGGGTTTTGGTACAGGAGGGGGGATGGAGCAAGTCTGAGCCTGGTAAATATTTGGAAAAAGGGGACCCCTATATAATATAGTAGCACTTGCTATACATAGGGAAGAAACAGAGTTAGGAAAGGTCTATAGCAAAGTGACAGACATTGATTAGATAGTACAATTTGCGGTTTTTTGTAGATAAAAACCTAGACTGAAACAGTATATTAAGTCCACTTGTGTACAGAAACCAATGAGCAAAATAATTTCTGATAGAGCTTTATTGTTTATTGTTGTTGACTATTTTTCTTTTGTTTTCTACTATTTTTTGTATATATAGTTTTTATAAGTGATTATGTGTTTAAATTTTATATAGTCTTGAATTAAAAAATACAGAAGAGAAAATACAAAATCAATAAACATGAAACATATATACAGTGATGAAGGCAAAGCGGTAGACACCACTACGCGCGTTTCGGCTCTTGAGCCTTGTTCAGGTGACCGTCTATTGTTAGAGTTTCAAAGAGTCCAGGACTCACAGTTAGGTGTGGCGTGGATATAAAAGGTCAGTCGGTAAAAGCAGCTTCTTAAGATCTTGAGATGTGGAACGATGTAATCCTATAACTTGTCATATGATGTTATGACATCAGAGAAAAGGAGGTGGTAGAACAGTATAGTGGAGGTAGCTTAGATTCAGATCGTTATTTGTGTTGACATTTGTAGAAATCTCCACGAGGATAACTTCCAGTGAATAGATGGTAAGGTGATGAGAGCAATAGTGAAGGAAGCGAGTATTTTATCTCCACAAGTTGATAAAATATCCGGAGGCGAGCAATAATGATGTATAATTGTTAGCACGAATATTTTGTATCCACCTAAAGATAAAGTAGAAAGGATGTCCCAGGAGCGGAAGATACTATGGAGGATGATCTGGTCATAGCATTGCCCGTGAGGTTTGATGAAGATAGTGACGCTCCTGGCAGAAAAGGACTTGTAGCAGTACTCGACCGCCAAAAGAAAGCTGCTTTATGTGCTAAGCCACGTCGGAGTGTGGGATTAGGTGCAGAGGTAACCTCCTTGCGCCTCTCAGATAATTATTTGATAGCGCAGGTCCCACGAGAGCAGCCTATGGGGACCATCAGCAGCTATTGAGGGGCGGATTGCAACACAGTAACTCTCCCTGTTCCAGTCTTTGACCCTCCAGGTTGTATCAGCTACACTCCTTAGCCCATACCGGGCTCACTTTTAGTTTATGAGCACAATCTAGGTCCTGACGAATTGCCGTGATGGCATGAAACATGTTGACCTGATCACAGACGAGGGTTGAACGGGTTCCCCACCCATAACTTGGTTGAGTCCCTATACCCCTCTTATTTTAATAAGGTAGTTAGCTACATGAATCAACTGACCAGAGTAGACTACACTAATTTATTTATTTATTTATTTACGCAACTTTTATAGCGCGACAAATACCCGAAGGTGTCTCGGCGCTGTGGAGTAACTGAAGTTCATCATCCTACCGTCTTCTCACTGGTTAAACAACCATGTTTTCAAAAGCCTACGAAAACTAATCAGATTCGGAGCGGCTTTAATGGCAATTGGCAAGAGGTTCCAAAGTTTTGGAGTGGCCACGAGAAAACGCCTGTCGCCCCAGGTGACTGATCTTGTACGTGGCACCGGCAGGAGACTGGTATTGGCCGATCTTAATTGCCTTCTGGGGGTATGGAGCTGAAAGGCTTCGATCAGGAACCTGGGTCCTATGCCATGTATGGCCTTATAAGCAATACAGAGGGCCTTGAATTTAACGCGGCTCTCAACTCTCAGCCAATGAAGCTGACGAATACCAAGAGTGGTAGATTTGCGGCGAGGGATGTTGAGAAGAATCCTGGCAGCCGCGTTCTGAATAGATTGCAGCTTTGTTATGACACGCTTCTGAGTATGGAGGAAGAGAGCGTTCCCATAATCTATTTTTGAGAAGACTAAGGTAGAAACCAGAGTCTTCCCAGCTGACGGAGGGAGATAAGGTAGCAACTTCTTAATCTTTTTCAAAATGAAAAATGAAGATGACACAACCTTATTAATATGGAGGTCAAAAACCAGCTTGTTGTCAAAAATCACTCCCAGATTTCTGGCTTTTTCCACTGGGACAGGTGGATGGCCAAGCTTTTCTGGCCACCAACCGAGAGACCATTCAGGGGAGAGTTTTCCAAAGGTCATAATCTCGGTCTTGTCCGAGTTGAGCCTGAGGCAATTCAAGGCCATCCAAGTACTGACCTCGAGCATAGCTTTCTGGAAGTTGGCTGCTACAGTAAGGCCATCCTTATGGATACCCAGCACCAGCTGGGTATCATCTGCATACGATGTTAACTGTATCCCATAGGCCTTTATTATCCTCGCTAAGTCCGCTACATAGATGTTAAAAAGCATAGGACTTAGCGAGGAGCCTTGTGGGACTCCACAAGGGAGTGCAGAGATGAGAGAATAAAAGTCTCCAAGCCTTACTGTCTGGGTACGGTTTGCCAGGAAAGACGAAATAAGATCCTTGGCCCGACCATTGATCCCCAGAGCTGTGACACGGTCGACAAGAGTGACATGGTCGACCGTGTCAAAGGCTGCTGACAGATCCAAAAGGATAAGGACAGCCGCCCCTCCCTGATCCATGATCGTCCTGATCTCATCAGAGGCCTTTATCAAGGCAGTCTCTGTTCCATGCCCTTTCCTGAACCCAAACTGCGTTTCGTCGAGAAGTTGGTGAGTCTCGACGAACTCTGAGAGCTGCCTATTCATCAGATATTCGCATACTTTGGCAGGAAAGGGCAGGCACGCAATCGGTCTATAACTTGCGACGGCTGTAGGATCTAAGGAAGGTTTTTTTAAAAGGGGTTTAATAACAGCCTTCTTTCATATACTAGGAAAATGGCCTGTTAGGAATGCATTATTGCAGATTTCCATCAAAGGGAGGGAAATCACTTCTGTGAGCTTCAGCATCACAGACGGAGGACAGGGGTCCAAGGGAGAGCCTGATTTAATAGTGGAGATGATTTTCATCACGTCCTGTTGTGAGACAGGTGAAAAACATGGGAAAGTGTCAGGATTAGGGTGCAACAGTATTTCTTTCCTGCTGTCACCTCTATGTTCAGTTCTGATATCATCTTCAAATGAAGCGTAAATATCTGCAACCTTAGTAGTAAAAAAGATGGCTAATTCATTGCAGAAAGTCTGTGAAGGCTCCACTCCAGGCCCGATGGAGGGGGTGGACAAGGTGGTGACGACGGAGAAAAGTTCTCTGGCAGAGTTAGCAGCGGTCTTAATTTGTGCTGAGTAAAAAACTGTTTTTCGGGCCAAGATCGCCTTTTTATAAATCGTAAGGGCATCTTTGTAAGTTTGTCTAGCTATGGGACAGTAAGCTTTCCTCCAACGCCTTTCTAAATTCCTACAGTGTTGGCGATGTAGACGGAGATCTTCATTATACCAAGGGGCAGAAGGAGATACTCTATTAGGTTGCGTGAATTTCTCTGGGGCCACTAGATCAGCGGCACTTCGGATCCAGTCCTGAAACTCTGAAGCCGATGGTGCCAAGCTATTTCCTCCCTGAGGACAGGAGGAGGCCAAAAAATGCAACATCTGAGGGCGATCTGCAGTTTTCCAGGCCTGAGTACCCATCCTGGTTCAAGGTCTGGGGAGTGGAAAGGCAGCGGATCGTGTATCTAGTTGAAAGATAATAGCCCTATGATCTGACCATGTAATTGGAATAATGTCTGACACAGTAATGTCAGGATCATTAGTAAATAGCCCGTCAAGGGAATGTCCAGCTTGATGTGTGATACCCTTGACTAATTGGTGCAGTCCAAGATTGGCAAAATCAATCGTAAGTTGGGCGGTGTCTGGGTTGTCCTGATCTTCCAAATAGAAATTAAAATCTCCCAGTATAGTGAATTTATCTGAACAGATGACGTTGTCACTCAGGTCAGAAAGGGTAGAGAGAAAAGAGTTACGGGGGCCAGGGGGTCGATAGAGTATTATACCCTTTAGTGCCCGCTTGGGATTAATACTAATAGCAAAAACCGCTGATTCACAGTTAACCGAGTTTATAGGATCGAGTGTGGTATGATATTTGTCCTTGTAAATAATTGCAAGGCCCCCACCTCGTCCTATAGGCCTATCATGTCTGGCGACACTATATCCAACCGGAGTAGCATTGCAGAAATCCGGACCTGACCCGGCATGTGCCCAGGTCTCAGTAACAAATAATAAATCCAAGTCATGGGTGACAATAAACTCACTGATGTAAAAACTATGACATGGGAGCGAGCGCGCATTGATAAGCGCAGCTCGACAACCATGTGGAGTTATATTCTCTCTGACATATGGTATGCCATGGTTTAGATCAGAGTAGGCTGGTAAACAAGTTAGGGAAAATTGATAGCTACAGCCTGGGCACATGAAAGGGCGAGTGGGTATCACAGCGGTCAGGACGGCACTAGTACAGGCCTGACATGGCTTACCGGGATTCAGCTCTTGTAGGTACCGGGGAGAGTACAGCAGTCGGGGACCAGGGGTTGTGGCCCTGGGCCGGGTCCGGCCGCGGACGGACGCAGACGGGCTTGGCTTTGGCGTGGCTTCGGCGCGCGCCCGCTGCGCCAGCCCGCTGCGCCGTCTGGACATGGTTCCCAATATATGGGGCGTGAGGAGGGTGGGAGGCCGGCGCGACTGGAGCGCAGCCCCAGCCCACACCCAAGATGGCGCCCGCCGCCGCCTTTCGCGCAAACAAAAGCGGCTAGGCGAGGCAGAAAGATAGTAGGTCAAGCGTGAAAGGTGTCAGTGTGCCTAACCTCAATTCCCGCTACAGACAGTCTAATTAGAAGCCCCCAATGAATTTTCACACATAAAAATATTTCACAAGTTTAAAATCGATATTTCCAGTTCTAAAATCAAGCAGAATTGATGGCTGAACACAGTTTGCTCGCAGCCCTAGTACTCCCGACTAGGGAGAGCTCTAAAGGCAGCGAGCGACGAGTGCTTCCCAACTAAATAGTCAGGGAGGGCGGGAGGCCGGTGCGACTGGAGCGCAGCCCCAGCCCACACCCAAGATGGCGCCCGCCGCCGCCTTTCGTGCAAACAAAAGCGGCTAGGCGAGGCAGAAAGATAGTAGGTCAAGCGTGAAAGGTGTCAGTGTGCCTAACCTCAATTCCCGCTACAGACAGTGTAATTAGAAGCCCCCAATGAATTTTCACACATAAAAATATTTCACAAGTTTAAAATCGATATTTCCAGTTCTAAAATCAAGCAGAATTGATGGCTGAACACAGTTTGCTCGCAGCCCTAGTACTCCCGACTAGGGAGAGCTCTAAAGGCAGCGAGCGATGAGTGCTTCCCAACTAAATAGTCAGGGAGGGCGGGAGGCCGGCGTGACTGGAGCGCAGCCCCAGCCCACACCCGAGATGGCGCCCGCCGCCGCCTTTCGCGCAAACAAAAGCTTTACCTTACGCTCACTACTTTATCACTTGGGCCCCTCACATTCACTCGACCATCGGCCAGGAACAAAAGATCTCCACCAAAGTGTAGCACTACGTGCTACCCGTCAGGCATTGCCGCGTCGGCTTGACGTTGGAGCAGGAAGCCGATGATGACACGAGACAATGGGCTGGTGATATGACAGCAGCCGTTAAACCAGCCTGTTGTGTGAGGCATCCCCAGTTCCGACAAGGGATACCTTTCCCTGACTGTCACATATATCCTCACTCAGAGAGAGGAAGAAAAACCACCCCACTATACTAACACGACTCCCTAGGGGAACTTTGTGCATCTTTCTGGATAGAGAGGACAAGCTGGCGCAGTCGGCACTTCAGGAAATGCTTCCACCAAAGCGTCCCCCACAGAGAAAAGCAGCAAAAGGGGTGAAGTATGCCATTGAGGCTGTTCAGCCGGCTTCTGGCAAAAAGGGGAGCAGGAGAGCTCGCTCCTTGAGTGCAGGTGTTGAGAAGTCATTGCGACCCGGCGTGACAGGGAAATTTGTGGCCGTGCGCAGGGCTACCTCCCTCACACGTCCAAAGGCAGTGAGTGATATTGATAACAGACCAGACATTACTGAGGTAAATGCGCAGGTAGTGGGCACAACCATGGGAGCCACTAAGGGTACTACGCAGGTTGCCCTTAAGAGAAAAGGGAAAGAAAAGGTTGTTAAGAAGCTGGCAGTTACCCAGGACAGGTCGGGGGGCCGGGATTACCTTTACCACCCCAACCCATGAACTTTTTGCCCGTTCGTGATGCAGCTTGTATGGACAATGGGCAACCCAATGTCAGTCAGAAATTTTTCGTGAGGGGCGGTCGGGCTCCTTGGTGGCTTATTCTAGTGACAGTGACGGTGATGCAGATTTTGAAGCACAGCCCATTCAAGACCCACCTCACATCACGATACCCTACCTCAGAATAGTAGCGGCTTCGTGCGAGCAGCAGAGTTTAGCTTAGAAGGGCCACCCTTGCCTATAGGGGGTGGGCCCCGTGCTCATCAGCAAGTTGGAGTACTTCAGGAGACACAGGAGGCGAGTGATTCAGATTTTGACGAGGTTTCTGACGACGAGGATGACAGAGATGAAGATGGCGAACATGAACAAGGACATGGAACACTTTCTTCAGGTCAGGAAGTCAGGCGGTGGGATACCAAATACCTATTTCCGCGTGCTCGCCCTTCACCGTATGATGCACCAAACATAAGGAGCATACAAGCCAAGAGCGGCAACGGTCAGTGGGTTTGGGTTGAGCACTCAAGCTCCGCTGACAATCACTCAGAGAGACATATTTCCACAGACAACTTTACTTTGTCGCGAGGTGCTCGCGACATGGCTGAGGCGCAGATGGTTGGTTTCCAGCATGTGCCATCTGTTCACATGGCTGCCTCTAGTATATCACAGTATCCTGAGGGGCTTGGTAAGGTATACCCTAGCGAATTCAGAGCGGATTTTTTGCGGCCAGACAGACCTCTAGAGCGGAGTTCTGATCTGGTTTGGTCGACCTTTGTTGGTGGGGTAGGGGATGGGGCTTGTCATGGTACTAGTGGGGGGTCAGAGGTGAGGTGTGAGTTTAGTCAGGCCACAAAAGGACAGGCTGGGAAATCAAAGAAAGGCAAGAAAATTGTGCATAACAAACAAAGCGTCTTGGGTAGAGTTGGTAAAGAGCCAAAAAGCGCAGGGGGGGGGCAACAACCTCTTCTTTCTTGTTTCAGAGGTCAAGTGCGGACTCTTCTGCCGTGGAGATGACCCCAAGAGATTATCAAGAGCGGATGTCTCCAACTGAGTTGCAACAACGAGCGGTACAGCTACCATGCGGTAAGCCTCATTGGTGGGCAGTGTGGGATGATGGATGGGATAGGGGGGCGAATGTTCAAAATTTACCTGTGGTAAAAGTGGTAGGGGAGAGGGAAGGTAGGAAGAGTGTGTCGTTAGGCAATTCGATATCATCTGGAGTGCTGACACCACTTAGTGCACTAGATGCAGGAGAGTCACCTCAGGGGTTAGTCACTCTGGAGGGAGGGCGTACACAGGACGCGGTGTCAGATCAGATGGTCTCTATCAATGTTAGACAACGACTTCCTTACATGGGCCTTGCGATGCCATTGGGGTCGCATTTATTAGATAAGACTAAGCAACGTATATGGAACCATGAGTTCGTTGATATATTCAAATTACTTCATCGTGACGTGCAAGCCAAAGAGGGTTCTAAGGGATAGAAATGGGAGTTAGCGCGATGTCCCAGGGTGCCTCGTACAATTGAGAATTGGACCTCAGCCTTCCTGATCTATGCAAGTATTTATTGCGAAAGATATCCGGAAAGGTCCGTTGCCCTTTATAAGTACATGGATATCGTCAGGCAGGCGCAGCTGCACTTTGGGGGATACTCATGGTTAAACTATGATGAGGAATTTCGAGCCCGTATCAGCATTTGTGCTGAGAAGCCGTGGGGGGACGTCGATTCCGAACTTTGGCTACAATGGATGTCCACGTCTCACCCATCGGCGACGACACACACGGCAACAGGTTTGCCAGTGCCTTACCGGCCCTTTCTATGGCGTCACGCTCATGCTGGAGTGGGTGCGTGGGGAAGGGGTTTCACCTCAGGTACGGGATCCTGTTGGAACTATAACCGGGGAATGTGTACTAGACCAATGTGCCGCTTTAAGCACGACTGTTCCCAGTGCGGGGGCGTCATCCACTCGCACAATGTGGTTCCTCAGCGGGTGGCTTTGGCGGCCACAGATTCAGTGAGCAACAACAATTTCCAGAACAGGGTGGCTGGGCAGCTAGAAGTAGGGGCGCCTCTTTCCCTACTTTTCCAAAAGGCGCCTACACCAGTTAAGTTAGCCAGTTTGACACCTTGGTTGAATCAATATCATGACACTGACGCAGCAGCTCGTTTTGTTCTGGGGGTTTCGAGAGGGATTTAAGCTGGGATATCAGGGCCCCCGTCAACAGAGGTGGGCAACTTGCGTTCGGCTAAGGCACTTCCGGAGGTGGTCCGTAGAAAATTAGATGCAGAGATCAAGGTAGGTAGGATAGAGGGCCCCTTTCGGCATTGTCCTTTGCCGAATTTGATAGTGTCCCCTCTTGGAGTCATTTCCAAAAAAGCTACTGGCGAATATAGAATGATACAACATCTCTCTTGGCCCGAAGGGGGTTCCATCAATGATTTCATATCAGCTTTAGATACCTCAGTATCATACACAACAGTGGATGAAGCGATGGATTTAGTGACAAAGATGGGCAAAGGAGCGGAAATGGCTAAATGCGATATCCAATCTGCCTTCCGTTTGCTACCCATTCACCCTTCTGAGTTCGACTTGTTGGGGATGTTTTTTCAGGGACATTATTATGTTGACAGAGTCTTACCAATGGGTTGTGCGGCCTCTTGTGCGCTCTTTGAGATGTTTAGCACATTCCTACAGTGGATCTTTTCACAGGTATGTACAGAAGGTATCAGTTGTCATTATTTGGATGATTTCCTTTCCATAGGGAAGGCTAAGACAGGACAATGTACAACAGCACTAACACACTTTCAGAGGCTTGCTGAGTCTTTAGGGGTTCCTTTAGCGCCTGACAAGACTGAAGGATCTAGTACGGTCATGACTTTTCTAGGCATTGAGTTAGATACCATACAGATGACAGCGCGCCTTCCACAGAGTAAGATGAGTGAGATCAAAGCATTTTTGCTCCTGGTTATGGACGCACGTAAGATTGAATTGAGACAGGTCCAGCGCTTGTTAGGCTACTTGAATTTTGCGTGTCGAATGGTAAGAGCGGGGAGGACATTTTGTAGACATTTAGGCATGTCTTTATCAGGTGCCTCTCTCCCACACCACAGAGTTCGAGTGACTAAAGGCATCACAGAGGATTTGAGAGTGTGGCTGTGTTTTTTGGACAGTTTTAATGGCATACCTTTGCAATTCTTGGATGGGAATTGTGTGTGGCAAGTCCAAATTTATTCGGATGCTGCTGGATCGAGTGGTTTTGGAATTTTCTGGGAAGGAAGGTGGTGCGCTGAGGGTTGGCCAGAGAATTGGAAAAATCAAGGCCAAAGCATTGCCTTTTTAGAGCTGTTTCCCCTAATTGTGGCTTTGTTAGTTTAGGGTCATGAATTCCAAAACAGATCTGTGTTGTTTCACGTAGATAACACGGCTGTTGTAAATTTGGTGAACAACCAGAAGGCCAAAGATGTCAGAGTGTTGCAATTGTTGAGAATGTTCATGCTTTTGAGTTTGCGTTTTAACATGATCTTCAAAGCTAAGCATGTCCCAGGGATTAACAATTCCATTGCTGATGCTCTTTCCCGATCTCATTGGCAGAAGTTCCGCGAGTTGGCGCCAGGGGCAGATCTCACTAAAGCGAAAGTGCCAAACAACCTTTGGGCCCTAGGGGAATGAGGATCGTACAGCTTGTCGAGCAGTCAATTGCCCCTTCGAATAGAAGAAGTTATGTACAAGCATGGCAGGAGTTCTTACACTACACACAGGTGGTAGGCGGGTCAGAACAAGTGGGAAAAGAGAGGGGTAACATTTGTGATTTTGTTCTTACGTTGATAGACAAAGGGTTATCTCACACAACCATTGCTGGAAAGTTGTCAGGTTTATCTTTTTATGGTCAACTGTTGTGGGGCTTCGACCCGGTTGAAAATAGTTTGGTTAAGAGAATGTTGAGGGGCCTACAGCGGAGGACAGTTAAGTTCCAGCAGCCACGAGCTCCCATTACATTTAATCTACTGCGACAATTGTTGGAGCAGTTAGAGTTGTTTTGTTATGACCTTTGGGAAGTTGGGCGTTTTAGATTGACAATGATTTGGATGTTCTTTGGTGTGTTCAGGGTTTCTGAAGTGCTGGGTGCGGGGAGAGACAGAGGTTTATCCAGCACAGAGATATCAGTCATGGAACACAGGATAGGCATATGGGTTAGGAAGTCTAAAACTGATCAGTTGGGTCGGGGTACATGGGTCTTTCTAAACAGCAGCGGTATTTCATACTGTTGCCCTGTACAGGAATGGGTTCAATTTTCTTCTTTGAATACTTTTAAACAAGGGCACATTTTCATTCACGAATCTGGAGACAAGATAACTAGTTCTCAATTTTTAGCGGTATTGCGGAGAGCATTAACTTTTTTAGGAGAGAACCCGCAATGCTTTGCCACGCATTCAATTCGTATAGGGGCAGCTACAGAGGCAGCTAGGTTGGGTTTGGGTTTAGATGTCCTGAAACGTATTGGTAGATGGAAGTCTAGCAGTTACAAAAGATATGTGCGAAAATAACTGTATTGGGATGGTAACACGCTTGATTGCGTTGGACTAATTGTTATTATCTTTCAGGTACTGTTCGGGGAGAGAATTCGAGATTTAAAAGGCAGACGTGGATGGTAGGCCATTCATTCCGTTAAATGGGCAGCCCTGTTTGCAGAAAAACAGATTTACAGACGATCCCTTGGAATTCCTAGCGCCCATCATGAATTGGTATGGAAGGGAAAAGGAGGAGGCATGAAATGGTCTGAATTGTTCCCAACGTTAACGCAGATGTTTCATATACGAGGTTGCCCGGACTATCTTCTTATCCATTTAGGTGAAAACGATTTAGTGAAATTATCGGGCCTCACACTCATCAAACAGATGCAACTGGACTTAACGGTCCTCAAAACAAATTGGCCGACCACTCGCTTAATATGGACAGAATTTGTTTATAGACAATCATGGCAACAGGCCAGATCTCATGCGGTGGTTGAAAAGGCTAGACGTAAGTTGAACAAAGCCATGAGAGTATTTTGCAAGGTCATGCTGATTGGGGTTCTGGTACATGAGAATATCACAAGCAGCGAAGGTCATCTCTTTCGAGATGACGGAGTTCACCTGTCACATTTAGGCATGGCCTACTACTTGGTTGAGATTAGGGATATGCTGGCTCAGGAATTGCAGGTAAATCTGTGGTGCAACTCAAAATTGTGAAGGGATTTAGTTTAGGTATTTAGGTGGGGCCAGGAAAACTCCTTGGTTTTCCTGGGTGGCATAAAATCCTTGGGGAGGAAAAGTCTAGAGCAGGCTTCTCCAGATTTTTAGTTAGCTAGGGGGACTTCTACAGAACAATTGAGGGGAAAGATGGAAAGAAAATGTTGGGGAAGTTATGTTAAGT
Source organism: Lissotriton vulgaris (assembly GCF_964263255.1). NCBI lineage: Eukaryota > Metazoa > Chordata > Amphibia > Caudata > Salamandridae > Lissotriton > Lissotriton vulgaris. Next base: position 335,620,969 of record NC_141685.1, on the reverse strand, counting down.
ATGAATACAAGGACATATATATATTTGATGGTTTCGCTATAAATTCAGATTTATAATAAAATAAAATGGTTTCGTGTTCAATTGCCAAATTACATGTTATAATATCCATGAATGATTATCTGTTGGGAAATTCATATATCCTTAATAAATTGGCCTTTTATGCTATAAGAAGGTGAGTGGTCTTGAATTTGTGGGCGTTGGCCCCGCAGGGGGAGAGGCGCGAGACGTCTCCCCCTGCGGATTTCACGCACGATGGTAGGGTCCAGGCGCGAGCTAAGGAGGGAGCGTCAGGGCAGGCTTTTAGTGCGTAGGCTCTGAGGAGATTGTTAGAGAGGGGGATTCTGCTCTTTTAGTGAAATCCCACCCACCAACCCCCCCCAAAAAAAAAAAAATTCTGAATGATAATATAATTGTGCGTATATATATATATATATATTACCTACTGGCTATCGCCAGTAGGTATATATAGTTAGGATTAATTCCCTATGGGATTTCTGAAAATTCTATGTCTAATAACTTTGGCGTTTGTGGACGGAATCGGCTGAAATTTTCAGGAAAATGGCACATGTTGATTCTGAGCAGCCCCTGAAAATTTGGTGGGGTTTCGTCAAGGGGGGGCTGAGAAAAAAGGGGGGTCCCAAAACGCGTTTTTTACATTGAGTTTTCCATAGGGCGGTTGGCCTCACTTTTAGCTCGAACGGCTGAATGGATTTGCACGAAACTTGGCAAAATTGTAGGGACTGGTAGCCCGATGTGCCTTTGCTAGGTCTCAATATATGTGCTTCAGTGGATTTTGAGAAATTAACGTTTAAATCAAGATATATATCTGTAACAGCGCTCCGGGCAGCGATCCGGTCCGCTTACTTTTCGCGTTTCGGAACTTTGCGCGCAGAAAGCTGATTGGCTCTCCGGTGTCTGTCAACATTCTAAACAGTCCGGAGCGGCCGCCATCTTGTCTCTCGGTAGGATCGAGAGAGAAGAAGAGGTGAAAAACGAAAGGGGAATTTAATGAAAGGGGGCAAGGTATCCCCCTCTTGACCCCCTAGGAATGTTGTTGGGGTTATTAAAGGGTCCCGTGGGGAAAAGGAAAAAAAAATGATTTTTCACGGTAGAAGCGCTTCACGGGCCGCGAACTGGGCCGCAAACTGGTAGCGAAACGGGAATTCGCCATTTTGTGCTTCGTTAATTAAATTACTAGGTATAAGGGGGTGCGGGAGACGTATCCTAATCCCCTATGTTTCCTGAGGGTGGCTGAGGAGGCTGATATATGTTGATGCATCTCTTCCAGCGGCTGTGCGTGAGCTTTTTTTTATTTTGCTGCGTGACAGTCCGGAGCGTCCGCCATCTTGTCTCTCGGTAGGATCGAGAGAGAAGAAGAGGTGAAAAACTAAGGGGGAATTTAATGAAAGGGGGCAAGGTATCCCCCTCTTGACCCCCTAGGAATGTTGTTGGGGTTATTAAAGGGTCCCGTGGGGAAAAGAAAAAAAAAAAGATTTTTCACGGTAGAAGCGCTTCACGGGCCGCGAACTGGGCCGCAAACTGGTAGCGAAACGGGAATTCGCCATTTTGTGCTTCGTTAATTAAATTACTAGGTATAAGGGGGTGCGGGAGACGTATCCTAATCCCCTATGTTTCCTGAGGGTGGCTGAGGAGGCTCATATATGTTGATACATCTCTTCCAGCGGCTGCGCCATCTTGCCTTTTTTCCAATGCCACAATTTTGTCGTGCACGGCAGCCATTTTAGATGCCAGGCTGGTCCCAGGCTATCACCTACCCCTGCGGATGTAGTTTATGGCCCCAGCTGTAGAGAATTCAGACATGCCAACCCTCCTGATTCAGGCGTGTGACTACTGATTTCAGTGCTAGTCTCCCGCCTCCAGATTTCTGCAAGCAAAAACCCGGGGGCATATTACGAACAACTAGCGATAATTTTTGTCTCTAACTTGTTTAGAGACAAAAATTATCGCCGCACATCGGCGATTTTTATCGCAGATAAACCTTGCTATTATCGCAGAAAAGTCAGCGATATTCATGTATTATCGAGCAAATGCTCTTAGCCATGTTATCCACCTCCCATTGGATAACATGGCTAAGAACTGCTCAGGGCAGGTGTTAGATTTTGGAGATATTCGCGCTTAGCGCGAATATCTCCAAAAGTTGGTAATAGAAGATAGCGATGTTAGGGACTGTTTCCAGTCGCTAACATCTTGGTACGCCACTTTGCATGTCATTAGTGATAAGTATCACTGACATGCAAAGCGGGGCCCAAGATGGTCGCTATCTCCTTTTAGCTGTCACTAACTGGTGTTAGCGACAGCTTGGTAATAGGGAGATAATTTTATCTCCGCTTTCATGGCTTTTAAAGCCAAAAAAGCGGAGATAAACCCCCTTGATAATATGCCCCACGATTCCTTGGGGGTTTCAGCTGACAGGGCTTGGTATTGTGTTACATGGTAATTTTTCCAGGAAACGTCAGAGGGTCGATGCAGGGGTTCTAGAAGAGGTGATAAACCATTTAAGCCTCATGAACAAGCGCATGGTCTTTTAAAGATTTGTGAAGTACTCGGGGCGGCGGTGTGTGTGTGCCCTCTTTTAGGAGCGGGCGGGGGGGCACTGCCAGCAACTTGCCAGGTCAGGTAGTGTTCAACACGTGCATCACCCTTTCTCTGCCTGCTATTGCGCTCCATGCTTCGGAAAGGTAAGAAAAAGAACGTGCATTTGAGTTTGAAATGTCCGATCCTGCAGCAGCACACTTCCAAAGCCCACACATGACAATAACCCGATTCAAGGCCCCATTCACCCGTTTTTAAAAAAATAGATAACACTCCAACAAAGTAAGATTATAAAACTTTATTAACTATTAACTATAACGAACGGAACAAAAACTAAAAACATTTAAACATTTTTCAACACAAAAAGCAACAATGGTTAGAAGCTGTCTTTTGTGCGAATAGTCCCAAGGCAGCACAACGTGCAGAGTTCTGGACGGCACCCAGGTGATGTCGCCTGGGTGCCGCACTGGTTTTGGGATCCTACAATGCAGCACAGAAAAACAGCGTGGGGCGTCCCGGGTGGTGCGGGGGGGAGGCCTCGTCAGTAGCGGTCTGTTGTGCGAATAGTCCCAAGGCAGCAGAACGCGTTGAGATGTTGATGGGACTGTGTCCAGTGTCACATGGCTGACACAACATGTACGACAGGCACCCAGGTGATGTCCAGTAAACTGCCGCACTGGTTTTGGTATCCTACAATGCTGCTCCGAAAATTGGCGTGCGGCGGCCCGGGGGTGGGGGAGGCGGCGTGAACGGGCCTCCCCAGGTGGCGGCCATCTAGCTGAGTTGCGCCCGCTCTTGCGGCTACAGCGTCTCGCTCACCATGTTGTTGAGTTGCTCCCACTCTTGCAGTGCAGCGATAGGCGGCTGCCACATGGCTCTTAAAATGGCGGACGGCTCCTCGGTTTTGAGCCTGGTCCACTGAAATGGCCCTGGGACACCTTGGAACTCGGACGCTTGCCTGCTAGGGCTTGGGCTCCATTCTCGAAAAGCGTCCCCTCAGCCATGAAGATTCTACAAAAGTCTTGGGGGCCCCCGACTCCCGCAGGCTTCCGGTGGGGAGCGGCTGCCATGATTGCTCGCGGAATGACCACGACGGAGCCACGAGATGGTGGTGCTCTCATGCTGACGCCAGTTTCAGTCTGAATGATCCAGAAACAAGGTGGGGCTTTCATCGTTTGGGAAAAAAAAATGTTCTAAACCAATGAAAAGTGTTATTTTTAGGTCATATGACCAAGCCTTCCATCTTTAGGAAACCAAAAGTAAAATGAACCAATGAAAAGTTTTATAAACAAGTCACATGACCTGTTATGCGGCATAGGGCTACAAAAAGCGTAGAAAATCCGTTGGCACATGAGGCGGCGTCAGTAGCGGACCGATGTGCGAATAGGCCGAAGGCAGCACAACGCGCCGAGATTCGGATGGCACCGAGGTGGTGTCCAGCAAATTGCCGCACTGGTGTGGCCATCCTACAATGCTGCGCCGAAAGACGGCGTGTCCAGCTGAGTTGCGGTCACTGTTGCGGTACAGTGACTCGAACGCGCCGAGATTCGGATGGCACCGGGGTGGTGTCCAGCAAATTGCCGCACTGGTGTGGCCATCCTACAATGCTGCGCCGAAAGACGGCGTGTCCAGCTGAGTTGCGGTCACTGTTGCGGTACAGTGACTCGAACGCGCCGAGATCCGGATGGCACCGAGGTGGTGTCCAGCAAATTGCCGCACTGGTGTGGCCATCCTACAATGCTGCGCCGAAAGATGGCGTGTCCAGCTGAGTTGCGGTCACTGTTGCGGTACAGTGAGTCGAACGCGCCGAGATCTGGATGGCCCCGATGTTGCGTCCAGCAAGTTGCCGCACTGGTGTGGCCATCCTACAATGCTGCGCTGAAAGTCGGCGTGGGGTGCCCCGTTGGCTTATGAGGTGATGTCAGTAGTGGACTGATGTGTGAATAGGTCGGAACCAGCACAAGGCGCCAAGATCCGAATGGCAAGTCCTGGATGTTGAGTGCCTCAGTTGAGAGTTCTGAGCAGTGCTTGTAAGACTGTCTGAAGCTTATTTGCACCTGCTGCAGCTTCACTATTGCCCTGGTGAGGCCAAAGGTGGCACATGACATAGGCGGCCGGCTCCCGAGGTCCGGCGGAACTTTTTTCCTTTTCCTTTCTGCTTCTTTTCCTACAATCCGTTTCATCTGAAGACACGACCAGGTCTCTGAATGTGTGCAGCGGGACGCTATTGATTGAATGAAAATGGCGGCTTGACACAAAGCTGACTCAAGCGTTACTGTTGATGCTATACAGACAAAAATTGGTTTTCAGTTTGTACATTCTTCAGGTTTTTTTTTTCCATCCAAGTCTGATTGAGAGTTTGTAGAAAAATGGCTTCAGATTTTCCACATACTACTCTTCAACATTCTTCCTAAATGTAACAATGTGAAACTCACTAGGAGAATGGCTGTTTCTGTTTCCTTTCAAAATGCTGCCAACAATATTTTCTGAATGGAAGACACCATCTTGTAGCATAAAGGGACGAAAGGGGTTCTGGTCTGGCCGATGGTTGGTGGAGACATTTTGACTATATCTTGGACCTGCCCGGCCTCGCCCAAAATGGCGCCGGTATAAATGGGACTCGTAACTCCTTGCCCGCAAATGTATATCTAGAAAATGTTATTGTAAGTGGCCGTGTCGTATTTTAATTACAAAATGTACGTCCACTGATTCCGCAACTGTTAGACACCTTTGTTCTTGCAACCTAATGGCCCGCTCATTACGTTCTTCTACAGTGTAAATGTCTCCTCATCATATACGATTTCAGTTTGCTCCGTGGCCGGCCCACGTGGTTATAGGCCCGTATTTGTATACTGACATTTTCACAATAAAGGTTTTTAAAACAAAACACGGTAGTAGTATTTACATTGGTAAAGTTTTTACTTTTAGTCACTGTTTTCGAATCAGTAAAGGCAAGTGAAATAAAGCAGTCCAATTACATGACGGATAAAAGGTATAATATGTAGGAACGCAGTAAAGATAAATGCTTAATAGCAGTTGTGTTTTTCATGTCTGCAATATAAAGTGATCGATAAGAATCTGATAATCAGGCGTATCGGCGACTAAGATAGCAGGCCGAATCTCTTTTACTCAACGGCTCCGTCATGGAAGGAAGAAACGCCCTTTTTCTCGAAAAAGGAATATATTTTACTTACAAGACAGTTGTAAATTTTCCGGGAAAGTACATTAGCCTGGATTATTATAACATATGTTTGAAAAAAAAATATTGTTCGAAAACAATAAAAAGCGTAATTTTTAGGTCATATGACCAAGCTTTTCATCATTAAATTAACAAAAGTAAAATGAATCAATGAAAAGTTTTATTAACAAGTCACATGTCCTGTTATGCTTACGTTACGCGCTGCGCGCCGCGCCTCGGATCACTTCCGGGTGCGGTAACGCGGCGTGTCATATAACGCATTACGCGACAACGTAGGTCAAGAATATAGTCAAAATGTCTCCACCAACCAGCGTTCGGAACACAACTCCTTTCAGCAGTCCAAAAAGTTCTGTTAAATGACAACAGAGGGGACAGGCAACAAGAACCATCAGTCAAAGAGGGGAGGGCAAGTTCTTCTCTTCCGGGTCATGTTGGGGCGCTACCGGAACTGATCGAATTGGTAGTCTACAGTGTTTCTGGATGTTTCAGACTAAAGCTGGCGTCAGCATGAGACCACTACCATCTCGTAGCTCCGTCGTGGCCATTCCACGAGCAATCATGGCAGCCGCTCCCCACCAGAAGCCTGCGGGAGTCGGAGGCCCCCAAGACTTTTGTAGAATCTTCACGGCTGAGGGGACGCTTTTCGAGAATGGGACCCAAGCCCTATCAGGGAAGCGTCCGAGTTCAAAGGTGTCCCAGGGCCATTTTAGTGGACCAGGCCCAAAACCGAAGAGCCGGCCGCCATTTTGAGAGTCCTGTGGCAGCCGCCTATCGCTGCACCGCAAGAGTGGGCGCAATTCAGCTGGATGGTGGGCAAGACGCTGTAGCCGCAAGAGTGGGCGCAACTCAGCTAGATGGGACAAGGTTCAGAATTGAAGAGTCATCAAAAGGCAAAAAGTTCCGCCGGATCCCGGGAGCCGGCCGCCTATGTCGGGGGCGATCTCAGGCTACACCAGTGCTATAAGACTTGGGGAGGGTGTCGGAGCCAAGCGTCTTCTCCGAGTCCATGGCCATCACACCGCCCCTCAGGGGCCTCCGTCAAGCTGTTTAGGAAGGTAACATATCACATTGTTTTCTAATGCAGTCAGGTCCACAAACGACACTCACTTACTTTGAGAATAGTGAAGCTGCAGTAGGTGGAAATAAGCTTCAGACAGTGTTACAAGCGCTGCTCAGAACTCTTAACTATGGCACCCAACATCCAGAACTTATGCTATTTGAGAATGGCAGTGACATCGAAGCATCTCAGGGACCAAAACCATTAACGTACTTTCACGTATGAAAATCTTACTTGGGGAGGGGGCAGGAGCGAAGCGCCCCCTCCCAGTCAGCGCCACCACACCGTATGTTGAAAATTTGAAGCCATCGTTCTACAAAGTCAACCAAACTTGGATTAAAAATCTAGAAAAATGTACAAACTGAAAACCAGTTTTGGTCTGCATAGCATCAGTAGCAACGCTTGAGTCAGCTTTGTGTCAAGCCGCAAATTTGATTCAACAAAGCACAGACATTGAAAAAGGCTCAAATTCAGAACTCTAAACTATGGCGCCCAACATCCAGGAGCTTGCCATCCGGATCTTGGAGCCTTGTGCTGCTTTCGATCTATTCACACATCGGTCCACTACTGACATCATCTTATAAACCAACGTTATGTAAATAGTTTTTTAATAAAATGTTTTACCCTGTTTCTTTGCTGGTGTGTTGTCTATATTTTTAATATTTGCATAGGGTTTGTCGTTATTTTGTGCGGGATGGGTGATGGAGCCGAGCTGTCTTGCAGCCCTCATGGTGTGGAGCTCAGTTCATCTCACTATTTTCGTATTTCTCATGAAGGGTTGTTCCTAATATTTCTATTTTAGCGAGGTCAAAAAGAGATCCAATTAGTGGCCTACTGATTTTGCTCGATTACTTTTATTTTTTTTACACGATTTTTCACTATCTGCAAAGACTAAACAGAGTATTGCGACTTTGTGCTTGTTTGTAAATAGAGAATGATCCAAAGAGAACCAATTCTAAAACAGTAAATGCTTGGACAACAATCAATCAAATGGAGAGACAAGCAGCCACGACGGATTACAACGGGGGTAAAGGCCTGAGTTAACTACCCTTCAGTATCTGCAAAGAGAGAGTACTACTAAGACAAAAGAGGGGAGGGGGGGGGGGTGCAGCGTTCAAAGCACATCAGCGTGCATAAATACGAAAATGTTTTTATTTATCACGTACTTGACATTTTTAAGCTTTTCATATTTGCTATTAAAAAACCAATGAAATTCACAGAAAAAACCATAGGTTATAGTGGATATATAGTTAGGAATTTGCATTTACAAAACCTTGAAAATTCAATGAAAAAACCATTGGTTTTAGGCCATATATAGTTAGGGATTTGCATTTACAAAACCTTATTTTACTCGCATAAAACCATTGAAATTCCATATATAGTTATAAGCGCTAACTATATATCGCGCACCCGCAATCCACTGCTGATGATGTCACATATTACATCATTCATGACATGGTTAGTGACATCACTGATGACATCACTGATGACATCTCAAATGACATCACTGATGACATCACTGAAAACATCTCATTTGACATGACTGATAACATCACTGATGATATCATTCATGTGATAATACGATGAACCTCTTCAGACTCTAATATAACCTTAGATACAATCAGTGTAAACAGACACTCACAGACTGTCACTCATCCATGGAGTTACTCACACACCTAGTCAGTCATGCAAAGAATCAATCACACCTCCATTTCCTCAAATATACAGTTATACAAACTTTACTTATTCAAACATATACTAACACATATTTACTCTCTTATACAATCCCTGATACAAGTTCACAATGATCCATACAGCCACTCACACATTCACTGGCTCTTATGCACAGTTATTTATATATGTCACCTCTCACATGTACTGTGTTTTACATATGTACTTACTTTGACATGTAGCACTGAGATATCCATTCACTCACCAATACACTCATGCACACAGTCAACCGCCCATACAGCTGTTTCCACATGCACTTTTGAAACCATACATCTAGTGAATGAACTGCTCACACATCTATGCACAGAGTCACACACCTCCCAGCTACCCACACACACACTCAGTATCCCATACAAATACTTGGGCAACCAATCAATAACCCATATAGTTACTCATATAGCTACTTATCAACACATGGAACAGTTTACAGAACAACAGACATAATGATGCACAAATTAAGACAGTTTAGTCATTAACCCATGCACTCAGTGAGACACATTTAATCACTCACTCATACAGTCAGTCATGCACCTACTAAATCCTTCATCCAGACACTTATATATCCACTCATTCTTCAATATGTAAGAGATATTTTAACTTTACAGAAACATACAGTCACTGGATGATGTCATCAGTGATGTCATCAGTGATGTCATTTGAGATGTCATCAGTGATGTCATCAGTGATGTCACTAACCATGTCATGAATGATGTAATATGTGACATCATCAGCAGTGGATTGCGGGTGCGCGATATATAGTTAGCGCTTATAACTATATATGGAATTTCAATGGTTTTATGCGAGTAAAATAAGGTTTTGTAAATGCAAATCCCTAACTATATATGGCCTAAAACCAATGGTTTTTTCATTGAATATATATATATTATATATATATATATATTATATTATTATATTATATATATATGTGTGTGTGTGTATATAGTTGTAGGCTTATACGTTTGTACGTGTTTATTATATATATATATATATTTATATTTGCCACTTCAGGATGTGATTCCCATAACAGATTTCTTGAGGCATAAAATCCTCGGGGAGGAATAGTCTAGAGCGGGCTTCTCCAGTTATTAGTTAGCTAGGGGGACTTCTACAGAACAATTGAGGGGAAAGATGGAAAGAAAATGTTGGGGAAGTTATGTTAAGTTGGAATACAAGGAAATATATATATTTGATGGTTTCGGTATAAATTCAGATTTATAATAAAATAAAATGGTTTTGTGTTCAATTGCCAAATTACATGTTATAATATCCATGAATGATTATCTGTTGGGAAATTCATATATCCTGAATAAAGTGGCCTTTTATGCTATAAGAAAGCGAGTGGTCTTGAATTTGTGGGCGAACGTGTGGTGAGGACCAGAGGCGCAACTAGAACGAAATTCCGGGGGGGGGAGCTAAAACTTTAAGCAATAGGCTGAGTGGTGCGGCAGGGGCTCTTGGAAGGGGTAAAACAACAAAAAAACTCATTCACATGCACATGGTCTTTTAAATACCTGTGAAGTGCTCGGGTGTGGTTGTGTGAGTGCCCGGGAGCCGTCTGATCCCGGGCTGCAACATACGACGGGTGTTGGGGCTGCAGCCCTTTGATTCCAATGGGTGTTGGGCGCCTGGTGGGGACCCTCCCATTCCCTTCTCCCCAAATGTTACATACTTCAGACACAACAATTTCTTTGGATTAGGGGCTGTAGACCCCGGCCGTATTGATTACAAAATTAATAAACATCCAGAATGATGAATATTTACATTATACACAATACTCAGAAAGTCCAATATATGGATAGGTTCAAGGTGTTCATTGACTAACTTTAACATGTCTCATACATATCCATTCCTATCTTTTACTAAATGCTGAACATGATTTACTTGCTGTGTAACCCTTTTAGAGCCCACAGCAAGGTCAATGACTGATGCTGCGAAGGGGGTCCAGCTTACCGGAAAGATACCTCCCCTGGTCCCCACGTACGCCCAGACCCTCAACTCTGTGACTGGACCCTGTAATCATGCGTTCATGCGCCCTTGAGCCCATGCGCTTGCGGGGGTGGCCACCAGGCCGTCTGGAAGCATAACTCCCCGTTCCCCGCACCCATCCAACTTACCAGCTGAAACTGCCCCTTGGAGTGAGTTCTATGAGAGAGACCGCAGACTATGCTCACTAATCATGACCTTACCGCCGCAGGCCAGCATAGTTGACCGACTATCTGGCCTCCCCCTCTGCTCAGCCTGAAGGTCATGCCCTGCGCCTTGCGTCCTCCAGTCATGCTAGAATGTCCTCCATGAAGGCCTGGTTTCCTCGAGTTGAGAGGTGAACCCCATTGCACAAAAAGAAATGGTCGCCCCGTATGTACCCATGTCCCATCAATCTCAGCTTGGGGGTCCTGCACAGCCTTTCCATCTTGCTGTTGATCCTCTTTACCGAGTGATTCAATGCCTATACTGACTTCCCCCCTCTCCACTGGAACCTCGGGATCATGTAAGACCAGACTATAATTGCCTCGGGGCGTCTCCTCGCCAGCCATCCGACCTCAGTGAGCAGGTCTTCCCCCACCTCCCTACGCGTCATGTGCACCAGGTCATTACCCCCAAAGTGTAGAATACAGACCAAAGGGGACCTTCTGCTATTACTCAGCGCGATCTCCATCAGATTCCTGAAATGCTTAATGTGCAGACCACCATGCCCTTCAAATATCAGATTTGCCCCGCTTGTCGTGCCCTAGCCTTGAATGCACCTGTATAGAAGTGGGTTAGTCGGAGAACATACGAATGCCCGATGATTCAGACATCCTGTTCCTCTTGGGCCCAGGCATGAACTTGTGCCATGATGCGTGCCATGCGTTCCTGCACTGATGGTCATTGGCCTCCTGCATGGCAAGATGGCAATCCTTGTGTCAGGTGTTAGTGTGGTGCTGATTGTTTGGCCTCCTGCGTGTCAGGTTGGCGCCACCTGTGCCGTATGAGGGTCCACTGCATGCTCCTCCCCCACGTTGCAGGTTGAAGAAACTGAAAAATTCAACAGGCGAAAAAACAACCATCAGGTGACCATTCTGTACTTGATCACAACATATGTAAGCGCACATAGCGTTTATAACAGTTGGTGACCATCTTCCTATCCTCTGTACCTCAGTCCCGCTAAGCCCTCTGGCAAATGCTTCAGTAGCGGCCCCTATTCTAAAGGAAGGAGACCCAAATGCCACTGGATCCATGTTGGCCTTCTTCATTGCTAGCCCCAAAACCCTCCTGTGCTGAAAATTGGTGAGAGGAGTGCTATTGGCATGAATGAGAAGAGGCCTACCCCCCTGCCCTCCTGATCTGTTTTTGATCTGGGGAGTGATAACTGACTCCTCACCCACTTTGACATGTCCCATCTGCAAGCCCCCCTGCCAATCCCTGTTGTCCCTTGCAATCAGTTCACCTACCCTGAATGCCCCTTAGAAGGCTAAGCAGAATGCTGCTTGGAACATAGTTGCCTACCCTGGGGAACTACAGATGTGTTCTAAGGCCTCCATTAAGCTGGCCAGAATGTGAATCCCAATTGGCCTTCTCTAATCAGGTTGGCCACCCTGTAGACGCTGCCATCCTTTAAGGGCTTGGCGCACCATGAAGGCACCTGTTGGGTTCCCCCCCTTTTAATTTAGCAAAAAAGGATATGGCTGCGACATGACGCCTAGCTGCTGCTGCAGGGTGCCCCTCCTCCCTCCTAGCAGTACAAAAGGGGGTGGTGATGGACGGAGCATCTGAATCAATCAAACACTCACACCCAGTCAAAATATATGGGTTTAATCCTCTGCCACCCCAGTTCAGACATGGCTATATGCAAATCAGTCTGACCCTGTGCCTCATGGGAACAGTCCAGCCCGAACTGCCAAGCCATGTCTCCCCTGGACCGGAAACAAGCTTCCAAGGACCGGTTTCTGGCATTCCAGCCGTCTTCAGCCCGGCTTGCTTGAATCCAGTGGCAAAGTGAGCAAGGACTCACGTCTGAGCATACCCTGCCACACTTATGGCGGTCAAAAGCAGTACAAAAGGGGGTGGTGATGGACGGAGCATCTGAATCAATCAAACACTCACACCCAGTCAAAAGATCTGGGTTTAATCCATCACCGTTCTTTAGCCCACTCTGCCACCCCAGTTCAGACATGGCTATATGCAAATCAGTTAGACCCTGTGCCTCATGGGAACAGTCCAGCCCGAACTGCCAAGCCATGTCTTCCCTGGACTGGAAACAAGCTTCCGAAGACCGGTTTCTGGCATTCCAGCCGTCTTCAGCCCGGCTTGCTTGAATCCAGTGGCAAAGTGAGCAAGGGACTCACGTCTGAGCATACCCTGCCACACTTATGGCGGTCAAAAGCGGTACGAAAGGGGGTGGTGATGGACGGAGCATCTGAATCAATCAAACACTCACACCCAGTCAAAAGATCTGGGTTTATTCCATCACCGTTCTTTAGCCCACTCTTCCACCCCAGTTCAGACATGGCTATATGCAAATCAGTCTGACCCTGTGCCTCATGGGAACAGTCCAGCCCGAACTGCTAAGCCATGTCTTCCCTGGACCGGAAAGAGGCTTCCGAGGACCGGTTTCTGGCATTCCAGCCGTCTTCAGCCCGGCTTGCTTGAATCCACTGGCAGAGTGAGCAAGGGACTCTCGTCTGAGCATACCCTGCCACACTTATGGCGGTCAAAAGCGGTACAAAAGGGGGTGGTGATGGATGGAGCATCTGAATCAATCAAACACTCACACCCAGTCAAAAGATCTGGGTTTAATCCATCACCGTTCTTTAGCCCACTCTGCCACCCCAGTTCAGACATGGCTGTATGCAAATCAGTCTGACCCTGTGCCTCATGGGAATAGTCCAGCCCAAACTGCCAAGCCATGTCTTCCCTGGACCGGAAACAAGCTTCCGAGGACCGGTTTCTGGCATTCCAGCCGTCTTCAGCCCGGCTTGCTTGAATCCAGTGGCAGAGTGAGCAAGGGATTCACGTCTGAGCATACCCTGCCACACTTATGGTGGTCAAAATCGGTACAAAAGAGGGTGGTGATGGACGGGGCATCTGAATCAATCAAACACTCACACCCAGTCAAAAGATCTGGGTTTAATCCATCACCGTTCTTTAGCCCACTCTGCCACCCCAGTTCAGACATGGCTATATGCAAATGAGTCAGACCCTGTGCCTCATGGGAACAGTCCAGCCCGAACTGCCAAGCCATGTCTTCCCTGGACCAGAAACAAGCTTGTAGCCCTTAAGTATGAAACCAAGGAATCAGTCTCCTGCCATTTTTGCTCCCAGTTGTCCCCCAAATAATGGCAGTATGCCCAAAATGCCTCTTCATATGCCTTCCTGGTCCTGGGTGCTGTGCTAGCTGCCAAGAGGTCCGGTAGCTGGGGTCACCAAGTTTCCAAAGTTGCTCTGGGAAGGGCGTTGGCATGGCCGCTGCATCTGGGTGGTGGGACCTGAATGCCTGCATCTTAAAATGAGATAAGGCATTTGCTGCATTATTGAGCACCCCTGGCGCATTCTTATCCCTACACAGTGTATTAATTTTCATGCATCGCAGTATTCTTTCCTTCAATAGTCGCAGTATCATGCTACAGTTTGCTGTCTGAGTATTAATGCACTGCACTACTGCCATATGGTCTGAAAAGAATACAACATTTTGGTTTCTCAATTGATCAGGCCAAATTGCCAATGCCACCAGGATGGGGAATAGTTCTAGAAAACTTATGTTGGTTGTTAACCCCCTCTCTACCGACTAGCTTTGTCACCACTGTGCCAACCAAGCTGAACCCAGGATGGCACCAAACCCCTCACTTCCAGCCACATCAGTCATTAGCCCCATCTCTGGGCTATATCTGGTGGGGCTGGGCCACACCACCCTCCCATTGAAATCGCGCAGGAATGCCTGCCATATTTGCATGTCCTATCCAACATCACTGGTGCGCCTGGTGTAGTGGTGTTTCTGCTGCAGTCCTGACATTGCTTGGGCGATGGTGCGTGAGAACGGGCGTGCCATGGGTATTATCCTGGGAGCAAAACTCAACTGACCCACCACTTGCTGCAGTTGGTGTAAAGTGATCTTTTGCTTTCCTTAGCAAAGCTGTAATGCCTTCCCAAATGCCTCCACCTTCTCCACTGGCAACCGTGACACCCCCTGAACTGAGTCCAATTCTATCCCCAGAAATTCTACTGTTGTGCTAGGCCCCACCGTTTTGTCCTTTGCCAGTGGTACTCCTAGTTCCTGCATGAGTGCACAAAACTGTAGTAATACCCCTCTGCAGGTGTTAGAGTCCGTCGGGCCCAGGAAAAAAAAATCATCCAGGTAATGCAGCACTTTGCTGTGACCCGTTGTTCACTTGAAGACCCACTCTAAAAAGGTACTAAACTTTTCAAAGTATGCACATGATACTGAGCAGCCCATGGCATGCACTTGAACACATAATATCCCCTCTGAATAGAAAACTTAAAAGATGAAAGTCCGAAGGGTGGACAGGAAACAAACGGAAGGCAGATTCAATGTCAGATTTAGCCAATAGGGCGCCCAGTCCCAAATCCCTGAGGATCTCCACTGCTTGGTCGAAAGAGGAGTACTTGACACTGCATAAGGCACAGTCAATAGTATAATTCAGGGACTGACCCCTGGGGGCTGAGATATTATTAATTAACCGGTACTCACCCTGTTCATTTTTGGGAACCACCCTTTATGAGGAACAAATAAAATTGGGCATTGGAGGGTCTCTGAATGGGCCAGCCTTACCTCCTTCTCAATTTTTGAAGCTGACACCCTTCATTGTCCCTAACTGATACTTGGTTCCTGCAATGTGACACCCCGGTGTAGCCAGGCGCAGGGATCCTGAAAACCTCCATAAAACCTTCCCTAAGGGTTTTTGCCGCGTCTGTGAGTAGTATTTGCTTAGCCAGGGTATCATGGCACTCATTATCACAGGAGATCTGGCCTTGGTAAGTGACAAGCTTTCAGTCCTGCTTCCTACCCCCTTTCTTTCTTGTCTTCTTAAAACATTTTGTTTCAGGGTGGGAGGAGTTGCCACAGAAAGCACAGGCATGTCTGAATTTACTTGTTCCTGCCAGCCTGTTACATGTGTGTTTGTTAAAATCCCTACAAGCCCCCACTTTCTTTCCCCCCCTGCCTCCCCCTGTGGGCTTGAGTGAAAGGGCTGCCCACAAAATGTGGCATGTGGCTGTCCCCTTGTGTTTTCCTGCAGGGCCTGGAAGTGGTTCAGGTGAATGATCATGTCCTGCTGGTTCCAGCACAAGGAGGCATCTGAAGCCTTAGCTTTCCTGAACTCTTTGTCAAAGCCTGTCCACCCTTGACCCCCATATTTATCATGGTGCATGTGATCCTGTTCTGGTAACATGCCATCTCAGAACCACATTCTGGAAAACGCTCACACATAACTGCCATATAAGTAGAAAACCCCCTTATCCAGTTCACCAGGTTTTCATCCACCCTGTACTTTAGCAATATGTTTGACCATTCCCTGGGACGAGTCATTTTTTTGTTTTTCTTGGTCTCTTCCCATTCAGCTTTGTCCATCAAAAGCACAAATATGTTAACATATGTACCCTTCCAGATTTTCTCCTTCATTTCTTGTGAAAGATGCCTCCCCAGATGTTCCCTAGATGACCGGATTTCCCCCAAACCCAGTGATGGTAAGGACTTTGAATTACCTATTGGAGTTACTTCCGCTGGCGATGATGATTCTGGATCCGTGGGCAGCGGTGTAGGTGGAGGAACTCTGCCATTCCCCACTGGGGTTGCCCCCCCCGCTGGAACTTCCCCCCCTGCCGGTGCTGCCGGCCCTTCACTTGGCTTAGCCATGGTCAGCTCCACAATTATTCTTCTGGCTTTTTTATTAGCATCCCCTTCACTCCCAGACATTCCATCAGCAGGAGACCAGATCCCCACTTTTTCCAACTATGGGAGTAATGCTGCCAGATTGGCCACCATCTCAGGTTGGGCTGGACTGATCCCATCAGGATTTACCCCTTGGGGGACAGAAGCGGGCTGCAGAGGGGTATTATCATTGGGCGTTACTGGCGTTGGGGATCGGACAGGTGATGGCCCGCTTGGAATAAGTGGTGCTGGTACTGCTAGTTCTGGGAATGACACAGGTGATGGCACACTTGGTATGATGGGTGCGGGCACCGCAGGTTATGGGGTGGCCCCCCCGGAACTGCCCCGGACACCCCTCCGGTCCGTGCCCTTCTGCTCCCCCCTCCCTTCCTGGCTCTCTTTTTCCTGACCAATGGTGGAGAGTATTTTATTGTATTGTAATTGCATTTATATAGTGCGTACTACCCCTGACGAAGCGTCGAAGCGGTTTTACGGCGGGTAACACGCTACTCCGGGACCCATAGAGGATTAGTGTTGAATTAGTATAGTGAAACATGCAAGTACATTTTAAGTGGTGGATTGGTAAGTCAGTTATTTGGAATGATAGCAGAAGAATAGAGGAGGACAAAGGTTTAAAGGATTAGTGGTGAATTAATATGGTGAAATATGAGGTAATTTCAGTGGTGGATATTAGTCGGTTACTTGGAGTGAGAAGGATAGCATTGGGATAAAAGGGGAAGAAAGATTTGCATTCATATAGCAGGTTTTTCCCCTGACGGGTGTTGAAGCGCTTTTCTGGCGAGTAGCACGCCACTCCGGAACCCATAAAGGATTAGTGTTGAAAATTAGTATAGTATAAATATGAAGTAATTTGAGTAGTAGATATGTTATTCAGTTATTTGGGCAGTATATTAGTATAGTTGAATATGGAATTTGAGAAGTGAACATGTTAGTCTGTTAATTTTGATTGAAAAGGATAGTGGAGAGGTAAAAGAGTGAAGGATTTTTTTCTTTTTAGGCATTAGCAGTAGGAAGAGGCTTTTGGATAAGTAAAATGGAGTTTTGGAGTGGAGGAGTCAGAGGGGAGAGTTTAGAAAGGTTTTTTTAGCGGATCGGTGTAGTAAAAAGAGGTGTCAGGGGATGCAAGGAGGGGTAGAGAAGGAGAGAGTCTAGAAAGGGTTATTTTGGCGATCATAGTAGTAGTATGGGGTTTGAAATAAATGAGAGAGTGGATGCAGAGGATATATTGATAGATGAGGGATAGGAAAGTGCATTGGAAGGAGTAGTAGAAAGAAGTTTAAGATGAGTCAGTAGGTTGGGATAGAAGATATATTGAGCGACGTATAGGCTGAGAAATAGGGTAGTGCATTGGAAATGCTAAATTAGAAGAAAGTGATAAATATATAGATCCATAAGTACATTGAAAGTATATAGATACATAAAGGGAGTAAGTATATTTAGATTAAATATATTGATAGAGGCACAGGATGAGAAATAGGGTAGTGCATTGGATATGCTTTTTCAGGAGAAAAGTAACAGACACACAGATCCAAGTACATGGAAGGTACATAGATGCACAATGCTCTGTTTGTGGAAGTGGATGGTGTGGGCTGGGTATTGCTAAATGAGAAAAAGGGCAGCATTTCTGGCCCTAGTTCTGACCAGTCTCAAACAGGCTCGAACAGGCAACTGCCCTTGCCCTCTACGCCCTTAACAGCTCAAACAGGCAACTACCCTTGTCCTCTCGGCCCTTAACAGGCTCAAACAGGCAACTACCCTTGTCCTCTCCGCCCTTAGCCTCGACCCCCGGGCTCAGTCGCCCTGACCCTGGCCTTTTATAGCCCTAGTAATCAGGTGACCCTTTCAGCCAATGGGAACCCTAGCCTTAACACTATCCAATCACAACACTAGCCCTAAAATCTAGAACCAACAGGAGACCAGGACCTTACAGCCAATCTTAGCCCTAGTCCAAGCACCCAATCAGTTCAAAAACCCTGATCTCTACATCCAATAAAGGCCTTAGCCCTACCAGTAGTCCAAGCAGTCAATGGTACAGGTAGACCTAGTCCCTACTTCCAATAGAAAGCCTAACCCTACTCTTAGTCCCACAACTAGTCCAACAACCAATCACACCAGAAGCCCTAAATATCTACTTCCAATTAAAGGTCTAACCCTAGCCCTAGTCCCACCCTACTCCCAACAACCAATAACATAGGAACCCCTTGTCCCTACTTCCAATAGAAATCCTAACACCGGACCAGAGGGATATAGCAATCTGCCTAGTAAAAGATTGTTCAATAGAAAACAAGAGACTGGCCTAGATATATGAAAGGGCAAGTGTGAAATTTAGATCACTGAAGAGAAGAGAGAACCAGTACAAGAAAGAAGGTGATCAGGGAGATTACGATAGAGAAGAGGGCACGCCTTCAATCCTCAAATGGACCCTCAACGGTCACCCTCTGACCCTCGGTCTGGGATTCCCAGACTCTTACCTGGCAGTTGTAGCAGCCACCAGCGAGCCTAGCACCCACGCAACCGGAGATACTTCCCACCAGCTAATCTAGTGGGGCAAGTGAGTGAAAAACTCAAACCTGTGCGGCTCCTGGATGCAATGGTAATGCGGTTTGCTGGTGCTGCCCCTCAGCAGATCCTGCCAACGAAATGCTTTTACCGTAAAAACCAGTCGAGCGGTTTCTGGGCTCCTACTTTCCTGTGTCTTCTCCAGGTACCTGGAGCGCAATCAGGAAGGGAATAAATGGGGGGATAAACACACGCTTCCCCGCTCGTGTCAAACTCCA
This sequence comes from Lissotriton vulgaris, assembly GCF_964263255.1. Classification (NCBI taxonomy): domain Eukaryota; kingdom Metazoa; phylum Chordata; class Amphibia; order Caudata; family Salamandridae; genus Lissotriton; species Lissotriton vulgaris. Next base: position 335,601,767 of record NC_141685.1, on the reverse strand, counting down.
ACAGTGCCCCCTTCACAACCATGCCAAGTCAACCTCCCCAGTTGCTGTGCTCGTTGCCTAACTGTTTAAAATACCCCTCGCACACTTTGGCAGTGCTTGACACCCCCAAAAAACCTCACTTGCTGTGCGTGCTGCGGGCCTTTATCTGCCGCGCTAGTAAGTTTGTCCACTACTTTTCCTGAAAATGAGTCAAAATGCGTGCCACCGCTAGTGCTCTATCCAATGCACCAGCCGCTATCCAGCACCACTGCCTGATATTTATCTTCCGCGCTAGCGGAATTGCCCCAAAATCAGTGCAAAATTGTCTAAAAATTGTCACCCACACCAGCCGCTATTCAGCAAAATTGCCTCGAATTGTCACCCACACCAGCCGCTATTCAGCAGCTTTCAATTTGTACCCAATGCGTGCTTAACCTACCGGGCCGCAGCCTCACAGCTATCCGATCGTGTCGCAAGTTGGTCCTGGGCGGCGCCGGTTTAGAGAGACAGCACTCGTTGCCCGTGCTCCTGATTCCCCCGCGTCGTGCCTCCTCACGTTGTGGGCTCCGATGTAGCTGCAGTATGAGCTGACACCTGCTGATTCGATCCATGCCGCCGGTAGTCCGTCTCCCGCTGCCGTCCCGACACAAAAAGTTCCACTTGCAGCAGGTACAAAAAGAAAAGCTGCTTCTCCTTGAAACGCGCTGATCCTCGTCACCTGCAGCGGAGACCAGCATAAAAAAACGACACCTTTCTCCACCCAAGCACCAATCCTTTGCACACCTGAAATGAGAAACAAAAGGTTAACAAACGGTACTCCCTCCCCGGCCCTGACCAAACAAAGATCAGCCATGTGTCCTGCAGCAAAGGGGCAGCGGAGAACAGAGAAAGCCTCTTTGCTCCACTCCCCCTTTTAACACCTGGGATGGGGCAGACCAGTTTAGACCTGTCTCCCCCTTGCGTTGCAAAGCCAACACTGACCTGGAAGCAATGCAAGGGCCTCCGGGTTAGTTCACCACGCATGCGGATTGGGTGATCCCTTGGGGGAGGTCGACCGCCAGGTCATTGTTGTGCGAAGCTGTCAACCCTCCCCTCCTCTGACTACAAGGGGGGGTCGCAGGGACCGCCATAATGGCAGCAGGCTCTATCTCGAGCCCACCTGTTTAAGACTCAGAGGAGAGAGGCATAGCAAGACCCCATAGTAAATGAACAGGGCAGGTACACAGTGTGGAGACCATACCACGAGAGGGCAACTGAGCTAGCACAAACTTTGATGAGAGGCTTTAGCAGGAGCATACAAGGATCCATTGACAACTACAAGGGCAGTGGGGCTACATAGGAGGAGCTGAGAAAGAGGCTTGGAGGGAAAAGAAAGCCGGGTAACAGATAAGAGGGAGCCGCAGAGATGTACAGGGCTGGTTGATAGAGGCCTACCTGGTGCTGCCAGCTGCGACCTACTGGGGGAAAAGTGGCCCGACAAGAATTTCGCGCTGACGTGCACCACGAGTCTGGAGGCAGCGCGGGGCACAGAACATAGAGGCAAGTGCTGTCTGTAGTGGGAAATACTGCACAACTCCCCCCTCATAAAGTGAACTGAAGAGACTGCCAGCTGGCTTCACCATGGGTAAACCCAGGACCAAATCAGTGGGTTCCCCCGTTGCAAGAAGAAAACCCCCAGACCTTGCAACAATCAGAAACTCAATCACAGCTGCCGGAAGACCCAGTACATCAGCAGCTGACCAAGATCCTAAAAGCTTTCGAAGATATCAAGGCTACCCTTCATCAAGATATTAGTACTGTCTCAGTGGGACTGGGCTCCTCCATAATGAACATCAAAAGCTATTGGAGCTGGTAAAACTTGCGGAGGCAACAATAGCAGACCTGGCCCCGACACAGGCGGCGGCATCACACCAAATCCTGGAATTGGCGGCCCTAATGGGTATACTCCAACGTAAAGTGGAAGACGGGGAAGGCCGCAAAAGGTGCAATAATATCCGTGTAGTGGGCCTGCCTGAAAAAGTAGATAGCGAAGACATGATTAGCTACCTTGAGACCTGGCTCCAAACAGTGGTGCCTGAAGTACTGTCCACCTTTTATACACTCGAAAGGGGACACCGAGTTCCTGCGAAACTGCCAGCACTGGGTCGACCATGCGCCGGTTTTGGCCATTTTGCTACACTATAAGAACAGTGAAATCTTTTGGCCCGTTCATGATGCAAAATAGCAGAGTCTCCATTTTCCCAGACTACACGCTTGAAGTGCTGTGGTGAGGAGCGTCCTATCTAGAGGTAAAGAAGGCCCTAAGAGATGAGGGACTCCAATACTCCTTGATGTTCCCTGCTCGCCTGCGCATAATACCAGATCGGCAATCTCACTTTTGCGACAACCTGAAGGCAGCCTGGACATAGTTGGAAGCGTACAAAACTGGAGCTCCAATGGGAAATGGTCACCGGGCGTGCATATAATCAGAAGGAGCTCAACGGAAAAGACACAGGAGAAGGCCCCGTAGGGAGAGATCGAAAAAGCCAAACCACTCACAGACCAAGAAGGAGTGAGCAACATCACTGCAGGCGGTGGCAGACATCATGAATAGCACCTAGGCTTCTCCAAGGGCCAGATCAAGCTCAACTTAAGAGACTGAGAGGTCAGAATCAGAGGCCTCTAAAAACACCTGTATGGTGTTGCCAAAGGTTACCCCGCGGACGGTGGAAGACATTATCTAATGACAGTTTGAAGGGATGTTGGGTATGATTAATTGAGAACTGCATGCAGATGGAAATTGGGTGGGCCAAGGGGGCCTGGTTAAACTGAAGAGGGCTGGTGCCGAAAAAGGACGACGTGTCAACTTTCATCACTGTTTGGATCCCCCCGTCGGGTGGGTACCGCAGTGGTTCCTGCCCTACAATGGAGGATAGAACTTGAGACAAGGTTTGGGCAGCTGACGGTTGTTGACCTGCTCTGGGGGAAGAGAGTTGTAAATTATGGGGAAAGTTTGTGGTTCTTGTTTAGTTTAGGAGCCAATGTCCTTCCTGTTCACTGAATGTGGTCATGAGTAAGAGCAACCCTCTGGGAGGGTGGTGGGAAACTGGAGTCTGCCTGGAAATCAGTTAACATGGCAGTGGATTCCAGAATTGTTAAGTTCCTCATTTGGAATGTGAAAGGGCTGGGCTCCATGAATAAACGATTGGCTGTGCATGGCTACCTGAGGAGGAGGGTTGTTCAGGTTGCCCTCCTCCAAGAAACACACTTGTCACAAATTGAGGTTACAAAACTTCACAAACGTGGGAGGGGCAGATCTATGCCAGAGGTTATTCGCCATTTGCAAGAGGGGTTCTGTTGTGGATAAGGGCTGATGTTCCTTTTGAAGTTTCTGATGCCACGATAGACAAAGATGGGAGATACATGTTACTGCATGGGAAGTTAAATGGTATGGCCTTAACGATTAAAAACATATATGCCCGGAATTTCAAGCAGTTGACTTTTCTACAGTCGCTCTCAGCTCAACTGGTGGATATGCTGCCGGAATCCATTTTAATACGGGGAGACTTTAATTGTGTGCAAGATGTTGGGCTAGACAGATCACACCCTCCCTTGCTGGGGGCACAATCACATCATATGGGAGCATGGTTTCGTGACTGGGGGTATCACTGGGGCCTAATAGATACCTGGAGGGTGCAACATGCGTCAGATAGAGAATACTCTTTCTTTTCCCCTATGCATCAGTTACACACCCGATTAGACATATTCCTTTTTGCAGAAGACATTAATGAGGCAGTCGCACATACTGCATACTTAGGGCGCACCTGTACAGCTCACAGCCAATACTGCTTTTTCTGCGCCCCACTGAGACATAGATCCCGATTCCAATGTGGCGGTTTAGATCGGAGATGTTAGAAGACGGTCCCTTTAAGGAATCTTTGAGTTCATGCAGCAATACTTTCTTTGCCATGAATGCGTGATCTGCATTCTCCGAGCTGGTGGAGTGGGAGGCTTTCAAGGCGGTAATACGTGCCCACTGCTTGTACCAGATGGTTGGAGTGTGGAGACTTTTGTGCAGAGAACTTGATGAGATAGAAGGGCGATAGCACACGCTGGATAATAGGCAAGGGACAGAAGTGACAACCTTGGCTGACCTTCCAGATGCTGGTGCCCAATATACTGAGGCATTAGAAATACTCCGCAAATTTGATTACAGAAGCTATTTGGCCAGAGCACATGATGGGGAGGGTAAATCAGGCCAGCTCCTGGCAAGGCTAATTGAACCTGAGGCACGTGGCTCCCAAATAGCACATATTACTTGGGAGCTGAATATCACCCTACATTATCCAGATGAAATAAATAACCTACTTTGAACATATTATGAAATGTTATATACGCCCCCACCCTCCACAAGATGACATTGAAAAATATCTGGCACCATTGCAATTACCTAGTTTAGAATAACAACATAGGGAGGCATTGGGTAGCCCAGTAACAATGGCAGAAATAAAGCACGCTATAACATCAATTGCAACGGGAAATACACCCATCCCGGATGGCCTGCCAGCACAATTCGATTCGGTGGTAAGCTTGCACCCCACCTGGAAAAACTGTATGCAGCATTGCTGGAGCTGGGGTGGCTCCCTAACTCGACGCAAAGTGCTGTTGTGATCCCGCTCCGAAGACTATACCCCCTGGGACCCGAAGAGGAGACTATCGGCCATTATCAATGCTCAACCTAGATTTTGAGCCAGATACTCGCAATGAGACTGCTTCCCCACATGCCCACGCTGATACATGCTGACCAAAATGAATTTATCCCTTCAGGAAATACGTCATATAATCTCAGAAGGTTATACTCAGCTTATACTCAGTTCTGTACCACCCAGATGCCGTACGCTTGAGCAAGCTGCAATCTTGTCGATAGACCTCGGGAAGGCTTTTGACATGGTTAGCTGGAACTACCTATTTGCATGCATCGAGCTGATCGGACTCATTGTAGGACCTGTCAAACTTGCCAGGCAAGTGGGAAGAGTGGAAGGAGACACAAGGCCCCTCTGAAACCTTTCCCTGTTGTCAGTACCCCCTTTAAACGGGTGGGCATTGACATTGTGGGGCCACTGGACCCCAAGACAGTCGTCGGCAACAGGTTTATCCTGGTCTTGGTGGACCATGCTACCCGGTACCCGGAAGCCATTCCGCTCAGGACAGTGACGGCCCCTGTGGTGGGACGTGCACTAATGGGGATCTTCTCCCCTGTGGGGTTCCCTAGAGAGGTTGTATCTGACTGAGGTACAAACTTCATTTCTAATTATACGAAGTCTCTGTGGTAGGAGTGTGTTGTTACCAATACGTTTACCACTCTTTACCACCCACAAGGAAATGGGCTGGTTGAAAGATTTAACCGGACCCTCAAAGGCATGATCATTGGTCTTGAAGAACCAATGAGGCGTAAGTGGGACGTCTTCTTGCCATGCCTTCTGTTTGCCTACCGTGAGTTGTCACAAAAGTCTCCAGGTTTCAGCCCCTTTGAGCTTTTGTATGGTCACCCGGTAAGAGGACCTTTGACCTTCGAGTTTGGTCAAGGAAGGCTGGGGGCAATCTCCCAGGAAACCTCCCCAGGATGTATATAGCTACATGCTGGCCTTCAGGAACCAGACTCGGCGTTCCAGAGATCTTGCTTAGGCGAATCTGGAAGCCAGCCAGGAGGAAATGAAGCAGTGGTACAATCAGAATGCCACTCTGATTGAGCTTCAGCCTGGACAGAAAGTTTGGGTCATGGCCCCTGTGGAGCCTTGTGCGCTCCAGGACAGGTGGACCGGTCCATGGGCCCGATTCACAGAATGAACTTAAGACTCAATCCTAAACGTACTACTATTTTGGTATTCACAGAATGCACTTACGACTTTTTGCATTCACAGAATGAACTTACTACTTTTGGTATTCACAAAAGTTAGGATTTTGTCTTAAGTTTCTCTTAAGACAGACTTAAGACAAACTTAAGACAAAATCCTAACTTCTGTGAATACCAAAAGAATTAAGTTTATTCTGTGAATGCCAAAAGTAGTAAGTGCATTCTGTGAATACCAAAATAGTAGTAAGTTTAGGATTGAGTCTTAAGTTAGTTCTGTGAATCGGGCCCCATATGAGGTGGTGGTGCGCAACAGTGATATCACATATCTGGTGAACTTGCGGACTCTCGGGAACCCCTTGCGGGTCCTGCATGTGACCCGCCTGAAGCCCCACTTACAAAGGTCCGAAGTGGGCATGCTCCTAGCGACAGATAATGGAATGGAGGAGGAGACCGAGCCTCTTCCTGACCTCCTGTCTGCACAGAGCAAGATGGGTCAGTGGATGGTGTCAGCCTCTCGGCCACACTGACTCCTGATCAGCAGCAAGATTGTCACCAACTGTTGGGACAATTCTCTGATCTATTTTCCTTGGTTCCTGATGTCACAGAGTGGTGAGCCACACCCGAACTCCGGTTCTATGTGGACTACAGAGGGCTCAATTCAGTCACCAGGATTGATGCACACCCCATCCCCAGAGCTGATGAGCTTATAGATCGGCTAGGGGCTGCACGGTACCTCAGCGCATTTGATTTGACGTCTGGGTACTGGCAGATTGCCTTGACAGATGGGGCTTAGGAGAGGTCAGCATTCTCCACACCAGATGGGCACTTCCAATTCCGGGTTATGCCCTTTGGGATGAAGAATGCACCTGCCACCTTTCAGAGGTTGGTCAACCAGGTGTTTGCTGGGCTGGAGGATTTCAGTACCGCCTACCTGGATGACATTGCAGTGTTCAGCGCCAGTTAGGAAGAACACTTGCAGCACCTCTGGGAAGTGTAGATGGCACTGTGAAAGGCAGGCCTCACGATCAAAGCAAGTAAGTGCCAGATCGGGCCATGTTCCGTTGTGTACTTGGGTCACCAGGTAGGAAGTGGCCAGGTGGCGCTCCTACAACCCAAGATTGATACCATCCTGGCATGGGAACCCCCAAAGACTCAAACACAGGTGAGAGCCTTTTTAGACCTCACGGGGTACTACAGGAGGTTTGTCAAGGGGTACTGCATCATTTTGCCCCCTTGACTGAGCTGACTTCCAGGAAGCAGCCCAAGAAAGTGAACTGGACTGACACCTGTCAGAAGGCTTTTGACGCCCTGAAGACTGCCATGTGCACAGCACCCATGTTTCAGGCGCCCAACTTCTCAAAAGAATTCATTGTTCAGATGGACGCTTCAGATCATGGTGTGGGGGCTGTTCTATCACAGCTTAATGAAGAGGGCCTAGACCAACCTGTAGCCTTCATCAGTAGGAGGTTACTTCCACGGGAACAGAGGTGGAGTGCAATTAAGCGTGAGGCATTTGATGTGGTCTGGGTGCTGAAGAAGTTGAGACCATACTTGTTTGGGACTCACTTCCGGGTTCAGACAGACCACAGGCCCATCAGATGGCTGATCGCATGAGGGGTGAGAACCCAAAGTTGTTGAAGTGGTCCATTTCCCTACAGGGTATGGACTTTACGGTGGAACACCGCCCTGGTACAGAACACGCCAGCGCTGATGGTCTGTCCAGATTTTTCCAAATTAGTGAAGAGAACTCCCAAGGGGAAGGGTAGTTCTCCCCACATTTCAGCTGGAGGGGACACGTGTTAGACCTGGCATTGTTGGTGTGAGCCTCCCTTCCATTTTTGATGGATTGTCTCCTCTGTTTTGATATGTTTTTGCTGGATTTATGTGTTGGGCACTGTTCCACTGCTAATCAGTGCCACAGTGCAAGTGCTCCCTATGTTAAATTAATGTACTATTTGGTTATTCCATGATTGGGTTATTTGATTTAGCTGTCAGCCCCTAGTATAGTGCACCATGTGTGCTTAGGGCTTTTAAATCAAATTCTGCTTGTGGGCTTACAGCACTGGTTGTGCCACCCACAAAGCAGCTTGTAAAGTGTGTCTCAGGCCTGTCATTGCAAGGCCCATGTGCAGTCTAGCACCGCCATGTCGACTTGGCCAAGTGCACCCACTTGCCAGTCCCTAAACCTTTTGTTTGCTTCATATTAGACACACCTATGGTAGGCCCAAGGGCAGGGTGCATTGTAAGTGTAAGGTAGGACATGCTCTGATGTGTGCAGCATGTTCTCATAGTGAATTACATCCATTTGTGTGCGTGGATTAGGGGCTTGAAGGAGATTCTTTTGTCGACGGGGAGCCAGTGCAGGTTCCTCAGGTCGGGGGTGATGTGGTCGCGGCACGGGATGTCGGGGATCAGGCGTGCAGAGGCATGCTGGATTCTTTGCAGTCTGTTGATGAGCTTGGTCGGGGCTCCGGCATAGAGGGCGTTTCCGTAGTCGAGTCTGCTGCTGACTAGTGCCTGGGTGACTGTTTGCTTTGTGTTTTTTGGGCTTAATCTGTATATCTTGTGGAGCACATGCAGGTGGAGGAGACAGCGTTGACTTATTTGGTCATGGTGAGTTTCGAGTCGAGGATGACTCCCAGGTTGCGTGCATGGTTGGTAGGTGCGGGAGTATCCCCAGCGATGCGGGCCACCAGGAGTTGTCTCATGCTGAGGGGTTGTGCCCGAGGATGAGGATCTACATTTTGTCTGTGTTCAGCTTAAGGAGGTTGGATTTGGTGGTGTGGGGGTCCTTGGTGAGGGAGAGGATCGGTTGCGTGTCATTGGCGTAGGAGATTATGTTGAGGTTGTGATGTCGGGCGATGCTGGCAAGAGGCGCCATGGAGACGTTGAACAGCGTCGGGCTGAAGGAGGATCCTGGCGGGATGCAGCAGATGATCTTGGGGGCTTCAGATCGGAACGGGGGAGGCAGACTCTTTGGGTTCTGCTGGAAAGGAAGGAGGAGGTCAAGTCCAGGGCCTTGTCTCGGATCCCTGCGTCGTGGAGTCTTGTGCGTAGTGTGCGGTGGCAGACGGTGTAGAAGGCGGCGGAGAGGTCCAGAAGGATGAGGGCCGCCGTCTCACCATTTTCCAGTAGGATCCTGATGTCGTCTGTGGCGGCGATGAGGGCGGTCTCGGTGCTGTGGTTGCTGTGGAATCCTGACTGATAGGGGTCCAGGATGCTGTTGTCTTCGAGGTAGCAGGTGAGCTGGATGTTAACTATGTTCTCGAAGACCTTAGCTAGGAATGGAAGCTGGGAGATGGGCCAGAAATTTTTGAGTTAGCTCGTGTCTGCCTTGAGTTTCTTCAGTAGGGCGTTGATGTCAGTGTGTTTTCAGCTCTCAGGGAAGGTCAGGGTCTCAAAGGAGAGGTTGATGATTTTGCGCAGATGGGGTGCGATGGAGATGCCGGCTTTGTTGAAGATGTGGTAGAGGGTCAGACGGCGACCCAGAGTGGATTGTGCCCATGGTCTGGATTGTGTCTTAAATGCTCACGTTGGCCCAGGTTGTCAGGGGGTCGTGGTCGGTGGGGTGTGGTGGGTCTGGCATGCTGGGGCCTGTTAGCGTCATCCAGGGGTTGAAGCTGTTGTGGATGTCAGCGATCTTGCGGTGAAAGAAGATGGCGAGGGAGTCGCACAGGGCTTGCGACAGCGGGATGTCGTTGGCATTGGAGCTGGGGTTGGAGAGTTGCTTCACGACGTTGAAGAGCTCCTTGCTGTTGTGTGCGTTGTTGTCGAGGTGGCCTTTGAAGGAGGTCCTCTTGGCGGTCCTGATGGGGTGGTTGTAGTTGTTGAAAACTTTAATAACATGCATAGGTTTGAAGAAACCTGCAGAACCCCCTTTCAGGTGTGGTCTCTTCAACATGACCCAGTTCCATTATTTGACCTCAAACAGATCTTTTTAAATCAAATTGCTTTTTGTGAGCCTCAATCTTCCTGGCCACCCTTAGCGTCGCTTCACTACCAAGTTCAAAATGCCCAGATCTAGATTCCATATCGTTGACCACCGTGGGACCTACCAGGGTATTGGGATGCCTGCACTTAGAGTTCGAAGGGGGTCTTCCCTGTGATGACATAGGGAGACACTCTGTACGCTTCTACCTACTTAATGACCTCTAGTCTCCAATCCAACTAGGCATCTTTGGCCATGGTTGTAGTCTCCTTCAACACAGGGTTGAAGTTCACCATGACCTTCGTTTCTGGGTGGTACAGAGAGCGTTTTTAATTTTTTTATTGCGTTAGTCATTATCAATGTAGGAGAGTAGGGTCTGCTTCCTATGGATGCCCCCACTTTTTGCTGTGTTTCATTGGTTTTTCGACTTTAGTATGGCTGTGGCCCTGCTAATCAGGCCCACAGCCTAGCTGTTCTATCTCTAAATTGATAACATGTACTTTAGGTACATACCAGATTGGTTACTGGGTCACCCTTATGAGTCCCTGTATATGGTAGCTTAGGTACCCAGGGCATAGGTACCCAAGAGGCCTACCAGAGACTCAAGCGTGTATTGTGCCACCCCTGGTTAGCCTTCCAAACTGATACCACAGGACTGCACTTTCAGCCTGGGTAAGTTGATGTAAGCACCCCTTACTTAGATATAGTGGGGCATATTATCAAGGGGGTTTATCTCCGCTTTTTTGGTTCTAAAAGCCAGGAAAGCGGAGATAAAATTATCTCCCTATTACCTAGCTGTTGCTAACACCAGTTAGCGACAGCTAGTAGGAGATAGCGACCATCTTGGGCCCCATTTTGCATGTCAGTGATATTTATCACTAATGACATGCAAAGTGGGCGTGCCAAGATGTTAGAGACTGAAAACAGTCGCTAACATCGCTATCTCCTATTACCAACTTTTGGAGATATTCGCGCTAAGCGCGAATATCTCCAAAAGCTAACACCTGCCCTGAGCAGTTCTTAGCCATGTTATCCAATGGGAGGTGGATAACATGGCTAAGAGCATTAGCTCGGTAATGCATGAATATCGCTGACTTTTCAGCGATATTCATGCATTGCGGCGATTTTTATCGCATTTGCGATAAACCTTGGTAATACCAAGTTTTATTTGCGGTAAAAATCGCCGCAGCTCAGCGGTAAATTTTTGTCTCTAACCAAGCAATAGCGATAATTATCGCTATTGCTTGGTAATATGCCCCAGTATACCTATATCTACCTTTTAGTAACCTGTAAGTCACTCGTAAGGCAGGCCTTGACAATCCTGAAGGCAGTGCGCTTGGTTTTGTGTGAGAGGGGGCCCTAGCATGAGCTGAGCCACCCCCCCACCAGTTCTAGCGGTGGGGGTAGCATTCCACCCTTCTAGAGGTAGAAGACATGTACATACTGGTGAACCCGGTTAAAGTTAAACAGAATCCCAGCATCACAAAATAGATGCTGCTGCCACAGACACGAGTCTGCACTCCTGCTGCTGGACGAAACTCCGGCAGGGGAGGCCTGGACAGTAGGTTTCCTGTTCAGGGAGGTGCTAGCACCTCCCCAGACAGGCTTTAGTGTATTGGGGCAGGGTGGGTTGCATTCAGTAAATGCTTTTCAGACACTGCCTGGGGCACACAAGGTGCTCCATGCATTTCCCAGTTTAAATTGGTTGCTAGGGCACTCAGCCCCAGTTCTGGTGCGAAACTGGACAAAGGGGAAGGGGTATAACCCCTTCATCTACAGGTCCACCCATAGGAGGGACCTTAGAGTTAGGACAACCCCTAAACTTACTATAAGTATAGAACCCCAGTCCCTAGGACTTTAGATTACCCTGGACGAAATTCTGCAACATATATCTTGGACCTTCGACATTCCATATCGACTGGAAGATGGAAGAAATCTCCCTTGTGTTCAAGGAGTGACCACCCTGTTCAAAGAGGCACCAACTGCATCTTTGCCGGTCTGCATTTTTGAGGCTCCTGTTGGATCCTGAAGAATCTGTGACCCACTTCCCGAGATATCCCGAAGTTGTGCATTGGGGTATTTGAAGCCCCTGCCCGAGCTCTTTTTGCACCAACGTACAGAGGCCAGCACTCCACGAGTGACCCGTGAGCCCCCTTTCTTCACCGCAGCTTGAGGTGCCTTCTCAGTTCCTAGTCTGTTGGCTAGTGAGCCCCCACGAAGGCCAATCTTTTATTTCCTGAGTTTTTCTGGTTGCTCCAGACGTGCTCCCACTCCTCTTGATAGGAGGAATCCCTCAGACCTTGTTGGTCTGCACCAAAGCCAATCTTGTCATCTTGCGTGGGTTGCTGTTGCCAAGGCTTGTTTGATTGTTTATTTATTTATTTATTTATTTATTTATTTATTTATTTATGTATTTCAAAGGTTTTATATAGCGCTTCTGGACCCAAGAGTATCAGAGCGCTTTACAAGGTAGGTAAACATATTAAGACAAAATTAACATTGTGCAGTTATTACTCACATAGGATAAGGCATTACAGTCAAATGAGGGGAGGCAAAGTAACAGAGAGATCATTAAAGGGGACGAGGAATGTTGAAAATTAAGAAAGAGATGGGAAGGTAGAGAGGGAGGGAGAGAATAGGAAAAGTGAGAGAGGGGTGGGTCGAGGGTAGCACAAAAAAAAGAATGGAAAGAGTCAGATTCAGTGACATTAGGTACCCCAATATTTTTCGAGAAGAAGTACGTTGAGGTTTTTTTTGAAGAGAGGATAGGAGGGGTTGCAGCGAAGATCTTTGGGGAGAGAGTTCCAAATCGTAGGAGCGTTACCAGAGAATGCAGGAGATTGGGTCTTTTTACATTTAAGTCTAGGAGGGATTAGGATAAGGGAGTTAGTATTCCTCAGGGACCTGGAGCACCCTGCTTTTTGTAATTTGTCAGAAAGGTAAGAGGGGGTGTTTTGGTGAAGAGCTTTGTGAGTGATACAAGCGATCTTGTAGGTGGATCTTCCTTCTATTGGGAGCCAATTGAGATTTTTGAGGACAGGAGAGATGTGGTCAAATCGCTTACAGTCAGAGATAAGCCTGGCAGCTAGGTTGAGAACAGATTTAATCGGTGCAAGGTGGACTTTAGGGGTGCCAGCAAGTGTGGCGTTGCGTTCCATAGTCATTTCTGGCAAGGACAAGAAATTGAACAACGGTTTTGAAGTCATCAGCTGGAATAAAAGGTTTAATTTTTTTGAGGTGGTGAAGGGTGAAGAGAGCACCTTTTGCTGCATTTTTAATGTGGGGGATGAGATTAAGACTCTGATTGATGCTGATGCCTAGGGATTTGACATAAGTAGAGGTGGAGAGGGAGCAATTAAGTGCTTTGATATCGTTGATCCAGAGTTGAATAGGTAGGGAGTTGTTTTTGGGACTGAAAAGGAAGATTTCAGTTTTTTTTTTATTCAGTTTGAGTTGATTGAGATGGAACCAGGCTTGGACTTTATTCAGGGTATCGTTGAGGTGAGAATGTCATTGTGGGATTTGATCGTGTAGTATAGTTGGGTATCGTCAGCATAGAGGTGGTAACTGATTTTAGCTTGTTTGAGAATGAGGGGTGAGTGGTTCCATGAATAGATTGAATAGGGTTGGGGATAGGATAGAACCTTGTGGGACACCAAATGAGACAGGTTGAGGTT